>NC_064641.1:383533585-384846085 GCF_023864345.2 Schistocerca serialis cubense
ATTAATAATGTCTAACATCTTTACAAAGTAAATAACATATTATTAATGCCAATTATATTCGAGGATAACAGTATTCCTCATCATAGTGAATGTAACTTAGTATTAGAAGAGAAAAAAGTTCTATGAAGCAGTACACAGAGACAGGAAGAAAACAAATACACAAGGGTACACAAACATATAGTGGGATAACACAAAAGGGAAAGGACAGGGTTTGTTTTACTGCAGTATTTTGCATGGAGATCTCCCTTTGTTCATCATTATTCCCAAAAAGTCCTATCTAAGCCTGCTTTCTGTATTCTGTTCATATTTCTTTCAAAATAATTATTTCTGATTGTACAATACTCATTTGGGCCCAAATCTTTTTCATATAACTTCGGAATGCATTCTTTACCTATTCTCCATAGTCAGTTTCTTATATAGTCTACCCCCTCTTAAGCTAACTTAAATCTACTGAGCTCAGATGCTAAACTAAGGGACGAGGCAATGCAGCAGCACAAAGCAAGTAACACAAACAGCAAGGACAGAAAAAATCAAATTTGCAAAGCAAGCTACAGTGAATCTAAATTACCAAGCAATTACATTACAACTAATATGAGGCAATGCGCAGCAAACAAAAAAATAAATCTGGCTTAGCAGAGTAACACAAATTAAAGTTCAGTAGCACTATGCCTGGCAAACAGCAGCTTATATCGAAACATGACATAGCTCAAGCAGAAAAAATAGTACACTAAAGATAACAATGCAGATAAGGGAAATGTATAATCACATCTTAATGTCTAAGTAATTAAAGTGGTGCACCACAAATTATTCTACAAAAGAAATTACCAAGTACTTGAAAAGAAAATTATAGATGCAGTTGCTGTTATTAGTCCCTTCTTATTGTTCTCTCCATTCCAAGAGTTCCTTTTTCGAAGAATGTGGATCAGAAAATAATTATTTAATAAATCTGTTGACAGAAAGTGTTCACATTAGCAGATGCATTTAAGTTTATTTTATAAAACCAATGCTGCAACACAGCTGGAAACCAGATATTAAACAAAATGAGCAATCTCTTAACTACAAAGACAATAGATGTAAAATGTTTCTAATCATTTCATTAAGCGTTTTAGTAAATATCATAAATTACGAGCTCCACAGTATGCTTTCAACAAGGAAATGTCAATAGCGAGGACAATGGCCTCCCCTTTCTTTTTTTCCACCTGTGATTCTGAGGAGGCACTCACTAATGACTTGTTCTCCCGGCGTCTGACACAGCTGCATGCCCACGACGCATTACGTGCAGGTGGTCACTTAACTTTCTTACAGAAATATTTACGACAGCAGTTTCCGCTACAGTGACAGTCTCATATAAAAAAATTCACAGGTTAAGAATTTGCGTTACAAATCTGTAGAAACAAAATCCTGTAAATATAACAGAGTCCAAAAAATTTTCGCCAGCATTGTGATACATTCACGCATTTACACACATTTCATAACTCTTAAAGTACGATTGTTGGTTTCCAACAACCTTTTCCACAAATCAGAGTCCCTAAACACTACTCATTATTCCTTACCTCATTATACATATACATATTCGTCGACAATTCTTCAACATTTCATCATGAGAAATACGTAGCATAATAAACATTCCTCAACAACATAATACACATCGTCGTCCTAATAATATCATAACATCTTAGTCAACTCTCAAAATCGTCGTAGCTTCCTCCAATAATTTCAAAACCTAAAAAAAATTCTCTGCTCATTTCAATAGTGTCATCTACCTCAAACGTACTTTAAAATCATGCTCCCTTACCAAATACATCATTCAAAGCTCTCATAGTATCACAATGATTCCGAAAAAATATGAACAGTTTACAAAGTACAGACAAAATACAGTTTCATAAGTGTGAAGTTACCCAACTGTGTATTGCGTAAACATGTGTCACTGATGTAGTAAAAAAATGTTTATCTCTCAGTTAAATGATCAGATAGCTGTGTAATTTGTGTGTTAGAGAAATATGGTACCGATGTGTAAAGTTGTATAAGCAAACACCATATTAGCTAGGGTTCCTTGTGGTTGCCACACACATGGTACACAAAGTAAGCGTGTACCCCCCTGAGGATTAATGTAATTATACCCTCAGGTGTTACAGATTACAGCAATGGAATGAAATGTATCACGGAAAACTTTCTTTGTAATTCAAAAATCTTTAAAAGTAAATGTTTTAAGTACAAAATTATTCACTCAAATACGTGTATTGTAGCGCTAAATGTGCATCTTGTTGCAACATAATCTCTGTGGAAGTGTCGTAGTTATCGTCCTCCGAAAGCTAAGTTCTGCAGAAGTCAATGTACTTACCTCATGATAAACAAAAGTGAAATGCTTTGCATATAGATATCTTAGTTATTACACTTATTGCCATGATGAAGAAAGTACTGTGCTGTAGCGTATTGTTGTGCTACGGAAAAGGCAGTCTCATTGTAGCTATACCACAAAAGTTACTACTAAAACATGTTTTACTTTCGAGAATAAAACAGAAAACTGTGCAGATGTAAAACAGAAACACTGCAAAAGCAACATTGTAAATTGTCACTCATTAGTAGCGTCGTGATAAAATCGTGTAGCTGTCAAAACCAAATACTAAGTCATCTTTAATCTCACAGAAAGTACTTTAAATCCCAAATGTATTTTCAAGTAAACCAACATGTTGCATTAAAATCTCATTGGCAGTACTGGTAAATGTTATAATCGTGCAACTAACAAGCAAGAATGTACACACACAATTACACTGTGTCGTCTGTTCGCAATAACAATGCATTCGTAATTTCTGTTTAAATAAGTTCTCTTGGTTCTTGACTGGGTATTTAACTTCAAACATTGTTGCATGGTAACAGTTTCTGAAGCATACTAGTAACGTGAAGTGAAACGTTTTATGGCAAAGACAAAGTTAAAAAGTAGATTATCTTTCAATAAACGATTTTACATGTGAAATGTGGTGTAAACCTTTACTCTTCCTAGTACGCAGAGTTTCAACTTCAACGCAATTATCATGTGGTATACGTCGTTAAATAATACTGGAATTTTTCTTAAGGTTAGCGTCTATGTTATTTTTCTCTGAGCCAGCCGGCGCAAGCGGCTGCCTGCGGTGCGAGTCATTGTCTGTCCCTTTGTTGGCGCCCATCGTTATTGGGATTAGGAGACCTAGCTTCTACAAATTCACCGTGACGAGAGGGCCCTGCTCTGTTTGAATCCCGCCAGTTCTGATAAAATTCAGGTCTGTCGTTATGTCCGTAGTTTCCGTGGTTTCTTCCTTGTCCGTCACGTGGTGGAGAATTTCTCCCCGAATCGTAACTGCGCGCTGGTCCGTTGTGTCTAAAGTTATTCTGTCTCTCTTGATAGTATTTATTTTGGTTCCCATATTGTCTGTTTCTCTTATTGTCTCTGTGATAGTCATTACCACGGAGAAGTGATCTTTTCCTGTAGTTATTACTACTCTGCCAACGGTTGTCATACGGGTGGTGTCTGTTTTGGTCACGATTTGTGTTGTGAGAATAGACTTGTCGTGTCCAGTTATTGTTTCTGTCGTCACGGAATTGTGACGGATGTGACCTGTAGTTGTTGTGTTCCTGTTTTCGCATTACGCGATTGTCAGTGTCAATTTCTAGTTCTTGTAACAGTCCCTGAAAAGCTTCAATGTCGTCTTTGCAACGTCCTGCTAAAATAATATGTCGTAAATGTTCAGGCAGTTTGATTAAGCAAATGCGTATGAGTTCTGAGGGGCTGTATGGGTTTGAAAGATACTGATTGTTATGCAACATGTCTTCAAAATATTTCATAAGACTGGAAAATTCAGATTGTTCGAAACGTTTCATCATTATGATGCCATGGTTTACTCGGTCTTGTGTAGCTTGAGACCAATATGCTGAGAGGAAGGCATGATAAAATTCTCCTTCACTGTGACAATCGTGAATGACCGATCGCATTCTTACAGCTGGTTCATTCTCGAAGTAGCCACACATAAATTCTAATCTGTGTTCTAACTACCAGTTGGGAGGAAAACAATGAGAGAATTGATGGAGCCACGCTTGTGGATGAATGTCGTTGCCAGAATTCTTAAATGTTTTGAATTTACGTGTAGTAATGAACAGCTTATAGTCAAAATCATCATGTCGGCGAGTCGCATATCGGTCATTGTTACGTCGTGTCGGCGGTTCCATCTCAAAATTCGGTCCACCTTGCCAATTCCTTTCATAATTACCGAAATGCCCTGTGTTATTATTTTGTGGCTTTTTCCGTATTTCTAAGTTCCTCTTCCCGTGTTGGAGCGCGAGTGTCCTCTGAAATACGTAATTCTTGTATCACCTGCGTCAACTGATCTTGTACTTCCCGGATTTCTCTTTTGTACTGTGTATTGATTTGATTTTGATTTTGTTTGAATTTTCTAATTTGTTCATACTCTTCTGTGTCAGTGAAGGCTACGGGTCTTGTGTCATTCAGATCATCATCTACCTTTGTAGATAAGTTAGTGACCTGATCCGAAAGTTCGGCTACTTTCTCCGATAGTGAACACATTTCCTCAGTGTGTTTTTCTGAACCAAGTTTCAGAGTGTCCATTTGTGTTGAAATCGAATCTACTGTGTCCTTTAAGTTTTCCTGAGTTTTTGCTAGTTGCGTAACCGAATCGGTAGATGCAACTGAGTCAATTTTAGCTTGCAAGGTGTTGTGATTTTCATGAACAATGGTTTGCAGTTCTTTTATGGCTGCTTCGTGATTCTGTAATGCATTTTCATGCCGCGAAAAAATAGGTTGAAAATGCTCACAAATTTGTGTTTTTACGTCATTACAGACTTTTTGACATTTCGATTCAATGTTATGTAACTCAGTAGTTAAATCTTCACGTGTTTGTTCAAGTGTGGTGTCTAACTTTTTAAGATTTTGTTCCACTGTGTCTAACTTTTTAAGATTTTGTTCCACTGTGTCTAACTTTTTAAGATTTTGTCCCATTTGTCTCTGATTTTGCATTAATTGCAATAATAATGTATTAGTGTCTGGAATCTGTTTCTCTATGCTTTTTTGCAGTGCATTTTCACCGGCAACATTCACATTTTGACAAGCAGAAAATGTGTCTTGACTCATTTGAGAAAATGGTGAGGATCCAAAACCTAAGTCTACAGTATTTGCAGTATTGTGTTCTGTCATTCCCGATTCCTGAGGCGAGTTGTTGCCGACCGATCGATCGATAATGCTTCCCTGTTCACTACCTGTTTCACTGTCTACACCATTATTTGACGCCCGCTCCATTTCCCTATGCACAGTTACCCAATTACTACTTTGAATATCTGTTAATTCATTACACAGCAGTGCTGGTAAGCTACACTCGTCGTCACTATTATTTCTCAGTTTACTTTGGAGCCTAGTGTTACGTTTTTCACACGCCATTATTGTCACAATATTTCACACGATAACACAGAAAAACACAATTTGAAGAGCAAAAATAAGAGAACACATTAACATAGCACTGAAAATAATATGTAGTTAATTGCACGCGCAGCTGCGAAATACTTGGTGCAAATCTACATGCATGCCACAACTGTTTTACTGTACAACAATGAAAGACTGCAACTACAAAGGAGATTCTCTCTACAATTACGCACTAGCAATAAACCAAAGCTACACCAATTACACAAACTACAAGAAAAAATCAGAAGATTCCAGTGAGGTATCCTCGGCTAAGGGTCGACATATGAAACTTCCCCTTTGAACAATTATACAAGACTGTGCTTAAACTGACACACAATATTTTGTTAGCGCAACGCAATCTGACTTTCAAAATTCCCTACAACAGAATGGCCCTGACTAACATTAAACTATACCTTTCACAAATCACTTACCTCACAAAAATCTTCGCTGCTCAAGCTGCTGCAATACAGTGAGCGCCACTGCCAGCTAAATAAAAGATTCAAACTATGGAAGGCACTAACTACTGATAGGGATAGTTAGCAAATGAAAGATAATTAATAGAGAACAAACAATGTATTTACCTTGATATCTTCATATATAAATATAGCAGTTCATGACAAATTTCAAAACTCCGCCATCTCTCTCTCCACATCCACCACTGCTGGCGGCTCACCTCCAACTGCGCAACGCTACGCGCTGTTCACATCCAGCTGCCGCTGCCCAACGCTACGCGCTGTTCACATCCAGCTGCCGCTGCCCAACACTACAATGGCGAGTATTACAACAATGCAAAGCAGCCACAGACTGCACACAGCACAGCCAGTGATTTTCATACAGAGGTGGCGTTACCAATAAAAAAACCTAAACAGCCTACTTACAACACTAACAGCCAGTTTCCGTTTCTTACCTCTTTTAAACAGTTCTCTACCCTTGTATCCAATCAGACTCTTTTTGAATTTCCCGAAAAAGTGTCTGCTCTTGTTTTTCCTGAAGTTGGTGTCAATCTCGTCCAGTTCCTGCTTCGTCTTCTGGTCTTATTGGTAGGGCCGCTTCGTTTCTTGCTCCTAAGAAAACTTCCCATTTTTCTGGGTCCTTCTTGCTGCTCCAGTCTCTCCAGGCGAGTCTCTACCACGTCCTCACATTCCTTGTTCCTCCACCAGTGCTTCCATTTCTTTTCATCCTTTCCCCATAGCTCAGCCTATTTCGTCATATTTCGCTTCATGTCGTCCCATTCATTGAATGATTCAATTCCTTCCTCATATTTGGATCGATTGTGTCTTAATTTGTCTCTATCTACCTTTATGTTTTCTGTTTTTCTATTCATCTGTGGCAGTCTGTCCCTGTTTGGAATGCAAAGGCACTTAACTTATGTTAGATATATAGTTTTGTATATTCATCTAAATTTTTGATATTGAACTTTTTCCATACTGTTTTCGCTCTTTTATAATCTTCATCAGAAATGAAACTTCCTGGCAGATTAAAACTGTGTGCCGGACCGAGACTCGAACTTGGGACCTTTGCCTTTCGCAGGCAAGTGCTCTACCAACTGAGCTACCTAAGCACGACTCACGCCCCGTCCTCACAGCTTTACTTCCGCCACTACCTCCTCTCCTACCTTCCAAACTTTACAGAAGCCCTCCTGCGAACCTTGCAGAGCCAGCACTCCTGAAAGAAAGGATATTGCGGAGACATGGCTTAGCCACAGCCTGGGGGATGTTTCTAGAATGAGATTTTCACTCTGCAGCGGAGTGTGCGCTGATATAAAACTTCCTCGGTCCGGCACACAGTTTTAATCTGTCAGGAAGTTTCATATCAGCGCACACTCTGCTGCAGAGTGAAAATCTCATTCTCGATTCATCAGAAATGTCTGATTTTTTAAGTCTCAAATAAAAGCATTCTTTTTGGGTAACTTCGTTTCTTGTAATTTTTCTTCAGAATCAATGAACTCATAAGGATGAAATCTTTTTTAATTATTAAATCTAATTGTTCACCTTCAAAATATTTTCCTGTTTCTCTAAATTGTTCTTTTGTGAGGTTAGTAGATAATTTAACTATGCTTGAAGCCATAAATTTGAATGTCTCCGAAAATCTTAATGTTAATCCAACTTGAACATGTTTACTAATGGAAGTATATTTTTCTTCATTGTTTGGAATTGCATCAATATCTTTATTATAGATTGCTAATTCTTTGATAAACAAATGAATATCATAATTTGTTAAGTTATGAATATAAACTGGAAGAAATTTTGGATTTTTGTAATTAAGATTGACATTTTCATGCACAGCTTACTGATATTTTCCAGTTAATTGATCATGATGTTTCACTTTCTTATCATCAAAATCAAATTCTCATTCCCAAATATGGCAAATTTCTGAAATTTTAAAACTAATTTCATCTTCCTTAGTCAATTTCATTTGAACAGTCCGTGTATATGTTGTAGCAATTTCTCTTGGTTCTTCTTTTAACATTTCAACGAATTTTTGTGCTGCATCTTCACCAACATTCGTAATCGTATTTTTATATTCACCACTCGAATACTTCACATAATAACTGAATGAAATTGGCACTGTTTCTGATATTTGTTAATGTAAGATTTTTCATGATTTGCCTGACAAATTTGAATATCTTTTAATAAACATTTGGAATCTGCATAAATAGTAAAAGGAACCCTTAACGAATTATTATAATTTTTAAATTCATTATTTTGTCCTTTATGGGCATATCTATCTTTACTGCTTTATGTTCATTACAATCGATTTCATGAATCTCAAATTTTTCTTGTGAATAAAAATATCTTAAACATCAATCACGAAGATAAATTTGGTGTCCATCATAAGTTGTCTTTGATCTTAATAATCTAGATAGATTTTTAATCCAACAATAATCCAAATTGTTTTCATCTCACATTAAAAGACGAATTACAAGTTTTTCTTCTTTATTTTGTGTGTGACAAAGAGGACACACAATAATATTTTCTTCTTATTTACCACTTCTTTCATAGGTATAAACATTGATTGAAATATCTGATTTCTCCTCAAATTTTGGAATATCTGTTAATTAACCTGGAAAATAATTTTTTTCTTTCTCAAAAATTTCATCTAATTCTAATCCAATATTTTTTAAATTATTTACTCGTTCTATGTGGTCACTTGCTGGATATAAAGCTGATTTTACTCAACAAAGAAAGCATTTTTATCTGTATTTTTTACATTAATGACTGCTTTTTTGTCTTTAATTTCTTTTGGTAAATCGATAAATGAAGAACAATAAATTGGGTTGTACATATTAATGTTTAAATTGTCTGTATAAAATAAAGACCAACCAGATTTTTTTCTTTGCATTTCTTCCATTTCTGTTATTAGTTTATTCGTTGAATTTTGTTAATATTCTTTATTTGATGTTTCAAAATTAAATTCTTGGATTTCTTCTTGTCTTTTAAAATTACAATAAAATTTCATATTAATTTTAATTGCTCTTCTTTGTCGCAAAATATTCTTTAATTTGGTGATTATTAGTTCTTTATTTTGATTAAAAAATTCTCGTGGCTAAACAATATCATTTATATTACCCAATCCATAAGTTGTTATTCTTGATTGGAAAGCTGAGCGTTTTCTATAAATTCGCTTGGATGCTTCGAATAATCATTATCACATAGAAAATTGAAACCTGGTAATCTTTTCTGATAACTTTTTTGCTTGGTTTCTTGATATTTATGTACTGGAAGTTTTTGAAGATAATTCTCATCATTGTTATTAATAATTTTACCCTCAGATCTATTGATAATAACATTTAATTGTTGTTTATTAAACTTAGAATAATTTTTAACACTTTTCTTTTTATAAATATGATGAACCTCACGTAAAGATTTTTTACTCAAGTCCTCATCATTATTAATTTTAACTTCATCATCTTTGATAAGATCAATTAATTGGTCTTCTCTAAATTTAGAACACTTTTTTTTGCTTTACAGATTTGGTGAATTTCTTTTAGATTTTTTTACTCAAATCGTTATCATTATCATTGATTTTATTATCAGTATGACTCACAATAGAATCAATCAAGTGTTGCTTTCTAAGCTTGAAATAATTCTTGATTTTTCTGTTTTAGCGATTGATTGAAGTTCTTTTTTAGTTTTACATTTTAGTTCTTCCTTCCAGATTACATTCTTCATTTCTTTCACATTATAATAGTCAATAAACTCCCACAAATCGTTTCTAGATATGTTTGAGTAACCATTTCTTTATAATAATGTTTTAAATCTTTTAAACTCAAACCAAGTTTTCCTTTACAAAAAAATTCTAACCTTTAAACATCTCAGCTTTGTCCACCATATTTTTTGCATTGCATTTAGAGAGGAGTAAATTTGATTTTTTTCATTTAAGCATTCACTGTTAAAATGTGTCTTCGAGTTCTGGAGTTTGTTGGTGCCAGTTCATAGAGAATAAAATTTAGTAGTTATATAATTTTTAAAAATTAAAACTTTGAATTTGATTTTTTGAGGTAGCCAAATAAGGTTTGACAACTCTGATTTATAGAGAACAAAATTTAACAATTTTAAGATGTTTCAATATGTTGAAATTGAGATAGGCAAATGGGGTTTGGTAGCTCTGATTTATAGAGAACAAAGTATAATAGTTTTACAAAATTTTTAATATGTTAAAATTTAATTTGTTTTTTTCGAAATAGGGAGATGGGGTTTGACAGCTCAGTTTTGCTTATCATGTTTTTTCCATTGTAGTTATGTAGAATTTTATTTTTTATTTTTTGAAGATAGCAAAACGAATTTTTTTTTATTCTGGGGTGAGGAAACCAGATATTTTTATTTGGGGAAACGAGAAATTGAATTCTTGGATTGCAAACTTGAAATTTGACTCTGAAACGCACTTTGGTCCAGAATTGGTTTACACTTACTATTGTAGTTGTTGTGGTCTTCAGTCCTGAGACTGGTTTGATGCAGCTCTTCATGCTACCATATCCTTTGCAAGCTTCTTCATCTCCCAGTACTTACTGCAACCTACATCCTTCTGAATCTGCTTAGTGTATTCATCTCTTTGTCTCCCTCTACGATTTTTACCCTCCATGCTGCCCTCCAATGCTAAATTTGTTATCCCTTGATGCCTCAGAACATGTCCTACCAACCAGTCCCATTTTCTTGTCAAGTTGTGCCACAAGCACCTCTTCTCCCCAATTCTATTCAATACCTCCTCATTAGTTATGTGATCTACCCATCTAATCTTCAGCATTCTTCTGTAACACCACATTTCGAAAGCTTCTACGTACTACATACTACTACCATCACTAAAATGTGCATTCACGAATCAATGTTGCTTTCAGTTGACATTTATATCATAGCACCTGATTGGTGCTAGTTGCGCACACTCAATAGTTGTCAACACTGGAAGACAAACAATGAAGTATTTCCCCCTCTTCCTATTAACCTCACAGTGGCCACTCTACATAGTACATACGACTATGTTCCTGGCGTAAGAGGCAAACTTTACTTTGTTCATGGTCGAATTCCAATGTCAACAGAAATTAAGCACAGCTTAAATTATTACTGTTTTTGTAAGTACCGGGTGGCTATAATCAAAGTGCAGCTATCACATAAGTCCAGTGTGGGATGTAATTATCGTATGACAGCGAAACGTGGTAGATATTCTAATGCATTAATGAGGAACCGATTTACACTGAAAAAAAATTAGTTCCAAATTTTGCCATGAGGTACAAAAACGGCGCTGTGAATGTGTATAGAAATGTTTCCTTATTTAATGGAATAGAAGTGGGATGTGGAAGAAATGTCAAACAAGTTTGGAAGGCATAATTTCGATTTTATTAGCAACTTTCACTTACACAGTTTGTTCAATATGAGCACTGGAGACGTCGATGCTTCATCCTTAAAACGACGTTATCAACAGTTTTTGGCAGCAGTTCCAGTGAAATCTGATCAGTTCTTCCTGTATACGGGCCTTCAGATCAGGTAGACACGGAATGTGTCCCTGGTAAATGCGTTCTTTTAGATGTCCTCAGAGCCAAAGTCATATGGATCAAGAGCAGGTGATCTTGTAGCCCATTCGTGAGCGGCATGAAGTGTTGCCCCATCTTGTGTGAAAACAATGTTCTTTTTCACACAGTCGCCCTCTCCCAAAATAGGAATCACATACTATACAGAGAGGTCTCGATAACTGGCAAATGTCATGGTACACCTGATAGGCCCTCTGGATGTATTCTATTCAAAGGAGAACGGACCATGAATAAAGGTGCTTGTGAATCCAGTTGGCGGTTTAACAATATCCCAAATTCGGTAGTTCTGTGTGTTCACTGCACCCTGTGATGTAAAATGTGCCTGGACACGCCACATGATATCTGGCCACAGGTTATCAACTTCGATCACATACCAGAAACCAACGAGCAAATTCACAACATGGCTGCAGATCATGAGGTTTCTGTTGCTGCACTGTCGGTATATTGTACTACTACCAGTGTAAAATAGGCCGAAAAACTTTCTGTGCTGTTGATCATTTGATGGACACTTCTCGTGAAGCTGCACGAGCACTAAGACTACCTGTGGCACAAGCTGCATGTTCAGTTACAGCAACAACAATTGCGTCAATAACTTCCACCGGGATAGGACGCCTTTTTCTGCCTGGTGTCACACCAAGGTCACCTCTGCCTTTGAATTACATTATCATCTTCTTTGGACCATTTAATGACATCGGGTCGCTGCTCTGACCTTTTAATGAGCGCTACTCTCTCCAACCAACAGTGTAATTACTGCCGTTCACATAAAGCAGTTTCACCAACGTTGCACAATCTCTCTTCTTGATAGCCATACTGTTCATTCATGTTATGGCTTGTCAGAACGGCAGTGTGGGTGTCATACTATCGTACAGACACTGTACAGCGCCAGCCTTGCACCTAGTGGCCACAAGTGGAACTTATGTTTTTTCCCAGCGTAAAACGATTCAGAATACCTTAGAATATCTAGCAAGTGTCGCTGCCATACGATAATTACAACACACACTGCACATCTGTGAGTAGCTACACTTTAATTATTTTTCTTTGTTACTGAGCAATAAAAATACACTCTTAGGAAACTGTTGATGTTAGTTGACGCTTTTGGATTCTGCTGTTAGTTGCTAGATTCATATTACAACAAAATACGGCTGATAACCACAGGCCGCACGAGCACTTGATTCGGGTCGCATACAGGCCAAGGGCCGAAATTTTACGACCACTGATCTAGCACTTCGAAAGCCGGGCCAAGCAGTGATAATTGCACGCATATTCTAGGCGGAAAGTTTATGGACTTAGAAAATTGACTGCAAACTTGGTTTACGCTGCAACGTGTTGTTAATGCGCCTGTTTCAGTCATAATACTGAAAGAAAAGGCTTTAGAATTCGTTCAAAAGTTGAACGTTGTAAACCTTCTCACTTCTTGTGGATGGTTACACCGCTTCAGAGTAAGATGTGGCGTTATTGGCCGCCGAGTTTGTGGGGTGGCTAACAGAGAGGATACTTTCACTGTAAAACGTCGGAAAGAACGTAAGATTCCAAGCCTGACTGCAAAATACAGTTAGAAAGATATTTACAACACACACGAAACATGACTTTCTTAACTTGTTGTTGGACTAAATATTGGTATTTCAGGGCGACACGTGTTCTGTTGGAAACCGAAGCAAGAAAATAGTGAGGTACTGTTTATTGCAAACACAAGTAGTTCTTATAAATTCCGACCACTAATCGCTGGGAAGTCAAGAAGCCTCGATGTTTCAACACAGCAATGTGCCACCAGCTATGTGTTAAACAAGAAGTAGTGGATGGCTGCAAACCTCTTCAAGAGCCGCTTCGAAGAGCTTAATGCCCACTTGCATCGCGAGAAGAGGAAAAAAACTTTAACTTCTGGACAATTTTTCGGTTCACCCTTGGGCACTATAGTTCAACAACACAGAACTGGTATTTTTTCCAGAAAATTACACGAGCCTCCTTCAACCTCTGGACTAGGGCTCCAGTACTGCCACAAAAGCAAAGTTCAAGAGGATGCTGGTTCAATATGTCATAGCACATCTTGACACTGGGAAGGAAGATCCTAAACTGATCGTGTTGTAGCTAATCCAAAGAACCGCATTGTTGGTTAGGGTACTCTTTACACCTACACTATGTATGTATAGTATTCCCTGTCATTTCCATCTGAACGTCCCTAAAATTATTAGAATACGTCTATAAGTCAAATTAAATGCAGTGTTAATAAGCGTATGTAGGTTTTAAATTTATTTTTACATTTTTAGGAAATACAGTACATAAGGACTACTTGGGATCAGTGTAAACCACCCACAGTAAGCAAATGCTTTCGAAAAGCTGTCATCACAAAAGCTGAAACTCAAGCTGAGCTCGATGTATCAGAAGGCAATGACTGGGCTCTTACTTGAAATGGAATTGATTTCGATGATTTTGTTGATGATGAAATAATTAATGAAGTTGTGCCACTATCAACGGATAAAAATAGTTCTCAGGAATCTCAAGAATCGAAGCTGTATCTGTGGATACTCTCTGTCTGTCAGAGGCACTTACTACATCGAGAGTAAAACAGTGTTATAGAAATTCGAGGAACATGACAAGATGTACTCAGAAATTACATATGAACTATCCATAATTCAGGCATAAGCTTATTTGAACTACTGTCAATATATGTATCTTCTGCCTGCATGCATTGAAAGTTAACACAAATATACTAAGAAGTTTCATTTTAATATTAATCTCACTTGTACGTTTGTTTTATCATCCCCCCTCAGGAATGTATAAACGAGGTTCATCTATAGTAAGTCTTCAGTCCAGTCACAGATTTCGCCCAATATTTCATTCACTTGGCCACAGTGTGGAACCGTATTGAAAACCTTCCAGAAATCAAGTAACCTGTCATTAAGGAGCCGGTATCTGAATCCTATATATTTTATAAATGAAGACAAGAAGTTAAGTTTCACATGAATTCTGATTGTTGATTCCATTTCGAAACGAACGTAAATGTGTTTCGCTCTTCGAAAACGTATTAACGCCATTGATATAGGCCTATAGCTATGCACACCTGTCCGATGTGCCTTCAAGAAAACTGGAATGACACGCGTCTTTTTCCATTCATTCGGAACATCTCCTCTGCTCCTGCGATTGCCTGTTTCTGTAAAATTAGCATTTTGGTTATCTTAATGTATATATAAGCAAAAGCCGTTGTCATGTAGGATTTGAATATGGACAAGGGCATGGAAACGGGCGACATCTCTAACGCAATAACGTGGAAGTTTCGTAGCAAGCTTGCATTCGACGTCACACTCCAGAGAGGACAGACACTATGCTGGGGTACATCTTTCTCTAGCTAAGTTTCTATATTTGTTTTCGAACCCGCTTGCTATGAAAACTACTATTTCAGTCACCTGTGGATTAAAGAAAGATTAAAAACGCGTCGTTTTGGATAGGATTTGACCTTGTAAATGTCGTCAAACAGTGGTTAAAAAGTTCTATTAAACCTCTAAATGCAAATATGTATACAAGAATACAAACCTCTCTAGACCTATTACAAAACCAATGTCTGTGTGCATCTCTACTGATTATATAAATTGGAATACTTAGTTTGACACAAATTTGAGGGAACTGGAATCAAACGGTTTTCATACAAAAAGTTTTATAGTATTGTCCCATGTCCAAAGGAGGTAATCAGTAGACTATTGCTTTCTCAGTTTGCTCATGTAAACTCGGTTCTCCGTTGACAATAAAGTTTCCTCTTGTGACAAATACTACAAGCTTACTCGTAGTGTACTTGACCAAATATGTTCCACAGTCAATAATATTTTTATCAAAGAAGAAATACAATATTTGTAAAGTTCCCCTTCCAACTCTTCGGATCCAATGATGTCCCCATAATGTTTGAGGTTGTCGCCGTGCTTCTTCGAGAGTCGCTTATGAAACATGCTTTTGTTCTTCTGCGCAATATCCGTGTAGGTGATGAGCGAGATGAAGCTGCTGCTGGGGATCAAGTTGCCAAGAACCTCATGTGTGATCGTTTCTTCGTTACTGGAGACTCAACTATCAAGCTGGAAATCTCACTGGCACCCATGTCTACATCTCATCCTCGATCTTTCCTCTGCTGAGTGAATTTAGATGATTTTCAATCCCATGATCACCTATCTCTCTACACCTCCCAATTCAGCACTCGTACTAAATATAAAAAATAGTATAATGAGTTTTGAAAGATGGGAAAAGATGAAAATAAAGTTACATAAAAGGGAAATTGGATGTTTATTACTATTTACAAAGCTAAGGTGCTCTGAAATAACGATCGTTGGAGGAGCAATTATAATATTACCTTAATTTTTAATTCAAAAGTGACTGAGGGAGTAGGTAAATAATTAACTGTTGTTACTTGCATTACTACTCCCACACTTGAAGGAATTAATCAGCTGAAATAAGCAGTTATAAAGTTAACTAATAAGCATGCTCCTTGAAAAATTATTTCGTGACACGGAAGGCCCTCATTAAAGTTCAATTGAGTCAAAATCGTTAGTTATTATTTATATAGAGAAACACAGATTCCATTCACTGCCTTGATTGCTCTTGATTGGACTGTCTCCTGTATATCGTTGAAAATTCAATAGCCCCTGCTGAGAATTGTAAGACGGTAATTAATGGTGCTTGACAATCTCGTTGTGTAGGGTCAGCTGCAGATCTCCGCCCGTCGCCTGTAAATTGCAGGTAGTATTTAGGATTTTGTATAGAAGCTTCGGAAACTGATCCAATGCAATTCAGTTATTACACTCCCGGAAATGGAAAAAAGAACACATTGACACCGGTGTGTCAGACCCACCATACTTGCTCCGGACACTGCGAGAGGGCTGTACAAGCAATGATCACACGCACGGCACAGCGGACACACCAGGAACCGCGGTGTTGGCCGTCGAATGGCGCTAGCTGCGCAGCATTTGTGCACCGCCGCCGTCAGTGTCAGCCAGTTTGCCGCGGCATACGGAGCTCCATCCCAGTCTTTAACACTGGTAGCATGCCGCGACAGCGTGGACGTGAACCGTATGTGCAGTTAACGGACTTTGAGCGAGGGCGTATAGTGGGCATGCGGGAGGCCGGGTGGACGTACCGCCGAATTGCTCAACACGTGGGGCGTGAGGTCTCCACAATACATCGATGTTGTCGCCAGTGGTCGGCGGAAGGTGCATGTGCCCGTCGAGCTGGGACCGGACCACAGCGACGCACGGATGCACGCCAAGACCGTAGGATCCTACGCAGTGCCGTAGGGGACCGCACCGCCACTTCCCAGCAAATTAGGGACACTGTTGCTCCTGGGGTATCGGCGAGGACCATTCGCAACCGTCTCCATGAAGCTGGGCTACGGTCCCGCACACCGTTAGGCCGTCTTCCGCTCACACCCCAACATCGTGCAGCCCGCCTCCAGTGGTGTCGCGACAGGCGTGAATGGAGGGACGAATGGAGACGTGTCGTCTTCAGCGATGAGAGTCGCTTCTGCCTTGGTGCCAATGATGGTCGTATGCGTGTTTGGCGCCGTGCAGGTGAGCGCCACAATCAGGACTGCATACGACCGAGGCACACAGGGCCAACACCCGGCATCATGGTGTGGGGAGCGATCTCCTACACTGGCCGTACACCACTGGTGATCGTCGAGGGGACACTGAATAGTGCACGGTACATCCAAACCGTCATCGAACCCATCGTTCTACCATTCCTAGACCGGCAAGGGAACTTGCTGTTCCAACAGGACAATGCACGTCCGCATGTATCCCGTGCCACCCAACGTGCTCTAGAAGGTGTACGTCAACTACCCTGGCCAGCAAGATCTCCGGATCTGTCCCCCATTGAGCATGTTTGGGACTGGATGAAGCGTCGTCTCACGCGGTCTGCACGTCCAGCACGAACGCTGGTCCAACTGAGGCGCCAGGTGGAAATGGCATGGCAAGCCGTTCCACAGGACTACATCCAGCATCTCTACGATCGTCTCCATAGGAGAATAGCAGTCTGCATTGCTGCGAAAGGTGGATATACACTGTACTAGTGCCGACATTGTGCATGCTCTGTTGCCTGTGTCTATGTGCCTGTGGTTCTGTCAGTGTGATCATTTGATGTATCTGACCCCAGGAATGTGTCAATAAAGTTTCCCCTTCCTGGGACAATGAATTCACGGTGTTCTTATTTCAATTTCCAGGAGTGTATTTCGTTCGACGATGCGTAGCCCGACGCAGTTTACTTCAGTCATCGGTACAAACACCTCCCGATGTATCGTAAGACTGCAGATTCGTCAGCAACGATCACGAACCAAATTTCCGTAGGTCCTACAGAAGCCTTGCATGTATGTTCACTCCTGGAAATGCACCGTTTATAAAATGAAACTTGTTTTAATATCTTTTCAACACCGTATTACAAGAGTCGAGGGGGACGAATGGGAAACAGTAGGTGAGAAGTGAGTGAGACAGAGTTGTAACCTATCCCCGATGTTATTCAATCTGTATATTGAGCAAGCATTAAAGGAAATAAAAGAAAAATTTGAAGTAGGAGTTAAAGTATAGGCAGAATAAATGAAAACTTCGGGGTTTGCCAATGGAACTGTAATTCTGTCAGAGACAGCAAAGGATGTGAACAAAATGGAAAATATTTTGAAAGGAGGATATAAAATGAACATCAACAAAAGCAAAACGAGGACAATGGAATGTAGTGAAATTAAACCAGGTGATGCTGAGGGAATTAGATTAGAAAATATGATACTTAAAGTAGTAGATGAGTTTTGCTATTTAGGAAGCAAAATAACTGAAGAAGGTCGAAGTAAGGAGGATATAAAATGTAGACTGACAATGGGAAGAAAAGCATTTCTGAAGAAGAGAAATTTGTTAACATCGAGTATATATTTAAGTGTTAGAAATTCCTTTCTAAAATTATTTGTATGGAGTGTAGCCATGTATGGAAGTGAAACACGGATGATAAACAGTTCAGACAAGAAGATAATGGAAGCTTTTGAATAGTGTTGTTACAGAAGAATGCTGAAGATTAGATGGGTAGCTCACGTAACTAATGAGGAGGTACTGAATAGAATTGGGAAGAAGAGAAGTTTGTGGTACAAGCTGACTAGAAGAAATGGCCGGTTGACAGACACATTCTGAGGCATCAAGGGATCACCAATTCAGTACTGGAGGAAAGCGTGGGGGGTAAAAACCTTAGAGGGAGAACAGGAGATGAATACAGTAATCAGATTCAGAGGGATGTAGGTAGCAGTAATTACTCGGAGATGAAGAGGCTTGCACAGGATAGAGTAGCATGGAGAGCTGGATCTAACCAGTCCTTGGACTGAAGACCACAACAACAACAAGGACAACATTATATCCGTGACGAAAATTACACTCTCTTCTCTTCAGTACTTTCAAAACATTCCTCACAATAGCAAAGCAAAATAAAATTTCCTTTAATGGCGGACAACAATGAGTTATAACTCTGTTCAAGACTCATACATGTCTATTCCCAATGGCATACTGTAACAGTGTGCACTATGCGTTTTGCTTTGAAAGGGTACAGTACCGCCGGACATTGAAAATAGGTACAACATACTTCATTATTCTTGTCTGAACAACATATTTTTTCTAATAATAACTCAATTTCAATTAATACAGCGAAGCCGGATACCAGTGTGGGAAAGAATGACAATTTATTTATTTAATTGATCACATGTGCACTCCCACAAAATAAATCCTTACATCCAGTTTGGTGAGATCTGTGAAATGAATGAATGTATGGTCGTCTGCTAACTGCAGATAGTGAATGTGAATATATGATCATCTTTGAGACGATCCTTTGGCCACCTTTGGTGAGACCAAAGAGATGAAATTTACCTGAACTTTGAGCGCCTGAAATGTGGCTGACCAATACGGTAGCATGGTCTTCCCCCACTTCGACAGAGGTGCGAGAGGACCTGAAGAATGGCCATGTTTCAGCACTCTGCCGCTGTATCTTGTGCTGTTAAGACCTGTCTTGGGTGTGCTCCGTAAAGACAAAAGAGTGGAGACATGGTATGCATGTGGAATATTTAAGAGTAGTTTGAAAAAATAATTTCTCTATTTCAAGAACTTTTGTGGGGAGAATTAAATGTCAAGCAGGTAATATTAATGGGATCGTAGTAATCTTCGGAAGTGACCAATGGTCACAATGAAACCACGTGTAGCAATAAGTTGAAATACTTCCGTGTGCTTAAGTTAAGCTGAATTACTTGCGTGTGTACAATAAGTTGAAATATTTAAGAAATAGCGTGTGTACCATAGGTTCAAATATTTAAGAAATGGCGTGTGCAGGACTTGAAATGAGAGACGAGCACTTCCACGTGGTGAGTACTGTGTGAGTCTCAATCTGTGTATGAGACAAAGGATAAAGAGAAGTACTCGTCCATGGTATCAGTTGAGGACTCGCGTGTGTGATGAATATGTTCTTAATATTACTTTGCGTGATATGATTCCGTGTGACGCTAGATTCAAACTCTGAGAGAGAAGCAAGGTGAGTCGGCCGTCTATCCAGCAACGCCACTTGGCTTGCATTGCGCAGGAAGACGTGCATATATCTCCAGAGTTCATAGTAGGAAAGTAGAATTACAAAGTGGGGCAGTGTCGTGTGAAACTGGGATAAATACTAATTGAAGTGGGAAAGCTGAAAGTGATAGTGTTGTAACTATTTATTGTATTGTATTCCATGTTGTAGTATGGTGTATGTCATGTAATTTGGGTATGTGTGGTTTGCATGGGAGAGTAGCAAGGTAGTTTCAAAAGATTAGTGGGTTATGCTTGTTCCTTCGGTACCGCTCGGTCTGGAGGAAAGTTTCGTGATGATGATTGTGAGAGTCGAAGTGTGAGGTATGATAAAAGATCCACCATCCTATCCAGAAAGTGCACTGTAGCGTTAAGTAATTAAGAGACCATAAGGTAGAGAATCACCAATGTAAAGCCATGCCCACTGGGCGGAATTTCTCATGTGTTATTGTTGTAGGTTAAAGAATTTGTGTGTTTAGGTTATAGAATTTATCGGAATAAATAAGATAGTGAAAAGAAAAAGATTGGTGGACTTTTCCTTCGAATTGTATGTTGTCATGACGTCCCGAATTTATAATGTGTGCGCCATTCATATTCAGTGCGGTGGCCACGTATTGATAAAAGCTGTTAAATAAAAAAAAAAAGGAAAAAGAAAATGTGGTATTGCCAGTGCGTAGTGAACAGTCAGAGTTCTGTAAATTACTGATAGTCAGATGTGCGTTTCCGTTGCAGATTATTCATACAGGAGGTTGATTAGTGACTTAATTGTGAGTACGAGAGTTCATGTTACTCGATAAACAAGAATGAATCCACTCGCTTGGCAGACCGCTCATCTTGCAGGCCTGACTGCTTGATGCCACAGTATGAGCAAGGCACGTGGGTGCCTCTCAGCTTTAGGTTTAGTTCTCCAAGAACCAACTACAGTCCAAAGAGTAAACCATCTCTCTCGCAAGTGGAATGCAATACAGACCAGTATGATAAGGCCTTAAAGAACATATGAGACTGTGCAGTTACGTGAGTCTCTTAACGACAAGGAACAATCAAGTACAGTTGGCAATAAAAACAGTGATCAGCAAACACTGTTTTATCGAGTACCAGTTTCTTCACTGTGGTTAACAGATGTGTATTTTTAGGATAGACTTTTCTTGTTTGGTTAATTATTAAATAATGGAATATAAAGTTTTGTGTAAGTTTCAAAATGTTTGCTGCACAGCACACACAGACGGTAATAGATACCACTTGTAGTTTTTTATTATATTGACACACATGCAATGGTGATTTACATTGTGCTTCTTATGATTTAGTGATACGTTATTTCAACTTACATTTAGTTATAAATGATATGTTTATTATTTTATCTGATTATTGTAAGCTAACTGGACAAAATATTAGTCACATACTGAAAAGAGCACAATAATGCACCAGTCGATTGTATGTTAGCAGTGCAGTAAGATGGATTGAAATGGGGACATGACTGAATGGAAGAAATGAGCTGTAGAATTTGGACTTGTCCTTGCCCACTCTGTCAATAAAGTTTCCCGGTTTGTTAGTGTTTAAGTGTGAATTGTACAACTTGCCTACAAGGAGAGGTGAAAATTCGCAGCCACATAATACGGCATAAGAACAGTGGTCGTAGAAATATTTGGGAGTGGAGATGAGTATCGTGCGTTGTCAATAACAATCGGTTTCATCACGCCAGGAGTTGTTGCTATCAGTGGATGCAGATCGATCTCAAACAATTTCGTTCTGAAACGAACACTGCAAAGCGAACTACAGTTAACGAACATCTGGAGTCAGGTAGCTCATGAAAGGTCATTTATCTCAGCCACACAGTTGCACGTCTTCACTGGACCGAACGGCAGAGAAAATGGCCAGTAATTGACTGGACGCTTGTCGTGCTTCCCGATGCGTTATTATTTTACTTCTTTCCAAACGATGCAAGAAGTCGACGGCACTGAAGGCCAACGAGGCGTTTACCCGCAGTGTGAGGAGAGTGTAGTGTAGGCCACAGGCGGTTCCGTGATGTTTTGTGGGTTCTTTTTGTACCATTATTTGAGCCCACTCTTTCTTATTTTCTTGAACATGTACTAGGGTGTTTAAATAGGCCACAGTGCCTCCGGAGTCGTACTGTTAATAGAGACTACTGACAGTGTGACTCTCCTGGCTCTGTGGCCTACTTTACACCATAATTTAAATACGTGCAACGATGTTAAGTTGATATTGCGCGTGTTTTGTGACGGTGCCACTGTGACTTCATTATTTTAGGACACGTTGTAAAACAGATCTGAAGATGGTCGTTGCTGACCGAAACCGGTAGTCTCAGAATTGAAAGTTTTGTGATCATTGACGGAAATACATGAGATTTATTCTACCCTTCCTGGATTACTGTTTTAATCAGCAACTATGTCGCTGCTTGTGGGTTAATATGGGGTGTGTCCACCATTTCCCTTTATCAAGGTTGGGGCCACTTTCAGTGATGTGTTTGAATGTCTGTGGAGAAATGACAGCCTATTCTTCCTCAGAAGCTGTAACCACTGAACATAATCGTGTTGGACCCGGGGGGGTCTGGAGCGACGTCGACGTTCTAATTCTTTTCAAAGATGTTCCAATTGATTCAGATCGGACTCTGGGCAGGCCAGTCCATTTCGGGAATTTTATTGTCCACTAACCACTGCCCCACAGATGCTGCTTTATGACAGCTTGTATACAAATAATCATTATCTCCAAACAGTGCCCCTTTTGCAGGTCATATTTACTTTGAGTACAAGCCTTTTGTTGCACTATTTATTTACTTCCCTGTAGTGATACATGTTACACGACGAGTTCTTTTCGGCGTTTTGCCATTATCAAGTGTAGGCCTACCCATGAAGAGGGTATAATAGGTAAAACAGTGCTCCTTTCGTCTATGTTAGTCTATGGCTACATTTGGCACCTTATGATTACGTCATAGCTAGTATGACGTGGTCCATATGGCATCTTAGAGCGTAAATGTCAGTTGTCTTTTTGATGCAGAAAACAGCCAAAGTTGCAAAATTCGTTTCGTTTCATTTAATTGATGACCGCTTTCGGGTATGAGAACATATTCTACACCCATCCAAATCACCTTTTTGTTATGATGTGATCACTTTATTTATTTGTGTGATCTTGTAAAGTTATTATTGACGGCTTTTTTGACAGCTTCGGCTCCAGCGATGCTGTTATGTTAACAATGGAATTTCCATTTCGCGGAAAGTCAGTGATCACATTTAATTTCTCAGAGACAGTATTTTGTGGTTTCTAAGTAAATGATAAGTGTTCTTTTGTTTTGTGTTTATCGCGATAATTTACAGTTTTTCTTTTATAATGTCAATGAAACTTCTGCTGTTACTGCTTCCCTACTGACAACACAAAGAACACAAATAATTTACTGTTTACTGTTCACGATTGCTTCATGTTCATTATTTTCGTCGTGTGCACGCAACAACGTTTTAAATACTAAAAAATACAGTGCTTACACTAATAATCCAGTGTCACGAATGCAATTTCGAACGTTTTTCTGTTGTTAAATGCATATTTGTTCCAGTAATACGACACATTTGGCCTCGTTAATGTAACCTGTTTTTTTTGTTGATATTTCGAATAACCAAGAACAGAAGAAAATGACGTGAAAAGCATGCTTTCGTAATCCAATTAATTCCACTTTTATTGTACTGGAATCGATACCAAATGAAGCTGGAACTACAAAACCAGTACTTTGCTTCTTGTTCGTTACATTTTCAGCCTTCAACTTGTATGCACAACTTTTTTAATGTTCACATTTGCAAAAAAAACTTATCTACGTGTTCTTTGCTAGCCTATAAACGTGTACTTTGAGCATAGTGTAAATATCTCTGGAGTGAGCATTCACATGCGCAGAACAGATTTTGTGTTGTCAACATAGTACATACATTGCCGGCTGGGTCACGTGTTCTCGGGACGTCGTGTGTTTGCCCGTATAGCGCCCTGTATATTTCGAATGTCACTACATCCCTAGAACAGACGGATTCTTTTCGTACGTGTCGTGGATTATTTATATATGTTGCGCAGACATTTTAACAGTATCCATTTGATACCGGGAATAAACCAGCTACGTAAATTTTAAGGGCAAGTGATATTGCATTCCGCTTCTTTGCAATAGGTGTCACAGTTCAGATGCACTCGATTTTTGGTAGTTTTCGGTATGATACGGCACTTTATAGTATTACAGAGCCTGACGTACATTTTTGCAGTGATAGTCTTGCAAAACGACTTGACAGTACGCTAGTACTTTTGCAAGTGTCCGAAAAATACCGAATTTGCCTCACATTAGTGATTATATCCCTGCTAATTCGTCCTTTTTTCTGCTATTTCTGCGTATTTATTTTCTCGTTTTTGCGACCTAAAGCTTAATTTTTCTTACTTGCTCCCAGTTTATTAAATAAATAGTAGACTGAGTGAGAACGGGTAAAAAAGGTGATCGGAGAATAAATGTACTGTAAAGCAAATACAGTTGGTCATGTAACAGTCAACCCATATAACACCATTAAGGGAAGTGGAAAGTGACACAAATGAAAGAGTTTGGGGACATGTTTACTAATATTTTACGCTTCTAGACACACTTAACATGGTCTCCTACTGTAACTTTATAGTAAACAAAAGGTTTGGACACACATATTATACGAAGACAATTACAGACTCCCACTCTATTGAATTATCTGTCTCCCGTCTTTCAAATCTATATACATAATGGACAAGTCACTGATAAATGCATGGAGGATAGTATTTGCTGAAACAACTAACCATTTCCCTTCCTGTTCCACTAGCAAATTTACGAGAGGAAGCGATTGTTTGTAAGCTTTTGTACGAGCCGTAATATCTATTATATGGTCATAAAATCGTAGAAAAATAGGCCTAAAGACTCAAGCCTTAATTATAATGCGTCTCGAGATTTTTAAACATGGTACCCATGAAAAGTTACTATCCCTCCTTTCGCATTTTTTCTTTGCATCCGTAGCAACAACAGTAATTCACCATTGCTATTACACTATCAACAAACGGTGGAAACACAACAAAAACTCTTGATATTATAAACTTCATACTCTGAGGAAAGCACGCACGCACAGCGAAGTCCCGAAAACACGTGACAATCCTGGTTTAATGTTGACAACATGCGCAGAACGCAATGCTCACTCCAGAGATATTTACTATATGACGTTGAGGGAAGATATAATGCTTGCAATCGTATCTCGTGCTGATCAACAAAGTGAACGATTATTGAAATGTCACAAAACAGGACTGTATAAAGGTGTACCTCGTGCATAATAGAGTTCTTGTTTTATTAGACTGTCATTTCATTAGTTCCACTATAATTTAAACACCTTCTCACTTTGAAATCTTACTTATGACGTGTCTTTCAGTGTGGAACCAATAGTAGCAATTTACATGGTGAAAAAAACGATACAACTTTTAAATATGTTCCAGCATTGTGCAATATTACACTGTAAATGTGATAAAAGAAAAGTTTCAAACACTTAGACCCAGTATAATGGATATTTTGCTTTCACATGTATGTGTGTCATGTTTAGTAATGATGGCCTAACATGTGTAACATTTAGGCCTACCTTTCCGACAGTAGCCTGTTTACTTCTTCCCAGGAATATATCTCACCAGTAATTCTGTTAGTTTCTCAAGAATAGCCAAACATAGCACAACTGGAATATACATCTGCTTTGACCATCTGCTTGATTTTGCTTTGAAATTTAATTTTGAGGTTTTCAAAGTTCATAAGCCTATACCGTGCTTTGTGATACACCAACAGTTAGTTAGTTACTTAGTCATCTTCATGTTCCATGTATCATTTGGACGATAAATCGTAATGATGTGGAACGAGTTATTTGATACTGACATAATTTTTTTTTGTAAATATGCCTCCATACTCATCATTTATTAGTTTCTTCGTTTTTTATTTAAATACAGACATATGTTAGTCACTAATTCATAACCATCACCATTTACACAATACAATGACAGATAATCTTCTGCGGAACAGGAGGAGGTGTCAAAGAGAAACGTTTTCAGTTTAGTTTCAATTTTTGTTTTGCTGTCTGTCAGGCGTTTTATATCAATGCGTAAGTGATCCAAACATTTGTCTGGAGCATTGTGAAACCCTGTTTGTGCTACAGGTAACCTCAATGTGACGGATATCATTTTTTTCTTCTCGTATTGTAATTATGTACATCATAGTTCTTGTTGAACTGCATTGGATTATTTACAACAAACTTCATGAGGGAATAATTATACCGTGAAACGGATAGATTGCTACTCACAAGCCCAACAGCAGGAAGGCACGACAAAAAGAGTGTCCACATAAGTTTTCAGCCAAAGCCTTCTTCAGAAAGAAATCAAAGCACACACACACACATCCATATAATCATACACACAAAATTCCCACACACATCACCGATGTCTCCGACTGCTCTAGGCAGAATTTTTTCAAAGAGGGAAGAAATGTGAATAATGAATAATTGTCGACGAGAGGAATTTAGGGCATGAGATGCTGCACCAACAATCAGCGCGGTTACGTAGTCGTGTATTGTTTGGGGACGAGATCGTTGACACATTGTGGCTCGGATGTTGGAGCGTTTGCAACTTGGAAGGCAACGGAAAAGAAAGGAAAGAAGAAAAAGAAAGGGCACTGAATAAAGTAAGGCAAATGTACAGTCAGACGGTAAAAATAAAACCACTACAATAAAAGCAAACAGTGCAACCATAATTGATGTATACAAAAGAAACTATTCCTTGCACGTCTCCACTTACGAATGAAATGTGATTCCTTTAAACTTTAAATTGCTAAAGGTCTGTTAGTACACTCATAAACAACGCAAGCTGGAATTCTTGTGAAACAACTACATCTCCAAACAATCAAGCGCCCAACACGGTCGAAACTGGGCAAGCGAACGTCAGAGTGACGTCACGGGGAAGTATCGCAGCGGTGAACCACGGTGGTATGAATGCTGTGAACCTAATGTTTTGGGCTACTTAAGATGACGGACGTCGGCTTCAAGTTTGTGACGTAACGACAATTACCTTCTTTTTTTTGCCTCCATGCGTGTAAACGACGAAAATAATATCTGAGTAAAACTATACCACTGACTTTCCTCGAAATAGAAAATTAATTGGAAACGAATAGCATCGCTGGAGCCGAAGGTGTCAAAAACACCCATCAAAGATAACTATATAAGTTAACGAAAATAAATAAATTGATCATATCATAACAAAAATGTGATTTGGATCATTTGAGATTGGGTTCTGATACTGGAAACTGGTCATCAGTTAAATAAAAAGAACTGAATTTCGCAACTTTAGTTACATCAAAAAGACAACCGACATGTACCCTCCAAGATGTCGTATGGACCACGTCGTACCCGCTATGACGGAAGCATAAGGCGCTATACATAGACACAGACTAACACAGACGTAAGGACACTATTAGACCTTTGATACCATCATAACAGGTAGACTTGATAACGGCAAAACGCCGAAACGAGCTCAATGTGTAACTTGTACCACCGTTGTTGTGGTCTTCAGTCCGAAGACTCGTTTGATGCAGCTCTCCATGCTACTCTATCCTGTGCAAGCGTCTTCATCTCCGAGTAACTACTACTGTCTACATCCCTCTGAATCTGCTTAGTGTATTCATCTCTTGGTCTCCCTCTGCGATTTTTACCCCACACCTTCCCTACGTACTAAATTGCTAATCCCTTGATGTCTCAGAATGTGACGAACCAACCGATCCCTTCTTTTTGTCAAGTTGTAACACACATTTCTCTTCTCCCCAATTCTATTCAGTACTTCTTCATTAAATAGTTACGTGATCTACCCATATGACCTTCAGTATTCTTCTGTAGCCCCACCTTTCAAAAGCTTCTATTCCCTTCTTGTCTAAACTACTCGTATTTATCGCTCGAGTTTCACTTCCACACATGCCTAAACTCCATACAAATATTTACAGAAAGCGTTTCCTGACACTTAAATCTATACTCGACGTTAACAAATTACCCTTCTTCAGATACACATTTCTTGCCATTGCCACTCTGCATTTTATATGCTTCCTACTTCGACCGTCATCCTTTACATTGCTTCCCAAATAGCAAAACTCATTTGCTAGTTTAAGTGACTCATTTCCTAACCTAGTTCACTCAGCATCACGCGATTTAATTCGACTATCCTCGTTTTGTTTTTATTGATGTTCACCTTATACCTTCCTTTCAAGCCATTGTCCATTCCGTTCAACTGCTCTTCTAAGTCCTTAGCTGTCTCTGCCAAAATTGCAATGTGAGTCTTTTTCTTCTCCCTGGACTATAATTCCCACTCCAAATTTCTCTTTTGTTTACTTTACTGCTTGCTCAGTATACAGATTGGCTACAGGCCTACCCCACTCCCTTCTCAACTACTGCTTCCCTTTCGTGCCACTCGACTCTTATAATTGCCCTCTGGTTTCTGTACAATTTGTAAATGGCCTTTCAAAAAATGTTCAAATGTGTGTGAAATCTTATGGGACTTAACTGCTAAGGTCATCAGTCCCTAAGCTTACACACTACTTACGCTAAATTATCCTAAGTACAAACACACACACCCATGCCCGAGGGAGGACTCGAACCTCCGCCGGGACCGGCCGCACAGTGAAATAGCCTTTCGCTCCCTTTATTTTACCCCTACGACCTTTAGAATTTGAAAGAGGGTTTTTGAGTCAACATTCTCAAAAGCTTTCTCTAAGTCTACAAATGCTATAAACATAGGTTTACTTTTCCTTAAAGGGAGGCAGGACGTCAAAAAAAAAAAAAATGGTTCAAATGGCTCTGAGCACTATGGGACTTAACATCTATGGTCATCAGTCCCCAAGAACTTAGAACTAGTTAAACCTAACTAACCTAAGGACGGCACACAACACCCCGTCATCACGAGGCAGAGAAAATACCTGACCCCGCCGGGAATCGAACCCGGGAATCCGGGCGTGGGAAGCGAGAACGCTACCGCACGACCACGAGCGCGGACTGCAGGACGTCAAACGGGACGACTTGGAGCAGGAGAGACGCCACAGGACATTTTAATTTCCACTGTCTATACTTTTAAAAATAAATTTATAAGACTTTGTCAGAATGACCAGAAAGGATTCAGGATTTACACTTATAGTGGTGGAAGTTCAAAAAAAATAAGAAAATAATTTATTTTTTTACATTTGTATTTCACCTTTTTTTCACTTACCATTGCCTGCATTTGTTGTTATAGTTACACTTTTCGTCATAAGTAAGGGAGATTCCTTGATGAGTTTTGCACAGAATACAAACCATACTTACAGGTGTATGAAACACTAGAATTTTCCAAATCTATTAAAAACTGTGGTAAAAATTGAGATAATTAACTATAAAATTTGAGTTTTTTCTAAACATGAAGTTTAAAATATAACAGCACATTCATTTTTTCATAAATTAAATAATTTCTAGAGTTTCATACACCTGTCAGTATGGTTTGTATGCTGTGCAAAATTCATCGAAGAATCTCTCTTACTTATGAAGAAATATGTACCTATAGCAACAAATGCAGCCAATAGAAGTGAAAAAATGATAAACTTTCACACGTAAAAAAAATTATTTTGTAATGTTTTTGAACTTCCACTGCTATGATTGTGAAACCTGAATCCATCCGGGTCATGCTGACAAAGTTTTATGAATTTATTCGTAAAAGTATAGACAGTGGAAATTAAAATGTCCTGTGGTGTCTCTCCTGCTCCAAGACGGCCCGTTTGACGTCCTTCCCCCCTTAATCAATCTTCTACGAGAAGTAGTAGGGTCAGTAATGCCTCGCGTGTTTCTATATTTGTACGGAATCCATACTGATCTTCCTCTAGATCGGCTTCTACGAGTTTTTCCATTCTTCTGTAGATGATTCGTGTTATGAGTGAGTCAATAAATAGTCCATCAAAAAAACGTGCATTTAAAAAAAACGTGTAATTCGACCTCAGGCAAGCTGCAGGCCCCCTGGCAAGGAAATTGCTGTCTGCTGTGCGCAGTACACCATGCTGAAAAACGTGTTAACATCCTTCCACATTTAGTGTTTTCTTAAGCGCAAGAAGGGGATCAATAACTAAACACGAAAACCCCCATATTGTAACGACTCCCTCCTCTGTATTTGACTGTTGACACTACACACGATGGCGGGCCACATTCTCCAGGTATTCGCGAAACTCAAAGTCCTTCCAACGGATTTCCACCGCGCGTTGCGTGATTCATCACTCCAAATCACTCATTTTCACTCATCTATTGTACAACGTGGTCGTTCTTTACACAACATAAAATGTCGCTTAACAGTGAGTACAGAAATGTGTTGCTTATGAGGAGCTGCTAGGGCATTGTACCCCATTATTTTTAGCCCCGGCCGGCCGCGGTAACCGAGCGGTTCTAGGCACTTCAGTCCGGAACCACGCTGCTGCTACGGTCGCAGGTTCGAATCCTGCCTCGGGTTTGGGTGTGTGATGTCCTTAGGTTAGTTAGGTTTAAGTAGGTCTAAGTCTAGGTGACTGATGACCTCAGATGTTTAGTCCCATAGTGCTTAGAGCCATTTGAACCATTTTTTAGCCCCGACGCACAGTCGTTATGATAGCTGGACTGCTAGTAACGCTTTGGAACTCACGATTGACTCCTTTCGCTGATTTCATGCAATTTTTCACGACTACCCTCCCCAGTGCTCGGCAGTCCCTGTCCGCCAGCCCATGAGGTCTTCCTGGACCTCGTTTAGCTGTGCTTATTAGATTGCGTTTTCATTTCATGAATACATCACCGATAGTCGATTTGAGGACTTTAGAAGGTTCCAAACGTCCTTGACGAATTTATTGCTCGGATGTCATCCAATGGCTAGTCAACGCTCGAAGCCTCTGAGCTCTCCTAACCGACCCATTCTGCTGTTACTGCTACCCCAGTGACAGCATACTGCTTTCCACCTTCTTTTATACCGAAATTAGAATTATATTAATACCGTCAGCTGCTCACGGGCGTTGATATATATATCAACGGGGACAGGTGAAAATGTGTGCCCCGACCGGGACTCGAAACCGGGATCTCCTGCTTACATGGCAGACGCTCTATCCATCTGAGTCACCAAGGGCACAGATGATAGTGCGACTGCAGGGACTATCTCGCTCACGTCTCCCGCGAGACTCACATTCTCACCTTGTATGTCCACACACTACATTCGTAGTGTCCCAGCTCAACACACTCATTACTCGTGGAAGATATTCTTACCAAGTCCCGTAAGAGTTCGGGAAATATGTGTGCATCCGCACAGAAGAAGAAGGTCATGGCCGGTATTGCCGGAACTATGTACTTATATGGATATGGTGTCTGTTCTTTCGGATATGTCCGAAAGAACAGACACTATATCCATACAAGTATATTCTTTTATACCGGCGAGTCCACCCCTCATAATATCTAGTGGTTAGTTTCGGTTACCTAAGGGTGTCCAGATACTTTTGATCGGATAGCGTAGTTACGCTCTGTGCAGCAGGTCCGCGCAGCCGTGACTGCAGAGAACAGGCGCTCCTCCCTCCCACCTTACGCGCTCAGCGCATCTGCGAGACGTCAGTTTCAACAGGATCATTCTGAAGTAATGATAAGAGCTGTTTGTATAATAACCTTACCAGCTATCGCTGTTTTGCAATTTTTCTATGAGCTGTACGAAACAAAGGTAAAACATCCAAATTTCGGGGAAACCTGTAATTTTGAACACACAAGAGCACGCTGAAAAGCAATGCCTCTGAATTTTTTATGTGAAAGCTCTTAAGACCTTTTAAGTCAAGCAAATTTTATTGACATTACATACCTTTGTTCTCCATCCCTACATTTTTATATCTCAACTTATTCACCTTGGTGACGAACACATTCATCCCAACGAGAGACCAGTTTCTTGATACCGTCAGTGTACAATGTTTGTTGACCGAGCCACAACCTCACCTCTGCTTCTACCGCATCTTCCCTACCATAGTCATGTTTTGGAATGTGCTCTTTTAAGTTTTGGAAACAGGTGAAACGCGGGTGGAGCCAAGTTGGAACTGCATGGAGAAGATCGATGACAATGAACCCATGCGTCGGATTGTTGCAGATGATGCAGCGCTCGTGCGTGGTCTGGCATTGTCGTGCTGAAGGAAAGGGTGCACCGCGTGCGGATGAACCCTTCGGATTCGCGCTTTCAGTTTTCTGAGGGTCTCGAAGTACTTTCAGGTTTATGGTGGTGCCTTTAGGCATGAATTCCATACGCGCCACACCTTGAACATCCCAGAACACTGTGAGCCTGACTTTGCCTGCTGATGGCATGGTATTGAACTTATTTGGCGTCGGTGATCCTTTGTGGCCGAACTTCATTGATGCTCCGTTGTTTTCGGGGTCAAGATAGTGAACCTAGCTTTCATTACGTGGCACATGGTTGTTAAGAACCTCATCACTCTCACGCGCCAGACGCAAAAGAAACTGCTGACAGATGTCCGATCTCCTTTGTTTCATGTCACGAGTGAGCATTCGAGGCACCCACCGTAGACACAGTTTTCTGTACCACAGTTCTTCAATGACGGTCTGTACACGCCCTCGTGACATGCCACACTTACCTGAGTGCTGTGCCTATGTTATCCGACGATTTTCTCTTGTGAGTTCATCAACACGATTCCGATGAGTCGTCCACTCCGAGTTCTGTCTCGCACATTGAGGATAGCACCACCGTTTCCTTCATTACGATCATAAAGAACCCAACGCCGCGCCTTACTGATGTTGGTACAATAATCACCGTACACAGATTTCATTCTTCTGTGGATTTCAACTGGAGGTACGTACTATGCGGTTAGAGACTCGATTACAGTAGGTTCTTTCTTACTTTACACAGCGCCATAACATACTCTACAATTCGGTGCCCTCTAGCGGCAGAGGGTGAAACACGTATGTAACGCAGCAGCGATGGCGAGGCATTGTAGCATCTGTGACCAGAGAGTATGCGCTTGACCGCGCGAGTGTTGCGAGCGGTTCTTAGTCAGTAGTAGTCTTTGCGAGTTAGTTGTCGCTATGCAGAGTAGCAGTCAGTCAGTCGTTGCGAGTCTGTAGCTCTGTCTAGTTGAGAGCAGTACTCAGTCTGTAGTCGTCATGCAGAGCGGTCGGTCAGTAGTAGCAGCCCAGTGCGGTTATGTGATGTAGGCGGTCGGCAACAATGGTCAAGATGAGGATTAAGGTATACTGTTAATTAATATAATCATTAGATAATGAAAAAATTTTATTTATTGTAATTATTCTCCAACAAGTCTCTCAATAATAATTTTTTATTTCAAAAGCATTTTCTCAAAACTTTAATTTTTTTGAACTAAAGATCTCGTTGCACTTCCCATTTCATTCCACTTTTTTTGAAGAAAAATTTCACTAGAATCAAAAAAAAAAAAAAAAAAAAAAGGAGAATATTATTATTTACAATGCAGTTCCTCCAAGCGGTGCGCAACAACAAGAGCAGATATGTGACATCCATTTAGTCTGAGGTAAGACTTTAATTCTGATTGTTTTACACAGGGCCAAAGACCGATATTTCGGTTTAATTGAATTTTCTTGTCACTGAATGGACTTTAATTTTTTGAAGGATTTATATTGAGTCAGATTGCGTATTTCACATTTTTGTTGCCATTGTCAGTACATTTCATTGTGGGCAGGTTACGCATAGAGCAATGTCCATCAGCATTTCTAATTAGTATCGTTATTTTCTTTTAAAATTTTTGTGGGGAGGTTACACTTGGCGACACCCAGTCCAGGATCGTATTTCGTTGAGAGTCTTTTGAGCGACAGTCAGATATCTGCTCTTATTTGCTTAGATAATTAGGATTTGGCGCAACGCTTTTAATAATATTGTGACTTTCTTTCTACAGGTCAACGGCAATTTTGCTGCTTTGTTGTATTTGTGTGTTGCTTTTGCATTGTGCTTATTTGCTTTGTGAAAAATTTTGACTATTGTAAAAATGCCGCGAAAGACTGTGAATAGTGTATCGCGAAGTATTGTGAATGAAATTACCGACTTAAACAACGTGACCGATAGTAATTGTGATACGCAACGTAATGATGACAATCCTGCGTTCACTAACAATCGGTGCATTCCAACCACTAATGATGACTTTCACCTTAATGATGAACAAACGAACTCAATTGTCTCGTCTGTTAACTTGACGACAATTGATGACGCAGAATGCTCTATGGTAATGAGCGCTGTAGAGCTTAACACACCCGATTCGGAAAACTCAAGTAATGTACAGACAAATCTGTCTAATGAAAATGAACAGATCACACAAAGTAGGACAGATTTATTTAATTCCGAAACAATGACTGATAATGTACATTTGACTGGCAAACCTTTTTCTAAAATGCAGAATGACCAAATGGTCGCACAGAACGTGACAATTGCACATATACCACCACACAGTACTGAGAATGCAACAGCTACTTTTGGGTGGGATCAAGTTATGGCATTTTTACGACAAATGGCTGAAAAACAGGATAATGATTCCAAACACTTAAATGAGAAACTTGACAATAATGACGAAAATCTCAAACAACTTAGGGAAGATAACAAACAAGATAACGAAAATCTCAAACAACAACTCAATGAACAGGTCAAACAACTTAGGGAAGATAACAAACACTTAAATGAAAAACTTGACAATAATGACGAAAATTTCAAACAACTTAGTGAACAAATTACAGCCGTTGCCGCGCAGTGCCATGACACTAAGGAACAGTTGCGCGCGGAAATTGAGGCTTGTTCACAAAAAAATAGCGAAGAAATAAAGTCGGTTGCGCAAGAATTAAGGGAAATGCAAACAGCCGCGACAAATACACTCAGAGACGAAATTAGCGGAGTCGCCAAACAGTGCTCTGAAAAAGCTACACAATTACGGGACGAGTTTAGAGCAATGACGGTAGAACTTTCGCGCACTATGGACGCAAAGATAGACGCGAAATTCGAACAGCAGAACACTCAGATTAACGAGCGCTTTAATCAGCACATACAGAACAGTGATACGCGTTTCCGCAGATTTATTCAGGATCAAAACAAAGTAAAACGACAAGTCATGGAAACAATCACTGCACAAAGACAAGAGGACAAACGTAAAATGTTCGCGAAAGCAAAGACGTATGTAGACAATAATATTACTACAGTGTCCGACAAAATTAACACCATAGCACAGTTGAACGCGGAATTACGGGATGAAATTTCTGATCTTAAAGCAAAAACAGATACACACACAGTAAATATTCAAACAGTGACAGATAGATTCGAACAACTAGATCTAACACAGGATTGTGATGTTATCAAAGGTGATGTTAAAAAACTGAGCGAAACTACGCGCAAGTTGCAAAAACAGATTAATGCGTCTGATTCTAAAACCGATGATCAGGTTAAAATACTGACTGAAAAATGTGATGAATTGGCCAGTCGTATTGATGCTATCGAAAATACTAATGACAATAAATCAGACGATACTGCACCGGTTTCTTTTATCCAAACACCTGAATTTCAAAATTTACAGCAGACAATTAATGAAATCGATTCATCTAACAACACGTTACGTAGGAAGTTATCAAATTTACAACAAGAAGTAACAGAAATGAAAAACACTTCTGTTAATAATACACAACAGACGCCACTTTATGAACATGTGTCAGACTCACGCAGCGCGTATAATTTGGGTAATCTGCAGAGAGTACGGGACTTAGATTCCGAACAACCACAGTTCAATAGATACTCTTACGATCCTGAACCTGTTCCATCATGCAGAGATGATAACTTCGACTACAAACATTTTCTGTCAGTGAGAAAGTTTAAGGTTTTCAAAAACGATAGAACGCAGATTCACCCACTGGATTGGATTCAACAGTTTAGTTTTGCTCTTCCACCGACTTGGCCTGTAACACATAAACTTGAATTTATTTGCAGTTTTTTGGAAGGCGAACCGGCAACTCGCATGAGACCGATCGCGAGACAGTGTTACTCGGTAGAGGAATTTCAGAATGCTTTTCTGTCAGCGTACTGGTCGAAGACGACACAGCGCGGAGTTAAAGATCAACTAATTAGTTTGCCAAACTATGAAAACTCAAATTTTCCCAGTGTAACGCAATTCTTTGAGCACATGGTACAACAAAACCAGTACCTAAGTGAACCGTACAGTGAATCCGCACTTATACAACTATGCATCTCTAAATTACCACGGTCATTACGAGTGTCACTTCTAACGGGCCAGCAAAAAGAAAACATTTCAGCATTCAGAGATCTTTTACAGCTCTTGGAAGTACAGCAATCCGATTATTCTTTTGTAAACAAAAACTTTTCGAGTAACAACCAAGGTCAACAACAGTACTGCAATTATGATCAGGGACGTAATTTCAATCGGAAAGATAACAGACGCTTTAGGAACGATAACTACCAGAAATTTAATAACAGGCAAAATTCTAATTATCAATACCGTCAAAATTTTCAGCAACAGGAACAACACTTTAGTAACAATAGAGGTGTTTCACAACAACAACATCAAAACCAGCCGATTAGGATACCTAACCAACAATGGAATACACAAGGTCAACCAGGCTTTAATGTTTCGCCGCGTGGACGCATAGTCCCTGGTCCAACAAATAGTAACGTACGTCAGCAAGGAAACAACTACGTACAAAGAAGACAGTATTTCAATTCCTATCGTAATGCACCGTATAGGAATGACTATTACGACAGACGTAAAAATAATGAGGACAATTTTCAGCGAACATCTAACAACAGTCGGTCATACCAACAGCAAAATCATACGCAAGAACATTTTCTCATGAATGAACCCGACAGTAGGTACCATCCAGAGCGTAACACGCCTGGAAGAAGTAATAGGACAGTTCAAATAGTCGAAATGCCACAGAATCCTCCTAATAATAATAACACGTCAGATAGAATCTGACTAGATAATGTACAGGACGCATCTTGCAATAATACAAGCACTACCTTAGACACGCAAAATGTTGTTCACGAAAATGTAATTACTTTTGACGACATCAGAGACACTCTTTTACAGGAAAGACCAGTTATTCAGAAAACCATTTCACATCCTGTTATCGAAATTAAAATTGGTTCATCGAAATTCTCAGCAGTAATTGATTCCGGATCACCTATATCAGTAATAAATGAGGAGACTTTTAATGAGTGCAACAAAGAGAATACTTATCCGACATTACCTTTAGGCAAAACAAAAGTGAAAGGAGCAGTATCGAGTAAAGGAGTAGACGTTAAATTACAGACACATTTATCATTTTGTATCGCAGGTCACACGTTTCACTCTAATTTTTGGATTGTTCCTTTATTGACAACAGACGTTATTTTAGGCACGAATTTTCTGGTACAACACGAAGCAGTCATTGATTTTCAGAATTCTTATTTAATGTTAAAGGATGAAAATGTACAACTTGCTTTAGAATTTCAGCACTCATTATCTGCGGAAGAACAAACAATTAACCGCACAGAGGTCATTTCCGCAACACGTGACATAGACTGTAATCCCACATTGTTAACGGATACGTACGTACACAACTATAATACTCCAGACGAAATGGACTACGACGTAATACAAATGATTTCTGATAAAGTTAAAGAGAGTAGTGCAATTACAGACGACGAACGAACGCAATTACACAAAATTCTTTTACAGCAAGCTCCAGTTTTTGACAACATTCCTGGTACTATGTCCGGCTTTATGTATGAATTTCAAGTCAAACCGCATGACACATTTAAAGCAAAGCATTATCCTATTCCATACATTCACAGAGAACAGGTTAAAAAAGAATTGCAGGATATGCTCGACCAAGGAATTATAGAACCAGCAGTTAGTCCGTACATAAACCCGCTACATATTGTTAAGAAAAAAGATGGCTCACTCCGCCTTGTACTTGATTCACGTCACATTAATGACATTATTATTAATGAAACAGATCGACCACAGACATTAGAGGAACTTTTACAGAAATTTCACGGTACAGCTATTTATTCCACATTAGATTTGAAATCGGGATTTTGGCAAATTCAACTTCATCCGAATTGTAGAAAATATACAGCTTTTCTCTGTTTCGGCGACTGTTATCAATTTTGCAAACTACCGTTCGGCTTAACTATTTCTTCTGCAGCTTTTATTCGCGGTTTGAACACAATACTTCCGACAGAACTTAAAGACAGAATTACGACGTATGTAGACGATATTCTTATCGCAGAAGCTAACTGGTCTGAACACAATCTGATTCTTGAACAACTGCTGCAAACTTTTCATGCACAAGGACTTACAGTTAACCTCAGTAAATCGCATTTTGGCAAAACTTCCATAAAATTTCTTGGACACGTAATTTCAGCAGAAGGCATTGCGCCTGATCCAGAAAAACTTCAGGCTCTACGTGACATTAGTGTTCCTACGACGAAGAAACAATTACGCAGTTTTTTGGGCTTAATTAACTTTTTTCGTAAATTTATTCATCATTCTGCTTTAGACACACCCAGATTATGTCAATTAACAGGTAAAAACAGTATTTGGTCTTGGGATAAGCAAGCACATTCTGAATTCATGAACTTGAAGCATGCTTTGTTGAATGCTCCACTTTTATCGCACCCCGATCTTACTAGAAATTTTTCCATTGCCACCGACAGTTCTAACACCGCTTTAGGCGTACACATTTTCCAGGAAATAGAAGAAGATGGTTCTACAGTAATTAAAAACATCGCATTTGCAAGTCGCATTTTGTCACCTGCTGAACGAAATTACTCCGTTACAGAACTTGAAACATTATGTGTTGTATGGGCTTTTATGAGATTTAGGCACTTTCTTTATGGCAGACATACCACAGTTTACACAGATCACAGAGCGATACAATTTTTACTTTCGGCCAAATTCACTCACGACAGGTTAAGCAGATGGAAACTATATTTACAGGAATTTAATTTTACAATAGTTCACATTCCCGGTACGCAAAATGTTATAGCAGACGCACTATCGCGTTCTCTCAGTAACAATCAGCAAGACGTAGCAACCAACTTCTGCAAAACAAATTTCAGTGTCATGTACATTCAACAAGTTGCATTTGAAAACTTTATTTCATCGTCATTACAGGACATAGCAAAGGAGCAAAATAAAGACAATGTGTGGAAAGAAATTAAACACCTTTGGCAAGATAGGAAAAATGTTACGATTAGGAACCACTACACTGTACGCAATGACATTCTGTTTCGCCGCTCTCATCCTGACAGCAACATTTGGTTATTATGCATTCCTGACGAACTGGTTAACAAACTAATTTGGTACACTCATTTAAGTTACGCACATTACGGAGCACGAAAATGTTTTCTTATACTGAGACAGAACTGTTATTTTACCAACATGGAAAAACGTATACGACGAGTTTTAGCGTCTTGTAAAATTTGCCAGAAAGCTAAATCAGACACCACTTCACATATTCCTCCTTTATATCCCATTATACCTGTGAAATTAAGACACATGGCCGCAGTAGATATTTTTGGTCCGATTCCGAGAACTAACAGAGGTTTTTGCTACATTTTTGTCGCTGTTGAGCTCACTTCAAAATTTGTTACTTTCACTCCGTTACGCAAAGCTACTGCTAAAACTGTTTCAAATGCATTTGTAAAACATTTTCTATCTCATGTAGGGCATGTAATGAAAGTAATTTCTGACAATGGATCTCAATTTCGTAGTAGTGTATGGACACGCATGTTACGAGCCAGAAACATTTCTCCGATTTATATATCCAAGTACCACGCTTCTTCGAACCCTTGTGAAAGATTAATGAAGGAAATTGGTAAGCTGTGCAGAATATACTGCCACAAAAGACATATTGATTGGGATACACACATACTCTCATTCCAAGATGTAATTAATTCCATTCCAAATGAATCCACTATGCTATCTCCGACTGTTATACTGAAAAACGTTGAACCACCGAACAAAATTAAAGAATTAATAGAATTCCCCAAAAATCGTCGCCTACGACACCACGAAATAATTGACATTGCGCTGAACAACATCAAACGTGCCGCAGAGCGCCGGAGAAGACAGCAAAAACAGGTTTGTACACGCCGCGACTTTCATGTTGGACAGAAGATATTAGTACGTACACACTATTTATCCAGCAAATTAAAAGGTAAGTGCAGTAAATTTGAACTTCTATACGCAGGTCCGTATCGGATTCGCAGTATCCCTCACCCCAATGTTGTACACGTCGAAACTTTGAGAACCAGAAAATCGAAAGGCAATCACCATATCTCAAACATTAAACCGTTTATTGAGTGAAACCACTGTATGATTCAACACACTATGATGCCATTTACTAATGCAATTAATTCACCTGACTAATTATTGATGATTATCGTATTTTTTCTTGGCAAGTGCCCGGCAAGGTAAGGTTAGCATGTCGCTTTTCTTGTCGTTACACATCAGACCGTGCATATTTTTCCAGATGAATTTACACATTTACGACTATTTCTGCAATTATATTTATGTGACTACTTATTGATGATTATCGTATTTTTTTTTCTTGGCAAGTGCCCGGCAAGGTAAGGTTAGCAGGTCGCTTTTCTTGTCGTTACACATCAGACCGTGCACATTTTCCATTTTTTTGTGTATATGATTGTACTCCAGTTTTGTTTGTATGCACTATGAAATAGTTAAGATATAACACACACCAGTCGAATTTGACATTTTTTTTTGCCTTATGACATCTCAACATCGTGACTGTTTCACATTTTTTTTGCTACTGCATTGTATTATTCTGTGTACATTTTTTCGCATCCGAACACTGTCAATGTCTTGGACATATTACGTTTTCTGTCATGTTATGCTGTATGGTTAATTGTGTCACCATAAACCAGTCATTATTAGAGTGGGTATAGGATTTAAATGCAAGACATTAATCCTTGTTCATCAATTTCAGAAAGGAATGATGATTCTAAGAAATAAATTTAACATAAATGGGAATTTCACCTACGGAATAAACGAAAGGAGATGCAATAACTTTATGAGGAAGAGTAAAGGGATCAGGATTAACAAGCATTAACAAGACTATACTATACTCATCACAGAATAGCAGTCTTAACTAATTTTTTCTTTCAGAATACAAGGTGATTGATGCAGGCTGTCAGACTGAACTACACATCTTAGTTTTAGTGATGAAATATGCTAGAGATAAGGAATAGTTATGAAATGAGTAATGAAGTGATTTTTTGCAGATGATAGTGAATACTGATGAATAATGATGAAGGAAATGGTATTATGAATAATGAAGTTTTTCTTTACAGGTGATGATAATGGTGAAGTTATGATGATATGGATGATGAAGTTTTTTTCTTTATGCTACGTAGTTATTTAAGTATTTGTTGCGGTTTGCTTTGACAGCAGGTGTTACATTGCATAGTAGGATGACGGAAAGTTTTGGAAAGGACAGCTATGGAACACATTTTATACACATTTCACTACTTGTTAATTCGAAGTTCACTACTTTTCAGCATAGTGTGCGTTTCTTCTTTCAGGTCAATAATCCATTTTTGTATTTTTTCCAGGAGAAGTTTTTCATGACACTTACTAAACCTGTTACTTATTATACATGTTCTAGTACTTGCATTTTTATATTTTTTACCCATTTGTGTTTATCATTTATAAATGTGATCACATGTACTGCCTTGTTACATAATCTTGCTACAGCTGACTCATGACGAATGACGTTACCTATCCTCATTTGCAGCAATAGGTCAAAAGCAAAAAGTATTATGCCTCAGCAATTAATTATCGATCCCAACGCAATGCATTGCTACCAAAAAAATGTATTACCAGTCCCACATAATGTCACTAGTTTATGATAATTCTGAATAATACTGATCAACTCTGAATAGCATGTCACTCGAGTAATGACCTCTTAATGAGACTATATTCAAAATAATGCTTTGTCACTAGCTAATAACTGCCACTGTTTATTGTAATGCCTGTGATTACTAATGATTTGACTGTAATTAACTGATTTTTAATAATGACTTTGTAATGATCTGAATAATACTGAATGATGAACTATGTTTTATTCTATTCAATACTTGATGGCCACTGAGTGCCAATAATTAATGTCAATCAACGAAATTGTTATTAATTATGCCATTAATTAACTCTTGTTTTCAATGTTCATACTTTGTAATTGGAAATAAATGTGACTGTTTCATAATGCTTTGTAATTAGGAAAAGACTAATGATTCTTAATAGATTGGAATGACACATAATTAATTAACTATGGTACTGTTTAATAATGCTTTGTAATTAATTAAGGCTACAAATGATTAATTAATTAACTGTAATTAGACAAATGATTAATTAACGACAAATAATTAATTAACTGTAATTATACAAATGATTAATTAACTGTAATTAGACAAATGATTAATTAAAGACAAATGATTAATTAACTGTAATTAGGAGAAGGTTAATGATTCTTAATTATACTCTGTAACTGAAAAGAATGCGATTATTTCATAATATTTTGTAACCAGGAAAAGAAGGCTACTGATTCTATGTAAAACAATTAATGAACATTTTTCTGTAATACTACATACTTGGTACAGAAATGTTCAATAACTGGGCTATGAATGCCACGAACTATCAATGAAGACTGTAATTGTCAATATTATGTGACTTGATGTCCTTCACCTCATAAGCTGACTACCCTGAATTACTGCAATGTCCATTTGTCCTGTTTATCCCAGTGATCATGGAGCACTATATTTGGTTTTGCACTAATTCTACGTTGGTGTGCCTTGTAAGAGTGTGGTGTTGACACGACATGCTGTCCACCACCATGAGCGATGAAGACATTATTATGGTCCCACTGTTTGGTGTACCTAATGTACTGCCAAAATGAAAACATGGAACATTACTACGACAGTTCAGTGTCTTGGCTACACTGATAAATTCTGATGGGAAAAGAACTTCAAGTTGTGTCACTTGGTGTTGTACTACTGTGGAAAGATATGGACTTTCAGAGCAGCTGTGTGCAATCTAAAGTGCTACAACCATGATGCAATCCTTCCCTTTCCTATCCTGATTCTTGTCACATAAAGAAAAAATTTTTTTTTGGTAACATCATTTATGTTCATAGGTTATACATTTTTTGATTCGCTAAACTCCAGTGTGAGTACACTTATGTCACTGGTCGACATGATGTTTGCCATTATGTTTATTTGTTGTGAAAATACTAAAGACATTTTTCAGTGCATGTGCACTTTGGACATGAATTTTTTTTTGCCATTATGTTTATTTGTTGTGAAAATGCTAAAGACATTTTTCAGTGCATGTACACTTGTCAACATAATATTTTTTGCCAGTCTGTTTATTTGTTCTGAATATGCTAAAGAATTTTTTCAGTGCCTGTGCACTTTGTTATCTGTCAAATAATTTGTATATACTTTTCTGATTTGCTACTATGTTTTGTACTCACATTTTGTCTTTGTCTGATATATTTTGTACTTAGTGCGTGTGCACAACATTTACTTTATGTACTACATCTAATTATTCTTGCCAGTCTGTTTATTTGTTCTGCATATGCTAAAGAATTTTTTCAGTGCCTGTGCACTTTATCTGTCAAAAAGTTTGTATATACTTTTTTCTGATTTGCTACTATGTTTAGTATTCACATTTTGTCCTTGTCTGATATATTTTGTACTTAGTGCGTGTGCACAACATTTAAATATTCTGTAAGTTGTAGGATTTTGTTAATTAAAGAAAAATTTTGCCGCGCTTGGCAAGTCCAAATGACTCACCATCGCTGCCAAATTTTTGCCCCCCGAGTGGAGGGTTATGAAACACGTATGTAACGCAGCAGCGATGGCGAGGCATTGTAGCATCTGTGACCAGAGAGTATGCGCTTGACCGCGCGAGTGTTGCGAGCGGTTCTTAGTCAGTAGTAGTCTTTGCGAGTTAGTTGTCGCTATGCAGAGTAGCAGTCAGTCAGTCGTTGCGAGTCTGTAGCTCTGTCTAGTTGAGAGCAGTACTCAGTCTGTAGTCGTCATGCAGAGCGGTCGGTCAGTAGTAGCAGCCCAGTGCGGTTATGTGATGTAGGCGGTCGGCAACAATGGTCAAGATGAGGATTAAGGTATACTGTTAATTAATATAATCATTAGATAATGAAAAAATTTTATTTATTGTAATTATTCTCCAACAAGTCTCTCAATAATAATTTTTTATTTCAAAAGCATTTTCTCAAAACTTTAATTTTTTTGAACTAAAGATCTCGTTGCACTTCCCATTTCATTCCACTTTTTTTGAAGAAAAATTTCACTAGAATCAAAAAAAAAAAAAAAAAAAAAAGGAGAATATTATTATTTACAATGCAGTTCCTCCAAGCGGTGCGCAACAACAAGAGCAGATATGTGACATCCATTTAGTCTGAGGTAAGACTTTAATTCTGATTGTTTTACACAGGGCCAAAGACCGATATTTCGGTTTAATTGAATTTTCTTGTCACTGAATGGACTTTAATTTTTTGAAGGATTTATATTGAGTCAGATTGCGTATTTCACATTTTTGTTGCCATTGTCAGTACATTTCATTGTGGGCAGGTTACGCATAGAGCAATGTCCATCAGCATTTCTAATTAGTATCGTTATTTTCTTTTAAAATTTTTGTGGGGAGGTTACAAGGGTGCCAACTCGCGTCAGCCAAGTGGGAAGGTCGATGGAGTATATGTACGTGACATGTAATAACTCAACCGATGTTGAGAATAGAATAAATTTTAGAGGCATCACCCCAGTTCCCAGAACTCCCGAAGATAGACGTTGACTGCGGATATTGTATCACAGACACAGCCCCTTTGACTGTTCAGAGATGTCAATAAATTCGCCCAAAGATGTAAACAACCATGCATGAGCAGCGCCTGTTAGACGGAGCGGTCCGACAGCTGATCAGTTCCAGTCATTCCACCAGGAATGAGGTACACGGTTCGTGTTGTCTGTAGTTCAACCATGCCTAGAAGGTCAATACCGCTGTTCGATCGTTTCCGCATTGTTACTTTGTGCCAGGAAGGGCTATCAACAATGGAAGTGTCCAGGCGTCTCGGAGTGAACCAAAGCAATGTTGTTCTGATATGGAGGAGATACAGAGAGACAGGAACTGTCGATGACATGCCTCGCTCAGGGTCACTACTGCAGTGGATGACCGCTACCTACGGATTATGGTTCGGAGGAACCCTGACAGCGACGCCACCATGTTGAATAATGCTGTTCGTGCAGCTATTAAGGACGTCGTGTTACGACTCAAGCTGCGAGCAAAACGCTGCAAGATGCGCAACTTCACTCCCGACGTCCACGGCGAGGTCCATCTTTGCAACCACGACACCGTGCAGCGCGGTACAAATGGGCCCAACAACATGGCGAATGCACCGCTCGGGAATGGCATCAGATTCTCTTCACCGATGAGTGTCGCATATGCCTTCAACCAGACGATCGTCGGAGACGTATTTGAAGGCAACCCGGTCAGGCTGAACGCCTTAGACACAATATCCAGCGAGTGCAGCAAGGTGGAGGTTCCCTGCTGTTTTGGGGTGGCATTATGTGGGGCCGACGTACGCCGCTGGTGGTCATGGAAGGCGCCATAACGATACGTGAATGCCATCCTCCGACCGATAGTGCAACCATAACCATATCGGCAGCATACTGGCGAGGCATTCGTCATTATGGACGACAATTCGCGCCCCCATTGTGCAATCTTCTGAATGACTTCCTTCAGGATAACGGCATCACTCGACAAGAGTGGCCAGCATATTCTCCAGACATGAACCCTATCGAAAATGTCTGGGATAGATTAAAAAGTGCTGTTTATGGACGAGGTGACCCACCAACCCCTCTGAGGAGTGGGACAATCTGGACCAACAGTGCCTTGATGAAATTGTGGAGAGTATGCCACGACGAATACAGGCATGCATCAATGCAAGAGGACGTGCTCCTGGGTATTAGAGGTACTGGCGTGTAAAGGAATCTGGACCACCAACTCTGAAGGTCTCGCTGTATGATGGTACAATATGCAATGTGTGGTATTCATGAGCAATAAAAAGGGTGGAAATGATGTTTATGTTGATCTCTATTCCAATTTTCAACCGAGACGATGCAAAACTTTTTATAATGTGTGTATATAGAGATGACAAGCGTCAGACAGATCCACAAAAGCAGTGCCAGTAATCTTCCTTTTCTAAAACCTTGTTGACTGGAATACGGAAGGGGAGGTGGTTGTCCACAGACATATTGGGCAGATGTTTTCGTGCAGGATAGGGGAATACTCCTAAGTGAAATGCGGGATGACTATGTTGAGAAATAATGCCTGACGCGCCATATCAGGGTGTCATTCTCGAATGTATGGGTGAGAAAGTTTCAAAAGTAAAATGCCAAGTACCAGCTGTTGTTTTAATGGAAGCAGAATACTAAAAAGAGTGGTGAAGGGCATCACAGAGGCGACAAGTAGCAAGAGAAATAAGTGCCTGCTGCGCTGTCCTAGTCTTTCACCTGTAGCTGCTCCAACAAGCCGCTTTAAGCTTTGCGACCATTAATCACTTTCACGTGGGATGAATCTAAATTTTCTGGTCCAAAAAACAACCCATTATCGGTACAGAGTTTCTTCAAGTTCGCATTTAATTACACCTGCTGCAGACGAGAAGAATGCGGTAGTTGCGAACTACTTTCACTGCCTCGACAATTAATTTATTTTCGCGGCAACCAGATGAAACACAGCCGCTGTCTGCTCGGCAAACGCGCCCAGTCTCGGGGCTCCTGTGCGCGGTCTGCCTTTCCCTTTCCTGGACTGGTGTCGTGCTGTAGTGGCACTGCCTCTGCACAGCTTTCTACCTCCAGGCTATGCTCAGTGTATTATCGGCGCTGGCAGCTGCAGACACGAGAATTAAGGCAAGGAGAAATTTTCTCAGCCCGGCAGACAAATGGTTATAACGTCAATGAAATTTTATTTTTGTTGTTTTGATACATATTGCGCAACAAAGTAAATCAGTTTTCAACTTGATTTACAGAATACTTTTATTGTGTGTTTTACGTTCAAACGGATTTAACGAAAGTACTGTGATGTCGTCATCAGTTGTTTGTCTTTGGCCGTTTATCACGAAAGAGAATTCATTATAAGTTAAGAAAGGGTTAAAAGCAGTGTTAGGAATTTTAGGTGCAAATCTGAGATGAAAAAAGGAAGGGAAAAGCTGCTAAAATAAGGCAAAAAGGGATAAAAAGGTTGGATTAACTCCCCTAATTTAACAAATTCTTTTTCTCCTATTCTGATTTATTGAGTAACAAGCAAGTGCATCAAATCATCAGTCATCAGTAGAAGCAAACACCCTGAAGCTGTTGTAGTTCAAGACATTACGCATCTCTAAGTTTTTAAAAACGTCTGTTTCCGCAGAAACCAGTCGATCAAACATTGCATTCTTTCGAAATTAGAGTTCTACAATTCTACATCTACATCTACATCTACATTTATACTCCGCAAGCCACCCAACGGTGTGTGGCGGAGGGCACTTTACGTGCCACTGTGGCAAATCCCTCAACATCCGGATTCTTCCGAAGATTAGACTCAAAGCTACCTATGTGCTCCCTCACGGAAGTAAAAATATTCAACTATTTTTCCTTTTCAAGACCTTGTTCTAATCGTTTAAAGCTGCAGTAAGGAACTTGTATGAGGGTAGGCTTATAAGTAATGCATACGTGCTTGCACCACAAGGGCAAAAACAATTCGGAAGATCGGGCAAGAAGCACAGTAAAGTAATATTCTTAATATACTCTTGCATTCTTAATATGACATACTCTGTATACTGGCATATCTTCCACTATAAAGATTAATTTGTGGTATGTAGGTTTGGCCCTTTGTATATTTTGTTCTGTATTTTGTAGTATGGTTTTATTAATTTTGTTTCTTGACAATTTCATTATACCTTTTATTATTTTATTTCTTGACAATCGTGTTGTACATTGCACGTATAGCTTTTATTGTTTGCTCTGTATTAGACCTATCTTATGTAATGTCCTGCATGAAGAAGGTGGTTTAGCGCCATTAGTTGCGGGTAGCGTTTGGGAGGAAACGTGTGGATGCAGCCGTGTTGTTAGCTATTATTTCTTCGGTGATCCCTCCTCGCCTCGTTACTAGTTCCCTCTTGCTGGGCTTCCACGATACGCGGTGGGCTGGGCACTTACATGGTAAGTACTTTCGAGTTACACCGATTGGCATTCTACAGCTTTTATGCCTCACTGTAATTTCTTAAGCAACTTATGGAGTCGTCCACAGTTGGTTCATAGGCTACTTGTCCGCCCCGATAGCTCAGTGGTGCCGGCACGGTAGCTCAGCGTGTTCGGTCAGAGAGCTGGTTGCCCTCTGTAATAAAGAAACTTTGGAAGGATCAACAAACGAACTTGAACGGATGTCACGTAACGTCCACAACGGCCAAACAAAACGATCAACAAGGAACAAAATGAAAAAGAAAGAAAAAAAAGTGGTCAGCGTGACGGAATGCCGTCCTACGGGCTCGGGTTCGATTCCCGGCTGCGTCGGGGATTCTCTCCGCTCAGGGACTAGCTGTTGTGTTGTCTTCATCATCATTTCATCCCCATCCGGCGCGCAGGTCGCCCAATGTGCCGTCTAATGTAATAAGACCTGCACCAAGGCGGCCGGACCTGCCCGGTAGGGGGCCTCCCGGCCAATGACGCGAAACGCTCATTTCCATTTCCATAGGTTACATTAGGCTGGCGGTGTGTGCTTATTTGCTGTTGCATTCATGTTTTTTCGGTTAGGTCCCGTTTATCCGGTGTGATCCTGGTTGACTCAGAGAACCTTTTCATACCTCACCCGCACGGGATCTCATACGCTGCCTGATAAATTTAACGGTCTTTTTACGCGACTGGTACGATTTTCTCGTACGCAATCAAGGTATGACCCGATATTCGCATTTGTATGGGCCCCTTTAACGTTAATTAATCTTATGAAAAATCTCTCTTCATTTTTCCTTGTTTTTTTGTAGCGACTAAAGATGGGATTTACATCCTGAAACCCTAGTCGTGTGTACGATTTCATCCAAATAAAGAATTTGCCAAATACAACTGGAGCGGACTTGTTCACCATGAAAAATAATATTCTTAGCCTTCAAAATCATTAATTTATTTTTCAACATAGTTATCATTAAGACTAATAAATCTCTCCTAACATGTAACAAGTTTTTTCATTCAGTCACTGAAAAATCCTACAGACTTTTTCCGAATCCAGGACTTGACAGTTGCCCTCACCTCATCGTCTAAGGTGTAATGATTCCTCTTGAGGTCTCTCTTGAGTAGAGAGAGAGAGAAAAAATAAAATAAAAAACACAAGGCGCAAGGTCGTGGGAGTAAGGAGGGTGTGAAACCGGTTCAAAATTCTGGTTTTCCAGAGCCTCTCTGGTTGCGCGTGAGGTGTGTGGAAGAGCGTTGTCATGTTGCAAGATTATTGGCTGCAGGCTGCCTCTGACACGACGAACTCAACGTCGAACGTGGGTTAGACTCTCTATGCACTGAGAAGAATTTAGCGTTGCCCCTTGTACCAGATAATCGGTCACAAAAAATCGGTGAGCATCCCAAAATACAGTAAATTTTTTTTAATTTTTTTACGGATGGTTGTGTTTTGAACTTTTTCGCCTGAGGAGGAGGCGTAAGTCGATTTTTAGCGGTCTGAGGTAAGTCGATATTTAGCGCTCTGTCTCTTCGGGAACCATGACTCGTCCCTCGTTACATTGTTGAAAAGCAAGTCGTCTCCTTCGTAACGGTAGCGCTGCAAAATCTCCTTAGTCTTGGTAGCGCTGCAAAAGTTGCTCGCAGAGTTCCAGTCGATGTGCTCAGATTTTATGTATCTTAATGGATCATAAATAAAGCCGACACGTTCCTTAGATTTTTTCAATATAGTTTGCGATACGCATTTGAGTGATTCGTCGATCATTTTTGATCAAATCGTCGACGAGTTTGCGACGTTTAACGTCTGTGGCAGTGATCGAATGTCCGCTGCGTGTTTCAACAACAATTATGGCGTTTCTAGGCTTGCAACCACGAAATTTTAGTACCCATCGATTTACAGTAGACGTATTAGCAGCATCGCCACCGTAAACAGCCTTTAAACGACGATGAATCTCACTAGGAGTTACTTTTTCAGCAGTTAAAAATTCTGTAACAGTACATTTTTTAACTCACGATGACATAGTACTGAACACGTCTCTGTATTTCCGCTACTCAAAATACACTGGATGAGCGCAACACATTTAAACTGCGCATGCGTACAGAGAGGGAAGCTACATTCCACATTCCACCTGGCGCTTTTCTCAAGGTCACTTACGTCGCTTTCTACAAGCATGTGAGCATTACTTATCAGCCTACCTCGTAACTATGGCCACAAAATAGTTCTTTCTGCAAATTATGTATTTTCTCCAGTAGCAGAAGTTACTGTGACTTATAAATTGCATCTATGTCGACTGGATCCAAAGCTAGCAGAAACTCTTTACTCTTGTTAAAATTCTTACACAACATAGCAGTACACTCTATTCATGATGTTCAGTGACCAATGAACAGGAAATCTGGAAGAGGCAGGCTAGTGATTTCTCCATAGATAACAACATGACTCAGAATTTTCAGTAGACTCTTCCTCAGGGCAGAGATGAATTGATTTACGATGTTGTATTAGATCCTTATGGATTCACAAACCGTGTGAAGGGCAATGACCAAGCATGTCACATGCTTCACCTTAAGGAACGAAGGTTTCAATTGGTTAACAACTGTAACTATGTATTGAGCTTGGGCCATAACCACCAGTAGAACTGTTTCAAACTCGATACCACGAGGCCACAGTTTTTGACACCAGTCCATCATTACCCCAATACTGTTGTGGCAGCTCATACATTTTTAACAACATGGGCTTAACTTCCTCTCCTGCTAAGTAAAGAACTAAAACGGTGAAAACATCGCGCTCCTCTGAGTCTATGATTTCATCCAGGATGATTCCCACATCTCAGTCAGCTACTTTCTCCTTGATTACATGTATGATTTCTTGGTAAACAGGCTCCATGTAGTTTTTTCTTAAAGTCCTCCCATCGGTCATTGACATCCTTGTGAATTTTTGAAGAAACCCCTTGAAGACTGAGTAATTCATCTTATGGAGTGGAATTCCTACTTTTGTAAGGTCTGCATACAAATCATTGTTAAATTCCTACAAACTTGGCTTTTTGAAGAACTCTACGTAAATGCATTTTTAACAGACTTTGCCGTGATTTGTTTGGTTGAATAGTCCTGTTCTTTTGATGCTTAAAGTTGCATATGAATCATTTGATGCGATCTCGCTGGTGCTTTTCATTTAACAATTTTCCGGAATCGCAAATAGTAGATCGCATAACAATTCTATCAGTTTCTATTGAATCTTGTTTGAACTCCTGAGCCAAGACAAAATATCGGGAGCTGGACACTCTCGACATGGTAAAATCTAGTACTACACTCGTTTGGTAGCAAACTTACGTTCACAGGGTACTGCATGCTATTTATAAGGGAAAATTGAGAGAAAGAGGATTTGTCGTACGCACAATTAACTTCCATTGTCGCGTGTATGCTTTCAGGCCCGCGTTTCCTTAAAAACGTAAGCTCACTATTTGCACGTTCACTGCAAGCTGAGGAAAATTTAGTTGAAAGCGAAATATTTTTTGCTGATTCGAAACCATATACAAATGGAATTAAACTCAAGTCATTTCTGTTATAAATAATAAAACGCTCTCAAGAAGATTACTGAAAAGCTACAAAAAAGAGAAAAGGAAAGAAGGGAATTATAGACATGGTGGGAGAAAAAAGGGACAACGGGCCCAGAAAAGAGGAAAAGTGACATAAAAAACGAATCTTTTTCGCAACTAGAAGCAAAATTTCGCATTGTAGTATTTTTCCGAAAAGCTTCAATTTACCTTAATAAAAAGAAACTAGCCACAGTTATAAGGATCCTTCTTCTTCATGTTCAACAATTGAGAAAGGGTCAGTTTAAATCCTGAAGTAGCCACACATCTCTATGCTCCACGTGAGATGCGATCCAGATCTGCAACCACAGATGAAGACTTTGAGCAGTATACAGTGCGGTATTCGATACCGGATATCAAAAATATATTAAATTGCTGACGCATTCGGCATGTATAAAGTAGTATGATATAAGTTGCATGAAAAATTAACCACGGTAAACCAACATGCAAATTGGATGCAACGTTTATTGAATGCTGAGCAGAAGAAAATGTGAAAACTAATTTTTCAGCTGTTTACGGACGGAATGAAAAAGAATTGACATGAAAAGGGACGAACACATAAAATCAGTGTTAGGAAGAGCGAATGGAAGACAAGTCTGCTGGAGAATTTTTGGAAAGAACACAGCATGTGTAAAGGAAATCGCACCCGATTTGTTAGTGCGAACGATTCTGGAGTACTGCCGCAGCGTTTGTTGTCGTTACCAAGCAGGCATGGCAGCAGCCATCGAACGAATGCAGGTAGCAGATAAGTGTGAATTTTTATCCTGCAGCCACTGTGAATCAAGACACAAAGGAGACACCCTCCGCCACACACCGTAAGGTGGCTCGCGGAGTATAGATGTAGATGTATAGATGTAGATTAGCTGTCAAAGGGCACTGATTTAATTCAATGGGTGAAATCGAAAATTTTTGTGTGTCTGGGATGTGAATTGGGTCTCCTGCTTAGTAGGCAGATGCGCTGAGCATTACACCATCCATACAGAATGATTATCGCTCCTGCACAGACTCCCTTAGCACGCCTCCCGTCAGACCCAAATTCTCAACTTGCCCATTATCCTCATTCCTCTTTGCATCTCTCTGATTCCTGGAGGACTTCGAGCTAGGTGCGCATCTGCACTGAATGGATCATTAGCCATTCTTGCCTGAATTGCGTCATTTTTATCCTGCAGCCGCTATGAATCAAGAAACAAAGGAATTATGTACATTAGCATGTCCGAAAGAATAGACACCACATATATGTACCGTATTTCAGGTGAGGGCAGCAAACGATCTCTTCAGCGCGGACACACCAAGCTAGAACTCTTATGGGAATCATCGAGATGCTGTGAGTAGTGAGGATAATTGGCAAAGGGCATTATATAAATAGTGTGTGGATAAGTTGAGAATTTTGGTCTGATGGGAGGCTTGCTAGGGTAGTCCATGCAGGTGGGATGAACGCTGCGTGAGGATGGCATAGTGGTCAGCGCATCTGTCGATAAGCAGGAGAGCCCGGTTCGAATCCCGATCCTGAACAAATTTTCAACTTTCCTCATCGATTTAAATCAATGGCCACTGGCAGCTAATGTCTTTAATTCCTTTGTGTCTCGGGTCGGTATAGTTCAATGAAAGCGTAACAGAGATGCTCAGGATATGCAGATGGGAATTTCTGGAAGCAAGGCAACGTTCTTCTTGAGACCCCTCAGGGATACTTAGTATTCGAGAAGGACTATGTGACCACTCTGCTCCTACCAATGTACAATCACATAGGATAAATAGGTCTTGACGAAATTTTCCTATTGACTTGTACTTATTTGAGGAATTCACATTTTTTTCTCTATAAGATTAAGATACATCATCTGAGGTAAATTTGTAAATACCATATTGCAGTGCGTGTGTTGTTAAGAATAACGATGAAATGTTCCTTCGTCCATGCATGCCTGTTTGAAGGTACACGCACTGCAGTGACTACAGCCATTATGAAATACAAGAAATGTATTCGCAGTTGCGAATATGAACAGTATACACATTACGTAATTCTCGTACAGGGGTGGACATTTTAAGTGGTAGTCGCTGTCTGGTATCGGCAGATAAGTACGATACAGCAGTGCCTGTGTTGTTAAGAAGAACGATGGAATGTTCATTTGGTTCCGGCGACCCACTGTCGCAACATCCTGTGTATTTAGTCTTATTTTAATTACAATAATGTATGACCCAAATAATGTCCCAAATGTTAGCAAATCTGTCACATATACTATTATACAGTATTTATTTATGACTTACAATCATTACATCATATATATATATATATATATATATATATATATATATATATATATATATATATATATGTGTGTGTGTGTGTGTGTGTGTGTGTGTGTGTGTGTGTATGTATGTATGTATCTATTGCACTACAGATATTGCCGAAATAGAAATTGCTATTGATGTGCCATTTTCAGAGGATGGATTGGTAGTCAGGGCCTCGTATTGATAGCCAATCAGCAGATTGTAATAATACATAGAAATTTTATTTTTCTTGCAAACATACGTTTTTAAATGGAACAGTGTCTATTGAAATTAACAAACGAAAAGTAGGATAAATTAGAATCTAAGTGGTGTTTGTTGCAAGAATCTTGTGCGTGTCATTTACAAGTTATTGTAGTTTGAAGAGTTCACACACTGACAGTTGTACAATACTTGTAGTAGTACACAATGAAGAAAAACACAAGTGCATGCTTAGTTATGTGGATTCTGGCCAGTAACGAGATAACTGGCCTTCATAGGTTGTGTTCAAAGTGACTACGAGCAGCAGCAATACACGCTTCCAGTCCAGTATGGAATGACAACTCCACACATGCTACTATTTAAGAGGAGATGACCGAGCAGACTGCAGTAATAAATCATAGCATATCGTCGGTTGTAGTTGGTATGCCCTTGTAGATAGCGTCTTTCAACTTTCTCCATCGAAAGAAGTGTGCATGCGTCAAATCTGGGGAACGAGCCAGCCAAGGTACAGGTCATCTGCATCCAATCCACCGATTTGGAAACGATTTCTGAAGATATGCTGTAATACTTCGTGCACTATGGGCTAGACAGCCATCATGTTGGTACCACAGGTTCCCCCTAGCCTGCAGACGAACGTCTTCTCGTATCTGTGGAGGATCTTCTGTTAGGAGGTTGTGATACTTGTGTGCCTTTAGTGTTCTTTCTATGAAAAACGCCGGCCGCGGTGGCCGAGCGGTTCTAGGCGCTCAGTCCGGAACCGCGCGACTGCTACGGTCGCAGGTTCGAATCCTGCCTCGGGCATGGATGTGTGTGATGTCCTTAGGTTAGTTAGGTTTAATTAGTTCTGAGTTCTAGGTGACTGATGACCTCAGATGTTAAGTCCCATAGTGCTCAGAGCCATTCCATGAAAAACAGGCCTATGAGCTGATAGTTCACTATCCAACACCACACATTTACACTCCATGGATGCTGACGTTCCACCTAAAGAAGTCAGTAGGGATCGTCAACAGACCAATAGTGCATGTTTTGGCAGTTTACCTGGTCATGATTGGTAAATTTGGTTTCATCTTCACACAAGATAGTAATACATTTGGGCTGTCTTGTTTTAATGCCCATGTAACAATTAACACAATTCTCATAATCGTTTCCTTCAACCTCTTGACGGAGAGAGAAGTGACTGGGATGTAACCTATGTCGATGGAGAATGCATAGGACTCTTGCCTGACTCATGCTAGTCCCTCATGCAATTGTGAAGGAGCTAATGTGCGGATCAACTGCAACAGCAGCAAGGACATTACTTTCGTTCTTCTTCTGCCGTCACTTGTTTCCTTCTGTTACGTTGTCTAGGTGTTACACTACCACTCTCACGTAATTGTTTGAAGAGATTGATAAATAATTGTTTGTTGGGATATCATACCGCATGCACCTGACAAGAACAAAATGCATTCTTCCTACACTCTCCATACACCATGAGCATGCCAGACTTTTCTGCATTGTTAAATCCCACCGTCCACTCACGACCTATGCTTGGACTGCCACGCAGTAACTGACTAGCAAGTTGCAAAGCATTCAAGGAAAACAGAAGTACACTTTAAGCAAACATAACAACAACATATCAAGCAACTATGCACCTTGAATGGCACAAACAAGCGTCGTTATGGATACTTTCCACAGTACTATATCTCAAAAACGACTCGCTGTAGACTCCTACAATAAATACCAGTGACATTTTAATTTATATTACTTTTAGTTTGTTAAAGTCAATAGGGATTGTTGCATTTAAGAAATGTATGTTTGCACAAAAATTACACATTATAAATATTATTCCAATGTGTTTACTGGCTAACAATATGACCCCCGGACTACAAATCTATTCTGTGGAAACCGCACATCAATAGCACTTTCCATTTCCGCAATATTTGCGGTGCAATTTTTTCACCTGTATGTCCGTATACACAGAATTATTCATTTCTGAAAGTCCTTCACCGATTGCTCCGAAATTATGACAATGTTTCATTTGAATATATGTGGGTTTTATAGACCTATTTTATGTATATAATATGTAAATAAATATATATACCATAAACGGTAATGAACATTCAGATGAACATATGCTATATATTTTTAATGTATGTAATATGCATGTCTTAAATACATATTAGTGAAATTTGTAAGTTTTTGGTGGTTGCATATATACCAGGTGATTAATGAAGTTATGCAAATATTTTAATACGTTATTCTACAAGTAGAACTAAAGAAAAAAGTTCATATAAACATAGATCCACAATGTTTAGTTACGGGTAATAAAAGATTTTGCCTGAAATTTAGCAACTTCGCTAATATGAAGCCATCGCAAAACTGTATGAGGTTAAAGTAAAGCACGATTTCCATTTATTTTATTACTATTGATCTGGTGAATCTAATAAAACATGTCCCACATGTGGATCTGCAGTAGTTTTCCAGAATATCCAGAGAAGCAAAGAAGTAATTTCGTAAAATTTTTAATTTATTAACTATTTGGCCAATTTGTTTTTTAAATTCCAGACAATTGCACAAAGTTTTCAACAGAAGTTTTAGACAATTTAATTTTTAAAAACTGATGGTAATAACGTTGATTGAAACTGTATGAATGTGTCAGATAATCTGCTTTTATTAATACTATAGCACACGTTAATTCATGTTAAACCGGAAAAAAGAAAGCTCAGTGTTATGGAAGTTGTATAGCGCACATACCATTTCACAAAACATCACAATAAATGTTCAAAAATGTCTCCACCGAGTTCAATGCGTTTAGCTGCACGTGTATGAACTGAATTTGTTGCTCGTTTCAGTTTCACAGAGTTATTCTTAATTTCGTCTATTGCATTCATAATGCGAGCAAGTAATGCCTCAAGTGTATTGACTTTGTCCTCGTAAATTAAGTCTTTCATCCATATCCGTACACAGAAATCTATTGGTGGTAAATCGAGCGATCTGGGTGGCCACAGACGTGTAGCACCGCGACCAATTCATTTCTGGGGAAAATGTTTAATTAAATGTGTAGTAACGGCGTTGGTGAAATGTAGAGGCGCGCCATCATGTTGAAAATACATTTGCAATCGCTTCGAGCAAGCGGAGCATTTCTTCTTGAAGGGATTGTAAGTAAGTCTCGCCAGTTAGACGTCCTCGGAAAATGAATGGTCCAATAAAGTGTGTGTTGATTGTAACACACCAAACATTTATGCTAAATCGCTGCTGGAAATTGCATTGCACTGTTGAATGTGGGTTTGCTTCAGACCATACGTGCTCTTTATGTAAATTGTTTATACAATCTCGATTAAACTGTGCCTCATCAGTAAATAAAACGTATTTGTGTAACTGCCAATTAGTATTTAACCAGTTGCACAACTCCAAGCGAAGGGCAGGATCTCCCGAATGTAAATGCTGCACTTATTGTTTCTGGTAAGGATAAATATTATAGTACTTCAGTGTAAGCCATACTTTACACTATGAATTGTCTAATCGTTGAGAGATACGACTTGTACTGGTACCCGGGCTACATTGAACAGCACCCATAATATCCTTATCATCGTCTTCAGGTATGGAGCGATCGTAATGATTATAAACGCTAGGAAGAGAAGCTGTCTCCAGTAAGATTCTAAATACTCCACTAATGGTTCGTGCATTCGGAATCCTCCGAGTTGGATAACGTACGCGATATTCGTTAACTGCAGCCTTAGCATTAGCATCACATTTGCCTTAAATAAACGCCATATTGGCATATTCCTCTGTCGCGAATCTGAAAGGCATCCCTATTTCATAAATAATCTAATAACTACAACAGTTACTATGTGGTTTCACTTAAATACATTGTTGTCATTATGCTCTTTCACTGAATAATACAGAAAACAAACTCGATTCAAGCTTAGGAAATGACTGAAACAATTCACTAACGGTTGCCGACAATGACATAAACGTTCTACATTCTTAATGGAAAATAAGAAAATTTACTTGTATAATAATCGTTGCTTCTTTAGATCTACATTCTTAATGGAAAATAAACAAATTTACTTGTGTAATAATCGTTGTTTCACTGGATGCTCTGGAAAACTACTGCAAATACACGTCTGGGACATGTTTTATTGGATTCACCGGACCAAAAACAACAAAATGAATGAAAATTGTGCTTTAATTTAATCTCGTACAGTTTTGCAGTGGCTTCATATTAGCGAAGTTGCTAAATTTCAGACAAAATCTTTTATTAGCCATAACTCTATAACTAAACATTTGTGGACCTATGTTTATGTGAACTTTTGTCTCTAGTTTTACCTGTACATATTAAACATATTAAAATATTTGCATATATTCGTGAATCACCCAGCATATATATCGCTGTCTCTGTGTATGTGTGTGTGTGTGTGTGTGTGTGTGTGTGTGTGTGTTTGTGTGTGTCATGATGAGTGAGCTCACCTTCAGTAAAAGATTACTAATTTTTTCCCCAATTAAGATCTCTGGGAGGGTTCTACAAAGGAGATGATCACCATGCCAAAAATATTGAATAACCAAGAAAAGTGTAACGCGCTGCAAGACAGAGCACATTACTACAATTTGTGACCCAGAGACGACGTTATGGCTGCCCAGGCTCATTGATATTACAGCAGATGTGTAAAATTAAAGGTGTGATATCATGTTGGCTAAATCATCTTAATCACTAGCATGCATCTACCAGAAAGCACACCAACCCAAACATAACGTACAATTATAACATTTAAAAAATATAATGAACTTGTTTTTGCGTTATCAATGTGTTGAAATACTTTGAACTACACTTGCTGTAACTTACGACTCAAAAACTGCCCTACGCACTGTGACTTCACCATCAGGCTACCTTAGATAAGTCTGACACTATAATATTATAGTGAGCTTATAAGTAACGGCAGAATATTTTTAAAAAATCTAACTAGGACTGTTTCTACAGATTTGTATGTATATACACTTCAGGTCACACGCAAGACATCGCTAAATGGCATTAATATCTCATCTTTAAACAGTTTCCCACACTTGGGTTGTTGCCTCCAAAACTGGGAGAGGACAGGAACAATAACGACGTCTTTATTACAAACAAAGTACGGCGAAGGCGTCTCCTGTTGGCCACTACCACTCATGCCTTGAGTACCACAACCCGCCGCTGCCACAGGCAGTGGCTAGTTACTGTCGCATTGGAGACAGACTCACAGGTGCGCCCAGTCAATGCTACTGCCGATTCACGTCTGAGGGACAGAGACAGCAGGCAATGGCAGATGGCAATGACATCATAAATTATAGTAACTCAGCCTTCCACAAACACCCAATCGCCCTAGATCTGTGTAGGAGGGGAGGCGGTGGCCATTAAGATAAGGCTAAAAGCATCTGTGCGTAAATTAGATTTGCATAAACGTAACTTAAGAGTACAACTGAACAGTTTCTTTACATTAGGAGCATAAATTACGCTTGGATAACATAACAGAGTCTAGGTGAGCAGTTTGTTTACATAACGAGGCTAGGACAAGTGGCAATGTACAATGCACCCACACAGTCCTACTGCTGATATCTGCTATTTACTCACATTGTAGACTGCAGCTGTGCAACTGAAGCCATGCAGCAAAGAAGGTTTAAAGGTGTTTAAAAAAGTATTCAGAATTATTACAGTTGCCATTAGTGCCAAAACTAGAAACAGGATCTTGTGAACATGTCATAAGCGCACACCACATACGGTATAACACCTAGTTCATGTAGGCGTTCTTCTCTGTCCCTCGCTGAATTTACATTTGGATGTAGTTGCTGCTGTTCACTCCAGCTCTAACTCTTGACTTTTTCCTATGATTTTTCCTTCTAATATTTTTTCTTTCATTTTTTATAGAATTTATTCATTAAATTTTCTTTCTTCGGCATATCCATATCTCTATTGTTTATAATTTTTAGACTTCCATAACTCATCGATAAAGACGAGACCATCGACATATCAAGTTGAAATTTGTGTCACATACTCAAGTCCATCTGCCCTTGGAGGGGTGTAGTAGGTTCTAAGTCAATGCAGTCAAGAGATATGACTATTTATGTCGCACATTTGGATACTGACGTACCCACTCGTCAAAACTGGTGGGTATTTGCATTTGGCCTACAATCATGAAGTTTTGTAAGCAGCACGCTTTCACCATAAAAGTAAAGGAAAAAATCCGGAAACTGCTAAATTTTGATATAACTACAAAGTAACAATATTTAGATTTACATCACACGAAAAAAAATTTTTGGCATGTGTTTCGCCCTGTCTGTCTGTCTGTCTGTCTATCTGTCTGTCCGTCTTTTAAGACCCCTTTTTTTATCAGGAACGGATAGACAAATGAAGTTGAAATTTATGCCACATACGAGTACTAAGATCTACGATTCCTTGGCGGTGTAAAAAGTTGAATCTTCTAAGTCAGTGTAAACGAAAGATACGGCTGTTTATGTCACCCATTTTGATAATCGCAATTTCACTGATCAAACACTAATAAGGTACTTCCCATTGAATTATACTCATGAAATTTGCAAGAAGCAAGGTTTCACAATACAAGTAAAGGGAGAAAAATCGAAAATTGTTAATTTCTAATTATCTCACAAGAAAAAAATTATCATTTTTTAGCCGACTGTATATCTGTCCATCTGTAAAGACGCGTTTTTCTCAGGAACTGGTACACGTATCGAGTTGAAATTTATGTCACATACGAGAACTAAGGTCTACGGGTCTTTCATGATGCAAAAAAATTTAGCTTCTAAGTCAATGCAATCAACGGCCAGCTCACAAAATTTGGTAGTCACAAACACACTCATGAAAATCTTTAGAGTACTTCCCGTTCATATAGAATGGTGAAATTTGTCAAGAAGCAAGTTTTCACACTATGGATAAAGGAAAAATCAGAAAATTGTTAATTTGCAATTGTATCACACGAAACATTTCTTCTTTCTTAAAATTCAAATATTCTCAGAAGTCTTGGAATTCCCAGGACTGATATCTCGCCAGGATCAATGTGGATAACAGGCAAAAACAGTCAAGATTCTCGATTTCCGGAGCGGATGAACCGTTCATATACATAATTAAGTTTGCACGGAACCCTCAGAACGCGAGTTCTACTTACAGCTGGAAAATGTTTTTGCTTGTTTCCTGAGAGTCCCCCTTCACAACCATAGCTTAAAAATGCTCCAAATAAAAGTGTTGATGAACTTATTTCTTGTTTCTGCATTACAACAGTTGTTTGTTAATAAATTACTGTTATCCCCTAACTTGTTTAATCACAGCAGTTCTTCTTTTAAAACCCATTATACTCCTGTTATCATGAGTAATTATGCTTCCCAGGTAGCAATAGTCATTTATTGGCAATTGTATCTTATTTCTTATGTTAATGTTTGTCCTTACTAGTCTGTCCGATTTATCTACTACCGCTATTCTAGTCTTGTTTGTGTTTACTTTCAGTTTGTGGTCGCCCAAGCCATTATACGACATTCTTAGCACACAGTAAATGTCCTTTTCAGAATTTGGCGAGACTGTTGTATAATCAGCAAGCGGAATACACTGTATTTGTTTGCAATTAATTTAGATCCAGTGGAGCTGCTTTTCCTTGTTTCTATTCCGCTTTTATGAACATGTTAATTAAATATGGAGAGAGAGGACAGCTTTAGTGAACGCCTTTCATTATCCTAGTCTCTTTCTGAGCTAACATTAATCAACAATTAAGAGAAGACCATTTAAAATTTAGAGAAGGAAAAGGGATCAGGGAAGCTATAATGTCAGTATGAATGGTCCGAGAAAAAAGAATTGAGTGACAGTAACAGGTATACCGCATTCATTGACCTAGATAGGGTTTTTGATAGGGTGACCTGGAAGATACTGTTTGAAAAACTGAATAAAATTGGAATAGACTGGAGAGATAAAATCTATACAAAATCTAAACAAAAACCAGAATGCAGAAAGAACATTCAGTAGAATTTTTGAAGAATGATCTAGTAATGTCAAAGTTCTATAATCGGAACAATCATTGTCATTTCGTTTCTTATCTACCATAACAGTTTTAATTTTTATTAATTTCTCTGCTAGCGTTCCATCCTCACATCAGATACACAGAAATTCGTACATTTGTACTTCGCTTTATCTCCAGAGTTATTTAATAACTCAGAAGGGATTTTATCTGTTTCATTTACTTTGCTGTTGTTCAAGTTGCGTAATGTATTGTTGAATTCCGAATTGGCAATTGGTCATCCAATGAATTCATTTTTCACCTTCTCCATTGAGTGTATCTAATCTCAATCATGTGTGACAGCTTCCCCAGTGTCTAGTTCTTCAGTGGATTATTTATTTCTATCTGCTGTGTTTTAAGAGTCTTTAACAGTGTCGCTAAGAGTCCCAAATTTAAACGGTAGTGACCAAATTTTTGAGTACAACTTGTCTGTTTATGCTTTTGCTATGTTTTCTTCTATCTTATTTGTGTTATCCATTTATCTTTGTTATTTGTTTTTTTTTATTTTTCTGTATCGGTCAAAATCAGTTTTTCTGATTCTGTTTCGTTCTTTTATGAGATCTAATATTTTCCGTATCATCCATTGTTTCCTTGGCTTCAGTTTCTTCTTCTCTAGTAAATTCTATGCTTCTTCAGTGTAAAGATATGTCCGGAAACAAATACATGTTGAGATATGGGTCACTTTAATTTGGTCGATAACGGTCAGTATTCCGTGGTGCTGGCTGTCCTCCTGTTAATGTTGACTGCTCATTTTTTATTAGTTGTGTTTCACGCGTCTAGCTGTGGTGCTGTTGTCTGCCATTATATATCGTTTTGATGTTGTGCTGCCATTAGAACAACGTTAACTTTTCATTAGAGTGAGAACAACGTAACAGTGGCTCAACTCTCACTGCAGTCCTATTACTCCACGCAGGAAATGTGTAACTATTTTGATTTTATTTAATTGAGTTTGTTGTTGTGTATGTAAACTGGTTTGCTATTCTTAAACGTTCGTATATATCCATGTTGTAGTGAGAATGTGAACAACGTAAGTTGTTTGCTTACTTTAACGCAATGTAATGAAATGAGTCGTCAAATTCAACTGAAACTGTGTAGTTCTATTGCAATTAAGTTTTACTAAAATAATTAAAAAACGTAAACATTTATACTTAAGAAGCTGTTATCTGAAATTCTGTATCGTGCAGAGCAGCGAACAGTGTTGCAATTTATGACGTCATAGTATGTGACTGACAGTTTCAACACACGAAACTAACAGAGTAGAAATTCTACATAAAGTTAAAATCGAATTTTGAAAGTATAAATCTTCAAAATTTATTAAAGCGTCCTGCAATTTTACGTACTCAAACTATGTAAAACCCCGAAAACTAAATCACACACACACACACACACACACACACACACGCACACACACATGCAACACTGCACTTCTAGTGTCTGAGAAGGTAAATGAGATCTGAACTAACCTTCACTGAACTGAAGCCGATAATAATTATGAAATGAAAAGTTTGACTGTCAACGATTTTACTGTGGCCTTACTGATATTAAACTGGCATTATCAATTTTTTATGACTTACCGTGTGGTAACTGAAACTCGGTACTGCTCGAAAGTGAGGGATGTTAAAGTACAGCGCCGCAGCAAACCAGTTAAAGAAAAACCTGTGCTGTGCAGTTGCTTTTCTTTGCAATGCACTTGGCAAGGTTTTTCTTTATTCATGCTTTATGATTTGAACAACTATGGCGACGCACCAAACTGCACTTTCATGAGGAGATGATGGAAGAAAGTCGACTTACTAAATGAGGAGACGGTGGAACAAAGTCGACTTACTAAATGACTGAAAAGAGACTAACATTCAAATCTGTATTATGAACACCTTTCCTTTACATTTACAACCTTGTTTACAAAAATCACTTCTTATAAACAGAATGACTCTGTCATTGACTTAGTTAATGAATTGGTGAAGGAGTGGTGAATCTATGGCTCTGAGTCAAACTACGTGAGCAAGTAACTTTGTTGAAACACATCTCGACAATCAAACTAATTGAACCGAACCAATAACGATAAAATCATGCTAATAATTTGCCTTTCTCAAACTTTCGCACGAGGAAGCGATGCAGCGAAAACGGTACTGGCATATCTTCAGATTTCTCAAATCAGTGTTTACAAAATCGTATTTCCAAAAAGCAACATCATCTGCCTTTGTATCTCTGATTTCTGCGTGTTACTTCCAGACCGCTCAAGCAGCATGACGAACACCCGACTTTCTCACGCACTTCTCACTGCTATAGTGGCAACAACAATACTATTAACAAAGATCATATTGCTTGCACTCGGAACTTCTGTGGCATAACATACCGACTACTGATGACTTCCGTTTGAAAAATATCCAGTGCACAGATATGAAGTACGACACATCGAATGAAATGAGAGCTCACATAACTTTCATTGGCTAGGAAACGTAAGCTAGAAACCTTACAAACAGCAGAAACATTCTAATGCACTGCTTTGTGTAGCGTACGCCGACCAGCTTCCTCAATTCAGCATTCCAAATGGAAAAAAATTTCGGCAGGTTATTACAACGACTTGCAGACAGATGATCATTCGCAACTAGGACAAGAGATGACGGTAGGCCCCTCATAGTTCGCACGCTGAATGTGCAGCAGTAATCCTTTCACGAGTAGAAAACGCTAGAAGAAAGTGTACGAGGTGTTTGGGCTGTTGAAGCCATAAACAGCGCTCTTGCGTTGTTAATCCTGCACAAACAGATACTTTATCCATGATAATTAAGCATGCCAGAAGATCCCCATGCTAAATTACGCGTTCTGCCGACGGATTCTTAGACGTAGCACTGAAGATTTATCATTCTGAGCCTGCATTTTATTTTCTGTATGAAGCATCACAGCAGAATCCGGTAAGAAGCAAGGTATCAGGTTAACTTTAACGTCGATATGTGGACAGGGATTGTAGGTGGTAGGTTCGCACTTCACCATATACTTTAGCTGTGCTTTTTCAAATAGTTCAAATGGCTCTGAGCGCTATGGGACTTAGCATCTGAGGTCATCAGTCCCCTAGAACTTAGAGCTACTTAAACCTAACTAACCTAAAGGCATCACACACATCCATGCTCAAGGCAGGATTCGAACCTGTACCGTAGCGGCGCGCGGTTCCAGGCTGAAGCGCCTAGAACCGCTCGGCCACTGCGGCCGGCTGGTGCTTTTTAACACCAGTTTCTACGCAACAAATTATTCGCGGTATTGCAGAAAGTTACCACAGAAGAAAACCAACGGATTTGGTGTGTACACGACGGTGCACCATCTCATTTCCCACACTTCTTACGTCAGCACCTAACACAAATCTTTAATGAGGTATAGATTGCTCGAGGAGGTTCAGTAGCATAGCGATCCTGTCACCTCCCCTTAATCTCTTACGTATCTAGCTATGACAACATCTGGAGATACTCATGTATTTCGTACACATCGCCAACGTGCACATCTTGCAGCAGTGTGTGTCCCATGCATGCCTCTAAATCTGAGGAGAGCCAGGCGTGTTTGCACGTCTTCGAGGTTCTTTGTGGAGGGCTGAAGCTTGCGTAAGAATGGATGAGAAGCACACTGAGAACCTCACGTAGTATCAACAGACGAATGTCATGGTGTAAGTAGGCTGTTTAGGTTCTTATATTGGTAACGCCACGTAGCGCTCTGTATGAAAATCACTGGCTGTGCTGTGTGCAGTCTGTGGCTGGTTTGCATTGTTGTTGACTATTGTAGTGTTGGGCAGTTTGCTGTTAACAGCGCGTAGCATTGCTCAGTTGGAGGTGAGCCGCCAGCAGTGGTGGATGTGGGGAAGTGAGATGGCGGATTTTTGAGAGCGGATGATCTGGACGTGTGTCCATCAGAAACAGTACATTTGTAAGAATGGATGTCATGAACTGCTATATATATATATATATATATATATATATATATATATATATATATATATATATACACTCCTGGAAATTGAAATAAGAACACCGTGAATTCATTGTCACAGGAAGGGGAAACTTTATTGACACATTCCTGCGGTCAGATACATCACATGATCACACTGACAGAACCACAGGCACATAGACACAGGCAACAGAGCATGCACAATGTCGGCACTAGTACAGTGTATATCCACCTTTCGCAGCAATGCAGGCTGCTATTCTCCCATGGAGACGATCGTAGAGATGCTGGATGTAGTCCTGTGGAACGGCTTGCCATGCCATTTCCACCTGGCGCCTCAGTTGGACCAGCGTTCGTGCTGGACGTGCAGACCGCGTGAGACGACGCTTCATCCAGTCCCAATCATGCTCAGTGGGGGACAGATCCGGAGATCTTGCTGGCCAGGGTAGTTGACTTACACCTTCTAGAGCACGTTGGGTGGCACGGGATACATGCGGACGTGCATTGTCCTGTTGGAACAGCAAGTTCCCTTGCCGGTCTAGGAATGGTAGAACGATGGGTTCGATGACGGTTTGGATGTACCGTGCACTATTTAGTGTCCCCTCGACGATCACCAGTGGTGTACGGCCAGTGAAGGAGATCGCTCCCCACACCATGATGCCGGGTGTTGGCCCTGTGTGCCTCGGTCGTATGCAGTCCTGATTGTGGCGCTCACCTGCACGGCGCCAAACACGCATACGACCATCATTGGCACCAAGGCAGAAGCGACTTTCATCGCTGAAGACGACACGTCTCCATTCGTCCCTCCATTCACGCCTGGCGCGACACCACTGGAGGCGGGCTGCACGATGTTGGGGCGTGAGCGGAAGACGGCCTAACGGTGTGCGGGACCGTAGCCCAGCTTCATGGAGACGGTTGCGAATGGTCCTCGCCGATACCCCAGGAGCAACAGAGTCCCTAATTTGCTGGGAAGTGGCGGTGCGGTCCCCTACGGCACTGCGTAGGATCCTACGGTCTTGGCGTGCATCCGTGCGTCGCTGCGGTCCGGTCCCAGGTCGACGGGCACGTGCACCTTCCGCCGACCACTGGCGACAACATCGATGTACTGTGGAGACCTCACGCCCCACGTGTTGAGCAATTCGGCGGTACGTCCACCCGGCCTCCCGCATGCCCACTATACGCCCTCGCTCAAAGTCCGTCAACTGCACATACGGTTCACGTCCACGCTGTCGCGGCATGCTACCAGTGTTAAAGACTGCGATGGAGCTCCGTATGCCACGGCAAACTGGCGGACACTGACGGCGGCGGTGCACAAATGCTGCGCAGCTAGCGCCATTCGACGGCCAACACCGCGGTTCCTGGTGTGTCCGCTGTGCCGTGCGTGTGATCATTGCTTGTACAGCCCTCTCGCAGTGTCCGGAGGAAGTATGGTGGGTCTGACACACCGGTGTCAATGTGTTCTTTTTTCCATTTCCAGGAGTGTATATATAATGACTTTTGAACACTGTTAAGGTAAATACATTGTTTGTTCTCTATCAAAATCTTTCATTTGCTAACTACGCCTATCAGTAGTTAGCGCCTTCAGTAGTTTGAATCTTTTATGTAGCTGGCAGTAGTGACGTTCGCTGTATTGCAGTAGTTCGAGTAACGAGAATTTTTGTGAGGTAAGTGATTTGTGAAAGGTATAGGTTAATATTAGACAGGGCCATTCTTTTGTAGGGATTATTGAAAGTCAGATTGCGTTGCGCTAAAAATATTGTGTGTCAGTTTAGTGTTGATCAGAATACGTGAAGAGCGAAATGTCTGAGTACGTTCAAATAATGTAAGAGATTTATCAGCACAGTAATTCAATAATTTTTCTAAGGGGACGTTTCAATGGTTCAGAATGGACCATATTAATTTGAATTGGAACATTCATTTATAAGCAGGCTTACCACATATTTTTGGGTACAACTCAGGGAATATTACTATTTTCTCGGGTCCAGACCAGGACATATTTTCGAAAGTACTTAAAAGGCTTCACAGTTTACTAAAACATTAAACTTTATTTATTCAGTTGTATTTTTCACTAGACATAAGAATAATTGCCCCCGTTTTGAGTCTAACAGATGAAAATTTTGGGTCATTAAACTTTTTAATGAGTTTGAATCTGGAGTCTGATGCCCTGAAGCAGTTCGTGTCTAGCAGTGTGTTTGGAAATGTAGCCTCTTTAGCTGCACACTCCAGACACTGTTATTCCCATCCTCGGTTTTCAAAAAAATCTCTTATATCTGGTGAAGCAATAGCAATAATAGCACTGCTTTGTCTCTCGTTTTCACATGGCCTTAATGTCACTCAGTAACACAGTTTGCAATAAGCGCGTCCATTCTTTCGTTACACAATTTCGAAAATTGGTATTCGTGTTGCACGTTAACATTAAACACACGCCTTCTTTTGCCCATTGCTACACGATAAGGCAAAAAATTAATGGAGATAAAACAATCAAAAACCTGTAGGCGAGATGCATCACGCACGAAAAGAACGTAGACACATTGTCCCTGTTGTGTTGCCAAATGATCAACAGTAAGGGAAACGTTGTAGCGGAACTAGTAAGCATGCCTCCAGATCGACGTCATCGCTTGCTCCAAGGTCGGCTGAGAGAGACATGCCCGTAAGAGAATGTTTAAAAATGCGATGTCGAACATACTGGTCTAAACTTTAAAAAAGAGATCCTCGCCATTCATAAAATTCTCAAATCCCTGACATTTTTTCAACACCGAACAACACAATAAAACCAAGAGCTATTCGGGCTAATAATGGACGTATGGTAAGCCTATTTATAAGACTTTTGTCCTAGTTTTCACCAGAACTGTCTCATCTCAGAATATGAGACGCGTTATTAACACATTATATATTCTTCCATGAAATTTCTTGATAGTAATCCGTTACATCGCACAGAAGTGATTATGCATATAATCAAAATTTTAGAACCGAGTGAGATGGCGCATCGGTTAACACACTCGTCTCGCTTACAGGAGGTCGGCGGTTCGGATCTCCCGAACGGCTGATTTCACTGTCTGCAGTTCCTCAACCGCAGCCTGTAGTCAGCCTATAATGATATCGTTGCCCACTATATGATAAAACCTGATAGTCTTTAATTATCCTTATTTATTCTTATTTTCGTTTTTGCAACCTGAGAATCATGCCATTACGGGTCAACTTCGATTTTCTGGTCTTTATCCCTGTCCAATATTCTTTCGTTCTCATACTTTTCAATCTTCTTCTCTCTTCCACCCGTGATGATTTTGCCCTGCATCTGATTCTGCCCTGGAAGCCTGTGAAAGTCTGAATTTTTTATTTGAAAAGCACGGTATTCCAAATCACTGGTTCCTCTATTCCCTTTCCTACCAGATCCGTGTGTACCTCTTGCATCCAGCGTACTTTGGTTCTCTTGTTCACAAGAAACTGTGTTCTACGATGTATCAACCTCCCCTGCTACATTCTCAGGACATATTTCAAGATTATAGTCCTTATTTTCCTGATGGTGTCTGAGATCCTCACTATCATAGTAAACAGTTCTTGGTTCGTTTGTCTTCTGTAATGATGGTGTGCTGTTCTCTAAGGTCCCAATATCTGCCTGAGAATTCTTCGTTCCGTAAGTTGTAGCATTCTAAGTACTCCTGTTGTTACTAGGTTCAGACGTTCTGCTGCGTATAAGGCTTCAGGGGGGATCAGTGACCGATAATGTCTCAGTTTTGCACTGATCTAAATTTTCTTCTTATTGTAGACAGTCATAATTAATTTGGATGTTAAAATAATTTTGTTTATTCGTGCTTCCATTACTGTTTTCTCTCTGAGACCAGTTTCTATCGATTCTCCTAAGTATTTAAATCTCTCCACCTTCTGAATTTTCCCTTCGTCTATTGTCAACCATCTAGCAGTTGACGTTTGTCATTTACTGTGTATTCTCGATTGAGGTCGGTATGACTGCTTTATCCGCTTGTCTCTGTGCTTCCTTGGTTTGATTCACCGCCTCTTCTAATGATTGCGACAATATCACACTATCTTTTGTGAATTCCAGACAATCTACATGCAGCCCTTCTTCCTTAAACCCCAGTCGTATTCTACCCATTCGTTTCTTGCCGCGATTCCCAGCTCACCTTATCAAGTACCGAGTTAAGGAGCAAATGGGAGAGTCCGCCTCCCTATATGACTCCGGTTTTGATCTTGAAGGTCTCTGAAAGCTTTCCTTTGAACGTGGTCATTATGCTGTGTTACTTAAGGTCTGTTTGAATCACTGGATTTTCTGTCCAAGCTGATCTCTTCCAAAATTTGGGACAGCATTCGTCTTCCTACTGAATCATAAGCTTTCTGGAGAATATGAATGAGAATAAGAAATACACTCTTAGGCAAAAAAAAGGAACGACGCACCACGAAGGAACCATCCAGATGCAATAGAAATCGGTAGAGGTGATTTACATCTGCAGAAAAACAAAATACTGCAATTTCAGAAAATAGATGATTTATTCAAGAGAAAGGGCTTCACTAATTGAACAAGTCAATAATGCGTTGGTTCACCTCTGGCCCGAATGTAAACAGTTATTCGGCTTGACATTTATTGACAGAGTTGTTGGATATCCCCCAGAGGGCTATTTGCGCCAAATTCTGTCCAATTGACGCGTCAGATCATCAAAATCCTGATCTGGTTGGAAGGCTCTGCTCACAATGCTCCAAACGTTCTCAATTGAGGAGAAGACCGCCCGCGTTACTGCCCTAGGCAGGGTTTGGCAAGCACGAAGACAAGCGGTAGAAACTTTCGCCGTATACAGGCGGGCATTATCTTGCTGAAATGTAAGCGTAGGATGGCTTGCCATGAAGGACAACAAAACGGACCGTAGAATATCGTCGACGTACCGCTATGCTGTGATGGAGCCGCGGATGACAACCAGACGAATCCTGCTATAAAAAACATAGCACTCCTGGTTGTCTGGCCATAAGAAGACAATTCTGCTCCAGTCAATGGGATTCCAGGCCGAAGGCGTGTCTGGAGACGCCTCGGACAGCGGTGGGATACGTGCCACATTTTGTTCAGTATGAGCACTGAAGATGTTATCGAGATGCTGCACCTGTAAAACGACTTGATCAACAGTTGCTCGCAGTAGTTCCGATGAAATCTGAGCAACGTGTTCCTGTATAATGACCTACAAATCAGGGAGAGACCGACCGTGTTTATGGTAGACAGGTTCTTTTAGATATCCCCAGAGCCAAAAGTCACATGGATTCAGATCATGTGATGTTGCAGGACATGCATCTGCAGAAATCTCTGCAGATAACACGTCCGTGGGAGGCTGCATTAAGCAGATCTTTCGTTGGGAGAGCGATATGTGTGGTTGGCCCATCTTGCATGAAAACAGTGGTCTCCAAACAATTTCTCTCTTCCAAAGCAGCAATCACATGCAGTGCCAGTAGTTCTCGATAACGTGCAGACGTCACAGAGTCCCTGGCAGGTTCTCTGGATTATTCTCTTCAAAGAAATACGGACCGAGACTAAAGGTGCTTGTGAATCATCCACACCACGCAGTCACATGCGGCGAGTGCAACGGCTTCTCGTGCACAACACGCAGCTTAACTGTATCCGAAATTCGCGAAATATGTGTATCCACTGCAACCTGTAGTGTAAAACGTATCTCGTCACTCTGCAGAATATTGCCCGGCCACACGTCATCGACTTCGACCCGTGCCAGAAACCGACGAGCAAATTCACATCATTTCTGCAAATCATGAGGTTCCAGTTGCTGCACCGTCTGGATTTTGTACGGTTACCAGTGTGAAATAGACAGCAAAACTTTACGTAATGTTGACCGTGAGATGGACAATCTCTAAACACTGCACGAACCCTAGCACTACCTGGGGCACGTGCTGCATGGTCATTTACAGCAACAACAACATTGTCAATAACTTCCATCGTGATAGGACACCCTTCTCTTCCAGGTGCCACACCAACCACACCCGAGTCTTCGAATTCAATTATTATCTTCTTTATACCATTTAATACATCGGGCCTCTCCTCAGACCTCGCAGTTGTCGATAGTCTCTCAATGCAGCACTACAATTGCTGCCGTTCGCATAAAACAGTTTTACTAAAAGCACACTGTCTCTTTTCTCTAGAGCCATACTGTTCATTCACGTTGTGGCTTGCCAAACGACAGCGTGGATGTCATACTGTCACACAAACAGCGTACAGCGTCAGATTTTCCTTGGTGGCTGCAATTGCAAGTAACTTGTTTTCCTGCGTAAATCGGTTTCGTATTAACGCATTAGCATATGTACCTAGTTTTTCCGCCATACTATAATTACAGCACACACGGGTCCACCGCAAACAGCTGTATTTTAATTGTAAACACTCGATATAAGGCAAAGTAATTGCGACAAACAAATGTATGTTTTTTTCATTATATATTTTTCACTACCTCACATGGTGCATTATTTGTTGCTATTATTTAGTCTTTATACGAATATATGACCATAGTACGCTCTTGGATTGTGTTTTCATCATGAGCAGAATGCTTTGATTTGAGATATTTTGCGGTACCTTGTTATTTTTGGGATCATAGTTTTACATTTTATTGTGCAGATAGGACTCTTTATCCATTTCACGCTTTTTCCTATAATGGACGAACTGAGTAGGAGGTCGTACACAATCAGTTGTAACGTTTCATTAAGATATTACTTCTACCTTATTTAGATGTTTCTACCTTGTTAAATGTTATTGTCCGATCTAGAAGTGCCGATACAGCAATGTGCTTCACTAGTAGACAGCAAATCGAGACTTTATGTAAAAATAACGTCACACTACTAGCAGTCCAAAAAGGCAGGACTGCTGAAGCTCTGACTCCCGAGGGAAGAGGAAAGCATTAATTTCCGTTTTACAGGAGAGAAATCTCGCGGCAGGAGGTCATTTCACAGCCGAGTGCCCCTAGCATAGAGCCAGTATCATAGGAAGATTCCGCTACTACTTAAGCTTTATTGGAATGATTGTCACGACTGTGCTAAAACAAGTAAGAGAAATCTGGACTAGGTCGTGGAAACTTCCCTACTAGCTGTACTGAAAAGCTTTTCCTTAAGGTATTAGAAAGATTCTGCGACAAATTCCAAAATCATCTGACGCTTTCTCTGAATCTATACTATCACAGTAACTCCTTCTTTTGCTCCTTTATATTCTTTTACGTCTATAGCGAAATCTCATGGAGGATATTAACACCGACTAGTGCAGTAATTAAACATGAAGTCAAGTGCTAGTCATGAATTAAATTTTAACTTTTCGGTTGATGGGCAAAAAAATGCTGTTGCCTAAGAAAGCATTCACAGCATCTTAAAACATCATTAAACAACACATTCATGCTCACCACTCTTCCTTGCCAACCCCAATCCCTAGGAATAAATTAAGTAGCCTACTGAGAACACTAATCAATCTGATTATTGTGCTCAACATTGCAAAATTCAGGATGGAATGTAACAATTTTATGAAAAGGATGGTTGCTACTCTTAGCGGAGATGCTGCGTTGAAGATAGGCACAACAAAATGACTGCCAGAAAAAGAGCTTTCGACCAACAAGGCTTTCGTCTGAGATAGAACACACACAAACATACTCACACAAACTCAACATGACCGCAGGCTAAGGCTGCGTGTGGCCTCGTCATCTCCGCTATATGCTGAGTAGCAAGTATCCTTTTCATCATTGTGATTATTGTATTGTCATTCTCGCGCAGTTCTCTTCTCGGTACCACAACTTCAAATGGTTCAAATGGCTCTGAGCACTATGGGACTTAACATCTGAAGTCATCAGTCATCTAGAACTTAGAACTACTTAAACCTAACTAACCTAAGGACATCACACACATCCATGCCCGAGGCAGGATTCGAACCTGCGGCCTTAGCGGTCACGCGGTTCCAGACTGAAGCGGTTAGAACCACACGGACACATCGGCCGGCGGCACCACAATTCACACGGTGTTTACAGAAATGAATTGCTGTTAGACACATCTGTCTGTCACAATTTCCCTGTCCAAGCTGCACAAGACAGTAGCACGCTTATAGAGAATGTATTCATACAACAAGAGGAAGTTGGAAAGCTATATGCCTATACTGTGGTAAACGAATTATTGAATCAAAAACCGCAGTTAGTCCCATTTCGTAACTTTGCTGTGTGTACAGGTAAAAAAGATCTTAATGGGCTAGTATGCATTTTTGAAGTAGTTTTCCTAAAAAATTAATTAAATATATTAATGGGAAGCCGTAACAGAAACCTTGGATCACTAAAAGCATCAAAGTCTCTTCGAAATGAAAGAAGGACTTGAGCAAAATAGTGAGAACAAGTAATGGTCCAGAAATGCTTTCGTATTATAAACAGAACTGTAACACATTAAGCAAAGTTGTAAAAAAGTCCTATAGAACGCTCACCTTTACTGATATTGACCGATCAGACAATAAAATAAAATCAGTATGAAATATTGTTAAGAGAAAGACGGTGATAGAAGCCATATAAAATGACGTTATTTGTGTTAAAGAGATTGGAAGCATTATAAAAGATAGTTCATGCATAGCAGATAGTTTTAATAATTACGTTTTAAAAACAAATGAGAAAATTGATCAAATATTAGGTTGGTCCTTTAAGTTCGTAGCGTTTTGGCTTTTGCATGTTGGCATTCCGGGTGCTATGGGTTTATTTATCGACTGTCATTTTTTATTTGCAGTTCTCTGTTGCTATTTGAGTGTACATGTTGTGATTTTGTCATTTGGAGATAGTGAGTGGAGCTGTGGACGTTAGAAATGTAGTGGCAAGTGGATAAATCGTAACTTTTCCGACGTATTTTTCTGTTTTATTCCAATGGAGGGGTTACAGCAGCATAGGCAGCCAGAATCATTTGCGCTGTGTATGGGGATAATGCCATTGGACAGAGCACGGTAATAAAATTGATTTCTCGTTTTAAGGAAGGTAGTTTTGACAATAGTGACTCGCTACGTTAAGGAAGACCTATGGGGTTTGATAATTATTATATTCGGTAACTGGCAAATGTAATGAACTGTGAATCGTGCGACATTTGCGTGCAGTGAGGAAAGGTCAAAAATCGGGCTTATGTGTACCACATGTTCTGAAGCAGCCTTATGTGCATCTCTGCTTGCTCGTTGTCGAACGGCTCGCGGACAACACTGACCATTCCTAACTTGTATCGTTACTGGTGACGAGAAATGGCGTCATGATGTTACCATAAGAAAAATAAAGGAATGGTTGGGCCGAAACAAACCAGCAAACCCCGTACAAAGACTTATGCGCATCCACAAAAGATAATATTAAGCATCTGGTGGAACAGCGACAGTGTAGCATACTGCAAATCGCTTCCCCGAGGTGTAACCATCACACCTGGCACTTATTGTCAACAACTGAGACGTCTTACAGACGCAGTCCAAGAACTGGGCAGGAAGACTGCGCACGATAACGCTTGCCCACATTCTGCTAAAGTCATACCGCGTCCAGCTTACTCACCTCATCTTGCGCCCTTAGATTTTCATCTTTTACGCTCGCTATCGAACAATCTTCAAGGAACTTCCTTTCCGGATGAAAATACCCTCCGAACATGGCTCAACGAATTCTACGCCTCGAAACTATCTGATTTCTACACTCGCGGAATCGAAAAGTTATCCCAGCATTGACAGACTGTTATAAATAGTGAAGGAGGATGTATTAATGATGACAAAAGTCTCTGTTATGTCTATCTATTGTATTTATTGAACTTATTGTAACGTTCCCTGGCAGCACACACACTATTAATAAAATGAAATGACATTTAATTGTAATATGTTCGCCACTATGAAGCAATTCGTATGTACTGTAATTGTTTAAGAAAAAAATATTATTTAATTTTGTATAAAGGACATTCGTTATTATTGTAATATTTTCTGTAATAATATTCTCGATGTATTTATGACTGTAATATTTCTATACTCATAATGTAATTACGAAATATGTTAATATCTACGATAAAAAAAATGTAAAATACAGCCACAGAGGAAAATAATGTTGTAAGATTACAAAGAGACATTAACAATCAGCCATAGTATAAATAGGAATACATAATGTGCATTCTTTGTCGTCTTCCTCGAGAGCTGAGAGAGAGAGGAACCTGTGACGTAGCATTTTATGAATGAGTAGACGTCTTTTGTCTGTATCTGTCTTTAGCCGCCATTAGAGGAGAAATTACAAAGTAATGTATGTTTAATTATTGTTGTGATCTAAATACATTATAATTTATCAAAATTGTGTATTACTAATGTAAATTAGCTTGCCCAAGTCATCTGTAATAATTCTTTAAAGAATTTTCAGCATTTTTAGCGATTATCGTTGGTGTTGCTGGGCTGTGCCGCGACCGAACGATTTGCAGCGGCGGCACATTTAAAAAATTGTTCCGCTAAAAAAATTAACCAATCCCGTAAATCGGGAGCAGATAAAATTAGCAGTGAATTACGAAATATTTTTCTTTTACAGTGATCCTGAGGCTGACGGAATTTATTACTGGTTTTACATTTGTGCATTCATAGGCGGATAATTAACGTTGAAGTTGTTAATCTGTTGGTTCTTTCAATTTCTAAAGCAAATAACTTAAACTTATAGTGGAGTGTGTTTTGTCAATGATAATTAAACGTTCAGGTCGGCTTGGCAATATTTAACCATTTTATGCTAACAGAGACAGTCTTGTGTTCCATAGCTAACGCCGGGAAAGAATTCAGTAAATATTTAAAAAACCACTGCATTTAGAAAATGTGTGCCAAGGCCGAAATACGTAAAAAAATTTAATTTATACAATTTTCAACTAAATGTTCTTAATCATTTAATATGAATTTATCAGCATGAGAGGATTGCTAAGGTTCACGTAATTTTAAATGTGCTTAATTCTGTCTAAATGAATTTTTATTACCACACGTAAATAAGGGGTTCTACAACAAAGTTCGTACTGAAAGAACAAATAACAAAAAATATTTGAAGCAACATTTCTTCCCCATTTTCATTCATTCTCATTTTTACATAATAAATAAATAAATATTTTTCTTTTTATTTCATTAAATTATGGAAAACGCTACCAACTTATGCACCAGTGTAATAGTTCAGAAGAGAAGCCATGTAGAAGATACACTAATACGTTTAGATTCATATTTTTTTTCATAAGAATAGTTTCCAACTTTGGGGATGTAGAAATCAGTAAGTCAACATCTACTTCGTATTTTCAGTCACTTATGGTATAGTATTCTGGGGTAAGTTCTCACTAGGAAAAGAAATATTCATTGCACACAAGAAAGTAATTAGAATTACGTTTGAGGTACTTCTTGCAGGCATCTCTTTGAGCAGCTGGGAATATTAACCACAGCCTCACAGTAAATTTATTCACTTATGAAATTTGTTACCAACATTTCAAAAAACGGTTCAAATGGCTCTGAGCACTATGGGACTTAACTTCTGATGTCATCAGTCCTGTAGAACTTAGAACTACCTAAACCTAACTAACCTAAGGACATCACACACATCCACGCCCGAGGAAGGATTCGAACCTGCGACCGTAGCGGTCGCGCGGTTCCAGACTGAAGCGCCTAGAACCGCTTGGCCACATCGGCCGGCACCAACATTTCATTTGTGTTTGGGACTAACAGAGCTATTTGTGGCGAACGGATACATCGTGGTGCGATTCATTATCGATAGAGCCCTCTGTTTGGCATCATCACTAACGATCGTGGAGTCACAGCGATTTTCCGCCACTAGATGGAAGCTCTGTGACGACGAGGTCGTTTTAAGTGCAACTGCATGGACGGCTGTTCTCTCTCAGTAATCGGGTGTCTAGCAGTTTGCGTGGCGACTGCGGGCAGTAAGCACCGTGACGTCGTGGACGATACGATCCTTTGCTCGCTGCTGCATTTGAAATGCTAGTCAGAGCATGCTACGTGATGTCCTGTGGTGGCCGAATCAGTGGAGGTTGCCCGATGCAGAAGCTATTTCGGTATTTTGTTTGGGCACCTACTTGGATTTGTATTATTCCGAAGATTCCTGTGTACACTGTGGTGCCAGGTTGGTATTCTGTCAGCCATTTCCAAAGGACCGAACACGAGGGTGTCTGGTGGATACGCTCAACCGATGCAGCTGTTAATTGGGTGGTCGTTGACTTATATTATTACTTCCTGGGAATTATGGTAAGCATTCAATTGCAGCTCTAATCGTTATAGTTGGTGTGTGAAAAGGCTATTTCTCTTGCTTGCCATCCTGGTTATCCATCGTCATCTGTAAAGCAGATTTTGTGAACTTTTGAAATGATCTTTGTATTTCTGACTATTAAATTGGCGGTGTCGAAGCTTACCTGGTGTAGCAGCGCTAACTAGCGTTATACAAATTAATCTTGGTAATGTGATTTCAGCGCTCACATGACACATGTGGTTTACATTTTGAGTTCCGCTAAAAGGGTCTTGAGTAAAAGAAATGGCGGATCCTAAAGTGCTTGGTCTCTCTTTTAACTACACTCCTGGAAATGGAAAAAAGAACACATTGACACCGGTGTGTCAGACCCACCATACTTGCTCCGGACACTGCGAGAGGGCTGTACAAGCAATGATCACACGCACGGCACAGCGGACACACCAGGAACCGCGGTGTTGGCCGTCGAATGGCGCTAGCTGCGCAGCATTTGTGCACCGCCGCCGTCAGTGTCAGCCAGTTTGCCGTGGCATACGGAGCTCCATCGCAGTCTTTAACACTGGTAGCATGCCGCGATAGCGTGGACGTGAACCGTATGTGCAGTTGACGGACTTTGAGCGAGGGCGTATAGTGGGCATGCGGGAGGCCGGGTGGACGTACCGCCGAATTGCTCAACACGTGGGGCGTGAGGTCTCCACAGTACATCGATGTTGTCGCCAGTGGTCGGCGGAAGGTGCACGTGCCCGTCGACCTGGGACTGGACCGCAGCGACGCACGGATGCACGCCAAGACCGTAGGATCCTACGCAGTGCCGTAGGGGACCGCACCGCCACTTCCCAGCAAATTAGGGACACTGTTGCTCCTGGGGTATCGGCGAGGACCATTCGCAACCGTCTCCATGAAGCTGGGCTACGGTCCCGCACACCGTTAGGCCGTCTTCCGCTCACGCCCCAACATCGTGCAGCCCGCCTCCAGTGGTGTCGCGACAGGCGTGAATGGAGGGACGAATGGAGACGTGTCGTCTTCAGCGATGAGAGTCGCTTCTGCCTTGGTGCCAATGATGGTCGTATGCGTGTTTGGCGCCGTGCAGGTGAGCGCCACAATCAGGACTGCATACGACCGAGGCACACAGGGCCAACACCCGGCATCATGGTGTGGGGAGCGATCTCCTACACTGGCCGTACACCACTGGTGATCGTCGAGGGGACACTGAATAGTGCACGGTACATCCAAACCGTCATCGAACCCATCGTTCTACCATTCCTAGACCGGCAAGGGAACTTGCTGTTCCAACAGGACAATGCACGTCCGCATGTATCCCGTGCCACCCAACGTGCTCTAGAAGGTGTAAGTCAACTACCCTGGCCAGCAAGATCTCCGGATCTGTCCCCCATTGAGCATGTTTGGGACTGGATGAAGCGTCGTCTCACGCGGTCTGCACGTCCAGCACGAACGCTGGTCCAACTGAGGCGCCAGGTGGAAATGGCATGGCAAGCCGTTCCACAGGACTACATCCAGCATCTCTACGATCGTCTCCATGGGAGAATAGCAGCCTGCATTGCTGCGAAAGGTGGATATACACTGTACTAGTGCCGACATTGTGCATGCTCTGTTGCCTGTGTCTATGTGCCTGTGGTTCTGTCAGTGTGATCATGTGATGTATCTGACCCCAGGAATGTGTCAATAAAGTTTCCCCTTCCTGGGACAATGAATTCACGGTGTTCTTATTTCAATTTCCAGGAGTGTATATTAAAACGAGAGCCTAAAAATTCAGCTGCTAACCAAGTTGAGTGTTGTTTTGGCCCTACAATGGGAACATTGTCTGCATCACCAACTGACTGTATTTTACTTAAATTTGTCATCAGCCTGTTCACTTGGACTTTTTGTTTTTCCTGTTACATGCGATCTGCTTTACTTGGCAGGTCATGTGGAATGTTAATTGCCTGTTAATCGTTTTTGTAAATTTCTAAAGCACAAATGTGGAATGTGTTGTTAAACGCCACATTGTTGGTCTTATTAAACAGCTGTATTAAGGCTGGATTTATTGTAAAGATTTACAAAAATCGATTATTTTGTTAAATTTCTTTCTTAAATGTTATTTTAGAGATTTTGCAAGTTCTGCGACTAGTTGCCTTGCTTCCAAATGAAAAAGTCGCTAGTAAATTAAATGCTGTTGATAGTTCCTGAGACTTTTTGGATCTCTTTGATGTGACAATAAAGTTTTTTACTTCTTATTAAATTTGTTGATAAAATCATGACCCAGTATTCTACCACTCAACACCAGCTCCCTAGCGCATTTCAGTACTCTCCAGTGCAAAACTACAAGAAAAAATACACACTAAGAATAAGAAAATACACCATGAATGAATTAAACAGAGTGGTTACAAACAGATATTCGTACAGGTATCGACGGAAATTGCAATTTTAAGCTCTGGCAGCCGATTGGTGAATGTCTGAAGCTGCAGCGCAACTTCACTGTGCAGCTGGCAAGGTTGGTAAACAGGGGACATGTCGATATAAGGGCATAAAGTCTTTGCAAATTTAATTCCAGGTATTCAGTTGGACAGTAACTATTCCTTGTACAGAGGCGAGTGAACAGTACACGCAGATGTCAGCATTTGAAGTAGAACATGGAGCAGCACTCAAATAGGCCAGTTGGAGTAGTCGGTTAATAGCTCGATATTCGAAAAATAGCTATGCCATTATTCGACGATATTGGTAGGAATGGGTGAACCGTGACTGAACACAATGGGAAGAAAGAAACAATCGACCCAGAGAGGTGACAGAGTGTGACGACTGAGCAATCGTCAGAGAGGAACGCAGAGACCTGGATTCATCGACATCATCCATTTGATATGCAGCTGGTGCTTCAGTTACCACAAGGACCATTAACAGGCGGCTTACAGACAGGGAGCTGAGGTCACGGTGCCCCTTGTGCAGGCTGCCATTGACCTCTGTATAACAAGAAGACCGTTTGCAGTGGTGTCAGACACATTCGACCTGGAACTTCATTGATTCCATCTCCAGTGATGAGACCCTCTCCGAATTACACCATGATGACCAGCGAAGATGTGTTTGGAGATGCCCCAGCCAGCGATGGGATACCAATCTGACTGTCGTCCACGATTTTCTGACGTGCTATTTCATTTCAGAGCACGACCCATTTTTTTGACATCCGTGGCACTCTCACAGAACAGCGGTACGTTGGCGATATTCTACGCCACATTTTCTTGCCCTTCATGGCAAGCCATCCTAGGCTTACATTTCAGCAAGATAATGCCCATCCGCATGTGGCTTGTCAAACTCTGCCTTGGCCAGCATGGCCGCCGGAACCTTCCCTAATTGAGAACATTTGGAGAATTTTGGGCAGGGTCGTCCAATAATTTCGGGATTTTGACAATCTACTGCGACAATTGGACAAAATTTGGCACGATATCACTCAGGAGTACATACAACAACTCTGTCAATATCAAGCCGAATAACTGCTTGCATAACTACCAGAGGCCGACCAACGCATTATTGACTATCTAAATTTGTGAAGCTCTTTCTCTTGTGTAACTCGACCATTTGTTTGTCTATACATGTAGTCATATCTGCCGATTTCTACCCCATGTTAAAAATTCTTTCGTGTTGCGCTTTTTTTAGTCTGTTTGCATTACTCTGTAATGAACGTAATGTTGGCACCAAAAGAGCTAAAATGCAGTTATAAAACACTGAATAATTGACTGATCCTATCCTTTGTAACATCAGCCAACACGGTGTTGTTGTGCTGCTTCTGTGAAAAGCTTAAATAAAAGGGAAACTACAGCCGTTACTTTTCCCAAGCTCCACTGTATGGTTAAATGGTATGGGGAGATAAAATAGTCCCCCACTCTGATTTCCAGGTGGGGACTACTCAGGAGGACATAATCATCAGGAAAAACAAAACTTGGCATCCTAGGGGTTGGAGGGTGGAATGTTAGACCCCTTAATCAGATAGGTGGGTTATAAAATTTGGAAAGGAACACCTTAATCAGATAGGTGGATTATATAATTTGAAAAGGAAAATAGATGGGTTGATGTTAATGGGGCTTAGAGAAGTTTGGAGGTGGGATGAACAGGACTTCTGGTCAGATGAGTAATGGGTTAAAAATACAGAATCGAATAGAGGTAATGCAGAAGTAGGTCTAATAATGTATAACAAAATAGGAATGCGGATAAACTACTGTGAGCAGCATACCAAACCCATTATCGTAGCCAAGACAGACATAAAACCAATACCCATCACAGTAGGACAAGTTTACATGCCAGTTGGCTCTGCAGATGATGACGAGATTCTTAGACTGTGCTTTGCAGATGATGACGAGATTCTTAGACTGTATGAGGAGATACAAGAAATTATTCAGATAGTATATTGAGCAAGCAGTAAAGGAAACAAAAGAAATATTCAGAGGAGGAATTAAAATCCATGGAGAAGAAATAAAAACTTTGAGGTTCGCCGATGACATTGTAATTCTGTCAGAGACAGCAAAGGACTTTTAAGAGCAGTTGAACGGAGGATATAAGATGACAATCAACAAAAGCAAAACTAGGATAATGGAATGTAGTCGAATTAAGTCAGGTGATGCTGAGGGAATTAGATTAGGACATGAGACACTTAAAGTAGTAAAAGAGTTTTGCTATTTGAGGAGCAAAATAACTGATGATGGTCGAAGTAGAGAGGATATAAAATGTAGACTGGCAGTGGCAAGGAAAGAGTTTCTGAAGAAGAGAAATTTGTTAACATCGAGTATAGATTTAAGTGTCAGGAAGTCGTTTCTGAAAGTATTTGTATGGAGTGTAGCCATGTATGGAAGTGAAATATGGACGATAAATAATTTGGACAAGAAGAGAATAGAAGCTTTCGAAATGTGGTGCTACAGAAGAATGCTGAAGAGGAGTTTGTGGCACAACTTGAGTAGAAGAAGGGATCGGTTGGTAGCACATGTCCTGAGGCATCAAGGGATCACCAATTTAGTATTGGAGGGCAGCGTGGAGGGTAAAAATCGTAGAGGGAGACCAAGAGATGAATAAGCTAAGCAGATTCAGAAGGATGTAGGTTGCAGTAGGTACTGGGAGATGAAGAAGCTTGCACAGGATAGAGTCGCATGGAGAGCTGCATCAAACCAGTCTCTGGACTGAAAACCACAACAACAACAACAAGAAAGAGGAAAATTTAGTTGTTATGGGTGACTGGAATTCGAGAGTAAGAAGAGGGAGACATGTAAAAATAGTAGGGAATATGGACCAGGGCAGCGGAATGAAAGAGGATGACACCTGGTAGTGTTTTACAGAGAGCATAATTTAATCATCGCTGACACATGGTTTAAGAATTATGAAAGCAGTTTGTGTCCTTGAAAGAGACCCAAAGACACTGGAAAGTTTAAGATTGATGATTTTGGAACCAAATTTTGAAACTGGAAGACATTTCCACAAGCATATGTGGACTCTGACCATAATTTTTTAGCTATGAACTGAAGATTAAAACTGAAGAATTTCCAAAAAGATAGGAAATTAAGGAGATAGGCCCTGGATAAATTGAAAGAACCAGAGGCTGTTGAGAGTTTCAAAGAGAGAAACGGTTGAGTGAAACAGGGAAAGAAATACAATAGAAGACGAATGGTCGGCTTTGAGAGATGAAATAGTGAAGGCAGCAGAGATCAAACAAGTAAAATTACAAGGCATAGGACAAATCCTTGGATATCACAGAATGTATTGACCTTAACTGATGAAGGGAAAAGATAAAAATGTATCAAATGAAACAGGAGAAAAGGAATACAAACATCTAAAAAATGAAATTGGCAGGAAGTGCAAAATGATTAAGAAGGAATGGCTATAGGATAAATGTAAGCGTATAGATGCGTGTATAAGTAGGGGAAAGATAGATACCGTCTACAGGAAAATTAAACAGGCCGTTGGAGTAAAGAGAAGCTGTAAGTAGGCTGTTTAGGTTCTTTTATTGGTAACGCCACCTCTTTATAAAAATCACTGGCTGTGCTGTGTGCAGTCTGTGTCTAGTTTGCATTGTTGTCTGCCATTGTAGTGTTGGGCAGCGGCAGCTGGATGTGAACAGCGCGTAGCGTTGGGCAGTTGGAGGTGAGCCGCCAGCAGTGGTGGATGTGGGGAGAGAGATGGCGGAGTTTTGTAATTTGTCATGAACTGCTATATATATTATGACTATTAAGGTAAATACATTGTTTGTTCTCTATTAATATCTTTCACTTGCTAACTATCCCTATCAGTAGTTAGTGCCTTCCATAGTTTGAATCTTTTATTTAGCTGGCAGTAGTGGCGCTCGCTTTATTGCAGTAGTTGGAGTAACCAAGATTTTTGTGAGGTTAGTGATTTCTGAAAGGTATAGTTTAATGTTACTCAGGGCCATTCTTTTGCAGGGATTTTTGAAAGTCAGATTGCGTTGCGCTAAAAATATTGTATGTCAGTTTAAGCACAGTCTTGTATAATTGTTCAAAGGGGACGTTTCATATGTCGACCCTTAGCCGAGGATACCTCACTGGAATCTTCTGATTTTTTTCTTGTAGTTTGTGTAATTAGTGTAGCTTTTGTTTATTGCTAATGCGTAATTGTAGAGAGAATCTCCTTTGTAGTTGCAGTCTTTCATTGTTGTACAGTAAAACAGTTGTGGCATGCATGTAGATTTGCACCAAGTATTTCGCAGCTGCGCTTGCAATTAACTACATATTACTTTCAGTGCTATGTTAATGTGTTCTCTTATTTTTGCTCTTCAAATTGTGCTTTTCTGTGTTATCGTGTGAAATATTGTGACAATAATGGCGTGTGAAAAACGTAACACTAGGCTCCAAAGTAAAATGAGAAATAATAGTGACGACGAGCGTAGCTTGCCAGCACCACTGTGTAATGAATTAACAGACGTTCAAAGTAGTAATTTGGTAACTGTGCATAGGGAAATGGAGCGGGCTGCAAACAATGGCGTAGACAGTGAAACAGGTAGTGAACAGGGAAGCATTATCGATCGATCACTCGGCAACAGCTTGCCTCAGGAATCCGAAATGACAGGACACAATTTTGCAAATACTGTAGATTCAGGTTTTGCGTCCTCACCGTTTTCTCAAATGAGTCAAGACACATTTTCCGCTTGTCAAAATGTAAATGTTGCCGGTGCAAATGCAGTGCCGAAAAGCATAGAGGAACCGATTCCAGACACTAACACATTATTATTGCAATTAATGCAGCAAATGAAACAAAATCAGAGACAAACACAGCAACAGTTAGACACAATGGAACAAAATCTTCAAAAGTTAGACACGATGGAACAAAATCAGAGACAAACACAGCAACAGCTTCAAAAGTTAGACTCATTGGAACAAACTCTTGAACAAACACGTGAAGATTTAACTACTGAGTTACATAACATTGAATCGAAATGTCAAAAAGTCTGTAATGACGTAAAAATTCAAATTTGTGAGCATTTTCAACCTATTTTTTCGTGGCATGAAAATGCATTACAGAATCACGAAGCAGCCATAAAAGAACTGAAAACTATTGTTCATGAAAATCATGAGACCTTGCAAGCTAAATTTGACTCAGTTGCATCTACCGATTCGGTTACGCAACTTGCAAAAACTCAAGAAAACTTAAAGGACACAGTAGATACGATTTCAACACGAATGGACACTCTGAAACTTGGTTCAGAAAAACACACTGAGGAAATAAGTACACTATCGGAGAAAGTAGCCGAACTTTCGGATCAGTTCACTAATTTATCTACAAAGGTAGATGATAATCTGAATGACACAAAACCGGTAGTCTTTAATGAGACAGAAGAGTGCGAACAAATTAGGAAACTGAAACAAAATCTGAATCAAATTAATTCGCAACACCAAAGAGAAATCCGGGAAGTACAAGATCAGCTGACACAGGTAATACAAGAATTACGTATTTCAGAGGACACTCGCGCCCCAATACGGGATGAGGGACACAGAAATATGGAACAGCCACAAAATAATAACACTGGACACTTCGGAAATTATGAAAGAAATTGGCAAGGTGCATTGGATTTTGAGATGGAACCGCCGAAGCGAAGTAACAATGAGCGATGTGCGACTCGCCGACATGATGATTTTGACTATAAGCTGTTCATTACGACACGTAAATTTAAAACATTTAAGAATTCTGGCAACGACATTCATCCACAAGTATGGCTCCATCAATTCTCTCATTGTTTTCCTCCCAACTGGTCGTTAGAACACAGATTAGAATTTATGTGTGGCTACTTGGAGAATGAACCAGCTGTAAGAATGCGATCGGTCATTCACGATTGTCACAATGAAGGAGATTTTTATCATGCCTTCCTCTCAGCATATTGGTCTCAAGCTACACAAGACCGAGTAAAACATAGCATCATGATGATGAAACACTTTGAACAATCTGAATTTTCCAGTCTTGTCAAATATTTTGAAGACATGTTGCATAAGAATCAGTATCTTTCAAACCCATACAGCCCCTCAGAACTCATCCGCATTTGCTTAATCAAATTACCTGAACATTTACGGCATATTATTTTGGCAGGACGTTGCAAAGACGACGTTGAAGCTTTTCGGGGGCTCTTACAAGAACTGGAAATTGACACTGACATTCGCGGAACGCGAAAACAGGAGCACAACAATTACAGGTCACATCCGTCACAATTCCGCGATGACAGAAATAATAACTGGACACGACAAGGCTATTCTCACAACACATATCGTGACCAAAACAGACACCACCTGTATGACAACCGTTGGCAGAGTAGTAATAATTACAGGGAAAGATCACCTCTCCGTGGTAGTGACTATCACAGAGACAATCAGAGAAACAGACAATATGGGAACCAAAACAATTATTACCAGGGGAGACAGAATAACTTCAGACGCAACAGTTCAGCGCGGAGTTACGATTCAGGGAGAAATTCTCCACCACGTGACCGACAAGGAAGAAACTGCGGAATCTACCGACATGACGACAGACGATATAATCATAACGACAGACGTCAATTTCATCAGAACTGGCGGGATTCTAACACGGCTGGGCCCTCTCGGCAAGGCAAATTTGTAGAAGTTAGGTCTCCTAATCCCAATAACGACGCGCGCCAACAAAGAGACAGACAATGACTCGCACAGCAGGCAGCCGCGTGCGCCAGATGGCTCAGAGAAAAATAACATAGACGCTAACCTTGAGAAAAATTCCAGTATTCTTTACCAACGTATACCGCATGACAATTGCATTCAAGTTCAAACTCTGAGTACTATGAAGAGTAAAGGATTGCACCACACTTCACATGTAAAACCGCTTATTGAGAGATAATCTGCTTGTCTTTGCCATAAAACTCTTAACTTCACATTTCTAGTATGCATTGTCAGACTTAGAAACTGTTACCATGCAACAATGTTTGAAGTTAAATATCCAATCAAGAACCTAGGGGACATTTTTAAACAGAAATTACGAATGCGTTGTTAGTGTGAAGAGACGACCCAGTGTTATTGTGTGTGTGCATTCTTGCTTGTTAGTTGCACGATTATGGAACGACTATAAGGCTTACATACTTAGAACATTTACCAGTACTGCTAATGAGATTTTAATGCAACATTTTGGTTTACTTGAAATTTGGTGTATCATGAGGTAAGTACATTGGCTTCTGCATAACTTTGCTTTCGGAGGACGATAACTACGACACTTCCACAGAGATTATCTTACAGCAAGACGCACTTTTAGCGCTACAGGACACGTATTTGAGTGATCAATTTCGCACTTAAAACATGCATTTTTAAAGATATTTGAAGTACAATGGTACAAAGGATTTTCGGGATACATTTCATTCCATTGCTGTACTCTGTAACACCTGAGGGTATAATTACATTAATCCTCAGGGGGGTACACGCTTACTTTGTGTACCAAGTGTTTGGCAAGCACAAGGAGCCCTAGCTAATATGGTATTTGCTTATACAACTTTACACATCGGTACCATATTTCTCTAACACAGAATTACACAGCCATCTGATCATTTAACAGAGAAAGAAACTTTTTTTACTACGTCAGTGACAGATGTTTACGCAATTACACAGTTGGATAACTTCACACTTATGAAACTGTATTTTGTCTGTACTTTGTGAACTGTTCATATTTTTCCAGAACCATTGTGATACTATGAGAGCTTTGAATGATGTATTTGGTATGGGATTATGATTTTTAAAGTACGTTTGAGGCAGATGACACTTTTGACATGAGCAGTGAATTTTTTTAGGTTTTGAAATTATTGGAGGAAGCTACGACGATTTTGAGAGTTGACTGAGGTGTTATGATGTTATTATTACGATGACTACGTGTATTATGCTGTTGCGGTATGTTTATGATCAGTAAGTTGATGCTATATGAGTTATTTGATTATGCTACATATCTGTAATGATGAAATATTGAAGAAGTATCGACGAATAAGGTAAGGAATAATGAGTAGTGGTTAGGGACGCTGATTTGTGAGAAAGGCTGTTGGAAACCAAGAATCGTACTTTAAGAGTTGTGAAATGTGTGTATATGCGTGAATGTATCACAATGCTGGCGAAAATTTTTTGGATGCTGTTATATTTACAGGATTTTGTTTCTACACATTTGTAACGCAAATTTTCGACCTGTGAAATTTTTATATGAAACTGTCACTGTAGCGGAAACTGCTGTCGTAAATATTTCGGTAAGAAAGCTAAGTGACCTTGATGTAATGCGTTGTGGCGCCCAGCTGGGCCAGCTGCCCGGAGAAAAAAAGCCATTAGGTGGAGAAAAAAAGAGGCCATTAACCTCGCTTCTGACATTCCTTTGTAGAAAGCATCGCAAAAACGACACGGTCGAACTTGAAAACATATGATTACACTGTGGAGCTCTTAATTTATGATATTTACAGAAATGCCTAATGAAATGATGAGAAATATTTTTACATCTGCACACCTGATTATGACAAGCGTCTTTCTATGAGAGTTGAGAGAGTTTCTACTAACTTATGAAATGTCACATGACTATTTAATGATATTTTTATGCTTTGGTTTGCGTAATTGCTTATTTCATTTGATATCTGGTTTCCAGCTGTCTTGCAGCATTTGTTTCATAAAATAAAATTAAATGCATTTGCTAATGTGAACACTTTCTGTCAACAGATCTATTAAATAATTACTTTATGATCCACATTCTTCGAAAGAGGAGCTCTTGGAAAGGAAAGAACAATAAGAAGGGACTAGTAACAGTAACTGCACACACAATTTTCTTTTCAAGTACATGGTAATATTTTTTTTACAATAAGTTGTTGTGGTGCACCACTTTAATTACTTAGACATTAAGATGTGAATAGACATTTCCCTTGTCTGCATTGTTGTCTTTAGTGTAATATTTTTTCTGCTTGATCTGTGCCATGCTTAGGTATTAGTTATAGCATTTTCTGCTATTGTCTGCCAGGCATAGTGCTACTAAATTCCACTATACATTACGCTGTTAAGCCAGTTTTACTACGCATTTATTTTTCTTGTTGCTGCTCATTGCCTTATATTAGTTGTAATATTGCAATTGCTCTGCTAATTTATGCTGCTTGCTTTGGCATTTGTATTTGTTTATCATTACTGTTTGTGTTAATTGTTTTGTGCTGCTGCATTGCCTCGTCCCTTAGTTTAGCATCTGAGCTCAGTAAATTTAAGTTAGCTTAAGAGGGGTAGACTATATAAGAAACTGACTATGGAGAATAGGGAAAGAATGCATTGAGAAGTTATATGAAAAAGATTTGGGCCAAAATGAGTATTGTGCACTGAGAAATAATTATTTTGAAAGAAATATGAATAGAATACAGAAAGCAGGTATAGATAGGACTTTTTGGGAATAATGATGAATGAAGGGAGATCTCCAAGAAGTAAAGAAGGTTTTGTTTGCAAAATACTGCAGTAAAACACACCCTGTCCTTTCCTTTTGTATTATTATGCTATGTGTTTGTGTACCCTTGTGTATTTGTTTTCTTCCTGTCTCTGTCTACTGTTTCATAGAAATTTTTTTCTGTTTTTTAGTACTAAGCTACATTCACTGTGATGAGGAATACTGTTATCCTCAAATATAATTTGCATTTATAATATGTTATTTTCTTTGTAAAGATGTTTAGACATCATTTATTCTGTTTTGTTTTAATGCTCTTGTGTGAAGTCAATGTTTCAATAATTATTCTGATCTTTTATGTATTTACTTATGTCATAATTCCTGTAACACTGATGTATATGTTAGTTCGATTCTTTTGTAAAGCCTGTACCGCAAATGTTATCTGTATCATTATGTTCTTTAATGATGTTTTTTGTACCCTTGTAATTGTATTCTTATGTCATAAAATTGTAATTGACACCAGTTCATCATATTATTAACTTCTAAGTTCCATTTCACTGCACACGTTTCTGTTGGTCATAGTACATGGACAATATGTGAGAAGTAGGGACTGTTAGTGTTTGCACGTGTGTTAATAATTCAGCAAGGGACTGGATAACAGCATTGCTGGTTTTAAGGACAATTCCAAAAACTTTGTGAGTGCACAAGTGGTGGTTATGGACTTGCTATATTATCCGCAAGACTCTTCGATGGTGATTGTGCACCTGCACAGTCGCAACAGATCGCAAGAGATGGCTGCTGGCCATCTCTACAAGGACTACAGTGGGTCTGCATCTTTGATGACCCACCAATACCATTATTTCTACAAGGTCTACAGTGGGTCTACACCTTTGCTGACTCACCAGTACCATTATTTTTACAAGGACTGCAGTGGGTCTGCACCTCTGGTGGCCCACCAATACCACAACCTCTACAAGGACTGCAGTGGGTCTGTACCTCTGGTGGCCCACCAATACCGTAATCTCTACCAGGACTGCAGTGGGTCTGCTCAGTGATGACCTACCAAACGATACTCTTCAAAACTTCGATTGACTCTGCTGTGGGTTTGCTCTGTTGTGGCCCATTACTTGTCTGCATGTCAAGAGTCAGCACTGTCTTTCCATTGGAAGGACAACACTACTTCTTCAAGACAGCATGGAAATCCACTACTTCTGTGTGCATTATCTTTTACTGCTCAGATTTTGAGAAAAACACTGCAATGTTACTGTGATGAATGATCAGGACTGTCTTTATGGACTGTGAGAAAATTTTAGCTTTTGACCAACATTGTGTCAATAAGTGTGTGCATTTGATGTCTTTGTTATTGTAATTATGAAAAAGTTTTTCAAATCATTAGTGGCCACTGCCCAAAACAATTTGTAAAATTTTTTGTGGGGAGCATGGGGGCTATGTAAGTAGGCTGTTTAGGTTCTTTTATTGGTAACGCCACCTCTGTATAAAAATCACTGGCTGTGCTGTGTGCAGTCTGTGTCTAGTTTACATTGTTGTCTGCCATTGTATTGTTGGGCAGCGGCAGCTGGATGTGAACAGTGCTTAGCGTTGGGCAGTTGGAGGTGAGCCGCCAGCAGTGGTTGATGTGGGGAGAGAGATGGCGGAGTTTAGTAATTTGTCATGAACTGCTATATATATTATGACTATTAAGGTAAATACATTGTTTGTTCTCTATTAATATCTTTCACTTGCTAACTATCCCTATCAGTAGTTAGTGCCTTCCATAGTTTGAATCTTTTATTTAGCTGGCAGTAGTGGCGCTCGCTTTATTGCAGTAGTTGGAGTAACCAAGATTTTTGTGAGGTAAGTGATATCTGAAAGGTATAGTTTAATGTTACTCAGGGCCATTCTTTTGCAGAGATTTTTGAAAGTCAGATTGCGTTGCGCTAAAAATATTGTATGTCAGTTTAAGCACAGTCTTGTATAATTGTTCAAAGGGGACGTTTCAAAGCAGCTGCATGACCATCAAGTGCTTGGATGAAAAACCAGTACTAGCAAAGAATGGAAACATGAAAGGTAGAAAAAATGTGTAAAGTGGCTCTACAAGAAGAACGAACTTGGACGTAATATAACAGAAGGGGAAGGGGGAGTACTTGTAGATGAGATGGGGGATACGATACTTCGAGAATAATTTGATAGAGCACTGATAGACTTAAACCGAAATAAGGCCGCTAGATTAGGGGACATTCCTTCAGAACTGTTGATATTCTTGGCAGAGCCATTAATGACAAAACTATATACTCTAGTGTGCAAGATATATGAGATAGGGAAAACGTCCTCACACTTCAAGAAAAATGTGGTAAACCCAATTCAAAAGAATGCAGATACTGAAGTGGTTTGCGCAGGATAGAGTAGCACGAACATTGGTTGCTCGATGAACCCTCTGCCAGGCACTCAAGTGTGATATGCAGAGCATCCATGTCGATGTAGATGAAATCTGAGGTGGTGCAATTTCTCCGCCAGCCTTTGAAAGGATCTAGGGAACGTTCCTCACCTCTGTTTTGGTAATCCTTTTTGCGGAGTGTTTCTGACATCGACTGCACAATTATGCAAGGACAAACGCACAGTGCATCGAACCACCTTCAGACAGAAGTCAACAACAACATATACATCTACGTATGTTCTATTGACACGTTTACTATCATAAATTTTATCGTGAATTTGATCTATGGAACTACTGACTAACTCAATGGTGCGACCGAAAGTCGTCCAGAGAACCTATAGCAGAGATATCTTACTGCGGATGGTGTAGAGTTTGTGGCTTCTGATAGATTAACTACATGTATCAGGCAAAAAGAGCAGTGTGCGTTGGTCCTTGCAAGATAATAGTGTAGTCGATGTCAGAAGCACTCCCCAAAAAGGATTACCAAAACAGAGGTGAGGAACGTTCCTTAGATCCTTTGAAAGGCTGGCGGAGAAATTGCAACGCCTCAGATTTCATCTACATCAACATGGATACTCTCCAAATCACACTTGAGTGCCTGCCAGAGGGTTCATGGAACCACCTTCACAATAATTCTCTATTATTCCGATCTCGAATACCACGCGGAAAAGACGAACACCTATTTCTTTCCGTGATAGCTCTGGTTTCCCTTATTTTATTATGATGATCGTTTCTCACTACGTAGGTCGGCGCCAACAAAATATTTTCGCATTCGGAGGAGAAAGTTGATGATTGAAATTTCGTGAGAAGATTCCGACGCAACAAAGAAAGTTTTTTTTTAAATGTTGTCCGCCCCAAATCCTGTATCATGTCAGTGACACTCTCTCCCCTATTTTGCGATAATACAAAACGTGCTGCTCTTCTTTGAACTTTCTCCGTTAATCCTATCCAGAAGAGAACGAACTAGCTTAGTGCAGGCAGTCTCTTTAGTAGATCTGTTACATTTTGTAAGTGTTCTCCCAATAAAACGCAGCCTTGATTTGCCTTCCCCACAAAGTTGTGTTCTCTCCAATTTAAGCTGTTCGTAATTGTAATTCTTAGGTATTTAATTCCAATTTACGGCCTTCAGATTTGTCTGATTTATCGTGTGGAGTTAACGGATTCCTTTTAGCACTCATGTGGATGACCTCACACTTTTCATTATTTAGGGCCAATTTCCAACTTACGCACTATTCAGATATCTTTTCTAAATCATTTTGCAGTTTGTCTTCGTCTTCCGATGAGTTTACTAGACAAAAGCGACAGTATCATCTGCAAACAACCTAAGAAGGTTGCTCAGATTGTCTCCTAAATCGTTTATATAGATAAGGAACAGCAGAGGACCTATAAAACTACTTTGGGGAATGCCTGAAATCACTTCAGTTTTACTCGACGAACTTCTGTCAGTTACTAACCCATGTTGACTGTGTGTCAATAGACCGTTTCCTTCGAGGTAATTCATAATGTTCGAACACAATATATGTTCCAGAATCCTGCTGCATAACGACATTATTGATATGTGCCTGTAATTAAGTGGATTACTTCTACTATCTTTCTTGAATATTGCTGTGACCTGTGCAACTTTCCAGTCTTTGGGTACGGATCTTTCGTCGAGCGAGGGATTGTATATCATTTTTATGGATGGAGCTATTGTGTTATCTCACAGAGAAGTCATTATGTCTTGCCGTTGGCTTACTTCACTTACGACCAGAATCTCTTTGGATTTTCTGCCAGGTTTCGAGACAACGTCTCGTTGTGGAAACTATTATAAGCATCTCGCATTGATGTCCGTGCCAAATTTCGAGCATCTGTAAAAGATCGCCATTCTTGGAGATTTTGCGTTGGTTTAAATTTGGCATGCTGTTTTCGTTGTTGCTGCAAAAGTGTTCTGACCCGTTTTGAGTACCAAGGTGATCAGCTCCGTCATTTGTTAATTTATTTGGCATAAATCTCACAATTCCTGTCGATATTATTTCTCTGAATCAAGCCACATCTGCTGTGCACTTACATTATTAGTTTGGAAAGAGCGGTGATTGTCTCTCAGGAAGGCGTCAAGTGAATTTTTGTCTGCTTTTTTGAATACATATATTTTTCGTTTATTTTTTGGAGGGTTTGGGGTGTGACAATATTCAATTTCGCTTCGACAACCTTGTGTTCACTAATCTCTTTGTCCACTTTGATGCTCGTTATAAGCTCAAGATTATTTGTTGCTTAAAGGTCAAGTGTGTTTTCACAAATGTTTAATATTCGCGTGGGCTCATGACCTAACTGTTCGGAATAATTTTCAGAGAAGCGTTTAGCATAATTTCAGATGATGTTGTATGCGTACCTCCGGATTTAAACATGTATTTTCGCCAATATGTCGAGGATAAATTAAAGTCACCAACAACTATAATTGTTCTGAGTCGGTTATGTGTTTGATATTAAACTCAAGTTATCTTTGAACTGTTCAGCAATCGTAACATGTGAATTGGAAGGGCGCTAAAAGATTCCAATTATTATTTTACTCCTTTTTCCAAGAATGACCTCTGCACATTCTAACTCACAGGAACAATCTACTTCAGTGCGCTATAACATAAACTACTGCTAACAGTACCCAACACGCCACCGCCAACTGTATTTAGCGTATCCTTTCTGAACATAGCCAGCTTTCATTGCCTATAGCGATTTCAGCATCAGTGCGTTGTATTAGACCTTGTAACTCAGGTAGTTTTCCACCACAGCTACGACAGCTTACAAATTTTATACCTATGGTTCCTAGACCTAAGTTCTTTCTTTGTTCTGCCTGCACCCTTTGAGACTGAAGCGCGTTCTGTGTTTCCCCGAGGCCCTCTAACCTCAAGAAATGGCCCAGCCCACGCCACACAGCCCCCGCTACCCGCACGCTCCTGCGTGCAATGGTCTCCTGACCTATTTAGCAGAACCCGAAACCCCATCATCCTATGGCGCAAGTCGAGAAATCTGCAGACTACATCGTCACTGAAACGTCTGCGACTCAACCCTTGTAACCTCCCCACACGAAAAATTGTTAAATGAAAAATGAAAATGGAGCCAAGTGTAACCTCCCTACAAAATATAATAATTGAAAAATGTGAGCCAAGCGTAGCCTGCCCACAAAATAATAATAATAATAATGAAAATGGAGCCAAGTGTAACCTCCCTACAAAATATAATAATTGAAAAATGTGAGCCAAGCGTAGCCTGCCCACAAAATAATAATAATAATGAATTTTTCTAATATTTTGACCTCTGAACAAAATTGGCTCCGATTTATTGTCTGTGTGCAGAAATGCATTCACATTTAATGTTACCACAAAATTCTTTTCTCATTTAATGACAAGTTCGAAACAGAAAAATTCCTAAACACCAAAAATAATAAAAAAGTTTAGTAACCTGATAAATTTATAAGGACAGCAGCGCTGACCTTCGGCCCTGCATTCTGAATAAAAAAAAAGCAAAAATTCTTACCTCAATAAAACTGCAATTATATCTGCTCTTAATTAGTCATTTTTCGACACAGCTTCGTGCAATGCTGCCGTATATATATATATATATTTTTTATTCTTGGAAGCAATGATAATGCATTGGAAAAATTCTTTAAATTGAAATGAATGCTTTTCCTTAAAAGAGTTGCTTTATATTATAAAAATTATTATTGGTGCATATTTTTGAACAAATTAAATTACAATTAACATACATCATTGAATATGCACAAGGCTGCTTCTTTACCTTCTATAACAATACTCATCCTCCAGAGTCCTGACCAGAGTCGCGAGCAGAGCACACAGCCGACACATGCCAACTCCCGCAGACTACTACCAGCCTACTCGCTACTACAGCCGATCGACTACTACTGTCGACTCGCGCAGTCAAGCACAGACTAGCAACAAGCAACAACTAACGATAAACTGCTCTCTGGTCAGAGATTCTCTCATGCCTCGCCCATCGCCGGCAAAGCATACGTCTTACATAACGCTCCACTGGGGGGGGGGGGGGGCAAAAATTTGGCAGCGATGGTGAGTCAATTGGACTTGCCATGAGCAACAAATTTTTCTAAGTTTACAATCACAGAATATTTACATATATATAAGTGCAGAACATGAAATAAAATATAGTGCACATGCACTGAGTACAGAACATATCAAGCAAAGACAAAATGTATACACAATGAGTACAAATCAAATGACATAAAGTGCACACGCAGTGTAGTTCAGAATCATGTTAACAAAATGACATAAAGTGCACATGCACTTTAGTACAGAACATATCACAAAATGTATACGTAATGAGTACAAATCATATTAACAAATGACAAAAGTGCACACGCACTGTAGTTCAGAACATATCAGCAAATCACAAAAATGTGTATGCAATGAATACAAATCATGTTAACAAAATGACGAAAGTGCACACGCACTGTAGTACAGAACATATCAGGAAATCACAAAATGTATACTTAATGCGTACAAATGGCATAAAGTGCACACGCACTGTAAAACTCTTTAACATTTTTACAACAAATAAACATAATGAGTACAAATCATATTGACAAATGACAAAAGTGCACACGCACTGTAGTTCAGAACATATCAGCAAATCACAAAAATGTATATGCAATGAATACAAATCATGTTAACAAAATGACAAAAGTGCACATGCACTGTATATACTTTTTTTTACTATTTTACAAGAACTAGGATAGGAAAGGGAAGGATTGCGTCATGGTTGTAGCACTTTAGGTTGCACGCAGCTGCACTGAAAGTCCATATCTTTCTATAGAAGCACAACACCAAGTGAGACAATTTGAAGTTCTTTTCCTTGAAGTATTAATCAGTGTAGCCAAGACACTGAAATGTAGTTGTAATATTCCAGTACATTAGATACATCAAACAGTGGGACCATAATAACATCTCCATCGCTCAAGGTGGTGGACAGCATGTCGTGTCAACACCATGTTCTTGTAAAGTACACCAACATAGAATTAGTGCAAAAACCAAATATAGTGCTCCATGATCATGAGGATAGACAGGACAAACGGATATTGCAGTAATTTCTGGTAATTAGGGCAGAAGGTGAAGGACATTAAGTCACATAGTAGTCATCATTGAGAATTACACTAGTCTAACAACTGATTTGAGTAATTGGTGGCACTCATCACCCAGTTACTGAACATTTCCGTACCATGTATGTAGTATTATAGAATAATGTTCATAAATCATTTGTTTACAGATAACATTGGCACTCATTGCCCAGTTACAAACCATCAGAAGTCATCATTCAAAACAGGAGCTAACGAATGGCACAGTATTAACATAATTCACTTAATTATAGTAATCATAGGCCATCTTATTACAGTAATCAGTGGCATTCATTGGCCAGTTACAAAGCATTTTTTTTTTTTGCATTATTCAGAAGTGATCATTCAAAATGAGTTAATTATTGGCATAGCATTTATACATAATTAATCTAATTATAGTAATCATTGTCATCATAGGTCATCTTATTACAATAGTCAGTGGCATTCATTGGCCAGTTACAAAGCATTTTTTTAATGCATTATTCAGAAGTGATCATTCAAAATGAGTTAATTATTGGCATAGCATTTGTACATAATTAATCTAATTAGAGTAATCATTGGCATCATAGGTCATCTTATTACAGCAATCAGTGGCATTCATTGGCCAGCTACAAAGCATTTTTTTTTGTGCTAGCAATGCATTGCGTTGGGATCCATAATTAATTACTGGGGGATAACAATATTTGCTTTTGAGTTATTGCTGCAAATGAAGATGTGTAACATTATTCATCATGAGTCAGCTGTAGCAAGGTTATGAAACAAGTAAAGTATATGTGATCGCATTCATAAATGACATAGGTTTAATGAACAACTGCTTATAGCACATTAATTTCATCAATAATTTCTCCTGCAAAATATACAAAATGGATTATTAAACTGAAAGAAGAAACGCATATTATGCTGAAAAGTAGTTAACTTCGAATTAACAGGTAGTGAAATGTGTATAAAAAAATATATATGTTCTCTAGCTGTCCTTTACAAAACCTTCAGTCATCATACCATGCGATATAAGACATACTGTCAAAACGAACTGCAACAAATACTTAAATAACTACATAGTATAAATACATAAACTTCAACATTATCCTCATCTGCAAAAAAAAAAAAAAAACTTCATTATCTGTATTATCATAACTCCATTATTATCATCACCTGTAAAGAAAAACTTCATTATCCATAGTAGCATATTCTTCATCATTATTCATCACCAGTCATTATCATCTGCAAAAAAGTCACTTCATTATTCATTATAGAACTATTCCTTATCTCTAGCATATTTCATCACTAAAACTGAGATGTGTAGTTCTCTCTGACAGCCTGCATCAATCGCCTCGTATTCTGAAAGAAAAAATTAGTTAAGACTGCTATTCTACGATGTGTATAGTATATTCTTGTTAATGCTTGTTAATTCTGATCCATTTACTCTTCGTCACGAGGTATTGCATCCTCTTTCGTTCGTTCCGAAGGTGAAATTCCCATTTCTGTTTAATTTATTTCGTTTACACGCTATTTCTTTCTGAAAATGATGAACAAAGATTAATGTCTTGCATTTAATTCATATACCCATTAAATAAAAACTGGTTTATAGTAACATAACTGAGCATACAGCATAGCATGACAGAAAACGTAATATGTCAAAAACATCAACAGTGCTCAGAAGCAAAAATGTACACAGTGTATCACAAAGTAGCAGCAAAAAAAAAAGTAAAGCAGTCACGATGTTGAGATATCATAAGGCAAAATGTTAAAGTCAACTGGTGTTTGTTATATCTTAAATATTTCATAGTGCTTACAAACAAAACAGGAAAAACAATTATACATACATAAAAAGGAAAATATGCAAGGTCTGATGTGTAACGACAAGAAGAGCGACCTGCTAACCTTACTTTGCCGGGCACTTCCCAAGAAAAAATACGATAATCATCAGTAAGTCTTCATGTGGATATAATTGCATAAGCGGTCATAAAAAAATTAGGAAATGGCATTACAGTCTGCTGAATCATAAAGTATGTTCATTCAATAAAAGGTTTGATGTTGCAGATGTGGTGGTTCCCTTTGGTTTTTCTTGTTCTCAAAGTTTCGACGTGTACTACATTGGGGTGAGGAATGCTGCGAATCCGATATGGTCCTGCGTATAGAAGTTCAAATTTACTGCACCTACCTTTTCCTTTATTAGATAAATAGTGTGTACGTACTAATATCTTCTGTCCAATGTGAAAGTCACGGCGTGTACAAACCTGTTTTTGCTGTCTTCTCCGGCGCTCTGCGGCACGTTTGATGTTGTTCAGCGCAATGTCAATTATTTCATGGTGTCGTAGTCGACTAGATGTAGGAAATGTTACTAATTCTTTAATTTTGTTAGGTGGTTCAGCATTTTTCAGTATAACAAACGGAGATAGCATAGTAGATTCATTTGGTATGGAATTAATTACATCCTGGAATAAGGTTATGTGTGTGTCCCAATCAATATTCTACACAGTTTACCAATTTCTTTCATTAATCGTTCACAAGGGTTCGAAGAAGCATGGTACCTGGATATATAGATCGGAGAAATGTTTCTAGCTCGTAACATACGTGTCCATATAGCAGATCGAAACTGTGATCCATTGTCGGAAATTACTTTCAACACATGCCCTACATGAAATAAAGAATGTTTTACAAATGCTTTCGAAACAGTTTTAGCAGTAGCTTTGCGTAACGGAGTGAAGGTAACAAATTTGGAAGTGAGTTCAACAGCGACAAAGATGTAGCAAAAACCTCTATTAGTTATGGGAATCGGACCAAAAATGTCTACAGTGGCCATATGTCTTAATTGAACAGGTACAATGGGATGTAATGGAGGAATATGTGAAGTCGTCTCTGATTTAGCTTTCTGGCAGATTTTACATGACGCTAAAACTCGTCGTATACGTTTCTCCATGTTGGTAAAATAACAGTTCTGTCTCAGTATAAGAAAACATTTTCTGGCTCCGTAATGTGCGTAACTTAAATGAGTATACCAGATTAATTTGTTAACAAGTTCGTCAGGAATGCATAGTAACCAATTGTTGCCGTCAGGATGAGAGCGGCGAAACAGAATGTCATTGCGTACAGTGTAATGGTTTCTAATGGTAACATTATTCCTATCTTGCCAAAGGTGTTTAATCTCTTTCCATACGTTGTCTTTACTCTGCTCTTGTGCTATGTCTTGTAATGACGACGAAATGAAATTTTCAAATGCAACTTGTTGAATGTACATGACGCTGAAATTTGCTTTGCAGAAGTTGGTTGCGATGTCTTGCTGATTGTGAACGGGACAGTGCGTCTGCTACAATATTTTGTGTGCCGGGAATGTGAACAATTGTAAAATTAAATTCCTGCAAATAAAGTTTCCATCTACTTAATCTGTCGTGTGTAAATTTAGCCGAAAGTAGAAATTGTATAGCTCTATGATCTGTGTAAACGGTAGTTTGTTTTCCATAAAGAAAATGCCTAAATCTGGTAAAAGTCCATACAACACATAATGTTTCAAGTTCTGTAACAGAATAATTTCGTTCTGCAGGTGACAGAATGCGACTTGCAAAAGCGATGTTTTTAATTACTGTACAACCATCTTCTTCAATTTCCTGAAAAATATGTACGCCTAAAGTGGTGTTAGAACTGTCGGTGGCAATGGAGAAATTTCTGGTAAGATCTGGGTGCGATAAAAGTGGTGCATTCAACATGGCTTCTTTCAGGTTCACAAATTCAGAATGTGCATGCCTATCCCAGGACCAAATAGTGTTTTTACCTGTCAACTGACATAATCTAGGGGTTTCTAAAGCAGAGTAATGAATACATTTACGAAAAAAGTTAATTAAACCCAAAAAGCTGCGTAGTTGTTTCTTCGTCGTAGGAACGGTAATGTCACGTAAAGCTTGAAGTTTTTCCGGGTCAGGTGTAATGCCCTCTGCTCAAATTACATGTCCAAGAAATTTTATAGAAGTTTTACCAAAGTACGATTTACTGAGATTAACTGTGAGTCCTTGTGCACGAAAAGTTTGCAACAGTCGTTCAAGAATCAGATTGTGTTCAGACCAGTTAGCTTCTGCAATCAGAATGTCGTCTACGTACGCTGTGATTCTGTCTTTTAAGTTCTGTCGGAAGTATTGTATTCAAACCGCGAATAAAAGCTGCTGAAGAAATAGTTAAGCCGAACGGTAATTTACAAAATTGATAACAATCACCAAAACAGAGAAATGCTGTGTACTTTCTGCAGTTCGGATGGAGCAGAATTTGCCAAAATCCCGATTTCAAATCTAATGTGGAATAAATAGCAGTACCATGAAATTTCTGTAGAAGTTCTTCTAGTGTCTGTGGGCGATCTGTTTCATTAATAATAATGTCATTGATGTGACGCGAATCGAGTACGAGGCGAAGTGAGCCATCCTTTTTCTTAACAATATGGAGCGGGTTTATGTACGGACTAACTGCCGGTTCAATAATTCCTTGATCAAGCATAGCTTGCAATTCTTTCTTAACTTGTTCTCTATGAATTTCCGGAATGGGATAATGCTTAGCTTTAAATGTGTCGTGGTGTTTAACTTGAAATTCATACATCAAACCGGACATAGTACCAGGAACGTTGTAAAAAACCGGAGCTTGCTGTAAAAGAATTTTGTGTTGTTGCGTGCGTTCGTCGTCTGTATTTGCACTGCTCTGTTTAACTTTATCAGAAATCATCTGTATAACGTCATAGTCGGCTTCGTCTGGAGTATTATGGTTGTGTACGTACGTCTCTGTGAACAATGTGGAATTACAGTCTATGTTACGTGATACGGAAATGACCTCTGTACGATTAATTGTTTGTTCTTCTGCAGATAAAGAGTGCTGAAATTCTAAAGCCAGTTGTACATTTTCATCCTTCAACATTAAATAGAAATTTTGAAAGTCAATAATGGCCTCGTGTTGTACCAGAAAATTCGTACCTAAAATAATGTCTGTCGTCAATAAGGGAATAATCCAAAAATTTGAGTGAAATGTATGACCTGCAATACAAAATGATAAATGTGTCTGTAATTTTACATCTACTCCTTTACTAGATACTGCTCCTTTTACTTTCGTTTTGCCTAAAGGTAACGTAGGATAGGTATTCTCTTTGTTACACTGGTTGAAAGTTTCTTCATTTATAACTGACATAGGTGATCCAGAATCGATTACTGCTGAAAATTTCGATGATCCAATTTTAATTTCGATGACAGGGTGTGAAATGGTTTTTTGAACAACTGGTCTTTCCTGCAAAAGAGTGTCTCGGATGTCGTCAAAAGTAATAACATTTTCGTGAACAAGATTCTGTGTATCTGAAGTATTGCTTACGTTGCTGGAAGATGCAACCTGTACTGTATCTAGTCAAATTCTATCTGACGTGTTATTATTTTCAGGAGGATGCTGTGGCATTTCCACTATTTGTACTGTTCTGTTATTTCTTCCTGACGTCTTACGTTCTGGATGATACCTACTGTCTGGTTCATTCATGATAATATGTTGTTGTTGATGTTCTTGCTGCTGATAAGACCGACTGTTATTAAACGTACGCTGAAAATTGTGCTCATTATTTTTACGTCTGTCATGATAGTCATTTCTATACGGTGCATTGCGATAGGAATTGATATAGTGTGTTTTCTGTACGTACTGATTTCCTTCTTGCTGTGCTTTACTATTTGTTGGAGCTGACGCTACACGTGTACGCGGCGAAACATTAGAGCCTGGTTGACCTTGTACATTTCATTGTTGGTTAGGTATGCTAACCGGTTGGTTTTGTTGCTGTTGTTGGGAAAAACCTCTATTGTTACCAAAATGTGGTTCCTGTTGCTGATAATTTTGATGATACGATAGTCAAAATTTTGCCGGTTGTTAAAATTCTGGTGGTTGTCGTTCCTGAAGCGTCTATTAGCTTTGCTATTTAAATTGCGTGGCTGATCGTAATTGCTGTATGTTTGTTGACCTTGGTTATTATATGCAAAATTTTTGTTTATAAACAAATAATCCGATTGTTGCACTTCCAAAAGATGTAACAGATCTCTGAATGCCGAAATATTTTCTTTTTGCTGACCTGTTAAAAGTGACACTCTTAACGAACGTGGTACTTTAGAAATACATAATTGAATAAGTGCAGATTCACTGTATGGTTCACTTAAGTACTGGTTTTGTTGGACCATGTGCTCAAAAAATTGTGTGACAGTGGAAAAATTTGAGTTCTCATAATTCGGTAAACTAATTAATTGATCCTTAATTCCGTGCTGTGTTGTCTTCGACCAATACGCTGACAGAAAAGCATTCTGAAATTCTTCTACCGAATAGCATTGCCTCGTGATCGGTCTCATACGAGTTGCCGGTTCACCTTCCAAAAAACTGCAAATAAATTCAAGTTTGTGCGTTACAGGCCAAGTCGGTGGAAAAGCAAAGCTAAATTGTTGCATCCAATGCAAGGGGTGAATCTGTGCTCTGTCATTTTTAAATACTTTAAATTTTCTCACTGATAGAAAATGTTTGTAATCAAAATTATCGTCTCTGTATGTCTGAACAGGTTCACGATTGTATGAGAATCTATTTGTCTGTGACTGTTCGGAATCTAAGTCACGTACTCTCTGTAAATTACCTAAATTATACTGGCTGTGTGAGTCTGACAAATGTTTGCAAAGTGGCGTCTGCTGTGATGTGTTAAATGCTGAAACATTTTTCATCTCTGTTACTTCTTGCTGTAAAGTTGACAATTTTCTATGTAATGTATTATTGGACGAATCTATCTCACTGATCGTCTGCTGTAGATTTTGGAATTCAGGTGTTTGATTAAACGAAATCGGAGAAGTATCGTCTGATTTGCTGTCATTATTACTTCCGATAACATCAATATGACTGGCCAATTCATCATATTTTTCAGTCAGTATTTTTACCTGATTATCGTTTTTAGTGTCACAAGCATTAATTTGTTTTTGTATTTTACGTGTGGTTTCGTTCAATTTTTTAATGTCAGCTTTGATGACATCGGAATCCTGTGTTAGTTCTAATTGTTCGAGTCTGTCTGTCACTGTCTGAAAGTCTACTATGTGTGTATCTGTTTTTGATTTTAGATCGGAAATTTCATCACGCAATTCGGTGTTCAACTGTTTGATGGTATTATTTGGTTGTTATCAATGGAGAGACGTCTACAGACGTTAAAGTAACCTCTGGCGTGCCACAGGGGAGTGTTAGGGGACCATTGCTTTTCACAATATATATAAATGACCTAGTAGATAGTGTCAGAAGTTCCATGCGGCTTTTCGCGGATGATGCTGTAGTATACAGAGAAGTTGCAGCATTAGAAAATTGTAGCGAGATGCAGGAAGATCTGCAGCAGATAGGCACTTGGTGCAGGGAGTGGCAACTGACCCTTAACATAGACAAATGTAATGTATTGCGAATACATAGAAAGAAGGATCCTTTATTGTATGATTACATGATAGCGGAACAAACACTGGTAGCAGTTACTTCTGTAAAATATCTGGGAGTATGCGTGCGGAACGATTTGAAGTGGAATGATCATATAAAATTAATTGTTGGTAAGGCGGGTACCAGGTTGAGATTCATTGGGAGAGTGCTTAGAAAATGTAGTCCATCAACAAAGGAGGTGGCTTACAAAACACTCGTTCGACCTATACTTGAGTATTGCTTATCAGTGTGGGATCCGTACCAGATCGGTCTGACGGAGGAGATAGAGAAGATCCAAAGAAGAGCTGCGCGTTTCGTCACAGGGTTATTTGGTATCCGTGATAGCGTTACGGACATGTTTAATAAACTCAAGTGGCAGACTCTGCAAGAGAGGCGCTCTGCATCGCGGTGTAGCTTGCTCGCCAGGTTTCGAGAGGGTGCTTTTCTGGATGAGGTATCGAATATATTGCTTCCCCCTACTTATACCTCCCAAGGAGATCACGAATGTAAAATTAGAGAGATTAGAGCGCGCACAGAGGCTTTCAGACAGTTGTTCTTCCCGCGAACCATACGCGACTGGAACAGGAAAGGGAGGTAATGACAGTGGCACGTTAAGTGCCCTCCGCCACACACCGTTGGGTGGCTTGCGGAGTATAAATGTAGATGTAGATGTAGAATTTCGTCTGATACTGTAGCAATATTGTTGTCTACATATGTTTTTGCTTTCGTAAACAATTTACGTTTATCTTCCTGTCTCTGTGCGGTAAATGTTTCCATGACTTGTCGCTTTACTTTATTCTGTTCTTGTATAAATTTACGGAAACGCGTTTCACTGTTTTGTAGGTGGTGATTAAAACGTTCGTCAATTTGACTGTTCTCTTGGTCGAATTTCGCGTCTACTTTTGCATCCAGTGTGCGTGAAAGTTCTGCTGTCATTAATTTAAACTCGTCACGTAACTGTGTTGCTTTTTCAGAGCATTGTTTACCGACTGCACTAATTTCGTCTCTAAGTGATTCTGTTGTAGCTATTTGCATATCCCTTAATTCTTGAGCAACAGATCTAATTTCTTCACTACTTTTCCTAGCACAAGCCTCAATTTCCTCACGTAATTGTTCTTTAGTACCATGACATTGTGCGGCAATGGCTGTAATCTGTTCACTAAGCTGTCTGGAATTGTTGTCTAATTTTTCATTAAGTTGTTTGTTCTGTTCACTAAGTTGTTTGAAGTTGTCGTCTTGTCTTTCATTCTGTTGTATAGAATTTTCATTAAGTTGTTGTTTGAAATTTTCACTAAGTTGTTTGGAATTGTTGTCTAATTTTTCATTAAGATTGTCATATTTTTGATTAAGTCGTTTGAAATTGTTCTCTTGTCTCTCATTCTGTTGTAGCAATATTGCCATAATTTGATTACCTACTCTATTCTCTGTGCTGTTTGATGGTGTATCTGCAATTGTCACGTTTTGTGTAACCATTTGGTTATTCTGTGATTCTTGAAAATGTTTGCCCATCGGATGTGCACTGTTGGTCACTACACTGGAATTAAATAAATCTGACGTATTCTGATTACACTGTTAATTTTCGTTAGAAAAATTTGTCTGTTCATTACGTAAATTTTGCAAACCAGGTGTGTCAAGCTGGGCAGTGTTCATTATAACAGAATGTCCCGTGTCATCAATTATCGTTAAATTAACAGAGGACACAACTGAATTTGTTTGCTCATCATTAGGATCAAAATCAATATTAGTGTTCAGTATGCACTGATTGTCTGTAAATGGAGGATTGTCATCATTACACTGAGTGTCGCAAATACTATCGGTCAAATCATTAGAATTGGCTATTTCACTCATTACACATCGCGATGTACTGTTAACAGTTTTTCGCGGCATTTTTCACAAATCAAAATTATTCACAAATGAAACAAGCACAATGCAAAATGCGACAAACACAAATACAACAAAGAGCAACAAATTGCCGATGATCTGTGAAAGACAGAGTGACAAATTAGTAAATGCGTTGCGCCGGATGCAAACTACGTTTAAGTAAATAAGAGCAGATATATGACTACTTCTCAGAAGATTCACAAAGAAATACGATCCTGGCAGGGTCGCCAAGTGTAACCTCCCCACACGAAAAATTGTTAAATGCAAAATGAAAATGGAGCCAAGTGTAACCTCCCTACAAAATATAATAATTGAAAAATGTGAGCCAAGCGTAGCCTGCCCACAAAATAATAATAATAATGAATTTTTCTAATATTTTGACCCCTGAACAAAATTGGCTCCGATTTATTGTCTGTGTGCAGAAATGCATTCACATTTAATGTTACCACAAAATTCTTTTCTCATTTAATGTCAAGCTCGAAACAGAAAAATTTCTAAACACCAAAAGTAATAAAAGAGTTTAGTAACCTGATAAATTTATAAGGTCAGTAGCGCTGACCTTCGGCCCTGTATTCTGAATAAAAAAAAAAGCAAAAATTCTTACCTCAATAAAACTGCAATTATATCTGCTCTTAATTAGTCATTTTTCGATACAGCTTCGTGCAATGCTGGCGTATATATATATATTTTTTTTTTATTCTTGGAAGCAATGATAATGCATTGGAAAAATTCTTTAAATTGAAATGAATGCTTTTCTTTAAAAGAGTTGCTTTATATTATAAAAATTATTATTGGTGCATATTTTTGAACAAATTAAATTACAATTAACATACATTATTGAATATGCGCAAGGCTGCTTCTTTACCTTCTACAACAATACTCATCCTCCAGAGTCCTGACCAGAGTCGCGAGCAGAGCACACAGCCGACGCATGCCGACTCCCGCAGACTACTACCAGACTACTCGCTACTACAGCCGACCGACTACTACTGTCGACTCGCGCAGTCAAGCGCAAACTAGCGACAAGCAACAACTAACGATAAACTACTCTCTGGTCAAAGATTCTGTCATGCCTCGCCCATCGCCGGCAAAGCATACGTCTTACACCCTCCACCAGAGGTCCGAAATCACTCCTGTCGACTTTGCTGCAAATGGTGAGCTCTACTTTCATTTCATCTCAGGCAATGAAGACTAGCAGCTTTTACCATTTCTAATAGTCACCCGAAACCAGAATCTCTTCCGATCCAAAGTGACAAACATAATTGGTACGGACATGAGCTACCACCTGCAGTTGGCTGCAGTCTGTGCCCTTCATGGCATCTGGAAGGACCTGTTCCACTTCTGGTATGACTCCAACCGGTATGGACATGGAGTGCACCTTGGCTTCCTTCCCCTCCTTGGCAGCCATGTACCTAAGGGGCCCCATATATGCCTAACATTGGAGCTCCCAACTAACAGTAATCCCACCCTCTGTGACTGCCCAGATCTTGCAGGCCGAGAGGTTCCCTCTGAAACAGAAGAAGTGACTCCATTTGGCTGAGAGACAGTATCAGCCACAGAAAGCACCTGCAACCTGATAGACTAACTGGAGAGGCCTTACGTTCTTTCTCCGCCTGCCACGCCCCGAGCCGAACCACCATTCGACCACCTGGTCAACCTCAGAGTGAGCAGTAACTGGGCTGGTCACCAGTGCGGACGGGTAGGCAGACTCAGAAGTGTTGGACGTCCGTTGGATCCGCACGGCCGGCCTACAACACTGATGCCCGTCTGCTGCAGCTGCAAGCTGTGTTACCGAAGACATCACAGCCAGGACGTAAGAGCGAAGTATCACCAACTCGGCTCGCATCTGCACACAGCAAACGCAGTTCCTATCCATACTAAAGACCGTGAAAAACTATACTACACAGACAAACAAGGACAATCGACGCGCTCTACAGAACTCTGTTGTAGACTCGAAGGAAAATGCAAGAATTGTGTGCAGTAAATTAGATTAATATGCAGTGATCCAAAACTGAACTACCAAAGCACTCAGATGAGACTAAATAATTCGCTCCTGATGAGGAACTTTTAATACGTCACAAAATCGGTTTACTTTCCGACGCAAACGAATACGCAAGAACTGTGTCTATGAAATATTAAATTACCACGCAGAAACTCAAGAAACTAAACTACTAAAGCACACAAATGAAACTATACAATTCGCTCCTGGTTAGAAACTCGTGAAATGTCGCAAAATCGGTTGTTTCCCTGTGGCTGCTTGTGTCTCGGCCGGCTGCTGGTGAGTGACTTAAGGGATGGTTTCTGTTATACTAAATATACTAGGGTTCTAAAATGTGCCCAAGGATTCCTATAGGTCTAATAATTTATTTCGATGTAATAATTGTACTTTATTCTGGAGGGTACTATTAGGTCAGCTGCTAAGAAATATTTTTTTTTTTTTTCATCGGCGTTCTGACTGGTTTGATGCGGCCCGACACGAATTCCTCTTCTATGCCAACCTCTTCATCTCAGTGTACAACTTGCAACCTACATCCTCAATTATTTGCTGGGTGTATTCCAATCTCTGACTTGCTCTACAGTTTTTGTCCTCTAAAGCTCTCTCTAGTACCAAGGAAATCATTCCTTGATGACTTAACAGATGTCCTATCATCCTGTCCCTTCTCCTTATCAGTGTTTTCCACATATTCCTTTCCTCTCCGATTCTGGGCAGAACCTCCTCATTCCTTACCTTATCAGCCCACCTAATTTTCAACATTTGTCTGTAGCACCGCGTCTCAAATGCTTCGATTCTCTTCTGTTCCGGTTTTCCCACAGCTCATGTTGCACTACCATACAGTGCTGTGCTCCGAACGTACATTCTAGGAAATTTCTTCCTCAATTTAAGGCCGATATTTGATACTAGTAGACTTCTCTTGTCCAGGAAAGCCCTCTTTGCCAGTGCTATTCTGCTTTTGACGCCTCCTTGCTCCGTCCGTCTTTGGTTATTTTGCTGCCTAGGTAGCAGGATTGCCTAACTTCATCTACTTCGTGACCATCAGTCCTGATATTAAGTTTCTCGATGTTGTCATTTCTGCTACTTCTCATATTTTCATCTTTCGTCGATTTACTCTCAGCCCGTATTCTGTACTCGTTACACTGTTCATTACATTCAGCAGATCATATAATTTTACTGCACTTTCGCTCAGGATAGCAAGGTCATTAGCGAATCGTACCATTGATGTCCTTCACCTTGAATTTTAATCCCACTCCTGAGCCTTTCTTTTATTTCCATCATTGCTTCTTCAGTGCACAGATTGAACAATACCGGTAGGGGCGAAAAAAAAGGCTACATCCCTGTCTAACACCCTTTTTAATCCGAGCACTTCGTTCTTGGTCATTAAATCTTATTTCCTTTTCAACTTTCTGTATATTATTCTTGTCAGCAACTTGGATGCATGAGCTGTTATTCTGCTTGTGCGATAATCAGCGCACTTGTCAGCTCCTGAAGTCTTCGGAATTGTGTGGATGATATTTTTCCGAAAGTCAGATGGTACGTCGGCAGACTCGTACATTCTACACACCACTGTGAATAGTCGCTTTGTTGCCTTTCCCTTTTAGAAATTCTGACAGAATGTTATCTAGCCCTTCTGCCTTATTTGATCTTACGTATCATGCGGTGTTCAAATGAGCATGCATGGAAGGCACGATATAGACCATACCGTCAGTAGGGTTTCTGAATTTTGGGCAATAAGTGATCGAATCACAGCGTTGAGAAGTGGACAACACGAATCGCACCTTTGCTCCATACGCGAGTATAAGAGAAGGGGAAACCGCAACAATGATACAAATAAGACGGTCTAACAAGCTTTTTATGCTGCTCTATCCTTTGTTGGCAGACGTCTGGACATGAGGACGTTTGCGTCGGTGCCAGGGAGTAAGGCACCTTACGCTCCACTGAATGACGCAACGGCCTGGGTTACATTCCTGTTTAGCATCGCAAACCAGTTGCTTCGTGCGTATTCAGTATCAAAACCGGCTGGACAGCTGTCTAGTTGACCAGACTGCCTAGCCGATGACAGTGTTATATTACATTACGTAAGGCTGTGCGGAATTACTTAATGGTGCGTAATTTCTGCCTGGAAGTTCCCAAAGGTCACACCGCAGAGAGATCGCTGCCCTCTACCTTATAATGTTCAAACGAAAAACGAAAACAAGCAGAATTACGTAAAACGTTTACTGTTGGATTCACGACTTTTGATGTATATTCCTGTCTACGAATACTGCTAAATAAAGTAATACTATATGGTATCAGCTCACTAAAGCAGAATATCTCGTAAAGTGTGTATTCATGCAATCTGTTGGTGTATCTAGACCAAGTTTTAGGTGTGCCTACAAAAAATATACAATTATCACAATATGTTGATGTGTGGCGATTTGCCTCTTCTACCACACTCAACCACCACGAGTAGTTTATGAGACGACTTTCGTGGTGTACTGATTAATTTGTGGTGCTGAAATTTTGGCTTAGATTGGAGAACACTTAACCTCTTGTGGCCAGCATTTGATGAGATTGTAATTACAATAATTATTATAGTTATTACTATTATCATTTTTATCGAATTAATTAAACATAGCTGTACACACACTCATAGTGGTGTGGACAGGAAACGTGTTACTTTGCCGCCGACACGTCCACACTTATAACGCAAGATAGGTAGTGGTTGCTAATCTACAGAATCGTTCACTTGAGCTGAACTACCATCATGAAGTCCGATAAGCGCAGGATTTTCGTGAGAAAACGAAAATTTCCATTAGCCTACTGACCACCAAAATCAAATCCTTGCCAGGACGGTTGCAAGGGGTCAACATCTATCTTGGTGAGGTTAATTCTGAAAGTTGAAGTTTCAGTGTGTCCTGTGGTAGGGAGACCTTTATTGGCGTTGCCTAATTGAGGAAATTTCGAAATGGAAATTCTTAGAAATCAACGCTGAAGTAAAATATTTAGTTATTTACTAGCATTATTAAAAACAGCTATAGAGGAAGTGCATAGGCGGTACAGAAGGGCTGTACAAATTTCTAGTCCAGCATTTTTAGTTCTACAAATTTCTAGTCCTAATCTTCAGTTACCACTGCTAATAAGGAGATGTGGATTCTTATATGATACAGGTACTTACGATTTTATGTCGAACGACAAGTAGTTCAGGATATATGATGTCATAAAAACTGACATACGTGAAAAACTGCCTCATCGAGCATGACGTTTAAATTAATTACTTCGTTACTACTACTCGAAAAGAGCACACGTAGTTCCAGTCTTCAAGAAGGGTCGTCGAGCAGATACGCAAAACTATAGACCTATATCTCTGACATCGATCTGTTGTAGAGTTTTAGAACATAGTTTTTACTCGAGTATCATGTCGTTTTTGGAAACCCAGAAACTACTCTGTAGAAATCAACATGGATTCCGGAAACAGCGATCGTGTGAGATCCAACTCGCTTTATTTGTTCATGAGACCCAGAAAATATAAGATACAGGCTCCCAGGTAGATGCTATTTTCCTTGACTTCCGGAAGGCGTTCGATACAGTTCCACACTGTCGCCTGATAAACAAAGTAAGAGCCTACGGAATATCAGACCAGCTGTGTGGCTGGATTGAAGAATTTTTAGCAAACAGAACACAACATGTTGTTATCAATGGAGAGACGTCTACAGACGTTAAAGTAACCTCTGGCGTGCCACAGGGGAGTGTTATGGGACGATTACTTTTCACAATATATATAAATGACCTAGTAGATAGTGTCAGAAGTTCTATGCGGCTTTTCGCGGATGATGTTGTAGTATACAGAGAAGTTGCAGCATTAGAAAATTGCAGCGAAATGCGGGAAGATCTACAGCGGATAGGCACTTGGTGCAGGGAGTGGCAACTGACCCTTAACATAGACAAATGTAAGTATTGCAAATACATAGAAAGAAGGATCCTTTATTGTATGATTACATGATAGCGGAACAAACACTGGTAGCAGTTACTTCTGTAAAATATCTGGGAGTATGCGTGCGGAACGATTTGAAGTGGAATGAGCATATAAAATTAATTGTTGGTAAGGCGGGTACCAAGTTGAGATTCATTGGGAGAGTCCTTAGAAAATGTAGTCCATCAACAAAGGAGGTGGCTTATAAAACACTCGTTCGAACTATACTTGAGTATTGCTCATCAGTGTGGGATCCGTACCAGATCGGGTTGACGGAAGAGATAGAGAAGATCCAAAGAAGAGTGGCGCGTTTCGTCACAGGGTTATTTGGTAACCGTGATAGCGTTACGGAGATGTTTAGCAAACTCAAGTGGCAGACTCTGCAAGAGAGGCGCTCTGTATCGCGGTGTAGCTTGCTCGCCAGGTTTCGAGAGGGTGCGTTCCTGGATGAGGTATCGAATATATTGCTTCCCCCTACTTATACCTCCCGAGGAGATCACGAATGTAAAATTAGAGAGATTCGAGCTTTCAGACAGTTGTTCTTCCCGCGAACCATACGCGACTGGAACAGAAAAGGGAGGTAATGACAGGGGCACGTAAAGTGCCCTCCGCCACACACCGTTGGGTGGCTTGCGGAGTATAAATGTAGATGTAGATGTAGATGTAGAACTCCATTCGCAACACATTTTGCAGACAGTATGCTCATAAGATGCTGAGTGTACCTATAAAATTATATCATTGTACAACACACAGTTCGGAAGATATGACGTCATAAATATTGCTCACAAGGCCAGACGTTGCGTGACACGAGGCTGTAAATAAATACCAGGGCACCGCCGGGTTACTCCGCTAGTTTACACCATAAAAGAAAATGGTTCAAATGGCTCTGAGCACTGTGGGACTTAACATCTGAGGTCATCAGTCCCCTAGACCTTAGAACTACTTAAATCTAACTAACCTAAGGACATCACACACATCCATGCCAGAGGCAGGATTCGAACCTGCGACCGTAGCGGTCACGCGGTTCCAGACTGAAGCGCCTAGAACCGGTCGGCCACTGCGGCCGGCTCGGATTATGATAGCCTGGAGACTCGGCACGATCATTTTGGAAACTGCACGATTTGTCAGGTGTTCGAGGATTGCTGTGATGACTGTCTTCAACTCGTGGCGAAACCAAGGTGTAAGCACGTCGAGACATCGTGCGGTAGATCGGCCACCCCTCATTACAGATGTCGGATGTTGTAGGCTGGGCAGAATAGTAAAACAGGACAGGCGACGAACTGTGGCTGAACTAACATCAGACTTTAATCGTGGATAGGATATAGGTGCGTCTGAACATACAGTGCAACGAACACTCCTAACGAAAGGCCTCCGCAACCGACGACCCAAGCATGTGACAGTCTTAGCACCACGACATCGGCAACTGCGACTGAAATGGGCACGTGCCCATCGGCACTGCATGAACAGTGGGAAAGTACTAAGCGATAAATATTTTTCCTTTCATCATTTTGTAGGGGTATCAGGGATGCAAAGACGAGTTAAAGTTTCATCATCTTGTAGGGGTATCGGGGTGCAAGGACGAGTTAAAGTAGTTGTGGACCAGCATGCCTGATGATAAGATTCAACGTATTTATGACACCCTTCCAAAATGAATCAGTGCACCCATCTAGGGCAGAGGGGGTGCAAAGTCAAACTGATAATTTGTGTCATACTGCCAAGTTCTTTGTAAATTTGATTAGATTTTTTTAATCAATGAAATAACACCATATACCCTCTCAACCTGTGAAGTTTCATTTCGTTTTCTTCTTCACTTCTGAGTGCTTCACTTTCTTAGTCAGGCATTGTAGCTCTTTTGTAATTAAATCTTACACTGCTTCCATAAAAACATTTAGTGGGATGAAACGTGTCATTTCTTGATTGCAGTTTTAAGTTTAATTATGACTGAAGTTTTTACTTAGTCTGATTTTATTCAACTATCTATTCGCCCACAATATCACACAAATTTGCGTTTTGATGTAGATTGTTCAGCATTACTGATGAGTTCATTTACCTGCATAATGGACACGGTAGTGAACTGTTTATTGTAGGTAGCCATATAAACTAAAATCGACTGATCTCAACTAAATCAAGCATTTAACGCTCAAAGGAGAGAAGCAAATAATTGGTCTTTGGAAGAGAGTTGCCACGCGGGGTTTGCCGAGCGGTCTTGGGCGCTGCAGTAATGGACTGTGCGGCTGACTCGGCGGAGGTTCGAGTCCTCCCTCGGGCATGGGTGTGTGTGTTTGTCCTTAGGATAATTTAGGTTAAGTAGTGTGTAAGCTTAGGGACTGATGACCTTAGCAGCTAAGTCCCATAAGATTTCACACACATTTGAACAATATGAATTTTGAAGAGAGTTCTGTAGCACGTTATCGAACTGATTGCCTGGACCTGTTTTCTTCACAGCCGCCGCGGGCACACCGAGCGACTGGCCGCAACAAAACCTTAACAACCATGATCTACTTTCTCCAGCCATCATATTCAGTCTCATAATTTCTTTAATGCGTGCTCTGCGCTTATACGAAATGCTATACCCTCGAGCTGTGTTGTTTTTTCGTCTTGCACACTTTTCCGCGTGGGACCCTCTATTTAGTTACAGCTAAGGGCGTGTCACTTTCACTTGGTAGTGTTCATTGCGTGAACACAGACTACGCTTCCTACTGCTTCTTGGCCAATAGTTTATCGTAGCAGTGCACACAAGCGCACATCTCACACACGCACACACATATCTGTGGGAAAGTTAACAAACGGAACAGTCGTATACGGGGTAGCGAGAGACCTATCGCTACCACGGACAAAGACACACCAAAAGTTAATGTGTGCCTTAGGTTTACCAAGATTATAGTTTATGTACCCTTCATTTTTGCAGAACAGACAATTACAGTGAACATTTACCTTGATACGCCATAGCAATTCCTGGGATCACACTGCAGGAAGAAGCCACTGCTGTCACTGTTGTTTTCCAACAGGGCGGAGCACCTTCACATTTTGCTCTCATAGATATGGAGTACTGGCACCTAAATCGAAGATTTGACAACAGATGGATTGGTACAGCTTCAGCAAGACTGTGGCCGTCTCGTTCTTCTGATTCCAAGTGCTCCTGGATTTCTTCACTTGGGAGTACATAAAGTCAAGGGCGTACAAAATAAAGGTAATGGATCTCCGTGATCTATGAGATCGAATCTGAGGTGCAGCGACGGCTATTTCACAAGATATGCTTCTGAAGGTTATCCAGGTCTGCTCGTCAACGGCGGAAACAATATTTCGAAATGGACGGCGGCTATGTTAAAGTGCGTTGAAAATGTATACATAGATTTCCGAAAAACATACATGCGTATTATGTAAATTGATCTATTATTGGTTAGAAATGCAGACAGACTTTATGATCACCCAGTATTTACTTTATCATTAATTTTACTTACTTACTTTTCTTAATGTGTTTCAGTTTTTCGTGTTTTGTTTCTGTTTTTGAAACTATACCCACTGTTGCTAACATGTTTTCTAAGTCAGATGAACATCTTATGCGCAGTGACATAACATTTTTTGTGGGCAACTTCAATGAAGTGATTCACCAAGCTTTATCTCAATTTTGATGTTTTTTTTTAAATTATGTTTGAAGCAAGTGAGATATTTTAGTCAAAGCAGGTGGGCTGTCATAAGTGGCTGTATTTATTACCAAAGCTAACGTTATTCTTTAATAGCAAAGCTGATGTTATTCTTTAATAGCAAAGCTGACGTTATTCTTTAATTAATTTGACTGAAGTTACGTAATTCATAGTTAAACTTTTTCTTGACAACAATAAAATTTTGCAAAGTTTTACGTTTATGGTTTTTGTGATGGATTATAATCAGTAATGCAATATTGCTGGCAAAAATTAATTATAATCTTAATGAAATTATTTTACAAACGTTCAAATGGGACTTATTTTTTACAATAATATTACAACTAGCATTGTGCAAACATATCTTCAGTAGTCTTGAGTGTCTCAAAAAAACAATTCAATAATATTAGTTCCTCTTATGATAATAGTTAGCTGATGCCTCAGTACATCCGTTTACAATCTCTTGTAAATCATAGCTGGTGGCTGGCAGGCACACCGCTCCTCTCAACCTCTCGCTTCAGACCTGCTACCGACTCGCTTCACTTTTCGCTTACTACTGACTTCCTACGAACGCTAAAGTGCGGTCTCTCCTGCCAACAATGCTTTCTGGAGCAGACAATCCCTGCTACCATTACAAACTGTATCAATGCGCGGTCTTTCCCTCTCTTTTCTTAAAATGTATCCATACGCGGTCTCTACCGCCCTTTTTAAAATTATATCAATGTGCGATTTCTCTTGCCAACAATACTCTGGTGCAGACATTCCCTGCTACCACAATTATTTCCAATATGACAAATATTAATTATTCCTACTTAATCCTATTAACAAAATATAAACATCTTTCATAAATTGTGGTTTGACAATAGACAATAGAAATATACACATCTTACAACTGTAACGCTTCCAATTTCAAAGAAGCAGGTACTGACAGGTTTGCGTATTACCCGACTATCAGTTTAATAAGTCATTGTTGCAAAATACTAACAAAAATTCCTTACAGAAGAATGCAAAAACTGGTAAAAGCCGATCTCAGGGACGATCAGTTTGGATTTAGAGAAATGTAGGAACACGTGAGGCAATATTGACCCTACGATTTTTCTTAGGAGATACGTTAAGGAAAGGCAGATCTACGTTTACTGCATTTTTAGACTTAGAGAAAGCTTTTGAGAATGTTGGCTGGAATACTCTCCTTTAAATTCTGAAGGTAGTAGTAGCAAAATGCAAGCAGTGAAAGACTATTTGCAACCAGAGTTGTAACCTGTCCTCTTTGTTGTTCAGTCTGTATACTGAGCAAGCAGTAAAGGAAATCAATGGAATATTCGGAGTAGGAATTAAAATTCAGGGAGAAGAAATAAAAACCTTGAGGTCTGCTGACGACGTTGACAGCAAAGGACTTGGAAGAGCAGTTGAACAAAATGAACAGGAGGAGATAAGATGAATTTAAACAAAAGCAAAACAACAGTAATGGAATGTAATCGACTTAAATTAGTTGATGTTTACGGAATTAGAGTAGGAAACGAAACTCTTAAATTAGTGGATGGGTTTTGTTATCTGAGCAGCATTAACTGATGAATGCCGAAGTAGAGAGGACATAAAATGTAGACTGGCAATGGCACGAAAAGCATTTCTGAAGAAGACAAATTTGTTATAATCGAATACATATTTAACCAGTTTCTTGTGTTAGTCTTTTTCACAGCAGCTGGATATAAATTGCAATTGTTCAAAAGAAAAATGCCTTTTGCATGCTGCACATTAAATTTTTTATTTGTCTTGTGCGACCAGACGCTTTTCTCCTTAGTTACGATGCATCTTCAGTGGGTGTCCTGAAATATTACCCGATTTTTTTTTTTTTTTGTTAGCACGTATAGGCTATCGTTTGCACATACAGGGTGTTTCCATAAAAGCGTGCAAAAAATGTAACAGGGCGTAGAGAATGCTTCACTAAACAATTTGAGTTAGGGAACCGGGGGGATCGGAGAAGCCAGCTTAAGGAAATATGGAAGTAAAGTTGTCTACAGCTTTGCCTATCATTAATGTTTTCCAACTTATTTACAACTAACTCGCGTACATGTTTGTCAGGGTGCGTCAGAATCTAGTTCGCCGATATCATGCTTGCACTGAGGTTGATGGCCTGCAGCAGTAGCTTCCTCTGGCTTGTCACAGAAATCCCCAGGAAAAAAATCAATCTGTGTATAATACTAACTTCGATATAGCCACACAACAGATCTTGCTCTACCAGAGCACTGCTAGAAAAGACACCTGAAGCTACGACCTGCCGACGTGAATGTGGCTGCGTGAAATCGGCCCGACTGTTGCTTTCCAGGGTAAGTGGAGATTAACAGAAACAACGTATTTTAGACAGATGGCCAAGTAAAATTTCTTTTCTCTAAAGAATAGGTCCTTATAGCTTCGTATAGCTTCATATTCACTGTACATGCACTTCGGACGAATAAAAAAACAAATACTACTATTTGGAAAAAATAACAGTGTTTCCGGAGACAGCGACTGTCCCTCCTGTTGGTACATTTAGTATTTTCATTGACACAATCCCATAAAAGTTTTACACTGTTAGCTGGTATTGTCCACCATTGACCGTCGTGAGAACAATTGAAGGAGCATCAGGATTCGCCCTAGGCAAAAATATTGAACCAGGTAATAATGAAAAACTTTTATGTGGCTGCGTTAATGAAGATATTAAATGTACAAACAAATGCCACTATGACATCGAGAGTGGAGGCGTCGATTGGAGGGAGAGAGAGAGCAAGAGATGACATTGTCCCCTTTATAATTCTCATAAATTAGTAGAAATGATTGTCTGTGTGATTCTACAAAACTGTAGATCTAACCTGTTCTGACAGATTTAACTTATTCTGACACTACATTGCCGAGTGTGATCCTAAATACTTTAGTTGTCACAGTTGCTATGTATATGTTTTTTGCTTTCTCAGTAAATATACATAAAGCACCCCCATGAACGTACGTCTTCCAATATCCCATCCGCCTCAAAGACAATAATAAGTAACACCTTAGATCTCAGGCTGGAATTGAGAAATTGTTATTTGTTTTGTTTAAAAATTCATAATAAGATGTTAATTAATTTTGTAAAGGCTACTACTGTCACGGCTCAAAAGAGATAATAAGTGTGGATATAATTCTATTTGTGATTTACTTCCATTACATTCCTACACCTGACACTGGAATATAATGTATTGATTGCTCCACTTGAGAACAAAACTTTTAATTTTTCAAGCTGGTATTTGTCCTTTTATAAAATCTCTCTGATGAGCACTTATACTGAGTGAGTCTCTCTCTCTCTATGTTTCCCACACCACTTTGTCTTTGTATGTATGGGTGACTGTGTGTGCTCTGTTGCGTTGAATACCCACACCGTTGGTTTGATACAGGGCGACGTGTGAAACTGCTTTCACACTACACGCTTCCGTTGTTGTAGCGATCTGCTCCAGCTGCTGCAGACGCGCAGACGCTCTATTGAAGCTGAAAGGCCGGCCTTTGTGGCCGAGCGGTTCTAGGCGCTTCAGTCTGGAACCGCGCGACCGCTACGGTCGCAGGTTCGAATCCTGCCTCGGGCATGGATGTATGTGATGTCCTTTGGTTAGTTAGGTTTAAATAGTTCTAAGTTCTAGAGGAATGATGACCTCAGATGTTAAGTCCCATAGTGCTCAGAGCCATTTGAACCATTTTGAAGCTGAAAGTGTTAATCAAAGTTGCGGAGAAATGTTCGTCTGGGCTCTGTTGCATAGCAATCAGATTTGCTTTCAGTTCTTAGACATGTCCAACATTGATGGATTTAAATGATCCTTGAAATTACTCCTTTTCCGAAGAAAGCATCAATCTATTCAATTATAACTGAACGCTCCCGTCGGAAATGTTCTCGAGCCGGTATTCATTAACAGATCATAATTGAAGTATACGTCAATTGTGGAATAAACACGTACCTTCTTGAAATGAACAATCTTTTATTGACTTTTGTGTCAATGAAGTTCTTCTCGTAACATGCATTATCTGTTCACTGGCTTATATGCAGATATATAATACAATTTCCTTCAAAATCTCGCAGTGGCGTCGATTTCTACTTCACAAGAATGAAAACTCATAATGAATTTCTCCTTAACAAGAACAAAGACTTCCTACACTAAGAATAATTATCTGAGAGCTAACCACCACAGAGTAATAAAGAATATCTTTGTCTCCCTCTCTCTCTCTCTCGCTCTCTCTCTAGCACCGAAACGTCAAGTCACGCTGCTTTCTCTCGTATTGCATGATACGTCATATATGCCCCTCTTATGGACGAACGTTTTTGGGCAAAAACAAACACGAGCGTTCACACAACACTATGTTGATGATTGTTCATGATGCTGTGTACTATTAACGATAGAAATACCTGTAGTAACATTTTGTTATTAATCCATGTACCATCAATTGAAAATTTAACCTAAATTTACATTGGGGTGCATATACTATAATGAAGCATAATACCGTGCTAACAAATCTGTGCTGCTTGAAAAGTATTAAAATGCAACTTATATGCATAGCTCATTTAGCTTGCTGTAATTCGTTTGTCGAGGATGGCATGAGATGTGATCAGAATCTTTTTTCATCGTTACTCGAAGATTCTGTCACGCGCCTTTGGATGTCTCAAACTTGCATTCTAGCCATTCAGCCAAGCCCCACAAAGGGAAACGAAGGAAAACCTCGTTGTAGGTTCAGCATCCTCGTATTTCTCATTTGCAAAAAAATTAATTGAATACCAATGGATAATAGAGTATTTACAATATGAATTTTTTTTTAAATGAATTTAAACACTTTTCACAAAAAAACTTAATTTGTGCAGAAGCCTTCCTGTTTCAGTTAAATGCACATGGAATAGAACAGAGGTAATGAAAATAGTTCCCAGTTCAGAAAATGGGTTTAAATTGGACCTGAGGCGAAGTACTCAGTTGATGGAATGCAGTAGGACTACTACCCAGCCCCCTGGTTCATTACAGAACTCCCAACACAGGAGGATGTCTTCAAAAGCCAACACACAACCTGCAAATGTTAATTGTGATACATCTTTATTCTCTGCTGAGGTGGTGCAAAAAGCAAGCAGCCAGACCATGTGTAGCATGAAATAAACTGCAGTGTGTGTGTCCTCTAGGGCAAGAAAGCTACCAAAGAGAAGCAACGATTTTTTATGGTTAGCTCCAGGGAATCTGCATCACCAGCGCCTGGATCCAGCACCAACAAGAAGTTAGTAGCATGTGTGAGTAAGCCAATTCCAAGTAACAGAAGTCTTCACAAGGCAAGTTCACAAACTGATGTACAATTGCAGAACAATTTAGACCTACCATCATGTAACGATAAATCCCTTTTATTCGTGCATATAAATATCATGTCTTTAAGAAATAAAATTGTTGATTTGAGTATTCTCTTAGGAAAGAACAAAATCACCATACTATGTGAAAATGAACATTGGCTAAGTGAAGGTCAGTTGGATTTATATATACCACCGGGCTTTGATTTAGTTACAGGATTCTGTAAAAAAACACAATAGTGTGGTGGAGTTTCAATTTATATTAGTAGTGATCTAGATTTGCAATATAGTGTCTTTAACATTGCTGAATACTGTATAGAGAATGCACTTGAAGCTGCTGCAATGCTACTTCCAACACTGAAATTCATAATAGTGTCAGTATACCATACTCCAGATAGTGACAGTGAATTATTTACACAGGTCTTAGAAAAAATGATCTTAGACTATGAAAAGTTAAGCAAATATAGAATATTAATACTTGGAGATATAAACATTGATATAAGGCTAAAGACATCAAAGCAGCTTTATCTACAGAATATGTTAAGATCACACGATCTATATTGCATTAATAGCAATCCAACAAGGCAGTTACCCTATCTTGATAATGTTATCATCAATGTTGAAAAAAATGTGTAAGAGCTAGGGTTGTTCAGTACTTATTTTCTTTCAGACCATGAGGGGATATGGTTAAAATTAAAAATCAATAAACCTATATTAACTGCCCCAAAGCAAAGCAAATCAGGCTACTGTATGATCAAAATATTGACAACTACAGGACACAGTTGCAGATGGTTAGATGGAATTACATCCTACTTGACAGTGAAAGTGTCGAGGATGCATTTATAGTTTTTATCAATATACTCACAGACATTTTTAAGACCTGTTGTCCAAAAGTCCTGAAAAGAAATACGGCAACAACCAGAAAACATGACTACACCCAAGTGGTTCACACCCACTCTGCAGAAGCTTAGATCATTGGTTATGATTTATTATGATAAATATAAAAATCATGATGCAGACAGAGCTAGTTATATTAAGTTAAAGAGTAAATACAGATCAGAAATCAGGTTAGCAAAGTGTGAGGCAAATGACAATTACATTAATAATTCTGACAACAAATGTAAAGCTGCATGGAATGTTGTAAAGACTGAACTGGTGAGAAGTACGAACTGTAAAAGTGATGACTGTAATATGAATATCACACCAGATGAATTCAATGCCTATTTCGTTAATGCTTGTGACGTAAGTTCCTCTGCTGCAGCTGAGTCAAATAATAAACGTCAACAGGACATAAAGGAAGCTGTATCTTTCCTACAACATTTGGAACACATTTCTCCTACATGTGAATGGAAAGAGGTCCAGTTAAGTGATATCATGAGATGAACTGCAAAATTAAGAAGTTCAAGAGCAGAAGACATTTATGGTCTTTCTAATTTTGTAATTAAAAAATAGGAGATATTGTAGCATTTCCACTCTGTGTACTTGTAAATTGGATGTTTACTAGTGCTTGTATCCCAACATGTTTAAAAATGACAGTGGTCACACCACTATACAAAAAAGGAGACAAGCCATGTCCAAGTAATTATCGACCAATTTCTCTTTTACCCATTCTATCGAAAGTAATAGAGTAATGCATGCAACTCCAAATCCATAAGCATCTATCTGCAATAACCTCCATAGTGGTTCTCAATATGGATTCAGACCTATGTTATCAACTGTGAAGGCATAGGAAAATATTGTTTCTTTCACTTTGTCTGCATTCAAATCCAAACTTTCTGTAAATGCCTCACTTTTAGATCTAAGTAAAGCTTTCGATTCTGTCAACCACAGAATTCTATTAAATAAGCTCTGCTCATATGGTTTTGAAGGCAAAGTACTATCTCTGATTACGTTCTTATCTGAGTGAGAGAAAACAAATAGTACATTTTAACAGAAACAAATCAAACACACAGGGTGTAACAGGAGGTGTAACAGGAGGTGTAACACTAGGTGTGCCACAAGGGTCTCTGCTTGGACCCTTGCTTTTCATAATTTATGTAAATGATTTGTCCAATATGATGCCTTGTAAGTCCATACTATATGCAGATGACACCACCTTTCTTACAGTAGATAGGGCCTTGGACATACTCAAGCACAAAAGTGCAGAACAACTCAGAATATCCAGTGTATGGTTCAGAGCAAATGAATTACAAATTAACACTCTAAAACTGTAAACATTCTATTCAGCCTATGTAACAATAACTGTAGTTCCTCAGTTAAGCTTCTTGGGGTTCATCTGGACCCAAAATTAACCTGGGAAACTCACACCAATTATGTATGCAAAAAGTTATCCCTAGTCACCTATCTGCTAACTAAGGTCAGGACTTGTGTGACGGACGAGCTACTGCTAAATGCCTATTATGCCGTTTTTCATAGCCACCTCACGTATACAGTGCTGTTATGGGCAACGCCTCTGGGGCAAAAAGAACTTTTCTTTGGCAGAAAAAGGCCATTAGGTGTATTGCTGGAGTGAGAAACCATGTATCATGTAGAGACTATTTCAAAGAGTTAAAAATACTGACACTTACATAACTGTTTATTCTCTGTTGTTTAGTGCACATAAAGGAAAACCAAGAAAGCTATAAACTGCGCGAGTCTGTACATAGCCATGACACACACCAAAGGCAGATGATGGACATCCCAGTTACTAGACTTCAAAAAAACCCAAAACAGTTACACATACACAGGGATACAATTATTTAACATGCTACCACCTACAGCACACAGTGTATCACTGAATGTCTTCAAAAATATTACAAAAAGGTGGCTTGGACAAAAATCATTCTACACAATAGAAGAATTTAAAGTATGTAATAAAAATGATCTAATCTATTAAAACTGCTGTATGACATGACCACCATATTACATGAGCACTTCTGATAATGTTATTGTATCATGTGGTTGTGCTTTATTTACATAATGTATTTTTACTCAATAGTTAACTGGTGTATGTCGTGACCACCCTATTACATAAGTTCTTCTGAAAATGTTATTGTACCATGCTGTTGTGCTTTATTTACATAATGCATTTTCCCCAATGGTTAACATGTATTAAGCCTGTCTCATTTATATTTGTTAAAATGTTTTTCTTAGCATGTGTATTGTGTTACAAATACAGTATCTCCTTTTGTCATTCTGCATGACACATTTATGTTTAATGACTACTAAACTTGTGCAGTATAAAACATATTTACTCATTCAGAATGTAAAAATGTATGACTTATTTTGTAATTATGTAATGTATGTAAAATGATGACATCAATTTCATGAAAAATTGATAAAGATGGATCAATAAATCAATTAAACACAACACTGTTAATCTTCTGTGTCTTGAGGTGAATAGTCGACACATTGGGTTACGTCCATCCACGATTCCCTTCTATTTGTCATCTCCTGGTAACTGATTTCAATTCTATTCCCATTTCATCATATCCTCGTGGGTATTATTTTTTCAGTATGAAAATAAGAGTCAGTGTAAGTTCCCTGAAAAAGGTGTTTGATCTGTGCTGAGATGAAAGAGAATCTAATCTAAAGTCCTTTCTAATTCTCTGTCCTGAGTTCTAAATATTCGGAAGTTGTAAGATGTTCTTGATTCTTATCAATAGCCATATGATGCACTATACACTAAACCAACAGGTGGTGCTGTCCCAACTTATGCTCGTCATCTTTCAGATGCACCTTAACACTTGTTGATGTGCTTGTAACTGCTCAGCATTAGTTTAGTTGGTAACTTCGCGAGTAACAATTTACATGACAAAATTTACATGCACACGTATGTTACAACAGTAATACAATTACAAAGAAAATGTCCATTACAAAAGATTGAAACAAAGTATAAGCGGGTTTTTAGCTGAGAATGGATTACCCCTTCCAAATAGCATGACTTCAGCTCAGCGAGTTAAAAAAAAGACACACACACATACACTTTCAGTGTCAAATTTTACATAAGCAAAAAATATCATGCCATAGACCAGATTCATTTGAATCACTAACCCATGGTCATTATGCACTGTGTGACCTGACTGAAGTTGTTATTAATTAGGTAATTAAAAATTAAAGAAATCAGTCATACTATAGATAATTCTTTGCTTTCTGGAAAGAAAAATTATATCTACATTGAAAAACAAATACATAATGTCTGCATACAACTCGAACATTATACCTGAAAAGAAAAACTAACTACTAAATTGCAAAAACAAGCAAAATATCCTAAGTATGGTTTACAGTTTCAATGTAAAATTGTCTAATCAATGTTATTTGATATGAATAGTGTCTTCAGAATTTTCAGTCATTGTGAAATTCCTTCAACAAGTGATGAGGATACATTCCTTTCACCTTTTCATTCTTCACACCCCTCAAAATATAGGCCCCTGGGTGAGGTATTTTTGTAATCACAAATGGTCCCTGATACAGTAATTGCCTTTTTTTGTTCCTCCTGAGTATAAGTGAAGCCTTAGGATGAGTTTTTACTAAAACTTGGTTTTTCACTTTATATTTTTTTGTTTTTCCTCATCGATTGTCAAAATAGATTTTTCTTCTCCTCGCCTTGTTCGTTATACTAAGTAAAGCTTCGTGTACTTTATTTTGTAGAGACATTCTGTCAATTGCTACTTTAGGGATTAATCGAATCCAGTCATTCTGCTCCTGTTTTCCAAACATCAGTTGGCACAGAGTGCACTCTGTCGTATTGTGTCACACTGTTTACAATTTCTTGAAAATCGTCAAGATAATAGATCCATTTGGTTTGCAATATGTTCTCATAAACTGATTTAATTCACGAAAGATTCATCCACAGGATTTTCAGAAGGGTGGTACAGTGATCTTAGACTTTGTTTTATACTATAGCTGCTTAGTGTTTGCCTCCAACGAAATCCAGTGAACGTTGACAAATTGTCATAAATAATAGCCTCTGGTTTGCCTACATTGACTATATAATGTTTGACCAGTTTCTTGGCTGTGGATTCACCAGTAGCTGATTTTAACGGATAAAGTTTGACTTATTTAGTGAACAGATAGAGAAAAGCTACAATATACTTGCATCCTCCTCTTGATGATGGTAGGCGACCACAGATGTCAACCGAATCGATCAACAGTGGTTTAGTAGAGATAATAGGATGTAGGAAATCCATCACGCAAAAATTTCTTGGTTTGGTTAGCTGACAAATTTTACATTTCCTTAACTGTCAGTGTACTTTCCTGCGAATATTTGGGAAGTAGCAATATGCTTGAATCTTTTGAGCACATTTTAATACTCAAAAATGTCCCCAAGTGATGTGCAAAAATTAAATCATTCTCATTCTTCTCGGGAATACACACCCTCCAATTACCTGAGTCAATGTGCCCCTTGAAAAATAAGACGTTGTCCTCAGCTTTATACAGTCGCTTCAGATCTTCGTTTCCAGGTTTTCCTAAACCTTCTTTTATTGAAAGCCAACGAGGATCTTCATTCTGTAGTTTCCCCATGTGTTTACACATTCTTAGAAAATGTTTTCTATATTTTTTATGAGTTATTAACAGAATTTTGAACTCGGACAGATTGTCCATGATGTTAATTGTTGACACATCATCATCTGGCATTCTTGACAGTACATCGGCGATGAAATTATCCTGTCCGCTTATGTATTTAATTTTAAATTGAAACTCTTGGAGTGAGAGAATCCATCTTGCTAATCTTGGATGTAACAACTTACACGTTTGCAACAAACTTAAGGCTTTGTGGTCACAGTATACTGTTGTCTTTGCTCTGTAAAAGTAATGGTGAAATTGTTTCAATGACCAGACTAGCAATGCTTCCTTTTCGGTACTTGTATACGCTCGTTCACAAGCAGTTAAGAGTCGCTAGCGAAAGCTATGGGTCAGAAAGTTGTTTTTCCATCTGTTATTTTTACTTGGAAGAGGCAGGAACCAATTCCAATTTCCGAAACATCCGCCATTAAACCAAATTCTTAGCTCATATCTGGATGATATAATATTTGTGAATTAACTGAGGCATGTTTTATTGCTTCAAATACATGTTGGCATTGTTTCGTCCACACCCACGGAGTATTTTTTCGCAACAAGCTGTACAACGGTTCACATTAATAGTGGTCATAAATGAAGCGCCTGAAAAAAAGAAGCAACTCGGAGGAATCCCTTTAATTGCGTTTTAGTTGTTGGAACTGCAAAGTTTTTGATTGCCTTTAATTTCTTGGAGTCCAGTAATATTCCTTTTTCATTTATTTCATTTATAAGACCAAGAAATTTAATTTTATCCAGAGCAAAATGGGACTTCTGCAGATTTGCGGCTATGCCTGCTTCCTTGAAACATTGCAACACTCTCCTCATCAAATCGACTTGTTCCTTCCATGTGGTCGCAGCAATGAGCATGTCGTCCACAAACTTAAACTACTTCGAAGTGCAGAATGTCACATACTGAGATCTATAATCTTTTAGTTGTGTAAAAATGTTGAACTTCTAACTGAATGCAATCAGAAGATAGTGATGTATGTCACAAATTGTGATACTCACAAACTCACTCATTAAAACCTATAGGGTAATTCCCATTGACGAATCATGAAATTTCGCTAGAAGAATGGTTTCACGTTACACGTAAAGGAAATGAATCGGAAAATTTCAGAATATTTCTTTTGTCATTTTTTAGCCGACTTCAAACTTGAAATTAAAACATTCTCAAAAGTTTTGGAATCTGTGGGACCGACATCTTGCCATTATCAGTGTCTACAACAGGCAAAAATCGTCTATATCCTCAATTCCCGGAACGGATGAACTGTCTGTATACATAATTTAGTGTGCACGAAACCCTCAGTGCGCATTACTCCTCGCACCTGGAAAGCTTTTTCGAAAACATTTGAACAACATCTATGCCCCCTGACTATGTCTGCCTGAATCCGAAAAGTTGCGCTTCCTCGTCCAAGAAATAAAAGCCTTAGGACAGCTAGTGAATGCCGATGGAGTCTGTTCCAATCCAGAGAAAATTAGAGCAGTCAGTGATTTTCCTACTAATTAGCATATTCGTGATGTGACATGTTTTCTCAGAATGTACTGGTACTACCAGCGCTTCATAAAGAACTTCTGTAACATCGCATATCCCTCGTAAGAAATATTGCACAGTGTCGTAAAATTATCCTGGATCAAGGTGCAAGAAATATCTTTCCTTGTCCTTAAGGAAGCACTAACATCTTCTCCATTGCTATTGTTGTATGACAAGAATGTCGAAACAGAAGTTCACACCAGCACTAGCGGTTATGGGATAGGTGCTGAGACGATGATAGCTTGTGCTTCCATAATACTACGCAACTCCAGGAGGAACCACTCTGTAATTGACAAAGACTGCATTGCAATTGTTTGAGCCACCAACAGCTTCCGGCCATATTTGTTTGGCAAACCATTCACCAATGTGACGGGCCACCATTCTCTATGCTAGCTAGCCTGACTAGTGTAAAGCATCAGTTGAGTCAGCTGGCGTGGTTGGCATTGAGGCTTCAGGAATACTATGTCACAGTCGTGCAAAAATGGACGCAAACACAAGGACGCTGATTCCTTTTCTGTGAATTGTCTGGTGGAACACAACACCATGGATAAAATGCCAGTCGTCGCTGCATTAAATGACATTGCTGCTGAACAGAGAGAGGATCTAGTATGGTTGAAAACCAAAGAAGCCTTAATGAATGAGGAAACGACTGAAGGAGAATTCCAATAACGTTGAAAAAGAGGAACTATGATCTGATGGGGGTGGATATGGTTGCTCGTCATCCCAGATCACCTACAGCCAAATATCCTGAAGTTTTTCCACTTCTTTCCAACGTCTGGTAACCTGGGCCAGAATCGGACTCAAGTATCTCTGGACAGGTCTCTACCGATCCATTAGGCACTGTGTCAGCCGCTATAATGAATCCCAACGATGGAGGCTGGTGCCGCAGTTACCTCTGTGGTGTCTGGTACCAATCCCGCCTACAGCAGCCCTATTCCACTGAATTGGAGCTGATCTCTTTGAGAGGTTCCCGAATCTAACAAATGGGAATCGATGGGTTATAGTCTGCACGGCATATCTCACCTGCTGAACTGTCACTAAAGCTGTGCCGACTAGTGAAGCATCGGAAGTAGTAAGGTTCATTGTAGAAGACATCATTTCGAAGTGCGAGGAATCCAGCGTGATTATATCTGTTCCGGAAGAAGTTTTCCAATCGAGTTAGTGTCAGAGATAATTTCACGTCGTGAAATCACCTGTAGGATAACAGCTGCCTACCAACAACCAACGAATGGTCTCATGGAATGCTTTGACAAGATGTTGGCTAATATGTTCTCGATGTATGTTGATGCCATACAGAGTGACTGGGATACAATACTGTCCACCGTGACAAATGCTTACAGGACAGCAAAGTAAGATACAATAGGCTTGACACCATTATTTCTGCCTCCATTATTTCTGCCTCACTGTCGCGAAGCCAAAACGGCAATGGATGCACTGTTTCCATTTCAACTGGACTGTACTTAGGATGACTACATGAAACACCTCATCACCAGGATCGACGAAGCAAGACAGCTGGCTTGCATATGGACCTTGGACACCCAGGAGAAAGATCGAGAACCTGGAACCTTCAATTGATCTTAATCTGGATGGTCGGGCGTACATTTGAACAAACGTCCACCAAAATACCACAGCGCAAAGCACCGGCCGGAGAATATGGCCCACAGAACTTGGTACAGACTTTTTACATCTGTGACCCTTCTACACTTGTCGGACGTCATTTACGACATCGAGGATTATGACCATTTATCAAGTAGACAAAAGCGTAGAGACTTCGTCCATGTCCTCTCTATGAAGCCCTACTAACAATAAGAGCTTCTCGTTCAGGGGAGCTGAAGATCTACTAGACGATCGCTAAGCATTGGGGGGAGGAGCTACCTTCAATGCCCATCACAGTGAAGAGGACGAGACAACACGACTAGAACGAGAGGATCCGCAAGTGCTACCGTACAGAGGACCATTGACAAGATTTAGATTCAGGGTCCTACACAACTGAGATTTTGAGATCAAAAAGGGGATATGTTACTCAATTGATGTTCTGAGATCTATTGAAAAAACTGTATAATTCTGAATAGTGTTATTCCTAAACCTTATAGTTAGTCCTACAGACTCATGAGGAAGAATGCAGTGTTATACCAACAATCTGTAATTACAGGATGAAGGCAACTAATAGGAAATGGTAATAGAAAATGACTGACATATCCCCTTTTCGAGTTAAACACGTCATTGTACTGAAATATTGTGTAATGAAACAAAATACCACATCTACAAGCAAAATATCCTCCCCCCATGAACTATGGACCTTGCCGTTGGTGGGGAGGCTTGCATGCCTCAACAATACACATAGCTGTACCGTAGGTGCAACCACAATGGAGGGGTATCTGTTGAGAGGCCAGACAAACGTGTGGTTCCTGAAGAGGGGCAGCAGCCTTTTCAGTAGTTGCAGGGGCAACAGTCCGGATGATTGACTGATCTGGCCTTGTAACACTAACCAAATCGGCCTTGCTGTTGTGGTACTGCGAACGGCTGAAAGCAAGGGGAAACTACAGCCCTAATTTTTCCCGAGGGCATGCGGCTTTACTGTATGGTTAAATGATGATGGCGTCCGGAGGTAAAATAGTCCCCCATTCGCCTCTCCGGGCGGGGACTACTCAGGAGGACGTCGTTATCAGGAGAAAGAAAACTGGCATTCTACGGATCGGAGTGTGGAATGTCAGATCCCTTAATCGGGCAGGTAGGTTAGAAAATTTAAAAAGGGAAATGGATAGGTTAAAGTTAGATATAGTGGGAATTAGTGAAGTTCGTTGGCAGGAGGAACAAGGCTTCTGGTCACGTGAATACAGGGTTATAAATACAAAATCAAATAGGGGTAATGCAGGAGTAGGTTTAATAATGAATAAAAAAAATAGGAGTGCGGGTAAGCTACTACAAACAGCATAGTGAACGTATTATAGTGGCCAAGATAGACACGAAGCCCATGCCTACTACATTAGTACAAGTTTATATGCCAACTAGCTCTGCAGATGACGAAGAAATGTATGATGAGATAAAAGAAATTATTCAGGTAGTGAAGGGAGACGAAAATTTAATAGTCATGGGTGACTGGAATTCGACAGTAGGAAAAGGGAGAGAAGGGAACATAGTAGGCGAATATGGATTGGGGCTAAGAAATGAAAGAGGAAGTCGTCTGGTAGAATTTTGCGCAGAGCATAACTTAATCATAGCTAACACTTGGTTCAAGAATCATAAAAGAAGGTTGTATACATGGAAGAGTCCTGGAGATACTAAAAGGTATCAGATAGATTATATAATGGTAAGACAGAGATTTAGGAACCAGGTTTTAAATTGTAGGATATTTCCAGGGGCAGATGTGGACTCTGAGCACAATCTATTGGTTATGAACTGTAGATTAAAACTGAAGAAATTGCAAAAAGGTGGGAATTTAAGGAGATGGGACCTGGATAAACTGATTAAACCAGAGGTTGCACAGAGTTTCAGGGAGAGCATAACGGTACAATTGACAGGAATGTGGGAAAGAAATATATTAAAAGAAGAATGGGTAGCTCTGAGGGATGAAGTAGTGAAGGCAGCAGAGGATCAAGTAGGTAAAAGGACGAGGGCTAGTAGAAATCCTTGAGTAACAAAAGAAATATTGAATTTAATTGATGAAAGGAGAAAATATAAAAATGCAGTAAATGAAGCAGGCAAAAAGGAATACAAACGACTCAAAAATGAGATCGACAGGAAGTGCAAAATGGCTAAGCTGGCATGGCTAGAGGACAAATGTAAGGATGTAGAGGCTTATCTCACTAGGGGTAAGATAGATACTGCCTACAGGAAAATTAAAGAGACCTTTGGAGAAAAGAGAGCCACTTGTATGAATATCAAGAGCTCAGATGGAAACCCAGTTCTGAGCAAAGAGGGGAAAGCAGAAAGGTGGAAGGAGTATATAGAGGGTCTATACAAGGGCGATGTACTTGAGGACAATATTATGGAAATGGAAGAGGAACTAGATGAAGATGAAATGGGAGATACGATACTGCGTGAAGAGTTTGACAGAGCACTGAAAGACCAGAGTCGAAACAAGGCCCCGGGAGTAGACAACATTCCATTAGAACTACTGACGGCCTTGGGAGAGCCAGTCATCACAAAACTCTACCATCTGGTGAGCAAGATGTATGACACAGGCGAAATACCCTCAGACTTCAAGAAGAATATAATAATTCAAATCCCAAAGAAAGCAGCTGTTGACAGATGTGAAAATTACCAAACTATCAGTTTAATAAGTCACAGATGCAAAATACTAACATGAATTCTTTACAGTCGAATGGAAAAACTAGTAGAAGCCGACCTCGGGGAAGATCAGTTTGGATTCTGTAGAAATATTGGAACACGTGAGGCAATACTGACCTACGACTTATGTTAGAAGAAAGATTAAGGAAAAGCAAACATACGTTTCTAGCATTTGTAGACTTAGAGAAAGGTTTTGACAATGTTGACTGGAATACTCTCTTTCAAATTCTAAAGGTGGTAGGGGTAAAATACAGGGAGCGAAAGCCTATTTACAATTTGTACAGGAACCAGATTGCAGTTATAAGGGTCGAGGGGCATGAAAGGGAAGCAGTGGTTGGGAAGGGAGTGAGACAGGGTTGTAGCCTCTCCCCGATTTTATTCAATCTGTATATTGAGCAAGCAGTAAAGGAAACAAAAGAAAAATTTGGTGTAGGTATTAAAATTCATGGAGAAGAAATAAAAACTTTAGGTTCGCCGATGACATTGTAATTCTGTCAGAGACAGCAAAAGACTTGGAAGAGCAGTTGAACGGAATGGACAGTTTCTTGAAAGGAGGATATAAGATGAACATCAACAAAAGTAAAACGAGGATAATGGAATGTAGTCAAATTAAGTCGGGTGATGCTGAGGGAATTAGATTAGGAAATGAGACAGTTAAAGTAGTAAAGGAGTTTTGCTATTTGGGGAGCAAAATAACTCATGATGGTCGAAGTAGAGAGGATATAAAAATGTAGACTGGCAATGGCAAGGAAAGCGTTTCTGAAGAAGAGAAATTTGTTAACATCGAGTATAGATTTAAGTGTCAGGAAGTCGTTTCTGAAAGTATTTGTATGGAGTGTAGCCATGTATGGAAGTGAAACATGGACAATAAAGAGTTTGGACAAGAAGAGAATAGAAGCTTTCGAAATGTGGTGCTACAGAAGAATGTTGAAGATTAGGTGGGTAGATCACATAACTAATGAGGAGGTATAGAATAGAATTGGGGAGAAGAGAAGTTTGTGGCCCAACTTGACTAGAAGAAGGGATCGGTTGGTAGGACATGTCCTGAGGCATCAAGGGATCACAAATTTAGCATTGGAGGGCAGCGTGGAGGGTAAAAATCGTAGAGGGAGACCAAGAGATGAATACACTAAGCAGATTCAGAAGGATATAGGTTGCAGTAGGTAGGTACTGGGAGATGAATAACTTGCACAGGATAGATTGGCATGGAGAGCTGCATCAAACCAGTCTCAGGACTGAAGACCACAACAACAACAAGCAAAATATTATTTTTAATCATTTCAACATGGTCATGCACATGTAACAAGTGGAGTTAATTCAACGTTTTTTACTTATTAAACTTTTTATATGGACACAGTTATATGTTCATAAATTTGTTACTCTTTATCAATGTCCCAGACTTTACTTCCAGATTCATTGGCGTCCTCTCCACCAGTCAGTTCATTAATATCGCATTGCTTTGGAAGACTATCAAAATACTCACGAAACTGAAAAGGGATAACGTCAATCATGCGTGCAATATCCTTCGGTTTCTAAGGTTTCAGTGTAATGACGCCCATGTATGCTCTCGACACATTATGGAAATGAGGGACTGTCCCAGCCTTAACCAGACGAAAATCATATTTCACCATTCCACAGCTACTGGGTGGAACAGAGACACATTTTGACTGGTCAGTGTACTCAAATAGTTTGTAACGTGTAACAGCCCATTTTTCTCTTAAAAAATGAATCTAGTTGTTTCTGACAGTCAAGAAATGCGTCTTGTGTGCATAGTTCAATATGCATGCGTTTCCTTGCTTTCTGTAGTACTGTGAACCATTGGTGAGGAGTATACACTGTGTCCTGTTTCCTTTTCCGTAATTCCAGACTTGCAAAGTCCATATCACAGACATTGTAGAAATGCCCACGGGTTGGGAAAAAGTGGAAAACGTTGGAAAATCTACCACTATGAACTAAAGTGTACCAAAATTGAACCATTGTGCGATTCCTATTCTTTCCTTTACAGGCATCTCAAATTGCATACAACGTTTTCACACTAGAGGCCACATGTTTAGTTATGTAATCCATAAGGAGAGAAACCACTGCATTAGGACCCTTCTTAGTGGTTCCTTCATCAAATATATAAATGTAAGCTTTGTTATCAGAAAATCTATGAATACCTTATATAAAACCCCAGGGCTGCCGCAAATAGAACATATCAGTTACCGGTATGTGTGGAACAGGCACGTTCTGCATGAAATCGAATGTGATCATTTCTGATTTTCCCACCTCTTCTCCTTGTACTAGTTTTTCACAACGTGCCATGTTATCATAGAACTGACGTGCCCGAAGCTTATGGAGTTCAACTCATTTTGCGCTGCATTGTGAATGTAGTTGTAATGATTCTTGAAATAATCATAGAAATAACGATATCGTACCTTTGGTTTGAACAACCCTGGGTCAGTAGTGTTACTTTGAGACCTATAAATAATGTACATTTCGGGGTCGTATTTTTCAAGAACCATTTCCCACATGGTTTTCACGGATAAAGAACTTGAGAGGTGTATCCAAGGTTCTCGGGTGTCCAGCCGGATCCGTTCGTCGAAGTTCCACGATATTTCGGCGGATAACCGTTCCGCCATCATCAGGTGGTGCTGATGGAATGATCTGTCTGCGCTGTGTCCGTGGTATTTATGTCCGCGGGGTCCCGACTCGTACCGCGGAGCGGACGGCCGGCGCGGCGCCGTGTGGTGGGAGGGGTGGGGGAAGCTGCAGCCACGCCCGGTGGTAGGCGCAGTCCATCTCCGTCCACCGTGGCGGAAGGATCTCGCGTCCGCTCGTGCCGGGACCCCGCGGACATAAATACCACGGACACAGCGCAGACAGATCATTCCATCAGCACCACCTGATGATGGCGGAACGGTTATCCGCCGAAATATCGTGGAACTTCGACGAACGGATCCGGCTGGACACCCGAGAACCTTGGATACAGCACATTCGCCGGGAAAGCCTGAGATCTCATAACTTGAGAGGTATCTTTTCTTCCTACCACAAGTCCATATTGTGCTACCCTTACTGGAAACGACTCAATGAATTCCGCTATAATGACAGTGGTATTTTCTGGAACGGAATAATGGTTTTGGTGTCTACCACAACCATCATGTGGCGAAGTCACTTCTCCTTGACTTAAGCGATACAGTCTCTCCACTCGGCATTTTGTTATGCCATGGAGTGCAATAAAAGCTTTCTTGCATACCATAGTTTCCCTGAAGTCAACTTTAACCCGCAGATGCAAGTGAATTAGTATCATAAAACAAAAATCTACAAAATCGTAATACTGTAACGCTATTAAATATATGCCTTAACTATTTGCCTTAAAGATTTTACAAAACGTGGATCAAAGATGTACATAATTCGGGAGCGAAATGGTTAATAAAATAATATTATAATTGTCATGCCAGTTACCTTATAATAACAGTTTGCTGTCCTTCCACGATTGGTAATGGAATTTGGGCGCTATCTCCTTGCTTTTAGAATGAAGGGAAGAATGTGAGCACTCAAGTACCTATCCTGTCCATCTTCGTTGGGCATATTGTTGAATTCTGTCAGCAATAATTCCTTCTCAGCAAATGAGAACTTCCCAAAACATTTACGCCGGCATCTGATCTAATATTAGCGTATTATTAACCTATATACTCGGTGAATAACATATTTTTACCGATTTCCTGTATTACAACTAAAACATAAATTGAAACTTCGCGTCCGTAAAAGGAATTTACGAGGGTTATTCCAAAAGTAAGGTCCGATTCGCCGTAACTATTGAAATTTGGCGCCAATGACAAAACACGCATGCGCGCCGACTCCCGGCAAGCCTTGCGCGTCAAACGCCGCCATTCACTTTGTTACTGTTGCTGAGTGTAGTTCACAGTGTCACTTTACAATGTTTAAGACAATTGATCAGCCCGCCGATTGTGAAGTAAGGGCAGTGATACGGTTTTTGTCTGCAAGAAACAATTCAGCGGCGGAAATCCATCGGCAGATTACTGAAGTGTACGGTCCTAACATAATGAGCGACAGTAAAGTGCGCAAGTGGGTGCGAGCTTTTAATGAAGGACGGTATAATGTGCACGATGAGCCACGGTGTGGCCGACCATCAGTGATTTCAGACGATTTGGTCAATGCGGTTGACAAAAAAATTCGTGAAGATCGCCGATTCACTATTACAGACGTAGACATGCATTTTCCGAATGTGAGTAGAACACCTTTGTACAGAATTGTGTCTGAACAATTGAAGTTTCACAAATTGTGTGCCCGTTGGGTTCCCAGGCTGCTTACTGAGCCCCAACGAATGAAAAGAATGGCTTTTGCTCTTGATTTTTTGGAGCGATATCATAAGGAAGGTGACAATCTTTTAGACAATGTTGTCACAGGGGATGAGACATGGGTTTCTCACATCACTCCAGAGTCTAAACGTCAGTCAATGCAATGGCGTCACACGTCATCGCCAGTCAAGGTCAAGGCAAAGCAGACAATCTCAACACGTAAGGTTATGGCGACTGTGTTCTGGGATAGACGTGGAGTATTGTTAGTCGACTTTATGGAGAGAGGAACAACGATTAATAAAGCCGCCTACTGCGCTACCCTGACTAAACTTCGACGTGCAATCCAGAATAAGCGACGTGGTCTTTTGTCGTCTGGAATCTTGTTGTTGCATGACAATGCCAGACCCCACACTGCAAATGAAACGCAAGCTCTGATCAAGAAATTTGGATGGGAACAGATGGACCATCCTCCTTACAGTCCGGACCTGGCGCCAAGTGATTTCCACCTGTTCCGTTACTTAAAGGAGTTTCTCGGCGGCAAGCGCTTCGACACAGATGATGAAGTGAAAGAAGCAGTTAAGGACTGGTTATCGTCACAGGCGGCCGATTTCTATAACATGGGCATTCAAAAGCTTGTTGAACGATGTGACAAATGTTTAAATAAGTATGGAAGTTATGTAGAAAAATAGATAAAGATGTAAGGAATGTAAATAAAACAATTGTTTTGAAAAAACATTTTAGTTTTGATTTTTTTTTTATAACCGGACCTTACTTTTGGAATAACCCTCGTATATTCATACTTTAGTACAACGTTTCTACACAACTTGCCTCTGCTACAGAATATTACATTATGTACAGAGAATTCAAACAATGAACATTGTATGACTATTTACCTGCAATCTGTACCTGTTTCCCTCCTAGGAACAATGTTTCCTTTCCAGTAGGTATGCTCCAAACCCTTGAGCTTCTTTTGTTTAATCACGTTCCTCTTCCACAATTCGCGGCGTCTTTTCTTCCTTCTAAATTCATGTAAATCGTCTTCGGACTCGTCTGACGGTTCCATCTCACAGCTGATTACTGCAAACCGCCACAGTGCTACCCTCATGCCTCACGTTCTTTCGTGCAATATAGGAACTTGTCTCTGTGACAAGTCCTCTCTGTACACGAAACGTAATTTCAACACTGGTTTTGACAGGGGGAAAAAAAAAAAAACACTGAGCAAGTCCCGTTTTAGAACCAACAGATGCTCAGTCGTGTGAACATACCAACTTCAGTAATAACTTATATAACCCAAAAATGATGACTAGTCCCGTTTCTGATCCCAACGCCTCAGTTCTGAAAGGACCGGCCGCAGTTTCTCCAGGAGAGGGAGCATGTAATGCAGCGTAGCGGTTAGACCGCTATTGGCGGTCTGTGGGTCGCCAGTTCAAACCCGATTATCAGCAATTATTTGTCATTTAATATGCATCATTTCTGGAAGGTTCTCTAAATTTATTATGTTTGTTTATTCTGAAGCATTCCATTTTTGTATAAATAGCATCACTCTCTGTCCAGGAATTCAGCCCGTTTCCCAATATACGAGCTTTCAGTGCTATGTGCTGGACTTCTTTGACAAACTTGTTTTTGGATTTGGACTTAATCCTGGTTAAAACGTGACAGAATCAACTACGAGATCTGATAATGGTCTTAAAATGTCGAATCTGATCATAAAAATGAATAGTAAACGCCATCAGATCTGTCGGACCATAGCAGACCTGTGACTGTGAAACTTCCTCGTAGATTATGATGTTTAGGCACGAACTGGAGAAGCAAGCTGCCACAATACTCGAAAACAGATTATAGAAATCACGGATCCAAAACTCCCCTGTGTTATGGAGGGAAATTTTACTCTTATTTTTTACTGATCATTTGTGTCCACAAGAAGGCTACGTTTACGTTTCTTCACATATGATACAGAACTCAATCTGTTTTGCACTCACTTCCGTAGTCTCTGGCGTAGACTTTGGCGAGAACTCAGCTAAGCCCTCTCATTAGAATCAGCACCAAGTGTACTGTAATAGTTTATAGAATTCTCCACATTTTGTAGCAGTAATTGTATTCATTGCTCTAAATAAGATTTTCTGTAAAACAGACAAGTAACTGCCGACGTCGATTCGTGATTTTAGTTTCGTCGTGTACATAACCTTGCAGAGACCAATTGAGCTGCGTTCTACTTAAGTTCTGCAGTTATCAAACGAGCGGCCTGAAGAGCGCGTGAAGATGACGGACCAGCATATTTAAAATGCAGCGATCTAAAAATATCTGTCTGCCTTTCTTTTTTCAGATCTCAAGACTGGCGTAGACATCACTTCAAAGACTGCAGTCACCGATACCATCTGTGTAACAGTCACATTTTGAGAGGTGTGGAATCTCCGGCACTTCGAGTAGACTGAAGATCAGAGAGCGGCGTTTCTGTGCTTATCTGATGTGTCGAGCAAGGCGGCGCCATGGTGCTCTGCGCTGCTTAGCGACATACCACCAGAACCATTTATTATGGTGGCGATGCACATACATATGGTGCTCTCGTACAATGAATCCTATTAATCGAAGTAAAATAGCATAAATTATACGTCATGTTCCAAATGATTCCGTTTTCCCACGTTGTTGACGTACAGTATGTGAGATAATACCAAATCCCGGTAAACCTCTAACAAGAGGTCCCCTGCGATAGTATCGATTTTTTGAAACCAAATGTACGGTGATGTAGGTTAAGATCCAAGGTATCACACCATGCAGTCATTCACCATGGTGGGCCATCGTTTTCGAGCAACTGACGAAAAAATTTCGGAATTTTGCGTGATGGTCAATAACGTTAAAAAAAAGTCGAATTAAACTGTCTGGTTGTGCTGTGTAATGGATAGGCTGTAGCTATACATGCCAGAGCTTGTGGGTTCGAATCTTGTCAGGTGCAGAAGATTTATTTTTAAATCTTTGTCGAAATGATTGGTAATTATTTTTATTCAGTTAATTAGTTTAAAAATAATTTTTTCTATTCCTTTGTCACGTTATTTTAATCACTGTATGAACTTTTTTCATTTGTTTCATTTTTCTCTTTATATCATTCTTTTTCCAGTCTGAATTTTTGTGAATATGAATTTAATTATATTTAACTATTACAATATTCAGCTACTTGAAAATTCCGATCTATCAATTAAGAAACGAAAGAGAAATAAGCAATTTATCTTGATTTTGAAGTGCTGGGAAAATGTATTAATAATATTTATACAGCCCGCCTGGTTAGCCGTTCGGTCTAACGCACTGCTTTCTGGGCAGGAAGGTGTGCCAGTCCCCGACACGAATTCGCTCTGCGGATTAGTGTCAAGATCCGGTGTTTCTAAGGCGGTTTTCCATCTGCCTCGTCGAATGCGGACTGGTTCCCCTTATTCTGCCTCAGTTACACTATGTCAGCAGTTGCTGCGCAAACACTATCTCTACGTACACGTACACCACAATTACCCTACCACGCAAACATTAGGGTTACACTCGACTGGTGTGTGACGTTCCGGCGGGGGGGGGAGGTCCGTCCGTCCACTAGGGGGCCCAATCGCATAATAACCCAGGGTTCGGTGTGGGGCGGCGGCGGTGGGGTGAGTGGACTGCTGTAGCCTGTTGTGGAGGTTTTGAACCATGGGGGCTACGGCTCCGTTGTTTCTAGGTCTCTAGTTCTATACAGTACAGTAGAATACAATCGTCATACAAATATTTAAAACGTGACCTAGATCCCTACTGCACTATGGACAAAATAAAGCAGATGAAGATTTAAATGAAAGAAGGGTTTACAATATAACAAAATTGAAACAAAATGATAAATTCATATAATGAACGCAATAATGTGGAAGAAAAAAATAGAGTGAGAAAACAAAAGAAATTAAATCGAAATTAGTACATGAAAATAACTAAACCACATGAAGAAATATTTCAAGTGGAGAAAGAATGACAGGAAGAAAAATGTGATAAAATAAAAAAGGTGATATTATGATTAAAATATGACAAAGGAATCGAAATAAAAAATTACTTTTAAATCAACTGAATAAGAATGATGATCGAAGGCATTTCCATGAAGATTAAAAAATAAAAGAATTATTGCACATGGTAAAATTCGAACAAATACTCTCCTGTACGTGAAGCTACTGTCCTATCCATTACACCAAGCAACCACACTATTTGGCGAAACTTCTTAACGCTATTGTCACACAAAAGTCCGAAATTTTTTTTTTCGTCAATAATCGCAAATGAGGGTCCACCAGGATGAATTACTGCAGTGTGTGATATCTCAGATCTTAACCTACACAACCGTATGTATGATTTCAAAACGTCGATCCCACCGCTGGGGCCTTCTCCTTGTAAGTCAAGTATATATTTTTAAAAAGTGCTGCTTCCAGGTGCCATTCCTAGACTTATCATAAGGTACTATTTCAAGAAGGCAGAATTTATCTTGCTGTGATGCTAACTTACTTGATTTGCAAGAGGTCGATTTTTTTCGCATCACACTTCCAGTAAGCATTTCTGCACTAAATAGCGAAATAAGAAACGCGACGGTACTATATCCATTTTTGGAGTAGTCCGCCTTGGGCAAAACACAATATTCTCTTACGGTGCTACAATCCATTCTAACTGACTTTCTTTTTTGGAACTCTCGATACATGTTGACAAAGTCGTATGATTCTTTTAGTTTGGAACATCTCGAACGGTATGTTCAGCCCCCTAGATGTGAAAGTTCTCTCTATTCGTGCACATTTGCATGTTTCTTGTTAGCGGCATCGGAGGTAGGTAGCCTTTGTAAACGACTACACTACATTATGCAGTGGTACACTAGTTGACACATTAAGTCAAAATTAACAGGGGCCAAGCCGCAACAGCAACTAGACATCGTGTTTGTTAAGTTTAAGCTGCAACTTGTAGATGCAATTAGTTAAACAAGTGGTCTTCAAACTTTTTTTACTCAAGAGCCAATACTGGCATTGTAGGGCGGCACCTCGGGTCGCATATGTACTGATCTTGTTATTACTAGGTAATTACATAAATTTATATGTCATGAGGTCGCAACAGACGAACTGTAGTAATGGGAGGACTGGTTTTCCGCTGAACTCCAAGTACCAATCGTTATTTTACGTATGTTTAAATACAATGTGCAACATGAGACACAATCACAAATGTTTACTAAATATAAATGTTCTGAATGCCATTTTTCGTCTACTCACTGCATTAGACTACAATAGCATTAATTTTATTCCATACTCCTTGCTACAAATATGTACACCATTTGGAGCTGACCGTCTCCATAAAGCGCATTCACGAATCATGTTACTTCCGTTTGAAATTAATACCGTTATCAGCTGATCAGTTGTAGGCACATACGCCCATGAGTTGTCGGAACTGGAAGACCAACAAGCTAACATTCCCCCGTCACGTCCCCTCACAACACAACAACAAATCAATCTGCTCGTACCAAGCTTCGCCCCAGCTGAGGTGATCGGCCAACTTTTCGCACGTTTACTACGATTCCTCCAATATATTCTTGATTCGCCAGTGGAGTCAGGTACAGTAAAAAGCTGCAAATGGTAAGTATTCTTTACCGTATAAGGCTATTAAGTCAATTATCCTTGTTCATAAAGTATTAAACGTTAACAATTCTAAAAAAGGAAATATATTTTCGAAACCGACAAAGAATAAATACGTACCATTCGGAATTGGCAACTGACTCCTCCGTTGAATAAAATTAGTATGCAGTTGCTGACAAAGATCAGCCATGTTTATGATATTTAAATCCTACAATACATAGATTAGGCATTTTAAATCGCCGTGCGCCGATTTGATAACTAGATTTTGTGGGAGTCTATAGTTGGCAAGGGCCACTTTGTCAACAGTTACGTTGTAGTGAGTATTCATGGGAGTCGAGTGCTTGCGCTGAATGGAATAATCGTTGTGGTAGCATCAGCCAACGCTCGGATCCGCCATTGACAGAATTTTTCAGGATGATTGCCGCCATGTTTAGGAGTGTTGAAAATAACGCAAAGTGTTGATCAGTTTTCACTAAATTAAAATAAATATAGAACACCGGTCTAATTGAGTCCAATCTACCTTATCACTGTGAAAATAAATTTCACCTGCCTTGTGTTGCATTATAATGTTCATGTCGCTTGACAGGTGCATATGAAAGGTGCAGGAAAGGAAGGGACACTTTAGTAATTTGATCATTTTGAGTCACTATCAAAAACGAGTCCGGGATCAGTGGTGTACTTTGTTGATTCCATAGTGCATTTATCCAAGATCAGCCAGGTCTATGGCTATAAAATCACATTACGTTAGTCAAATGGCCTTATATACTTTATTCTAATGCCATTAATCTTGAACTTTCAAAAAGACAAAAAGCAAATGAGCCCCTTCTTTACTGATAACCTCCACAGAGAATGTTTTACATATTAGTGCCTTCGCGAAAGACTTGATTCTCATATTCCCAACCTACACATGCTAAAAGCTACAGGTTTGTTCTTGAATCTATTTTTATTCACTCTAATTGCAAAACCAACTTGCGTACAAAAATAAAATTGTAGATTAATGTAACTTGTGATGACGTACGTTTTTTGATATCTCGTCCATATTTGATTCGTTTACACTGCAAGCAATCTTCATTGCCTCTTCGAAATGAGCGAACAACTCGTTTGGATATTTATTTTTCATGCAGTCTGTTTTTGAAAACTAAGCTTCATGGAGGTAAGTTGGAGGACTGCCCTGCCGACAAATGAGCTGCCGCCGAGCCTTTGATGCACAACCCGCATTGTTAGGCTTATCGCAGTGAGCTGGAAGCTCGATCTTAAAGGCCGATTCCCATTACAGCGCGGCGACGGCAGCGGCGAGCGTTTTCTGCTGTGACGCGGCGCCAGGGGAAAACAAATGGCGTTGCCACCTCGAAGCGGTAGACGCTAGCGGTAGCCAATGACAGACAGGCACTGAAATAAGGGTGAGGACCCACTGAAAGGATTTCCAACATTCACCTTGGAGACAGGTTCATTCGTCAACATGGCTCGTAACGGTGACTTAGAATGTGCAGTTGCAGTACTTTTTAATGTATCCATGCAGTCCGAAAATGGTGTGATGAAGTCTGCTGCAAATACGGCAGTGCAAATTATTCGATAGAGGGGCAAAAAGGAAACGTCAGGAGGGGTCTGATGTGAGAGTACCATAATATGTGGTACGGTGTACACAACGAAACTGCGACTCGTGCCAGCGCGTGTCTTATTTACAGTAGCCGGTGACTAAACTTGCATCTGCTGTTGCCACGCAAAATACAAGAACGGAGCGCTTAATGAGGTGCATCTACATTCTATGCAAAGCGCTGGAAGCATACCACAGTGACAAGTTCCGGTAAAAATTCTAGACAGACCCACTACGTAGTCGAGGGGAGGAGGAGAGTTTCAGACTCTTCTATGGGATATGAGGGAAAATGACATACAGAAGTTCTGTACATATTTCCGAATGACACCGCAGAGATAAGTATATGTTGCATTTTATATTCATAATTCAACTGTTAAACTGTAGTATGCCATAAAGTTACAAGAGACAATATTTTCAAACATTAAAGGATAAGTATAGAACAGCTAAAGAGGCATGCTAAAAGACAAATTATATTACATTGTGTGAAAGATGAAGCTAGGCGAAGACATACCAGTTTCTTAAAGCTCTTCAGTTATTTTCTTAATTTGATGATATACTTTCATGTATTTGATTATTTGTTTTGTCTTAACAGATTCGATAAGTTATTGTTAATGATTTCTCCCCACCTCATGAAACAGACGACAAAATCTAGAAAACCAATCACTCCAGAGGAACAACTTGCAATGACATTCAGTTATAGGAAATTCCAATATTTGAAGCGGTTATAAATAGAGTTGGTTGAAACTGCTGTTCGTTATTTTTGTATGCAGTTGCCATTATTTTATTTTTTATTTTTTTGCAGTTGCGTATGTCAGAATTGTACTTTTATTATGTAACTGAAGATAATGCATTAGCCCACAAATTTTATAATCAGTTAAGTAACGTACTGTCCTACACGACTGCATTTATGTTTGTGAGATGAATTCTTTTTAACGTTACCACAGTCTAACCACAACTAGTAACAGCTTTGATCGGTCAGTTCTGTTGATCTTCTTATGGCAAAAAATTTTCTTGGAATCTAGGCTTGGCATACATCACTTGTATATTTATGTAAATAACTTTTTCTGCAACGAATTTTACAACTGAAAATGATAACGGTTGTGTTAATTCCAGAAGCATTTAAGGTACTACTGTCTCAAGCAGTATTAAGTACATGTCAGCAGCTTAAATTAATTTTGCTGTATACGATTATGGAACAATGTGTAGTTACTGTAATACTGAGAACATGTTGTGCAAATAAGTTCTGCATTGCATCTAAATCATAGTTAGGTTATTATAATTTTTCTGTGTGACAAGGTATAATTTGGAACGGTATAATAAATCTTATTTTATTTACTTGCAGATATCTTGCTCATGCTGACACCTAGCATTGAGTTGCCGTGCTGGACGATCAACTATATGCAATATTATCCATGAGATCTTCCAAAAACTATGGGACGACCTCCAGTCTAAGTTTCTCCCGAAACCAACAAGAGACGATTGGTTAAGCATTGCTTACGATTTTCGTACGCAGAGGCACTTCCCAAACTGTGTAAGGCAAACATGTAATGCAGTACCCCGCAAATGCGGGGTCAGAACACTTCAATTATAGAGGGACCCAAAGCGTAGTGCGAACGGTGCTATCTGATGTCAGTTATAAGTTTACGTGGATGGACATTGGGATTGCAGGAAGAGACAGTGATTGGGGGGGGGGGGGGCGGCATTTGTAGCTACACAGAATTTGGAAATCGCCTACCTCCGACATCTGTGCGGCGTTGTACCTCATGTACTGTTGCAAACGAAGCTTTTCCTCTGACACCAAACATCATCCGGCCATATGCAGGCCGATTGAAGGATGCAGTGTCTCCTTGTGAGGCAATTTTTAATTATTAATTTTAATTATCGCCTGTCTTAGACACGCAGGATAATTGAAAATTCGTTCGGCATTTTGGCAACGAAATAGTGCATATACCGTAATGTTATAACAACTGACGTAGAAACAGCGAAATTAATTATTACGGCAGCTGCGGTCCTTCACAATTATCTGAAAGAGTGCGACCAACTGGAACGTTCATCTAGCGAATTGTATTGTTCACGAGGACTTTTAGATTGTGAAAATTGCATTCAAGAAATTATACACGGTCTGTGGCATCAAGGCGTAACACAAGAGAATGCAGTCAGAGATGTTCGATCGTTTGGGAAAGAAATTACAGAGTATCAGCAGCTATACGCTCTGAATATTTTAACAGTGATACTGGAAAGACAAGTTGGCAAGCAGATGTTACACGATGCTGTAAAGGACTGTAACAGTTAAAAATAAACAAAATTAAATAAGTAAAACTAATAACCATTTAACATCAACATCCTGGTACATAGTAGTAAACTTACTTTCAGTTAAAGCTCAGTAGGCCAACATAAAATATCGTGATCATTATGACGATTAATTCTGACTGCACAGTAACAGTTCTGCTGCCTACAGAAATTTGTAATTTCATAGTATATTTACGCAACTGCACTGTTCTGGATCCTTTGACAACTGAGCCATTGCTGTTTCTGCGAATATCTACGTCGTTTATTTTTGTCCTAGAAACCAATTTCATGGTTCCGATTTGCAGTCTGGGGTGGAATCTTGCGTAAGGAAAGGATATATATTGCTGCCCGCTAACAAAGAAAGTACACATTATTGTGCAGACTGTAGTATTGTTGACGTAAAAACATTATTCCAAGGTTTGTATTGCTTATAACAAAAGTGAATTAAAAACATTGCATATTGTACTTCGCGGAAAAGAAATAAATTACTTATTTTTTCTTTTAGTACAATACTATATTAAAGGCCTTAACACTGGTTTTACATTACCTCATTAGATTCACTTGGGAATCCAAAGTCATATAGCACTTTTTGCCAATTTCGATGTTTGCGTTTGCGCGGGACCGTGGGTCCGTCCGGGGGTCTGTCCGGCATAGGGCATACCACATTCATGCAGTAATAGTATTCCACATCATCTGTGGTTGATGTTTTAGACAAGCTCTCATTCAATACTTGCAGTATGCTGTCGAGATGACTAGCAGCTTTCATGTTGATCTTGCTTCCGGAGGTTTTCACTACATCTAGGAATTAGAAAAAATGTGTACAGTTATTAAATTAACGTTCAGTGTCGATCATTTTAAAGCTACACTTACGGAAGGCCATGTATCACTATTTCTTCGATATTACGTTCCGCTGTCGATACCTGGTGTTGGAAGTGTTTCGCTGTCTATGCTGCATGTGTTGGATTTTCTAAGTCTGGTATTGTAGAGAAAGCCTTGGCCACCTTCTTTGATTCCTCACACCTATGAAAAGGAAATTCCGGATCTTCAGAAGCACTAATGATTAGGACTCCTGATTCCTGCTTCTGCTTCACTGAGACTGGAAGCTTCGCTGTCCAAAATATCTGTAATTTAACAAGAAAACAAATTATAATGCACCAGTTCAATAATAGCAATTTACTGAAACACTAGTATTAAACTAATACTGTCAATCCAGAACTGTTGGTTTCTGATTCACATACTGTGGACGTGGAGGCCCGGCAGTTGCCTGTGGTTATGAAAATAAAAATCTATTACTCGGTATGCCACATGCAGAAATATTGACCTTGCAGTTAAATGCTAAAGAACGTTACTTTTATTTTTTCAGAAACTCAATGTCCGACTCCAGAGTAAGTGTAAACTTGAGCTTTCGCGGCCGTTGTCACATTCAATAAAATTCTTCTGGGTTTGTGACCGCATTGTCAACTATCAACTTCCGACGTTTCGGCGACTATTGCAAGGCGCCTTCCTCAGGGTATATTGCTAGCTACTGAATGGGTGCTAGTTTAATTACTTGTATACTATGGAGGAGTGCTGTCATTGGACATGATGGTGAGGAGGAAGGGTATTAAAGTGCGTTTAAAATTAGTTGCGACTTTTGACGTTTGACTGACCGGAGGGGGACGCGACGCCGTTGCCCAGTTAACACCAATAGCGAGCCGGTTTTCCCTACCACCCGTCAGTGGTTTGGCTCGTAAAACGCCCCTAGTGCCACATCATGAATAAACAGAACCACGTGGTGTCACGCATTATATGCATCAATGTTCGTCAGCTCTCGTAAAGTAGTATTTTCTTGGCGCTGAGGTGTTCTGTAGTCGTCAGGTATTGTGAACATGCGTTTCGTGTTGGCGTCGCATTAATAACAGTGCAGTACATCTGAATACGAGATTTGCAGTAAAAGTGTCGTCCAAGAACACGTCGACCAGCTGGGAAGATAACGTTCTGCTGCAAAACATTCCTCGGAATTCGACAATAGTAAAGGACAAAACGCCATACCCCTCTGATGTGATGCTTAAAACTCCACAATGCAGTGAAGGAAAGCGGATATTTTGCTCTGAATACAAAGAAATGTTCCATGAGATAAAGTTGAACCTGTATAAGGAGAAGTTAATGGAACGTTTAGTGCTGTACAAGCCAAAACTTCACACCACCACATCGACGAACTGGCTAACAGTAATGGAAATAGTTTAATCAGGACAGGACTGATCTTGAGTTGTCAGCCATACCAAGAAGGGAGTTAAGGAGACATTGATTTATGAAGGACTGTGAGCAGTTTTGAGGAATACGTTACTTCTTGTTGCCATGTTAAAATCTGCTTTTTTGTCAAAACACAGCAGAGTTTAGAAATATTCATGTCGCTAACATTATAATTCAGTTGAAATTGCGACGGAATCCCGAAGTAGTGTAATATTAAACTAACTACTGAGTGTAAGTCAGGCCAATAGTTTATGAAATAGTCCATTGTCTGTATAAAAATAAACTTGCAACTTCTTCACTTACACTGTTACAAAACCCACAGCAGTTCTCGTTTCACCGGCTATTGATCCGTAGTTGCTTTAATATCGCCGTAAATATGGACGTTTCGCGTAGTAATCATACGGTAAAACACTCGTCTTTGCGCGCTGTCATTTGCCAAAATCGTGTTTCGATATCTCAGACCATTAACGAGATACGCGGAATTTATTAATATTTCATTCCAGTTTTCACTGACAAGAGTTCATGACAGAGCGCTTCACATAAATTCCATTTTCTCGAGATTGGAAACAGGGATATCCTTCTGTGGTGTGCGTACTGTAAGACCTTCGGTACACGCACCATCAGATTATTTGACTTGTCGCTGTAACGAAGTAGGCGAGTGTCAGCAATATGTCTCGTGGTCTTATCGTGGCGTGTTTATCTTCTGCCGTTAGGTCAGACGATAGAAATGCCACTTGCACGCTTAGAGTAGCAGATTGACGGTGACAAACTTTAAACAGAACTTGTTTAATTTTCACACACATTTATTAAAATAATAAATAACATAGATATTACGTAACTTGATTCTGGATGCTGTTTACAATTGATAATCTGAAGTTCCTTTGGTCTTGGTACGTTAGTCTTATTCTTACATATCTCTGATACTTGACAAAGTATGGCTATGTAGAGGAATATGATAATCTTATTAGGCGCAGACTGAAACTTGACTACAGACTAATGCAGGCTAATGCAGACTGACGCAGACTGACTAATCGGAGGTCTGTACACTCGTTATAAAACCTCGAGCGTTCAGGTATCACTGCGCGAGTGTGATCCGCGAGGAGGAAAGGTTCTACGTTAGCAGCAATCTCATTGGTTGCGTTACATATTAATACGCGGATCGGCGGAAGCAGAATTTGGTCCGTCTCTAAGACAGTGCCATCTCGTAGTGCGGAGACGGACGAGCGCTGCGCCTGCGCTGTTGTGCTTAGCGGGGCGCGCTCTAGTGGGAAAGTTGTGTACGTGCTGACTACGCGGAACTATGTACACAACACCTTCCAAGTTAAAAGAATAATTCAGTATATTATCTACATTTAATACGCAGCAACATTCACCAAAAATTTATAGCGATACCTATTTTTCACTGGAAACTAAGAATTGCTTGCACTACTTTACCTAGTATCGAAATATCACAATAACTGTGACCATTAACGAAATTATAGGCAGTTCATAATGAAGCTGATGAATTAAACTATAAGATGCACAAGAATTAGAGTTTATTACCGAAGGCTTGAACTACAATACTTTGGTCGCTACAAGTAGTGAACGCGAAAAATGTTATTGTGCCTCGATACTAAATATGTCTTCGTAATTTATGCAGTTAAATGCTGTACAATAAGATATGTGTTAATGTAGTATAGTTTGGAACTGCCTTCTTTTCATGAAACATCTACTACACGGCATATCCCAGGAGGAATTGTCAATATTCAGGGATATGACAGCAAAAAGTCTAGTGAACCTGGGCTCCAAAATGCATATCTTAACAGTTATAACCACTTGTTCAGCAGAATTGGTGTGTTTCAATTAGTGAAGATGAAGTGCTCATAGCACTTTGGAGCCCATGTTTACTAGACTGTTTTTTTTTCCCGAATGGTCGCTCCAATCATATCTCTGAATATTGACCATTACTTCTGAGGCATACTGTATCGTATGGGCACGAGTTTTGTGAAAGAATCGTTTCGAAAATAGCGTTAAGTGTATTTGTTAATTTGCACTCATTTACAGGTATGAAACCTTCCTAACCCCTGTCCGACATTACAGCCTATAATATATTATCTTATTCTCGGTTTCCACCAGTCTAGTTACATACGCGGGGCAACGTAGTTGTTCAAAAACGATCTCTAATCGGCTGACGTGCTCTTCGTACAGTCAAACGCCGCGCTGAGTAGGACTAGCATTATACTGCGATCACCTGCTGATGTGCCAACACACGCTGGCAATTACGCTTCCCTCCACTCGCTGCGTACTGAACTGTCAAAAGTAGCAACTTGTTTCAAACGCACTGTAGGTGTTCTTTTATTGGTCTTTGCCTTGCGTGCTGTCATTGGCGGAAATAGGCGTTTTGCATTGAAGTTTCCTTTATTGCTTGTCGTTTGTGGAAATCGGCGAACAGGAAATTGAGTGGCGACTGCAGTGTAACCCTGTTTACTAACTGCCTAGTGTCGGCTATGGCGCGTCAGCACTCTGCGTACCCCCGGCCGCTGTGCTTTGCGAGAGCTGTCCTTCCGCGAAGCTGTCACTGCTGGCAGCCAAGACGCTGGGAGTCGCTAACAGTCTTCTCTATTCGTGTTGTCGGGTCGCTTCGTTATTTCTATAGCATCTGTGATCTTCCTCCTCAAGCTAAACGGCTGTTCCGCCAGTCCGCGGGCCTCTCGAAATTCAATCTTCACCCTGCACTGTTCCTGGTGTTCTGCCGCCGCTGATTTGTTGTATTGTTTGAGACTGATATCTCTCGTGTTCAGATAACCTTGTGCTTATTGGACGCTCAGTCTCTCCTATATACACTAGTTCACATTCGCACCCGATTTCATAAATTCTCGTTTCCATTAAGTTAATGGCAAGGTATCCAAAACGCCAATGTGTGCTGCGTAAGTTTCCTTATCAGTGTAATGCGGTTATGCTATTTTACATGGATTCTAAGGGAGGGTCACTATTTGGCCCAACAACATGTTCTGGTATCCGTCTACACAGTGTTTACTTAAAACATTCACTGTCTTATCTCTATAAGCCTGTTCCCACAACGTATTTTCATTCTATTACAAAATTATCTAATTTCAACTGTCTAGCAACTAGTACTATCAGCTGTGCAGGGATCTTTAAAATACTAGAGGTTAGTGAACAGCATAAGTTACGTGATCAAAAATTGCCAAGTTTTTGAACAACTACGTTGCCCCGCGTATGTAACTAGACTGGTGGAAACCGAGAATAAAATAATATATTATAGGCTGTAATGTCGAACAGGGGTTAGGAAGGTTTCATACCTGTAAATGAGTGCAAATTAACAAATACACTTAACGCTATTTTCGAAGCGATTCTTTCACAAAACTCGTGCCCATACGATACAGTATGCCTCAGAAGTAATGGTCAATATTCAGAGATATGATTGGAGCGACCATTCGGAAAAAAAACAGTCTAGTAAACATGGACTCCAAAGTGCTATGAGCACTTCATCTTCACTAACTGAAACACACCAATTCTGCTGAACAAGTGGTTATAACTGTTAAGATATGCATTTTGGAGCCCAGGTTCACTAGACTTTTTGCTTCGAATAATCGTTGCTGTCATATCCCTGAATATTGACAATTCCTCCTGGGATATACCGTGTAGTAGATGTTTCATGAAAAGAAGGCAGTTCCAAACTATACTACATTAACACGTATCTTATTGTACAGCATTTAACTGCATAAATTACGAAGACATATTTAGTATCGAGGCACAATAACATTTTTCGCGTTCACTACTTGTAGCGACCAAAGTATTGTAGTTCAAGCCTTCAGGTTTAATTTTTATGGCAGATAATAATTTGAACATTATTGTTTTCTGAGTCGCACCTCAACATCAGTGAGTAGTAACAACGCCATAATTTCCTAACAATTAACTTTTACGGCTGTTGTAAGTACGAATTCTTAAGGACATACTACACTAAAACTAACTTGGTGACCGCAGACATTTTCATTTTATTGACTATGAATAAGATTGAGCATCTATGGTGACGATATCTTATAGCAATGGATAGCATTCTACAACATATTAAGTATATACCTGTCATCCCCAACAGCGTTGGAGGATGTCCTCCATCCATTATTATTTCACTGACGATCTTTGTACTCTGGGCGGTGACGGTCCTGGAGCCAAGGAATTACAGGTAGAACTGGTGGCGCGCCTAAACACGTTCATAGCACACGGGGACAGGTACAAAGGCGCGCGTTAACACGTCCAGAGCAGTTAAAGGGTTAATTGCTTCCAACTGACAGGCTTGCCAGCTCGAGTTGTAAGATACGGAAGTGGGCGCCCCGCGTGCGACCTATCCACCAGATATATCGACCAACGTCTCGAGAACGAAAAGACAGATCGCTCTTCTCTCAGCTTTAAATGTAATTTCGATATTTCGGCTATATTTCAAACGCATTTATGTGAGACCTAAAACGAACCAAATGCCAGGTCTACGCAATGCGTTTTTATCTCTGGAATTTCTTTAAAATTTCGCCCAGTGTTTTACTTTATTTCGTGCAGCACAGAAACAATGGTGAATAACGAAAAGAGGTGCAGCCCTTTACCTAGCGAGGATATTAGGCTCTAAATGGAAAACTGTCTAATTTTTTTCAACGGAATAGTTTTCTTACAATCGGATGATAAATATTTCGTAGCAGCAGGCATGTCCGTTAGAGGGCTTCGCCGGGGGCCACACATGATGTCAGGCTCGGCCACATTCAATGAATCACTGTTCATGATTGTTCCCTAATGTAGAAGACAACATTTAGAAAACTGATCACTCCAGAATAACAACTTGTTATGACTCTCATAAGAGTTCTTAGTATTGCAATTTGCAGTGCTTGTATTCTGTTTACTATAGTGATAGTACATTAAATTTAATGCGGTTAGTATTTCTTTGTAAATAAACACGTCTGTCAGTTGACTCTCAGTATTTGCTCTATTAAGATCACATATGTCAATCACTCTGCGAATTTTTGTTAGCGAAACAATCAATGAAATAGTATCACAATACTCAACTCCATCTCTATACTGCCACTGACATTGTTATAGCCAGAACACATATAAAACAAATATCCACCATTATGCGGACACTATCATGGCAATCGGTCGCGACCGTAAACACACGAGAATTTCTCTCGCAGGGCTGCCATCCTACGTCCGCCTTCTGTGCTTCCACAAAAAAAGAACAGACATTACTGTCATACGGGTCGTTGATTCCTTTTGTTGTGGTGAGAGCCGCATTTGAATCCCTTTCTGCACCAGGATTAGTCTCTCCACTCATTTCAAAAAAGAAAAGATAACAAGTAATCCACAACACAAAATAAGTTGGAGTACACAAGGCATTTGGTAGTTGCTACAGCGCAATTGTTCGCAGCGGTTTGCAGTGGTTCAAATGGTTCAAATGGCTCTGAGCACTATGGGACTCAACATCTTAGGTCATAAGTCCCCGAGAACTTATAACTACTTAAACCTAACTAACCTAAGGACATCACACACACCCATGCCCGAGGCAGGATTCGAACTTGCGACCGTAGCAGTCCCGCGGTTCCAGACTGCAGCGCCAGAACCGCACGGCCACCGCGGCCGGCGGTTGGCAGTGGTAGTTCAGGCCCGACCTCTAGTGGTATCTTACGCTACCATAGTTCAAAACACCCCACCTAAAACTGTCACGATATAGAGTCCGCATAAGACACGTTTACATGTCTACCAACAGCACAGATGACGAGCAGTTTGGACGGATGTACGATAAAATAATGAAAATTATTCAAATTGTTAAAGGAGATCAAAATTTTGAATGTGATGAAAGACTAGAATTCGGTGAAATAGTAGGACAACATGGGCTATGGGGTATGAATGCAAAGGGGAGCTGCCTAGAAAAATTTTGCACAGAACATAATTAACACACCGCTAACACTTCGTTCAAGAATCATGCAAGAAGGATGCGTCCTTGGAATACGGCAGACTTTTCGAAACCATACATTTCCAGGTGCATATGCAGACACAATAATTTATTACAGATTACAATGAAAGAGCCAGCTAAATGTAGCGAATTAAGGGATGAAATCCAAATAAGTTAAGGCCCATAGATTTTCGATAACCTGACTGAAATAGAGGAAGAAATACACTACAAGACGAATGGGTACCTCTCAGAGAACAGTAGTGAGAGCAGCACAAGGTGTAAATGGGAAAAAGATACAGTAGAAATCCTTGGAAAACACACGATATGTTCACTATGATTGGCAACGGGAGAAAATATAAAAAAGGAGTAAACCGAGTAGGCAACAGGAAACACACATGTCGAAAAAATTAAACTGATAGAAAGAGCAAAATCGCAAATCAACAAAGGTTTTGCATCTGCACTTGGAAAAGATAGATGCTGCATGTAGGTCAATTAAATTTAAGAAAAACAATATGGAGCAAATAAAAGCAACTATGCGAATATCAAGAGCTCAGATGGCGAGCCAGAACTAAGTGGAGAAGAGAAGGCTGGAAGGTGGAAGGAATGTGGAGGTGGATAGGGGGGATGGGGGGTGGGGGCTATGCAAGCGAAAGTGAGCACAATGTTGTAATCCTGTGAAACGTGTGAAAACACGAAGCAATACTAATCCTGCAACTTATCTTAGTAGATAGCCTGAAGAAAGGCAAACCTACGTTTATGGCATTTGTAGATTTAGACAATCTTGACTGAAATACACTCTTAGAAGCTCTGGGGGTATCAGCAATAAAACACAGGGACACAAAATTATTTACAGTTTGTACAGAAACCACACTATAGTTGTAAACTTGAAGCGCTTTAAAGGGAAGCGGTAACTTAGTAAACAGAAGTAGAGAAGATACAAAGTGTAGACTGGTAATACCAAGAAAATCATTCCTGAAAAAGAAAAGTTGTTGATATCGATTATAAATTTAAATGTTGGGAAGTATTTTGTGAAGGTAAAGCGTGGAGCGTAGACTTGTATGTAAGTGAGATGTAGACAATAAACAGTTCTGTTAAGAAGACAATGGATGCTTTCCAAATGTGGTGCTAAAAAAAACGCTGAATATTAGACATGTAGCTCACATAACTAATGAGAAGGTACTCAAACAAATTGGGGAGAAAACGGAAATCATCGCACAACTTGTCTAAAATAAGCAGTTGGTTGACAAGACTTATTTCGAGGTGTCAAGGAATCGTCAATTTGGTAATGAAAGCAATAGTGTAAAGATAACGGTGAGCAGAGTCGAATAGATGCAGTATGCAGTAGTTAGGTAAAAATGAAGAGGCTTACATACAACAGACTACAGTGGAATACTGTATCAAAACAGTCTTCGGGCTGAAGGCTACAACAAACAAATAGACGAATTGTATTATTGTTCATGCAAACCTACAACAAGCTTTGATTGTGCATTTATTTCCAGAGCATTTTTTTAAAATATGACAGCTAGTACGTATCATTTGCGAAGTATTTGTGTAGACTTCCCTCTGACTGCAAACAGTCTTTTAGTAGGAAAAAAGTTTGCGAGTCTGCGGATACGAAAGACGGTGCACAGAATATTGTATATGGTGCTTTATGCTAAGATGTTTCGCATGAATGTACAGTTTTTTGGTAAAAGGAACTGACTTATCAGAGGCTATATATCCTGCTTTCAAAGACTATTTTAGCAATGCTGTAAGGAATGATGGGCAAACTGGTGTTATTACATCTAGTTATAAATTTTTCTAAATGTTGCAAACAAGCAAAGTTTCTTAAGACAAAATGAAATAATTAAAACTTGTTGATACTTAGAAATTGTATCTTACGACATAAAAGCAATTTGGTTTCTCTTTGGGCTACGTAGGTCTGTGATTGCACCCTTTGTATAGGGGTAGCCTCTTCGATTACGAATCGAAACGTCCTCGGTCCCAAGTTCGAAACACGCTACCGCTTAAATTTCGATTAATAATCAGCATTGGCGGCCGAAGACTTCCGGCATAAGAAGTCCCCCTCATTCTGCTAACGTCCTTGTCAAAGAGGACGGAGGAGCGGGCAGAGGTTCAGGGCACTCTCTTGTCGTTGGGGTGGGAAACTGCTCCTAAAGGCGGAAGAATCAGCAATGATCAGTGGCATGAGGATGCAGAAGGCAATGGAAACCACTGCATTAAAGACACGCAGCGTGTATCCACAGGACATGGGGCCTGTAGCTGAAAAAGTGTCATGATGATCTCTCCATCGGCAAAAGATTCCACCGAGCGGAGTGGCGCAGTGGACTCGCAATCGGGAGGACGACAGTTCAAACCAGCGTCCGACCATACTGACTTATGTTTTCCGTGATTTCCCTAATCACTTCAGACAAATGCCGGGGTGGTTCCTTTGAAAGGCCACGGCCGATTTCCTTCCCCGTCCTTCCATGATGCGATGGAACCGATGACGTCGCTGTTTGGTCCTCCACCCACCCCCTAAATCAACCAACCAACCAAAAGATTCCGGGATCTCTGGGAGGGGCTGTCAAGGGGGCGGTGACTATGTGTGGTGTGCGTACTGTAAGACCTTCGGTACACACACCATCAGATTATTTGACTTGTCGCTCTAACGAAGTAGGCGAGTGTCAGCAATACGTCTCGTGATCTTATTGTGGTGTGTTTATCTTCTGCCATTAGGCCAGATGATAGAAATGCCACTTGCACGCTTAGAGTAGCAGATTGACGGTGACCAACTTTAAACAGAACTTGATTAATTTTCACACACATTTATTAAAATAATAACAAACATAAAAATAACTTAACTTGGTTCTGGATGCTATTTACAATCGACAATCTGAAGTTCCTTTGGTCTTAGTACGTTAATCTTATTCTCACATATCTCTGATACTTGACAAAGTGTCTATTAATTTATCTTCAGGGCTATGTACACTTTTTTTTTTTTTTTTTTTACTTTATTGTTATTTTAAAACCTGTACAATTCAGGTAGGCTGGCAGCGGCACACTACGCCGCTCTTCAGCCATAGCGTTTTACAAGAGTAGAAAACATGGTGAATAACAATGAACAAAGTGACGGGCAAAAGAGAGAGGTCACAGAGACATAAAAAAAAAAAAAAAAAAAAAAAAAAAAAAAAAAAAAAAAAAAAACACGGAGTCGTTCACATGTGACGATAACAACACGGAAAACACGTCGGCACGGCGCACAAAACACTGGTGAGTCCGACGGCACAAGTGAACGTAGGAGTGGGATGGCGGACACCAAAAACACTATATAACGTCACACACACGAAGCACAAAAGGCGACGATCTCCGGCGCGCGAATGTTCACTATACGTGTGCGAGTCCGGGGACCTGCCAAGAGAGGAGGAGGAGGAAGGGGAGTGGGAGAGCGAGAGGGGGGAGCAGAGATGCCACGGGCAGGGGAGATAGGGGGGAGGGAGGAAGGGGGAGAGGAAGCCCGGGGGAAGAGGGGGAAGGGAGGGGACAGGGAGATGGAAAAAGAAGGGAAGAGAAGAGAAGGGAGGGAGGGTGCCGAAAGGAAAGGACACGGGAAGTGGGGGGTGGGGCAGGGTCAAAGTTGATAGGAGGGGTAGATGGAGGGGACGAGGACATCATCAGGGAGAGGGAGCTGGCGGAAGCCACCTTGGGAGAGGGTATGGAGGGTGGAGAGATGGAGACCGGGTGGGACGTGCGAATACAGGCGCGGCAGCGGGCGGGGGTGGGAGAGGAGCGAGGAAACGAGCGGGTGAGGAGGATCAAGTTTACGTGAGGTGTACAGGATACGTATCCTTTCAAGGAAAAGGAGGAGGTGGGGGAAGGGGATGAGATCATACAGGATCCGTGTGGGGGAGGGGAGACGGATGCGATAGGCAAGGCGGAGAGCATGGCGTTCAAGGATTTGGAGGGATTTATAGAAGGTAGGGGGGGCGGAGATCCAGGCTGGATGGGCGTAACAAAGGATAGGGCGGATGATGGATTTATAGGTGTGGAGGATTGTGGAGGGGTCCAGACCCCACGTGCGGCCGGAAAGGAGCTTGAGGAGACGGAGTCGGGAACGTGCCTTGGCTTGGATTGTCTGGAGATGGGGAGTCCAGGAGAGGCGACGGTCGAGGGTGACGCCAAGGTACTTAAGGGTGGGAGTGAGGGCGATAGGACGGCCATAGACGGTGAGATAGAAATCAAGGAGGCGGAAGGAAGGGGTGGTTTTGCCTACAATGATCGCCTGGGTTTTGGAGGGATTGACCTTGAGCAACCACTGGTTGCACCAAGCGGTGAACCGGTCAAGATGGGATTGGAGAAGGCGTTGGGAGCGTTGCAGGGTGGGGGCAAGGGCGAGGAAGGCGGTGTCATCGGCAAACTGGAGAAGGTGGACGGGGGGCGACGGCGGCGGCATGTCCGCCGTGTACAAAAGGTACAGAAGGGGAGAGAGGACGGAGCCTTGGGGCACACCGGCGGAGGGGAAAAAGGTGTAGGAATCGGTGTTATGGATGGTGACATAGGAAGGACGGCGGGAGAGAAAGGAACCGATCAGACAGACGTAGTTAATGGGAAGGGCAAAGGTTTGGAGCTTGAAGAGGAGACCGGAATGCCAGACACGGTCATAAGCGCGTTCGAGGTCAAGTGAGAGGAAGATGGCGGAGCGACGGGAATTAAGCTGTTCGGAAAGGAGATGAGTGAGGTGAAGGAGAAGATCGTCGGAAGAGAAGGATGGCCGAAAGCCACACTGGGTGACGGGAAGGAGGCGGTGCTGGCGGAGATGCTGGTGGATGCGGCGGGTGAGGATAGATTCTAGGACCTTGCTGAAGACCGAGGTAAGGCTGATGGGACGGTAGGAGGAGACGGCGGACGGCGGTTTGCCAGGTTTAAGGAACATGAGGATACGGGAGGTTTTCCACAGGTCGGGGTAGTAACCGGTGGACAGGACTACATTGTAGAGCCTGGCCAGGGTGGAGAGGAAAGAGACAGGAGCTTCACGAAGGTGACGGTAGGTGGCACGATCGTGACCAGGAGCGGTGTTGCGTTTTGTGCGGAGTGTAGCAATGAGATCCTGTGTAGTGATAGGGGCATTGAGTTCCGTGTGTGTAATGTTGTCCAAGTACTGGAAGCCAGGAGCGAGGGGAGGGGAAGAGGTGTCAGTTCGATCGCGGATATCTGGGAAGAGGGAGTAATCGAACTGGGGATCATCGGGGACGGAAAATACATCGGAGAGGTAGGAGGCAAAGTGATTGGCCTTACTAAGGGAGTCAGGGAAAGGGTGATCATCATGGAGAAGAGGATAATAGGGGGAGGGTTTAGTTCCGGTAAGGCGACGGAAGGCCGACCAGAACTTGGACGAGTTGATTGGTAGGGTTGCATTTAAACGGGTGCATGTCTGTCGCCAGTCCCGGCGTTTCTTAGCCGCGAGCAAATTACGAACGTGTCGCTGGAGTTGCCGGTGGCGTCGTAGTGTGTCCGGGTCACGCGTGCGGAGGAAGGCACGGTAGAGACGACGGGATTCACGGAGGAGGAGAACGGCCTGTGGGGGTAAGGTAGGACGGTGGGGGTGGATGGCGACAGTAGGAACGTGGGCCTCCACGGCCTCAGACAAGGTCCGCTGGAGAAAGGAGGCGGCATGGGTGACATCGTCAGGGTGGTGGTAGGTGAGAGGGTGGCTATCGACCTGGGTGGAAAGGGTATCCCGGTAGGCATTCCAGTCGGCTCGGGAATAGTCGTGGACATACTTAGGGGGAGGGTCAGTACGAGGGTCGGGGCGAGGGCGACGACCGTCTGAAACGGTGAGGAGGACAGGGAGATGGTCGCTACCAATAGGCTCCAGGACATCCACCGTGATGCGGCCAAGGAGGTTGGGGGAGGAGAGGATAACATCAGGAGTGGAGTTGGATTCAGGACGGGTATGCCGGGGGATGGGGACAAGGTCACCTTGAAGGGTGGAGAGGAACCGATGCCATCGCCGTAACTGGGCAGCGGAACGACTATGGATGTTGAGGTCGGCGGCGATCACGTAGGAGGAAAAGGTACGATCGACGTGGGAGAGGAAGTCGAAGGGAATAGGAGCGTTGGGGCGGACATAGATGGTGGCGCAGGTAACGGTAAGGCCGGGGAAGAAGAGACTAAGGATCAGGTGTTCGGTGGGGTCGGGAAGGAGAGGTTGGAGCCGAACGGGGATCTGGCGGTGGTGACCAATGGCAACTCCGCCACGCGCAATCGGGAGGGGATTATCGGAGCGGTGGAGGAGGTAGGGCGAAGTGTGGACTGTGTGGTGGGGTTGCAGGAAGGTTTCATTGAGGAGGAAGGCATCCACGCGGTGGGTGGCAAGGGTGTGCAGGAACAGGTTTTTGTTGGCGGGAAGGGAGCGTATGTTGTTGAAAAGGATACGTTGCTGTCGCGCCATGACTGGGATTTAAACGAGGGTGTCAAGACGGGAGAAGGTGAAATGGGCCTGGTTGTTGGAGTAGGTGGCGTACATCTTGAGTTGGAAGATGGAACGGGCAGCAAGGGAGATCTGCTGGAGGGTGTGAGGGCGCTGAAAGGGATGAACATTCTGGAGGACGATGGTGAGGAACCTGATGATGTCCTCAGCGGTGGGTGGGGGACGAAGGGAATTGCCAGGAGGGGTGGGGGCGTCCAGAGGACGGACAGGTACGGTGAGTTCAGGAGTGGTTGGAGGGGGTCGGGCTTTACACTTTTGGGAGTAGGTGGGATGAGGGAGATTGCAGGTATTACAGGAGGGAGGGGATTGGAGGTTAGGGCACTGCCGGAGGAAGTGCGCCTGCCGACAATGCGGGCAGGTGGGGGCCTCGCGGCACTCAGCTGTGGGGTGCGCATTATAGCGCAGACACCTCTGGCAGCGCAGGGATTGAGGAGGGGAACGGGAAGGGTCGACCTTGTACCGCTGGTGGAAGAGGAGGGCACCCTCCTTCAGGAGACGGTCAATGGAGGGGGCGTCCTCAGAGAAAACCCGCATAAGGCGGGTGGGGCCAGCCGAGTTGAAAATGCGGCGGACCGCCCGCACCTCCAGCGTGGGATGGGCCTGGAGCTCCGCCAACACCTCCTCCTCCGTGATCGACGGACTGAGCCGCGTGATCACGGCGGTGAGGGTCGGCGGGCGATGCGGGGGTTGGGGTTGGCGGGTAGGAGATGGAGAAGGAGCAGGGGTAAGGGAGGCGTTGGGACCAAAACGGGTGATGGGGAGACGGGAGAGGATGTCAGTATGGAGGGTTGGGCTGGGGGAGGAGATGAGAACAGAATCTCGGCGAGGAGTGAGGAGGGAGATGGGGGCACCAGGACAATGCTGGCGAAGGAAGAGGGTGAGGTTCCGGGCTTCAAGGAGAGAGGGATCAGGACGGGAGAGGAGGTAGCGGTAGGAGGAAGGGAGAGAGGAGGAGGATGAGGGGGCAGGGACAGGCGGGGAGACTTCCATGGCATCAAGGGTGGGGGAAGGAGGACGAGGTGCAGCCTTTTGGGAAGCAGAGGAAGCAGGGGTGCCACCGGGGCGCTTGACGGCGGTGGAGGAGGTGTGGGGGATGGGAACAACGGGAATGTGGCGGGGAGGGGCAGGTCCCGGGGCCGGAGTCGGCGCCGGAGATGGTGACGGTGACGGTGAAGGCGACGATGACGATGACGGCGGCAGAGGCGGCGGTGATGGCGAAGGTGACGGGGAGAGCTGGGCGTGGGCAGTGGCCCGACGGGCCACCACCCGAGCTGGAGCTGCAGTGACAGGCTGGGGGAGTGGGGGGAAGGGATCAGAACGAGAGGAGCGGGAGGAAGAAGCGGGAGAGGGGGCGACAAAGATAGAGGGTGAAGGGACAGTGAGGAGAGGTGGAATGGAAGGAGGGAGGTGGGACTGGGCATACCAAGTTATAGTGGTGGAGGCGGCGGAAGGGGAGGTATAGACAATGGCGGTGGTGGTAATAGTGACAGTGGTGGTGGGGGCGGACATGACGGGAGAGAGAAACAAGAACGAACAGAACGAAGAGGAGAGGACAGAAACCGGGGACAGACAAAGACGAAGACGGATGAAGACGAAGACGGCCGTAGACCAGGGTCAGGACGGCGGCGATGGTGGCGACCAGGCGGCACCGGATGGCGGCGGCGGCGGCGGCGGGCACCGGCGGCGGCGGCGGCGGCGGCGAGCACCGGCAGGCGGCGACCAGGCGGGGGCGGCGAGCCCCGGCAGGCGGCGACCAGGCGGGGGCGACGAGCCCCGGCAGGCGGCGGCGGCGGCGGCGGCGGCGGCGGCGGCGGCGGCAAGGACCGGCAGGCGGCGACCAGGCGGGGGCGACGAGCCCCGGCAGGCGGCGGCGGCGGCGGCGGCAAGGACCGGAAGGCGGCGACCAAGCGGCGGCGGCGGCGGCAAACAGACGACACGGCAAGGATCTTCCACGTCGAAGGCGCACCCTGAGAGTAGCCCAGGCAGTGAAACTCTTCGAGGAAGAAGAGAGGGAATCCAACCCTCGCTATGTACACGAATAAGGTAATCTTATAAGGCGCAGACTGAAACTTGACTATAGACTAATGCAGACAAATGCAGACTGACTAATCGGAGGTCTGTACACTCGTTATAATACCTCGCGCATTCAGGTATCACTGTGTGAGTATGATCCGCAAGGAGACAAGGTTCTATGTTAGCAGCAATCTCATTGGCTGCGTTACATATTAATACGCGAATCGGGAGAAGCAGAATTTGGTCCGTCTGTAAGACAGCGCCATCTTGTGCGGAGACAGGCGAGCGCTGCGCCTGCGCTGTTGTGCTTATCGGGGCGCACTCTATTGGGAAAGTTGTATACGCGCTGACTACGCGGAACTATGTACACAACACCATGGAAAAAGATTGAGTAACCGACAAACGGATTACGTTCTACGAGTCGGGGGCGTGGAATGTCAGAGGGCTGAACATGGTAGGGAAGTTAGAAAATCTGAAAAGGGAAATTCAAAGGCTCGATCTAGATATAGTAGAGGCCAGTGAAGTGAAATGGAAAAAAGGCAAGAATTTCTGGTTGGGTGAGTATAGGGTAATATCAACAGCGGCAGAAAATTGTAAAACTAGAGTGGGATTCATTTCACTACCATATAATGCTGTGCTCCAGACGTACATTCTCCGAAATTTCTTCCTCAAATTAGGGCCTATGTATGATACTAGTAGACTTTTCTTGGGTAGGAAAGCCTTTTTTGTCCTCTTTGCCCCGTCTGTCATTGGTTATTTTGCTGCTTAGGTAGAATTCCTTAACTTTATCTACTTCTTGACCATCAATCATGATGTTAAGTTTCTCGCTGTTCTCACTTCTGCTACTTCTCATTACTTTCGTCTTTCTTCGATTTACTCTCAGTCCGTATTCTGTATTCATTAGACTGTTCATTCCACTCAGAACATACTGTAATTTTTCTTCTCTTTCACTCAGGATAGCAATGTCATCAGCGAATCGCTTCATTGATATCCTTTCATCTTTAATTTTAATCCCACTCCTGAACCTTTCTTTTATTTCCATCATTGCTTCGACAATGTACAGACTGAACGGTAGGGTCGAAAGACTACATCCCTGTCTTTATAGCCTTTTTAATCTGAGCACTTATTTCTTGGTCGTCCACTCTTATTATTCCCTATTGACTTTTGTACATATTGTATATTACCCCTCTCTCCCTATAGCTAACCCCTGTTTCTCTCAGAATTTCGGACATCTAGCACCATTTGACACTGTCGAACGCTTTTTCCAGGTCGAAAATCCTATGAATGTCTCTTGATTTTTCTTTGATCCTGCTTCCATTATCAACCGAAACGTCAGAAGTGCCTCTCTGGTGAATTTACCTTTCCTAAAGTCATACTGATCATCATCTAACACATCCTCAACTTTCATTTCCATTCTTCTGTATATTATTCTTCTCAACATCTTAAAAACAAGAGCTGTTAATCTGATTGTGCGATAATTCACCCATATGTCAGCTCTTGCAGTCTTCGGAATAGCGTGAATGATCTTTTTCCGAATGTCACATGGTATGTCGCCAGACTCATACGTTCTACAGTCCAACGTGAATAATCGTTTTGTTGCCACGTGCCCCAATGATTTTAGAAATTCTGATAGATTGCTATCTACCCCTTCTGCCTTAGTTGATCTTAAGTCCTCCAAAGCTCTTTTAAATTCCTATTCTAATGCTGGATCCCCTATCTCTTCTAAATCGACTCCTGTTTATTCTACTACATCAGAAAAATCTTCCCCCTCGTCGAGGCCTTCAGTGCACTATTTCCACCTGTCCTCTACATTTAACAGTGGAATTCTCACTGTACTCCTAATGTTTCCACCTTGCTTTTAATTTCATCGAAGGTTATTTTGACTTTCCTATATGATGAGCCAGTCCTTCCGACAAACATTTCTTTTTCGATTTCTTCACATTTTTCACGCTGCCATTTCGTCCTAGCTTCCATACACTCCCTGTTTATTTCATCCCTCATCGACTTGTATTCCTGTATTCCAGAATTTCCCTGAATATTTTTGCACTTCCTTCTTTCATCGATCAACTGAAGTATTTGTTACCCATGCTTTCTTCGCAGTTACTTTCTTTATACGTATGTTTTTCTTCCCAACTGCTTCGATTGTTCTTTTTAGAGATGTCCTTTCCTCTTGAACTGTACTACCTGCTGAGCTATTCGTTATTGCTGTATGTGTAACCATAGATAACTTCAAGATTATCTCGTCATTCCTTAGTACTTCTGTATACCACTTCTTTGCGTATTGATTCTTCCTGGCTAATCTCTTAAACTTCAGCCTACCGTTCATCGCTACTAGAATTTTGATCTAAGTTATATCTCCTCCGGGGTACGCCTTACTATCCAGTAATTGAATTCGAAATCTTTGTCTGACCATGATGTAATCTAAATGAATTCTTCCCATGCCACACGGCCTTCGCTATTACTAGCTGAAATTTATTACAGAACTCAATTAGCCCTCCTCCTCTCTTATTCCTTGTACCAAATCCATATTCTTCTGTAACCACTTCATCTGCTCCTTCTCCCACAACCGCATTCAAGTCCCCCATGGCTATAAGATTTTCATCTCCCTTGTTGTTGTTATTGTGGTCTTTAGTCCTGAGACTGGTTTGATGCAGCTCTCCATGCTACTCTATCCTGTGCAAGCTTCTTCATCTTCCAGTACCTGCTGCAACCTACATCCTTCTGAATCTGTTTAGTGTATTCATCTCTTGGTCTCCCTCTACGATTTTTACCCTCCACGCTGCCCTCCAATACTAAATTGGTGATCCCTCGATGTCTCAGAACATGTCCTACCAACCGATCCCTTCTTCTAGTCAAGTTGTGCCACAAGCTCCTCTTCTCCCCAATTCTATTCAATACCTCCTCATTAGTTACGTGAACAACCCATCTAATCTTCAGCATTCTCCTGTAGCACCACATTTCGAAAGTTTCTATTCTCTTCTTGTCTAAGCTATTTATCGTCCACGTTTCACTTCCATACATGGCTACACTCCATACAAATACTTTCAGAAACGACTTCCTGACATTTAAATCAATACTCGATGTTAACAAATTTCTCTTCTTAAGAAACGCTTTCCTGGCCATTGCCAGTCTACATTTTATATCCTCTCTACTTCGACCATCACCAGTTATTTTGCTCCCCAAATAGCAAAACTCCTTTACTACTTTAAGTGTCTCATTTCCTAATCTAATTCCTTCAGGTTGGAATTATTATACTCTTCTTGAAGTCTCTTCTTCATCTCCCTTAACACACTGTATTACACTTTCAGTATCCTCATATATTGTCTCTGCCTTCTTACATGCAGCTTGAGACATTGACATGTATACCTGAACTATCGTTGTCGGTGTTGGTTCGCTGTCTATTCTGATAAGAACAACCCTATCACTGAACTGTACGCAATCACCTAACGTTCTTCTGTGATTTTTAATCCTGCAAACAAAATTACCGCTACACCAGACATCGTCTGGAAGTAGATACTTAAATGCTACCCGTGCGATACAAGTCTATAAAATACGGCTGAGTACTAGGACTCTCCATGCTTCCCTCCAATACTAAATTGGTGATACCTTGATGCCTCAGAACGTGTCCTACCAACCGATCCCTTCATCTAGTCAAGTTGGCGAACAAATTCCTCTTCTCCCCAATTCTGTTCAGTATCTCCTCGTTAGTACGTTATCTACCTGTCTGATCTTCAGCATTTATCTGTAGCACCACATTTCGAAAGCTTCTATTCTCTTCTTGTCCAAACTGTTTATCGTCCATGTTTCACTTCCATACATGGCCACACTCCATACAAATACTTTCAGAAACGACTTCCTGGCACTTAAATCTGTACTCGATGTTAACAAATTTCTCTTCTTCAGAAACGCTTTTGTTGCCAGTGTCAGTCTACATTTTATATCCTCTCCACTTCGACCATCATCAGTTATTTTCCTCCCCAAATAGCAAAACTCATCTACTACTTTAAGTGTCTCATCTCCTAATCTAATTCCCTCAGCATCACCCGACTTTATTCGACTTCATTCCATTATTCTCGTTTTGCTTTTGTTGATGTTCATCTTATATCCTCCTTTCAAGACACTGTCCATTCCGTTCAACTGCTCTTACAAGTCCTTTGCTGTCTCTGATGGAATTACAACGTCATCGGCGAACCTCAAAGTTTTTATTTCCTCTCCACGGATTTTAACACCTACTCCGAATTTTTCTTTTGTTTCCTTTACTGCTTGCTCAATATACAGATTGAATAACATCGGGGAGAGGCTACAACCCTGTCTCACTCCCTTCCCAACCACTGCTTCCCTTTCATGTCCCTCGACTCTTATAACTGCCATCTGGTTTCTGTACAAATTGTAAATGGCCTTTCGCTCCCTGTGTTTTACCCTTGCCACCTTTAGAATTTGAAAGAGAGTATTCCAGTCAACATTGTCAAAACCTTTCTCTAAGTCTACAAATGCTAGAAACGTAGGTTTGCCTTTCCTAAATTTTTCTTCTAAGATAAGTCGTGGAGTCAGTGTTACCTTACGTGTTCCAATATTTCTACGGAATCCAAACTGACCTTCCCCGGGGTCAGCTTCTACCAGTTTTTCCATTCATCTATAAAGAATTCGCGTTAGTATTTTGCAGCTGTGACTTATTAAACTGATAGTTCGGTAATTTTCACATCTGTCAACACCTGCTTTCTTTGGGATTGGAATTATTATATTCTTCTTGAAGTCTGAGGGTATTTCGCCTGTTTCATACATCTTGCTCACCAGATGGTAGATTTTTGTCAGGACTGGCTCTCCCAAGGTCGTCAGTAGTTCCAATGGAATGTTGTCTACTCCGGGGGCCTTGTTTCGACTCAGGTCTTTCAGTGCTCTGTCAAACTCATCACGTAGTATCGTACCTCCCATTTCATCTTCATCTACATCCTCGTCCATTTCCATAATATTGTCCTCAAGTACATCGCCCTTGTGTAGACCCTCTATATACTCCTTCCACCTTTCTGCTTTTCCTTCTTTGCTTAGAACTGGATTTCCATCAGAGGTCTTGATATTCATACAAGTGGTTCTCTTTTCTCCAAAGGTCTCTTTAATTTTCCTGTAGGCAGTATCTATCCTCCTTTGTCTCTTCACCAATTATTTGGTGTACGTATAATCCAAAAATTCAATCTCTCCTACTTCACTAATAATACTCGTATAAATACCATTCTTGCATGAGTAATCCTAGGTGCAGGAACTAAAGTTTGGATACTATTACTGGAATACAGATTGCTGTGGCAGACATTGCAGTGTGTATATTCTTATGATAACGAGATATTTGGTGTAGCACATGGTAGTGATGCACTGCCAGTTTTCAATATTACTTTGAACTACGTGCTGATTCAGTTAGTTTGACGAAGTATTTCAGTGACAAATCTTATTCGAATCCAGAATTCGTGATTACAGTCAAGAGGTATCATCCTCATTGCACAGGGTTTGGCTGTGAGCTGAACTTATTTACACTATACAATTTTGATAGGGTTTTATGAGTAATTGCCTTTTAATGTTTAAGTACAGAAGCTGTGCATATCCATTTTCGGTTGCCTAGATTTGTATGTGTGTATACACTACTGTCATAACTCCCTTTACTTACTTGTGGTCAGATAGCGTTTACAAATTGAATATTAGTTATGAACATTTATATAACAGAGCATAGCATCATAGATTAGAATCTAGTCTGACTACTCATGACAGTGTATCACTTCTCAACACAGTATGCGAATATTGCCGTAATAAGGTAATAATTATACAATAAAATGTTTAGGCCTAATTTTGGTACCTATAATTATTACAGTACTTAATCCTTATCGTACCACTTATATCAATGCGACCCTTGTTTTCAAAACTATTATTTACAAAATAAATTTCTTTCTCCTTCCGAGTCAATTTTATCCAATGATATTTCGTTCACTTTTATATTTACAACACATTAAAATTTGTTCACGGCTTTTTTCACCGAGAACTGCTGAGGTCAATATGACATCAGTTTAAATTGTCTGAATGTTTCTTGAACGTAACATTTATGAAAACAGAATGATGAGTAGCTGTTATACGAAACGTTGCACCAATGAAAATAGTATTTCCCGCTTGTTTTTTTGTCCATTGCTAGAGTTTCTTACCCCAGCTGCTGTTGCACCCTTCCTAGTACCACTGTGGTCAACAATACCCCATATGCATGTTGTAAACACGTATCTCCCATGTTTCAAAGCTATTGTTCTTAAAATGTATGACTTTTTCTGTCTTTGTCATTTTCATTCAGTTTTATATTTACAGACATTAAAATTTGTTCATGTTTTTTTTGCACTGAGTACCACTGGGGACAAACTGACTAATCTAGTTTTTTTGTTTGTCTCTTGAATTTATATTTATGAAAATAGATCGATCACTGTTACGTTGAACAGCTGTAATTTAGGGTAGAACGTCGAACAGCTGTAATTTAGGGTAGACCGGGGCAATGCCTACGCCTGGGGCAATACCGACACGATAGGTTTTAGTTGTATTTTGATAGCGGAGCGCTGTTGCGTAGTGCTGCGCCCTTGTGGACGACACACAACTAGCGCTCAGTGTGTTTCTGTCTTCTATGCATGCCAGTAGTTTTGTGGTATTTTATCTTAAAATTTTATGATTTTCGGTGTAAAGAACTTCTAAACAAGTTAAGGTAATACTAAAATCATTTGTGTCAGTAAAATACAACATATACAGCTAGATATTACATATTTTAACGAACATTTTGGTATAGTAGTTGTAACATTTCAAAATGTGTAGTAGTCTGTAGGGTTAGGTATCCGCCATCTTGTCCCTCTGGGGTAATGTGTACATCACACTATGGGGCAATATCGACAGGGTGTCGGTATTTCCCCATCTGTCCTAAAATTTTATAGGGGATTGTTAATGCCTAAAAGTTTTTTTTATTGTATTCCAGATGGTGAGATCGAGAAAACGGACGACTGAAAGGGGTAAATGGGATGAACAAACTCTTAAAAAGGCATTTGAGCTAGTTGAAAGTGGTAGATCAGTAAAGAGCGTCGCCGTGGAATTAGGAATTCCCAGAATGATCGCTTAAAAGCAAAATCAGCAGCCAAACCAGTGTTGGGAAGAAAAGTCTATTTTGCACCCGAACAGGAAGCTATTCTAGCTGACCATATAAAGCAACTGTCAAACCAGTTCTATGGTATCACATTAGCAGACTTACGTCGACTTGCATACGACCTTGCAGAAAACTTAAATATTAAGCACAGCTTTAACAAAGGAACAAAAATGGCAGGTGAGGACTGGACGGCCGGTTTCTGCAAAAGGAGCCCAACCTTAAGCCTAAGGCAGCCTTTGGCAACAAGCCTTAACTGAATTCTGGCTTTTAATAAATCTGAAGTTGATTTATTCTTTTCAAACTTGGATAAAGTATATCAAAAACATCAATTTAAGGTAACAAGATTATACAATATGGATTAAACTGGGCTACAAAAGTTCAAAATCCAGTAAAGTTTTTAACCCCTAAAGGCCAACATCAGGTAGGCTCTGCGACGAGTTGGGAATGAGGGAGGAATATTATGGTGGTCTGCACTGTAAGTGCTTCTGGGATTTACATCCCACCCATGTTCATCTATCCCTGGAAGCGGATGTCTCCGCGACGAGTTGGGAATGAGGGAGGAATATTATGGTGGTCTGCACTGTAAGGGCTTCTGGGATTTACATCCCACCCATGTTCATCTATCCCTGGAAGCGGATGTCTCCTCAGTTGGAAAAATGAGGGCCAGCTGGGGCCATATATAGATGTTCACATAACGGATGGTCAAACGAAGATCTTTCCAATGACTGGCTTAAGCACTTCAAAGAGAACGCCAAACCAACCAAGGAAGACCTTGTGTTATTAATTATGGACAACCACGAAGTTCACATCTCTCTAGATAGCTATGAGCTTTTGTAGAGCTAATTATATTCATGAGGTTTATATACCTCCAAACACGTCACACAAATTGCAGCCTTTAGATTTGGCTTTTTACAGTCCTCTCAAGAAGGCATTCAGCATCCAGTGTGACAGGTTCTTAAGGGCTAATCGCTTCGAGAAGATATCACTTTATGATATTGCTTCTATCTTCAAAGAAGCTTACATGAACTTCGCAACCATGGAGAAGGGCATATCAGGACTTGGTGCAGCAGGGATCTTCCCATACAAACCAGAAAAGTTTAGTGATTTGGATTTTATCTCTGAGAACAGAATCCAAACTATGGTCATCATTGACCCAGAAAATGTTGACAAACCAATGAATGGTGATGGTGCTCACGATGGGAAAAATGCAGTCACTGAGGAGCCTGCAAACACAAATCAGGCAAGGGCTGATATTCACAGCGTTCCTGGAAAACCACCAACTTGAATTTGACTGGACTTTATGTTAATCCAGTAGCTTGCTCCTCAAGGTTGGATCCTGGAACAACACCTTCTCCAAAAACCTCTCAGGATACAATTCACTTCAGAGAAGCCTTAGAAGCTTTATCGCATAAGCAACAACAGCAACAACAACCTCACAATGGTGTCAAACAAAAAGTTGACAGGAAGCAACATTCCATTATTATGATGTCCACACTCATGAAAACAGTATTGGAGGAAGCACAGAAGAAAAGAGTCATTAAAGATGTGAAAGCTAAGCGTAGATTAGAAAAGGTAATTGATGACCCAAAGATTGTTCCAAAACTTAAACTTAAGCTTTTGAAGTAGTCAGGTCAAGTCGAGGGTAAACCCAAAATAAAATCAAGCACTACCAAATGCAATGCCACATCCAAAGGCAAAAAAAAGAAGAAAAGGTGCAGCAGACAGATTTCTTTCGAAGAAACATCGCCGGCCGGAGTGGTCGTGCGGTTCTAGGCGCTACAGTCTGGAGCCGGGCGACCGCTACGGTCGCAGGTTCGGATCCTGCCTCGGGCATGGATGTGTGTGATGTCCTTAGGTTAGTTAGGTTTAATTAGTTCTAAGTTCTAGGCGCCTGATGACCTCAGAAGTTAAGTCGCATAGTGCTCAGAGCCATTTGAACCATTTTGAAGAAACATCTTCTGAAGAAGAAATAGATGAGTCAACATTATGCGATGACGATGAAATGGATGATGGAATAGATTTATTTTCGAAAACAGTGAAATGTGTTTAGTCTGTGGGGCATATGGCATTAAAACTGAACTGTGGTATCGGTGTCTATTTTATGGGAAGTGGGCACATGCAGACTATAGCGACTATGATCCTCCTGAAAACTACTTTTGTGACTTTTGCTCTACTTCTTAAAACGATTTGTTTTCTTTTCAGACTTATTTGTCATATTTCTTTATCTATAGTCATGACATACTATTATAAGTATAATATATAACTTTGCAACAATATACGTTTTGTTGATATACATTCATGTTATTATTTCTCTCTAATGTTGGCATTGCCCCAAAGTGGTGTCGGAATTGCCCTGGCGACTGGGGAAATACCGACATCCAGTAGCATTGCTATATATGCGTTTTTCACTTTATAAATGTAATTAGTTTAACAAAACTATATTTTTAATGAAAGCAGAAATCCCCAATTAAACTTTAGATACCTCAATAAAAAACGAAACTAAATCAGTAAAAATTAAAAAATTAAAAATGTCTTAAGGTGTCAGCATTGCCCCGGTCCAAGCTGTGTTTCTATGTTACTTCATTAAAATACTACCAATACTTCTGTATAAACTTGGGTTCTTTGTGATCCCAGTGGCTTCACTAAACAAAAAAATCCTGGTAGTAGTAGGGTTGAAACATGCTTCCATTTCACAGATATGAATGAAAGTCCCACGAATGAGCCGAAACATGTCTGAGCATTCAAAAGAATAGTTGTTTGCGTAACAGGTAATCCCATAAAATAGATTCATTCGTTGACGACTAAGAATACAAGAGCAAGGTCGCGAAAAGATCAAAGTTCATAGGTCTTGCTGGTATACTGGTCACTTTTTTCGAGGGATATTTTCTTCCCTGAGCCTCCTCCTGCCACCAAGGAGGTAAGTGATGATTGGAGTCGTGCATAACGATCGATTTAACCCTCGATTGCTGACCTGTCTGATAGGCAGGACTTTTGATAAGTGTTCTGTTGAGCAGTATAGGTGCCTGTCTGTGACAGAACTGACGGCAGAGTGCTGGCGCAAGCAAATATGTCGGAGCAAATAGTTCAGCACACATCACCCAACATGTGGCTCCGCAACAGAGAACGCCTACAGAGTCCTATGCTGACCGAACGAAACCATCAATTACGCGTACAGTCGAGATTATCTCATGGATCAATAGAAACTTGTCACCTGGTCGGATAAATCACGTTTCATACACGATGACAATCATTAAACTATATGAAAAAAACGTAAATTAGTTACAAATTACAGCGCGCACACAGTTTACTCAACGTGTAAACGTGACTACAGACATTCGGATTTAAGTTATGACATGTTCAATATGCCTGCTATCCTTGGCGATGATGTGGTACAGACGAATAGAGAAATTCTGCATGACCCGCTGCAGTGTCGGAACATCGATGACCTCATGAATGGCTGTTTTTAGCAATGGTTTTGGAGTTATTGCTGTACACCTTTTCTTTAATATAGCCCCTCAGAAAGGATTTGCATGTGTTCAAGATCCGGAGAATATGGCGGCCAATGGTGGCACTTGGCAGTGGCTCTGGGTACCCCAGAGTGCTCTCTATCTTCTATGGGGTCGAGCTCCGTATTGCATGAACCACGTCTTGTCGAAATCGGGGTCACTTTGGATAATGGGGATGAAACCATCTTTCAAAACCATCATGTACCCTTTTGTAGTCACCATGCCAACAAGGAATATTTCACTGATTATGCTGTGACTGGACATTGCACACCACATAGTCACCTCTTGACTGTGAAGACTCTTCTCGATCGCGAAATGCGGATTCTCAGTCCCCCAAATGTGCCAATTTAGCTTATTGACAAACCCATCAAAATGAAAGTGGGCTTCGTTGCTAAACCAAACCATATTCACATCAAAATCCTGTTCGCCAGTTTAGTGGACAATAGTGTTGCCAAAGCACAACCGCTGTTCCATGGCCCTGGGGCTTAATGGCTGATGGGTTTGAATTTTGTATGGGAATAAATGCAGGTCTTCAGCAACAATTTGTCGCAGTGTCTCCCAGTTGATTCCCACCTGTTGTGCAGCTCTTCTGATCGATTTCCTGGGGCTGGTTTGAAACACAGCGCGTGTCTTCTCGATGTTTTCAGACGTTTTCACCCTTTGTAGATATTGTGGATTGGCAGGAGAGCCAACCCAGGAATACTAGAGGAAGCCGAAAGGCACGCGTTTTAGCTCACGCAGGCTGGCTTGAGGTCTGGAACAGGACAAGGAGATTAGACTTTAGTAAAACGGACGTAGCTGGTGGAATACTTAACTTTAATCCATTAATGGTGAACGTCGGTCTGACGGTACATGATTAACAAGATCAATACAAACTGATAATGGCGCCTTGCTAGGTCGTAGCAAATGACGTAGCTCAAGGCTATGCTAACTATCGTCTCAGCAAATGAGAGCGTATTTTGTCAGTGAACCATCGCTAGCAAAGTCGGCTGTACAACTGGGGCGAGTGCTAGGAAGTCTCTCTAGACCTGCCGTGAGGCGGGGCTCGGTCTGCAATCACTGATAGTGGCGACACGCGGGTCCGACGTATACTAACGGACCGCGGCCGATTTAAAGGCTACCACCTAGCAAGTGTGGTGTCTGGCGGTGACAACACATTCCTCCCCCGCAAATCGGCGTACGGTTGTGTTATAAGGCTTCCGCCCGCCGTGGGGAGGACCCCATGTTGACGTATGCGACGAGGTGGGGAGCCTAACAACAGGCGAGGCTGTGCCACCCGCACCCTGCCATTCGGACCGCGGGGAGCTAGGAAACGCCTGAAAACCTGCTCCAGGGTGCACGCCAACTTGCGTTGTATGCGCCCGCAGAGAGACAGGAGGGGCCGAAGGGTCGACCTCCATCGGGCCGGGCACCCGACGGGCGAAGACGACATATGGTCCGGAGCGGGCAAGAGGTCCATGTCGGAGGACAACTGGTCACGGGAAGCGATCGGCGGCGCGTGACCCAGGGAGGCGCCCGGCGGTTGCAGCGACGCGTCCACCGCGGGCGTCGCCGGCGGGAGCACAGGCGGCGGCGGCGGTGGCAGCGGCGCGTCGCCATGGGGCAAAATGGAAGGCAGCATCGGTAACACCTGGGGCTGAGGCGAGCCAGTAGATGGGTCCCCGGGGTGCTGACCGGACGGCACCGTCGCTGAAAGCAGACGGGGAGCGGCAGATCCCGTGCGACAACAGAGGCGCAGCTGGTTGAGATGCCGGCGCACCTCACCAGAGGCCCCCAAAACCAGATACAGAGCGCGTCCGAGGCAGCGAAGAATGCGCCCTTCGAGCCAACGCCGTGAACCTCGGTAGTGACGATAGTAGACAACGTCGCCTGGAGCAAAAGCAGTTGTCTGCCGCTGCACAGGAACCTGATGCGGCGGATGTAGCAAACATATCAAGGTTCGATGATGACAACCGTGGAGCAACTCAGCCTGCGAGCGACCATCTCGGGGCTGAAAGCGATACGAGGACAAAAAGAGCAATAACGCGTCCTCCTGAGAATGCGACTCTTTCAACTTCAACATCTGTGACTTGAAAGTCCTGACCAATCGTTCAGCGGCACCGTTTGACTGTGGCGAAAACGGTGCGGACGTCAGATGTTGAATACCATTGGCCTTGCAGAATGACTAAAATTCTGCGGACAAGAATTGTGGGCCATTGTCGGAAACAATAGTCTGTGGAAGACCTTCAATGCAAAACATAGCAGATAACGCTTGGGTGGTGGCAGATGACGTCGTGGAAGACATCCGGACAACAAAAGGAAAATTACTGAATGAATCTACCACAACCAACCATCGAGCATTCCAAAATGGACCAGCAAAATCGATGTGCAAGCGTTGCCAAGGGGAAGTGGCTTTTGGCCATGCAAAGAATTTCCGCGGCGGTGCTGATTGTTGTTTGGCACACACCTTGCAAGAAGAGCACATATTCGTAATCGCGGCATCGATTCCGAACCAAGTACAGTGCTGACGAGCAAGTTGTTTCGTTCTCACTATACCCCAATGTCCGTGGTGGAGAAGCTGTAAGACAGAGGACTGTAACGAACGTGGGACCACGACCCTGGACTGATCATTATCAGAACACAACAGCAAAACACCACATCGAACAAAAAGTCTCTCCTTGTGAGCAAAAAATCGGCGAACCAACGGATCCCTGATCCGTGACTTTGACAAGGGCCATTGCGTAGCAACAAAACGCAGAACGGTAGCAAGGACAGGGTCAGCAACTGTGGCTGTAGCTACACGACGAAAATCAATCGGAAACGATTCGACCACGTCATCGGTTTCCGCATCAATGAACATGCAAGCAAGTTCGGAGGAATCGAATGCCCTATCCTCAGCAACAGGCAAACGGCACAATGCATCGGCGTTTCCGTGCTTAGCAGTGGACCGATACAAGATATCGTAGCGGTACTGAGAGAGGAAAATAGACCAGCGAATGAATTTCTACGCTGTACGTGGAGGTACAGGCTTGTTCGGATGAAAAAGCGATGTCAAAGGTTTGTGGACTGTGATGATGGTAAAGTGACGACCATACAAGAAATCATGAAACTTTGTAACACCAAATACGAGGGCCAATGCTTCTTTCTCGATCTGTGAATAATTTCTTTGCGCAGACGAGAGCAATTTGGACGCAAATGCAATAGGGCGATCGTGCGATCCATCTTTGTGCGCAAGCACAGCACCGATCCCGAAATCCGATGCATCCACCATTAACAAAAGGGGTTTCTGGGGATCGAATGGCGTAAGGCAAGTATTTGAAAGCAACGCCGATTTCAACTGGCGAAAGGCGCGTTCGCATTCCGTCGTCCAGAGGAACGGAACACCTTTAGGGCGTAAGCGATGAAGCGGAGCTGAAATGGAAGAGACGTGGCGCACATATTTATGGTAATAGTTGCTTTTTCCCAGCACACTCTGTAGCTGCTTCAAATTCTGCGGCGAAGGCAAGTCTTGTATGGCACGGAGGTGCTCGGGACTGGGATGTATGCCTTGGGCATTGAGTACATTTTCCAGGTAGGGCAAGTCCCGAGCAAAAAACACACATTTGTCCTTCCGCAAGCGAAGACCATTTTGTCGCAAGACCTGAAATAATGTTCTGAGATTGCCTAAATGTTCTTCTTCCGTCTTTCTGGAGATCACAATATCTTCCAGATAGTTTGCTGCAGTAGGGACCGATGTACAAACAGTTTGTAGATATTGCTGAAACAATGCAGGGGCGGATGCACATCCGAATGGCAGTCGTTTGAATCGATACAAACCAAGATACGTGTTAACCACCAAAACGCGCTGGGATTCTTCGTCCACCGGTATTTGCAAGTACACATCTGCTAGGTCCAACTTCGAAAAATATTTACCCGGGCACAGTTTGTCAAAAAGATCTTCCAGGCGGGGTAAAGGAAAAGTTGCAATCACTAGTTGTGGATTCACTGTTGCCTTTAAGTCCACACAAAGTCTCAATTTTGCGGAAGGTTTTGGCAAAATTTCTAAGGGTGATGCCTGGAGAGAAGCCTGCACACGTTCAATCACACCTTGCGATTCCAAATCGTGTAATGTTTTTGCGACCTCATCATGTAATGTGTGGGGAATATTGCGTGCTCTGAAAAATTTCGGTTGCGTGTTGACTTTCAGTTCCAAATGTGCTTTATAGTTCGTAGCGCAACCAAGGCCCGATGCAAAAATGTCTGCAAATTCTTCACATAGACGAGAAACACTGTGTAAAGGCACAGTCTGGTTCACTGATAGGACCTGATTGACTATAGACAAGTTAAACAACTGAAATAAATCGAAACCAAACAAGTTCACTGCAGAAGAAGAACGAAGGACGTAAAATGACACAAGTTTTGTTTGTCCCTTGTATGTTGCAAGAAGGCTGCACTGTCCTAACACAGGGATTTCTTGACCGGAATAACTACTTAACATTTGCAGCACGCAATGGAGGTGTGCCCAGCTGTTTGTATGTGTCGTGATTGATCGGTGAAACTGCAGCTCCGGATCGAGCTGGAATGGTATCACTTTGCCGTTAATGTCCAAGTCTACAAAAAGTTTATTGTCCTGCTGATGACAAGAGCGACTGTCTCGTGCAACGTGAACTGACACTGATACAAAATCACTTGCGACTTGACAGGATTTCCGGCGATGTCGATGCACACTATTTGTGGGACGAACACAGTCACTGTTAGAGAGAGTGGCACTGGGATGAGTGGAATGAATTACATGAATTTCCATGGGCGAAGTTTCACGAGCCTGACTATCCTTGGTTCGAATTCGGCGCGAAGCAAAGGGCCTGGAATGGTTGTGAGTTTCCGATCTGAGCTTTTTCTGGCAAACACTCTGAACATGTCCTTTTTTATTACCGAAAAAGCAAATAGCCTGGCGGGACGGGCAATTCTCACACGAATGTCTAGTAGCACACCGCGGGCATGATTTTAACACTGCATTTGCTTGCCTGCGCGGCACACGTGGCTGAGAGCCTGGCGGCAGCTGCGCGGCCGGGTGCGATGACTGTTTACTGTTCCGTGCAGCACGCCCGGCGGGCCGGTTAACCTGAAACAGGGGTGGCGAAGTTTCGAATGATTCCTGAGCAGTCAAGTGTGTCCTGCCGATCCAATATGTCTATCACTTGTTGAAGGGAGGGATTGACTAGTTTCAAAATCTGCTCCCTTATACGAACATCAGAAACGTTCTGTGCAATTGCATCACGTACCATAGTATCTGAATAAGGGAGTCCACATTGACACTCAAAAGCACAATCCCTAGTAAGGCCTTGCAAGGTTACAACCCACTCCCTATTAGTCTGACGTACCGTAAGTTTTGTACAAAAGAAGGTATACCTTTTCGCAACTACATTGACTGATTCTTTGAAGTATGCATCTAATGCAGACAAAATTTCGTCGTAGGACAGAGTTGCTACGTCACGTCGGGGAAATAATTTGACTATCACATGGTACGATTGTACCCCGACAGAGGAAAGGAGAAAAGGCTGCCGCTCATTACCTTGAATTTTATAGGCGGCGAGATGGAATCCAAATTGGCGTAACCACTCCGTCCAGCTTTCCAGTGCAGCGTCAAAGGGTCGAAAAGTTGGTGCAACATCACGTTGTGGCTGTGGTAGTGGTGGAGCGGCAGCCGCCGCATCGTTTTGCATTGCACGTTGACCCTGGACGAGCTGTCCAAGGGCATCCAGTAAGGCCTGCGTCTGCTGATTCTGTAAGCGATAAAATTCGGACAGTACATCTGGAAATTGTGGCGAAGCCATTACACAAGTAAATCAGGGCAATATCGATAAGAACGCGGTTTGGCCTCGACGCCAAATGTTGTGGATTGGCAGGAGAGCCAACCCAGGAATACTAGAGGAAGCCGAAAGGCATGCGTTTTAGCTCACGCAGGCTGGCATGAGGTCTGGAACAGGACAAGGAAATTAGACTTTAGTAAAACGGACGTAGCTGGTGGAATACTTAACTTTAATCCATTAATGGTGAACGTAGGTCTGACGGTACATGATTAACAAGATTAATAGCAACTGATAATGGCGCCTTGCTAGGTCATAGCAAATGACGTAGCTCAAGGCTATGCTAACTATCGTCTCGGCAAATGAGAGCGTATTTTGTCAGTGAATCATCGCTAGCAAAGTCGGCTGTACAACTGGGGCGAGTGCTAGGAAGTCTCTCTAGACCTGCCGTGTGGCGGCGCTCGGTCTGCAATCACCGATAGTGGCGACACGCGGGTCCGACGTATACTAACGGACCGCGGCCGATTTAAAGGCTACCACCTAGCAAGTGTGGTGTCTGGCGGTGACACCACAGTAGACGTCATGAACACTACCCCTCCTCAAACATTTACGAATCAAATTCTTGATTGTTAGCACTTAGACCAGTTGTCTTCAACTTGAACTCGGTCGCAAACTTCCTTTGAGCCGCAGTTGGTCTGTTATTGTGCCTTCACAAGCGCTATATACGCTCAGGCACGCTGTACTGTGAGATTTTCACGTGCAAATGGTTGACAATAACAAGGTACGTGCGCATTCACAATCTAATTCCCATCATGCCTCGCGGCCAACCATGCAGTTCGAATATCCTAAACCGTTCAGAAGTTATGACGATTTTATGTCACATAGTTCAATAATTGTCACCCTGTATTACAGCGTGTGGTTACGTCGTCATCGAGGCGAACGGCAGCTCGGAACATGCACTACGCCGTTGATTCAGGCTGGTGGGGGCAGCATCATGTTTTGAGAGACATTCACGTGGGCTTCCGTGGAATCTGCGGTAGTAATCGATGGCAGCGTGACAGATGTGGAATTCGTGAACATTACTGCAAACTACCTGCATCCTTTTACCTTGATATATTCCAGGATGGCAGTGGGGTCTTCCATCAGGACGATTGTCTGTGTCACAAGACCAGAATCGTACCACAGAGGTTTGAAGAGTATGACAGTGAACTCACATCTGATCTTAAACCAATGGAACACATTTGGGATGTTACTGAGGAACAATCATCTGAAATCATACATAGTAGTAGTAGTAGTAGTAGTAGCCGTAGTAGTAGCTTTATTCATCTGTAGATCACTTTCGGAGGGATGCTGGAAATGCCTTTGTATTATAATTGAAGAATAACAAAAATAGCTTAATTCATATATATTGGCATTTGCATACTTACAGGTCTAGTTTGACAAGGATGGGATAGTGGTCGGCCATGGCTTTATAGCAGGAACTATCGAGGCATTTGGCTGAAGTAATTTAGAAAAACCAGGGAAAACCTTAATCAGGATGGCCAGATGAAGACTGGAGCCTCTGTCTTCCCGAATACATGGTTAGTCTCTTAAAAACAGTGCTACCATATTTGGTTTATTCTTAATGTTCAATACTCTCTTGCAAAATCTGTTATTTAATATTTATAAAAGGCTAATGCTACACTGTTCATTCACTTACTACTACCAATCACTGCACACACTACACACACTATACACACATTTTTTCATAAAGTACCAGTACACATACTACAAGCTAGCATCAGAATAATAGCTACAGTGCTTGGTTTATATTGCCGTCACTTCCCATTTACTGGTCCGAAAAACCGAAACAACATCTCTCTATAAAGAGTGAGGTTCTGAGCTCAAAAATGGCTCTGAGCACTATGGGACTTAACATCTGAGGTCATCAGTCCCCTAGAACTTAGAACTACTTAAACCTAACTAACCTATAGACATCACAAACATCCATGCCCGAGGCAGGATTCGAACCTGCGACCGTAGCAGTCGCGAAGTTCCAGACTGAAGCGCCTAGAACCGCTCGGACACGCCGGCCGGCTCTGAGCTCAGAAAGAGGATTATCTATTAGTATTACACTCTGCATAGCTTTTGGGACAAATTTTTACAGAAACGGAAAGAAGAACGAAAGAAACTTAGTGTGAAGGGGATAGAAGTTTTACTATCTTTGATATTATTATTTATTTGTGTTAAATTTTTTACCAATCTCCGCCCTTGTATTAACTAAGAAATTCTTCAACGTGTAGTGCTTATTGCTAAAACGGATTTTTTAACTGTCTTTTTAGGTAACTTGTTTTAGCAATCTCTTTATTCTGCTTGGGAAATTTATTGTACAGCTTTGTTCCTTATTAGAAAATGCTGTTTTGAGTTTTATGTTTTTTTTTGGTATATGTATGTTCGGCTTAGATTTTGTTCCATGGCCATGCATAAAGCCGTTTCTACGCTAATTATCGTTGTTATTTCTCATGTGCACAACTGACTGGTAAATGTACTTACATGGCGTTGTTGAAATCCCCAGTGTTTTGAACAGATCTTTATAATGAGCTCGACTTTTACTTTTGGTTATTTTTCTTATGGCCCTTTCCTGTAGTTTGAAAGCCTGTGTTCATATTTTGTGCATGTGATCCCCAGAAGAGAATTCCATAGCTGTACGAATTGAGTGTACATATGAACAGAATGCAACTAAGAGACACTGGCTCTTACACACCGATTACACAACTCTAAGGACAAGATATTCTGATGACATTCTCATTGTAATTATCTTTCTCTATTCCCACACCTTGAGCTAACTATCAGTTTTCATTCCTAGAAATTCTGTATTGCTCTACAGTCTATACATGGCACATCTAAGTATGATTTAACAGTTTTATTTTCCTCTTTAAAATGAAGTTCATGAAATCTGTTTTACTTATGTTCAGAGTCATTTTATGGCATATTGTAAACTTCATTTGCTTTTTCAGCAAGGCGTTCTCCTGTTCTCTCAGTGCTTACTTAGTAGAATCTTATGACCAACAGTATCAAAAGCCTTAGAAATATCCGTAAGTATGTTTTTGAAAGCCTACTCTCATTTTTGTCAGCAACATCAATCACCACTTTTACGAATTACACTTTGGCTGATTCTGTACTTCTACCACTTAGGAAACCAAACTGTGATTCACTTATAAGACTGTATTGATTCAAGTAATTCATTAATCTGTCCTTCATAATTGATTCTATTACTTTTGAGAATGACGACAGCCGGGAAACAGGCCAGTAATTTGCTGTGTCTTCTGCATTGCCTGTTTTAGCAGAGGTAAAGCTCTTGCCTGCTTTAAATACTCTGCTCTGGAAATTCCAGTGACGTAAATGGCTCATTTACTATGTTTGTTGAGTGAGCTTGTAAACTCTGTATCGTTTGTTTCTGTACACGCAGTAGTGCTTCATCCAAGTGTATTAATGTTTAATGTTTTGGTTTTTCACATTTGTCCTGTCTTCATACTCTGTGGTTGTTAGTAAAATCATTGTACTTTGTCCATAATTATTTACTGGTGTTATATTTGTTTTGGGATTTTTTGTTCTAGTTTCTCTGCAGCACCTGAAAAATACACATTCCCATACTTTGTTAGGTGGTGTGGATCATTTACTACTTTACCCCCTTCCCTTATCAGTATGTTATTGTGCCTTTGTTTGTCTCTCCCTGTTTCCTTTACAGTGACAACCCAGACTTCTCTGCTGTAATCATCTGCATTGTACAAGTATATTATTTCGTCAATAAATAAGTTTTTCGGAGCAATCAGCACTTTCCTATAATCCTTTTGTACGTATGACACAAATTTAAGAGTTCTGGCTCATTATGACTCTTTTTCATGGAACTGCAGTACTTCAGGGTTTGGGAGAAATTCTCAATACTTGCAGTTCACCATCTTTTTGTGACACATTGACACAGATGTGGATACTTTTGGTAATGTCTTTTGATAGTTAGATTTAAATAATGCTGAGAATTTGAAGACTTTAACATATACATTGGTTTCTCGAAGCACGACATCGCAGCTTTTAGTTTCCTAGTACCCTTCAAAAATCTTATTTTCTGATTTCTCATAACTGTCGTTTGTATGCCTTGCAGTTAGGGGAGTTTTTCCACAACTGATTTTACTGACAAAAAGAGCCTGAGAGTCCAATATCTTTTACAGCTACACCACTGTTTCTTTCTGTCTGCATTTGCGGTCACATGATCGATTATTGATGCAGGCTTTGTAGTAGCCCCTGTTACACTATTTACCAAGAGGAAAATGCCAGAACCCTGAAGGATATTTATGATGGTGCCACAAGTTTCATTTATGATTTTTGTGTCGATGTTTTTATCTCCATATACAATTATGTTGTCTTTTGTACCTGAGACTTTGTTTAGAATTTCTGTTAATTTATTGAAAAAGAGATCTCGATTCTACTAGTGAGTAATCGATACACACACTAAATGATTAATTTCTTGGTGATATCAACCTATGTTAATTCAATAGATGATATTTAGAAATGTTTTTCTTCACTTACTGCACTAATTTCATGTGATGATTTAAACTGTGCTACTTTTCTGATATAAATGCATGATCCCCCACCATTTGAATTAGTCGTACAGAAAGAGTTTGTCTTTTCATACCCCTGGAAAGCTACGTTTAACTTTTCGAATCTATGGCCTGCAGATTCGTAGCTGTACCACATTACAAAGCTGGATCAACATGGTGTTAAACAACTGGTCATATTGTTTTGGCTCATTAATGAATTCCTTCCGCCTTTCAGACTTCCTTGTTTAAGGATACAGGGTACTTTTCCGTCTCAATATTATGTAAAAATCACCACGTATTTCTTTCAGGCGCCGTTTATAATGTATATGTTTTACAGATTTTTTGTTGATATCAGGTAATGCAGCACACTTTCTAAACATATTAGAAGTATTTTGAATATTTTTGAACCTGCTTAGGGTTATTAAAAAGAATTACAAAGAAACTGATGCAATTTTCTTTCCAAAATGCTTCTTCAAATTGAGGTACCATTTAATCCAATGTTATGCATTTGAAGGAGACCAAATTTTTACCATATATGCATGACATGTTGGATGAGGTAGCAGACATATTCAATTCCACCTATTATGTATATTACAAGGATAAAAAAATCACATCTTAAATTTTAATTTTTATAATTTTTTCCTAATAAAAATGTTGTTTTTCTATAATTTAGTTGATTCTGCAATAAAGCTTAGGTCTAATACGTAAGTATGGACTATTGAAAGTTTAAAAAATAGAACAATGCTTTATAAACTTTATGAAATATCTGTACCTGAATTCTGAAAAATACAACTTGTGGGAAATTGCGAATGAAGATATGAGTCCAATTAAACTGTACCTCAGAACATTCCTGAAGCATAGTCTTCACTCTGCAGCATTTCTTTATCTTCACATGCACCCGTTGTCTGTCACATGCAAGCAATTGAACTTCCATATTTGAGCCACATTTTATTCCTAAATTTCTCAGGACTTCCAACCTTCCTGTCACTCCATCATTGAAACATATCACCGCATCTAGTACACCAACTCTTACTGTATTTAGTCCTACAAAAACATTCTTGGGTAATCTTTCCCATATGCAATGGCCAAAGCTTTCATTTGTATTCTGAGTGTCCCCATGAAGACATTTACTTAGCAAAACAGCGTCACTCAGGTCTCTAAGAATTTGTTTTATTTCTTTTATAACAGGCTCAGGAAGAGAATGATTATGATGGTATATTTGACCACTTTCTTCTGCTTTTTGGTAACCACACCAAGAATCTGCTCCTTTAGGGCAAAGTCCATGAACAGGGTGGTCATCTGTGGACAACTTATGAGAGTAGGTGGCCCATACAGCTTTTCTCATTTCTGTAACATCATTCAGAGGTGCAGTTCGGCTAATGGCCAGTCCATAATAACTATTTCAGTTTCTGTCAATCTGCCTTGGCCAGACAGAGATTGTTCATCAGATAGCAACTTCCCTTTCATTTCTCTTCCTAGCTTCCTCAGTCTAACACCCAATCCTCTTTTTCACATGTCCACAACACTCCAGTTTTGTTACCAAGGTATCACCATAAACATTGAATGCATTAATTTTATTTAAAGCTTTAGAGTCCCCATCACCTGGGTAATTCGTATATCTAAAGTTATAAACGGGCATCGACCTCTAAAATATTTGTAGAACTTCATCACACTCCATATCTCCACTGTAACCATCATAATTCTTAGAACACTGATGTTCAATATGTCAATCATATACATATATATATATATATATATATATATATATATATATATATATATATATATCAATGTAATCAGGAAAGACTATAGAATTTAATAAAATCATTAAAAAATTTTCGAGTTTTCCATCATATATAAGTACCCTATATCCTTAATACTGGCTTGTCATTTGAGCTCTTGATGTTCATATAGCTGCTTCTCTTTTCTCTAAACTTTCCTTCAATCTTTCTATAGACGACACCTACTTTTACAATAGCTATACATGCTTATGCAGTCTTGCATTTGCCCTGTAGCCATTCTTATTTTCCATTTTGCACTTCTTCTTGTCAGTCTCACTTTTTAGGCGTCAGTATTCCCTTTAGTATGCTTCAATGGTCGTGTGTTAACTTTTTTGTCTTTCGTCAGTTAAAGATAATACCTCCGTTGTTATCCACGGACTTTTACCAGGCCTTGTCACTTTTTCTCTCCTGTGGGCTGAGAATGACACGGCGGCCAGTCGGCACCGTTGGGTCTTCCAAGGCCTGTTCGGACGGAATTTAGTTTAGTTTTTCCACTTTGTCTAGCTGTTGCTCCACTGCCTTCCCTGCTATATACCACAGAGCTACCCATTTGCTTTCTGTTGTGTTTGTTTCCTCTGTTTTAGTCAATCATTGCCTAATGTTCTCTTTACAAATGTCCTCAACGTCCCATGTTCCTAATTTCCTAACTTCCTGTAGTTTTTGCAGCTTCAATCTACGTCTCAGAAGTAATAAATAGTGGCCAGAGTCTGCAACTGCTCTCGGAAATATTTTGAAACTTAAAATCTAGTTACGGAATCTCTGTCTTAAGATTATATAATCTGAAACCATCGGGTGTCTCTAGGCCTTTACCGCGGATACAACCTTCTTTCATAATTCTGAAAACCACATGTTTGTGATAATTTAATTGTGTTCGGTGCAATGTTTCACCAAGCGCCTTCTCCTTTCATTTATTTTGTCCAGCCCACACGATTTCCCTTCTATTCCGTTTCCCCAGACCATGTTCTCCTATTGCTTCTCCTCTTCAGTTTTCCACTATCGAATTGTAACCTCCATTATAATTAAATTATCGTCTGTCTTAATGCACTGAGTAATTTCTTTTATGTCATGACATACGCTCCCAATCTCTTCATGATTTACAGAGCGAGTAGCCTTTTATACTTTTACTGCTTTTGTATGTTTTGGCTTCTTTGTTTAGTTATTATAATCCATTCACAATGCTGTTCATAGTAACTCATGCACATTCGTATTTTATTTTGCACTTTTACAATCCTGCAGTCTGTTACTTGATTTTATGTTGATTACCCTGTTTTCACCTGACCGTAATTCTTGCTTTTCCTGTCACCACACTTCAGTAATTCCCATTATATGTAACTTTCTTTTAAGGGCGTTTAGACTACCTATACGATTAAGGGACTCACGATTCAACACTCCAGTCAGCAAAATACCAGATTCGTATTTTGTGACGACAGCATATGTCTGACTATTCCCGGCCTTGACACCTGAGTCAAGGCCGATTGCACATCCAAAGAATTTATTGGACAGGTGACATCATCATTTATCAATACACAAGAGCTAAATGTCCTCGGACAATATAGTATAACAGCTGTAGTTTCTCCTTGCTTTGAGTTGTGCCACAGTAACAACATACCGGGTAGTTTTAAATGAACTGACGATGTTCCGATTGCTGCATTGTGGGCTGTATACATCGCATGGTGGTGTGCTCGCGAGAATACCGAAATAAATAATGGTTCCACTTCCGGCCACCAGGTGAAAATTTATGGTGCCGTAAGCAGTCGGAATTTGGTGTGGGTGCAGGAAAAGGGGAGAAACGACCACAAACATGATAAAGGTGCTTCTGGCTCGTTTCTTAGGATACGGACACAAGTTATAGTATGTGTTCAATATGGGCTCCCGACTCCGCAAAATGCTGCATCCGTAATACGGCTTGCTTCACAAAAGAATTCAACATGCATCACCAAATGACCAAAAGCATACTGACGTCAAAACAGGAAACATTTCACATTCTGACCACTTACATTATTTTCTCGCAGCACATCCGCTGTAAACAGAGCAATATGTCTTTGTATGCCATCCTTCTGATCAGGAAGGGTCAGAATCATCCCTGACAGACACGATCTTTGAGATATCCACACAACCAGAAGTCACATGGATTTAGACTGGGGGATTTGGAAGGGCACACATCTTCAAATTGCCTAGAGATGATGTGGTCATTACCAAAGGTTTCTCGAATCAAATCTTTTACATGGCAAGCAACATGTAGTGTCGCACTATCTTTCATGAAAATAATGGTGTAGATAGTGCTACACGTGTCACTGTACACCAAACAGGCCTGCGAGGTATCTCCTTGAAGTAAATCAGACCTAGAATGAAGGAGCTTGTGAAACCACACTACACAGCCACGTAAGCAGTGGGATGTTCCTGCACAATGTCTGCGACAATTATGTGCTTTCACAGAACCGTCCAGAGTAAAGCGGGCCTTATCCATCCGAAAAATATTTCCCAGACACCTGTCATCCATTTCCATTGTGCCAAAAACTGAAGGGCAAAGTCAAGGTACTGTAGCCTATCTTGATGCACATTCTGAACCTTGTAGGGAGACCAGTCTAAAACGCATCTCAAAGTCTTTTGAACTATTGACCAGAGGAGAGACAACTCCCGCGACACAGACAGAGAACTGACTGCAGACTTTGAGACATGTACTGCACACTCAGCTATAGTTACAGTAATTTCATCAACTGCCATGGGAATGGGCCACCTCCCTCCCCCCACTGCATCCCCTAATTCACTTGTTGCTCCACCTTTCTTGATCATATTCTTCAGCTCATTTATTGACGTGACGCCTCTTCGCAGCTGTTTCTGTCAACAACATTACTGCAATACAGTGCGTGGAATGTCAGAAGCTTGAACGTGGTAGGGAAACTAGAAAATCTGAAAAGGGAAATGCAAAGACTCAATCTAGATATAGTATGGGTCAGTGAAGTGAAGTGGAAGGAAGACAAGGATTTCTGGTCAGATGAGTATCGGGTAATATCAACAGCAGCAGAAAATGGTATAACAGGTGTAGGATTCGTTATGAATAGGAAGGTAGGGCAGACGGTGTGTTACTGTGAACAGTTCAGTGACCGGGTTGTTCTAATCAGAATCGACAGCAGACCAACACCGACAACGATAGTCCAGGTATACATGCCGACGTCGCAAGCTGAAGATGAAGAGATAGAGAAAGTGTATGAGGATATTGAAAGGGTAATTCAGTATGTAAAGGGAGACGAAAATCTAATAGTCATGGGCAACTGGAATGCAGTTGTAGGGGAAGGAGTAGAAGAAAAGGTTACAGGAGAATATGGGCTTGGGACAAGGAATGAAAGGGGAGAAAGACTAATTGAGTTCTGTAACAAGTTTCAGCTAGTAATAGCGAATACCCTGTTCAAGAATCACAAGAGGAGGAGGTATACTTGGAAAAGGCCGGGAGATACGGGAAGCTTTCAATTAGATTACATCATGGTCAGACAGAGATTCCGGAATCAGATACTGGATTGTAAGACGTACCCAGGAGCAGATACAGACTCAGATCACAATATAGTAGTGATGAAGAGTAGGCTGAAGTTCAAGACATTAGTCAGGAAGAATCAATACGCAAAGAAGTGGGATACGGAAGTACTAAGAAATGACGAGATACGTTCGAAGTTATTTAACGCTATAGATACAGCAATAAGGAATAGCGCAGTAGGCAGTACAGTTGAAGAGGAATGGACATCTCTAAAAAGGGCCATCACAGAAGTTGGGAAGGAAAACATAGGTACAAAGAAGGTAGCTGCGAAGAAACCATGGGTAACAGAAGAAATACTTCAGTTGATTGATGAAAGGAGGAAGTACAAACATGTTCCGGGAAAATCAGGAATACAGAAATACAAGTCGCTGAAGAATGAAATAAATAGGAAGTGCGGGGAAGCTAAGACGATATGGCTGCAGGAAAAATGTGAAGACATCGAAAAAGATATGATTGTCGGAAGGACAGACTCAGCATACAGGAAAGTCAAAACAACCTTTGGTGACATGAAAAGCAACGGTGGTAACATTAAGAGTGCAACGGGAATTCCACTGTTAAATGCAGAGGAGAGAGCAGATAGGTGGAAAGAATACATTGAAAGCCTCTATGAGGGTGAAGATTTGTCTGATGTGATAGAAGAAGAAACAGGAGTCGATTTAGAAGAGATAGGGGATCCAGTATTAGAATCGAAATTTAAAAGAGCTTTTGAGGACTTACGGTCAAATAAGGCAGAAGGGATAGATAACATTCCATCAGAATTTCTAAAATCATTGGGGGAAGTGGCAACAAAACGACTATTCACGTTGGTGTGTAGAATATATGAGTCTGGCGATGTACCATCTGACTTTCGGAAAAGCATCATCCACACAATTCCGAAGACGGCAAGAGCTAACAAGTGCGAGAATTATCGCACAATCAGCTTAACAGCTCATGCATCGAAGCTGCTTACAAGAATAATATACAGAAGAATGGAAAAGAAAATTGAGAATGCGCTAGGTGACGATCAGTTTGGCTTTAGGAAAAGTAATGGGACGAGAGAGGCAATTCTGACGTTACGGCTAATAATGGAAGCAAGGCTAAAGAAAAATCAAGACACTTTCATAGGATTTGTCGACCTGGAAAAAGCGTTCGACAATATAAAATGGTGCAAGCTGTTCGAGATTCTGAAAAAAGTAGGGGTAAGCTATAGGGAGAGACGTGTCATATACAATATGTACAACAACCAAGAGGGAATAATAAGAGTGGACGATCAAGAACGAAGTGCTCGTATTAAGAAGGGTGTAAGACAAGGCTGTAGCCTTTCGCCCCTACTCTTCAATCGTTACATCGAGGAAGCAATGATGGAAATAAAAGAAAGGTTCAGGAGTGGAATCAAAATACAAGTGAAAGGATATCAATGATACGATTCGCTGATGACATTGCTATCCTGAGTGAAAGTGAAGAAGAATTAAATCATCTGCTGAACGGAATGAACAGTCTAATGAGTACACAGTATGGTTTGAGAGTAAATCGGAGGAAGACGAAGGTAATGAGAAGTAGTAGAAATGAGAACAGCGAGAAACTTAACATCAGGATTGATGGTCACGAAGTCAATGAAGTTAAGGAATTCTGCTACCTAGGCAGTAAAATAACCAATGACGGACGGAGCAAGGAGGACATCAAAAGCAGACTCGCTATGGCAAAAAAGGCATTTCTGGCCAAGAGAAGTCTACTACTATCAAATACCGGCCTTAATTTGAGGAAAAAATTTCTGAGGATGTACGTCTGGAGTACAGCATTGTATGGTAGTGAAACATGGACTGTGGGAAAATCGGAACAGAAGAGAATCGAAGCATTTGAGATGTGGTGCTATAGACGAATGTTGAAAATTAGGTGGACTGATAAGGTAAGGAATGAGGAGGTTCTACGCAGAATCGGAGAGGAAAGGAATATGTGGAAAACACTGATAAGGAGAAGGGACAGGATGATGGGACATCTGATAAGACATGAGGGAATGACTTCCATGGTACTAGAGGGAGCTGTAGAGGGCAAAAACTGTAGAGGAAGACAGAGATTGGAATACGTCAAGCAAATAATTGAGGACGTAGGTTGCAAGTGCTACTCTGAGATGAAGAGATCAAAACAGGAAAGAATTCGTGACGGGCCGCATCAAACCAGTCAGTAGACTGATAACAAAAAAAAACAAAAAAAACAGTGCTGCAGTTGCTGTAGTTCTGATGAAATAACTACCAGCAGTGCGTGGTCTTACTTCTCAATAGTCATTGCGTTTCGTACGGAAGACTTCAACCTTGTTGACCATTTACACTAACAGACACTTCACAAAAGAATTCAACGTGCGTCACCAAGCGACCAAAAGCATACTGACGTCAAAAAGGGAAACATTTCACATTCTGACCGGTTTTATTGTTTCTTTCAGTATATTCCACAGGCGTACCTATTAATTAACATACCTGCAATGTTTCATCTTCCTGCGATGTATACAGCACTCCAGCACTCGGAACACCATCCGGTAGTTAAGAGGTTTACTAATTCTACAAGGCCGTATCAGTAAGTTACCCAGTTTGTTGCCGCTGAAAATATAGAAAAGGCCTGGGTCGTTGTCAGGAACCAATTGGTAGTCTGGGCTCCCCGCAGAGATCATTCCGATGTGGTCCCACCTACAATTCCGCTAACTCTATCGTTGAGATAAGCAAGCCACCCTGCAAAGGCAACTTTATGGTTCTTAGGTCGAAAAGTGGGCATGTGAAACACAATGAAGAGGCGCTCGAAAGAACAGATGAAGAATGAAGTTTATGTAGATGAATTTCCTGAAGAAGGGATTTTTTTGTGTAACATTTGGAGAGGCGACTATGAACAGTTAGTTAATTTAGCTCTCGAGGAGCAGCTAAAGGGAAAACTCTAGGGGCTCACTGAAACTGCAGTATATCACCTAGAATGTTGGGTCTAGTTGGAATGCATAAATAATGAGATTAGAGCACTATCAGAAGAGAGAGAGGACAGAAACCATGTTGTTGTTGTTGTTGTTGTTGTTGTGGTCTTCAAGCCAAAGATTGATTTGATGCTGCTTTCATGCTATTCTATCCTGTTTGAGTCTCTTCATCTCCGAATAACTACTGCAACCTACATTCTTCTGAATCCGCTTGCTGTATTCATCTCTTGTTCTCCCTCTAAGATTTTTACCGCCATCTTCCCCCCCCCCACCCTCCCCCCACCCCCCACACACACACATTCCCCTCCAATACCAAAATGTCTCAGAATGTGTCCTATCAACCGATCCCTTCTTTTGGTCAAATTATGCCACAAATTTCTTGTCTCCCCAACTCTATTCAGTATGCCCTCATTAGGTACATGATCGACACATCCGTAGCATCTTCTATTCCCTTTTTATCTAAATTATCTATAGTCCCTCTTTGACTTCCATACATGGCAACACTCCGTGCAAATACCCTCAAAAATGATTTCCTAAACTTAAATCTATATTCGATATTAACAAATTTCTCTTCTTCAGAAACGCTTTACTTGCTGTTTCCAGTCTAGATTTTATGTCCTCTCTACTTCGGTCATTATCAGTTATTTTACTGCCCAAATAGCAAAACTTATCTACGGTTTTAAGTGTCTCGTTCCCTAATCTTATTACCTCTGATTTAATTCGACTACATTCTCTTATCCATGTTTTCCTTTTATTGATCTTCATCTTATATTTTCTTTCAAGACACTGTCCGTTCCATTCAATTGCTTTTCCAAGTCCTTCGCTGTTTCTGACAGAATTACAGTGTCATCGACAAGCCTTAAGGTTTTTACACACATCAAAAAACGTTTTGCATTACCTCGGTTTCAAGAACTCCTGAAGATAGACGTTGACTATGGATATTGTATCACAGACACAGTCTCTTTGACTGTTCAGAGATGTCACTAAATCCACCCAAAGATGTAAACAACCATGCATGAGCAGCGCCTGTTTGGCGGAAGAGGTCCGATAGCCGGTCAGTTCCAGTCATTCCACCAGGAAGGAGGTACACAACTCGTGTTGTTTGTAGTTCAACCATGCCTAGACGGTCAATACGGCGGTTAGATCGCGTCGGCATTGTTACTTTGTTCCAGGAAGGGCTCTCAACAAGGAAGTGTCCAGGCGTCTAGGAGTGAACCAAAGCGATGTTGTTCGGATATGGAGGAGATACATAGAGACAGGAACTGTCGATGACATGTCTCGCTCAAGCCGCCCAAGGACTACTACTGCTGTGGATGACCACTACCTACGGATTATGGCTCGGAGGAACCCTGACAGCAACGCCACCATGTTGAATAATGCTTTTTGTGCAACCACAGGACGTCGTGTTACGACTCAAACTGTGTGCAATAGGCTGCATGATGCGCAAATTCATTCCCGCCGTCCGTGGTGAGGTCGATCTTTGCAACCACGACATCATGCAGCACGGTACAGAGGGGCTCAACAACATGCCGAATGGGCCGCTCAGGATTGGCATCACGTTCTCTTCACCGATGAGTGTCGCATATGCCTTCAACCACACAATCGTTGGAGACGTGTGTAGAGGCAACCCGGTTAGGCTGAACGCCTTAGACACACTGTCCAGAGACTTCACCAAGGTGGAGTTTCCCTGCTGTTTTGGGGTGGCATTATGTGAGGCCGACGTACACTGCTGGTGGTCATGGAAGGCGCCGTAACGGCTGTACGATACGTGAATGCCATCCTCCGACCGATAGTGCAACCTTATTTGTAGCATAGTGTCGAGGCATTAGTCATCACGGGCGACAATTCGCGCCCCCATCGTGCACACCTTGTGAATTACTTCCTTCAAGATAACGACATCGCTCGACTAGAGTGACCAACATGTTCACCAGACATGAACCCTATCGAACATGCCTGGGATAGATTGAAAAGCGCTGTTCATGGACGAAGTGACCCACCAACCACTCTGAGGGATGTACGCCGAGTCGCCGTTGAGGAGTGGGACAATCTGTACCAACAGTGCTTTGGTGAACTTGTGGATAGTATACCACGACGAATACAGGCATGCATCAATGCTAGAGGAAGTGCTACTGGGTATTAGATGTACCGCTGTGTGCAGCAATCTGGACCACCACCTCCGAAGGTCTCGCAGTATGGTGGTACAACGTGCTATGCGTGGCTTTCATGAGCAATAAAAAGGGCGGAAATGATGTTTTATGTTGATCTCTTTTCCAATTTTCTGTACAGGTTTCGGATCAAATGGTCAAATGGCTCTGAGGAAAATGGAACTTAACATCTGAGGTCATCACTCCCCTAGAACTAAGAACTACTTAAACCTAACTAACCTAAGGACATCACACACATCCATGTCCGAGGCAGGATTCGAACCTGCGACCGTAGCGGTCGCGTAGTTGCAGACTGAAGCGCCTAGAAACGCTCGGCCACAGCGCCCGGCGGTTTTGGATCTTTCGGAACCGAGTTGATGCAAAACATCTATTGATGTGTGTATTTCTTTTCCCTGAACTTTAATTTCTACTCAAAATTTTTCTTTGGTTTCTTTTACTGCTGGTTCGATGAACAGATTGAATAACATCGGGGATAGGCTACAACCCTATCTCACTCCCTTCTCAACTACTGCTTCCCTTTCGTACTCCTCGACTCTTGTAATTGGCGTCTGGTTTCTGAACAAGTTGTAAATAGCCTTTCGCTCCCTGTATTTTATCCCTTCTACCTTCAGGATTACAGAGTATTCCCGCAAACATTGTCAGAAGCTTTCTCTAAGTCAACAAATGCTACAAAAGTGGGTTTGTCTTTCCTTAATCCAGCTTCTATGAGAAGTCGTAGGGTCAGTATTGCCTCGTGTGTTCTACATTTCTCTGGAGTCCAAACCTTCCCCAAGGTCGGCTTACAGCAGTTATTCCATTCTTCTGTAAAGAATTCGTATTAATATTTTGCAACCTTGACTTGTAAAACTGATAGTTCGGTAATTTTAACACCTGTCAGCAACTGTTTTCTTTGGAATTGGAATTACTGAGTTCTTCTTGAAGACTAAGGATATTTCGCCTGTCTCATCCATCTTACAGGCCAAATGGGAGAGTTTTGTCATGGCTTGCTCTCCCAAGACTATCAGTAGCTGTGACGGAATATCGTCTACTCCTGGGGCCTTCTTTCGACTTAGATCTTTCAGAGCTCTGTCAAATTCTTCTCGCAGTACCATATCTCTCATCTCATCTTCATCTACGTTCACTTCCCTTTCTGCAATATTCCCTTCAATTTTATATCCCTTGTATAGATCCTCTACATACTCCTTCCATATTTCAGCTTTCCCTTCTTTGTTTAGGACTGGTTCTCCATCTGAGCTCTTGACATTCATATAGCTGCTTCTCCTTTCTCCAAAGACAGAAACGTACCAGTATAAAAACTGGTGATTTTATCAACTGCTTCTTTGAACTGTTTCCCCACTGTTTAGTAAATATTCATTAAATTTAACGAAATGGACAAAAATACTTAAATTTTCATCAGACTTGTTCACAATATATATACACTGCTTATCATTAAGGGATAAGGCGCTACAGTCTGGAACCGCGCGACCGCTACGGTCGCAGGTTCGAATCCTGTATGTGATGTCCTTAGGTTAGTTAGGTTTAAGTAGTTCTGAGTTCTAGGGGACTGATGACCTCAGAAGTTAAGTCCCATAGTGCTCAGAGCCATTTGAAAACTAGTGGTGTGAGTCATGATAGTGTTACGGTGCTGCGGGCATACTTAGAATTTGTCCTGTTGCGCGAGCCTTCGGGTGAAGTCTGGCGCCGGTGGGCCAGCGCTGCGGCGACATCTTAAGGACTGAAGCAGAAGCGCCTGGGACCCTCCGCCTCGCGTTGCCTTGACGCTTCGAGACACTATGACGCTGCGGCTAAACAAAGGCCACCCTGCTGTTGCAGTCATTCAGTGAGGACAGTTTCGTTCAGTGCATGCTACAGACGTGATATTTTGTTCGTTTACTTTAGTCTCTTAGTGTTTTGTGAATTAAGTTTGCAATGGATAAATTTGTTACCAAAAAGGCGCACTCTGAAGTTGATAATACTGCAAGTCAACCTCCAACAATTATTTTGTCGTCAATTGCTTTGCCATCTTCAGGTAAGAACCGTTCACAACCGAAACGTGGACAATCTGGTAAGGGATGATCATTTCAGAAGTCTTGGATGATCAAATATACATGGCTAGAATATGAAGCATCTACCGAAAAAGTTTTTTGCAAAACCTGCAAAGAGGAAGATGCTAAAAATCTATTACAATTTTCTTAAAAAAAAAAGCATTTATTTCTATAGGATTTTCTAACTGGAAAAAGCTTCGGAAAAATTCCGTCTTCATGAAAATACGTTTACACATGAAGAAGGTGTTCTGAAACTAAATTCTATCACTAATTGAATGAACAGTTAGATAGTGATATGAAGAAAGGCCTTTTAGCTCTTGAGACAATTTTTACTACTGTGCAATTTCTATGCCGACAAGGACTAGCAATTAGAGGGCACGAAGATGTAAACTCAATTTTTTTTCAATTGTTGGAACTCCGAAAGAATGACGTAACTGAGTTTAAAGATTGATTAGGGTGTTCGGGCTATAAGTGGACATCCCACGATATTCAAAACAAGATCATTGATCTACTAGGAAAAATTGTGTTGAGAAAGGTATTGGCTTCAATCAAGAAGACTGAAGATTTTTCTATTATGGTTAATGAAACAAGTGATTCTTCGATTCATGAAGAAGTGTCATTTTGTACTGTTGATGATTCCTTAATCGTCAACGAAGACTTTATTGGGTTATACGAGACCCCCAACATGGAATCACAAACTCTGTTTAGTATTTTAAAAGACGTTTTTGCTCGTCTTGATTTGTCAATGGACAACTTAAGAGGACAGTGCTATGATGGTGCCTCGAATACGAGAGGTAAGTTCAGAGGACTAAAAAAGTTAGTTTTGGATATACAACCAAAAGCACGTTGTGTGTACTGCTCTGTTCACAGTTTAGACTTGGCAGTGGTGGACAGTCTCCACCATCTTACATCTATGAAGATATTATGGCGTTTGCCAAGGGATTAATAAACACCAAAAGGGAATCCAAAAAAAGGATGGGACTTTTCAGAAGCATACGCTGTGAGACTGCCAACAACCAAACTGGTGTACGATCCCTTTGCCTGACTCGATGGACTGTGTGAGCTTCTAGTACATTGAGAATATTGAAAAACTTCGAAGAACTTCTAGATTTTTTTGAAACATTTTCTGCAGAGGACAAAACAGAGGCAGGTTACAAATGTGCAGGCTACCTTGAGTAAATGTTACAATTCAAGACTTATTTCTTTTTACGTCTTTATTGCCATGCAATGAACCCCGTAGAGGATGTCAATGAAAAAATTCAATGCCCTCATCTTAATGCGACAGCAATGTTTTATGTTTTATTCTTTTAATGATAGTTTAGCATTTATTTAAGTATAATTTCAGTCTTTTCAGAGCTATATATTCACTGCTCTGTAATAGTCTATAAGCATGATTATTAGTGTCAATTAAATTAGCTTTTCGCGAAAATACCGTGCATGTTTATGTTTCGTTTCTTTTTCAAAGCCAAAAAATGTGTCAGGCTTGTCGAGTTTCCCGGAGTGTCGATTTATCGAGAGTCCAGTTTTTGGGGTTTTAATGTTGATCATATGACTCTAAAATGATTGAAAAAACTTTTAAACTCACTATTTTTCATTTAAAATTTAAAAAATTTCCCAGAGCAAGACTCCCAGTATGGGCACCCATAATATTTTTTATAAGTCGGCACACCTGGTGAGGGAGATAAAATCTTCCTTATTGTTTCACCTGTATACACAATAGCAATGATATGATCACATCGTCGATTATATTTATAACTGCGTGTTTTTTTTTTGTTTTTTTTTTTTTTTTGTCTGCGTAGCTATTCCACATGTTTCATCATTCTTTCTCATTTTTCATACAGTGTAAAATTTTTATGCTAATGAGTGCTTGTTAAATGGCTGCTATAGCTTTTATGAACTGCCACACAAGCATAAGCATAAGTATAAAATCTTGCATGTCAAAACAACAAAAATTTTTATTAAGAAAAAAGATAAGGAATTCTTAACTGAAAGACTAATTTCAACTCACAGTCATATACTACTCGTTGTCCTACTATATTTGATATGCTGTTATCTTTGTCTAAATCTGAACTGATTTTTCTTTCTTTATTGAATTTCAGTCCCCCCCCCCCCCCCCAGAGGAGGGGGAAGGGGTGGGCTGGCAGCAGTGTAATATGTCTCTCTGCAGCCTACAGAAAAGTTAAAAACATAATGAGGAGATGACAAAACAATATAAACAGACGATAAAACGGTGACCGTTTAAAACTGTAACATGGCGAAAAGTTGCAAAGTGAAAATATAAAAACAATGGATCGGTGATGCTTATTAAAACACATAGTAATTAGACTGGCACAATTGAAAAACACAGCGACAGTTTGGTTTCTGTTCGCAAGAGTTAAAAAAAGAACACCAAGCGACCGTATGTTGTCTGTACACAACACTGAACACTCACGTAAACACTGCATAATAGAGTATACACGAAGGCAGATGGGGGGGAGGACACAGACAGAGGAGTGGGAAAGGGGGGCGGAGGATCTGAACTGATTTTTTTCCCTTTATTGTGATTTCAGGCATCAGCTGAGCGGGCCAGGGAGGACTTGAACTGTTATTGTTTTTTTTTTCCTTTATTGTGATTTCAAGCCTCAACTGAGGCGTGCCGGCAGCGGCCTGCATGCGCCGCCTCATCCAATCGGTTATATATGATACATGACCCATCGCTGTGCCCGAGTACACATCGAACGGCTCAACCACTTTACGCGACAGCTCGATACATCTAGTAGCCAACCTAGAGACATCTTTTGGTTCTATCTACATGGCATTTCTTAGCTTTATTCATGTACGAGGGTGGTTTGAAAAGTTCTCGGAATCACCACAAGCGGTCAGCGCTAGCGCAACGAGTTGTTCATGTGATTCATTGAACTGTTGCCTGTGAACATGTGCCACGTCAGTGCTCCTGGAAGTGAGCTATGGTGGTGACGTGACTCTGTATGTTCCCGCCTACTGATTTGCGAAGATGGAAAAAATCGAGATTCGAGCTGTGATTAAGTACTTCGTACAGAAAGGTGTGAAAGCAAAGGACATTCATCTCGATTTCTGGAATAGACTCGGGGACTCTGCTCCTTCATATTCAACTGTTGCCAAGTGCATAAATGAATTTAAATTTGGTCGGGAGAGCTTAGATGATGATCCGCACAGTGGTTGGGCAAGATGTGTCACTACTCCAGAAATCATTGCAAAAGTGCACAAAATGGTCATGGAGTATCGCCGATTGAAAATGGGTGACATTGTTCACGGTTGCCAGATGTCATGTGAAAGAGTATATCACAGTTTAATTGAAGAATTAGAAATGAAAAACACATCTGCAAGATGGGAGCCGCGACTCTTGATGCTGGATCAAAAACGCATGAGAATGGACTTATCAGAATAATGTTTGGCCCGTTTTAGGAGAAACGAACAAGAGTTTTTGCGCTGGTTTGTGATCACAGATGAAACGTTGGTGCACTGCTATATCCCAGAGACAAAAACAACAGTCAAAACAGTGGAAGCATGCTGATTCTGCGCCGCCAAAGAAAGCAAAGACAATTCCTTCTCCGGGAAAGGTCATGGCATCATTGTTCTGGCATGCGAAGGGGACTCTGTTGGTAGATTATCTCCCCACTGGGCAAACAGTTACTGGAGAATACTATGCTAACCTCCTGGACAAATTGCAACAAAGATACGCGAAAAAGGCCACGTTTAGCAAGGAAGAAAGTCATCTTCCATCAAGACAATGCGCACCTGTACACATGTGCCGTCGCCAAGGCAAAATTACACGAAGTAAGGTATGAATTGTTGCCACACCCTCCTTATTCACCTGGCACCGTCAGACTTCCATCTCTTCCCAAAACTGAAAATTTTTCTTGGTGTACGAAGATTCACTTCAAACGAAGAATTGGTAGCCGGAGTTGACAACTATTTTGCAGGCCAGGAGGAAACTCATTTTCGAGATGGGATCAAAGCACTGGAACATCGTTGGACCAAGTGCCTTAATCTACAAGGAGACCACATTGAAAAATTAAAAAAAAGTTTCAGTGATGTAAGTATTTTTTTCTATTGCGTTACGAGAACTTTTCAAACCACCCTTGAATTATGGGTTTTAGTACTAAAAGTAATTGTGAAACACATTCTTCTAAGGTGCAAGTCGTATGTAAAAACAGCAGCTAACAAATAAATAAAAGATAGCAATCACAATTTAGTTTAACTCTCGAGCTTTCACTAGTCTAGCAAATGCAGTGATGTATGTTGGTACTCTCTATACGATGGGTTGTGCCACCACTACATTTAGTTTAATAATATTTATTTCGTTTACAAAGGATTTACTTGTTGGTTAATTTCCATCCTTGTTTCATCTGGACGTTGACTTGTTTTCAAACTGCTTAAAAGCTGGTAACATTTTGACACGTTGTTCTAATACTTGCACAGAGGTAACAGTGATTGGAACACTCGTTTGCAACCACTTATTATTCTCTAATGACCAAATAAAATACTGCATTGTGTTCAGAGTCAAACAATATTTTTTTATGGCATTTCTGCCTTTGACCGTCAGCTTTACTTTAAAGAGTGAGAACTGTCATTGTAAATGTGTTCAAATACAACAGGAGTTTGTGCAGCTTTGGGATATAACGCAATTTCCTCCTGTATTTCACAAAACTGTAGAATTTAAAGCACAGCTATATCTTGTTCTTGACATTAGTTCGAAGTTTCTGATGTGCTGTTTGTAATCCCCCCACCCGAGTCAAACATCAAGTGATTTTTCGAGCCGCACTGGAAACCATGTCGAGTTCCGCAATGTATCAGGAAATCTCGAGCCTGTTCGAATGCAGGTATCGTTTGCCCAGTCCTACGTGAACACGGAACCATTTTTCACAGTAATAAATCATTGCTAGTGAATAAAGATGGGATAACTGACAGAAAAAAATCATAGGAATGACTGAATATCGAAATGCAAACCTTTGGATTTGTAGTATGGTGCTTACTCGTAGAGACACGCTGGTATTCCCTATTAAGAAAAAAAGTTTCTAGTTTTTCGTGCTGAAAGGATAATACTTTTTCTTGGTAGCAGGACAAGAACGTATACACAGACTGACGATTTGACCATATATTTTATTCATTATAGTTTAGTTACGAAACTTTCCATTTGACTTTCCTGGTTCTTTCATGTCATAGTCTACACGCCAGTGGTCTCCGTGATCCAGTCGCGCACCTGCACGATGCTGGTGAAGATGCTGGGGTAGCCGGGCATGGCGCAGCCGTTGCTCCAGGAGGTGATACCCACCTGTACGCCGTTGAGCACTGCTGGACCTCCCTTGTCCCTACCGCAGGTGCCCTTCCCCCCGCCAGACCAGCCGGCGCAGAACTGGCGCTCCGTCAGCTTGCCGCTGTAGATGTCTACTTCGCTGCACTCGTCCCAGTTGACCACGTACAGGTACACGGCCTGCAACACCTCTGCAGGGTAGCCACCATTCCAAAGCGTGCCCCAACCCATCGCCGTCACCAGAGCACCGTCCGGTGGCGCCTCCGTCGACAGAGTAATGGGCTGCGATCACAGATGAAAATCACAACATTTTCATTTGATGTTTTGCTATTGAACTCACGTATTCAGAATGTAAACGAAGAAAACGTACATGTCAGCACTCTTCATTGTTAATAACAGACTTTCGTCACACTGGCCAAGAAGGCAAAACAACAGTACAATGGTGGGTAACGACTTGTTTTCAAACTGATTAAAGGCTGGTAACATTTTAACATGTTGTTCTAATACTTACACAGGGGTTACTGCATCCCATCCGATCAGTTTTCAGTGTGATTCCATCATCTTCAAACATCCTACCTAGATTTACCGTAAAGGGTTGGGAACTGTAGGGTCCTCATAAATGTCTCAAGAATGCACTACATGTCAGAGGCTCCTACACAGGTAGCTGAGTGTGTATTACACACAAGGGTTTTTAGATTAGTCTACACAATGATAGCTATGGAGCCCCTGAAGTACAAGGGCTACTTTTTTTCAAGATCCAATCGGTCACGAAATTAAAACCGCAGTGAAAATCCAATGAATCTTTGTGCAGATGCGTTGCACAGTGTCTCTAGTACGCCCATCGATCGCGTCACGTCGCACGTTTCAGTTCCCAGTGCGCAGTGAGCACGTAAACATGCGCAGAAGAACAGGGTATCCCGCCAAGAGCGAAGTGAGTGCTCTCATTCGACTTCTTCGTGTTGAGGGGTGATATGCAGCCGAATGAGTAATGTGTACGTCGAAACTCTCATGAGTGACAGCAATGTGCGGCAGTGGTGCAGGAACTTCGAAGTAAGACGTACAGACGTTCACGATGCAGGCAGTCAGGGAAGGAAGAGAGTGTCAACTGATGATCTCGTTCGCTAGTGGATCAGGCTATTCGAGAAAACGGTCGCTCCACAATTCCTGTGTTGAGTGATTCGTTTCCCGAAATTTCTAGGTCATATCTATACAATCGTGAGTGGGGGTGTGGGTTCCCAAGATGCTGTATGACCATCGGAAAACACAGCGAATGGGCACCGCTGAACGTTTCTCTAGCGCTACCACGATGAAGCAGAAGAGTTTTTCAACAAAACTGTCAGAGGGGACGAGACATGAGCCCATTTCAAAAATGAAGAAACAAAAGAGCAATCCAAGCAGCGGGTTCATTCACATTCCCAGAGTAAATCAAAGAAGTGCAAGCGAACAAGCGAATATCCTCCATCAGAAGGTGTATGTTTACTGTGTACTGGGACCAAAAAGGACTTTTGTTGGTAGAATTCATGCAACGTGGCACGACCATCACCGCAGCATCAAACACCGTGACTCTTCAACGTCTACAGAGGACAATTGAGAACAAGTGATTAGGATGTTGTCATCAAGCATTTTCTTTCTTCACGACAATACTGTGTTACACACTGCTGCTGCAACTAAGACGCTCCTGCAGCGATTTTGATGGGAAGTGTTTGATCACACACCACACAGCCGCACTTGGCTATCTCAGATTTTCATCTCACTGGTCAAATGAAACACTGGCTACGATGACAGCAATTTGGCACACATGCTGCAGACCTTCTACATCTACATTTCGTTAATCCTCCCAAAGCCGTCGGACGAAGAGTGCTGGGGGATACCTCTGGTACCACTACCTCATTCCTGATTTCCTGTTTCATTCGCGACAGGCCATACACCAGCATAGAGAACTGACTGAAAGCACGGTACACGTGTATGATGAGGGCATTGAAAAGATGGTACCACACTAATACAAATATCAAAGTCGCAGAAGCAACTTTGTTGAGAAGTTGCTGCAGTGTGTAGCTAAAGTTATAAATAAAACTTTTTTGATTTTCACTGTAGCTTCCATTTCGCGACCGATCGGCCCTTGAAAAAAAAATGGTAGCCCTCGTACTCATATTAATGTACGATCCAATGAAATGCCCCTCTACAGATGTGATGCTCAAAATCCTAGTGATCAACTTCCAAACAATTAACAACAACGTATCACAGTTTGAAGACGTCCTAAAAACCAGTGGAGTTCATATAACACTAGGTGCAGATAGTTGCCAAAAACCCGAAATTAACCGCAGTGAGATTTTTGAGGGGAATACGCGCATATATCGAAATGATAGGTCAATGGGAAAAGGAGGCAGTTTATTCGTCGCTGCTGAGTCCGCCGTTATACAGCCACATACACAGAGGGCCCATGGCAAGGTGAAACTTCAGAGTGGTGCCACATAGATAAGTTCCGATGCTGTGGAGGGCGCTAAAAGTGCGGCCTACATCATGCTTCCACCTGGCGTCATGAAAATAGTTCGCAAATGAACATTCACTCGCCAAACGCGGGTTTAAGGGGATGCACAGCTGCATTCATCAATCAAAATTGGAGTCAGTGTCTCCAGTCTCTCACGCTGTCTCAGTATACGCCGGATCTCACAGTACATGTGTATGAACAGAGAGTGCAAGGACTTACGTAATATTGTCACCGCCAGCAAAGCCAGACTGCACTTACTACTAGTTAAGTGAGTTCATCGTTGCTCTGATTCAGGAACAGAACAGTGTCCGTAGATAGAACTGTGTAACCACTTTACCACGCATTATCATCATCATAATACTGTATTTGGAGTCACGAATGACGGCTGTCGAGTTTAGGCTTGTTCTGCGCACCTACGTCACACATTCTCCGATAGCTAATGAGCGTTGAGTTGTGTTCTGAGGGCTCTGCTGTGAACGTCGTAGTCAGTGCGAGCATTAAACGTGATAGTACCGAGTTGCGTGGTAAATTTGAATACCATTTGTTGCGAGTTGTTATCGCTGATGATCGTGCTAAGCGAGAAATTGTACATAAACAAACGAGAGAATGAAACAGGAAAGCAGGGATGAGATAGTGGTACCAGCAACAACGTATGACAGTTTGAAGACTTCCTAAAAACCGGTGGAGCTGGTAATCCCCGACCGTGCCTTGACTTGCACGAACCGCCATAGTTAGTGAACCGGACTTTGAAGATATGTAACATATATAATCTCTAATGAAACACTGTTAATTGTATTTCTGCCAACATTATTCTGTCGTGGTTCCACTATATCAGCTTTTCGCTGGGACGAAGCTAATTAACTGCTCAGTGTTTAACAAACCACCTCAGTAACAGCAAATAATATCTGTGGTAGGGTGTTCTCTTCTTGCCACGTTCATATTGGATACCAAGCTTCTTTGGTGTACACAACAATCGCAGTAGACAGGAAACTCTCTACCGTGACAGAAATTGATGCTCCATGTTAGACAAAGTCTCAGTATCAAGAGTGAGCTTAAATTTGTAACTGGGTCCTTCCACGGCCCACCAGACTCACCCCACATATGTAGCCGCAAACTATCGAGAAAACCTCAGCTCGCTAGTAGGTATTTTCCTCAAATACACTATTATTACTGGAGGAGACTTCTTATGGGACTTAACTGCTAAGGTCATCAGTCCCTAAGCTTACACACTACTTAACCTAAATTGTCCTAAGGACAAACACACACACCCATGCCCGAGGGAGGACTCGAACCTCCACCAGGACCAGCCGCAGAGTCCATGGCTGCAGCGATCTAACAAGTGATTGGCATAAGTACAGTTTTGTAAGCAGCGGGCATGACAATACATCTTGCAAAGCAATATTGACATATTACTCTGAAAACATCAAGAACAGTTCGGGAGGCCACTCATGACTACTATATTAGATCTAATGGTAACAAATACACCTGGCAAAAGACGATGAACGCTTCATACTCGATGATAAACTGCACACTATAGCGTAGCGTCGTATGCGAGAAGATTTGACTAGTCAGCAACTCTGTGTGAAACAAGAGGTTTAAAATTGGTTTAACAGTAAAATATGGGTTGCAGATGAGCGAAATTGTAATCTACTGCTTATATGTGTAATTTACTGATATTGTGAATGTAGAAAAGATGTAAACTGGAACTGTGAGTTAAACATGATGTTAATATAATGTATAGAAACAGTAACCTATATTCTAGATACAGAAAAGATGTAACCTGAAATTGTAATATATTGGCTATAGATGTTTTATGATAATACAACTAGGAACTTCCATAACATATTGACCAACAATTCAGTGTTTTTCTTGTGATCTACACCTACCAGGAGAGATCGAGTGCCTGTCTGAATTATTCTAGCTACTTTATGCATTTACACTGTTGCCTAGATTATGTTAGGAATAGCTTTCGTGGAATGGTTTACTATTCTGGGCGGCCAGACGATAGTTTGAACCCCATTGTCTTAACATTTGCACCACATAGCTTGGAGGGACACGCAAGACAGACTGTTGCTAGGCCTCACAGACCTTGCAGGGATCCTGAGGGTGGACAGAGGGGCTTTTAACTACCAATGTAGCAAGTCCTCCTCAGTGTGAAAAAGTTCACTTGACTCCCGCAAAAGTTATTGTGACCTGTTTAAAACTTAATATGAACTCTTTAAATGAAATTTCCGCTATTTGACTGTCAAGTGTTCATTCATTTTACACAGTCATGATTTCGGCTTTATAGCTATTCTCAAGTGCATGTTGAAATGGTAAAATATACGTCACCTGTCCATGAGATGTCATCGCCGAAGAAACACAGGATACGTGAACACATTGAAGATACATAATATGGCTGACAGTGTGCTCAGTGAAAAACCATTGACACACAGTGTGACATATTTAACAGCCAATATGTTCCTGTGACCCGCATTCCTCACTTCTGTTCCTCAACTGTTTCGAGTTGATGAACAGCAGTAATGGACGTTCTAGTGAAGCGGAAACATGTTTCACCTTTAGGAATTCACATATCTCGTAGCTCAATGTGTGCCTGGTTATGGTTCCGACAGAACAACATGTAACAGAGACGAGGTACTGGCAGAAGTAAAGCTGTGAGGACGGGGCGTGAGTCGTGCTTGGGTAGCTCAGTTGGCAGAGCACTTGCTCGCGAAAAGCAAACGTCCCGAGTTCGAGTCTCGGTCCGGCACACAATCGTACTCCGCCAGGAAGTTTCAACATGTAACAGAATTAATGATAATTAACTGAAACCTTCAGCTGCCGACAAGTGTTGTTGACATACCTTGAAGGGGACAGCTAAAAATGTGTGCCCCGACCGGGACTCGAATCCGGGTTCTCTTGCTTACATGGCAGACGCTCTATCCATCCTTTTTTTTAATATCATTTTGTTCGTTTTAGTTCGTTGCATCTGCTTGGGGTGGATGTCGCAAGACATCCGTTTCAGTTCGTCGTTGATCCATTAATTCAGTTTTTTTTATTACAGAGGATCCATCTGAGCCACCGAGGGCACAGATGAATAGCGCGGCTGCAGGGACTTATCCCTTGCACGCTTCCCGTGAGGCCCACATTCCCAACTGTCCACAATCTACATACATAATGTTCCTAACAGATACTTTGCCCATCCATGTAAGCAGGAGATCCCGGGTTCGAGTCCCGGTCGGGGGGCACATTTTCAGCTGTCCCCATCAAGGTATGTCAACAACACCTGTCGGCAGCTCAGGGTTTCAATTAATTATCATTTATTCTACAGAAGCTGCACGATCATGAATGGTATCTGTTCTTTGGAGAACAGTTACTATCTTCATATGTAACAGAATTATTTCATTCACACTTAAAAAGAATCTCTCATCAAGAACGATACCGATAAACAAAGTAAAATTTCAATATACGCTACCTGACATAAATAAATAAATGAAATAAAATAAATTAAAAAATGAAGCATCCAGAAAGGAAGGAGGAAACGAAATGAAACTTAGCTGGTTCAGAGGGTAAAGAGAATATGTATTGATATTTCACTGATTACAGAACCGAGTCACATTTACAAACAACTTATCAGTGTGACGTTGCAGACCCTCTGGACTGGAAGCTGTCAGAAAAGTCGTTGTATCCTCTCATGAGGCACCCTGGCTCACCCTATTGTAACTGGTCTTTATTTTCTAGATACTGGCACGGGGATTGCGTTGACTTCTTATCTGGTTCCATACATGTTTCATCAGGGACAGATCTGGAGATCTTGGTGGCCACGGGAGTATCTCAAAATCACGAAGACAGTTCATAGAAACACATTCTAATTGGGGCAAGCATTGTCCTGTTGAAAAATAGCCCCCACACTACTGTCACATGAGGACACAGGATGTCAGTGATGTGCCACTGTGCCGCCAGAGTTCACTCAAGCACTACCATCCACGACCTGATGTCGTGCCCAATGGCCCCTCATACCGTGACGCCAGGAATAACAGCCCCGTGCATCTCCAAAACATTGGAAGAATTAGACATCTCTCTAGGTTCCGCCGTACTCGCCAACGACGGTCATCCATAGCAATGCAGAGCTGCGATTCATCGCTGAAGACAATGCGACGCTGTGCCTCCCTGTCACGACACCACTCCAAAGGCAGCATTTGGGTTGTGATTTTAACAGAAGTCTGCGCATAGTCCTGTAATCCCTACACTCGCTGCTGCTAGCCTCCGACCAATGGTGCGGGATGACAGAGCACGTTGCTTGGTGCCCATTACTTGTTCTCGAGTGGCAGGTGCAGCATGAGGAGGTTACAGTGTGCTTGGTGCATAATAAGGGGGTTCCTCCCTTACGGTGGTCAGACATAGTCGATAGGAACCGTGATAACAAGTATGCCTGTTCTCACGTCCCCACACAGGAAGCTGTGTACTGGCAAGACGGGTGTTTCTCTAGTAGCTGCGGCGCACCTTTTACGTCACATGTGCTATGTCTTTAACTGGTCCACACCTTCCACACCCATCACTTCACAAATTATGTGATGTGTAGCACTCGATGATGGAGCAATAGTCTACGAAACTAGTCGTGCTACTAAAATATCATTTGCAAACTGAAGCATATTTCTCACTCCTATCAATACGATGCTCAGTTGCGGTTGTTCTTCGGATTAGCCTTTATGTACCTTGTATTTCCGTTATACAAGGTGAGGCAGCTAAGTCATAATACCCCTTGTATCTCCCCAACCGTAATAGATACAGAGATGCCGTTTGGACAGTGAATTACAGGGACAGGGGCTACTTGAATACATCACATTTCTTGTTTTTGCTATTTTTTATTAAGAGATATGAGATCATTTTTGCGTAACATGATGGGCTTAAAAAGACGGTTTCAAATATGTGTATATCATAATATTTAGGCGAATAGTTCTCGTATCGTGTTCGTCTGTAATGCATATATGCAGTTCCTTCACGTGTTTAAGCCAAGTATTACGCACATTTATGCGATCGGGAATGCTCAATAGCAGCCAGGCTACATGATTTAACAATTAAGCGTCAGCAAGAGCATTAGTGATGAAATCATAGGAGGCAATGTTGTGCAACCTTACTAGGGACAGGATCCGACTATTCGGGAGTAGGATCTTACAATCTGAGACAGTGTTCCGAGACAAATTTCCGTCACAATGTCCGCAAACGTGACGTCAGATTCGCCTAGCAACAGTGATCTGAACGGCCATTGGCTGAAGGTTTGTATATATATATATATATATATATATATATATATATATATATATATATATATATATGTGTGTGTGTGTGTGTGTGTGTGTGTGTGTGTGTGTGTGTGTGTAGGAAACGAGAGAAGTGTCATCATTGTCTGAGAGAGAAAGGTCCTTCGGGAAGACAGGGCGAGTCAGTTGCGAGGAGCCACTTAAAACGCACGGTCGAGTAACCGGGGTGACTCTAAAAGAACGGTCACAAGTGCATATTTCAGATATTAAACAAGATATAAAATGAAGTTATTAGTTATAAGAACGCTACGTGTCGTGGGCAGTGTCTATCATTATGTAAAGTCAAAAAACGGTGTTAATGTGTGTAAAGGGTCGAATAACGGCGTAGTCCAGAGCCGCCATATTGCAAATGCTGATTCTGTGACGTGTGTGACAAAGCAATATCTGTATTAAAACAAGTATAGTACAAAAGTTGTTAACAATTAACAACTGGCATCCCTAAACACTCCACTTCAGCAGGATCACCACCTAAATGGAACCTGGCGACTGAGCGCTACCACTGTGCTACGAAGGACTAACCGAAGCAGCAAGACACCAGGTTAGTGACACCGCCTAGAGAAGTACTTCCTTTTCGCTACAATTCCAATGAGGGTGTTGTACGTTCTTCGAAGTGGCGTAGTCCAAAGCGACCTTTGCTGTTGTGTAGAGTACATGGTAAACGTTGCGAGTCCGTCCTTACACAAACACGCCCATTTACCCGACAATAGTAATACATACTGCGATTTTTTGCGCAAAAATTAACCGATGATGTCGCGCAAATATTATTCAGTTATTTACAACTGTGATACCAAAATAGAAGACAACATACAGTATTAAAATACTACAAAATGTTAACACATTTTAAGTAACAGAAATACAAATATATATGAGGAGGTCCTTATTGATCGCAATTATTTCGTACGTATTTGTTTTTTATTTGAAAATATTTACTATTGATCACAATACGAAGCAAATACACACAAAGATGCAAAATACATACCGTACACGACACAAAACCTTACTGAAGCATGTGCTCAAAATGCTTCCCCTCTGCTGCAATGCACATTTGTAGTCGCCGTTCGAATGATCTGCGAACGGTTGTGAGGGTATCACGTGAGATATCAGCGCAGGTTTCGATGATACGTTGCTTCATATCGTCTGGCGTAGTTGGTATTTGAGCATACACTTTATTGCTCCCCACAGAAAAAAAAATAAAGAGGGATCAAATCAGGAGACCGAGCTGGCCACTTCACTTCAGCACGTCGTCCTATCCCACAATCCGGGAACTTTTCATTTAACAGCTCTGTAGCCACACGGGAAGAGTGAGTAGGACAGCCTCAGGACAACATGCACTGACGCGTAGTTAGTGGTACCACTTCCAGCAAAATGGGCAGAACGTTTCGCAGGAACTGTGCATAGTTATTGCCATTTAGTATACCCGGAATGACGTACGGGCCCGCAATGACATTTCCGACGATACCGCACCACACGTTGACACTGCACGGTTGATGATGCTGTACCTGGCGAAGCCAATGAGGGTTCTCTATTGACCAGTAATGCATATTATGCAAATGTACATTATCGTGGTTGGTGAAAGTCGCTTCATCAGTAAAAAGCACCGGTTGAAAAAATATTGGATTATCTTGTAGGCGCTGCAGAGCATACCGGCAGAATTCCTGGAGCCGTTCGAAATCCACAATGGGGGAGTGCTTGATGTAATGAGAGGTGAAACGGGTGAAATCTATGCCGTGCAATATGCGTAGAACACTTCTCTGACTTATACCACATTCCGAGGTGATACGTCGGGACGAAACAGTAGAGTCGTTATGCGCCAACGCTAGAATGCTCTTTCATGTACCTCGCCAGTTGCAGTTTTCTGCCTTGTCCTCTGAATGGCGTTCCATGATCCCTATTCAAGTTGTTTCTTGCAAATACGTGCAAGCGGCTGGCGCGTAGGACGTTCACGATCAGGGTACAGCTTTCCATATCGCTTTATTGCTCTAACAGCATTTCTTCTGCTTTCACCATACACTAGAAGCATATCTAACTTTTCTTCATTGGTGTACATGTCTGCTCCAAGAAACTGTGACGGAAATGCGATGTCTCATTACCCCAGCAGCACATTTATACCCTTTCTCTCCAGCTACCTCGTGCGTCACCTTGCGGCGTTATCGAGAAGCAGGAAAACAACGCCTTCCCTGTTAATTTCCTCAAAGGTCAACAGGAAAGGTCGTATTGGACAACGCCGCTGCGAAGGACGAATACGATACAGGAACATATCCATGTCTCAAAAACTATTCGCCTAAATATTATGATATACTCATATTTGAAACCGTCTTTTTAAGCCCATCATGTTACGCTAAAATTTAACATAGGGTTCCATTTAAAAAAAAAACAAAGATGACCTCATATCTCAGCAATAAAAAAAGCACAAACATGAAATGCGATGTATTCAGGTAGCCCTTGTCCCTGCAATTCACTGTCCAAACGGCATCTTTGTATCTATTACGGTTGGGGAGATACAAGGGGTGTCATGGCTTAGCTGCCTCACCCTGTATAATGTTGATAGGCTTGTTCCTGAATTAAGCTTTTACTAGAATGAGATAATTGAAATGTAGCAAAGCAGGTACTGAATACGAACACACAATGATAAGGCATCCATATTACTGCTTGTCAGTCATTATAAATGAAATATAATTTTTGCACTATGTGTCCTGTGAGCAAACCACACCATATCCGACAATAAGCCATCTCCCTTGCTTACTTTGCACTGCGTTTTTTCTGTTCAGTTTTGTAAGTCGTTTGCAGCAAGATTTGGCAACTTAACACATTCATTGCCTTCAGTAAACATTTACCTCACCTAAAGCAGTGCAACTTCCGATGGTTCTAAATCATGACGATCCACGACCCAAAAATAAGTAACTAGAATGCTGGTGGGAGAAATTTACTTCGCGTTTATTCACCATGTGAAGAGAATGCTCGCAGGGAAAGGTTGAATTAGACTGGCTAGATTTAATTATGACTTATATTTTTGAAATAAGCGACGGAATCAACAAAAATAAAGAAAGATGGCTTTCGCATCAGAAGACATTATAAGCAGGAGAAACATCAAATAAATGTTATTTTATCGATGCTGGATCTTGTGAACTCCTTGGCCATTTATGATAGTTAGTGAATGAGGCACAAGCCACAAGTACTTTTTAATTATTTTATTTTAGTGCCATAGCTAGTTTCGGGCTACCATGCCAGTCTTCAGAGGCTAATATTTTCAGTTACATAAATGTTTTCATCATGTTTGCTGCTCCTACACTGCACAAGAATATCTGAATATTTACTGCCACTTTATAAGTTGTTTCATTAATAAAAACAGTCAAATGTGGTTGCATTGATTTAGGTATAATGTGAAATATTTGTACACGCTTACGTAAGTTCCAATGGATGGCGATTGGTTTTGTTGTGGTCCATGTGGTTTTCGACGTCGAAGTTAGGCTATTTTCCTATGTTAAAAATATGGTTCGGATTGTTGTTACTCTGATTGATTATAACATTTAAATAGCATTTACAGTCAAATGTTGTCACAAAATATCTGTTAGTTTTATGTAATTAAAGCTTAAAAATCATTAAATATCAAGATCTGGTCACGTGATCGAAAACGCTCTGTTATTGGCTGATACTCTGGTGACGTCACAGACTAGGAATAACATGCGTTACAGAAGCGTTAGCCGCAGTTACGAGGTTATTACGTACTTTTTCTGCAAACAGGTTAGCTATTTAGTGATGTAAAACGCAATTACGACTTTTAAATAACAATGGAAAGGAATTTTGTGAACACCGATAGTGGAAGCCTTATGAAAGTTGATGCGTTTATGCACCAATCATTTAGAGCAGCGATATGTGCAACGACGGACATTCTGCAACAACATTAAGCTCGCTCAGAACTAAGGTTCAAATGGCTCGGAGCACTATGGGACTTAACTTCTGAGGTCATCAGTCCCCTAGAACTTAGAACTACTTAAACCTAACTAACCTAAGGACATCACACACATCCATACCCGAGGCAGGATTCGAATCTGCGACCGCAGCGGTCGCGCGGTTCCAGACTGTAGCGCCCAGAACCGCTTGGCCACTCCGGCCGGCGTGAACTAAGGAATTGTAGAACTTTTGCAAATGTGTGCGTATATTATAACTAGATTGTCGATTATCAGTTATGAGCTACGACCCAAAGCACAATAACATTACTCTTGGTAAAACGTACTGGCAAAAATAAGTGCCAATTTCCTCTGTAGAAGAAACTCGGGAGAAAACTTTTATCTAACAAACGTTCTGCGGCCCACAATGCTTTATAACGCATCCGACTGCGAAGAAAGAGGTCAGGTGTTCCATTCTGGAAAGGATCATTTTATTTTTTTACTCGAAATAAGAAAATAGCGTTAACAAGAACTGATTGTAGCAGTTGTTTCGATTGTGTGATGTAGTATATATAGTTTCACATTAGTCTTAGTCCGGGAAATGGATAACGGAGGATATACGCATTTACTTTGCGAACAAACAGTTCACTTTTTTGAAAAGCGTTGCTAGTAGTGAAGGTATTAGCATACGGCCCCAGTACAACGAAGTGTAGGACGATGACGTTATACGGAGAGATATAAAGTGCGTTCAACATGCAGGTGATACAAACGTAAGGGCTGTGATGTATGTGAGTGTAAACTAACGTTGACGTCTAAAACAGACTTACTTCATCTTTATGTGACATGATGAAACTGCAAAAGTTTAAACAATAAGGATCCTAGTTGGACAGTACGAAGATAAAAACGTTGTTCCTCATAAAGTATAAAGTGTTGGTCACATTAACTACAAAATATCTTCTTGAACGTAAAGTATGTGAACAGCGATTTCAAATGTGAGCGCACGTAAACGGCAAGGAAAACACAATTATATTTCGTTTCTGATCGGTGTGGTGAAGTTTTGTGATTGTGATTTGGTTCTCATATGAGAGGACTGTCGAGTCGTTTTACAAATAAGTTAACATATTCTTTCGTGTTAGATTCGAACCAGCGATCTATGGACATCGACTCGTAAAATTCTACGGTGTACCGCTCTAACAACAGAGCTACCCCACAATTTAAGTGTAGTTGGCTACAACGACAATTTTCACTAGGAGTTTAATTTTGTCGAATGACGCTATTCTACTTTGTAACAGTGGGAGAGCGTATCTCAAAGGTTAGTTAATGTTAACTTCACAGTGCAACACATTTTTAATTAATTTAGTGAATTTGTGCGTCGACGTGGTGGTAATTTGCCGGTAGAGTGCAACCACATTTTATGCTTCTTTTCATTCTCTGGAACACTCAAAAACAACTTATCAGGAGTTTTTATAGATGTATTTGTACAGTATGATATTACACAGCATTTGTAACCCATTTTCCGAAACGTTAATACCAAAACAAGACATAAGCGTGAATTAACGTAAGACAGTAGAAGCAGTGAGCTAACAAGTGACGTCACAGGCATCACATGACTCGAATGGAGCGTTTCAGTGAGCTTTCAAATTATCTGAATTTCATTGCCGTTTTTATAGAAAAATACTGAAACTTAAGAGAAAAGAAAGCTTGTTAGGGGAATAAAATGATATAATTAATTATTTAAGACAATTTGCAGAAAACAGTCAAATACCCTATTACAGGCAGCACACATATTGCAAATAGATTACTGTGGCACACTTAATAATATTCTTAATGTCAGTTTTCAGCATCAACATGTGTTATACACTTGATGTTGTTGTTTACAATGTGAAGATCATTATTAAGCAAAGATACAAAGACATCATTAATTTCCTATTGATGACGCAAGTAAACAAGGCAAAGATGATGTTTGAGATGTACAATATGCAACAGGTTAATAATAGAAAAATGTATGCACTCTAAGATTAGAGTAACAAAAAAAGATGTTTGTCCTATGGTCTTTTAATAATAAGTTTACTTTTAGAATGCAAATGTCATTCTGTTATTAATTTGCACATCCCACACACCACCTTTCCACTGTTTATATCCTTGGTCAGCAGGAAACCTTTCTATCTTCGCTTAATGATAATCTTTACATTTCAAACAAAAACATAAAATCTATAGCACGTGTCTGACACTCAACACTGGCATTAAGAATATTACGAAGTGCACTACAGTAATTTATTTACGGTATGTGCTGTTTGCAATTCAACAACACGTACATCGACATGGAAAACCATATGGACCACAACAAAACAAATCGCCATCTACGGGGACGTACGTAAGTGGGTACAATTATTTCACATTACGTATAAATAAATGTAAGCACATTAGCGTGTTTTAATTAATGAAACAACCTATAAAGCTACACTAAGTTTTCAAATGTCCTTGTGCAGTGTAGGACCAGACGACATGCTACTGATCAAAACATCTATGTAAATGAAAATAACCGGCCAGTGTGGCCAAGCGGTTCTAGGCGCTTCAGTCTGGAACCGCGCGACCGCTACGGTCGCAGGTTCGAATCCTGCCTCGGGCATGGATGTGTGTGATGTCCTTAGGTTAGTTAGGTTTAAGTAGTTCTAAGTTCTAGGGGACTGATGACTTCAGATGTTAAGTCCCATAGTGCTCAGAGCAATTTGAACCATTTTTTTGAAATGAAAATATAGTCATCTTTCGATGGGCATGGTAGACCGAAACTGGTTATGGCACTAAAATAAAACATGTTAAAAGTATTTGTGACTGACTGCGTTGTTCACCAACATCAGATAAAGTTTTATCGTAGAGACCCAATAATAAAGTAGACAGAAAATGACCAAGGAAACCTTTATAACAACTTCCTCTGTGGGCAGAACAGGAGGATCACCAAATCCTTCAAAGAAAAAGAAGAAAGATGCTAATCTAATTTAAACCCAAGGAAAGACCACCCAATTATTTGGTCCATAGCAAACATCCTCAGCATTGGCCACAGCATTTCGTCTCGATTCTAAATCTACATTTACATCTACATGACTACTCTGCAATTCACAATTAAGTGCCTGGCAGAGGGTTTATAGAACCATGTTCAAGCTACTTCTCTACCGTTCCACTCTCGGGAACAGCGCTCGGGGAAAACGAATACTAAAAGCTTTCCATGCGAGCTCTGATTTCTCTTATTTTGTTATCATGACCATTTCATTCTACGTAGATGGTCGCGAAAAAGTATTTTCACGCTCTGAGGGGAAAGTTGATGATTGAAATTACATGAGATGGTCTTACCGCAGCGAAAAATGACAGCCACCCGAATTCGTGTGTAATATCCTAGCACTCTCTCTCATGTTTCGCGATAATACAAAATGATCTGCCAGTCTTTAAACGTTTTCGGTGTCCGTCAATCCTATTTGATGCGGATCCCGCACCGCAGAGCAGTACTCCAGAAGAGACAAAGAAGCGTTGTGTAAGTAGTCTCTTTAGTAGGCCTGTTCCATTTTCTAAGTTTTCTGCCAATAAATCGCAGTCTTAGGTTTGCTTTCCCTATAACATTATTTATGTGATAGTTCCAATTTAAGTTATTCATAATTGTAATCCTTAAGTATTTAGTTGAGTTTCCAGCCTTTCCATTGGCGTGATTTACCGCGTAACTGAAATTTCGGAGATTCTTTTTGGTGCTCTTGTGGATGACCACGGTTTTCATGATTTAGAATCAATTGACACTTCTAAACCATACAGATATCTTGTCTAAAACATTTTACAATTCGTTTTGATCATCTGATGACTTTACATGACGTGTAAATGTCACTATCACCTGTAAACGATCTAACAGCACTGCTCAGATTGTCTCATAAATTGTTTATTTAGATAAGGAGCATAAGAGGGCCTATAGCACTTTCTTGGGAAAGGCAGATATTACTTCTGTTTTACTCGACTACTTTCCGTCAGTTATTACGAACTGTGATGTTTCTGACAGGATATCACGGATCTAGTCACAGAGCTGAGGCGACGCCCCCACAGGCACGCAACTTAATTAGAAGTCGCTTATGAGGAACAGTTTTATGGAAATCTAAAAATATGGAATCAATTTGACGTCCCTTGTCGATAGCACTTATTTCTTCGCCAGAATGAAGAGCTAGTTGTGTTTCACAAGAACGATATTTTCTGTGTCCGTGTTCGCTATTTGTCAATAAACCTCTCTCTTCGAGATGATTCATAATTTCGGGGAAGAGTACATGTTCCAAGATACTACTACATATCGCCGTTAGTGATAGGGGTCTATAATTCAGCGGATTATTCCTATTTCTTTTCTTGGGTATTGGTGTGACTTGTGCAACTTTCCAGTCTTTCTGTACGGATCTTTCTATAAGCGAACGGTTGCGTGTGGAGGTATCGTATCAACATGCTCCGAAAGTATTGATTCTTTTACAGAAAAATTACAATTACAAAAAATGTCTTCCGTAGTTTGGACTCGAGTCTGTAATCTGTGAACTTTGCAGACTTAAATAATGATGCAAGGAGGGTAGGACGTCAAACGGGCCGACTTGGAGCAGGCGAGGCACCACAGGACATTTTAATTTCTACTGTCTATAATTTCACAAATAAATTCATAACACTTTGTCAGCACGACCAGGAAGGATTGAGGACTCACACTCATAGCAGTGGAAGTTAAAAAAACGTAGCAAAATACCTTTTTTTACATGTGAAATTTCATCATTTTTTCACATACTACTGGCTGCATTTGTTTCTGTAGGTACACTTTTCTTCCTAAGTAAGAGAGATTCTTCGACGAATTTTGCACAGCATACAAGCATTACTTACAGGTGTATGGGACTCTAGAATTTTCCAAATCTATTAAAACTGTGGTAAAAATTTAGATAATTAACTATAAAATTTGAGTTTTTTCTAAACAAGAAGTTTAAAATGTAACAGTTCATTTATTTTTTCATAAATTAAATAAACTCTAGAGTTTCACACACATATACACATGTAACTATAGTTTGTATGCTGTACAAAATTCATCGAAGAATCTCTGTTACTTAGGAAGAAAAGTGTACCTACAGCAACAAATGCAGCCAGTGATAAGTGAAAAAATGATGAAATTTCACATGTAAAAAAATGTATTTTGTTACGTTTTTGAGCTTCCAGTACTATGAGTATGAATCCTGAATCCTTCCTGATCATGCTTTCAAAGTTTTATGAATTTATTTGTAAAATTATAGACAGTGGAAATTAAAATGTCCTTTGGTGCCTCTCCTGCTCCAAGTCGGCCTGTTTGACGTCCTACCCCCCTTAAGCAACTTTACCACAAAAGTTGTGAATAACCACTAGCACGTCTCAAACGGATATGAATGACAGTGCCACCGTACCTGCACACTGTCGGTGAAGGTAAAGGTGCCGTCGATCTGAACGGCGCCCACGTCGTAGTCCCTCTTTTTTGAGCTGAACTTGTGGTTGTATTCGTTCCGCGTGACGTTGTACAGAAGTCCTCCACTGGTACGATCGGCTGTGCCGACCCGCACCCAGTAGTCTGTGGGCTCGAACTTCTGCACGCAGGCGGCGTTGGTCAGCACCCAGGTGTCGCTGATGATGGTGCCGGAGCACTTGATGTCGCTGCGGTACTGGATGACGGCCATCCACGGGTAGTCCTCGATGCTGGCGTCGCTGCCGTTGACGATCCGCGCGCCGTGCGGCAGCGCGCTGGACGCAGCCATCAGACACAGCAGCGGCAACACCCGCAGCACACGCATCGTCATACTGCTGCAGTCTGTCTCCTCACCTCAGCCGCAACAAGCAGCGGTAGAAACCCGCACACTCCACGCCAGATTAGATAAACATCCACATTCTCACGCTATGGGATCTTCCTTTCAGTCTCTCTGAGATATCGCAGGGGAAAGAGCGGCACTCCATGTGCGATAATCATTGTTTATTTTTATAGATACTAGCGTGGTTTCATAAGACTGGTAAATTTCCAAGAAAGCATGCAACGTTTTTGTTGCGCCTTCGTGATTGGTAGGCTCGATTATTCCAAGGTATAAGGTATTTCAACAATTTACAGCGTACTGTGCGTTACTGATAGCCGTCTGAAATGGTCAGTGTCGGCTGATATTGAAGATAGAGAAAGCCACGTTTCGTGCCGTTATTAAACATTTTCATTCGAAGAGTAGGACAGCAGCAAAAATCAAAACAGAATTGGATGAAGTTCACGCGGACTCTATTATTGAAGGCCGTTTACTTCATCATCATCATAATCACCATCATCATCATCATCTTCTTCTTCTTCTTCTTCTTCTTCTTCTTCTTCCAAGGATTAGGCGTATTAATGATTTGTTGTGGTCTCTATTATCCATTCATCCATCTATAACGAGTTCTACCTAATTCTCTCTTTCCAGTCGGCCGATAATTCATTATCTTCTTTAGAAATATATTTTCTGCCTTTCTATCAACATGATCCTTCCATTTCATCTATCTTTCCATTTCATTTCATCTATTTTTCCATTTCCATATCTACACTACACTATCATTGACGACCATTTACTTTTTGATCATCGTCATCATCATCATCATCATCATCATCATTGTCATGATCATCTCCTTCCAAGGATTAGGTGTTGTAATGATCTGTTGCGGTCTCTAATATCCATCCATTCATCTATAACAGGTCTACCTAATTCTCTCTTTCCAGTCGGCCAATAATTCATTATCTTCTTTGGATCTCTATTTTCTGCCTTTCTATCAACATGATCCTTCGATTTCATCCATCTTTCCAATGCATTTCATCTATCTTTCCATTTCCATACCTTTCCATTTCTTCTACCTTGTCATTAACTGAAAAGATTTTTAAATCTGATCTTATTGATTCACTCCTTATTTTATCCATTGTATTACAGCCTCTTACATATATCTGCTCCTTGTATGCGTGACATTTCCTTTTTTGTTACTGTCCATGATTCGGAACGTTATACAAGAGTGGATACAGCCATGATTTTATAGAAATTCATTTCTGTTTCTATTCTTGTCTTTCTTCCCAAAGTTCTTCCAACTGTTCCGCAGATAGCGTGACATTTATTAACCTTCTTCTCAATGTCTTTGTCACGGTTAAAACTAATATCACATCCTAGAAAATTGAAGTGCGATACTTGTTCAAAAATTTTCTCATTTCTTATTATTCCCGATCTAACTGGATTTTTTTCCTTTGAAAGCCGTTATCTTTGTTTTACTTGCAGATATAGTTAAGTTGTAATATCCTGCACTTTGGCTCAAGTTATCTTCTGTTTCCTGCATATTTATCTGGTCATTAGCATGTAATAGGGCGTTTGATGGTACGTTAGATCCTGTTTTAATTTCTACGTGTATTTCATCTTTCCATTTCATAACTGGTCGTCGATATACAAATTAAATAAAGTGTGAGATAGACTGCACTCTTGTCGACCATCTTGATTTATTAAAATTTCATCTGACATTTTCGAACCTGAAGTTATAACTATTTTTGTGTTTACACACAGATTTTTTATGGTATTAATAAGATGGTTTCGAAAACCTCTTATTTCTAATATTTTCCACAAAACGCGTCTCTTTGCCTTATCAAAGGCTTTCTAAACATCAATAGATGCTAAAGCCAAATTACCAACGTTTTTCAATAATCTGTGTTAATTTATAAATATGTTATGATTACGCTAACAACCTTTTCTGAAGCCTGATTGGATAAATGAATTTAAATGCCATCAGACATGCGCCGAAGGCGAAACGCGCCTCGGCCTTGAAGTCACTACGAAGGAAACCACTGACAAAAAACATGATATGGTAAGGCTAGACCGCCGAAAACAAAATTTGTGATATTTCGGACTGACACTGTAGGCTTCTCAACTGAGGGAGTGCTATTCCACACGGGGAACTTGCTGTGAAGAAGCTGTGGGCGAGGTATGTGCCGCCATCGCTCAAGTCGACCAAAAGCACTTCCGTCACAACAAAAATTAAAATGGCTCTAAGCACTATGGGACTTAACTTCTGAGGACATGAGTCCCCTAGACTTAGAACTACTTAAACCTGACTAACCTAAGGACATCACACACATGCAAGCCCGAGGCAGGATTTGAACCTGCGACCGCAGCAGCAGCGTGTTTCCGGACTGAAGCGCCTAGAACCGCTCGGCCACATCGGCCGGCCCGGCACAACATTTCAACACAATGTCTGGAGGTTTAATCACAATCCACAAGACTTTTTGCGCAGATCTGTGACTGTTGGTGAAACGTAGATCGATGATTACGCACTATAGTCAAAACGGCAACCAAAAAAAAAGAGGTACGTGAAAGTGTACCGAAGAAGGCAAAGACCATTTTAAAGTTTTAAACATGGCTGCGTAGTCAGCGACCGTGTATAAATTAAAGTTAAAGCAATTACGGCCCTCCGTCACAAAATTTAAGTCTTTTGACCAGGTTTCGACACTCCTATGAGTGTCTTCACCAGAAATTAAATATTCAAATTGGCATGTCACGTATAAGATAAATATCAAGCGAGAGAGACTTGTCACAAAAATTTTTAAAAAAATATGTATATGTATGAGCAGCCCATTGTGGCTCGCCTTCCATATATTCTTTTTCAAATTTTTGTGACTAAATTTTTTCTCGCTTGATATTTATCTTATACGTGACATGCCAATTTGAATATTTAATTTCTGATGAAGACACTCATAGAAGTGTCGAAACCTGGTCAAAAGTCTTAAATTTTGTGACCGATGGCTGTAATTGCTTTAACTTTAAAGGCCATTTAGTCATCCGTTAAGATGATGGTCACTGTTTTTTGGGATTATCGACGAATAATCCTCAAGATGGACCCTATTACGGTTCATTCTTGGATCGTTTGAAACTTGAGTTAGCTGAGGAAAGACCAAGGTTGCCACAGAAAAAAGTGCTCTTTCACCAGGATGATACCTATACCATCCGACACATCAGAGATAACAACGGTGACAGTGCGTGAACTCGGATTTAAATTTATTCTTCATTAACCCTATTTGCTATACTTAACATCAAGTGACTTCTTCCTATTCCATGACTTGAAACTTTGACTTGCTGAGAAGAAACTTTCTTCAAATAAGGAAACGATAGTTGCAGTTAACGGGTATTCTGCGGAGTCTGACAGAATCTATTTTTCCGATTAGATGAAAAAGCTGGAGGATCGCTGGAACACGTATACAGTGAGGTGACAAAAGTCATGGGACACCTTCTAATATCGTGTTGGATCTAGTTTTGCCCAGCGTAATGCAGCATCTCGATGTGGCATGGACTCAACACGTCTTAGGAAGTTCCCTGCAGAAATATTGAGCCATTCAGTCTGTATAGCCGTCCATAATTGCGGAAGTGTTGCCGGTGCAGGGCTTTACGCACGAAATGACCTCTCGTTTATGCCCCACAAATGTTCGATCGGATGGACGTCGGGCGACCTGGATGACCAAATCATTCTCACTAAGCCGGCCGCTGTGGTCGAGCGGTTCTAGGCGCTTCAGTCCGGAACCACGCGGCTGCTACAGCCCCAGGTTCGAATCCTGCCCGGACATGGATGTGTGTGATGTCCTTTCAGTTAGTTAGGTTTAAGTATTTTAAGTGTAGGAGACTGATGACCTCAGATGTTAAGTCCCATAGTGCTTAGAGCCATTTAGAGCCCATTCTCTCTAATAACCCAGAGTATTCTTCAAACGAATCACGAACAGTTGTGACCCCAGTGACATGGCGCTGCGTTGTTTGGGAACATGACCTCCATGAATGGCTGCAAATGGTCTCAAATTTACCGAACACAACTATTTCCAGTCAATGATCCGTTCAGTCGGACCATAGGACCCAGTCCATTCCATGTAAACACAGCCCGTACCATTATGGAGCCACCAACAGCTTGCACAGTGCCTTGTTCACAACATGGGTCCATGGCTTGGTGGGATCTGCGCCACACTCGAACCCTACCATCAGTTCTCACCAACTGAAATCGAGGCTCATCTGACCAGGCCACGGTTTTCCAACCGATATGGTCACGAGCCCAGAAGAGGCACTCCAGGCGACGTCGTGCTGTTAGAAAAAGCATTCGCTGCCACAGCGCATTAACGCCAAATTTCGCCACTTTATCTTAACGTATACGTTCATCGTAAGTCCCACATTACTTTATGCGGTTATTTCATGCAGTGTTGCTTGTCTGTTGGCACTGACGACTCTACGTAAACGCCGCTGCTCTCGGTCGTTAAGGGAAGGCTGTCGATACTGTGTTGTCCGTTGTGATAGGTAATACCTGAAATTTGGTATTCTTGGCACACTATCGACACTGTGGATCTCGCAGTATTGTATTCCCTAACGATTTCCGAAATGAAATATGCCGTGTGTCTAGTTCCAACGACCGTTTCCTGTTCAAAGTCTGTTAATTGCGACCGTAATCACGTCGGAACCTTTGCACATGAGTCACCTGAGTACAAATGCCAGCTTCGCCAACGCACTGCCCTTTTATACCTTATGCACGAGATACTATCGCCGTCTGTATATGTGGATATCGCTATCCCACGACTTTGGTCACCTCATTATATATCCCTCAAAGGATATTATGTCCAGAAGTAAGGTGAGCTGATTACGAAACAAACTTGTTTTCTTATTTTTTACCAGACATACCAAACCACCTTCGTATTTGGCGTTCACGCTAGTCTGTTTGTGCAAGACCAATTAATAGGCTTAATGAAAAACATCATTTGGGCGAAATATTTTCAGGACGGTGCTTACCACCACTTCTTATCGTACACCAATGAGCCAAATCATTATGATCAACTGCTTAAGAGCGTGTTGGTCCACATTTGGAACGCGATAGAGCACCGATTCTGCATATCATGAATGCGCCAAGTCCTTGCTAGGCTTCTAGAGGTGTGTGGCATCAGATGTCTTCATACAGGTCACGCAATTCCCGTAAATTACGGGTCGATGGTTTTTGAGGGCGGAGCTGGCGCCAGATAGTGTTCCAGATGTGTTCCACCCGGTTCAATCAGGCGAATTTTGTGGCTAAGATATCAACGAGTTCACTATCATGCACCTCAAGCCACTGCAGTACGATTCTGGCCTTGCGACACGGACAGTTATCCTGGTAGAGGATACATCGCAGCTGGTAAAGTCATCAAAAGATTAAGGGAGGCAGGTGGTCTGTAACAATGTTAAAGTGAAACCAGTTTAAGCTGGTAAACAAATTAGTTGCAGCTGTAGTCACCAGATGAAAATCCGATGCAGTACACTGTTTATATGACGATATGAACATCTACGTCGTCGTCTGACAAGCCATAACGTGAGTGAACAGTATGTCCATCGAGAAGGGACACCATGTGCTGTTAGTGAAACTGTTTTGTGTGAGCTGTAGCAATTACAGTGCTGCATTGAGAGTATCGACGACTGAAAGGTCTGAGGAAAGATCCGATATCATTAAATGGTTTAAAGAAGATGATAATAAAATTCGTGTGGCACCTTGAAGAGAAAAACGCCCCACTGCTGCGGAATGTACTGACGAGATTGTTCTTGCTCTAACTGGCCACCCAGCTCGTGCCACAGGTAGTGCTAGCGCTCGTGCACTGCCACGAGGATTGTCTATCCCATAGTCAACAGTACAGAAAGTATTTCAGTCTATTTTGTACTACGAGGTGCGACCATAATGTAAAGAGACTGACGTGAAAAAAATGTTGCTTACCGTTTTAGTCAAGTTTAGTGTTGTCTCCTTCAAAGTAGTTCCCTTCTGATTCCACACACATTTTCCAGCACTTCTGCCATTGATGGTAACATTTCTGGAACTCATCTTCTATAATATCCTCCAAGACCCTCGTCACAGCTTTTTGGACATCTTGTGTTGTTTGAAAATGGTATCCCTTGACCGCCGTTTTGACTCTTGGAAATAGAAAAAAAGTCGCATGGAGCGATATCTGGTGAATAAGGTGGCTGTGGTAGTACTGAAATTTGTTTTGAGGTTAAAAATTGCTTTACTAACAGGGCAGTATGGGATGGCGCAATATCGTGATGCAGAATCCAGTTATCAGCAATGTTGGCACGGACACGAAGAACTCTTTTACAAAGTCTTTCTAAAATATCTTTGTAGTAATATTGGTTAACTGTTTGTCCAGGAGGCACCCACTCTTTATGAACAATTCCCTTGGAATCAAAGAACAACACAAGCATGGATTTCACTTTTGACTTTGACCAAAAAAAAGGCTCTCAGCACTATGGGACTTAACATCAGAGGTCATCAGTCCCCTAGAACTTAGAACTACTTAAACCTAACTAACCTAAGGACATCACACTCATCCATGCCCGAGGTTGGATTCCAACCTGAGACTGTAGCGGTCGCGCCGTTCCAGACTGAAGTGCCTAGAACTGTTCGGCCACACCGGCCGGCTAACTCTGACATGCGAGCTTTTTTTTGGTCTGGGTGATCCCTTTGAGCACGATTGCGGACTTTGGTGTTTTGTCTCTGATTTGTACTGAAAAAACCAACTTTCATCACCAGTGATAACACGGCTCAACAGTTCTGGATTGATTTCCGTTTGCTCTAACAGATCGGCTGCCACATTTTTCCGTGTTTCTCGCTATTATGCTATATGGTTTTTGGGGACCGTTTTTGCACAAATCTTTCTTTTATTATTTGACGAACCGTTTCTCGATTGATGTTCAGTTCTTCTGCAATCAATTTCACGCATTATCTTCGATCAGATCGTACGAGTTCACTAAACATTTTATGCCAACGAAAAGGTTCAGCTCTTGACATAAACTCCTCTCCAAAAGCCTTCTGAAGCATGCCGTAAGCTGTCGTCGCGTTTTCACCCAATTTAACGCAAAAAGAAATGGCATACCGTTGCGCAATATTATGTGGTTCCATTTCCGTGACGAGAGACAGAAACACGTGTTAACTTATTACAGCACAACTCACAACTGAGCAGTTGCATCGATGTGCCATTTGGACTAGAAGCAGCTTATAGACCAAGGTCAAAGATATTGTGCCTACGCAAACCTGCAGGGTTGCCACATCTTGCAAAGAAAATCAGTCTCATTACTTCATTGTCGCACCTCGTAGCACCTGTACAAGATCCAGACGGTAGAGCAACTGAAACTTCATGATTTGCAACTATGTTCTGAATTTGCCTTCTGGTTTCTGGCACAGATCAAGGTTGATAACATGTGGGCGGGGCGATATTCTATTGAGTGACGGGGCACATTTTACGCTATACGGTTCAGCAAATACACAGAACTGCCAAAATTGGCGTACTGTTAAACCACGTGTTGTGCACGAAGAGCCACTGTACTCGCCATGTGTGACTGCGTGGTGTGAATTGACAAGCATCTTTATTCTGGGTCCGTTTTTCTTTGAATAGAATACACCAGGGGGCCTGCCAGTAGTACCGTAATGTCTGCACGTTATCGAGATCTCCTTGTACAGCACGTGGTTCCTGTTCTAGAAGAGCGCAACTGTGTGGAAATCACTGTTTTCATGCAAGACAGGGTAACGTGCCTTGTCGCTCGCCCAGTGAAAGCTCTGTGTAATGCAAATTTCCACGAGCGTGTTATCTCCAGAGGTTTTCCAGATGCATGGCATGCAAGGTCACCTGATCTAAATCAGTGAGACTTTTTGGCTCTGGGGATATCTAAAAGTGCGCGTATACCAGATACAGGTTTGGTCTCTATCTGATCTGAAGACCAGTATACAGGAACACATTGCTCAGATTCCACCGGAACTGCTGCGAGCAACTGTTGATCGTGTCGTTTACGGATGAAGCATCTCGTCGGCGTCTCCAGTGCTCATATTGAACAAACTGTGTAAACGACGTTTAGTAATAAAATCAACTACATGTCTTTCTCACTTGTTTGATCTTTACTGCCCACCTCCCTTTCCTATCCAATTACACTACCACCCAACAATTTCAATACACCCTGGTATTTCAGATCTACAACACAAATCAAACGTTATTTCTCACAAAATATACTTACATTAACTTCCACATATGCGAGTATAATACAGTCCCGATCATTGTATTTTACTTTCATCAAAGTATTCTCCTTTGGATTTAATGACTGCATCACAAACTCGAGGCATACGGTCAATCAGTTTTTGTAGGTATCATGAATCTATATGAGTCCACACATCCTTACCAATATTACCGAGATGTTCCTTGCTGGAAATATTAACTTCCCTAATACGTCTGTCCACTTCATCCTAGACCATTTCAGTGGGATTACAATTGGGGCTTTGGGACGGCCATACCATATCATTCAGTACTTTCTGTTTTTCCTTTGATGTAATGTAGTTCGCACAGTATGCCGACCAATGTTTTCGGTCATTATCCTGTTGTAAGATGAACCCTTTCCCTATTAAGCGCAATCCTCTGCGTATTGCATGATACTGAAGTATGTGGTGGCACTGCTTCTGATCCGTACATCCTCCTATTTTCACAATGTCGCCAACTCCGGCTAAACATCCCCAAACCATAATAGAACCTCCACCGTAATTAACTGTAAGTAGAGCACACTGCTGGGCTACTCTTTTCCCTATAAATCGGCGAACAAATATTCTGCTTCTGGTTCCAAAGATCTCGAACTTCGATTCATTGGTGAATAACACCTTCGTCCACACTTCCGATGTCCAATTACGATGTTTTCTAGCCCATTCAAGTCTCTTCTGTTTATTTATGGTCCTTAGAAGGGTTTTCTCGCTGTGACACATCCTTTCAAGCTGGCTTCAGTCAATATCCTTTTTACTGTTGTAGCAGATATTGTTGGCGTGTTCATTTCTACCAATTCTGCACAAATTTGGGGCGCTGTTTTGAATCTATTTCTCTTACTGGGAATACAGATGTATTTATCATCACTTTTAGTTATTTTACGAGGTCGTCCTGGTCACCATTTTCTGTCGGTGAAGGGTGTATTGTACTCCCCGTAGAGACACACTACACTGTTTCGCAGTTTGGCGAACAGATAAACCTGCTTGGCTAAGCGCTACAATTGCAGCATGTTTTTCTGTGGATATCTCCACTCGTGGAGCCATACTAGCGATGTGCACACTTCAGTGTCATGAAGGAACTGACGTGCAGGAACCACATGTTATGTATCGTAGCAACGCTTGCCGCTCGCTGCGAACATCGCATCACTACAGGGAACAATACAGGTGCACCAAATGCGGCGTCCGTCGGCAAATAGGTAAACAAACATATCTGATAGGTACATAAACAGAATGAAACTTTCACTCTGCAGCGGAGCGTGCGCTGATTTGAAACTTCCTGGTAAATTAAAACTGTGTGCCAGACAGAGACTCGAACTCGGGACCTTCGCCTTTTACGAGCAAGTGCCCTACCAACTGAGCTACTCAAACACCTCACAATCTTACTTCCGCCAGTACCTCGTCTCCTACCTTCTAAACTTCACAGAAGTTCTCCTGCGAACTTGCAGGACTAGCCCTACTGGAAGAAAGGATATTGCGGAGACATGGCTTAGCCACAGCCAGTGAAGTCTGAAAGGTAGGAGACGAGGTACTGGCGGAAGTAAGATTGTGAGGACGGGTTGGTAGTCGTGCGTGGGTAGCTCATTTGATACGGCACGGTAGCTCAGCGTGTTCGGTCAGTAATAAAAAAAACTGAGTGATTGGATCAATAACGAGCTTCAAAGGGCGTCTGGGGACGTCCGCCACGAACAATTGCAATAAACTATAACGAACAAAATGAGATAAAAAAAAAAAATTGGTAGAGCACTTGCCCGCCGTGGCAAAGGTCCCGAGTTCGAGACTCTATTCGGCGTAGAGTTTTAATCTGCCAGGAAGTTCCAGGTATAGAACGTTTATGTACAGAACATTGTTTGTTGGATACTATTGTATCTCGATGACCACAAACAAAAATCATGACATATGTACAACTGTTGTACTATTCCTTTGCTTCCCAACCGTACCCACGGTATTAGACCTTATCTACACAGAACTAGATGTCATTTATTGGGTGTATTAAAATCAAAGAGCGGTAGTGTACAAATGGAAACATTACTATACATCTTTCTTGCATTCACAGCGCCAGACTTACACTTAGTAACCAAACTTGAAACAAATTTTTTTCCAGCGTAAATCGGTACCGCATTAACGCATTGGAATATCTACCAAGTTCACTACCATACGATAATTATAGCTCACACTGGACCTCTGTGAGTAGCTGAGCTATATTTGTAACCACCCGATATGTTTCGATCAGCTATTCGCTTGGATGACGGTATATCCAGGCACTACCATAGACCTGATAAAACAAAACGAGATTCATCCAGCCGGACGACACACTTACATTGATCCACGGTTCAGTCTCCATTATCCCGCGCCCCTGCAGTCGTAATTGGCGATGTCGTTGGGTCGCCATGGGAACACGTAAGAAGTCGTTCGTTGAGGAGCCTCACGTTCAAGAATGTGCGCTGAGCGGCGTGCTCCGAAACATCAGTGCCTGCACCAACATTATGCTCTGTCGCCAGATCCGCCTTAGGTCGCCGCCTGTTCTACTTTCAGAGCGGGCAAGTATCCGACCTACACGTTCTCTGCTGAGGCAAGGACGTCCAAAGCCTTGTCGCTTACTCGTGGTTCCATCGTCCTTCAAGATGCTCAAGATGGTAGCATGAAAAGAGCCGAGATGCTCATTCGCAGGTACCAAGGCGCAACAATCTGCCATTTTTTGAGTCGTTTGTGTCAGATTTTCGTTTTGGACCGCACGCATGTTACTCGAATTATTCCCCATTCGTGCCTGCTCCAGTTGACATCCTCAGTCAGTATGTATTTTATACGCTATATCCAAGAATTTTTTACTAGCTCATAGAATAAACTAAACTCGTTGTGCCTGATTGTGTACCATGTACGAAGTGTGAGAGAAAAGAAACGAGCCTGATTTTTAATCTACCAAAGTTTTTATTTTCTTAGAACGTCAATATTGTCCCCTTCAAAATATTTCCTTTAAGCAGTTGTACACCGTCGAAGTCGTTGTTCCCTGACCTGCAAGCAGTGCTGAAAGGTTTCAACTGGTAGGGTCTTTAACATGTCGGTCACATTATTTTGCATCTTCCCCAGAGTCCCAAAATAACGTCTTTTTAGGAAGAGAAAAACGTCACAAGGACTCGGATCAGGTGTATATGGATGCTGTGGAAAAACAGAAGCGCTTTTTGATGTCAAAAAAATCCGTGATGGAAGAAGCCATGTGGCACTGGGCGTTGTCATGATGTGTCTGCAATTTTCGACCTTACTCAATTTATCCTTTTTCTTTGGACATGCATTGATCTCCAAAGGAACTTTGCATCGTAAACAGAATAACACAGGCACTGCAATATCATATTTATCTGCCGATACCGGGCAAGCGACTTTCAAGAACAACGCCTGACCTGTTAGGGAATATACATAATGGAGATACGCGTACAGTTCGTAGACGCATGGTTGACGACATATGGTAGTTTGGGTCTGGCCGTGAGTCGTGCACGGATAGCCAAATCGTAAGGCCCCGCTCGTGATAGCGGGAAATCCAAGTTCGAGTCGCGGTCCGCCACAAATTTTCATTGCCGTCATTCGATCCTACAGCTGATCGTTGCCCTTATTCGCAATTGCGAATTCATTTGATGTGTGGTTGACAATTTGTCCTGGAGGAACAAATTCTGTATGCTCAATAGCCCTATTGTCAAAAAAGAAATCAATATTGTTTTGATCTTTGATATGCTCAGTCATGTTCAAAACTTCGATTGAAATATGAAGTACGGTAAAAGTGTTTAACAGGTTACACATCATCCTTATTGTTAAATGTCGGTCTCGTCTCACAAGAGTACACACATGTTCGACGTTTTCGTTGGTTTTTGAAGCTGAAGGTCTTTCTGAGCTACGTTCATCTTCAGCGCGTTCTCGGCTTTCCAAAATGATTTTTGCCAGCGAAAAACTTGTGCTCTTGAAAAGGAATGTTCCGCATAGGCCTGTTTTAACTTTTCAGAGGTCACACTAGTAGATTTCCCAAGTTTAACACAAAACTTGATGGCATAACGTTGCTCTAAGTGCCGCTGTTCTATTTTCGAAACACACAACTTCACTGATGTCGCTCTTAAAAATCACGTGATGGCTCTACACAGCTAGAACTCGGATTGAGCATCTGGAAGGGATGAACACACAGGTCTACACAAGTAGAAAAGTAGAACAACACAGCAGTGTTGTCAAGTTCATTACTTTTCTCACACATTTCGTTCTTTAGGCCACGTGCTTTCTGTGCATCACTTGTTTTCCACATGTCCCCAGCAGATGGCAGCATCTGCTTAAACAAAGTTATTTATCGCACTCTCGGCATGTCTTCTAATAATAAATGTAATTTCTGTTTGTTTCCAGTAATTTTGGACTATAACGCGTTCGTAATATGTTGTAACAGCTAATATACCGTACATTACCGAATAAGTAACCGTTTATTTCATCATAACTCTCTCTCTCTCTCTCTCTTTCTCTCTCTCCCCGCCCTCCCCCCCTCTTTTTAATTTTTTTTTTAATTTTATTTTTTTCCCCAATGTAGCAACGAATCTACATTCAGCAACGACCTATATTTTCACAGTCAGAGACACTGTTTTCATAATTTCTAGTTGTTTAATTCTTCGTCATTGGCTATCCGACTCCTCGTGAATCACGCCATGCTTACTGACAGTCTGTGCACATTTCATGAGAAAATAAGAGTAATAAGACTCCTTTTGGCTGATACTTTGAGAAATACAAACATATATAAATGTATAAAACACATTTTGTACATGGACTAAAAAGTATCTTACAAACAAAACGCTACAGAGCAAGAGAGAATAGTTCCCACTTCAGAAGGAGACTATGTCACATAGTGAAAAAAAATTAATATTGTGCAAACTAAATACCAGTTCTGGTGTCTGTTTGGTGTAACAAAATATGTACTTAAAGTATCTGTCAAAATACAAAAATAAATCAATTTACTCTATTGCGAATAAAGAGAGATATTTCCTTAAAACATTGATATTTTCAGTGCTTTCTCAAAATGTCTGATATTTAACTGTTAAGCACATTAGGTGGCGTGAAAAATCTGAATTAACGTTAACTCTACAGGTGGCAAAGCCCAAAACCAGCCTTTTATAATATGTGAAAAGTCCTTAAGAGGGGCGCAAACCGGACTCATTGGCTGTCTGAAGAATTATTTTCAGCCAAGTTAATAATTGAGCCAGCGGCCTGGCCGCAGTGGTAACACCGGTTCCCGTCAGATCACCGAAGTTAAGCGCTTTCGGGCTTTGCTAGCAATTGGTCACGTCACACCGTCCTGCTAGCAATTGGTCACGTCACACCGTCCAGTCTGCCGAGCGCTGCTTTCGAGCGAGGTGCACCCAGCCCTTGTTGCGCCAATTCAGGAGCTGCTTGATTGAGCAGTAGCGGCTCCGGTCTCGTAAACTGACAACGGCCGGGACAGCATCTGGTGGCGCCTTAGGCCGTCGGTCGGTACTCTTGGGTCTTCAAGGCCTGTGCGGATGGTGTATGTTTGTTTGAAGTTCATAATATTACACTTGTACCACCTAATATATGTGACTGTGTGAGGTGGAAAAGAACATACGAAGATGGACGCTGCTCGAGTTGAGAAGATACCAACCTTGTCTTCATTCACGTTTTATATGCTTTCCTTAAATCACTTCAAGCAGTCCTGCGACTGTCATTTACGACCGACTTCCTCATCCTTTTCCAAAGAGCTTGTGCTCCATTTCTAACGCCCTCGATGAAGTCGCAACAAGATATCTTTTTCCTTCCTGTTTTCGACCTATCAAAGAAAATGAATCGATTACAAAGACACGAGACAAGCATGGATTCCCTCAATAGAAATGACTACTTTCTCGGACAATGCAGTCTGTCGAATTGTGACCGGTAAAAGCAGATATAGGCATACACATTTAGCGCTTCCTCGGCTGCAACAGTGTGTTCTATTTGTTTCACTAAGCTCCGAAGATCAGAATAACTTTTCCAGGGTTGTGTATTACTGTCAGTTGCCGTTTAAAAATAATAAAAAGGCTTCACCTATCTGTAAGTGATAACATACATTTTGATTTCATTCTGGGTTTTACGTTATTGACAGAAAACACTGTGTCGAAGTAAACACTCAAGTACGATAACCATCACAGATTATCACTACTTTTGAATGCTGTCTGGTAGATAAGGTATAAAAACGAAATGTTAACGGTTGATTACCTGATGAGCACTCATATTTTGAAGCTATTTTCAAACTGAATAGTGATCATCTCCAACTCCAAGTGAAAGCAGATCTCGTTTGCAAAAAATACACGTAGACTTGAACGGAAAATTACGTAAATAACAGCTTAGGGTAACATGAAGCAATTGACACGGAAGTGTAGTCTGCTATCACCACAGTGGGATGCATAAAAGTGTCACAACCACCACTTGCGCCATCAGTACGGAGCGGATGTTTGAGAGAAAGGCGGCAGTTGCTACTGCGTGAGTGAAGAAGACTACCGAAATACGCATCTTGGTAGGGTATTCGCCAGATGAGCTGCGATGTGGAATCACTGGTATACAGAAGGCTGCAGTGGCCACGTGGTTAACGGTTTCACCTTCTGTTGCCTGCAGATGTAGTAACTATTTCTAATCACAAGAAGGGTCTTGCAAGGATGTCTAGGTTTAGAACGAGTCCCGTAATGAAGCCGTTTTCTCGAAGGAACTGGTGTAGGTCTACGACCCATTCCTACTGTATTGCGCTTCTGTAACATCCGATGCACTGGTGATAACCACCGAGCATTGATATTCACTTAGTTAGTTGATAAAAATCATTTGCAGGATTTATATTGAAATAATGTCGAACCAGCCAGTTTAAAGGTGCATATTGTTGTTCTTGTGTTCTTCAGTGCAAAGACTGGTTTGAGGTAGCTCTACATGCTACTCTATCCTGTGCAAACCTCTTCATCTACGGGTAACTACAGCAACCTACATACTTCTCAATCTGCTTAGTGTTTTCACTCATGGTCTTCCTCTACGGCCGCGCGGGATTAGCGGAGCGGTCTAAGGCGCTGCAGTCATGGACTGTGCCTCTGGGCCCGGCGGAGGTTCGAGTCCTCCCTCGGGCATAGGTGTATGTGTTTGTCTTTAGGATAATTTAGGTTAAGTAGTGTGTAAGCTTAGGGACTGATGACCTTAGCAGTTAAGTTCCATATGATTTCACACACACTTCCTCTACGATCTTTACTCTCCACGGTTCCCTCCAGTACTACATTGGTGATTCCTTGATGCCTCAGAACGTGTCCTACCAACCGACCCCTTCATCAGTCAAGTTGTCGACCAAATTCCTCTTCTCCCCAATTCTGTTCATTACCTCCTCGTCAGTTACGTTATCTACCCGTCTAATCTTCAGCATCCTTCTGTAACACCACATTTCAAAAGCTTCTATTCTCTTCTTGTCTAAACTGTTTATCACCCATGTTTCACTTCCATACATGGCTACACTCCATACAAATACTTTCAGAAAAGGATTCCTGGCATTTAAATCTATACTCGATGTTAACGCGTTTCTCTTCTTCAGAAATGCTTTCCTTGCCATCGCCAGTCTACGTTTTATATCTTGTCTACTTCGAGCATCATCAGTTATTATGCTCTCCAAATAGCAAAACTAATCTAAAAAGGAGGTGCTGCATATTATGAATCGTTAATACGATTAAGGGGTGAACAAAATGTCTTTGTTTGAAAGGCGTACGGTCCAGAATAAGTATGCCAATCAGGCAAAATCGCTGTGAGCATTGAGGCAATCATCCCACTGACGTACGAGTTTGAAGATATTCGTTTGGTAAAACACTGTGTCCTGCAGCGTGAAGAATTCCGTAACTGCCTGTTGCACATCCTCGTCCGACAGAAACCGTCGACCCTTCACTGCCTTTTTTAGAGGACGGAAAGTATGATAATCGAATGGGAAAAGACCAGGTTTATAGGGCGAGTGCTTGAGTGTCTGCCACATGAATTGGCGTAACGTCTGCGTTACAAGCCTTCTGACATGGGGATGTGCGTTATCATGAAGTAGCAAAAAAAGGTTCAAATGGCTCTGAGCACTATGGAACTTAACATCTGAGGTCATCAGTCCCCTAGAAGTTCCCATGAAGCAGCAACACCCTTTGTTGCGCTCATTCCGCAACGGTAGTTTCCGACGTGTACGCTGCCCCATACACATTGATTACCCGACGTATATCTACCGACGTCTGTCCTTCGGCAGCCAAGAAAAGAATAACAGCACAACGGTCCCATCTCGACGCATTTGGTAATAACGTCGTCATAGTTCACGCTTCCGTATTTATCGCACCCTCGTCGGAAAGATACGAATGACACACTAACTTCTTGCCTACACGTTGGTGCTTATATATCGGCATCGGAGTCGCGCTACGTTACAAATACGCTGCGGCAACGCACTCAAACGGAAAACTTTTGCTCGCCCCTTATACAGTGAAATGACAAAAGTCATGGGATACCTTGTAATATCATGCCAGAGCTCCTTTTGCCCAGCATAGTGCAACTCGACGTGGAAACGACTCAGCAAGTCGTTGGTAGTCCCTTGCAGAAATACTGAGCCATACTGCCTGTACAGTCGTCCATAATAGCGAAAGTGTTGCAAGTGCAATATTTTGCGCACGAAATGATTACTCGATTATGTCCCATAAATTTTCGATGGGATGCATTTCGGGCGATCTGGGTAGCGAAATCATTCTCTCTAATTGCCCAATATGTTCTTCAAACCAAACGCGAACGACTGTGACCCTGTGACATGGCGCATTGTCAGCCGTAAAAATACCATTGTTGTTTGGGAACACGATGTCGACGAAAGGCTACAAACTGTTTCCAAGTAGTCGAACATAACTATTTCTAGTCAATGATCAGTTCAGTTGGACCAGAGTGCTCAGTCTATCCATGTAAACGTAGCCCATACCATTATTGAGACGCCATCAGCTAGCACAGTCTCTTGTTGACAACGTGGGTCCATGGTTTCCTGAGGTCTGCGCCACACTCGAACCCTACCATCAGTGTTTACCAACTGAAATCGAGACTCATCTAACCAGAACACGGTTTTCCAGCTGTCTAGGGTCCAACCAATAGGGCACGCTCTTGACCACTGCGTATCATGGAATACTGAAGTTCAAATGGTTCAAATGGCTCTGAGCCCTTTGGGACTTAACAGCTATGGTCATCAGTCCCCTAGAACTTAGAACTACTTAAACCTAACTAACGTAAGGACAGCACACAACACCCAGTCATCACGAGGCAGAGAAAATCCCTGACCCCGCCGGGAATCGAACCTGGGAAGCCGGGCGCGGGAAACGAGAACGCTACCGCACGACCACGAGCTGCGGACTGAATACTAAAGTCCATACAGATTTCCGAAATCGAATGTCGCATTCGTCTAGCTCCAAATACCATTCTGCATTCAAAATCTGTTAATTCCCGTCGTGTGTCCATAATCACGTCGGAAACCTTTTCACATGAATCACCTGAGTAAAAATGACAACGCCATCCATCAGTGCACTCCCCTTTTATACCCTGTTACGCGATACTACCGCGTCTGTGTATGCATATCGCTATCCCAAGACGTTTGTCATCTCGGAGTATGAGGGTACACATTGGTCACGGAAAAAGTTACAGAGGCCAGGAGTGGAAGGCCTCTATGGTAGGTAGTGGAACTTGGTTAGCAGAGATCAGGTGGCCAGTAGTTCATCATCCTGGATGGGATATCAATGGAGTGGTAAGTGGATGCCCGGAAGTCGTACAAACATATGATCATGAAAACCATTGTTAAAAATTCATTTATAGCTCAGCAAACTAAAACAGTCGTGACGATGCTTTGATAAGCCAGTGTGCCCAGGACGTAAGTTGCAGGCAATCTTTAAAGAGGACCAGACATCAGCAAGCGGTCTGGCAGCCTGCAGCGAAGAACGGGCGGTGGAGAGATGACGGCAGCGATTCGGCAAGGATGCTGATACAGGCAGTGGGCGGCAGTCCAAAACGCAGCCTGGCTGCTGCACATGACGAGGCACGCTGAGGTGAGGAGAATCACGCCAGGGACCCAGTGTGAATGAGATGTCTCACTGCAGTAGTAGTGTGTGGCCATGCGAGCAGAGGCGAGCACAGTAAGTAGTTGGCACACACAGCCAGTGGCAGCTGAGTGACTGCACAGCCCCTGGCTCGAACTGTAGGCCTCCAGAGTAGCCGGCTGACAGCAGCTGAGGTAGGCCCGCAAGGGGCCCGCCTGTTGGAAGCGCTGAGTTGGCAGCATTCGTCTCATTGCCAATAGCAGCGCTGAAGCTAGCTGCAGAGTTCAGAGATAGTGTCTTCTCGATACACGCAGACTCGACTTGCAGACCATTGTACGTATACCCTCGGAAGTGGTGGTGGTCGGATTGCAATAACGCTATATAGATATGGTATTTATACAGGATTAGCTCGTTCCTGTTTTGCTGAAGGATCGGTTCTTATCACCTAAGCCACACCAGAGCCACTGCTTCACCTGCTCCACCCTCCTCAGCATCTGACAACGAAAGAAGGCCGCAAGTATACCTTCGAGCCGTACGATATTGTGTTTTTCAGGGTTTTTAGCAGCAGTACACGATGGGTGCAAGGCGAAAGATCCTTCGTCGACTTGGCACATGCATGTATCTCATTTCAGGCGCCGACGGTTTGCAGCGCCGACATCACAATCAAATTCGCCACTGTCAGATGCACTGTGATCCTTCTGTCTCTTCCGTGAGATTCACGGATCCCGAGGACAGCGCGGCCGCAGCAGCTGCCAGTCGACAACGCGGGACGACTCCATGGAGAAGGAGCCTTCACCTCTTCTGCCTCCTCTCGTCCTACCGATGGAGCTGGACCCGCACACACCGCAGCAGCCGACGCCTTTACATCTGGTTATGGGCCTCAAGAGGTGGACGCGTACCCTTCTGGTCGTTTTCCGGGGGACTTTTCCGCCAGAGCGAAGACCAGATGGCGGGGTACGACCGGAAGCCTGGCGTCCCATGCAGCCACAGCTTCCGGTCCAGTACAGCATCTACACTCCTGCCTCCCCCTCCGTTGTCGAGCTCCCTATACTACGACGGTCAGTCGCTTTGGGGGGGGGGGGGGGGGGGGGGAGGCAGGAATGTTCCGGCGTAAAAGTGAAGCGACAGCACGGCGGTCAGGAACGGCAGAGCAGAGATGGCTGTGAAGACGACGTCAGCCAATGGTACGCTGACCGACACCTCTCTAGGATGAGACCGAGACAGTAGCGGCTTCTAGGCGAAGAAAAGATTAGCGCCGGGACGCCTGGCCGCGCCCCAGTTGAAGACTTTGTCAATAAATAACTAGATTCTTGAACCCAAACTCCCTTGTCCATTTAGGTTATTCAGACTCCCATTCCTTTATAGAGCAAACACGTCTAAGAACTAATTGACTAGGAATGCATACTGAAGTAAATTCTTCACTACATGGTCGTCTTGGATATTAGCGTTTCAGCTCTACGGCAGCGACTTAGGAACTATATTGTTTCACTTGTAGTAGTAGTGTATACTGAAGAGATTTTCTTATTTTGCCTGTCGCCCATGGCTTGCGATACACCATTGTAAATTCTCAAAGTTAAGTATTGTCATTTATCTTACTATAATAAAAACTTACTAATACGATTTGCTTGAATTGTTGTCTAGCGATCCGAGAAAGCAGGTTTCCTAGGCACCCTATATTAGACGAGTGGGCAGGACACAGTAATTTCTGTTTATAATCATTTGCAAACAGCAGCCTTGTGCCTCCTCCTGTACTAAATTCGGGAGTGGCAAACTGCATGCAATGGAAATATGGCAGTGGGGCTTGCTGGCCAGTGGAGGTTTCCTTTCTTCTCTCTCTGGGAGGCTAGGGAGATGTCTTTTAGCTTTCCTTTCAGACTTAGTTGGCTGGGGTGAATCTTAATGGCAGAGACGAATTTTCCTTAAAACTGTGTCATATGATTGGTCCTTTTGTCTGTTGGTTAGAAGCTTCGAGAGCATTCTGGTAGCTTTCAAATGGTTCAAGTGGCTCTGAGCACTATGAGACTTAACATCTGAGGTCATCAATCCCCTAAAACTTAGAAATACTTAAACCCAGCTAACCTAAGGACATCACACACGTCCATGCCCGAGGCAGGATTCAAACCTGCGACCGTAGCAGTCGCGCGGTTACGGACTGAAGCGCCTAGAACCGCTCGGTCACAATGGCTGGCTTCTGGAAGCTTTCTCTATTCCGAAAGAACCGAGGGCAACGAAGCCCATGCTTTTTCCAACCACTTTAATTGTCTTAGCACATCACGTTTTCCAGTGTTTGTAGGCGATTGGTCCATTTGCCGTCCCCTCCATAAAGAACCGACGTCGAGGACTGTGTCTGGTACAGGAAAAAAAAAAGAGATTAGGAGAGAGTGTTGCTTACTGTGAGGGAAAGGTGAGTGTGTATGTTCTGTTGAAACGTGGAGACGTAATTCTAAGTCGGTTTGGATTTTGTAAGTTAGAACGTGCTCAAATTTGTGGGTACCAGCATCTTCAGGCATAGGAAGTGACTATGTGTCTATTTAAATGATGTCTGCATATGAAACTTATAATTCCGAATGAGACTTGGCATCGTGAAATCAGTTTCTTGGAGGGCCTAGTATCCATTTTGCGTAGACACCCCATGTTGCTCTTGGTTAGTCTTGTACCGCTCCTCGCTTTTAAAATCACTATATTCAATTAGATGGACAGAACATTTATTCATTTTATCCCCGTCATGACAGTGAGCGGGTATCTTATTTTTCTTCATGGTATGGAAGAGTACATGATGTTCTACCAGTGTTATTTAGTTATCTGCCATTTTAGCGAGAGAGATTTCGGCCCTGCCAGTCTAAAGTGTTCCATTATTTGGTATTAGGTGGATGCTTCTAGTTTTACTATCAGTGCTTGCCACAATTTTCCCCATCTACCTTTCACTGTCGATTTGATAGTACACCGCTAGACCATGGTAACGAATCCATCCTTAAGTAGGACATAAAACCTATGTATAAAGGGCTTTCCACTGCTGATCGTTTTACGAACTGACTTAATTCCGCTAGTTCGTGTTTAAGTATGGAACTACAGATGTTACGATTTGACTGTGAGCAGTTCTGATTATGTTCTGTTCAGTGTTAAACTTTGTCAATAAATAAGTAGATTCTCGAACCCAAACTCCCTTGTCCATTTAGATTATTGGGAATCCCACTCCTTTATAGAGCAAACATGTCTAAGAACTAATTGGCTAGGAATACATACTGAAGTAAATTCTTCACTGCATGGACATCTTGGATATTTGCGTTTCAGTTCCGTTTACTTTTGTTTGGGCAGATGCATTAAAATCATATGGCTTAAATGTTTCATAGCCACTACGGAATCTGCCACGACCCTGCACATGTAGTGAGTCAACGGTTATAAAAGTGATCTGGGTAAAAATGAGTGTCACGCTTCGTTTTCGGTTCCAGCATGTCAGGGTAAATTCATTAAAGTAGAAATTTAAAACTCCCCATATCAATGCCTCAGTTTTATCCGCCAATATCAAGTGAATTAACCGCACTGTGTCAGTACTGAGAGGTGGCAAGTAATCATACAGGAGTTTAGCTGGGAGTGTCCAGCAGAAGAACTTAACGAAGGCCTTAAGACGTTACATGCTTTCAAATGGGCTGAGTGTAGGTTGATTAGTATATCTCTTCTCTGTGATGATGCTGGCGACTGGCCAAGGTCATTCTCTACGAGATACTGAAAGCAGGACTTCAATAACTGTATTTTGTTTGCTATTACACGATTCTTGACTGTCAAATTTTCTATCCAATAAAAGGTTGGTTGGACAGTGCCTGCGAAACCTACAATTATGGATAAAGGGCTGTACGGAGAAAGGTTAGGGACCATGTACCATCATGTGTCATTTCCTGTTACTACGTTATCGACATAAATACCTTTGAAACAGGTAGGCCATTTGTAGTCACAATCACAGTTAATTACCACAGTTTGAGTAAGATATCAGATCCCAATAACAGGGCAATAAAAATAGGTAGGCCCTGATTAATAAGAGTTTCAGCTAAAACAAATTATGAAATAGCTCTTAATTTAATTAAAACGAAACAGGAAGGCTTTCAATAACAACAGCTTTAGTTAAGTAAAATTACCAAATAGAAAACAGGCAGATATTCAATAATAACAAGTTCTGTTAAGAAAAATTACCAAACAGAAAACATGCTGGCCTTCTTTAATAACAACTTCAATTAAATAAAATTACACAATGGAAAGCAGGCAGGCCTTCTTTAATATCAGCTTAGTTAAGTAAAATTACCAAATACCAACAGGTGGGCCTTCAATAATAACAGCGTCAGTTAAGTAAAATTACTAAATAGAAAACAGGCAGAAGCAAAATTACCAAATACAAATCAGGCAGGTCTTCTTTAATAATAGCTTCAGTTAAGTAATATTACCAAATACAAAACAGGCAGGCCTTCAATAAGAAAATAACAGTTAAAACATCAAAATCCAAAACTTAACTGAAGTTCACGAATCGAAGCTAAAGCTTCCCAATTCCAAAGGGGGTCCAGAATTCAGCACGCACGTCCCAGAGCTGGCTACACATGAAGACAGCCACGGATTCAAATCCGCCCACAAACATTCCCAGTAACCACTTGCTGGACTCAGTGCTCAAGATGCTTGAGCAGGTGCTCGCCTTAATCGCTGGGCGGACTTCTCACACCGTCGTCCTCGCTCCTTTACCACTCTCCAACTCACCATGCCACAACACGCCCCGTCCCCCATCAACAACCTCGAGCAAAGATCTTCGTAGCCCCAAACCAGAGCGACATCACCTGACAGATCGAGTTAGGGGTGCCAGAAATTCTAAATGCGAGACCAGAAACGCCACCACGGCTCAACCTCCCCTCCCCCTCGCCCCTAAACCAATGAATCCCGATCCATCGTGCAGAAGAAGGAGGGGAACGTTAATTAACGGGCTTAAGTTAAGCCGATTAGAAAACTGCTGCAGAAGCAAAGGGAACTTCACAGCAAACATAAACATAGCCAAAGCCTTGCAGACAAACAAAAATTACGCGAAGCGAAATGTAGTGTCAGGAGGGCTATGCGAGGGGCGTTGAATGAATTCGAAAGTAAAGTTCTATGTACTGACTTCGCAGAAAATCCTAATAAATTTTGGTCTTATGTCAAAGCGGTAGGTGGATCAAAACAAAATGTCCAGACACTCTGTGACCAAAATGGTACTGAAACAGAGGATGACAGACTAAAGGTCCAAATACTACATGTCTTTTTCCAAAGCTGTTTCACAGAGGAAGACTGCACTGTAGTTCCTTCTCTAGATTGTAGCACAGATGACAAAATGGTAGATATCGAAATAGACGACAGAGAGATAGAGAAACAATTAAAATCGCTCAAAAGAGGAAAGGCCGCTGGACCTGATGGGATACCAGTTCGATTTTACACAGAGTACGCGAAGGAACTTGCCCCCCTTCTTGCAGCGGTGTACCGTTGGTCTCTTTTAAGAGTGTAGCGTTCCAAAGGATTGGAAAAGGGCACAGGTCATCCCCGTTTTCAAGAAGGAACGTAGAACAGATGTGCAGAACTATAGACCTATATCTCTAACGTCGATCGGTTGTAGAATTTTGGAACACGTATTATGTTCGAGTATAATGACTTTTCTGGAGACTAGAAATCTACTCTGTAGGAATCAGTATGGGTTTCGAAAAAGACGATCGTGTGAAACCCAGCTCGCGCTATTCGTCCATGAGACTTAGAGGGCCATAGACACGGGTTCCCAGGCAGATGCTGTGTTTCTTGACTTCCGCAAGGCGTTCGATACAGTTCCCCCCAGTCGTTTAATGAACAAAGTAAGAGCATATGGACCATCACACAAATTGCGTGATTGGATAGAAGAGTTCCTAGATAACAGATCGCAGCACGTCATTCTCAATGGCGAGAAGTCTTTCGAAGTAAGAGTGATTTCAGGTATGCCGCAGGGGAGTGTCGTAGGATCATTGCTATTCACAATATACATAAATGACCTTGTGGATAACATCGGAAGTTCGCCGAGGCTTTTTGCAGATGATGCTGTAGTATATCGAGATGATGTAACAATGGAAAATTGTACTGAAATGCAGGAGGATATGCAACGAATTGACGCATGGTGCAGGGAATGGCAACTGAATCTCAATGTAGACAAGTGTAATGTGCTGCGAATTCATAGAAAGAAAGATCCTTTATCATTTAACTACAATATAACAGGTCAGAACTGGAAGCAGTTAATTCCATAAATTATCTGGGAGTACGCATTAGGAGTGATTTAAAATGGAATGATCATATAAAGTTGATCGTTGGTAAAGCAGATGCCAGACTGAGATTCATTGGAAGAATCCTAAGGACATGCAATCCGAAAACAAAGGAAGTAGGTTACAATACACTTGTTCGCCCACTACTTGAATATTGCTCACCAGTGTGGGATCCGTACCAGATAGGGTTGATAGAAGAGATAGAGAAGATCCAACGGAGAGCAGCGCTCTTCGTTACAGGATCAATTAGTAATCGTGAAAGCGTTACGGAGATGATAGATAAACTCCAGTGGAAGACTCTGCAGGAGAGACGCTCAGTAGCTCAGTATGGGCTTTTGTTGAAGTTTCGAGGACATACCTTCACCGAGGAGTCAAGCAGTATATTGCTCCCTCCTACGTACATCTCGCGAAGAGACCATGAGGATAAAATCAGAGAGATTAGAGCCCCCACAGAGGCATACCGACAATCTTTCTTTCCACAAACAATACGAGACTAGAATAGAAGGGAGAACCGATAGAGGTACTCAAAGTACTCTCCGCCACACACTGTCAGGTGGCTTGCGGATAATGGATGTAGATGTAGATGTAGATGTGGAAGTTGATTAAGGTGCACTCTGAGGACCTTACCAGTGTCCAGACTCCTGACAAGAAAGTTAACCGGACCCAGAATTTTGATGATAGAGCATTTGCCTATGAAACACAGAGTGAACTTCCCGAGCTTGGCACCCACCCGATCAGTATAATTCTTCATGAAAACCTCTTCCTACCTTGCCCTGAAAGGGGAGTCTATTCCTGTTATATCGCCGTGCCTGGCGGAGGTGGGCTAACCTAACATTATTCATCGGCCATTCCCAATTTTCCCTAAGATCTTCAGGAGTAATGGACAAAGGCAGGAGGTGGTTGATATCCCACAAGTTGGAGCGGCAGGAACTGCCTCGGATGCTTCATGCTGCGCAGTGTTGTATGCAAAATTGAGCCAAGGCGAGGTGGTATCCCACTTACTCGGATATTTATGATGGTAAATGATCAAAGCTGACTTAAGCTTGCGATTCACTCTCTCAGCAAACGATGCCTGGGGACAATATGGCGCGGTGGTTAGGCGCTTAACAGCATTATGAAAGCAAAACTGCTTAAACTGTTCGGAAACAAATGTTGGAGCGTTATCGCTAATGAGAGCCTCAGGGCGTCCAAACCAGCTGAAGATATTGGTCAGATGTGCAATGGTAATGGCCACCGTGACACCACGACTAGCTATTATCCATACAAATGTGGAAAACGCGTCAACAACCACCAGAATACATCGGTTCCCCTTCTTGGTACGGGGAAGATGTCCTACGTAATCGATAAAGAGTTTGTCCATAGGGTTGTCCTTGTGCTCGGATTGTAACAACCCCTTCGGCGGACTATTACTGCGTTTAGCCTTCTTACAAAAAATGGTTCAAATGGCTCTGAGCACCATGGGACGTAACTGCTGTGGTCATCAGTCCCCTAGAACTTAGAACTACTTAAACCTAAGTAACCTAAGGACATCACACACATCCATGCCCGAGGCAGGATTCGAACCTGTGACCGTAGGAGTCGCGCGGTTCCAGACTGTAGCGCCTAGAACCGCTCGGCCATAGCCTTATTATAGGTTTCACACTCACCAACTACTCGTCTGATATCCTTATACAATGTGGAATAAGTGAGGTGATCCTTAACCATTCCCAAGGTTTTATAGAGGTCCGGATGTCCTCCCATGAAATAACGGAAAACGGGAGGCATCAGCTCCTGAGGCACACAATTTTTTTAAGTCCCCAGCTTCGTTAACACGTTTAAATAGTATACCCTTCCTGATGGAGTAGTCGCTAGCCTTACCACCAGATAAGAGTTGCTTTCTTAACAGACCCCCAACGGGTCTTGGTCCTATTTGGTTTTAAGGTCCAGGAAAACTGGAGAAATTCGGCTAAAATGGTACACACGACCAGGTGAGACTCACTAACGCCCTTATTAATCGACAGCCCTCTCCTCATGAAACATGAGACTGAAGGCGTCGGTGATTTGGTTGACAGATCCTTCAATGTGTCACTCGTTGAAATGAAATGTGGAGATGCGGACCGCCCACCTGGCAGTCCTACCAGTTTTCCTGGATCGAGACAACTTAGAGTCTGATTGTCCGTCTAGAGATCAAACTCCCTATGCTCAAGATAGAACTAGAACTTCTTTAAGGCGAAAAGCACAGCCTACTCCTCGCACTCATAAATTGAGTAATTCATCTCGGGTTCAGACAACCTCCTAGAAGCGAAAGTTAATGGGCGTGTTATACCTTGATCCTCCTGCAACAACACTGAAGAAATACTGGCATTGGAGACATGAGTTTGAGCTATAAATCTTTTGGCGAGATCCGGGACGGCTAAGACCAGTGGGTTGGTGATAGCGGTCTTGATAGCTTGAAAAGCCTTGTGCTGGCTCTCACCCCATGCAAATTTCTCTCCATTTCCTAGGCAGTTTATTCAGGGGAGCGGCGATCTGGGCAAAATTAGGAACAAAACGGCGAAAATAATTCGCCATCCCAATAAATCTGGCTATCTCCTTCCTATTTCGAGGCTGAAGAAATTTCTTCAACACCTTAGTTTGATCTTGATCTATCCTAATGCTATCCCCAGAAATTAAATGGCCCAGAAAGGGCACCTGTTTCCTAGCAAGAGTAATACTGGGAGGCTTAACAGTCAACCTCACATGCCAAAGTTTGGAGAGGATCTCCCAAAGATGAGAAATATGATCCTCAAATGACTGACTATAAATGACAACATCGTCAAGGTACTTAATTAAAAACACAAGAAAACTTCAAGTCACCCAGGATATGATCTGACAAAGGAGACAAAACCGCCGCCCCAGTAAACAAGCCGAATGGCACCCCGTTCAACTCATAAAGGTTCCAGTCAGTGCAGAATGGGGTGCCATGTTTACCTCAGTAATAGGAATCTGATAATTAGCTTTCTTGAGATCTAGCAACATGAACCACTTTGCCCCCTAAAACCAGGTGAAGTTGTGAAAATCAGGTAAGAGGACAGATTCTCAAGTAACCTTTTTAGTAAGGAGTCTATAATCAACCACCAGCCTGTGGTCCTGGCCTTGAACTTTAGGAACGAGAAAATCGGTGACGTGTAGGGTGATGTAGACAGCCTCATGACCTCCTCCTTTAACATGCTTGCCAATTTCTGTCTCAATATTTTCATTTTGGGTGGCGAGAAGCGATAAGGAGACTGTCGCACTGGAATATCGTCATATAAGCGTATGTCTTATTGACCCCACTTATTGGAGAAAACCTTGGGAAACTCCCCTAGTAAATTCAACAACTGCCCTGCATGATCTGGCTCAAGATGGGACACATCAAATTCACTAGAGTTACAGTTTACTGAAGCTCCCACAGTTGCGCAACGGCAAGAGCAAAAGGCTATCTTATCACTAGGCGAAAACCGAAAGGAGAAGGTGCGGCTCGCAAAATCGAGAACTAATCCAGTTTTCTGAATAACATAACACCAGAGCAACAAACTAAGCACTAGATCTTTAACAAGCAAGAGCAAAACAGGCCATGAGAAATTACAAATAGACAAAGTACCACGCACCTCACTGACCAGACGCAACTCTTGCCCATTGGTCACACGACATACCTAAGGGCAAGGGCACACGGAAGATAATTTGCACAAATGCCCAAACTCCAAATGCCAAATATAATTCAACAAGGATGCTGAGCTACCAGAATCCAACAGTGCACACAAGGGTTCTTGTGCTAGACAGGCACAGATAAAAGGGAGGGCAGATCCGAAGAGAGCTTGAAAACTCACGCACCATGGCGCACACCACCAATGGGAACAACTCCCCCCCCCCCCCCCCTTTTCTTCACCTCCATCATTTTCCGGGTCTAGGAGCTTGTGCTACGGGACATTCGTGCACCAAGTGATCGCGGGAGCCGCACTAAAAACAACCTTTCCCAGAAAATGTGTTGGATGCTTGAGGAGCCCTATTAATTCTCTAGATGGGCAGAGGAATTCCCAAGTGCTCCTCACGCCTCCGCTCCTCATCGGGAAATGACAATGATTCAATGAAATCAACCAATGTTTGCAATTTCTGGAAGCTAGTGGGGCGAGAAGAAAAGGCCAAGCATGACCTATCATCAGCACCAAGCCCCCCCCCCCTCCCTCCTTCAAAAAAATTTGATACAGTATTTTCAGAAGCCAAAATACCAAGAACCAAGGTGGCTACGCTCAGCGGCTCAAATGATGCCTCCACCTGCCAGTAGTACTTGCATTCAAGTTCGTTCCTCTTCTACAGCGAGAGCTTCCTATCGACAATCAGCCTCCTTAGTTGTTCTATCGATTCCTCCCGCTTTAGGACGTCAGATGTAAAATCACTCAGAGAACCTTTCGCCGAGGAGTAAAGCAATGCTAATATCACGTGGTGAGGCGTCCTCAGGGCGTCTGCATGAAATTCAAATCGCACCAACAGCCACAAAATGTGCTCGGAACGGCCCAAAGTATCGAGTGAAAGGAAATACCATTGAATAGGCACATAAATGGGTTGGTTAGTCTAGCGAAACGATTAGCTGGAGGGCTACCTAAACCTTGAGTCCTGGACGACTGATCAAAGAACTGATTTGTGGGGTAATTGCTGCACTTGCTCCCGCTCCTTGCTTTCAAAATTTAAGGACGCTGCTTGGACCTGCAAATCCCTCGCTCGATCACTCAACTGCCCCACCCTAGTATCTTCAGGCTGGCTAAGTTGCAAGGAGGCAATTTCCTTCAAACGATTCCCCAAATATGCTACGAGGGCCTAAATTTTACAAATTTGCCTAACAATAGGCTGACTGTCCTGCAGAAAGGACAGGTTCTGCTGCACCTCATCCAATTCCGTGGAAATATTATCAAGAGAAACACCTGCCTCCCCAATGGTGCTCGCCGAAACGCAAAGTGCGGTACCTAACGCCACGCGAAACCTGTCAGCCAGCTCCGGAACACTACCCTAGATGCTATGCTCCCAGATTCTAAGTTCATACTGCAAGTGCCCCTTCTTTAGATGCCCGATTCCGGGGCAGCCCCTTGGATCCACAGCAAGCTAGCTCCCTACAAACAACGGAATAGATTAATACAATGCTCGACAGGCAGTAAGGGATTCTCACGCACTAAGGAAATGATCACAGGAAATGACAAATGACAAGAGAAGGGATAGACAATTCTAACCCCCCCCCCCCTTCTGCCAACAGAACGCAACTACACTCTGCTACCAGTTGAAACCTACAATTATGGATAAAGGGATGTTAGGTGAAAGGTTAGGGAACATGTACCATCATGTGTCATTTCCTATTACTACCTTATTGACGTAAATACTTCTGAAACAGGTAGGCCTTTTTGCACATGTAAACGCCAAGGATAACAAAGTAATATTCTGTTTCTAATCGGTGCAGTGAAGTTTTGTAAATGCGATAGGATTTTCGTATGAAAGTACTGTCGATTTGTTTTACAAATAATTCAAAATATTGTTACAGGCTAGATTCTAACCACGGACGTAATATTCGACAGTCCATCAGTGTACCAACAGAGCTACCAGTGAGTGCAAAGAAGTGGGTATAACGATAATTTTTACTAAAAGTTTAATTTTGTCGGCTGACTCTATCCCTCTTTGTAACAGTGGGAAAGCGTATCTCGGCAGTAAATTAACGTTAAGTTCAGAATGAAAGACATTTATAATTAAGTATGGGAACTTGGGAATCGACGTGGTGGCATTTTGCTGGTACAATGCAAACAATTTTCACGCTCCTTCTTGTTCTCTGAAACACTCAGAAACAATTTTTTAAAAGTTTTCGTGGAAGTATTTGAACAGTGTGATACTACATGCCTGCCATTTGTAGTCCATTTTCCGAAATATAAATTCACAAACAAGACATCACTGTGAATTGGCTTCATGACAGTTACCAGTGTATTTCATGTCATTTCTTGAAGTGAATCTTGTGTTGCATCAGCATATTGTGGAGCCTGTTGTCGACAATGTCTAAGATCCATATTTCCGACATATGAACTTGTAAATGAGAACGTAATCCTACACGGTCTATAGATATTGAAACTGGAGTGAGTTTCCCCACGGACGGACCACAAGATGGGCGCCCTCCTCTCTCTCTCTCCTAAATGGGAGGACTCGCACGCCAGTAAGATTACAATCTGGTTTCCCTGTTCCAGGCCTGTGGAGTCATCGAATTCAGATGCTGTTCCCTGCCTGGCGCAGCGGTCAGCACACTGGATTCGGCTTTGCAAAGACAACGGTTCAAATCCTCGTCCATCTATCCAGATTTACGTTTTCCGTGACTTCCCTAAATCGCTCCATGCAGTTGCCGGTATGGTTCCTTGAGTACAGCGCGGATGGCTTCCCTCCTGATCCTTTCGTAATCAGAACTTGCACTTCATCTTTAATGACCGTCGCCTCGACGGAACATTAATCTTTCCATTGTTCCCTCCCAGCAAATACCAAAGTGGCAAGGGGACAAGATTCGGAATGTATTCTTGCAGCACCCACAAATAGTACTCGAATTTATATCTTCTTTTCTTGAGGCCGCATACGTGTACTTCGGAAAACTGTTGTTTTCAGTAAATTATCGAGCACATTGTTAATGTTATATTATTTGTAAAACAAGAAAATAGTCACAGCAATCTTTCAGTCTTTATCTGTAGATTGTCAGGAAGAGAAGGTTCTTTGGTAGAGATGCGTAAGACAAAATGTCCATGCTCTCTGTTGATCCATTGTGGACATGGGACAGCGATTGGTGAAATATTTAACAATGAAATTGGCAAACAGCCATGCGATTGAGACGTTGTTTTATTTTCGCTACCAGTTTCTGCAATTCATTATGCCATCTTCAGACCCCATACACACCTTTCAAAAATAATCGATTTTGGCATACAGAGGTCGTTGTTGTTGTTGTTGTCTTCAGTCCTGAGACTGGTTTGATGCAGCTCTCCATGCTACTCTATCCTGTGCAAGCTCCTTCATCTCCCAGTACTTACTGCAACCTACATCAGGTCAGTCAAACGAAAATAAAATAACATCTCAACTGCACGGCTGTTTGGCGAATTTCATTGTTAAAAGTCCACACTGTCTCTTCGAATGAGACGAAAACTTTATCACTCAGTGATGGCTTATTAATAACACAGGAAAAGAGATACTAGTCGGCGATCCCAACAGAGAAATGGTCTTGGAAAACATAACTTTGTACCTGAAGAAAATTAAAACATATGTAATATGTTTCAGACGTACATATAGGCATAATTAGTGAAACGTGGAACTGTAAGGTTATAACGGCGGTTCTGAATTAAAAATTTTGAGCCAATTTTCGGGACAAATTTTACGTAAAGACAAATATTGGAGTGGGAGCTTACAAAACACATTATATCCAGAATGAAACAAATTATGGCTATGAATCAGCTGCTACCACTACGTAACTGTGGAGGAATTGTGTCATCTACTGTGATAAGTAAGACATTGTAGCGCGTTATATTGAAGCAAATGACAATTGTATACACACTAAAATATAACTGCAACTATGCAGGAAACACATAACTGAGACGATACTACAACATATAGAAAAACGGAAAAGAAATCTGCATTAAATTTACGGACACTTCATGAATTGAAAATTGAGAAGTTGACTAGCACACTGTCATATACTTTTGGACCAAAGACGAAATGTGTCATATGTGCCTTCGTATTTCAGAGCAAAGGAAATTTTTAAACATACACGAACAAACAAGTGACATGAATTAATCACACAATCATTATTTATTGTTAAAATTACATTTTATGGCACTAAAATATATGAAGTTCTGAACATAGCCATTAACTTCAAATATCATTCAGTGGTCTGTCAGAGTGCGAGCTCTCGTTTGCTGTCGAAGTGATGGCCTAATGGCAGGCGTCAGCTCCTTTTGTAACGTACCTACAACAAATATGTAACGTACCTACAACAAATTACGCCTATGATCGTCTGTGAAAATGGACTCGATAAGCAACCTGAGCTGTCAGAATCGGAATCTAACGTGCATAACGCTGTATGCGTGTTGAATGAGTTATATCAAGACCACAGATGGCCCACCAGTCTCTTGTCGACCGGTTAGCTGTTACGACCATCTAGTAGTCCTTGGTCTTCTCCCCTACAACTCGTGTCTAAGAAAAGCGGCGCCTGGCGCTCGTGTAGTGATTGTCGTGCTCTCAACGCCCGGGCAGTACCAGACCGTTATCCTGTGCGTCTACTGCGCGACTACAATTACGCGCTACAATGTGCGACGATTTTTACTGTATTGGACCGCGCCATGGCGTACACACAGATACTGGTTTCAGGGGAAGACATTCCGATAACGACAATTGTCACTTCGTTTGGTTTATTCGAAAGCAAGTACACGCGGCTTGAGGAACGCCGCACGAACTTGGCAACGTTTTATCGACTCAGTACTGTAAGGACTGTCATGCTGTTTCGCGTATCTAGATGACGTTTTAATTTTTTCATCGGCTACACAACAACACGAATATCTGTTACTAGTTTTTGAGCGGCTCAGCGAATACAGAGTAGTTTTAAATACAGCCAAATGTGTGTTTCTGCAATCGCAGATTGATTTCTTAGGACACAGTATCTCGTCTAAAGGCTCACTTCCCCTACCAAAAAAAGCAGAAGTCATATTGCAGATCACACGCCCGCACACAGCTAGTGAGCTACGTCAGTTTCTTGGTATGCTCAGTTTCTACCATCGACATCTGCCACACTCTGCTAAAGTACAAGAACTACTCACTGCAGCACTGGCCGGTCCGAAAATTAAGGGAACTTCGCCGATTCAGTGGATCGGCGACATGTATTAAGCCTTTGAAGCGGCGAAACGCAACGTAGCAGACGCAGCGCTCCTCACTCACCCTGTATTAGGCGCTCCGCTTGCATTACTAAATAGTAGACGCGAGCCACACTGCGATCGGAGCCGCGCGGCAACAATTACACGAAGGCGTGTTTCAACCTTACGCATTTTACTCACATAAGCTGTCGCCATCTCAACGTTTGTAGAGTGCATACGATCGTGAACTCCTTGCGATATACGAGGCAGCAAAATATTTGCGAGCTCAACTGGAAGCGAGAGAATTCACTATCTTCACTGATCATAAGCTTTTGACGTATGCATTCAGACAGAATAACAACTGTTCACTGCGCCAGCACAACCAACTAATTTTTACTGCACAGTTCAGTACCGATATCAGGCATGTATCCGGAATCGACAACATGATAGCGGATTGCCTGTCCCGTGTTTCTGACGTTACGAACAACTCGAGCGTAATAGACCTCACGGAACTCAGCAGCGGGAACAATCGAGCTTGAGTTAGTATACGTACCAGGTTCCGACATCAAGGAAAATCAGGACCATTCTAGCCGGCAGGGTTTCGTAAACCAGCTTTCGACAAATTACGCAGTTTAAGTCACCCTGGAGTCAGGGCAACAGTTCGCTTCGTCTCCACCGATTTGTGTGGCCCGGAATACAAGAAGACTGCCGAGAATGGGCACGTACTTGACTAAAATGTCAACAAAGCAGGATTTATCTTCATGTTCATTCGCCAATTGGAAACCTTCCAGTGACCTAAGAGAGATTCACACATGTACACATCGGCAACGTTGGCCCACTGCTTCCTTCCAACGGACAGAGACACATTCTAACAATGATCGATCGCCTGACACGCTGGCCAGGGCAACTCCGATAGACAACATAACATCAGAAACAATAGCTTCCGTGTTTACCTCAAGCTGGATTTCTAACTTTGGTTCCCCACTACATGGGACGACAGATCGCGGCCGCCAGTTCGCGTCTGAATTATTCTCTCAATTAGTAAAGTTCTGCGGCACACCGGACTACTGGTTACTATCCGGCCAATAATGATGAAGTGCAGCCTGGCATCACACACCCAAGGCGGCGATCATGTGCCACGGATCATACTGGACTACTACGTTACCAATGATTTTACGGGTCTCCGGACGGCTTGCAAACCCGACTTAGACGCTTCACCGGCGGATCTTGTATGCGGCGAGACATCGCGCCTTTCTGGAAAATTCGTCGAAGCAATACTGTCACAGCGGCTTGGTCAGGATCATGACTTTATAGTTAAGATCAGGGAACATGTCGCTCGACTTCGCGCTCTCCAAGTTTCGAGACGTGGCATTCGTGCTACCTATGTTCATTGTCACTTAGCGTGCTGCACTCACGCCATGCTCCGAACAGACGGCGTCAGACCTGCGCAACAACCGCTGTGCACTGGCCGGCACAAGGTGTTGCAACGAGAACATACCTTTGAAATACTGCTAAATGGATGTCTACAGTGTCAGTTTAAAGAATGAAATCAGATTACGTTCCGCACGCGGATCCTGCTTTCAACCGTCCAGGACCGCAACTTCGTGATCAAGCACCAGCACCGTCAACCTCTGTCGCAGTACCGCCTCCAGGCGTTGCAGAACCCGGTCGCAGAACCTTCTCCTACTGACGCGGTACCACCATCACTTCGCACGAGATCGTGCCGGCGTGTACGCTTCCCTGACTGTCCGTCGTTGCAGTGAAGTGTTGCGTGTGTTGTGCGCTAGCGTGGTTTTGTTCACGTCGCGGCTGTCAGTTGGCTGTCCGTGCCAGCCGCCAGGGGCGCTGCAATCGGCATTGAATATTTCACAGACGCCACGGAGCGTACATATTGTTTTGGGATTCAATATTCCGTTGCTATTTCTAGTCTTGTAGCTACACCTTGTAAAAGTAACGTTCTTCTCGGAGATACATATATGTGTGTAAGATTTTGTATTTATCCGATCTGTATTCGCTAATTCTTGTCCGCTGCCTCATTCCTTCGGCGGACGCAAATAAAGTTTTGTTCTGCGAGTCCACAGTGATGCTTGCACCCTCAGGCTATTAACAAACCGGTCGTTATTGATACATCAGTAACAGGCAAGCACATGTGTCCTCAGAAAAGGAGACATTTTTTATATTTATTTAGATTTTTCACTGTATAGATAATTTAGTCAACCTCTTTTCCATAGACATTTTTATATTTATTTAGATTTTTCACTGTATAGATAATTTAGTCAACCTCTTTTTCATAGTATTCACTGTATAGCTGTAAGAAGTATCTGTCTATCTTTCCTAGTACCTTCGAGCTAAATGAAATCATAGTTTGGTACATGATGGAAATACCTTCATTACATCTACATCTACATACATACTCCGCAATCCACCATACGGTGGGTGGCGGAGGGTACCTCGTACCACAACTAGCATCTTCTCTCCCCGTTCCACTCCCAAATAGAACGAGGGAAAAATGACTGCTTATATGCCTCTGTACGAGCCCTAATCTCTCTTATCTTATCTTTGTGGTCTTTCGGCGAAATGTAAGTTGACGGCAGTAAAATTGTACTGCAGTCAGCCTCAAATGCTGGTTCTCTAAATTTCCTCAGTAGCGATTCACGAAAAGAACGCCTCCTTCCTCTAGAAACTCCCACCCGAGTTCCTGAAGCATTTCCGTAACACTCTCGTGATGATCAAACCTACCAGTAACAAATCTAGCAGTCCGCCTCTGAATTGCTTCTATGTCCTCCCTCAATCCGACCTGATAAGGATCCCAAACCCTCGAGCAGTACTCAAGAATAGGTCTCCTTTACAGATGAACCACATCTTTCCAAAATTCTACCAATGAACCGAAGACGACTATCCGTTTTCCCCACAACTGCTATTACACGCTTGTCCCACTTCATATCGCTCTGCGATGTTACGCCCAAATATTTAAGCGACGTGACTGTGTCAAGCGCTACACTACTAATGGAGTATTCAAACATTACAGGATTCTTTTTCCTATTCAGCTGCATTAATTTACATTTATTTATATTTAGAGTTAGCTGTCATTCTTTACACCAATCACAAATCCTGTCCAAGTCATCTTGTATCCTCCTACAGTCACTCAACGACGACACCTTCCCGTACACCACAGCATCATCAGCAAACAGCCGCACATTGCTATCCACCTTATCCAAAAGATCATTTATGTAGATAGAAAACAACAGCGGACCTACCACACTTCCCCGGGGCACTCCAGATGATACCCTCACCTCCAATGAACACTCACCATCGAGAACAACGTACTGGGTTCTATTACTTAAGAAGTCTTCGAGCCACTCACATACTTGGGAACCAATCCCATATGCTCGTACCTTAGTTAGGAGTCTTGTTAAAATAGTAAGTCACACAAAACAACGGCAAGCCAGGCTACTTCTATTGAAGGCTACACTACGCTTCGAAGTGGCGCAAATACTTTACTCTGTTTTTCACATGGTCACCAAGGTTGCGTAACCAACGATCGAGACGTTGTACTAGTCGTCCCCTCTCTTAGTGATAGAACCGCTGTGTGAACGTCCTCAGCGTTGGAAAATATGTGACTGCTCCGAATAAGTTCGGAAATTATCGCCTGTCGTCTGTACCGATGGCCTTCCTTCCCGATCAGCATCAGCCACGCCTGCGCTGCTTTAGTCAGTTTGTTGGCAGCATTTCACTACGGATGGTCGCAACATTCCATTTGACCATACACCACCAGGATTTCACGGCGAGCCTGTGTCCAGTGCAGACGTTTTACCGCAAGACTCGTACTCACCCGCTTACTTCGACTTTGAAACAGGGCTCTTGACAAAATATCAATACATCTACATTTTCCCAAAATTTCGATATGTTGTTGTTGTGGTCTTCAGTCCTGAGACTGGTTTGATGCAGCTCTCCATGCTACTCTATCCTGTGCAAGCTTCTTCATCTCCCAATACCTACTGCAACCTACATACTTCAGAATCTGTTTAGTGTATTCATCTCTTGGTCTCCCTCTACGATTTTTACCCTCCACGCTGCCCTCCAATACTAAATTGGTGATACCTTGATGCCTCAGAACATGTCCTACCAACCGATCCCTTCTTCTAGTCAAGTTGTGCCACAAACTTCTCTTCTCCCCAATTCTATTCAATACCTCCTCATTAGTTATGTGATCTATCCATCTAATCTTCAGCATTCTTCTGTAGCACCATATTTCGAAAGCTTCTATTCTCTTCTTGTCTAAGCAACTTCCATACATGGCTACACTCCATACAAATACTTTCAGAAACGACTTCCTGACACTTAAATCAATACTCGATGTTAACAAATTTCTCTTCTTCAGAAACTCTTTCCTTGCCATTCCCAGTCTACATTTTATATCCTCTCTACTTCGACCATCATCAGTTATTTTGCTCCCCAAATAGCAAAACTTCTTTACTACTTTAAGTGTCTCATTTCCTAATCTAATTCCCTCAGCATCAACCGACTTAATTCGACTACATTCCATTATCCTCGTTTTGCTTTTGTTGATGTTCACCTTGAACCCTCCTTTCGTGACACTGTCCACTCCGTTCAACTGCTCTTCCAAGTCCTTTGCTGTCTCTGACAGAACTGCAATTTCATCGGCGAACCTCAAAGTTTTTATCTCTTCTCCATGGATTTTAATACCTGATATACACTCCTGGAAATGGAAAAAAGAACACATTGACACCGGTGTGTCAGACCCACCATACTTGCTCCGGACACTGCGAGAGGGCTGTACAAGCAATGATCACACGCACGGCACAGCGGACACACCAGGAACCGCGGTGTTGGCCGTCGAATGGCGCTAGCTGTGCAGCATTTGTGTACCGCCGCCGTCAGTGTCAGCCAGTTTGCCGTGGCATACGGAGCTCCATCGCAGTCTTTAACACTGGTAGCATGCCGCGACAGCGTGGACGTGAACCGTATGTGCAGTTGACGGACTTTGAGCGAGGGCGTATAGTGGGCATGCGGGAGGCCGGGTGGACGTACCGCCGAATTGCTCAACACGTGGGGCTTGAGGTCTCCACAGTACATCGATGTTGTCGCCAGTGGTCGGCGGAAGGTGCACGTGCCCGTCGACTTGGGACCGGACCGCAGCGACGCACGGATGCACGTCAAGACCGCAGGATCCTACGCAGTGCCATAGGGGACCGCACCGCCACTTCCCAGCAAATTAGGGACACTGTTGCTCCTGGGGTATCGGCGAGGACCATTCGCAACTGTCTCCATGAAGCTGGGCTAGGGTCCCGCACGCCGTTAGGCCGTCTTCCGCACACGCCCCAACATCGTGCAGCCCGCCTCCAGTGGTGTCGCGACAAGCGTGAATGGAGGGACGAATGGAGACGTGTCGTCTTCAGCGATGAGAGTCGCTTCTGCCTTGGTGCCAATGATGGTCGTATGCGTGTTTGGCGCCGTGCAGGTGAGCGCCACAATCAGGACTGCATACGACCGAGGCACACAGGGCCAACACCCGGCATCATGGTGTGGGGAGCGATCCCCTACACTGGCCGTACACCACTGGTGATCGTTGAGGGGACACTGAATAATGCACGGTACATCTAAACCGTCATCGAACCCATCGTTCTACCATTCCTAGACCGGCAAGGGAACTTGCTGTTCCAACAGGACAATGCACGTCCGCATGTATCCCGTGCCACCCAACGTGCTCTAGAAGGTGTACGTCAACTACCCTGGCCAGCAAGATCTCCGGATCTGTCCCCCATTGAGCATGTTTGGGACTGGATGAAGCGTCGTCTCACGCGGTCTGCACGTCCAGCACGAACGCTGGTCCAACTGAGGCGCCAGGTGGAAATGGCATGGCAAGCCGTTCCACAGGACTACATCCAGCATCTCTACGATCGTCTCCATGGGAGAATAGCAGCCTGCATTGCTGCGAAAGGTGGATATACACTGTACTAGTGCCGACATTGTGCATGCTCTGTTGCCTGTGTCTATGTGCCTGTGGTTCTGTCAGTGTGATCATGTAATGTATCTGACCCCAGGAATGTGTCAATAAAGTTTCCCCATCCTTGGACAATGAATTCACGGTGTTCTTATTTCAATTTCCAGGAGTGTATATCAGGTATATATCGGCGATAATTTTCTGCTCGATATCTCGATATCGATACGGCAAAACCGAGTGCCGATATTTTTATTTTATATTACACTTTTTCGCAATTTTCAGTAAATATTTGAAATTGTTCTTTTCAAATTGTAGAAGAACATAATTTTACTTTCACTGTGTGAAGGAGTCTTACTACTCTTTGTGCTTTCATCATTACTGGTCGGTTTACACGTATGTAATGTAACTTGTTCCTTTAATATAAGGATCAAATTTTGTAATTGTATTAATGGCATCCAAAGTACTATTGATAATACTGTTATTAAATGTATGTGGCTCTGATTGTGTGTCAACAAAGTTCTTCCTTCACCACAACTTGTGTAGGCTGTGCATTACGTCTTTCTGATTTCTTTGTGCAACTGCTACATGTAATCAGATTACGAAAGACTAGCTGATGTTGCCTCTTTGAGGTGCAACCAAACTACTCTGAGGTATCCTACCTATCCTGTTCTGGTCATCAGCCTCACTGGCCAGATCCTGTCCTTTACGATGGGTGCTTACGCAGCCGACAACGGTCGCCTACATCTTGTTCATGGGTCCAACTTACCTCGTCAACGTCAGCTGAACCGTTCGACGATCACCACAATCTAATATTTTTTAACTTCTGATATTCATTGTCATAAAAGTGTAAACCGTAATTTTTTTCTTATTACACTGATTACGTGTCATACGTCACTTATACTATGCTATCTGTGTCATCAAACGAATACAAAAGCAAAACCAGCTCTAAAAATATATGTACATATGTTCAAATGAGTATAAATTGCGCATACAGAACATTTTAAGAGATATGCTTGTAAGTAGGCTGTTTAGGTTTTTTTATTGGTAACGCCACCTCTGTATAAAAAAATCACTGACTGTGCTGGATTTCTTATTGGTAACGCCACGTAGCACTCTATATGAAAAATCACTGGCTGTGCTGTGTGCAGTCAGTGGGTAGTTTGCATTGTTGTCTGCCATTGTAGTGTTGGTCAGCGGCAGCTGGATGTGAACAGCGTGTAACGTTGCGCAGTTGGAGGTGAGCCGCCAGCAGTGATGGATGTGGGGAGAGAGATGGCGGAGTTTTGTAATTTGTCATGAACTGCTATATATATTATGACTATTAAGGTAAATACATTGTTTGTTCTCTATTAATATCTTTCATTTGCTAACTATCCCTATCAGTAGTTAGTGCCTTCCGTAGTTTGAATCTTTTATTTAGCTGGCAGTAGTGGCGCTCGCTGTATTGCAGTAGTTCGAGTAATGAAGATTTTTGTGAGGTAAGTGATTTCTGAAAGGTATAGTTTAATGATAGTCAGGGCCATTCTTTTGTAGGGAATTTTGAAAGTCAGATTGCGTTGCGCTAACAAAATATTGTGTGTCAGGTTAAGCACAGTCGTGTATAAATTGTTCAAAGGGGACGTTTCATATGTCGACCCTTAGCTGAGGATACCTCACTGGAATCTTCTGATTTTTTTCTTGTAGTTTGTGTAATTAGTGTAGCTATTGTTTATTGATAGCGTGTAATCATAGAGAGAATTTCCTTTGTAGTTGTAGTTTTTCATTGTTGTACAGTAAAACAGTTGTGGCGTGCATGTAGATTTGCACAAAGTATTTCGCAGCTGCAATTAACTAGATATTATTTTCAGTGCTATGTTAATGTGTTCTCTTATTTTTGCTCTTCAAATTGTGTTTTTCTGTGTTATCGTGTGAAATATTGTGACAATAATGGCGTGTGAAAAACGTAATACTAGGCTCCAAAGTAAACTGAGATATAATAGTGACGACGAGCGTAGCTTGCCAGCACCACTGTGTAATGAATTAACAGACGTTCAAAGTAGTAATTTGGTAACTGTGCATAGGGAAATGGAGCGGGCTGCAAACAATGGTGTAGACAGTGAAACAATTAGTGGACAGGGAAGCATTATCGATCGATCGGTCGGCAACAGCTTGCCTCAGGAATCCGAAATGACAGGACTCAATCTTGCAAATACTGTAGATTCAGGTTTTGCGTCCTCACCCTGTTCTCAAATAAGTCAAGACACATTTTCTGCTTTTCAGACTGCGAATATTGCCGGTTCAAATGCATTGCCGAATAGCACTGAGGAACATGTTTCAGACACCAGTGCATTGTTATTACAATTAATGCAACAAATGGGACAAAAGCTTCAAAAGTTAGACATAATGGAACTAAATCTTCAAAAGTTAGACATAGTGGAACAAAATCTTCAAAAGTTAGACACAATGGAACAACACCAGAGACAAACACAGCAACAGTTAGACGCAATGGAACAAAATCTTCACACCACGCTTGAACAAACACGTGAAGATTTAACTACTGAGTTACATAACATCGAATCGAAATGTCAAAAAGTCTGTAATGACTTAAAAACACAAATTTGTGAGCATTTCCAACCTATTTTTTCGCGTCATGAAAATGCATTACGGAATCACGAAGCAGCCATAAAAGGACTGCAAACTATTGTTCATGAAAATCACAACACCTTGCAAGCTAAAATTGACTCAGTTGCATCTACTGATTCGGCTACGCAACTTGCAAAAACTCAAGAAAACTTAAAGGACACAGTAGATACGATTTCAACACAAATGGACACTCTGAAACTTGGTTCAGAAAAACGCACTGAGAAAATACTGGTCTATCGGAGACACTATCGGAGAAAGTAGCCGAACTTTCGGATCAGTTCACTAACTTATCTGCAAAGGTAGATGATGATCTGAATGATGCCAGACCTGTAGCCATCACTGACACAGAAGAGTATGAACAAATTAAGAAATTCAAACAAAATCAGAATCAAATTAATACGCAATACAAAAGAGAAATCCGGGAAGTACAAGATCAGTTGGCACAAGCAATACAAAAATTTCATATTTCAGAGGACACTCGCGCTCCAACACGGGAAGAGGAACTTAGAAATACGGAAAAGCCACAAAATAATAACACAGAGCATTTCGGAAATTATGAAAGAAATTGGCAAGGTGCACCGAATTTTGAGATGGAACCGCCAACACGACGTAACAATGACCGATATGCGACTCGCCGACATGATGACTTTGACTATAAGCTGTTCATTACTACACGTAAATTCAAAACATTTAAGAATTCTGGCAACGACATTCATCCACAAGCGTGGCTCCATCAATTCTCTCATTGTTTTCCTCCCAACTGGTCATTGGAGCACAGGTTAGAATTTATGTGTGGCTACTTGGAGAATGAACCAGCTGTAAGAATGCGATCGGTTATTCACGATTGCCACAACGAAGGAGATTTTTATCATGCCTTCCTCTCAGCATATTGGTCTCAAGCTACACAAGATCGAGTAAAACGTAGCATCATAATGATGAAACGTTTCGAACAATCTGAATTTTCCAGTCTTGTGAAATATTTTGAAGACATGTTGCATAAGAATCAGTATCTTTCAAACCCATACGGCCCCTCAGAACTCATCCGCATTTGCTTAATGAAATTGCCTGAACATTTAAGAAATATTATTTTGGCAGGGCGTTGCAAAGACGACATTGAAGCTTTTCAGGGACTGTTACAAGAATTAGAAATTGACACAGGCAGTCGCCGGATGCGAAAACAGGAAAACAATCACTACAGGTCACATATGTCACAATTCCGCGATGACAGAAACAATAACTGGACATGACAAGGCTATTATTACAACGCAAATCGTGACCAAAACAGACACCACCCATATGACAACCACTGGCAGAGTAATAATAGTTACAAAGAAAGATCACATTTCCGTAGTAATGAATATGACAGAGACAATCATAGAAACAGACAATATGGCAACCAGAACTATTATTATCACGGGAGACAGAATAACTTCAGACGCAACAGTTCAGCGCACAGTTACGATTCAGGGAGAAATTCTCCACCACATGACCGAAAAGAAAGAAATTATGAAATCTACCGACATGACGACAGACGATATAATCATAACGACAGACGTGAATTTCATCAGAACTGGCGGGATTCTAATAGAGCTGGGCCCTCTCGGCAAGGCGAATTTGTAGAAGTTCGGTCTCCTAATCCCAATAACAACGCGCGCCAACAAAGAGGCAGACAATGACTCGCACCGCAGGCAGCCGCGTGCGCCAGCTGGCTCAGAGAAAAATTACATAGACACTAACCTTGAGAAAAATTCCAGTATTCTTTACCGACGTATACCACATGATAATTGCGTTGAAGTTGAAACTCTGCGTACTATGAAGAGTAAAGGTTTACACCACATTTCACATGTAAAACCGTTTATTGAAAGATAATCTGCTTTTTAACTTTGTCTTTGCCACATAATTTTTCACTTTACATTGCTAGTATGCTTTGTCAGACTTAGAATCTGTTAATATGCAACAATGTTTGAAGTTAAATATCCAGTCAAGAACCAAGAGAACTTATTTAAACAGAAATTACGAATGCATTGTTATAGTGAACAGACGACACAATGTTGTTATTTGTACATTCTTGCTTGTTAGTTACACGATTACGTAACGACTATCAGGCTTACATACTTCGAACATGTACTGGTACTGCTAATGAGATTTTAATGCAACTTTTTGGTTCACTTGAAAATACATTATGGATTCAAAGTGCTTTCTGAGAGATACCAGATGACACAGTGGTTAGTTTATTTGACAGCTACACGACTATATCACGATGCTACTAATGTATGACACAATTTACATTGTTGCTTTTGCGGTGTATCTGTTTTATACCTGCACAGTTTTTCTGAATTATTCTGGAAAGTAAAACATGTTTTAGTAGTAACTTTTGTGGTATAGCTACAATGAGACAGCCTTTTCCGTAGCACAACAATACGTTACAGCACAGTACTTTCTTCATCACGGCAATAAGCGTAATAACTAAGATATCCATATGCAAAGCATTTCACTTTTGTTTATCATGAGGTAAGTACATTGGCTTCTGCGAACTTAGCTTTTGGAGGACAATAGCTACGACACTTCAACATAGATTATCATACAGCAAGACGCACATTTAGCGCTACAGGACATGTATTTGAGTGATTAATTTTGTACTTAAATCATTTATTTTTAAAGATATTTGAAGTACAATAATACAAAGGTTTTCCGTAATACATTTCATTTCATTGTTGTAATCTGTAACACCTGAGGGTATAATTACATTAATCCTCATGGAGTTACATGCTTACTTTGTGTACCATGTGTTTGGCAAGCACAAGGAGCCCTAGCTAATATGGTATTTGCTTATACAACTTAACACATCAGTACCATATTTCTCCAACACAGAATTACACAGCTATCTGATCATTTAACAGAGAAAGAAACTTTTTTTTACTACATCAGTGACACATGTTTATGCAATTTCACAGTTTGATAACTTCACACTTATGAAATTGTATTTTGTCTGTACTTTGAGAAATGCTCATATTTTTCGGAACCATTGTGATGCTATGAGAGCTTTGAATGATGTATTTGGTATGGGATCATGATTTTTAAAGTACGTTTGAGGTAGATGACACTATTGAAATGAGCAGAGAATTTTTTTAAGTTTTGAAACTATTGCAGAAAGCTACGACGTTTTCAAGATTTTACTGAGGTGTTATGATATTATTACGATGACGATGTGTATTATGCTGCTGAGGTATGTTTATGATCAATAAGATGATGCTACCGTATATGAGGAATTTGATTATGCTATGTATTTATTATGATGAAATATTGAAGTGTCGTCGCAAGATTGACGTGTTGACGAATATATATATGTGTAATAAGGTAAGGAGTAATGAATAGTGGTTAGGGACTCTGACTTGTGAAAAAGGATGTTGGAAACCAAGAATCGTACTTTACGGGTTATGAAATGTGTGTAAATGCGTGAATGTATCACAATGCCAGCGAAAATTTTTTGGACTCTGTTATATTTACAGGATTTTGTTTCTACAGATTTGTATCGCAAATTCTTGACCTGTGAAATATTTTTATATGAGACTCTCACTGTAGCGGAAACTGCCGTCGTAAATATTTCAGCAAGAAAGGTAAGTGACCTTGGCGTAATGCGTTTTGGGGCGCACAGCTGAGAGGTAGACGTCTGACAAAAGAAAGCCATTAGGTGCAAAAAAAAAAAAAAAAAAAGGGAGGGCATTATCCTCGCTATTGACATTCCTTTGTAGAAAGCATCGCAAAAACGACATGGTCGAACTTGAAAACATATGATTACACTGTGGAGCTCTAAATTTATGACATTTACTGAAATGCCTAATGAAATGACGAGAAATATTTTTATGTCTATACACCTGATTATGACTACTGTCTCTCTAGTTGAGAGATTTTTCTACTAACTTACGAAATGCCTCATGACTACTGAAAGATGTTCTTATGCTTTACTTTGTACATAGTTGCTTATTTCATTTGATATCTGGTTTCCAGCTGTCTTGCAGCATTGGTTTCATAAAATTAAATTAAATGCATTTGCTAATGTGAACACTTTCTGTCAACAGATCTATTAAATAATTATTTTATGACCCGCATTCTTCGAAAAAGGAGCTCTTGAAATGGAAAGAACAATAAGAAGGGACTAATAACAGTAACTGCATATATCATTTTCTTTTCAAGTACTTGGTAACTTTTTTGGTAGAATAACTTCTTGTGGTGCACCACTTCAATTACATAGTCATTAAGATGTGAATAGACATTTCCCTTATATGCATTGTTGTCTTTAGTGTACTATTTTTTTTGCTTGAGCTTTGTCATGTTCAGGTTTATAGCATTTGCTGCTGCTGTTTGCCAGGCATAATGTTACGGAATTTGACTTTGTATTACGCTGTTAAGCCAGTTTTACTACTGATTTATTTTTCTTGTTTGCTGCTCATTGCCTTATATTAGTTGTAATATTGCTGCTTGCTTTGACAATTTCCATTTTTTTTCATTGCTATTTGTATTAATTGTTTTGTGCTGCTGCATTGCCTCGTCCCTTAGTTTATGCATCTGAGCCCAGTAGATTTAAGTTAGCTTAAGAGGGTGTAGACTATATAAGAAACTGACTATGGACAATAGGGAAAGAATGCATTGAGAAGTTATATGAAAAAGATTTGGGCAAAAATGAGTATTGTACACTGAGAAATAGTTATTTTGAAATAAATATGAATAGAATACAGAAAGCAGGTATAGATAGGACTTTTTGGGAATAATGATGAATTAAGGGAGATCTCCAAGAAGCAAAGAAAGTTTTGTTTGCAAATACTGCAATAAAACAAAACCTGTCCTTTCCTTGTGTTATCCCACTATGTGTCTATGTACCCTTGTTTATTTATCTTTTTCCTGTCTTTAAGTGTTTAGCTAATAAGATTTATGTTGTAGAATTTTTCAAATACTATGTTATTTATCTTTGTAAAGATGTTTAGACATTATTTATTCTGTTTTGTTTTAATGCTCATGTGTGAAGTTGATGTTTCGAAAGTTATTCAGACCTTTTATGTATTTACTTATGTCATATTTCCTGTAACACTGAAATATGTTATTTCTATTCTTTTGTAAAGCCCCTATTACTACAAATGTTATCTGTATTGTTATGTTCTTTAAAGATGTATTTTGTACCTTTGTAATTGTATTCTCATGTTATAATATTGTAATTGACACCAGTTCATCAAATTAAGTAACTTGTAAGCATACATTTCACTGCACACGTTTCTGTTGGTCATAGTATAAGGACAATATGTGAGAAGTAGGGACTGTTAGTGTTAATAATTCAGCAAGGGACTGGATAACAGCATTGCTGGTTCTAAGGACATTCAAACAAATTTTTTGTGAGTGGACAAGTGGTGGTTTATGGACTTGCTATATTCTCCTCAAGACTCTTCGATCGTGATTCTGCACCTGCACAGTCGCAACAGATGGTTGCTGGCCGTCTCTACAAGGACTACAGTAGGTCTGCATCTTTGGTGGCCCAACAATACCACAATCTCTACCAGGACTACAGTGGGTCTGCTCTGTGATGACCTACCTACCAATATTCTTCAAAACTTCGAATGACTCTGCTGTGGGTTTGCTCTGTTGTGGCCCATTACCTGTCAGCATGTCAAGAGTCAGCACTGTCTTTCCGTTGGAAGGACAACACTACTTCTTCAAGGCTGCATGGAAATCCACTACTTCTGTGTGCAATTTCTTTTACTAATGAGACTTTGTAAAAAAACTGTAATTACTATTATGATGAATGATCAGAACTATCTTTATGGACTGTGAGAAAATTTTAGCTTTTGACCAACATTGTATCAATAAGTGTGTGCATTTGATTTCTTTGTTATTGTAATTACGATTATGAAAAATTTTAACAAATATGTATTGCCCAGTGCCGAAAACAATTTGTAAAATTTTTTGTGGGGAGTATGGGGGCTGTGTAAGTAGGCTGTTTAGGTTTTTTATTGGTAACGCCACCTCTGTATAAAAAAATCACTGGCTGTGCTGGATTTCTTATTGGTAACGCCACGTAGCGCTCTATATGAAAAATCACTGGCTGTGCTGGTGCAGTCAGTGGGTAGTTACATTGTTGTCTGCCATTGTAGTGTTGGGCAGCGGCAGCTGGATGTGAACAGCGTGTAGCGTTGCGCAGTTGGAGGTGAGCCGCTAGCAGTGATGGATGTGGGGAGAGAGATGGCGGAGTTTTGTAATTTGTCATGAAATGCTATATATATTATGACTATTAAGGTAAATACATTGTTTGTTCTCTATTAATATCTTTCATTTGCTAACTATCCCTATCAGTAGTTAGTGCCTTCCGTAGTTTGAATCTTTTATTTAGCTGGCAGTAGTGGCGCTCGCGGTATTGCAGTAGTTCGAGTAATGAAGATTTTTGTGAGGTTAGTGATTTCTGAAAGGTATAGTTTAATGTTACTAAGGGCCATTCTTTTGTAGGGATCTTTGATAGTCAGATTGCGTTGCGCTAAAAATATTGTGTGTCAGGTTAAGCACAGTCGTGTATAAATTGTTCAAAGGGGACGTTTCATGCTAAACGCCACTTACGCTAAGCAGTTTGTTTTGTTAAATTAATTTGCCAAGAACGATGATTAAAAGATTCATCATTTGCACTGCACGTCGTATCGAATTTTGAATGAATATTAATTCATATTGGAATGACCAATAATGTCTTTAATCATGTAAAGTTTGAAGACCTCACAGTTTTTCTCAGGTTTCCTATTGACTGCACCCAAATGGGGGAGGGGGAGGCCCAATTTATTTAAAGATATTCCTGAGCGTAGAATTAAATCCAGACTTTAACCCCAAATCATGACATCTGGTGTTCTACTACAAAATTTTATCAAATCTATAGCTCTCAGATCACCAGCATAAATGTCATGACAGAGAGATCTTCTTTACCATTGTGATTCATTGAACCGTCTTCTAAAATCCGTTAGTAATCTATTGTTGTGGTCTTCAGTCCTGAGACTGGTTTGATGTAGCTCTCCATGCTACTCTATGCTGTGCAAGCCTCTTCATCTCCCAATACCTACTGCAGCCTACATCCTTCTGAATCTGCTTATGTGCCACAAACTCCTCCCCAATTCTATTCAGTACCTCCTCATTAGTTATGTGATCTATCCATCTAATCTTCAGCATTCTTCTGAAGCACCGCTAGTAATCTATAATAAGACAATTGTTATAAACAAAACTACTCCATGTTCCATTTAAATTGGCGATCTCATTGTATTCTTGTAGGTCGACTGTTCAAACTCCTGAGTGAAGTGGGTGAAGTGTCATTGAATGGCGCACCTATTTATTATGATACTGTCTCCGCCATTCAAGGGGACTTTTAACAAAACATTTTATTTCAAGCAGTCGCCATGACTGGACTTGATATCTGGATAATAGAGATAAGATTACGTCTCACAGAATCAGCTCCATCTTTGTATCTCAATTATCTGCGAAAAATATTTTCGATCCTTTCTTTGTTAAACTAACAGAACTGATATTCCTTCCTTTCTTCTCTTTCTTCGAGCATCGGCGATATAAGGTTGTATCATTTCTGTAACCTGTATTTTATGTTAAATAATAATGGTGCTTGAATCATGTCCTCTTTATTGCGGTAGTGTAGTACGAAACCCTGCATACCGTACCAATGGATTTGGTTTTGTATAATTCTTGTTCTATAAATTAGTTGGAGGTAGTTCAGTGACGCGACGATTGCAGGCCATAGGCGTGCTATCGCCTTCCCATTTCATCATTCGTAAGTCTAACTTCCTTCCCCATGAACCATGGACCTTGCCGTTGGTGGGGAGGCTTGCGTGCCTCAGCGATACAGATAGCCGTACCGTAGGTGCAACCACAACGGAGGGGTATCTGTTGAGAGGCCAGACAAACGTGTGGTTCCTGAAGAGGGGCAGCAGCCTTTTCAGTAGTTGCAAGGGCAACAGTCTGGATGATTGACTGATCTGGCCTTGTAACAATAACCAAAACGGCCTTGCTGTGCTGGTACTGCGAACGGCTGAAAGCAAGGGGAAACTACAGCCGTAATTTTTCCCGAGGGCATGCAGCTTTACTGTATGATTACATGATGATGGCGTCCTCTTGGGTAAAATATTCCGGAGGTAAAATAGTCCCCCATTCGGATCTCCGGGCGGGGACTACTCAAGAGGATGTCGTTATCAGGAGAAAGAAAACTGGCGTTCTACGGATCGGAACGTGGAATGTCAGATCCCTTAATCGGGCAGGTAGGTTAGAAAATTTAAAAAGGGAAATGGATAGGTTGAAGTTAGATATAGTGGGAATTAGTGAAGTTCGGTGGCAGGAGGAACAAGACTTCTGGTCAGGTGACTACAGGGTTATAAACACACAATCAAATAGGGGTAATGCAGGAGTAGGTTTAATAATGAATAGGAAAATAGGAATGCGGGTAAGCTACTACAAACAGCATAGTGAACGCATTATTGTGGCCAAGATAGATACGAAGCCCACGCCTACTACAGTAGTACAAGTTTATATGCCAACTAGCTCTGCAGATGACGAAGAAATTGAAGAAATGTATGATGAAATAAAAGAAATTATTCAGATTGTGAAGGGAGACGAAAATTTAATAGTCATGGGTGACTGGAATTCGAGTGTAGGAAAAGGGAGAGAAGGAAACATAGTAGGTGAATATGGATTGGGGGACAGAAATGAAAGAGGAAGCCGCCTGGTAGAATTTTGCACAGAGCACAACATCATCATAACTAACACTTGGTTTAAGAATCATGAAAGAAGGTTGTATACATGGAAGAACCCTGGAGATACTAAAAGGTATCAGATAGATTATATAATGGTAAGACAGAGATTTAGGAACCAGGTTTTAAATTGTAAGACATTTCCAGGGGCAGATGTGGACTCTGACCACAATCTATTGGTTATGACCTGTAGATTAAAACTGAAGAAACTGCAAAAAGGTGGGAATTTAAGGAGATGGGACCTGGATAAACTAAAAGAACCAGAGGTTGTACAGAGATTCAGGGAGAGCATAAGGGAGCAATTGACAGGAATGGGGGAAATAAATACAGTAGAAGAAGAATGGGTAGCTTTGAGGGATGAAGTAGTGAAGGCAGCAGAGGACCAAGTAGGTAAAAAGATGAGGGCTAGTAGAAATCCTTGGGTAACAGAAGAAATATTGAATTTAATTGATGAAAGAGAAAATATAAAAATGCAGTAAGTGAAACAGGCAAAAAGGAATACAAACGTCTCAAAAATGAGATCGACAGGAAGTGCAAAATGGCTAAGCAGGGATGGCTAGAGGACAAATGTAAGGATGTAGAGGCCTATCTCACTAGGGGTAAGATAGATACCGCCTACAGGAAAATTAAAGAGACCTTTGGAGATAAGAGAACGACTTGTATGAATATCAAGAGCTCAGATGGAAACCCAGTTCTAAGCAAAGAAGGGAAAGCAGAAAGGTGGAAGGAGTATATAGAGGGTCTATACAAGGGCGATGTACTTGAGGACAATATTATGGAAATGGAAGAGGATGTAGATGAAGATGAAATGGGAGATATGATACTGCGTGAAGAGTTTGACAGAGCACTGAAAGACCTGAGTCGAAACAAGGCCCCCGGAGCAGACAATATTCCATTGGAACTACTGACGGCCGTGGGAGAGCCAGTCCTGACAAAACTCTACCATCTGGTGAGCAAGATGTATGAAACAGGCGAAATACCCTCAGACTTCAAGAAGAATATAATAATTCCAATCCCAAAGAAAGCAGGTGTTGACAGATGTGAGAATTACCGAACTATCAGCTTAATAAGTCACAGCTGCAAAATACTAACACGAATTCTTTACAGACGAATGGAAAAACTAGTAGAAGCCAACCTCGGGGAAGATCAGTTTGGATTCCGTAGAAACACTGGAACACGTGATGCAATACTGACCTTACGACTTATCTTAGAAGAAAGATTAAGGAAAGGCAAACCTACGTTTCTAGCATTTGTAGACTTAGAGAAAGCTTTTGACAATGTTGACTGGAATACTCTCTTTCAAATTCTAAAGGTGGCAGGGGTAAAATACAGGGAGCGAAAGGCTATTTACAATTTGTACAGAAACCAGATGGCAGTTATAAGAGTCGAGGGGTATGAAAGGGAAGCAGTGGTTGGGAAGGGAGTAAGACAGGGTTGTAGCCTCTCCCCGATGTTGTTCAATCTGTATATTGAGCAAGCAGTAAAGGAAACAAAAGAAAAATTCGGAGTAGGTATTATAATTCATGGAGAAGAAATAAAAACTTTGAGGTTCGCCGATGACATTGTAGTTCTGTCAGAGACAGCAAAGGACTTGGAAGGGCAGTTGAATGGAATGGACAGTGTCTTGAAAGGAGGATATGGGATGAACATCAACAAAAGCAAAACAAGGATAATGGAATGTAGTCTAATTAAGTCGGGTGATGCTGAGGGAATTAGATTAGGAAATGAGGCACTTAAAGTAGTAAAGGAGTTTTGCTATTTGGGGAGCAAAATAACTGATGATGGTCGAAGTAGAGAGGATATAAAATGTAGGCTGGCAATGGCAAGGAAAGCGTTTCTGAAGAAGAGAAATTTGTTAACATCCAGTATAGATTTAAGTGTCAGGAAGTCATTTCTGAAAGTATTCGTATGGAGTGTAGCCATGTATGGAAGTGAAACATGGACGATAAACAGTTTGGACAAGAAGAGAATAGAAGCTTTCGAAATGTGGTGCTACAGAAGAATGCTGAAGATTAGATGGGTAGATCACATAACTAATGAGGAAGTATTGAATAGGATTGGGGAGAAGAGAAGTTTGTGGCACAACTTGACCAGAAGAAGGGATCGGTTGGCAGGACATGTTCTGAGGCATCAAGGGATCACCAATTTAGTATTGGAGGGCAGCGTGGAGGGTAAAAATCGTAGAGGGAGACCAAGAGATGAATACACTAAGCAGATTCAGAAGGATGTAGGTTGCAGTAGGTACTGGGAGATGAAAAAGCTTGCACAGGATAGAGTAGCATGGGGAGCTGCATCAAACCAGTCTCAGGACTGAAGACCACAACAACAACAACAACAAGTCTAACTTGCTAATTCTTGCATGACAATGAAGAAAAATGCCTATGAGTAGGAATCATTTTATGCCATAAGAAAAACTAAGAAAACCACTGCCTTCCTGCCAATTTTGTGATTACGTGTTTTCTTTTCTAATCGGCAATGTGAAGTACTCTTCCGTCGATAAAATTTTTACTCTAATGAATAAATTTAAAATAACAAAACCCATATTGGGGAAGAAAGGTGATATACAAATCAGGATCACTCTGAAACGTGAAAAACCAAATAACAATCCCAACACATATACTGTAGACCTATTACCTTGCTCCCAGCCATACGAAAATCTTCGAGACAATTATTAACTACAGACTACAATAATTCGCAGAGGACAACAATATCGTCCCTTAAGAAGAAACCGGATTCAGGAGCGCCCACAGCACAGCCGTCCCTGTTCTGAGGTAAACCAGTAGAGCGACACAAGCTTCGTAACACGACAGATGCAACTGCATTACCGTAACGCGCGTTTGATAAGGTCTGCCTTGTTTGGCTACTCTTTAAAATTTTACGTTTGAACTTCCCATGCAAAATTGTGCATTTATAGCAAAACTCATTTGTCACACGAAAGTACAAGTCCAAGTTGTGGCACTGTTCACACAAAAAATTTTCCTTATTCCTGTACTTGCGATTGGAATGCAAGCATGGTTAATGTCACCCAATCGAATTAGGATCATTTCTGCATACCTGGACCCCTAGCTTACGAGTCCTTTACCGCCTCATTACGTGAAATTCTCAGTACAAAGAAAATACAGGACAGACTTAAATAACAATGCGCTTGATACAGACTCAACACATTAACTGGATATACGTAATCGAATGCTGCGAGTAAGCAACAAGTACATGACCATTGTCCTCCCTTCAACCTGCATCAAAGATTTCATCCAGTCCAAGTAACAACCGAATTCAAAAATAAAACGTACCAACACAGCATCATAACAACTGGCTGAAATAGGCTCCACCCTACCACATTCCGCCATCTCCTTCAAAGATGATCTGAAAGATTAAAAAAAATGTTAAATGCCAGACTGTACAACTTGTATGGCACATAATATTGTAATCACTCAATTGTTTGTCACTTTAATTTCATGCATTTGTAAATAAAATCAGATTCATATATACTTAGCAACAGCAATATTAAAATTAAATCATATCATGGCATGCATGAGAAGTAGCAAAACAGATCTTATACATTACAGTTTCCTTTTGAGCTTTATAGATAAGTGATTTTACGCAGTTCAGAGAGGTTTGTATATTTATACTTCAGTAGCTTCGTTCTTGAAACTGTACACTTTCATTCATAACCAGCATTTTAACAGGCAGTGGTTGTTATTGACCTCATCCAGAATACCGTGCAGTATACTAGTGGGTCAGATCACACTAATAGTTCACACTGGTTCACATTCTCTTAGCTACACTCCGTATAAGACGTAATAAATATACTTACCCGCAACGATACTTTCAAGAGCAAACAATGATCTTTTCAATAGTTATAAATACTCAGTCCATTATTGTACATTTACGTATATTTGTATTTTTACAATTTACCAAGTGTGTCAGTGCCTTACATCGCCTGGCCTGTATCAAGATAGGAGGGAAATTAATGGCGAGAAAATTCTTCAGAAGCATCAGTTTAGCACTGCATTACTGTCGTGAGACTGGGGCAGCCTAAGTGTGCGTCATTTTGAGATACCTTCCAGTTGGTAGTGTGCCACTGCAGCCTTGCAGGATATCTACATATGAACTGTCTGTAACAGCATATAATACTGTAACCATTTGTTTATTAGAGACAGCGAGGGGATAACACTGGGATAAGTTGTCACTGTCTCTTGTGCAAGCCGTATTCTAGTGTACATCAGACGTGTTGAAGCGTATGAGAACGCTAGTGTAGCGTACATAGTCAATCAGACGTTGGCCAGTACGTTATCACATGTTGTTGTTGTTCTTGTGATCTTCAGTCCTGAGACTGGTTTGATGCAGCTCTCCATGCTACTCTATCCTGTGCAAGCTTCTTCATCTCCCAGTACCTACTGCAACCTACATCCTTCTGAATCTGCTTCGTGTATTCATCTCTTGGTCTCCCTCCACGATTTTTACCCTCCACGCTGCCCTCCAATGCTAAATTTGGCATCAAGGGACGTTATCACATAACAATAATAAAACTAATATGAAAACATACAGCCTGTTTTAATGTATGCTTATATGATAGTTGACCTCTTTGCGATAATACAGAATTATTTATTTATTCACATCTATGAAAAAAATACATATTTTGTTACCTAGTTTGGTTCCAGACAGGAACTCCATAAATAATGGGAACGGGAAAAAGGATATCCAACGCCGTTTACGTTTCACTGGGTGATTTAAAACGAGTTTTTTGTATGTTCTTTCCAGTTTTTTATTACAGTTTAATTTGCGTAATATTATTTGCATTCGCCTCAAGCTGAAATAGTGTAACCAAGACGAAAGAGTGTCACATCTGGAAAAAGCACAACAGCAGCAAGCTCTAGACGCCGGTGGTGTCATTGATCCACTGCCTGATGTCGGCGTTGGCGATGTTGGCGTAGACGCTGGGCCAGCCGGGAAGGGCACAGCCGTTGCCCCAGGAGGAGATGACCCCCACCAGCACGCCATCCAACACCATGGGGCCCCCATAGTCGGGGCCACAGCGGTCGCGGCCACCGCCCGGCCACCAGGCGCAGATCTTGCGGACGCTCACCTTGCCCAGCCCGTCGTAAGCGTCGTTGCAGACGTCCCGGTCCACGATGTAGAGCTCCACCATCTGCAGCTGGTCCGCCAGGTAGCTGCCGCTATAGACCGTGCCCCAGCCAGTTATGGACACCAGCGTGCCGGCCTCAGGCTCCACTGTCGTCAACGGAATGGGCTGCTCGGACATAGCAAGCAGAAAGAGGAGTCATCACAGAGAATGCTCCAAGACAACGAGAGAATGTGTTAGTAGTTGCACGTTCCAAGCCTCAGACGTCTGGCTAAACATAGACCTTAGATTTGAAAAGTAATAATGCGACATCACAGAAAGAATGGAGCGTTCTAGGTAACAGAGTCTCATCAGAAAGAACAGAAAATTTACAAAGTATCCAGAATACGTAAGAAACCCAGAATACTTTCATAATACACTGACGGAAAAAATCGCATCATCAATAAATAATTCTTGTAGAGTAATGAAATTTCGGGAACACATTGGTCTGGGTAACATTTTAAGTGATTAACATCGCAAGATCACGGGTTAATTAAGCGCGAATAAGCCATTGCAAATGTAAAATACTGGTACATTAGTAGCAGGTGTAACCACCAGACTGTTGAAAAGAAGCACGCAAACGTTCATGCATTATGCCATAAAGGTGCCGGATGTCAGTTTGTGAGATGAGTTCCATACCCGTTGCATTTGGTCAGTCAATATAGGAATGGTTGAAGCTGTTTGTTCGTGACGCTGGAGTTGACGCCCAATGATGTCCCAGATATGCTCAATTGGAAACAGATATGGTGATCGAGCAGGCCAAGGCAACATGTCGACACCCTGTAGATCGTGTTGGGTTACAACAGTTGTGTATGGGCGAGCATTAACCTGTTGGAAAACACCCCTTGGAATACTGTTCATGAATGGCAGTACAACAGATCGAATCACCAGACCGACATACAAATCTGCAGTCAGAGTTGTGGGATAACCATGAGAGTGCTTCAGCTGTCATATGAAACAGCACCCCAAACCACAACTTCAGGTGTAGCTCCAATGTGCCAATGTGTCTAGGCCACTGACAGGCTGGTTGCAGGCGCTGAGCTAGCCTCCTTCTGCTCAACATACAGCTATTACTGGCACCGAGGCAGAACCAGTTTTCATGAGAAAACGGAACATTCCTCCATCCAGCCATCCAAAGAGCTCTCGCTTGATATCACTGAAGTCGCGATTGGCAGTGGTTTGGGGTCAGAGGAATGCACGCTACAGAGCGACTGACTCGGAGTTATCCTTGAAGTAACCTATTTGTAATAGTTCTTTGTGTTACTGTGATGCCATCTGCTGCTCACGTTGCTGTTGCGGATGCAGTTCGATGTGCCAAAGGCGTACGTCGAACAGGATGGTCTTCCCTCTCGGTACTGCCACATGGCCGTCCAGAGCCCGGTCTTCTTGCGGCCGTACATTTCTGTGACCGCTGCTGCCAGAAATCACGTCTTTCTGCAGTATCGCAGAAGGAACATCCAGCTTCTGGTAGCCTTATTAAACGAACTCTTTCAAACTAAGTAAGGCGTTGATAATGGCTTCTTTATCTCCTTAAAGGCGTTCTTGACTAACATCAACTTACTTCATCCCATTTCAAACGGGACTAACGCTCACGACCGTTACAGTGAGTATTTAAAGCAAAACTTGATTTGCATCCTCGTAATGGCGCTCCTAGTGCCACTATTATGTCACAGACACAAAATTTATATAGACGCCATCTTTCAGATGTAGAACCACGCGTGCCAACGTTCGCTTATGTCGCACAACTCCTTGGTGTTGCGATTTTCTTTCCGCCTGTGTATCACTGCTAGACAGTGCACCATCTCACGATTTTTAAGGAAAGCACGAGTAAACACTCTTGAATCGTCAACCGTATCCCCTACGAGCAGCAGCTGCAGCATAGCCGTTACAAAACCCGTACACAAAATTCCATACTTACATACTCAGAATTTGTAAATACTTGCGGCATGCTCAAACGATACAGTAGAATTGTCAAGAAAATCAGTCACAGCTTAAAACGCGGTTATTTAAACTTAACGTTTTTTTTAAAAAAATTACTGTCGACAAACTCATGGCAACTAGTGTGCCAACACCGAGATGAATACATCTGCAACCAGCTGTATCTCTGTTACCAACAAAAATTTGATCCATGTTAAGTGGAATAGTTAACTCGAATTAGTTTACTCTACCTTTTCCTAAAATACCTGCTATTCCTTCTGGAACACATTTCATATGATATAAGAAAACTGAGTCCTCGCCTGAGATTCGACCTTGGATGATTGTCTTTCGTGTGCAGTGCTCCACTGCACGAACAAGCTAAACGAACCGACTGAAGACATGAATCTGCTAGTCCTTTCACTCCATTCATTCTAAAATCCCATGAGGATCCTACGAGATTCTGTGCTGTTAGCAGACGTTGTAGAGCCGATACAGTGGAGAGTTAGGCTTCACCACAGCTTCAGTGCTGTAACTGTCGAAGCAATTCTTTTGCTCTTACCGGTGTATACACTTCCTTAATCGTATGATTCTGTGGTACTTGAAAGCAACGTAAGGCAGCCGTGGCAGGTCACAGCTTTACGTTAGTGGGTAGCGCATGTGCTAAAATGAAGCACTTGGAAGGTAAATATTTGCTGTGGAAACAGAGTGCCGTGCGGCTTAAAATTTTCATGTGGGTCTATAACAAACACAGCGTGTACTCTTCAAAAACTAAAGAAATCCAAGGCTGGAGCCTCTGAAAGCTGTGCCTGCATGTAACAATTCGTAGGGATATGAAATGGAGCGGTCACCATAGTCATAGGCGTGGCAAGTGGAAGACTTCGTTCCATTTGCAGAATACCGGGAAAATACTGTCAGCCTACAAAGAAGACTGATTACAGATCAGTTATGCCTCTCATTCTAGAATATTGCTTAAGTGTATGAGACTCATATCAGGTGGAACTAACACGAGATATTCAACATATAAAAAGCAGAAGGTATGAATGGTCACAGGTTTGTTACCTCACACTTGATGTACAGCCAAATATCCTGCGAAAACTACAAAATTTTCAAGAACGAGTATCAAGTGAAGAATCCAGACATACCGTCCACACCCCTAGGCATTTGTTCTTTTGGACACGTCCAAAAGAACAGACACAACCCATTCATATATACCTGGTTCACCTCGATGGGCAATAAATCCATAACCTTCAGTGTAGATGCACAGTTACGTTCGACCTCCAGCGGGAATCTAAAATTAGTGAGCATAGAGGACATGGACAAGGACTGGCAGTAAGTGGGAGTGTGAGTTGGCTGGGGAGAGTGCCAAGACAGTCTGTGCATTTGCGATGAACACTGTGTTCAGGTGTTGCAGCGGTTAACGCAGCTGCCTACTCAGCAGGAGATCTCGGGTCACAATCCCAGTCCAGTACGCATTTCCACTTGTCGTTGATCCCTCATAAAGTCCCAATGCAGCTGATCTCATTAGTCTTTCCCCTTTCCTTTCCTTTCTACCACCTCACACAGAGGGATTTAAAAAGTTATTCATATGGAGATATGTCATTAACAGGAATCAGCAAGGGAGGCTGTATCAAGTTAAGTACATTACATCACACCCTTCAGTGGTTTGCAGAGTGTATATCTGGCTGGATGTAGACGTCTTTGATATCCTCCTCTTTCCATCAATGCCCAGAGTTCTACAGTTTCTTGAAACTATATGCAACCATACAAATCTTCAAGAAAGTTGTGTAACGAAATACGTAATATTAAATTAGATAAGTTTTTCGTTCCATAAATACAAAGTGAGGACATTCACGGGGATGTACAATACGTCACAAAACAAGAATCCATATCAGTAAGTAATGAGATATACTAATGTTCCTTTGACAGGTCTCAAATTAAATGGCTATCGTGGATGTCGAATAAGAAAAAGAAATTGGGAACATACTTTCATCTGAGATGTAATAACAAACCTAAAACTAAACTAAACTCCGTCTGAAGAGGCCTCTGATGGTCCAACGGCACTGACTGACCCCCAAGTCATCCTCTGCCGGTAGGCCTCATTGGATGCGGATACGGAGGGGCACGTGGTCAGCACATCGCTCTCCCAGCCGTTGTCAGTTTTCGTGACCGGAGCCGCTACTTCTCGATCAAGTAGCTCCTCAATTTGCCTCAAGAGTGCTCGGCAACCCTTACGGCCACCCATTCAAGTGCTAGCCAAGCCCGGTCCTCTCAACTTAGGTTACCTAACAGGAGATGGCGTTACCACTGCGGCAGGGCCGTTGATAATAACAAACCCAGTTACAAAAAATGTAAGTATATAATACACTGAGCTGCTTATGATAACTCTTGGACTTTTGTAGCCACGAACGTCAATAGAAAATCAGTTTCAAACTCTTCTTTACGTCGATCACTGCACTGCAGACCTGCAAAGTCCGACTTTACGTAACACTGACAATGTACGATACTGTTAATAAAATATGCATCCGGTTGGTTGTGCTAAAAGTTGTGAATGGATTAAAAGGAGTTGGCCACTAATAAATCTATCATTCCCCTCATAAACTGAACTTTATAAGTAGCTAAACTTTTTATGATCGCTGGCAAGTTAATGCAAATGTTGTGTTCTTCAGTGATGGACACCTTTCTGGAGCAATTGAATCACTTTAAATATTTATGGAGATTAATCTTAATCCTGGCACTGATTCCACGAATTGGGCTGTTGGTCTGAAAAGACGATAAACTATTTACGACAAATTTGTAAATTTCATTAAGGAATAAATATTCTGGGAATCAGTAGAAAATATAGCTAGTTCCTTGAATGTACTCTGAAAGACGTTCCTGGGTTCACACCACAGATAATTCGTATTACACGTTTTCGGACTCGGTTGACTTAATGAATACCCCCTTCTATTAAAAAAAAGAATAAGCTCGTGTGAAATAATGGAACCACGGTAATCACAGTATGCTAGCTGTTTCACATATTCAGTGTGTAACAGGTATAATTGCAGATATTTCTATTGGTGACTGAGAACGGTGTACTGAACAACGTTACACCAGAATTTACAAACTAACAATTATAGATATCACAAGTCATATGTTTGTTTTTAGATTGGGTAGTGCCCCCAAGTACATGTGACAAGAGCAAGCCATTAATTCCTATTTTCCTGTAGGCAACACGTCAGGTGTTGAAGTGTTGACGCGTGGATGGAAAACGGTTGGTCTATACGACAGGTGTACCCCACTTATTGATGCAGCTATGACCCTGCAGAAAACATCAGGTAGTAAGGAATGAAGTTTTCTCAGCGGAGTGTGCGCTGATATGAAACTTCCTGGTAGACTAAAACTGTGTACTGGACAGAGACTCGAACTCGAAACCTTTGCCTTTTGCGTGCAACTGCTCTAGCGCTTGCCCTCGAAAGGCAAAGGTTCCGAGTTCGAGTCTCAGTCCCGCAGCAGTTTCAATCTGCCAGGAAGTTTCATCAGGTAGGAATGTTTGTTACATGTTTCAGGGAAGACGGTTCGAAGCTGAGAGAAAATGACGAACACACTCATGTGTGTATGTATTAAGGTACCATATATAAAAATATTTGCACCTGTACCCGTTACACCCTGTATACTGAGAGGAAACCAATAACAACTTCTGAACTTCATGTACTTTTCAACGTTTAGTGACAAAAATTAGCTAAGCGCCATTTATTAATTTACCTGAATTTTCTCATTGAAGGTGAAGGTGCCCAATATCTGCGCTGCTCCGATGTCGTAGTCCATGGAGGTGGAGCTGTAGTGGCTGTTGTGGGCGGTTTTGGTGACGTTGTAGAGAATGCCACCAGTATCCCGTATGGATGTGCCAACGCGTACGAAGTAGTACGAGGGATCGAACTTCTGTACGCACTCTGCACAGGTCAGGACCCAAGTCTCACTGATAATAACGCCGCCACACTTGTGCCCGTCCTCAAACTGAATGGACGCCATCCACGGGTAGTCCTCGATGTCGACACTGGTGCCATTCACTATCCGTGGTGCGCTCTGCACACATGGCCAGACAGAGGCCACTGCGAATGCACACACCACGATCTTCCACATATTTGTGTCTACAGTTAAGCTATTTCCGTTGTTCAGCTGAGAGACTCTGGCGACGCCGTAAGAGCCTTTATATTAAGTTGCTGATTAGATTAAAGAAACACATAACTTTAATCAGCTGAACTATTCTGATAAGAATACGAGTGCGTCCATTAAAAACCACTGTATGCTTTATTCTGAGAAGCGATTTGTTATTTATATTGGGAGCAAGACATACGAGGTCTGTGTGAAACGTAATGAGATTGATTTTTTATCTACCGAAGTTTTTTTTTCAAACAACAGTATTATCCATTTCAAAGCAGATGCCTTCGGCATCTGTACGCCGGGGCGGAGTAGTAGTTCCTCAGTCTTGACAGCAGCGCTGAAAAGCTTCAGCCGGGAGGGCGTTTAATATATCGGTCTCATTCTTTTAAATGTTCTCTAGATTCCCAAAATGTCATCCTCTTAAGACAGTTTTCAATTTCGGAAAAAATCACCAGGGTCAGGTGAATATAGGGGCTGTGAAACAATCGCTTTTTGAGGTCAAATATTCCGTGTGACTTGTGGCGTTGTCATGACACACCATCCATTTGTCTACATCTACACTATCCTGTCTCACTCGATTCACCCTCTTCCTAAGTCCTTCAAGGACATCTTTGTAACACACTTGGTTGACGGTTGGTCCTGGAGGAACAAATTCCTTACGAACGATACCTCTACTGTCAAAAAAGCAAATCTGCATTGTTTTGATCTTAGATTTGCTCATTCGAGCTTTTTACGGTCGAGGGAATGTCTCAACGTGTCACTCCCCACTCTGCCGCGTTGTCTCAGGATCGTACCCAAAAATCCAGGGTTCATCACCTGTGATCACACAGCTGAACCACACGTGGTCATTGGCAATTCACTCAAAAAGATAAACGCAAACGTTTGTTCGATCGCTCTTTTGCCCAGGTGTAGGGGTTTTCGGCAACATTTTTGCACAAACGTTTCGCACGTCCAAATCTTCGGTCAAAATTTGATGTGCGGTGAAAGTGTTTATAGGGCCACCAATCATCCTTATTGTGAAACGTCGATCTGATGTCACAAGAGCATGCACACGTTCGACGTTATCGTCGGTTTTTGAAGTTGAAGCTCTTTCTCAGCGAGGTTCCTCTTCAGTGTGATCTTGGCCTTCCAAAAATTATTTGTGCCAGCGAAAAACTTGTGCTCTTTATAAGGAATGTTCCCCATAGGTTTCAACTTTTAGAAGGTCACACTTGCGAATGCCCCAAGCTTAACACAAAACTTGACGGCGTAACGTTGCTGTAAATTCAGCTGTTCGATTCTGGTAACACACAACAAAAACACGACTTTACTGATGGCGCTCTCAAATATCACATGATGGCTGTACGGAGCTGAAACTCGGACCGAGCATCTGGAAGGGATGAACACACCAGTTTACACAAGGAGAACAACACAGCGTTGCTATTTCGCTCGCAGTGTTGTCAGTGCCATTACTCTCCTCGCACAGCTTGTAGTGTGAACCTAACTCCACAGACAAAATTTAGTAAGTTGTTCAGGGATATTTTATGAGTATTTTGGAACACGAGACCTATGGTCTCTGGCAGCGCGTCACTGACTAATAGTGCAATTATGATTAATTCGATTTATTACCTCAGTTTCGTTTGTTTCCGCGAAAGTACCTTCCACAAAGAGTAAAACCCTTCATTATCGTCGAAATGTACAACACAGAACACCGAGTAATGCAACAACCTTCAGATGCGAAAATACTGTGGTGTGCTTGCCGACGCTGCGAGAACAGTACCAAATTGCTTCGATGTACCATTCTTCATTCAGTGAACCAATAAACACAATGGATTTAACTCTTCATCCGTAAACCTATCCAACCTGATCTGCATCACAAGGTACAATTCCTTGTCGCCTACTTGTGGTTCCACTATTCTTCAAACCACTCTCCATGGACGCTCACGACAGCAGCGCACAAACAGCTTACTGGCTTCAGTATCTACAAGATGCTCATTCCCAGGGTCTATGTGGACTTTACGATTGTGTAAGTGCCGAAAGTACCGTGGAACTTCCGACCAAGTAGTTTTGCACCGTGGGTTTTCCGACAAGACCCTCCCCCATAGCTAATTTCACCAACAGCGGATATGTTATCGCCATCAGTCAAGCAGTGTTATCGCTGACAGCCGTTGTTTCCGTATATAGTTTCTTAGGCCTAAGATACTGTGACTAAAGAAAATAATTACAACAACGAGCAGAAGCCGTGTATTCTCAAGGATGTTTATCGTTACTATATGCACAGAAAATGTTATGAGTGTACAAACTGGTTGTGAATGAATTACGAATAGAGTAAGTGCTGATTCCGTTTATAAACTGCAAATGCTGTATCATGGCTGAACAACAACCCGAAGAAGCAGATGTGCAGATTAAGAAACGAATGCATAACTGAAAGAAAAGAGTCCACGAAGAAAACCAGTGCCTGTTTTCAGGCTTTTAAAGAGGAATTTCAAGACTTGAAAGATAAAGGTTTAAATTTCGTCCCAAACTCAAAGACTGGATTGTGTTGATTTGGGGGAAGAGACCAAACTGCGAGGTCATCGGTCTCATCGGATTCGGAAAGGATGGGGAAGGAAATCGGCCGTGCCCTTTCAAAGGAACCATCCCGGCATTTGCCTGAAGCGAATTAGGGAAATCACAGAAAACCTAAATCAGGATGGCCGGACGCAGGATTGAACCGTCGTCTTCCCGAATGCGAGCCCAGTGTGCTAACCACTGCGCCACCTCGCTCGGTGTGGATTGTGTACAGCAAGGAGAGAAGATATTGGGACAAACCTGAATCCTGGCGCTAGTTCGGGGATTCAACTGAGCGAAGGCATATGAAATAAAGATTTAAAAAAATTGACACTGGGTCTGTCCCGGACAAATGAATCCTGGTTTTCGGCTGCAAAGAAGCGAGAAGATCCTTTGTAAAAATGGAACTGTTCTTATGGATGGGACGTTTGACGATTGTTCGATACAGTTCTAACGGCTGTTCTCTATACTCGTTGACATTGCAAGCACTCAAGAAGGGATGAAGATATTTCTTGTTTTTTGCTTATCTCACAGACAAAAGTCAAAACAAATATCAAACACTTTCTTATCGAAAAATAAGATGCCTGGATGGTCACCGAAAACTGCAGTGGTAGACTTTGAAATGGCTACAATTAAAGCTATGAAAACAATTTTCGTCGAAAGAGCCCTTTCCGGTTGCAAATTTCACTTCGACCAATGTCTGTGGAAGAAAATACAGAAACTGAGATTAATTGACCGATGCAGGGATAGAGAAGAAGTCCGATTGTTTCCCTCCATGTTTGCTGCAATAGCACATCTTTCACCGAACACTGTTGGTGGAATGTGGATGGTAATAATGGAGGAAATGTCCAGTGGAGAAAAGGTCACGAAATTCGCAGATAACATGATCAATCAATTAAGGAACATCTCAGCACACCAAATGAACTATGGAATGTTCTCAATTAGTGGCACAGGACTACGAATGCTGTAGACGGTTGGCATAGGAAACTATAAATTCCTCAATAAATCGAAAACATCCGAACGTATGCTTTCTGATAAGCTGAAGGAGGGAGTAGTAAATGCTATACTTGAAATTAAAATAGATTCCACTGACCTGCCTCTTCAGAACTGAAGAGGAAGATACATAGGTCCTGACAAAAGGTTGCTAGGCATTACCTATACTTATATACCGGTACTACTGTATAAAGACAAGTCGTTGTTTAACGTTTTTACCAAAATTTCGAAAAGTTCATGGCCAATTTGTTTCAGATTTTTACACGATACTCTAATAAACTTTCAAGCGGAAAAACCTTGAAAAGTTCTTGACTGACTTACTTCAAAGTATTATACGATACTCTAATAAACATTTGTACGGACAGAGGCTAACTTTTTTAAACAACGAAGTGATCGCATGTTTTCAATCATACCGACTTTGAGGAAGAAAGCAGTCAGTTTTAACTACGATAGCATAACTTTTAAACCATTAGGTAAACCATTTTTTCATATACAGTGTGTTCTTTCTCCTTATATATAATCTTACACGCAAATTGTCTACACAACAATGAGTTGGTTTGTCTTATTCCTCACACTCGCTTTTAACAGAAAACAGGAAAGTTGTATTTCTGTCTAACTCCGTATTCCTACCAGTTCGCAGATTAAAAAAATATTCGAAATATGTCACTAAAGCCACCATCTTCACAGTTTCAGCAGCTGGAGGGGTCTCTCTCGTATCCCGTATGCCAGTCATCTCAATCGATTTAGCTATTTATTTTAAGCGAACACTCCAATTAAGGTTTCGTTTGCAGTAACAATAAACAAGGATCAAGGTTAGACGGAGGGGAGAAGAGGAGACGGACAGAGAGGTGGCGAAAAGTGGACATAGAGAGGGGGAAGGGAGAAGGTAACGGACACAGATAGCGGGAGAAAGGGGGAGGGGGGGGGGGGGGTAGAAGGCGCATAGAACGTCTATCCAGTTCCCATACATACTCAGCAGGTGGGAAGCATCCCCATGTTCATTAGTAAGAATACATAACAAATGGGGTGGATTTAAGAAGATGTTTAAAATATTTGGTTCCTCTACAAAAAATTGAGCTACACATTAAAATTCATTAAATAAGCCGAGGAGTTCCGGCATTTGCTGCAGTTATAGTGTAGAAAGGAAAAAGATAAAAAATAAAACGGTAAAATAAAAGAATTAAAAATAATTTAGACAAGCGTATGTACCACGTGCGTAGCCAGGTCTGAGCCTGGATAAAACGTGGAGGGATGCTGTTATCACAAACCGGACGACAGTTAAGACCTAGCAGAACGCAAACATATATTAACATATGAAAACTCGTTTTGTCCAGGGGCTAAGAAGTATCTTAAAAACAAAACGCAACGGCACAAAAGAATATGGTATCAAAGTTCAGAAAAAGACGTAATGTCAAACTGTGAAAAGAAATTTATATTGTGTAAACTAAATAGCAGTTCTGACGTCTGGTTGCTGTAACACAATTTGTATTTAAAATCAATGTGCCATATTGCGAATGAATACAGATATTTATTTAAAAATTGATATTTTTAGCGTGTTCTCAAAATATCTGAACATTTGAATACTTAGTGCATAAAGAGGCATAGAAAGTGTACACAGCTGAATTAACGTGAGCTGAACATTCCGCAGGGCCCAAAACAAGGCTTGCATAATACATACGACATTCTTGAGAGGGTCGCAAACCGGATTCATTGGCTGTCGTAGGAACTACTTTCGACGAAGTTAATGATACAGCACTGAACACCACCTACTGCGTACATGCGACTGTGTGGTGGAACCGACCATAAGAATCGGAAAGGTATTCGCTTGGCTGTGTTCAGGATGAGCAGAGGTTAAATATCAAGCAAGTCATTCTGGTTCCAAACTACGAAAATGAGTCGAGAGCAAAGAACACGAACTGCAGACTGCTCCAGAAATGATACATAAGACAGTATGGATTCCCTCGACAGAAATGACTATTTTCTCACACAATGCAGTTTGGCGACCTGAGATCTATAAAAACAAACACAAGCATGGAAGTTCTACGTTTGATCGATTGCAACAGTGAATTTAATGTCGTTCATTGCAGTTTTAATGCTGAAGTTTTTAATAAGCTCTGAAGACCTGAGTATCTTTTCTATTATCATACATTACTGGTAGTTGATCCTAAAAAAATTAAAAAAATAGCTCATATCAGTAGGAGGTAACTTACATGATAATACTATTATTTTTATTTTGAACTGTACGATAGCGGCAGGATGTACTAAGTCCAAGTAAACACTTAAGTACAATAATGAGCACGTGTTGTCATTGCTATCTGTTGGATAATGTACAAAAACATAACTTTCAGTGCTGAGTATCTTATAATTAAAGTCATATTTGTAATGCTGTTTTGAAGCTGTATCGTCATGCTCTTTAAATGAAAGAAGATCGCGACAAAAAATACACATAAACTTAGGGAAAAAATTACATCAATAGCAATAGTTTGGGAAAACGTAAGGCGGTTGACACGGAAGTTTTGTCTGCTTTCACCAAAGTCAGATGTACGACAGTCACAAGCAAACTGGTTGCGTCTCAGTACGGGCAGACAAACAGGTATTTGAGAGACAGGCGGCAGTTGCTGCTGTGGGAGTGAGGAAGACCACCGAAATATTACCTTAGTAGGATTTTTTTCCGGACGAGTTGCTATGGAGAATCGCTGGGAGATAGAGTATTGTGGTGACCATGTGATTAAAGGTTTCACCTTCTGTTGCGCGCAGACGTAGTAACTATTTCTAATCACAATTTCCATATCCAGAAGGGTCTTGCAAGGGCGTCTGAGGTCCAGGACAAGTACCGCAGTGATACGGTTTCCTCGACGGTACCGGTAAAAGTCACATCCCTACTGCAGTGTTCTTGTGTAGCAGCCGATGCAAGAATGACAATCGACGAGTATTACGCTCTAATTTCTTGTTAGTCTGCACCGTTTCTATTGAAATAATGGAAAACCAGCTAATGTCCAGGCTGTATTATGACTAAGCGTTGGTCATTGAAACAGTGATGGAGGCTGACAAGTGATAGTTCAGGAGTGTTTCAGCAAAGGAACAGCGGAAGAGATTAGCGATGATCCTTCAGTTGTCACATGCTTAAAAAGAGACTGATTGTATGGTGTCTAGTACATTCCTTCTCCCTGACGGTGGTGTCGACTAGTCAAGGAAAGTTCTCTATAGACACTGGAAGTAGAACCAAAATAATCGTATTTTTTTTATGTGTTCATGTGATTGTAGTTGTCGCATTTTGTATTGTAAGATGGAACAGGCTGTGAGTAGAATGTGAACGCTTGCTGCAGGCTGAGATTTTACTGCCTCATCTAAATGTAGCTCAGATTTGTGAGCGTCGCACTATTAGAAAAAAAAACCGTCCGGAGTGAAAGTACTTGCGAAGAACATAATACTGTCATTAATAGTAGTCACGTTAGGTGTGAATACCAGATACAAAGGATAAGTCAGTCATAAAGTGTCAGATCACAAATATAAATGGCTCTGAGCACTATGGGACTTAACACCTGAGGTCATCAGTCCCCTAGACTTAGAACTACTTAAACCTAACTAACCTAAGGACATCACACACAACCATGCCCGAAGCAGGTCTCGAACCTGCGACCGTAGCAGTAGCGCGGTTCCGGACTGAAGCGCCTAGAACCTCTCGGCCAGAGCGGCCGGCTCACAAATATGGAGCGAATTGCTACTTTCAGGCAAGTGACGCTTAAAACAAAGTTACTGTGTGAAAACTTCGCAAAGAAGTTCAGGCTTTTGTAGCGGCGAACTGTGACGACTCCTTGGTGTCCCAGTGTTTGCTTACTGCTCTAGTAATCGTTCGGTGAAGGGGATGTAACAACATCGCTGCTTTGGCTCTAGTAGTATTGTGCTGTTCTACTCTTAAAGGCCCATAAACACAATATCCGCTTCAAGATGTATCAGAACATCTGACACAGCCACTGAATTTTTTATCCAGTATACGTCTCCCTAGCTCTCACGTTTTCCCGCATGTGAAATACTTTGGTGTATTGAAATTTGTATTGCGCAAAATGCTCTCAAAGCGACCAGAGAGCTCTAGTTTACGAACGAATTTGAACATGGCAGGTCTCAGGCACAGTTCATAAGGAAGTGCGTGGCGCGGACATCTGGTGGGAGACCTGGCGCTGTTTCAAGCCTGTTTCATGTTAACAAACGAAGTAGTGCACAGAGCTGGCGTGTAGGGGGTGTTTCGCTGCGTGGTCTGCACCACGTCCAGAGACACCAGTGGCGCACCGAAGCGAAGCGTGGCGGAGAATTTCAGGTGGTGCGCCGTTGTTTTCGTTAATTTGTATTGTCCAAACGCGGGCTGATTTAGAGCTACACCTACCTGAGTAAAACTCTCACTTTTCACGTAGAAAATTAAAAAACACTGTTCTACGGTCAGCGCGTGTTCTCCGCTATGCAGTCTTTCTCATTCAATTTTGTGGAAACTATTCAGTAAAAACAGACTTTTCGCCATCTTATAGTCAGACAACATAGCTTGATAGTGAACTTGTGTTATTTTCAGTTATTACCCATTGTTATTCTGATACTTCGTAAATACATAAACCATTAGACTTATTTTGAAAAGTTTGCGGTGAAGAATGTTGTTACTGGTCAGTTTATGTTTGGTGGGCCTTAGTTTATAGATTGCTGCGTACGAAGTACAGTTAACCTGTCAACTCCCGATTAAATAAGTGATAAAACTCAGCTTTATGGTCGCGTTAGCCATGCCGATTTGTGGCACAGATTTCTCTTTCACACATGCTTAATGAAGTCAGTTACAATCATATTTCAGATCCAACGTCAGAGTTAGCTATATACTGTACACACTACCGCTCATTAATTTCAATACACCCAATAAATGACATCTAGTTCTGTGTAGATAAGGTCTAACACCGTGGGTACGGTTGAGAAAGCAAAGGAATAGTGCAACAGTTGAACACATGTCATGATTTTTGTTTGTGGTCAACAAGGTACAATAGTATCCAACAAACAATGTTGTGTACATAAACGTTATGTACCTGAAACTTCCTGCCAGATTAAAACTCTGTGCCTAACCGAGACTCGAACTGAGGTCCTTTGCCACTCGTGGGCAAGTGCCCTACCAACTGAGCTACCCACGCACAACTGCCGACCCCTCCTCACAATCTTACTTCCGCCAGTACCTCGTCTCCTACCTTCCAAACTTCACAGGCTGTGGCTAAGCCATGTCTCCGCAATATCCTTTCTTCCAGTAGAGCTAGTCCTGCAAGTTCGCAGGAGAACTTCTGTGAAGTTTGGAAGGTAGGAGACGAGGTAATGGCGGAAGTAAGATTGTGAGGACGCGTCGTGAGTCGTGTGTGGGTAGCTCTGTTGGTAGGGCACTTGCCCGTAAAAGGCAAAGGTCCTGAGTTCGAGTCTCGGTCCGGCACACAGTTTTAATCTGCCACGAAGTTTCAAATCAGCGCACAATCCGCTGCAGAGCGAAAATTTCATTCTGGTTATGTACCTGTCGGATATGTTTGTTTACCTATTTGCCGACGGACGCCGCATTTGGTGCACTTGGTTCCTGCACGTCAGTTCCTTCGTGAGATAGAAGTGTGCACATAGCTAGTATGGCTCCACGAGTGGAGATATCCATAGACAAACGTGCTGCAATTGTAGCACTTAGCCAAGCAGGTTTATCTATTCGCCAAATTGCGAAACAGTGTAGTGTGTCTTGTAAGAGGTCCATGATTAAGGAATTTGTTGTTAGCGCATTCGAGCAGATGTAATTTCGATGGATTGCTCACGCGATGCCTGCGATATGTAAGATATAAGAGAATCTGAGACCAAAGAGCAGTGTTGACTGCAGTAGGAACTGTGTGTTAGTAGCAGTAAGTAGTTGCTAGGCGAGCAGTCTGGTGTATTGTGTTGGTTGGGCCGGTCGTGGGGAGCGATGGCGGAGCCTGAGCGATATAATGTAAGGTAAAAGCAGCCTCGCGCATATGTAGTATTGTTATATCAAGTCCCAAGTAAATGTTTAAAAAAATCTCCTAGTAATAATCTTTCTCATAAAAAGTAATTTTTGACAATCATTCATTTCAATTTAAAGAATTTACTAATTTCTCCAATCCTTGGTCATCCCGATTATTGAAAGGAAAAATCAGTTGTTTCTTTTTATATATGACAAATCTATTGGACAGCATTGCACAGAGCTGCGCCAAAAAAATTTCTTATAGGAGCAGATATATATGCGTTATCCGGCGACCTAATTGAGGTAAGAATTTTCTCTTTTTTTATTCAGAATGATCTTTCAGGGCCATGACGCAGTACGGCTGATGTTTAAAATTTACCAGTTTAAATTCACAGTCATTACTGAAACGTTATAAGTGAGCGACAATTTTTTTATTGAGAGATTAGTCACATCGCATTATTAGTAGGTTAAGGAATTTATTTTGTGGGAAAGTTACACTAAACGTGAATATTATTTGTATATTTATTTTATTTTGTGGGAAGGTTACACTTGTTGACAACCGGCCAGGATCGTGTTTTCTTTGCGAATTTCTGAGAGGTAGTCAGTTATATATCTGCTCTTATTTACTTAATATTAAATGTAGTTAGCATCTGGCGCAACGCATTTACTAATTTGTCACTCTTTCTTTCACAGATCATCGGCAATTTATTGCTCTTTGTTGTAATTGTATTTGTTCCAATTTTGCTTTGTCTTTCTTTCATTTTGTGCTTAACTTTGATTTATGATAATGCCGCGAAAAACTGCTAACAGTACATCGCGATGTGCAATGAGTGAAAAAGTTGACTCGAATAATTTGGCCGATAATACTAGCAACACTCAGTGTCATAGTGATAATCCTCTAATTACAGATAATCAGTGCGTACCGACCACTAGTAATGACTTTAATCCTAATGATGAGCAGACATATTCAATTATGTCCACACTTAATTTAACAACAATTGATGACGCGGCACGTTCCGTTACAATGAACGCTGTCCACTTTGACACACCTGACTTGCAAAATTTACGCAGTGAACAGATAAATGTTTCTAACGAAGATGAACAATGTACTCAAAATATGTCAGATTTATTTGATTCCGGTGTAGTGACCAACAGTGCACATCCAATTGGTGAACCTTTTCAAGAATCAAAGAATGACCAAATAGTTATACAAAACGTGACACATGCAAATACATCATCACACAGTACAGAGAATACAGCAGCTAATTTTGGCATGGATCGAGTTATGGCATTATTGATACAACTTAATGAAAATCTCAAACAACTTAATGAAAATCTCAAACAGTCGAATCAAAAACAAGACAACAATTACAAACAACTTAATGAAAAACTAGACAACAATTCCAAACAACTTAATGAAAAACTAGACAACAATTCCAAACAGTTGAATGAAAAACAAGACAACAATTTCAAACAGCTTAGTGAACAGATTACAGCCGTTGCCGTGCAATGTCATGATACTAAAGAACAATTACGTGAGGAAATTAAGGCGAGTGCTAGGAACAGTTGTGAAGAAATTAGATCTGTGGCACAAGAATTAAGTAATACACATGCAGCCGCAACCAAATTACTTAGAGATGAAATTAGTGCAGTCGCTAAACAATGTTCTGAAAACGCAACACATTTACGCGACGATTTTAAATTAATGTCATCAGAACTTTCACGCACACTGGATGCGAAAGTAGACACGGAATTTGAACAACAAAACAGCCAAATTGACGAACGTTTTAATCACCACCTACAAAACAGTGAAACGCGTTACCGTAAATTTATACAGGAACAGAACAAAGTAAAGAAACAAGTCATGGAAACAATTACTGCACAGAGACAGGAAGATAAGCGTAAATTGTTTACGAAAGCAAAAACATACGTAGACAACAACATTGCTGCAGTATCAGACGAAATCAATACTATCAAACAGCTGAACACCGAATTGCATGATGAAATCTCTGATCTTAAAACAAAAACAGACACACACACAGTAGACTTTCAGACAGTGACCAGCAGACTAGAACAATTGGAATTAATACAGGATCCCGATCCCATTAAAGCAGACGTTAAGAAATTGAACAAAACCACCCGTAAAATCCAAAAACAAATCAATGTTTGTGACACTAAAAATGACGATCAGGTAAAAGCACTGACTGAAAAATTTGATGAATTGGCCAATCGTATTGACGTTATCGAAAATAACAATGACACCAAATCAGACGATACGTCACCAATTTCTTTCAATGAAACACCCGAATTCCAAAATTTACGGCAGACAATCAGTGAGATAAGTTCGTCCAATAATACATTGCGTAGAAAAGTGTCGTCTTTACAGCAAGAGATGACAGAGATGAGAAACGTCTCAGCCTGTAACACGACACAGCATACGCCACATTCTGAACATTTCTCACACTCACACAGCCAGTATAATTTAGGTAATTTACAGAGTGTACGTGACTTAGATTCCGAACAGTCACAGATAAACAGATTATCATACAATCCTGAACCAGTTCACACATTCAGAGACGATAACGTTGATTATAAGCACTTTCTATCTGTTAGGAAATTTAAGGTATTTAAAAATGACAGAACACAGATTCACCCTTTGTATTGAATACAACGATTTAATTTTGCATTTCCACTAGATTGGCCTGTAATGCAGAAACTAAAATTTATTTGCAGCGTGTAAGAGACCTCAGAGGATTCATTGCACTTCGATGAATATGAGCCGTAGCGTGCACAGGGCCCCGAGCTGTAGTAGTGCTATTTCTTCTTTAGTTTTCTGCACTGCTGCCTACTCTTTTACTATCCTTTATATCTATCAAAACAGCTCTTCAACTATCGATCTATCTATAATTAGGAATTAGTAAAGAAACCTGATATGACAAGTTTTACCTGAAAGTGACAGTTTTCATTAGACACTCCTGAAATGACAAGGAATACAAATATAATTTTAATACCAGACAAAATTTTAATTTCAGTATCCTCAAAATTATCAGCAAACGCAAAGACAGTTTGTCAACAATAGAGGCTTTTCCCCAAAACATCAACAAAACCAGTCGGTTAACATACCTAACCAACAATGTAGTCTGCAAGGTCAACCAAGCTTTAATGTTTCGCCGCCTACACGTATAGCGTCGGTTCCACCAAATAGTAACGCACAGCAACAAGGAAATCAGTACGTACAGAAAACACATCATTTCAATTCCTATCGCAACGCAATGATTATTATGACAGACGTAAAAGTAATGAGCACAGTTTTCAGCGTAACAGTCGGTCCTATCAGCAGCAGAATCATCTGCAACAACAGATTATCATGAATGAACCAGACAGTCGGTATCATCCCGTACCTAATACGTCAGGAAGAAATAACAGAACAGTACAAATAGTCGAGATGCCACAGCATCCTCCCGCAAATAACAGCACGTCAGAAAGAATTTGACTAGATACAGCACAGGTTGCGTCTTCCAACAACGTAAGCACTACTTTTGGCACGCAGAATGTTGTTCACGAAAATGTTATTTCTTTTGACGACATCCGAGACACACTTTCGCATGAAAAACCAGTTATTCAAAAAACCATTTCCCACCCTGTCATTGAAGTAAAGATTGGATCATCCAGATTTTCAGCAGTAATCGATTCTGGATCACCAACGTCAGTTATAAATGAAGAAACCTTCAACGAATGTAACAAAGAGAATACTGATCCTACGTTACCATTAGGCAGAACTAAAGTAAAAGGAGCAGTATCTGGTAAAGGAGTAGATGTAAAATTACAGACACACTTATCATTTTGTATTGCAGGTCATACGTTCCACTCAAATTTTTGGATTGTTCCCTTATTGACAACAGACGTTATTTTAGGTACGAGTTTTTTGGTACAACACGACGCAGTTATTGACTTTCAAAATTCCTATTTAATGTTAAAGGATGAAAAAGTACAATTGGCATTAGAATTTCTGCACTCTTTATCTGCAGAAGAACAAACAATCGGACAGAGGTCATTTCTGCATCACGTAACATAGACTGTCATTCCACATTGTTCACAGATACGTATGTTCACAACTACAATACACCAAACGAAGCCGACTATGACGTTATGCAAATGATTTCTGATGAAGTTAAACAGAGCAGTGCAAATACAGACGACGAACGTACAGAGCTACGCAAAATTCTTTTACAGCAAGCTCAAGTTTTTGACAACGTCCCTGGTACTATGTGCGGTTTTATGTATGAGTTTCAAGTTAAACAGCATGACACATTTAAAGCCAAACATTATCCCATTCCATATATTCACAGAGAACAAGTTGAGAAAGAATTGCAAGCTATGCTTGACCAAGGTATTATTGAACCGGCAGTTAGTCCGTACATAAACCCGCTCCATATTGTTAAGAAAAAGGATGGATAACTTCGCCTCGTACTTGATTCGCGTCATGCCAACGACATTATTATTAATGAAACAGATCGCCCACAGACACTAGAAGAACTTCTACAGAAATTTCATGGTACTGCTATTTATTCCACATTACATTTGAAATCGGGATTTTGGCAAATTCAGCTCCATCCGAACTGCAGAAAGTGCACAGCATTTCTCTGTTTTGGTGACTGTTACCAGTTTTGCAAATTACCGTTCGGTTTAACAATTTCTTCAGCAGCGTTTATTCGCGGTTTGAATACTATACTTCCGACAGAACTAAAAGACAGAATCACAACGTATTTAGACGACATCCTTGTCGCAGAAGCTAACTGGTCTGAACACAATTTGATTCTGAAAAAACTGTTGCAAACTTTTCGTGCACAGGGACTGACAGTTAATCTTAGCAAATCACACTTTGGCAAAACCTCTATAAAATTTCTTGGACATGTAATTTCAGCAGAAGGCATTGCGCCTGACCCGGAAAAACTTCAACCTTTACGTGACATTACCGTTCCAACGACAAAGAAACAATTACGCAGCTTTTTGGGGTTAATTAACTTTTTCCGTAAATTTATTCATTACTCTGCTTTAGACACCCCTAGATTGTGCCAACTGACGGGTAAAAACGCTATTTGGTCCTGGGATAGCCAAGCACAGTCTGAATTTGCTAACCTGAAACATGCTTTGTTGAATGCACCACTTTTATCACACCCAGATCTTACTAGAAATTTTTCCATTGCCACCGACAGTTCTAACACCGCTTTAGGCGTACACATTTTTCAGGAAATTGAAGAAGACAGTACTACAGTAATTAAAAACATCGCCTTTGCAAGTCGCATTCTGTCACCTGCTGAACGCAATTATTCTGTCACAGAACTTGAAACATTATGTGTTGTATGGGCATTTACGAGATTTAGGCATTTTCTTTATGGAAGACATACGACCGTTTACACAGATCATAGAGCAATACAGTTTTTACTTTCCGCAAAATTTACACACGACAGGTTAAGCAGATAGAAACTTTATTTACAGGAATTTAAATTTACAATTGTTCACATTCCCGGTACACAAAATATTGTAGCAGACGCACTATCCCGTTATCTCAGCAACAATCAGCAAGACATCGCAACCAACTTCTGCCAAGCAAATTCCAGCGTCATGTATATTCAACAAGTCGCATTTGAAAATTTCATTTCGTCGTCATTACGAGACATAGCACAGGAGCGGAGCAAAGACAACGTGTGGAAAGAAATTAAACACTTTTGGCAAGATAGGAATAATGTTACCACCAGAAACCATTACACTGCACGCAATAACATTCTGTTTCGCCGCTTTCGCCCTGACAGCAACAAATGGTTATTATGTATTCCTGACAAGCTTGTTAACAAATTAATTTGGTATACTCATTTAAGTTACGCACATTATGGAGCAAGAAAATGTTTTCTTATACTGAGACAGAACTGTTATTTTGCCAACATGGAGAAACGTATTCGACGAGTTTTAGCGTCATGTAAAATCTGCCAGAAAGCTAAATCAGACACGACTTCACATATTCCTCCGTTACATCCTATTGTACCCGTTAAATTAAGACACATGGCCGCTGTAGACATTTTTGGTCCGATTCCCAGATCTAATAGAGGTTTTTGTTACATTTTTGTCGCTGTTGAACTCCCTTCGAAATTTGTTACCTTCACTCTGTTACGCAAAGCTACTGCTAAATCTGTTTCGGATGCATTTGTGAAATATTTTTTATTTCATGTAGGGAATGTATTGAAAGTAATTTCCGACAATGGACCACAATTTCGATCTGCGATATGGACACGTATGTTACGAGCTAGAAACATTTCTCCGATCTATATATCCAAGTATCACGCTTCTTCGAACCCTTGTGAACGACTAATGAAAAAGATTGGTAAACTATGTAGAACATACTGCCGTAAAAAACATATTGATTGGGACACACACATACTCTCATACCAGGATGTAATTAACTCCATACCAAATGAATCTACTATGCTATCTCCGACTGTTATATTGAAAAATGTTGAACCACCTAACAAAATTAAAGAATTAGTATCTTTTCCTACATCTCGTCGACTATGTCAACATGAAATAATTGACATTGCGCTCAACAACATCAAACGTGCCGCAGAGCGCCGGAGGAGACAGCAAAAAGAGGTTTGTACACGCCGTGACTTTCACATTGGACAGAAAATATTAGTACGGACACATTATTTATCCAACAGAGGAAAGAGTAGATGCAGTAAATTTGAGCTTCTATACGCAGGTCCATACAGAATTCGCAGCATTCCTCACCCCAGGGTAGTACACGTCGAAACTTTGAGAACCAGAAAATGTAAGGGCAATCACCATGTCTCCAATATTAAACCCTTTATTGAATGAACATACTTTGATTTATCACAGTGTAATGCCATTTACTGATATATATATGACCACTTATGCAATTATATTTATGTGACTACTTCCTGATGATGATCGTATTTTTTCTTGGCAAGTTCCCGGCAAGGTATGGTTAGCAGGTCGCTTTTCTTGTCGTTATATATCAGACCGTGCACATTTTCGATTTTTTGTGTGTGTATGATTGTTTTCCTATCGAAAGTAGAATTTTTGTCTGTATGCACTATGAAATTTTTAAGATGTAACAAACACCAGTTGACTTTGACATTTTGCCTTATGATATCTCAACATCGTGACTATTTTACATTTTTTGCTACTACATTATGATATTGTGTGTACATTTTTTGCACTTGAAAACTGTCTATGTTTTTGACCTAATACGTTTTTTGTCATGCTATGCTGTATGCTTAGTTGTATCACTAGAAACAAGTTTTTATTTAACGGGTATATGATTTAAATGCAAGATATTAATCCATGTTCATCATTTTCAGAAAGCAATAACGTGTAAAAGAAATAAATTAAACAAACTACAGTGGTTTACTATGAAATGGAAATTTCACCATCAGAATGCACGAAAGAAAATGCAATACCGTGTCATGAAGAATAAATGGATGAGAATTAACAAGCATTAACAGGAATATACTATACACATCGTATGATAGCAGTCTTGACTAATTATTTTTCTTTCAGAATACGAGGTGATTGAGCAAGCTGTCAGACAGAACTTCAGATGTTAATTTTAGTGATGATATATGCCAGAAGTAAGAAACTCTATACTATATGAAGTAATGACTGATAATGAATAGTCGTATGAAGTAAATGGTAATATGAATAATGAATAATGAAGTTTCTATTTTTTGCAGATGATAATAAATGATGATGAATGGTTGTATGAAGAATATGGTAATATGAGTAATGAAGTTTTTCTTTGCAGATGATGATAATGATGAAGTTATGATAATATGAATAATGAAGTTTTTCTTTGCAGATGAGAATAATGATGAATTTTATATATTTACTATTAGTTAAGAGATGCTATGTAGTTATTTAAGTATTTGTTGCAGTTCCTTTTGACAGTATGTCTTATGTCACATAGTATAATGACTGAATGTTTTGGGAAAGACAGCTACAGTACACAGATATTGAGTACACGTTTCATTGCCTGTTAATTCGAAGTTTACTACTTTTCAGCATAATATACATTTTTTCTTTTGGGGCAATAATCCACTTTGTATTTTTTCCAGGAGAAGCTTTTCATGATACTAATATGCTATAAGCACTTAATTATTAAATCTGTTCTAGTACTTGCATTTTTTTACCCAGTTGTGTCTATCATTTATGAATGTGATCACATATACTGCCTTTGTTTCATAACCTTGCTACAGCTGACTCATGACGAATGACGTTATTAATCCTTATTTCCAGCAATAAGTCAAAAGCATATATTTTCATGCCCCAGCAATTATAGATCCCAACGCAATGCATTGCTAGCACAAAAATAAAAACTTATTACCAGTCCCAACTATTGCCAGTATACAACCAAATAATGCTACCAGTTTAAGATATATTTCTAGTCCTAAATGTAACGCAAATTTTTCTGATGTATTGATTCCATTATGTCTATGTATTAGTGGACTACATACCTTGACTAATAGTTCCATTGTCTTATATTTCAAATATGTCTTATGTCACTTACATGATATATCATGATGCTACACTCAATAACTCCTGTTTTGAATGATGACATGTGAATAATACTGAACAATGTTTTGTAAAACTATATGAATACTTTGTAACTGGCCAATGAGTGCCAATAATTACTGCAATCAGATGAGTTATGAATAGTGTTTTGTAATACTCAATACTTGCTACATGTTTAGTAACTGGCCAATGAATGCCACTGTTTACTGTAATATGGTGACTTATGCATAAATGCTATGCCATTAATTAACTCTTGCTTTGAATGATGACTTCTGAATAATGCATAAAATGGTTTGTAACTGGCCAATGAGTGCAAATATTTACTGTAATTAGATGACTTATGAATACTGTTCTGTAATACTCCATACATAGTACAAAAATGTTTAGTAACTAACCAATGAGTGCTAATAATTATTCAAATCGGTTGATACACTAATGTAATTCTCAATGATGACTAGCATAAGACTTAATATCCTTCACCTTCTGACCTAATTACCAGAAATTACTGCAATATCCATTTGTCCTGTCCATCCTCGTGGTCATGGAGCACTATATTTGGTTTTTGCACTAACTCTACGTTGCTGTAAGAGTATGGATTCTACAAGAATGTGGTGTTGACATATCAAGCTGTTCACCACCTCGAACGATGGAGATGTTATTATGGTCCTACTGTTTGGTGCAACTAGTGTACGGCCAAAATGATAACATACAATATTGATGCAACATTTCAGTGTCTTGGCTACACTGATGAATACTTCAGGGAAGAGAACTTAAGATTGTCTCACTTGGTGTTGTGCTTCTGCAGAAAGATATGGACTTTCAGTGCAGCTACGTGCAACCTACTGTGCTACAACCATGATGCAATCCTTCCCATTCCTTTCCTAGTTCTTGTAAAATGGTAGAGACTTATACAGTGCGTGTGCACTTCATTTCATTTGTTAATAAGATCAGTTGTCCTAAAAATGCTAAAGACTTTTACAGTGCGTGTGCACTTTATTTATTTAGTTCTTGTAAAAAAAATGCTAAAGAGTTATACAGTGCGTGTGCACTTTGATATTTGTTAATATCTTTTGTACTCATTGCGTATACACTTTGTCAATCAGTAATGTATATACTCTGTGACTGTAGACGTAGTAACTAAATAGATTATAGAAAAATTTGTTGCTCATGGCAAGTCCAATTGACTCACCATCGCTGCCAAATTTTTGCCCCCCCCCCACCCCCCCTCAGTGGAGGGTTATGTAAGAGGTCCATGATTAAGGAATTTGTTGTTAGCACATTCGAGCAGATGTAATTTCGATGGATTGCTCACGCAATGCCTGCGATATGTAAGATATAAGAGAATCTGAGACCAAAGAGCAGTGTTGACTGCAGTAGGAACTGTGTGTTAGTAGCAGTAAGTAGTTGCTAGCGAGCAGTCTGGTGTATTGTGTTGGTTGGGCCGGTCGTGGGGAGCGATGGCGGAGCCTGAGCGATATAATGTAAGGTAAAAGCAGCCTCGCGCATATGTAGTATTGTTATATCAAGTCCCAAGTAAATGTTTGAAAAAATCTCTTAATAATAATCTTTCTCATAAAAAGTAATTTTTGACAATCATTCATTTCAATTTAAAGAATTTACTAATTTCTCAAATCTTTGGTCGTCCCGATTATTGAAAGGAAAAATCAGTTGTTTCTTTTTATATACGACAAATCCATCGGGCAGCATTGCACAGAGCTGCCCCAAAAAAATTTCTTATAGGAGCAGATATATATGCGTTATCCGGCGACCTAATTGAGGTAAGAATTTTCTCTTTTTTATTCAGAATGATCTTTCAGGGCCATGACGCAGCACTGCTGACGTCTGAAATTTACCAGTTTAAATTCACAGTCATTATTGAAACCTTATAAGTGAGCGACAATTTTTTTATTGAGAGATTAGTCACATCGTATTATTAGTAGGTTAAGGAATTTATTTTGTGGGAAAGTTACACTAAACGTGAATATTATTCGTATTATTAATTTATTTTGTGGGGAGGTTACAGTCTATACGGGGAATGCAATACACCCTTCACCGCCAGAAGACAACAGGTAGCAATAAGGACACACCACAACGAGAACGACCTCGCAAAACATCTAAAAGTGATATTAAATATATCAGAATTACCAGTAAGGGAAATAGATTCAAAAAAGCGCTCCAAATTCGTGCAGAATTTGTACAAATGAACACAACAATATCTGTTGCAACAGTGGAAATGCCGTGTGGCTAGGGCCTCCCGTCGGGTAGACCGTTCGCCTGGTGCAGGGTCTTTCGAGTTGACGCCACTACGGCGACTTGGGTGTCGATGGGGATGAAATGACGACACCCAGTCCCTGAGCGGAGAAAATCTCCGACCCAGCCGGAAATCGAACCCGGGCCGTTAGGTATGACATTCCGTCACGCTGATCACTCAGCTACCAGGGACGGACTGTTGCAACACTAAAAAGAAGAGTGTGACTGAAGCCGGCTTGAAACGATGTGTCACAGCAAGAAAACCCCTTCTAAGGCCCATAAATACACAAAGGAAATCTGAATGGGCTAGGAAACATCGTAATTGGACATCGGAAGAGGGGACATAGGTGTTATTAAGTATTTGTTGCAGTTCCTTTTGACAGTATGTCTTATGTCGCATAGTATAATGACTGAATGTTTTGGGAAAGACAGCTACAGTACACAGATATTGAGTACACGTTTCATTACCTGTTAATTCGAAGTTTACTACTTTTCAGCATAATATACATTTTTTCTTTCAGGGCAATAATCCACTTTGTATTTTTTCCAGGAGAAGCTTTTCATGATACTAATATGCTATAAGCACTTAATTATTAAATCTGTTCTAGTACTTGCATTTTTTTACCCAGTTGTGTCTATCATTTATGAATGTGATCACATATACTGCCTTTGTTTCATAACCTTGCTACAGCTGACTCATGACGAATGACGTTATTAATCCTTATTTCCAGCAATAAGTCAAAAGCATATATTGGACATCGGAAGAGGGGACGTAGGTGTTATTCACCGATCGAGATTTTTGGAACCAGAAGGAGAATATTTGTTCGCCGATTTGTAGCGAAAGGGTAGCCCAGCAGTGTGTTCTACCTACAGTTAAACACGGTGGAGGTTCTGGTATAGTTTGGCGATGTTTTACCGGAGATCGAGTTCGCGACCTTGTGAAAATAGAGGGATATGGATCAGAAGCAGTACCACCTCATACGTCAGTATCATGCCATACGAAGTGGATTGCGCTTAATAGGGAAAGGGTTCATCTTACAACAGGATAATGACCCAAAACATCGGTCGACATACTATACGAACTACATTGCATCAAAGGAAAAGATAGAAAGTACTGAATCATATGGTATATCCGTACCAAAGCCCCAATTGTGATCCCATGAAATGGTCTGGGATCAAGTGGACAGACGTATCAGGGAAGTTAATATATGCAGCAAGGAACATCTCTGGAATATTGCTAAGGATGTGTGGAATCATATACAGGGTGTTACAAAAAGGTACGGCCAAACTTTCAGGAAACATTCCTCACACACAAATAAAGAAAATATGTTATGTGGACATGTGTCCGGAAACGCTTAATTTCCATGTTAGAGCTCATTTTAGTTTCGTCAATATGTACTGTACTTTCTCGATTCACCGCCAATTGGCCCAATTGAAGGAAGATAATGTTGACTTCGGTGCTTGTGTTGACATGCGACTCATTGCTCTACAGTACTAGCATCAAGCACATCAGTACGTAGCATCAACAGGTTAGTGTTCATCACGAACGTGGTTTTGCAGTCAGTGCAATGTTCACAAATGCGGAGTTGGCAGATGCCCATTTCATGTATGGATTAGCACGGGGCAACAGCCGTGGCGCGTTACGTTTGTATCGAGACAGATTTCCAGAACGAAGGTGTCCCGACAGGAAGACGTTCGAAGCAATTGATCGGCGTCTTAGGGAGCACGACGAGGACACCTGCAATGGACGAGGCAATTCTTCGTGCAGTTCACGATAACCCTAATGTCAGCGTCAGAGAAGTTGCTGCTGTACAAGGTAACGTTGACCATGTCACTGTATGGAGAGTGCTACGGGAGAACCAGTTGTTTCCGTACCATGTACAGCGTGTGCAGGCACTATCAGCAGCTGATTCGCCTCCACAGGTAAACTTCTGCGAATGGTTCATCCAACAATGTGTCAATCCTCATTTCAGTGCAAATGTTCTCTTTACGGATGAGGCTTCATTCCAACGTGATCAAATTGTAAATTTTCACAATCAACATGTGTGGGCTGACGAGAATCCGCACGCAATTGTGCAATCACGTCATCAACACAGATTTTCTGTGAACGTTTGGCCAGGCATTGTTGCTGTTGTCTTGATTGGGCCCCATGTTCTTCCACCTACGCTCAACGGAGCACGTTATCATGATTTCATACGGGATACTCTACATCTGCTGCTAGAACATGTGCCTTTACAAGTACAACACAACATTTCGTTCATGCACGATGCAGGTCCTGCACATTTCAGACGAAGTGTTCGTGCACTTCTCAACAATAGGTTCGGTGACCGATGGATTGGTAGAGGCGGACCAATTGCATGGCCTCCACGCTCTCCTGACCTCAACCCTCTTGACTTTCATTAATGGGGGCATTTGAAAGCTCTTGTCTACGCAACCCCGGTACCAAATGTAGAGACTCTTCGTACTCGTATTGTGGACGGCTGTGATACAATATGCCATTCTCCAGGGCTGCATCAGCGCATCAGGGATTCCATGCGATGGAGGGTGGATGCATGTATCCTCGCTAACGGAGAACATTTCCTGTAACAAAGTGTTTGAAGTCACGCTGGTACGTTCTGTTGCTATGTGTTTCCATTCCATGATTAATGTGATTTGAAGAGAAGTAATAAAATGAGCTCTAACATGGAAAGTAAGCGTTTCCAGACACATGTCCACATAACATATTTTCTTTCTTTGTGTGTGAGGAATGTTTCCTGAAAGTTTGGCTGTACCTTTTTGTAACACCCTGTAGGTTCACGATACCTACAAAAACTGATTGACCACATGCCTCGAGTTTGTGAGGCAGTCATTAAATCCAAAGGAGAATACTTTTGATGAAAGTAAAATTTAATGATTGTGATTGTATTAAATCTGTGGAAGTTAATATAATAATATTTTTTGAGATACATCATTTGATTTGTGTGTAAGTCTGAAATACCTGGGTGTATTGAAATTAATGAGCGGCAGTGTAATCAATTTTTCTTGTCTACACAAGAGTTTCCTTCATGAAACATTCAATAACTGTTTTTGTTTACATACACTCCTGGAAATGGAAAAAAGAACACATTGACACCGGTGTGTCAGACCCACCATACTTGCTCCGGACACTGCGAGAGGGCTGTACAAGCAATGATCACACGCACGGTACAGCGGACACACCAGGAACCGCGGTGTTGGCTGTCGAATGGCGCTAGCTGCGCAGCATTTGTGCACCGCCGCCGTCAGTGTCAGCCAGTTTGCCGTGGCATACGGAGCTCCATCGCAGTCTTTAACACTGGTAGCATGCCGCGACAGCGTGGACGTGAACCGTATGTGCAGTTGACGGACTTTGAGCGAGGGCATATAGTGGGCATGCGGGAGGCCGGGTGGACGTACCGCCGAATTGCTCAACACGTGGGGCGTGAGGTCTCCACAGTACATCGATGTTGTCGCCAGTGGTCGGCGGAAGGTGCAACGTGCCCGTCGACCTGGGACCGGACCGCAGCAACGCACGGATGCACGCCAAGACCGTAGGATCCTACGCAGTGCCGTAGGGGACCGCACCGCCACTTCCCAGCAAATTAGGGACACTGTTGCTTCTGGGGTATCGGCGAGGACCATTCGCAACCGTCTCCATGAAGCTGGGCTACGGTCCCGCACACCGTTAGGCCGTCTTCCGCTCACGCCCCAACATCGTGCAGCCCGCCTCCAGTGGTGTAGCGACAGGCGTGAATGGAGGGACGAATGGAGACGTGTCGTCTTCAGCGATGAGAGTCGCTTCTGCCTTGGTGCCAATGATGGTCGTATGCGTGTTTGGCGCCGTGCAGGTGAGCGCCACAATCAGGACTGCATATGACCGAGGCACACAGGGCCAACACCCGGCATCATGGTGTGGGGAGCGATCTCCTACACTGGCCGTACACCACTGGTGATCGTCGAGGGGACACTGAATAGTGCACGGTACATCCAAACCGTCATCGAACCCATCGTTCTACCATTCCTAGACCGGCAAGGGAACTTGCTGTTCCAACAGGACAATGCACGTCCGCATGTATCCCGTGCCACCCAACGTGCTCTAGAAGGTGTAAGTCAACTACCCTGGCCAGCAAGATCTCCGGATCTGTCCCCCATTGAGCATGTTTGGGACTGGATGAAGCGTCGTCTCACGCGGTCTGCACGTCCAGCACGAACGCTGGTCCAACTGAGGCGCCAGGTGGAAACGGCATGGCAAGCCGTTCCACAGGACTACATCCAGCATCTCTACGATCGTCTCCATGGGAGAATAGCAGCCTGCATTGCTGCGAAAGGTGGATATACACTGTACTAGTGCCGACATTGTGCATGATCTGTTGCCTGTGTCTATGTGCCTGTGGTTCTGTCAGTGTGATCATATGATGTATCTGACCCCAGGAATGTGTCAATAAAGTTTCCCCTTCCTGGGATAATGAATTCACGGTGTTCTTATTTCAATTTCCAGGAGTGTATTTCCGAACAAATTGCATGTTTTCCAGCGAGTAATGAAGTGAAGTATACTGTGTTCTTGCTGTTTTATGTGAACCTATTTGTTTATCTATGTTATCTAAACCTACTTGGGCTTTCCTGATGCAGACAGTGTATATGAGGTAAAACGCCAATTTGTACAGTTTTGTAATCGTCATTATACGATAACTACTCTATCTTTGGAAAAATAGCACTATTTTTTATTTTCATGGACGATCAATGATCATCCTATTCCGTTACAACGCTATGCTGCTGGAACAAACCATTTTTCTGTGTTATTTATTTCGAAAAAAGAAAGCTTATGCTGAGAAAATGTAATAAGCAAAATAGGCCAAAGCTTATAATGTTTACTGCAATAAAAATCTGCACAAACTGCAGCGGAAGCTAGGGAAACATTTAATACTATTCCTGTTACAATTACACTAAACGTGTAGAGATTTCCTCAATCAACGGGTTTTGCCAGACAGACATGAAAATCGGCTATTCGCTTGGTACTTCTTCGTGGAAATTCTGTTTTTCAGCTGAGATGTACTGCCATATGTCAAGTATGGATTTCTTCATGGCACTTCTTACTGACAGATTTTTATCATACAAGATAGGGAAAACTTGACTGTTGTCTAGCGACAGATATTTTTCCATTACCTCTCGCCTTCCTTGCACTGCTCTGACGGTTGTCGGATACTATGCCTTATTCTTCTCTCCTAGTGCAGTAGGAATCCGTTGTCCTCGGCTTTGGCAATGACTGGAATCCAGTCGTCGGCGTGAAAGGACATTTTGTTTATGCCCTGTAACGCGGAACTTCTGATATAAAGCAGTGAAATATTTGCGGATCATCTGATTTTGGAAAACTGTCCTAATATTTCGATCATCTCTCACAAAAAAAGCAATGTTTAGACTTATGCCCAAACGAAAAACATATGAAAAATAGGAATTATGATTAAAACATTCCAAATATGTGGTGTCTGTTCATTCAGACATGTTCAAAAGAACATATACCATTTTGATCCTGCAACCACTATGAATCGAAACACAGTGGAGTTAATGACATTAGTTGCCAGTGGACATTAATTTAAATTAATGGGGAAAGTTGAAAATATGTTCCACACCGAGATTTAGAACCAGGTCTCCTGTCTACCAGGCAGATTCGCTGACCACTGCTCCATCTGCACATTTTGGTCATCGCAACTGTATGGAATATCCTAGCGTGTCTCCCATCGGACGCAAACTCTCAATTTATCCACACAATACTGATACAGTGCCCGTTTCTCTTTAACCTTATGACTCGCGGCACTTCGCTGTTGCCTGTAAGATTTAGAGCTTGGTGTGGATACGCAGTGATGTGGTCAATGGCCGTCCTTGCCTTAATTATTTATATTGTGTCTGTTCTTTTGGAAATGCTTACGAGGCAGATGCGTTGACCACTGCGCCAGCCAGACACAGAGGTCTTTGCCATTGCATGGACTACTGTAGAACACCTCCTGTCAGACGCAAATTCTCAACTCATTACACACTACTGATGTAGTGCCCCATGCTCATTATCCTCATTACTCGCGACATTTCACCGGTTCCCATAAGAGCTTAAGCGTGGTGTGCAACCACAATGAAGTGATCTATGGTCATCCTCGCTTTAATTATATGTGTGGTGTCTGTTCTTCCAGACACGTTCGTGCACTTACAATGACCATTGTGCTGGATGGCGCAGCTTTAGTAAGCGGGAGACTCCGGTTCGAATCCCAACTTTCCCCATTGATTTAAATCAGTACCCACTGGCAGCAAATGTCATTAATTCCTTTGTGTCTTCAAACATTCCAGTTTCGTTCCTTTTCTGTGAATGCTGTCCTTCACTTTATCTAACAGAAGACAGAAACACTTTGGAGATATTCTGTCAAAATTCTGGAAACTACATCTACATAGATACTTCGCAAGCCAGCATACCGCGGAGGACACCCTGTACTACTACTAGTAATTTCCTTTCCTGTTCCACTCGCAAACAGAGAGAGAGGAAAACGACTATCTATATGCCTCCGTATTAGCCCTAATTTCTCGAATCTTATCTTCATAATCCTTAAATGCAATGTATGTTGGGGGAAGTAGAATCGTTGGGCAGTAATCTTCAAATGCCGTTCCAGAATGAAATTTCACACTGCAGCGAAGTGTGTAGAAGGTAAGAGACGAGGTACTGGCGGAATTGAAGCTGAGGTCGGATCGTGTGTCGTGCTTGGGTAGCTCAGTTGGTAGAGCACTTGCCCACGAAGGGCAAAGGTCCCGAGTTCGAGTCTCGGTCCGGCACACAGTTTTAATCTGCCAGGAAGTTTCAAATGGCGTTTCTCTAAATTTTCTCTACAGAAAAGAATGTCGCCTTCCCTCCAGCGATTCTTACTTAGTTCCCGAAGAATGTCCATGACACGTACTATTCGAACCTACCGGTAACAAATTTAGCAGCCCGCCTCTGAATTTCTTCGACGTCTTCTTTCACCCTGACCTGGTACAGATCCCAGACACTCGAGCAGTACTCAGGAATAGGTCGCTCCAGCGTCCTATATGCGGTCTTCTTTATAGGTGAACCACTATTTCCCAAAATTCTCCCTATAAACCGAAGTCGACCATTCGCCTTCCCTACCATAGGTCTCACATGATCGTTCGATTTCATATCGCTTTGCAGCGTTAGGCCCAGATATTTATGTGACTAGAATGCATCAAGAGGGCATAGTAATACTGTAACAGAATATTACAGGTTTCTTTATCCTATTCATTCGATTAACTTACATTTTTCTACATTTAGAGCTAGCAGCCATTCGTCACACCAACTTCGGCACCTTACCATACACAACAGCATCATCAGCAAACAATCGGAGATGCCTGCTCGTCCTGTGCGTCGAAATATTTATGTATATAGAAAACAACAGCGGTGCTATTACACTTCCCTGGGGAATTGCCGATGATAACCTTGTCTCTGATGAATATTTGCCGTCGAGGACAACATACTGGGTTCTACCACTTGAGAAGTTTTCGAGCCTCTCGCATATCTGTGAACTTATTCCATATGCCCGTACCTTCATTAACAGCCTGCAGTGGGTCACAGTGTCAAACGTTTTTCGAAAATCTAGAGCCATGGAATCTTCCTGTTGACCTTCATCCATAGTTCGCACTACATAATGTGAGAAAAGGGCAAGATGAGTTACCCAAGAGCGATGCTTTCTAAAACCATGCTGATTCATGGACATAAGCTATTCAGTCTCAAGAAAGTTTATTATATTCGAACTGAGAATATGTTTAAGGATTCTGCAGCATACTGAAGTGAGGGGTATTGGTCTGTAATTTTGTGGATCCGTTCTTTTACCCTTTTTATGTCCTGGAGTGACTTGCGCTTTTTTCCAGTCGCTTGGGGCTTTGGGATGGGCGAGAGATTCACGATAAATGCAAGCTAGGTAAGCGGCCAATACCATAGAGCACTCTTTGTAAAGCAGAATTAGGATTTCATCCGGACCTGGTGGTTTATTTGCTTTCAAATATTTCAGTTGTTTCTCCACACCAGAGATGCTTATTACTATGTCGTCCATACGGGAGTCTGTCCGATGGTAAAATGACGGTATGTTCATACGATTCTCTTGTGTGAACGATTTCTTGAATGTGAAATTTAGAACTTCGACCTTCGGTTTCTATCTTCAACTGCCACGTCAGACTGGTCAACGAGGGACTGAAAGGAAGCCTTAGACCCGCTTAGCGATTTTACATAGGAGCAGAATTTTTTCGTGATCTTCGCCAATTTTGACGGTGGTAGCTGTTGTACGCTTCGTGCATAGATCTTTTCAAATACGTACGAATCTCTACTAACTTTTGCTTGTCGTGATTTTTGCTTTCTCTTTTGAACCAAGACTGCAACAGCTTTTGCTTCCTCAGTATCCACCTAATTTCTTATTAAACCATGGTGGGTCTTTTCCATCATTTATCCACTTACTAGGCACATACACTATGTGATCAAAAGTACCGGACACCTGGCTGAAAATGACTTATAAGTTCGTGGCGCCCTTCATCGGTAATGCTGTAATTCAATATGGTGTTGGCGCACCCTTAGCCTTGATGTCAGCTTCCACTCTCGCAGTCATACGTTCAATCAGGTGCTGGAAGGTATCTTGGGGAATGGCAGCCCATCCTTCATGGAGTGCTGCACTGAGGAGAGGTATCGATGTCGGTCGGTGAGACCTGGCACGAAGTAGGCGTTCCAAAACACCACAAAGATGTTCTACAGGATTCAGGTCAGGACTCTGTGCATGCCAGTCCGTTACAGGGATGTTATTGTCGTGTAACCACTCCGCCACAGGCCATGCATTATGAACAGGTGCAAGATCGTGTTGAACGATGCAATCGCCATCCCCGAATTGCTCTTCAACAGTGGGAAGCAAGACGGTGCTTAAAACATTAATATATGCCTGTGCTGTGATAGTGCACACGCATAACAACAAGGGGTGCAAACCCCCTCCATGAAAAGAACGACCTCACCACAACACCACCGCCTCCGAATTTTACTGTTGGTACTACACACGCTGGCAGATGACGTTTACCGGGCATTCGCCATACCCACCCCCTGCCATCGGATCGCCACATTATATACCGAGATTCGTCACTCCACGCGTTTCTCCACTGTTCAGACGTCCAATGTTTACGCTCCTTACACCAAGCGAGGCGTCGTTTGGCGTTTACTAGCGGGGTGTATGGCATATGGGCAGCCGCTCGATCATGAAATCCTACTTTTCTTACCTCCCGCCTAACTGTCATAGTACTTCGAGTGGATCCTGATGCAGTTTGGAATTCCTGTGTGATGGTCTGCATAGATGTCTGCTATTACACATTACGACCCTCTTCAACTGTCGGCGGTCTGTCAGTCAACATACGAGGTCGGCCTGTACGCTTTTGTGCTGTATGTGTCCCTTAAAGTTTCCACTTCACTATCACATCGGAAACAGTCGACCTAAGGATGTTTAGGAGTGTGTAAATCTCGCGTACAGACGTATGACACAAGTGACACCCAATCACCTGACCACGCTCGAAGTCCCTGAGTTCCACGGAGCGCCCCATTCTGCTCTCTTACAATGTCTAATGACTACTGAGGTCGCTGATATGGAGTACCTGGCAGTAGGTGGCAGCACAGTGCACCTAATATGAGAATCGTATGTTTCTGGGGGTGTCCGGATACTTTTGATTACATAGTGTAACTCTCCAGACCATGGTTTACAGTCGGCTTAAATGTTGCCCATAATTCCTCTACTTCCATCTTACTGGTACTAAGTGTTGCCAATCCGCTGTCTATGTGAGATACTAATAACTGTTTATCTGCCCTACTAGCAGAAACACTCTCCTAGCCTTCTTGGCTCATTTATTGATTTTCGTAATCATAGTTGCTATAATGACATCATGATCGTTAATCCCCATTTCTACATTCACATTGTTGATAAGTCAGTTGATTTGTAGCTACAACATCTAAGATACTTCCATTGCGTTTGAGCTGCTAGCAGCTCAAGAAAACGTGTTCATATGTATTTCGCATAATTATCACGTATTTCACACGATAATAAGAAAAGCACAATTTGAAGAGCAAAAATAAGAAAACACATTAGCATAGCACTGAAAATAATATCTCGTTAATTGCATGCGCAGCTGCGAAATACTTGGTGAAAATCTACATGCGTGCCACAACTGTTTTACTGTACAACAATGAAATATTACAACTACAAAGGAGATTCTCTCTACAATTACGAGCTAGCAATAAACAGTAGATACACTGACTACACAAACTACAAGAAAAATCAGAAGATTCCAGTGAGGTATCCTCGGCTAAGGGTCGACATGTGTAACGTCCCCATAGAAAAATTAATGAATTACTGTGCTGATAAACCTCTTACGTTATTTGATTTTCAAACAGTTGAGCAGAACTGAACGTACTCAGACATTTCTCCCTTTACTTATTCTGATCAACACTAAACTGACACACAATATTTTTAGCGCAACGCAATCTGACTTTCAAGAATCCCTACTAAAGAATGGCCCTGACTAACAATAACCTATACCTTCCATGAATCACTTACCTCACAAAAATCTTCGTTACTCGAACTACTGCAATACAGCGAGCGCCAATACTGCGAGCTAAATAAAACTTTCTAACTACTGAAGGCACTAACTATTGATAGGCATAGTTGGCAAATGAAATATTTTGATAGAGAACAATGTATTTACCTTAATAATGTTCAAAAGTCATCATATATATATATATATATATATATATATATATATATATATATATATATATATATATATATATATATATATATCAGTTCATGATATCCAGTATTACAAATTTACTCTTTCAGATGGACACACGTCCAGGTGTCCGCTGTCAAAATTCTGCCATCTCTCCCCACATCCACCACTGCTGGCGGCTCACCTCCAACTGCGCAACGCTATGCGCTGCTGTTCACATCCAACTGTCCAACACTACAATAGCGAATATTCCAACAACGCCAACCAGCCACAGACTGCACACAGCACAGTCAGTGATCTTCATACAGAGCGCTACGTGGCGTTACCAACATAAAAACCTAAACAGCCTACTTACAATAGTTCGTATGGAAAAAGTATGGTTAGAGGTTATACCTGACAATCGGACTAAACTATTAATTGGATAGTTTTACTGACCCCCCGACTCAGAAGATGTTGCTGAACAGTTCAAAGAAAACTTTAGTCTCATTTCAAATAAGTACCCCGCTCATACAAATATAGTCGGTGGTGACTTCAGTCTACCCTCTATATGCTGGAAAAATTATACGTTTAAAGCCGGCGGCAGGCATAAAACGTCTTCCGAAATTGTATTGAATGCTTTCTCAGAAAATTATTTTGAACAATTAGTTCATGAGCCCACTCGAAGTGTAAATGGTTGCCAAAGCATACTTGACCATTTAGCAACAAATAATCCTGGACAAATAGTGAGTATTGTGACGAATACAGGGATTAGCGACCACAAGGCAGTTGCTGCTAGGCTGAATACCATAACACCTACAACCATCAAAAAGAAACGCAAAGTATATCTATTTAAAAAAGCTGATAAAATGCTCTTAACGCCTTTTTAAGAGACAGTCTTCATTCCTTCAGATCTGATCACGTAAGTGTAGAAAAGTTGTGGAATGTTTTCAAAGAGATAGTATCGACAGCAATTGAGAGATATATACCGCATAAATTAATAAGTGATGGTACTGATCCCCCAAGGTACACAAAAAGGTTCAAAAAAATGGTCCAAATGGCTCTGAGCACTATGGGACTTAACATCTATGGTCATCAGTCCCCTAGAACTTAGAACTACTTAAACCTAACTAACCTAAGGACGTCACACAACACCCAGTCATCACGACACAAAACGGGTCAGATCGTTGTTGCAGAAGCAACGAAAAAAGCATGCCAAATTTAAAAGAATGCAAAATCCCCAAGATTGGCAAAGTTTTACAGAAGTTCGAAATATGGCGTGTTCTTCAATTCGACATACTTTTAATAATTTCCACAAGGAAATTCTGTCTCGAAATCTGGCAGAAAACCCAAAGAGATTCTGGTCATACATGAAACACACCAGTGGCAAGACGCAATCAATACCTTCACTGCGCGATAACAACAGTGAAGTCACTGATGACAGTCCTACTAAAGCAGAGTTATTAAACACGGTTTTCCGAAACTCCTTCACCAAAGAAGATGAAGTAAATATTCCTGAATTACAATCAAGAACAACTGCGAAGATGTGAATCATAGAAGTAGATGTCCTCGGTGTAACGAAGCAGCTTAAATCACTTAATAAAGGCAAGGCCTCCGGTCCAGATTGTATACCAGTCAGATTCCTCTCAGAGTATGCTGATAAAATAGCTCCATATTTAGCAATTACATACAACCACTTGCTCACAGAAAGATCCTTACCTAAAGACTGGAAAATTGCTCAAGTCACACTAATACCCAAAAAGGGAAGTAGGAGTAAACCGCTGAATTACAGGTCTATATCATTAACGTCGATTTGCAGTAGGGTTTTGGAACATATACTGTATTCGAACATTATGAAGTATCTCGAAGAAAGCAATTTATTGACACAAAGTCAGCACGGTTTCAGAAAATATCGTTCTTGTGAAACACAACTAGTTCTTTATACTCATAAAGTAATAAGTGCTATCGACAGGGGATGTCAAATTGATTCCATATTTTTAGATTTCCAGAAGGCTTTCAACACCGTTTCTCACAAGCGTCTTCTAACCAAACTGCCTGCCTACGGAGTAACGCCTCAGTTGTGCGACTGGATTCGTGATTTCCTGTCAGAAAGGTCACACTTCATAGTAATAGATGGAAAGTCATCGAGTAAAACAGAAGCAATATCCGGCCTTCCCCAAGGAAGTGTTATGGGCCTTCTATTGTTCCTGATCTATATTAACGGCATAGGAGACAATCTGAGTAGCCGTCTTAGATTGTTTGCAGATGATGCTGTCATTTACCGTCTTTTTAGGTCATCAGATGGTCAAAACCACTTGCAAAATGATTTAGATAAGATATCTGTATGGTGCGATAAGTGGCAATTGACCCTGAATAAAGAAAAGTGTGAAGTTATTCACATGGGTACCAAAAGAAATCGGCTAAATTTCGATTGCGCAATAAGTCACACAAATCTGAAGGCTGTGAATTCAACTAAATACCTAGGGATTACAATTACAAATAACCTAAATTGGAACGATCACATAGATAATATTGTGGGTAGAGCAAACCAAAGGTTTCACTCGGCTTTCCTACTGATGATCTGCTGAGACAATGTTCACAGGTAGGTGCACGTACGTCGTAAAGGGACGGAAAGAACCGCGCCGCCGCAGAGCGTTCGCACTGGTGTCCGTTTGCGACAAGATAGGACGGATAACCTCTGAGGAACAAACCAATTATTTTCCTTCTACATTGATGGGAAAAAATCTCAGCACCGAAAAATAATTATTGTAGAGTAATGAAATTTCTGGAATACATTTGTCTAGGAAACATATTTAAGTGATCAACATTGGAAGATCAGAGGTTAACATAAGCGCGAGATAATCCATTGTTGTTGTTGTTCTTGTGGTCTTCAGTCTAGAGACTGGTTTGATGCAGCTCTCCCTGTTACTCTATCCTGTGCAAGCTTCTTCATCTCCCAGTATCTACTGCAACCAACAGCCTTCCGAATCTGCTTAGCGTATTCACCTGTTGGGTTCCCTCTATGATTTTTACCCTCCACGCTGCCGTCCAATACTAAACTCGTGATCCCTTGATGCCTCAGAACATGTCCTACCAACCGATGCCTTCTTCTAGTCAGGTTCTGCCACAAATTTCTCTTCTCCCCAATTCTATTCAATACTTCCTTTGGTCTACCCATCTAATCTTCAGCATTCTTCTGTAGCACCACATTTCGAAAGCTCTATTCTCTTCTTGTCTAAACTATTTATCGTCCATGTTTCACTTCTATACATACACTCCCAACAAATAATTTCAGAAATGACTTGCTGACATTTAAATCTATACTCGATGTTAACAAATTTCTCACCTTCAGAAACGCTTTCCTTGCCATTGCCAGTCTACATTTTATATCCTCTCTACTTCGACCATCATCAGCTATTTTGCTCTCGAAATAGCAAAACTCATTTACTACTTTAAGTGTCTCATTTCCTAATCTAATTCCCTGAGGGAATTTAATTCGACTACATTCCATTATCCTCGTTTTGCTTTTGTTGACGTCCATCTTATATCCTCCTTTCAAGAAACTGTCCATTCCGTTCAACTGCTCTTCCAAGTCTTTTGCTGTCTCTGACAGAATTACAATGTCGTCAGCGAACCTCAAAGTTTTTATTTCTTCTCCATGGATTTTAATTCCTACTCCGAATTTTTCTTTTGTTGCCGGCCCTTGGTAGCCGAGCGGTTCTAGGCGCTTCAGTCTGGAACCGCGTGACCGCTACGGTCGCAGGTTCGAATCCTGCCTCGGGCATGGATGTGTGTGATGTCCTCAGGTTAGTTAGGTTTAAGTAGTTCTAAGTTCTAGGGGACTGATGACCTGAGATGTTAAGTCCCCTAGTGCTCAGAGCCATTTGAACCATTTTTTCTTTTGTTTCCTTTACTGCTTGCTCAATATACAGATTGAATAACATCGGGGATAGACTACAACCCTGTGTCACTCCCTTCCCAATCACTGCTTCCCTTTCATGCCCCTCTACTCTACTACTGCCATCTGGTTTCTGTACAAATTGTAAATAGTCTTTCGCTCCCTGTATTTGTCCCCTGCCACCTTTAGAATTTGAAAGAGAGTATTCCAGTCAACATTGTCAAAAGCTTTCTCTAAGTCTACAAATGCTAGAAACGTAAGTTTGCCTTTCCTTAACCTATCTTCTAACGTAAGTAGTAGGGTCAGTATTGCCTCACGTGTTCCAACATTTCTATGGAATCCAAACTGATCTTCCCCGAGGTCGGCTTCTACAAGTTTTTCCATTTTTCTGTAAAGTAGTATCTGTCGATGTTAGTATTTTGCATCCATGACTTATTAAACTGATAGTTCGCTACTTTTCACATCTGTCAACACCTGCTTTCTTTGGGATTGGAATTATTATATTCTTCTTGAAGTCTGAGGGTATTTCGCCTGTCTCATACATCTTGCTCACCAGATGTTAGAGTTTTGTCAGAGCTGGCTCCCCCTAGGCTGTCAGTAGTTCTAATGGAATGTTGTCTACTCCTGGGGCCTTGTTTCGACTTAGATCTTTCAGCGCTCTGTCAAACTCTTCACGGAATATCATATCTCCCATTTCATCTTCAACTACATGCTCTTCCATTTCCATAATATTGTCCTCAAGTAAATCGCCCTTGTATAGACCCTCTATATACTCCTTCCACCTTTCTGTTTTCCCTTCTTTGCTTAGAACTGGTTTCCATCTGAGCTCTTGTTATTCATACAAGTGGTTCTCTTTTCTCCTAACGTCTCTTTAATTTTCCTGTAGACAGTTCTATCTTACCCCTGGTGATATATGTCTCTACATCCTTACATTTGTCCTCTAGCCATCCCTGCTTAGCCATTTTGCACTTCCTGTCGATCTCATTTTTGAGACGTTTGTATTCATTTTTGCCTGCTTCATTTACTGCATTTTTATATTTTCTCCTTTCATCAACTAAACTCAATATTTCTTCTGTTACCCAAGGATTTCTACTAGCCCTCGTCTTTTTACCTACTTAATCCTCTGATGACTTCACTATTTCATCTCTCAAAGCTACCCATTCTTCATCTACTGTATTTTCCCCCCATTCTTGTCAATCATTCCTTTATGCTTTCACTGAAACTCTCTACAACCTCTGGTTCTATCAGTTTATCCGGGTCCCATCTCCTTAAATTCCCACCTTTTTGCAGTTTCTTCAGTTTTAATCTACAGTTCATAACCAATAGATTGTGGTCAGAGTCCACATCTTCCCCTGGAAATGTCTTACAATTTAAAACCTGGTTCCTAAATCTATGTCTTACCATTATATAATCTATCTGAATCCTCCCAGTATCTCCAGGCCTCTTCCATGTATACAACCTTCTTTCATGATTCTGGAGCCAAGTGTTAGTTATGATTAAGTTATGCTCTGTGCAAAATTCTACCAGGCGGCTTCCTCTTTGATTCCTTATCCCCATTCCATATTCACCTACTACGTTTCCTCCCCTTCCTTTTCCTACTATCGAATTCCAGTCACTCATGACTATTATCTCATCATACATTTCATCAATCTCTTACATTGCAAATTTGAAATGCTGGTACATTAATAACCGGTGTAACCGCCAGAATGTTGAATGTTAGCATCAAAACGTGCATGCTTTGTGCTGTATGGGTGACGGTTGTCAGTTTGTTGGATGGAGTTCCATACCTGTTACGCTTGGTCGGTCAGTACAGCGACGGTTAATGCTGGTTGGGGATGATGCTGGAATTGTTGTCCGATGGTGTCCCTTGTGTACTCTATTGAAGACAGATCTCGTGAACGAGCATGCCAAGGCAAAATGCCGACACTTTGTAGATCATGTAAGGTTACAAGAGCACTATGTGGGTTAGCGTTGGAAAATGCTCCCTGGAATGCTGTTCATGAGTGGCATCAGCAGATCATATCACCAGACTGACGTACATTTTTGCATTCAGGATGCGTGGGATAACTACGAAGTGCTTCTGCTGTCTTATGAAATCGCACCTCAGACCATAACTCTAGGGGTATGTCCAGTGTGTCTAGCACACATAAGGGTTGGTTGTAGGCCTTCAACAGCATTTGACAGGAGACCAATTTTTTGAGGTCGGAAACTTACTGAAGAACTATCGCTTTCTCTTCTGACCGCAACAATGGTAGTTAGATGGTGCCCATGGAGGATACCAACGACTTTCGCATTTAGATCTTTCCACTTTCTACGTACAGACTCATTGCAGTTTTGCTATTCACTATATTGTGCAGAGACACGTAATGACTTACACAGTAATGTGCGTCGATTTAATGCGACTAAAGCTACCACTTTGCCCAGCTGCATGCTGTAAAGTACCGTCGGCATCGCCATGTGGTAAGAAGACATCCCAACCACCTCTTCCCCTCCCTCCTCTCTTCTCCACTATCGTTCTCTCACTTGTCATGTGTTCAGTTATACCTGTGATCTCTCTGATGTATTTCGAAATGTTCATCGGCTTGAAGGTAGAATTTGGCCTCTAGAGTAACCGCACATTGTCTACCACTTCGTTACTACCTCCTTCATAGCAACTTTTTAGTGATGGCTCACTCTGGGTATTTATCAATGTTCTGCATTCCATTTTCTGCTGTGAATTCTGCATCAGTACAATGTGAAGGTTGTTGTTGACAACGTGTAAGATCCTGATTTTCGGTATATGGTCTTTTCAATGAGAACCTTCTTCTTTGTATGTTCTATCTCCTTTCCATCCCCTTAGTAGGTTATTAATCAGTTTGAAACCAGCTTGCAAGTAAGGACGAATTAGCTAGCTTTATACGGTATAGGACGAGACTGAAATTGGAGTCAGTTTCCTCACAGACACACCACAAGGGGGAGGCTCTTCCCTCTCCCTCCCCCTCACCCCTCCTAAACGAGAGGATTGCAAACCAGTAAGATTACAAACGAGCCTTAGTTTTCCAGAGCGCAGATAAATTATTCCACCACGTTATAAGGCGTTTGTGAAGTGTCCGAAATCAAATGCTGTTCATACACAGAGAACAGCAAACTGGCATGGGGCCAAGACTCGGAAGGGATTCGCAGAGCAGTTAGAAATATTAAACGAATTTATATCTTCTTTTCTTGAGACCACATACATGTACTTTGGAAAACTGTTGATTTTGTGTAAATGTGAGTGCACATTGTTAATGTTACATTATTTGTAAACGAAGAAAGATGTAATCATTGCAATCTTTCAGACTTTATTTGTAGATTGTCACGGAAAGAGTAGGTTGTTGTGATAGAGATTCGTAAGACAAAATATGAATGCTGTCTCTTCGAACGAGGTGAAAACTACTACTCAGTGATGAATCAATTTCAGATTGAGGCTAGAAAAAAGAAAGACATTCAGCAATTCCAGTAAAGAAATGGTGTCCTGGAAGAAATAACCGTGTGTCTGAAGAAAGTTAAAACACATGTGATATGTTTCAGATGTACTCATTGGTATTACATAGTGCAACATGGAACTGTAAGATTACAATGAGGGTTCTGAATTCAGAGCAAGTTTTCAGGGAAAATTTTAGGCAAAGAACAAATATTGGACTGAAAGCTTAGAAAACTCATTATCTACAAAACATAACAAAATATATGACTGTGAATCCGTTGCTACCATTGTGAAACCAAAGAGGAATTGTGTCATATATACTGCATTATTTGAGAACAACACAATACAGTACACTATATTAAACCAATGTCAATTTTTTATCCACTGTGATATTCTGAAATAAGACATTATAATACATTTTGTTAAGCAAATCACAATTATTTGCCCACTAAAATGTTACTGCAAGTACGCTGGAAATGTATAACTTTACTTATGCAGATAACTATAGCATGCACAGAAATGCAGGAAAACAAAATTTGCATTTATATGATCACTGAAATTGGTTAGACAGTACCATACATTTTTAGCACAAGACATAAGATCTATGCCTCTATGCAGCTCAAGCCCAAGGAAATTTTTAAACATACATATATGAAATTTGAGCATAGTCATTAACTTCTAACATCATTCAGTTGTGTTTGCAAGCCAAATGTTCAATGACCAGTACACAGTTTGAATTCTTAGAACAAAAAAGTAGATCTTTGGGTGATGAAATTAGACATCTTTATTGTACAAGCATTCAGATATGAAAATTATTTGAAATTTTATTTTTATTTTTAGTGAAGAAGATAAATCTTTATAGAAAAGTGTACATATCATTTACATTTTCTAACTCATTTTCTGTAACGAAATAAAAAAGTACTCTCAAGAATATCCCACAATTACAAAATTATATAAATACATGTTATACCATATTTATATAGCAATTATGTCTATAAACAGGCAAAATATTTTGTGGCAAGTATTAATGATATCAGTATATACCCCAAGAAGAAATGTAGAAGATCCGATAAAAACATCTCTTTTTGAGTGGCTTCTTAATTGCCAAATAGGATATTGTAAAGGACTAAAATGTATAACAGATATATTAATTAGTCATTCATTTTTAATTTTGTTTTGTTTATTTAATATGTTAATATAACTGGAAAGTAATACATCATACAAGTTTGTTGTATTAGTTTTAAATGTATTTGTATGTAATTTCAGAGTAACATAAAAACTCCTTGGTCCAATAGGAAGTATCATCTTCGTAAAAGTTTGAGGAAAGGGAAGGGTAAATGAATATGCATAGTCTAAGTAACAACCCAGAAGTGTAAAGGTGGGCTGAACGGGCTTTTCTAATTGTTAAGAAAAATCAGTTACATTTTATAAAAAGAAGGTGACTTCTTAATAGCAATGAGAGGCAGATGGAATGTAGTGAAGAGAATTCGAAATACTGAAGTGGAGAGAGTCTAGGCCAGTTTAAACTTTAAAACTGTACCTGCATAGTTCAGTCCTGTACCCTACTCAGAAACAGTTCTAAAATTTATCATTGTGCATTCAGTAACAATATGACACAACGGAGTGCCAACAGAAATCTTATTTCTGAAATTTTATTCCTTAATTTCTCATTTGCAAGATAGTACCCGCCATCTTGTCTTGGTAGAGTGATCATCAAAAAACTGTGATGCACCACGATCAGAGATTAACCAACCCAGTGATGACAACAGGTGAGACAAGTGAATCCTCTAGCGATTTGTCTACTGCGCTAAGTATTGTTTTGAATCAAGTGAATACAGCAGTGTAACAGACTATAATTGGATATTTATAAAATACTAAGAACAGTTAAGTCGAATTCATTAACTATGGAAAGGATAAGAGTTTTATTAAAACATTATTTTACTATCACCTTAAAATTGTCTCACGGCTAGAAACGGATACTGAGCCACTTAAGAGGATGGTAAGAACATTAGGGCTTGAAACCTTTGCTCAACTTGTCCTTAAAAATAACAGTCCTTCAGCAATGGAAGCAAGCTAAAATGAGGATGATGCTGAAACGTGACAAACCAAGAAACAATCCCAACTCGTACAGGTCTAGACAGCAGATCTTTTTCTATGGATAAGCAGTAAAGCGACAGAAGCATCCAACATGGAAGATGCAACCGTACTAATCTTCTTTAACATCGAACACAAATTTGATAAAGTGTGGAACAATGGGCCACTCTTTGAAATGTTACGTGTCAACTTTCCATATGCAGTGGTGCATTTAATAGCAAGTCTCACCTGTGACAGGAAAGCAGAAGTCCGAGTTGGTCGAAGTCCGGGATCAGTCGTATCTCCACTATTATACTCAGTCTATATAGTTGACATTTATAGACCTGAATGCTGGAATGAAGGTAGAGCCTTATGTGCAAACGGTATTGCATACTGCTGTGACACCCGAGCTAGTGATAGAGCAAACGAACAGGTCAAGGACTTTATAAAGAGAGTAAAATCTTCACTAAAGCCGACAGCCGACATATTCGTCACGAAAGAATCAGCACTTGTATTGGTATAACAATTCTTATTTATTCTTACTCTGATATGAGGTTCTGAACAAGGCGGGTTGCTAACGTGATTACTTAGATGTGAAGATCATCCAGAGTGATCGAAACATGTCACGTAATTAAAAATGTGCAACTCAGACTGAGGAATAAATGATAATTTGCTTTAAATACCGAAATATTGGTTAAGCAAGTGGAGGGTAAGACGTACCCAACAAAAACCAGTTCACATTGTACTGACGCTGACACCCACTAATTGAATTGAATTTATTTCGACGAACTACTTAACTGACAGAAACACAAAACAGAAAAAATAAGAAAAGCAGAGACTAGACAACCTAGTACCACTTATGAGATATAGAATGTGTGGTACGGTCCCACCAGTATCATTGTTCAAATACAAAATTTTCGTCGCCCAATACTTTGACGTAGAATGCAAGCATGAATAATGTCACCCTGTCAAACTAAGATCATGTCTCCATAAATGAGGATACTGCAAATATCTGGAGAAGTGGCATACGAGTTCCATTCTGTCTCATTTTATGCAGCTCTCAGCGGAAAGTAAATACAGGTCACACTGAAAGAACAATTCGCTAGATATGGACTCAGCAGATTAAAGTACACTGGTTTTACGAAATCTCTCCTTCAGTATATATAATGAAAAGAAAGGGAAGATTTCACGACAATAGGCATTATTTATAATGCATTAGGCTATAGAAAATATAAAAAATAATAACATACAAAAAGAAATGACACAAGGTAATCAATCCTAACTGAGGTTTTTTCCTATAGGGATCTTTTTCCTCAGGCTTGAGGCAAATGCTGTAATTAGGCAACAAGTATATGAATATCCCCATTCAACCTGCATCACAAATTTCATCCGAACCAAGTACAAGTAAGTACAGAATTCAAAACTAAAAAGTGCCAACACAGCACGATAACAACTGGGGGCTCCGCCCTGCTGCAGCCCGCCATCGCCTTTGGAAATAGAGTGAAAGATTAAAAAAAATGTTAAATACCACACTGCACGACATTTGCAGCATATAACAATGTAATTGTTATTTAACTGTTTGTCTCTTTAAATATATGCAGATATAAGTGAAATCAGATTCCCTCATACTTAGCAATAACAAGATTAGAGCTATACCATAGAATGGCACACAGCAAAACAGGTCTTTTACACTAAAGATTACTTTAAGCATTAAAACTTTATATCAGGAGTAGTCGCAATGAGGCTCAGGATCAAAGTGTAGCTCTTTCTTCAGTGTAGTGCTCTTGGAAGTAGGTCCTACGTATGTATTAGGTATATTACACACATCAGAAAAAGTTTTGCATGACCCAGGTTCCCAGAACTCCTGAAGATAGACGTTGACTGTGGATATTGAATCACAGACACAGTCCCTTTGACTGTTCAGAGATATCACTGAACCCGCCCAAAGATAATAACAACCACGCATGAGAAGCGCCTATTACACGGAGGGGGTCCGACAGCCGATCACTTCCAGTTAATCCACCAGTAAGGAGGTAGTTCAACCATGCCTAGACGGTCAGTACCGCGGTTTGATCGCGTCCGCATTAATACTTCGTGTCAGGAAGAGCTCTCAACAAGTGAAATGTCCAGGCGTCTCGGAGTGAACCAAAGCGATGTTGTTGGGACATGGAGGAGATACAGAGAGACAAGAACTATCGAGGGCATGCCTATTTTAGGCTGCCCAAGGGCTACTACTCCAGTGGATGACCGCTGCCTACGGATTATGGCTCGGAGGAACCCTGACAGTCAACGCCACCATGTTGAAGAAAGCACCCACAGGACGTCGTGTTAGGACTCAAACTGTGTGAAATAGGCTGCATGATGGGAAACTTCACTTCCGACGTCCATGGCGAGATCCATCTTTGCAACCACGACACCATGCAGCGCGGTACAGATAGACCCAACAACATGCCAAATGGACTGCTCAGGACTGGCATCACGTTCTCTTCACCGATAAGTGTCGCATATGCCATCAACCAGACAATCGTCGGAGACGTGTTTGGAGGCAACCCGGTCAGGCTGAACGCCTTAGACACACAGTCCAGCGTGTGCAGCATGGTGGAGGTTCCCAGCAGTTTTGGGGTGCCATTATGTGGGGCCGACGTACGCCGCTGGTGGTCATGGACGGCGCCATAACAGTTGTATGATACGTGAATGCCATCCTTCGACCGATAGTGCAACCATATCGGGAGCATATTGACGAGACATTCGTTTTCAAGGACGACAACTCGCGCCCCCATCGTGCATATCTTGTGAATAACTTCCTTCACATCACTCGACTAGAGTGGCCAGCATGTTCTGCAGACATGAATCCTATCGACATGTCTGGGATAGATTAAAAAGGGCATTTTGTGGACGACGTGACCCACCAACCATTCTCTGAGGCATCTACGCCGAATCGGCGTTGAGGAGTGGGACCATCTGGACCAACGGCGCCTTCATGAACTCGTGGATAGTATGCCACGACGAATACAGGCACGCATCAGTGCAATAGGACGTGCTACTGGGTATTAGAGGTACCGGTGTGTACAGCAATCTGGACCACCATCTCTGAAGGTCTCGCTGTATGGTGGTACAACATGCAATGTGTGGTTTTCATGAGCATTAAAAAGGGCTTAAATGATGTTTATGTTGATCTCAAGTCCGATTTTCTCTACAGGTTCCGGAGCTCTCGGAACCGAGGTGATGCAAAACTTTTTTTGATGTGTGTATTACTAAGTTACATTAAATGAAACTTTAAGATATTCAAATGTATTAACAGTCATCAACATTTTCTTAATCACGCTTTAGCTACGTAGTTTTTATTTAAAAAATCGTGTACAGTCATAGCCTCTGTAGCGTTGTGCTCTGATTGTCACGCTGTTAATGCACAGTATGAAAATGGCTGAGGCTGCTTTCTGTTCCGTAGTGAAACATGCGCGGGGAACACGGTTAAAAAGTGCCGATAATTAGGCTATTCTTAACGTTTTTCATAAATTTACGGAGACAATCGCCTTTGAAGTTTTTCCAGCGGTGTATATATTGTAGTTGTTTAAAGTACTAGCACTGAACGTGTAGCGCAGTCGGTAGCGTAACGAAATATGACATACGCTGGTATTTGTGAGTTGGTTCAAATCACGCCACTATTTTTTTCTCTTTCAATTTGAATTACCTACATCTCGTTTATATAAAACTCATCGTCATTTTTATAAGTAATGTACGTCTTCTTGTTTCTAATTACATACTGGACGCGAAATTCTTGTTTCCATTTCAAATACAAATTCTTAATTATCGATGTTCTACGAAAGACTGTTCATAAAAGTTGTTTAAATTAAAAAAAAAACATAACAATTTAATTTTTAACGCAAAAATGGAAAACCAAATCCTCTGTATTTGGACTATGTCCATCGTTTTCCACCACAGAATAGATAAGTATGGTAGAAACACGAAAAACAATCATATTCGCAACATCGAGCGTATCATACAAATGCTGCAATTTTACATTTGCTACTGTACCATTACAATATGAACCCAATAGAACTGATCTGGAGCCCAGCTGCGGCATTTGGCCCGAGAAGTAACATGACTGTTAAGCCCCCTGACGCTGGAACTAACGCACGCAGCTTTTTCACACGTCACTGCCGAATACTGGCGAGATATAGAACGGCTCGTCATAGAAGAAGAAGAGAAAATGCTGCGCCCGGTTGGCTTCGTGGATTCTGTTGTTGATAGGCTCGTTATCAACGTAGCAGGTGACACTTCCAGAACTGAAATGTATTTCTCAGATTCGGATAAGGAAAGAGCTAAGAGATTACCAGACGATGATATTTAACTATACGGTGTAATACCTCACTACTCTGTTATGTTACACACAGCTTATGCAGAAAAATTACTCTGTGATCCAATCAGGAATTTTCATCATTCTTGTTTTTAATTGCCGGCTGTGGTGGCCGAGCGGTTCTAGGCGCTACTGTCTGGAACCGCGCGACTGCTACGGTCGCAGGTTCGAATCCTGCCTCGGGCATGGATGTGTGTGATGTCCTTAGGTTAGTTAGGTTTAAGTAGTTCTAAGGTCATGGGGACTGATGACTTCAGAAGTTAAGTTCCATAGTGCTCAGAGCCATTTGAACCATATTGTTTTTAATTACAACAGTACGTTAGATAAAAACGATAACGTGTTGCGGTTTTCGTCTAGTCGTCTAAAGAGTGTATTGTGGGAGGTTTGCAGTGTATTATTTCATTATGCTTAAAAATTAAATGACATTCGAAGCTGTATTGCTCCTCTGCTCGTCCCTTTTTTACGTATGAACTGCAGCTGGCCGCCGGCCGCTGTGGGCGAGTGCTTCTAGGCGCTTCAATCCGGAGCCGCGCAGCTGCTACGGTCGCAGGTTCGAATCCTGCCTCGGGCATGGATATGTGTGATGTCCTTAGGTTAGTTAGGTTTAAGTAGTTCTAAGTTCTAGGGCACTGATGACCTCAGATGTTAAGTCCAATAGTGCTTAGAGCCATTTGAATCATTTATTGCAGCTGGCCACGTCACTGCAGGCTAGCTGTATCAGGTGACCGGCGAGTGCTGTCCAAGCTAAATATGCCGGTAAAGCTGTTATCCAGTAATATCGATGTGCGCGTAACGCACAGCACAAAATGTAACATTATCGTACTTGACAGTACTCGAGACAGCTTGGCTGCAGTCCCACGTGAAACGGAAATCCAATGAGGTTCCAGCAAACGCGGAAGAATACATAGTGCAATGTTTACATTAGGTTTATTCTTATGATGAACGGATTATAGTCAATACGTTATGATTTCATGATAATAACAAACACAAAACATACCGTACATTTTAAAATACGCTTATATGTTTGTTGATGTCCTTGTGATAATATAGAATTTTTTCACATCTATGAATAAAAGTATATTTTATTACCTATTTTGGTTCCAGGCAGGAACGCTATAGCCGGCCGGAGTGGCCGAGCGGTTCTAGGCGCTACAGTATGGAACCTCGCGACCGGTACGGTTGCAGGTTCGAATCCTGCCTAGGGCATGGATGTGTGTGATGTCCTTAGGTTAGTTAGGTTTAAGTAGTTCTAAGTTCTAGGGGACTGATGACCTCAGCAGTTAAGTCCCATAGTGTTCAGAGCCATTTGAACAATTTTTTTTAACTCCATAAATAATGCGAACGGGAAAAAGGATATCCAACGCCGTTTACGTTTCACTGGGTGTTTTAAAACGAATTTTTTGTATGTGCTTTCCAGTTTTTTATTACTGTTTAATTTGCGCAATATTATTTACATTCATCTCAAGCTGAAATAGTGTAACCAAGACGAAAGAGTGTCACAACCGGAAAAATCACAGCAGCAGCAAGCTCTAGACGCCGGTGGTGTCATTGATCCACTGCCTGATGTCGGCGTTGGCGATGTTGGCGTAGACGCTGGGCCAGCCGGGAAGGGCACAGCCGTTGCCCCAGGAGGAGATGACCCCCACCAGCACGCCATCCAACACCATGGGGCCCCCATAGTCGGGGCCACAGCGGTCGCGGCCACCGCCCGGCCACCAGGCGCAGATCTTGCGGACGCTCACCTTGCCCAGCCCGTCATAGGCGGCACTGCAGTTGTCCCGGTCGACGATATAGAGCTGCACCATCTGCAGCTGGTCCGCCAGGTACCCGCCGTTCCAGACTGTGCCCCAGCCAGTTATGGTCACCAGCGTGCCAGCCTCAGGCTCCACTGTCGTCAGCGGAATGGGCTGCTCAGACATAGCAAGCAAAAAGAGAAGTCATCACAGAGAACGCTCAAAGATAACAAGAGAATGTGTTGGTAATTGTGCCGTCCAAGCTTCAGAAATCTGGCCAAACACAGACTTTAGACTTTCGCCACGAAATTAAATGTAATATTAGGACGTTTGTAAGTAGGCTGTTTAGGTTCTTATATTGGTAACGCCACCGTCACGTAGCGCTCTGTATGAAAACTGGCTGTGCTGTGTGCAGTCTGTGGGTGGGTGGCATTGTTGGAATTTGCTATTGTAGTGTTGGGCAGTTGGCTGTTAACAGCGCGTAGCGTTGCGCAGTTGAAGGTGAGCCGCCAGCAGTGGTGGATGTGGGAGTTTTGAGAGCGGATGATCTGGACAGAGACAGTAAATTTGTAAGACTGGATGTCATGAACTGCTATATATATTATGACTTTTGAGCACTATTAAGGTAAATACATTGTTTGTTCTCTCTCAAAATCTTTCATTTGCTAACTATGCCTATCATTAGTTAGTGCCTGCAGTAGTTTGAATCTTTTATTTAGCTGGCGGTATTGGCGCTCGCTGTATTGCAGTAGCTTGAGTAACGAAGATTTTTGTGAGGTAAGTGATTTGTGAAAGATATAGTTTAATGTCAGTCAGGGCCATTCTTTTGTAGGGATTATTGAAAGTCAGACTGCGTTGTGCTAAAAATATTGTGTGTCATTTTAGTGTTGATCAGAATAGGTAAAGAGCGAAATGCGAAATTTCTGAGTACGTTCAGTTCTGCTCAGCTGTTTGAAAATCAAATAACGTAGGGCCTTACCAGCACAGTAATCCATTAATTTTTCTAAGGCGACGCTACACGTTGTAGAAACAATGGACAACTCCAATTAAAAGAGTATCTTCAGAAAGAAAACAATATTTACAAAGTATCCAGAATATGTAAGAAACCCAGAATACTTTCAAAGTACACTGACCGGAGTAAATCGCAACACAAAAAAATATTTAATGTAGTGTAATGAAATTTTAGGAATACATTTATCTAGGTAATATATTTAAGTGAATAGCATCGCAAATGATGGGCTAATGTCAGTGTGAAATAAGTCATTACAAATGTAAAACACTGGTACATTAATAATAGGTGTAACCACCAGAATGCCGAATGCAAGTACACAGACATTCATGCATTGTGTTGTACAGCTACCGGTTGTCAGTTTGTGGGATGGAGTTCTACGCCTGTTGCACTTAGTACAGGGACGGTTAATCCTGTTTCTCAGTGAGGCTGGAGCTGTCGTCCAATGATTACCCATTTATGCTCGACTGGGGACAGATCTGGTGACCGGGCAGGCCAAGGCAACATATCGACACTCTGTATATCATGTTGGGCTACAACAGTGGTATGTGGGCGAGCATTATCCTGTTGGAAGACAGCGCCTGGAATGCTGTTAATGCATGGTAGCACAACAGGTCGAATCACCAGACTGACGTACAATTTTGCAGTCAGAGTTCTTGGGATAACTACTAGAGTGCTCCCGCTGTCACATGAAATCGTACCGCAGATCATAACTCCAGGTGTATGTCCAGCAACACGCACACAGGTTGGTTGCAGGCCGTCAGCTGGCCCCCTTCTAACCAACACTCGGTCATCACTGGCACCGAGGCAGAAGCAGCTTTCATCAGAATAAACAACAGACCTCCACCCCGCCCTCCAATGAGCTCGCGGTTGACGCCACTGAAGTTGCAAACGGCGATGCTTTGGGGTCACTGTAATGCACGCTACGAGGTGTCTGGTCGGAGCTGTCCTCGAATTAACCGATTTGTACCAGTTCGTTGTGTCACTGTGGTCCCAGCTGCTGCTCAAATGGCTCTGCAGAAGCAGTACGATGCGCCAGAACCTATGCCGAACACGATGGTCTTCCTTCTCTGTAGTGCCATGGCCGTCCGGAGCCTGGTCTTCTTGCGACACTTCCGCTGCCAGCAGTCATGTACAGTGGCTACATCCCTGAAAGGTCTTTCAGCAATATCACAGAAGGAACATCCAGCTTTTCGTAGCCCTATTACACGACCTTGTTCAAACCCAGTGAGGTTTGTCGCCTTGAAGGCTTTCTTGACTAACATCAACTCGTCACGTCGAATCTCAAAGGTAACTAACGCACACGACCGTTACCCTTTAAAGCCAACCTGATTTGCATCCTCATTGTGGCGTTACTAGTGTCACTCTTATGCAGCTGGCGGGAAATTTGAATAAACATATAGAAATCATCTTTCAGATGTAGAAACACACCTGGTAACTTGCATTTATGTTGCACAACGCCCTTTTAATGTTAGGTTTTTCTTTATTTTTTGTCTTTAGTGTATAAAGAGTCCCGCAGCATTTCAAGGAATGTATCTTTTAAATTCAGACTGTAGAATATGATTGCCTTGTAGTGGACGACTGTTGTTGCACACACAGATATATCGTAGCACAAATACTGTCTGCGGCTGAAATGCATGATTGCGACGGGTATATGGTAGCGAGTTTTGTGAAGTGCTCTAGACAGAATAGCACATGGTGTTGTAAAAACATTCTCATTAATTCAGTTATATCAGTATAGTAACTGTGACTCACTTGAAGAGGTTCAAGCGATGTAAATGTATTAAATATCTCTTCAATGCTGTGACACTACCGAAATAATACCGGTCAAATTCTCCATTTCTACATACACGGTACCAGTAGCTGCAGTATCAATAAGTAATTAATACTGGCACTGTGTATGTAACTATTGAAACGTATTTCTTCGTCGCCATACAATCTTTGTTTTATTCAGTTGGAACACCATCAGTAGCAGCCTGTTTCTCGCTCGCAATGTTGATGTGACGTCTTAGTGCAATTCTCACGAGATTTTTCCTCTTTCTCACCAGTGGTATGCATAAAAGATAAAAGAAACTAGGAGAATCAATAAATGGCGAACTATAACACCCAATCACTATGCCAATGAAATCTACTGGTAAGGCGTTATTTTTCGAGGGGGCATTAAACAATCGACGGACGCAGGGTGGATGGGAGCGAGGAAAAGGACTTTTTCCCCAAGTTTCCCCAACTCTACACCTCACCCTTCTCAGGAATTTTTCTCAGCTGCTTGCTGTATGCGTATCACCCTTTCAAACTATGGATCTCTCTGTGTTTGCGAAGCTTGTTGACACTCGGTTCGGACAAAAGGAGCACTGGTATCGCCAAACACTTCCGTGGAATTTGCTCTGCAATTGGTCACATGAAATGACGTCAGAGGACTTCCGCTCTGAGGACAGGGGTGAATAGAACTCGACGGGCCGAATCACAGTGGTGTGGATTTTCCTCAGAGCTTGTCGCAGGTAGTGGTGTGCAGTTAGCAACACCTGCTCGCCGTAATGGTAATCCGTGCTAATCAGAATATATTATGTAGTCGTTTAAAGCAGCGTTCAACTAATTTTCGATCTGAATTGATTTCATAAGTTTCAGTCTGATCTGAATTTACGTTTTTGAAACCAGTGCCACCTCACAGTGTGCATGCTTTCAACTTTTTAGTTTCCACATCTCGTGATGCATTACTTCAAGTGACTAAGAAGTAAAAGTGATTAAATATCGTCATCTATGCTCACGCGCGAGTTTCGTAACGCTCCTAATTCACTGTTTTTCTTGTGATCGTATTGTCACAAATTAGATAACCATGACGAGATGCCTGCTTTGTTTCGCCTGCGCCAGTCTCGCGTGAAGGCGCATGTAACGCGAAGAGCTTTGCCAACTCTGGTAACCATTTCGTTTGTATTCTCACACGTATAACATTTGTGTGACCACCTTCATCGCCAGACATGACAACTCGCGACCTTTACTAAAGGTAAATACCAACAATAAGAATCTTTTTGCTACCCCGCTGAGCTCAGAACGAAAATCTATGTCGTAGCTGAAGAAGTAGCGACTAATCGGTTGCCTAATTACCAACAGAAGTCACATTAAACCTTAAAAAAAACATGATTTCACGACACCAGAATATGCACTGTGAGTCATCAAATTAAACATATTGCTGCAAGCTATGGTGCCTGCAGTGTGGTTTACTGGTTAGCGTCACTGCTTGGTAGCTATGATCGCCGGCTCGAACACACCCACCAAAGATTTATAAAAAAGCAGCTTAAAAGACATAAAGGCAAGTCCGCGGTCCTGACTGTATACCAGTCAAGTTCCTCTCACAGCATGCTGATACAATAGCCCCATATTTAGCAAACATAAACAACCAACCGCTTGTCGAAATATCCGCACCTAAAGACTGGAAAGTTGCGCAAGCTACACCAATACCCAAGAAAAAAAGTAGGAGTAATCCGCTAAATTACATACCCATATCATTAAAGTCGATTTTCAGTAGGATTGTGGAACATATACTGTGTTCGAACATTATGAGTTATCTCGAAGAAAATGATTTATTGACAAACAGCCAACACGGATTCAGAAAATGTCGTTCTTATGAAACACAATTAGATCTTTATTCTCACATGTAATGAGTGCTATTGACAGGGCTTTTTATGCGGTACCTCACAAGCGACTTCTAATCAAATTGGGTACCTATGGCTTATCGTCTCAGCTGTGCAACTGCATTCGTGATTTTCTATCAGAAAGGTCACAGTTCGTAGTAACTGATGGAAAGTCATCAAGTAAAACAGAAGTAATATCTGGTGTTCCCCAAGGAGGTGTTCTACTCCCGCTGCTGTTTCTAATACACGATTTAGGAAACAATCTGAGAAGAACTCGTAGATTGTTTGCACGTGATGCTATGATTTATCTTTTTATAAAGACATCTAACCTTTAAAACAAATTGCAAAACTATTTACACAAGATATCTGTATGATGAGAAAAGTAGCAGTTGACTAGAAATGATGAAACGTTTGAAGTCATCCACATGAGTACCAAAAGAAATCCTCTAAATTTCAATTACATGATAAATCACACCAGTTCAAAGGCTGTAAAGGATTACAATCACGAACACAGTGGAACATCATAGAGTGAGCATAAATCGGTCCAGAATCTTACTCGTAGTGCGAAACAATCGTTAAGCGAAACAATTTATTCCTTATAAATTAATGTAAAATACATCAATGCGTTCCATGCATAAAAGTACTAAAAGTTTTTATCTTATTCGTGACATTTATTCAAATTATATATACACCTATTATGTTGAAACATCCCCTTAGAAAAATTTATGAATAACTGTGCTGGTAAACCTCTTACGTTATTTGATTTTTAAACAGCTGAGCAAAACTGAACGTACTCAGACATTTCTCCCTTTACTTATTCTGATCATCACTAAACTGACACACAATATTTTTAGCGCATCGCAGTCTGACTTTCAATAATCCCTACAAAAGAATGGCCCTGACTAACAATAACCTATACCTTTCATGAATCAATTACCCCACAAAAATCTTCGTTACTCGAACTACTGCAATACAGCGAGCGCCAATACTGCCAGCTAAATAAAAGATTCTCACTATGGAAGGCATAGTTAGCAAATAAAGAAAGATGTTGATAGAGAACAAACAATGTATTTACCTTAATAATGTTCAAAAGTCATCATATATATAGCGTTGGTATGTTGACAGACACACAAACAAACACAAACACACACGCAAAATTCAAGCTATCGCAACCCACGGTTGCTTAATCAGGAAAGAGGGAAGGAGAGGGAAAGACGAAAGGATGTGGGTTTTAAGGGAGAGGGTAAGGAGTCATTCCAATCCCGGGAGCGGAAAGACTTACCTTAGGGGGAAAAAAGGACAGGTATACACTCGCGCGCGCGCGCGCACACACACACACACACATATCCATCCGCACATATACAGACACAAGCAGACATATGTAAAGGCAAAGAGTTTTGCCTTGTGTACCTGTCCTTTTTTCCCCCTAAGGTTTCTGCTCCCGGGATTGGAATGACTCCTTACCCTCATCCTTAAAACCCACATCCTTTCGTCTTTCCCTCTTTCCTGATGAAGCAACTGTGGGTTGCGAAAGCTTGAATTTTGCGTGTATGTTTGTGTGTCTATCAACATACTAACGCTTTCGTTTGGTAAATTACGTCATCTTTGTTTTTAGATATATTTTTCCCACGTGGAATGTTTCCGTTCATGACATCCAGTCTCACAAATTTCCTTATTCTGACGGACACACGTCCAGATCGTTCGCTCTCAAAACTCTACCATCTCTCTTCTCACATCCACCACTGCTGGCGGCTCACCTCCAACTGCGCAACACTATGTGCTGTTCACATCCAACTGCCCAACAATACGAGAGCGAATATTCCAACAATGCCAACCAGCCACAGATTGCACACAGCACAGTCAGTGATTTTCATACAGAGCTTTACGTGGCGTTACCAACATAAAAACCTAAACAGCCTACTTACAAGGTACTTTATTATTCACGACACATAACTAATTCTTTTTTTCTAGGAAAATATCTTTGGTCATTTCTTTCTGCCGACGCTTCTATACATGGCAGAAACACGACACAGAATTATCGTGAAATAAATTTGAAGCGCGCCTAGCCTCTGCTTTGTTGGGGTAATTCCCATGCTTTCAGAATTTCTCTTCCTACACGAGAAGATTGCTGCTTTGCTATTACCGTCTCAACCTCCTCCACCTACCCCTCTGCAGAACTCCTCTCCACAACTTCCTGTTGTGAAACACACTGCAACTTCACAAGCTCTTTGGTGGTCATGTCTTGGCTGTGATCTTCCATAGACTCATCGAGATCATTGTTATCCACTTCTAGTCATATGCTCTTGGCCAAAGATAAAATTTCGTTGACTACAGGCTCCACAGGGACTGACACAAATGCCTCAGTCACATTCGATTACGCACTCCGGCCAAAGCTTCTGGGGATGTGGGGGGTGGGGGCGTGAAGGTGGAACCAAGGACACATACAGGGAAGCTTTCTTGAAAAGGTGTCTTTCTATAGGTATGACGGTATCCGTCGGTCCACCGATGTGATCTACGAGTGTTGTGAGTGTTGTGTCAGATATGAAAATAGCTTCATCACTAAACAGTCTTAATGGTACTACTCCGCGATCACCAAGTAGGCAACGCCGAATTCCAAATTCCTGCCTTCATCTTCTTCTCGATAGATTTTAATCCGCTGTAAATAATTACAGCGGTTGTGCGTACGTAATGTGCGCCATATTCTTGTGCGTGGAACATCGATAAGTGCATTAATTGTACGTGTTTTTGTTGAAAGACTTTATTCTACCAATTCAATAATGTGTTCTACTTCATCCAAACTCTGTTTATTTGTACGAACAGACGTGATATTACTGCTGCGCGCCAGTCCCGTGGGTTTTTGTGGGAACACGAGTAAACACTGTGCGGATAGGAAATCGTCAGCCGTGTTCCCTACAAGTAGCAGCAGTAGTATTGCCGTTACAAAACCCATATACGAAATACCATACCGGCATACTCAGAAATTGTAAGTACATGCGGCATGCTTAAACGATACAGTAGAACAGCCTAACAAATCAGAATAATAGTTTAAAAATTCAATAATTTAAACTGAAGCCAACTTCGCAACTTTAAGTATAAACAAAAATGACAATCGATAAATAAACCCATGGCAACTAGTGCGCCAACACCGCAATGAAAACATATCTCTCCAACCAGCTGTAATTCTTTTACCAATAAAAACTGGACCCATGTTAAATGGAATGATTAATTCGAATTAGTATACACTGCCATCTCCTAAAATATTTACTATTTCTCCTGAAACATGGTCTGAGGAACCCGCGAGATTCTGTGCAATTAGCAGACGCAGTAGAGTCGATACAGTGGAGAATTTGGCTTGGCCACAGCCTAAGTTCTGTAACTGACGAAGAAATTCTTTTATCACTGCATATACTTTCTTGATCGGAAGACTCTGTGGGAGTTTGAAAACAAAGCAAGGCAGCCATGGCAAGTTGTAGCTTTGCGTTTGTTGGTGGCGCAGGCGATAAAATAAAGCATGTGAAAGGTAAGATATTTGCTATGGAAGCACACTGCCCCACGGTTTAAAGTTTTCATGCAAGCCTATTACAAGTACTGCGTGTATTCTTCAAAGACTGAAACAAACCAAGGCTAGAGCCTCTGAAAGACTGTATCTGTGTGTCACAGCTCGTAGGGTTTGGCTCACGGGAGAGCGTCAGCGAAATCTTAGAAGAAAGAAAAAGAAACAGAACCTGAATATCGAGCAAGTCACCTTGCGGAAGCGTAACTACAAATTTTCAAGAACAGTATCAAGTGAAGTATTTGGAGATATTCTTCACATCTCTGCATATTGGCCACGTTGCGAAATGTATAGCAAGATTAGAATATTTACACCACACTCATGGACATTTGAGCAATAATTCTTCTCACACTCTATATTCTACTTGAAGGGGAAATAATAGCAAAATGAGTACACTCTGCCATATACTTCAGTGTTTCACAGAGTGTGTATGAATCTGTAAATGTTTATTATGTTCTGCCCTTTCCATCACAGCGCAGAGTTTTACGGATTCTTGAAACTGTATGAACACAATACGGATCTACATGAAAGTTGTATACGAAACATGTTAGAGTAGAAATTGTATTTATTCCGTAGATCCAAAGTGAACAAAAAAATTCGACAGATTCCAAGTTAAATGGTTCTCACGGACGTGGAACAAGGAAAAACAAGACTACAACATATTTTCATTTGATTCACATTGTGAAGGGACAGTGAAAGGTGGCTACACTGAGCCACTGCGCCAGAGATTGCGCCAAAGAGTATTATTAAGCCGCCTCCACAGTGCCTGTTAAGAACTCGTAGTAGTCAGTGCGTGGGCAGAGCTCGTAGAAGACAGTTCGTGTTGAGATGTGCGAGTGGGCAAGGCTTGTCGAGATGTTGTAGTTAGGAGTGCTTGTTCCATGTTTTATGCAGTTATTTGATGGGAGAGGTAGCAGATGTTATTCTAATGGAAATACTGTAACGATCAGAGTGCTTTTCGTCAATATATATGAAGGTAAAATAATGCGTGTTTTTTCATAATGCGTCATTACAGGTTCAGTCAACAAAGCATCTGGCGTGTGTTCTTGTATTAGAGTGTAATTCTGGTTTTCTTGCGTAATTATAGTTTTTCTAATTTTCTTTTATCACGTCAGTATAATGGTATTTAAAATTTCTTGTCTTGTTGAAGAACAACCGTGCCAGATGTGTACGTTGAGTCACACTCCCACACACAGAACAGTTACATTTGTGCTTGGGTTTTGTAGGTTTTATAGTTGCTGGGGACTTAATTAATTAACTGTGTTTATGAGTAATTTTCATTTCATTCTTTGTTGTTGTTCTTTGCAGTCAGATAGCGTAATAAAACTAGTCAGGGCCAACCGATTACGAGCAGTTGATATGGAGCAGTTGATGGGTGTAATATTAAATTTGGGATCAGAATTAAAAACATGGTTAGACTCACAAAAGGGAACAATGGAAACACGGTTAGACTCACTTGGATCACAGTTACGATCTGTATTAAAAACAGGGTTAGACTCAGTGGAATCACAAACAGGAACAATTAAAACTGAGATGGGAACTTTACGATCTGAATTAAAAACTGATATGGGAACAATGGAAACACGGTTTGGATCTGAATTAAAAACAGAGATGGGAACTTTGGAAACACGGTTAGATTCACGAATAAGTACATGTTTCAAAAATATGAAAGATGAATTAAAGAAAGAAATCAGAGAAGAAGTACAACCGATTTTGAATTCTCACAATAATAGATTAATTGCAGTAGAGATTAGACAAAGGGAACAGGATTGAGAACAGGAAGAAAGAGATCGCGTGATAGTACAAAAATTTTCAGAGTCAAATTTACAACGTGCACACGATAAGAAAGAAATATTTGAGAGAATCGAGGAATCCGTGCCAAATGACAGATTAAATAACCTAACACAACAATATGAACAGTTAACTACCAAATGTGTTAATACTGAAACCCGAGTCGCGTCACTTACGGAAGACGTAAACAAACAGAAAGAACAAATAGGTGATTTATCGGAAAGAGTTGAGGAGATTTCAAATAAACTGACAAGTCTTAGTTTACATGGGGACAGAGATTCGGATGACACAGCTCCATTACCATTCGCAGAAACCGAAGAGTACCAGAACATAAATAAACATGTTGAAAATCAGGGAAAATTTAATGAACGCGTGAAAAGGGAATTTGAGGCTTTAAAAAAGCAAGTCAAACAGATTGAGGGCGAAATCGTAGGAAAAGACAGCAAAAGAAATTTTGAATCACAGATAGCAGAGGGGTATGAAGAAAGTAATTTATTTCATTTACGAGAAGCAACAAGAGAGCGCCAGGCGCGCGAACTTGACAATAATCGACATTCGGACTGGGACAGACGCGGTAGGTCTTTGTCGCCACGAGGCGAAAACTTTGACTATAAACAGTTTTTGACTGTTCGGAAATTTAAGATCTTCCGCAACTCTAAGAATGACATACATCCATGTGCATGGTTAGATCAATTTATGTACGCACTTCCACCAAATTGGCCACTAAGTCACAAACTGGAATTTATGTGTGGATATTTAGAAAACGAACCGGCGACGCGGATGCGCGCACTCATTAGAGATTGTAATAATCTCAATGATTTTTATCATGCATTTCTATCGGCATATTGGTCCGAAAACACGCAAGACAGAGTCAAACACAGTCTTATTATGCAGCGTAATTTCAAACAGTCTGAGTTCCGCACGCCAGCAGAATATTTTGAAGACATGATTCGAAAGAATCAGTTCCTTTCCAACCCTTACAGCCCGACTGAATTAATTCGTATTTGTTTAACTAAGCTGCCGCAATCCATAAGACAAATTGCTTTAGCTGGAAGATGTAAAGACGACATCGAGACTTTTAAGACTTTGTTGCAAGAACTTGAGTATGACAATGACGACGGGACTTCCTGTAATTTTTTCAGTAACAGTAATTACAATAGATTTTCAGAGAAAAGGGATAGTGGTCGGAACGGACGTTATAGCGGTAATTTTGAGAATGACAGACGAAACAGACAGGACAATAGATACCAGCCCTATGACAATAACAGACGTTCTAACAGAAATTACACAGACAATTATAACAACGGTAATTCATACCGGAATGATCAATCATATGGAAACAGTATTCGGTATCATCAGGACAGAAATTATTCATACAGTAATAGAAATTCTTACTACAGAAATAACCAGGGTAATAGATACAACAATAATTTCAGAAGTGACAGTCGAAATTATACAAGAAGTAGTTATGCAGACAGACAGGAAAATAGAAATTTTAATAACAGACACAACCCAGAATTTGCATCTAACAGACAGGAGGGACCTAATCGGCATCCTCCACGTGACAGAACTTCTGAGAGACAAGTGCAAATCGTAGAAATTGATCCGCGAAATGACGCGAATAATCAAAGACGTGACGCAAACAATCGACAATGACTTGTAGCTTCGGCTTCTGGCAGCAATATAGACGGTTCAGAAAGTAATGACACTACGACTTTACACTACGTACGCCTGGAAGACATGAGAGACATTTTGTTAGACGAAAAGGAAAATAATGTAGACGCGTTTTTACATCCTGTTATTGAAGTATGTGTGGGTAAGAGTAAATTCACTGCAGTTTTAGATTCTGGGAGCCCACTGAATGTCATTAGTGAATCAGTTTTTCGTATATGTGAAAGAACTATTGCCTGTCCTGTGTTACCTATTTCAAAAACTACAATTCGAGGAGCGATTTCTGGAAAAAGTGTGGAAGTCAAACAACAGACCAACTTAAATTTCATTTGTCAAGGATACGAATTTTCTGCTAATTTTATTATTGTTCCATTACTCAGTACACAAATTATATTAGGTATGGAGTTTCTTAACGCACATAAAGCAATTTTGAACTTTAAAGAAGGAAGTGTGAATTTGACTGTTGCCGGAATGCCGAAATGTTTGAAATTTTTCGAGTGTTTAACAAGATCTGAGTCAGATACAAAATGTTTAAGGTTTCTTACTTCTGATGTTTTCGTTGAGCATTATGATGACAGTGTGTTTATTCATGATAATGACAATAGATACAGAGACGCGATGGATGATATAATTAATAGCGAAGAATTAATTAATGAAAAGGTTAAGAAAGCTGAAGTGCCAGATGACGTTGCAAGAGAAGAGCTGCACCACATTTTGACTTCACATGCTACAGTGTTTAGTCATCACACAGGAACAATACAAGGCTTACAATATTTATTTAAAGTAAAAGAACACACACCATTTCGCGGGAAAACGTACGCTATTCCTTTGGCTTACAGAGACAAGGTTAAGAATGAACTTAAGTACATGTTAGATCAGGGCATTATTGAGCATGCAGTCAGTCCTTATACTAGCCCATTACACGTTGTTCTTAAAAAGGATGGGTCAATTCGTTTGGTTCTGGATTCCAGACAGATAAATAATATCATCATTCCTGAAACTGACCGTGCACAAAATTTAGATGAACTTCTTCAACATTTTCATGGAATTAAAGTTTTATCCACGATTGACATGCGCGCAAGTTTTTGGCAAATAGAACTCCACCCTGATTGTAGAAAATATACTGCCTTTTTAGCCTTTGGTAACTGTTACCAGTTTCGGAAATTACCGTTTGGACTTACTGTATCTTCAGCAGCATTCATTGGCAGCTTAAATGAAATTTTACCTGTTTACCTTCGTGACAATATTACTTCATATGTTGACGACATTCTTATTGCTAAACGTTCTTGGAGTGAACACAACAAAATTTTGGATTCATTATTACGTATCTTTGCAAGAGTTGGCATTACAGTGAACTTACAAAAATCTGAATTTGGTCGTTCTCAGGTGAAATTTCTCGGTCACTTTATTTCTACAGAAGGTATTCTTCCTGATCCAAAAAAAATTAGACGCTATTCGTAATTATGCCGTACCTACCACAAAACGTGAGGTTCGTTGTTTCCAAAATTTTTGTGGAATGATATACTTTTAAAAAAAAAAATTTGTAGAATGACATACTTGTGAGAAACTAACAGCTACATGTAAACATGCGGAGAATACAAGGATACCGCGCTGTGTTTTGGCGGCGGCACATACTCAAGTCTGCGCGCCGCACAAGGCAGTCGTTGACCGCGAACAATTGCTTCCTACGTCACGCGCCTACAGCTGATCGAGCGCTCAGTGCGAATGCACTGACAGCCGTAAACAAATACACAGTTTAATTTCTCCGATTAAATTCAGTATAAAGCTATAGTGACTTGGTGAATTATGTTATTAACATTCAGTATTTTTCAGGATACGGTTGTATAAAATATTTAAGAACTTCAGGTAAATTCTGTGTGTCTCCGACATTAAGAGGATTTGCTATCGAGAAATTTTCAGGAAGAATGTAATTTCGAAGAAGAAACTAGTAAACTAAAAAAGGTAACTATTAATTGAGTTCATTTTTCAGGTAACATATTTCCACTTAGGTACGTACTTTAGACGTAATTTGCTGCTCGCGATTACGTGATTCATACTTTGTGCTAAATTTCATGTTCTATGAATTTACGTGTGAAGCGACGTGCTTGCGTACATTTGCTGATTTTTGTCAATGTTTTATTAATGAACTGGGTTGTAACTTGTGTATATTATGCATCGCTTGGCTGCACTGCTTTTTCACTGATGTCATATTTTTTTTAATTATGTGCCTGCTGTGCTTATTTATTTAAGTTATAATTGTCACCTGATTTATTGTGCTGATGTGTTTAGGTATGTAAGTTATACTTTGTGATTTATGTGCTTGCGCCTTCATGTTTACTTATTAAGATGACATATGAACATTTATTTGCTTATGCTGATATGATGCTAATGACATGTTTACTGCTTTGCGTATGGATTGCATATTTATACATATCTGTTGTTGTCATAACTACTCTTTAATTTGGTGTATAGAAATGCTGATGTACAGTGTACGAATATAGAGTTTAGGTTACACTATGGTATAGGTTACAGATTGTTCGCTTGGCAGAGCCTCGTTGTAAGGATTGTGCTGCATCCACTTTTTGACATTCTGTTCTCTACTGGTATATTTACTCGCTATTGCTTGTTTTGCTTACGCTCAGTACCTTATATTTTTTAAGATAAGAAAATGAACTGCTATAATTCGACGAACGACATTGGTACAAAGAACTTCGTTGAAGTCACATGAGCTGGAGGTTTTATGGAAGCTGTATAAATGTATGCTAATAGGCAGGAAGCTAACGACATGACATACCACTACTACGTTTAGACCATTAACAGTTATTACACTGCATTTTTCGTGAGCAATTGAAATAGGAAGTGACACTTGACACAAGAAATACTCCACATGTTTGCTTCTGTTTGCCATAATTCTTGAAGTGGTGTACACACTGTGAAATATTATGATTATTCACACTCCGTAATCGTACTTAATTACTGAGAGTTATTCGAACTAAGCCTGTTAGAGGTCATGTATGCATTTCTTTGTTTATAATTCATAATGAGCAGAAGATTTGGGTCAGATGGATTACACAGAGGTTGTGTGTTGGCAATGTGTCTTCAGATTGTATGGGATGATGAACTGAAGTTTGCATTAGGATATTATCTGTACTTGTTCGAGGAGACTGACTAGACGAAAGAGTTGTTATGGAAGTGAAGTGATATTGGTAATAAGGTTTACATGTATCGACGTATTGAAGAGGTATTATTGAGGTATAGAGATTATATGAAGTTGATGATTATTGGAGTTTTTGTGGACAAGAGGTAAGGTAAATGATATTGATGATAAGATTTACATGTATCGACGTAAGAAGTATTAGTGAAGTATTGAGATTATGTGATGCTGATGATTATTGGAGTTTTGGTGGATAAGAGGTAAAGTAAGTGAGATGCATTTTTTTTTGTTGGTCTTATGGAACAAGGAGGATGAAGATAGCAGACTAGAACACTAAAGTAGAAGGAAGATAGTCTATACACACACTTTGTTAAATCACTAAGCAGTATATACTTTTTTTTTTTAAGAGAGGAAGTATTTGCATATCTTGGCTCACTGACAGTTGTTCAACAACAGTACATTTGATCTGGCTTGGCAAACATTGGTCTTGACATGATGACTATGACGTTGACTTAACTATTATTGACTGTAATACATTGCTGCCATTACTACTTGATACACATGATGCACATCAGATTTTGACAGAATTGCATTTACACAGTTAACACTATTCAATTACACAGCAGTACTTAATGTGGATGAAAGATGAGTGAGTGTGTTTTGTGTGTTTTCCTTTCCTAATCCTACCCACCTATCTCGTAAATATTATTTTATTTGTTTGTAGTGGCTTGCACTGACACCCATAAATATTATAGGTTTACTGATATTTGAGTATTTGTAATAGTTAATATGACAATTATCTGAAATCATTTGTGTGTTTATTAGAATTTATATGTTTAGTGTAAAAGCATTTGTATGTGTATTCAAACGATTGTTCATGCCTGAACTGTCTGATTAGTGATGGTAAATATTATGAACTGTTACCTGCACTTTTCAACGTAATGTGTGACACTTAGGAATGATTAATTTCTGCTGATGAACTGAGTGATCAGTGGTAGTGAATATTATGGACTGTTACTTGTACTTTATCTACATGATTGGTGTCACTACGACATGTTTAGTTTCTGTTGATGAACAGTGTGATTAGTGATAGTGAATATCATGGACTGCTCTCTGGACCTGCTCATCATTGCTAGGTGCAACTGATGGACTACTTGTATGGAAATGAAGTCACTTCTTGCTGTCTGCACCTACTCAACATTGCTGGGTGCCACTGATGAACTGCTTCTACTGAACTAATGTGACTTGTTGCTGTGTGTACCTCTGCAACTTTACTGGGTGCCACAGATGGAACTGCTTCTGCTGAAATGATGTCACTTGTTGGTGTCTGCACCTGCTCAGTATTGCTGGGTGCCACTAATGGAACTACTTCTACTGAAATGATGTCACTTGTTGGTGTCTGCACCTGCTCTCAACATTGCTGGGTGCAACTGATGGACTACTTCTACTGAAATGATGTCACTTGTCGGTGTCTGCACCTGCTCTCAACATTGCTGGGTGCAACTGATGGACTGTTTCTACTGAAATGATGTCACTTGTTGGTGTCTGCACCTGCTCAGTATTGCTGGGTGCCACTAATGGAACTACTTCTACTGAAATGATGTCACTTGTTGGTGTCTGCACCTGCTCAACTTTACTGGGTGCAACTGATGGACTGTTTCTACTGAAATGATGTCACTTGTTGGTGTCTGCACCTGCTCAACATTGCTGGGTGCAACTGATGGAACTGCTTCTACTGAAATGAAGTCACTTGTTGCTGTCTGCACCTGCTCAACATTGCTGGGTGCAACTGATGAAGTGTTTCTACTGAAGTCACTTGCTGCTGTCTGCACCTGCTCAACATTGCTGGGTGCAACTGATGAACTGTTTCTACTGAAATGAAGTCACTTGTTGCTGTCTGCACCTACTCAACATTGCTGGGTGCCTCTGATGGATTGCTTCTACTGAACTAATGTGACTTCTTGCTGGGTGTACCTGCTAAACTTTACTGGGTGCCACTGATGGACTGCTTCTACTGAAATGATATCTCATGTTGGTGTCTTTTTTTGTATAAACTAATCATTGAAAGCATTTTATGTGAACATTTGTATAAACTGATTTTTTTGTGTATTGTGTAAACTATTATGTATGAAAAGAATTTGTATTGCTTACTGTATTTCATATATTAGGTTATTGAAAGGTCAGTGCAAAGCCAAAATTTTTAACTAATTATGTGATATTTAGGTATTAATATTATCTTTTATTTTTGTCTGTATTTTTCTGGACGAATTTGGTGGTATTTTCACCACCAATGCTGGCAAAAATACCATCAAATTCTGGCCTGTGGAGGAGGGGCATATGAAAGGTGGCTACACTGAGCCACTGCGCCAGAGATTGCGCCAAAGAGTATTATTAAGCCGCCTCCACAGTGCCTGTTAAGAACTCGTAGTAGTCAGTGCGTGGGCAGAGCTCGTAGAAGACAGTTCGTGTTGAGATGTGCGAGTGGGCAAGGCTTGTCGAGATGTTGTAGTTAGGAGTGCTTGTTCCATGTTTTATGCAGTTATTTGATGGGAGAGATAGCAGATGTTATTCTAATGGAAATACTGTAACGATCAGAGTGCTTTTCGTCAATATATATGAAGGTAAAATAATGCGTGTTTTTTCATTAATTCCATGTTTTAAATAATGCGTCATTACAGGTTCAGTCAAAAAAGCATCTGGCGTGTGTTCTTGTATTAGAGTGTAATTCTGGTTTTCTTGCGTAATTATAGTTTTTCTAATTTTCTTTTATCACGTCAGTATAATGGTATTTAAAATTTCTTGTCTTGTTGAAGAACAACCGTGCCAGATGTGTACGTTGAGTCACACTCCCACACACAGAACAGTTACATTTGTGCTTGGGTTTTGTAGGTTTTATAGTTGCTGGGGACTTAATTAATTAACTGTGTTTATGAAAATTTTCATTTCATTCTTTGTTGTTGTTCTTTGCAGTCAGATAGCGTAATAAAACTAGTCAGGGCCAACCGATTACGAGACATATCGTAATCGGACAGACAGCTACTAAAAAACAAAAAAAAAAATATTTTCAATGATATTTAATTAAGCCCCCATGCAACAGATCAAGATAAGATGGATAGTTTTTATGAGGCACTCAGTGATGTAGTTGTTAGAGTAAAGGACAAGGACAGTGTTCTGCTCATGGGTGATTTTAACGCCAGGATTGGAAATCAGAAGGGTACGAAAAGGTTATGGGTAAATTTGGAGAGGATATGGAGGCCAACAGGAACGGGAAACAACTCTTGGATTTCTGTGCCAGTATGGGCTTAGTAATCACAAACTCCTTTTTTAAACATAAGAACATTCACCGGTATACTTGGGAAGGCAGGGGAACCAGATCTGTCATTGACTATATAATAACAGATCAGGAATTCAGGAAGGCTGTGAGGGACACACGTGTATTCAGGGGATTCTTTGATGACACTGATCATTATTTAATCTGCAGTGAAATTGGAATTGTGAGGCCGAGAGTGCAGGAGGTCAGGTCCATATGTAGGAGGATAAGAGTGGAGAAATTTCAGGATAAGGAAATCAGGCACAAGTACATAACAGCGATCTCAGAAAGGTACCAGTTAGTTGAATGTAGTCAATTACAGTCATTGGAAAAGGAATGGACAAGGTACAGGGACACAGTACTAGAAGTGGCTAAAGAATGTCTTGGAACAGTAGTGTGTAAAAGTAGGATGAAGCAAACAGCTTGGTGGAATGACACAGTTAAGGCAGCCTGTAAAAGGAAAAAGAAGGCGTATCAAAAATGGCTACACACTAGAACTCAGGTAGACAGAGAGAGTTATGTTGAAGAAAGAAACAAAGCCAAACAGATAATTGCAGCCTCCAAGAAGATATCTTGGGAAGACTTTGGAAAAAGGTTGGAGGCTATGGGTCAAGCTGCTGGAAAACCATTCTGGAGTGCAATTAGCAGTCTTCTAAAGGGAGGTAAGAAGGAAATGACAAGTATTTTGGACAGGTCAGGAAAACTGCTGGTGAATCCTGTGGATGCCTTGGGCAGATGGAGGGAATATTTTGAAGAGTTGCTCAATGTAGGTGAAAATACGATCAGTAATGTTTCAGATTTCGAGGTAGAATGAGATAGGAATGATGATGGAAATAGCATCACATTTGAGGAAGTGGAGAAAATGGTCAATAGATTGCAGTGCAATAAAGCAGCTGGGGTGGATGAAATTAAGTCGGAACTCATCAAATACAGTGGAATGTCAGGTCTTAAATGGCTACACAGGATAATTGAAATGGCCTGGGAGTCGGGACAGGTTCCGTCAGACTGGACAAAAGCAGTAATCACACCAATATTTAAACATGGAAACAGAAAAGATTTTAACAACTACAGAGGTATCTCTTTAATCAGCGTTGTGGGTAAAATCTTCTCAGGTATTGTTGAAAGGAAAGTGCGAGTATTAGTTGAGGACCAATTGGATGAAAATCATTGTGGGTTTAGGCCTCTTAGAGGTTGTCAGGACCAGATCTTTAGCTTACGGCAAATAATGGAGAAGTGTTATGAGTGGAACAGGGAATTGTATCTATGCTTTATAGATCTAGAAAAGGCATATGACTGGGTTCCTAGGAGGAAGTTCTTGTCTGTTCTACGAGGCAAACTTTTGCAAGCAATCAAAGGTCTTTACATGGATAGTCAGGCAGCAGTTAGAGTTGACGGTAAATTGAGTTCATGGTTCAGAGTAGTTTCAAGGGTAAGACAAGGCTGCAACCTGTCTCCACTGTTGTTCATATTATTTATGGATCATATGTTGAGAACAATAGACTGGCTGGGTGAGATTAAGATATGTAAACACAAAATAAGCAGTCTTGCATATGCGGATGACTTAGTTGTGATGGCAGATTCGATTGAAAGTTTGCAGAGTAATATTTCAGAGCTAGATCAGAAATGTAAGGACTATGGTATGAAGATTAGCATCTCCAAAACGAAAGTAATGTCAGTGGGAAAGAAACATAAACGGATTGAGTGCCAAATAGGAGGAACAAAGTTAGAACAGGTGGACGGTTTCAAGTACTTAGGATGCATACTCTCACAGGATGGCAACATAGTGAAAGAACTGGAAGCGAGGTGTAGCAAAGCTAATGCAGTGAGCGCTCAGCTACGATCTACTCTCTTCTGCAAGAAGGAAGTCAGTACCAAGACTAAGTTATCTGTGCACCGTCCAATCTTTCGACCAACTTTGCTGTATGGGAGCGAAAGCTGGGTGGATTCAGGTTACCTTATCAACAAGGTTGAGGTTACGGATATGAAAGTAGCTAGGATAATTACAGGTACTAGTAGATGGGAACAATGGCGGGAAGGTGTCCACAATGAGGAAATCAAAGAAAAACTGGGAATGAACTCTATAGATGTAGCAGTCAGGGCGAACAGGCTTAAATGGTGGGGTCAAGTTACACGCATGGGAGAAGCAAGGTTACCCAAGAGACTCATGGGTTCAGTGGTAGAGGGTAGGAGGAGTCGGGGCAGACCAAGGAGAAGGTACCTGGATTCGGTTAAGAATGATTTTGAAGTAATAGGTTTAACATCAGAAGAAGCACCAATGTTAGCACTGAATAGGGGATCATGGAGGAATTTTATAAGGGGGCTATGCTCCAGACTGAACGCTGAAAGGCATAATCAGTCTTAAATGATGATGATGATGATGATGAGGTAATAAAACTGTTTACAGAACACGTTTATGCATAATACATCAATGAGCATGTGATAGTCCTTAACACTGTTGTAGCTCTGAATCACCAAAATAACACTTCTATACAATAATGACTTTACTACATTGGAGATGTGCAGAGATATGATTTTACTAAGACCCACACTGTTTGATATTATTAATAATATACACATCTTTTGGTTCTACTAGAAAAATTGTCACTGCATTAGAAGGAATTAATTGCTAATGAATTCTTCAAACTTTTCCGAAACTTGACATGATATGGTAGTTAGCAAGTTAATGATATTATGCAGTCTTCCATAACGGACACTTGATTTTATCAGTTGAGTCATTGGTTGGAAAAGAGACATATTAATTACAATAAATATATTAATTACAATAAATATATTGGGAAGCAACAGTTATTATTCACATTACCTTGAAAAGAACTCTGCAAGACGTTCTTGACTTCACAACAAACGACAGAAAACAGAATGAGAGTAGGCAAAGTATATCGGCTTTTTTAATTTTTTGTTTTATCTGGATATACATATCATTGAATATAGAGATTTGTTTAGGTGCTTAAGGCAGTTCTGTGATTTGCTCTTTCCATCTAAATTTATTGTGTAACTAGCTGCTACGAGCAGTTGCAGTTGCATATCAGTACTTTTGTCACGGTGAGTGATGGTGAGTAAATAAGCTGTTGTTCACACAATAATGTCGGCTGTCTGCCTGGTCCGATGAGCATAGCTAGTGATGTGCGCCTCCCCCCCCCCACTTTACCCCTCTCCCATCTCCCCAGTGCCCAATACGTGACATAGCGGCATGCGCAGTGTTGTTGCCAAGTGGCATGTGCTAAGTAAAGGGGGCAGGAGCGCACATCCGTGCATCGTGCTACTGAAGTAACTACGCATCATACAACATGGATATTATACAGCAAATTTAATCACGTTAATACAATTGCAGACATGTTGAATCCCCTACTTCACACTCTTAGGGGAAGATTTTCTTTCTTTACTTTATAAAGTAGCCTATTTTCTTAGCCAGGGCTCGAACTACCCCCTTCCCAAATTTCATCGAAATCATTTCATCAGTTTAGTCTTGAAAATATAAGAAATAGAGTTACTTGGCCGTTTAATAATACTAGTATGGACTGGATTAAACATATTGAGGATTGTAGAAGCAACTACACCTACCAATTCGTGGGATATAGCAGGAGAAACCATGGAGGTAGTGACCACATTCAGTTATCTCGGTTCCCAGATCTCTGCTGATGGCGACTGCAGCCATGAAATCCGGAGACGCCTGTTGCTCGGTAGACAGGCAATGTCAAACTTTGAAGGTTATAAGGTCCACTAGCAACAAAGATCCGTATTGTGAGGGTTATGGTCTTTCCAGTTGTGATGTATGGATGTGAGACCTGGACCATTAGAAAGGCTGAACGGCGAAGAATTGACTCCTTCGAATTGTGGTGTTGGAGGAAGCTTCTTAGAGTTCCATGGACTGCAAAGAGAACCAACAGATCAATATTGGAGCAAATAAAACCAGATTTCTCCCTGGAAGGTCTAATGTTAAAACAAAAGCTGACCTACTTTGGACACACAATGCGAAGGCATGCCTCGCTGGAAAAAACATTAATGCTGGGGAAGATTGAAGGAACTAGAAGAAGAGGACGTCAGAGGACGAGATGGATCGATGGCATCACAGAAGCAATGTGTTTCGACCTGGAAGGTCTACGGGAGAAAGTGCAAGACAGGAAAAAGTGGCGTGATTTGGTTCATGGGGTCACAAAGAGTCGGAACCGACTAAACGAATAGAGAGAGAGAGAGAAGCATGGTATTCATTATGTTGAATCCTTTTGCATACCATGCATCAATCAACAAAAGGGTTTTCACAAATACGACCTAGTTCAAACGTCACAGAGTAAACAGCCGTTTTCAAAGAGTAAATATGTTTCCCTATGGCATGTTATATTCTTCAACTACTACTACTACTACTACGACGCGATCAGGCCCAGTGGACCGAACGCATGTACAAGTTTCCTCCTCCACTGTATTCTGTCCATTGCTGCTATCCGCCATCCGTCTACTACTATTGACACTTGGTTTAAATCTTCATGGAGTCCATCCCTCCAACGCTTCTTGGGTCCCCCTGGCGGTCTCTTTCCTGTGGGTGTGAAATCCAGGAGCTTCTGAGGCCATCTGTGATCCCCCATCCGGGCCACATGGCCGGACCACTGCATTCGTTTGGCTTTGACAGTTCCCGCTATGTTGGGCTGCTGGTATAGTTCCTCAAGCTCTTGGTTGTATCTGATCCTCCATTCCCCTCTATCTACATCCAGAATTCATCAAACGAGATAACACTTTAAATTACGATATCTTGATTGTGCTGAAATAAAGTCTGTTTGCTCCCCCATGCTACGCTTAAGTTACGTGTGAACACACCTCGAAAATTTGTCTAGTAGTTTGAGGGATAAGCGTTTTCAAACAGACAAATAGATTCGAGGGGTCTAGACAAACTTTAAACCACGATAGCTTTTTCTCGTTATCCGATTTTATGAAATAGAGCATATACGTTGCCGCAAGCTGCGCTCAACTTTCCTGTGAAAGCTGTATGAAAATCCGTCTAGTAGTTTTGGAGGTTAGCGTGTCGAAACAAAACAGACACGACGTTTCTACAGCGTGTCATTAGCATGGACATAGATTGTAAGCCCATGAATTTAACTTTGTCATCTTCTTCTATCTATTTGTCACCGCAGTTTGCACAAATACTTGGGAGTAAACCTCTTAGAAGTTCTAAATTACATCTATTGTGCTTTTCAAAGTTTGGCGAAACGGCATTGGCTAACAAATATTTATTAATTTACCTGAATTTTCTCATTGAAGATGAAGGTGCCCAGAATCTGCGCTGCTCCGATGTCGTAGTCCATGGATGTGGAGCTGTAGTGGCTGTTGTGGGCGGTCTTTGTGACATTGTAGATGATCCCATCGCTCTCCCGGATGGACGTGCCGACGCGTACGAAGTAGTACGAGGGGTCGAACTTTTGTACGCACTCTGCACAGGTCAGTACCCAAGTCTCGCTGATGATGATGCCGCCGCACTTGTGCTGGTACTCGAACTGAATGGACGCCATCCACGGGTAGTCCTCGATGTCGACGCCGGTGCCATTCACAATCCGTGGTGCGCTCTGCACAGTTAGCCAACACGAGGCCACTGTTAATGCACACACTACGATCTTCCACATGTTTGTGTCTACAGTTAAGATGTTTATGGAGTCCAGCTGAGAGACTTTGGCGACTCTGTGAAGAGCCTGTATATAAAGCTGCTGATTAGATTAAAGTAACACTTCACTTTAATCGGTTCGACTATTGTGATAAGAAGACGAGTGTGTCCATTAAAAAGCTCTATATGCTTTCTTCTGGGAAGTGATCTGCACGCGGGCATGCTCTGCCGGTTCTTTGAATTGCCTCTGCCTCTTCCGTTTGATTGTCGGCTCCCAGCTTGCACCGAACGATTTCCCTCCTCCGAGGGGGCGTAGTTGTTGCTGGTAAGGAGCAGACCCGCACGCCGGCCGACATCACACCGGTTCTAGTTCCTAGGGTAATGGAAATGAGCGTTTGGCGTCATTGACCGGGAGGCCCCTTGCGGGGCAGGTCCGGCCGCCTTGGTGCAGGTCTTATTACATTCGACGCCTCATTGAGCGACCTGCGCGCCGGATGGGGATGAAATGATGATAAAGATAGAGCAACAGCCAGTCCCTGAGCGGAGAAAACCCCCGACCCAGCCGGGAATCGAACCCGGACCCATAGGACGGCAATCCGTCACGCTGACCACTCAGCTATCGGGGCGGACGTTCCTTGGGTAGTGAGACACGGCCAACGGCTGTGTTTCTCTCTGGGGTTGTTAATGGTGGCCGTGGATGCGGTGCTGGCTGTTCTACCACAAATGTTGACCTCAACTGTCTTCACTGCGTCGCTTCTCGATGTTCTGCCGCAGCATCCTGCAGTGCAGAAGACGGCAGTTGATTGATAAGATAATGCACTACCTAAGTGACGGTGATATCATTCAGGATCTGCCACTCTGCTATGCAACACAGAATCTCCTCGACATCGAGTCTTTTGTGCCAATCCAGTTGCTGCCGATCAGTATCAGCAAAATAGGCATACAACAGACATCTGGAAATAGTATGTTCTGACGTGCCTTCTTCACCACAGGAATACTCGGAGGTAGGTCTTCTACCAATTCAAAGCCATTAGGCGCCAGACAAGAAGTGCACCAGGCCTCCTGACGGACTCAGGGGTCACATTCCCCGTCTGTTTTATATTTGGCAGAAAACCTTAGGCGCACCTAGCTGTTTAGAACTCATCCCGTCGTTTCTGCCACAGGTGGAGGATATAATTGCGAATTTTATGCTTCCCTGTGGCCTGTATTCCTATTAAGTTCAGCAGTTACTGGTATTGTCCCTTCTTCAGCCCTTCTTCGCCTCTTTTCTCCGTATCTGGAGATCGAGCGGACATGTTCCAAGTATTACTTGCAGACACAGTGCTAGCTCCCGACAGCTGAACAAGTATTCCACATTGCACCCTGTTATCTGTCAAGTTGGTGTTCTGAGCAGAAGTCTGTGCGCCCTGGCACTCACGTAATATCCCAAGATCAGAACAGCGTCATGTTACGTTCTTATTGTTTGCATCGATAGCCTTTAATCGTAAGTAGCTGGACTAATAATTTTGTACATTATGTTCCTACCTGTCTTTCTCCTTTCTTTAATATACGCACTATAATTTTTCCTTTCGTCCAAGAAGTCGCGTAAGTATCTGATGACGGACTTTCTGTTTGTGGATCTGTCGCTTAATTTCATCATCTCTTATCTTTGGTCTCTGCTGTGCACAACGGATCGTTCCAGTGTAATGTGAAAAGTCAAATGCATTAACACATGGCAACATTGATGGTCACCACCATACTTCGTCTGGCATACACTCCAACAAGGTAAGGAGGGTGATCGGCCCGTGAACGACAGTGCTTGATACCAATCTGATCCAAAAATCCTCGCGCGAAAATGCGATTTTCAAGGCATAATATATTAGGTTATACCGATCACAGAGATAATAGCTCACTTGTTTTGGCTAGCCCTTGGCCTAGCGACTATTTGTATACCTATCGGAAGAATAGGCACACTGTAAAAATTCTACAGCATATGGTCAAAATTTAAATATTACACACTTCCTGTACCCCAGACAATTAAAGCAAATCGACTGGTTGTTTTGCATTACAAATGGTCTAGGATGGACTTCAGGCGACTTACAAAAGCATCATTTTTCCGTGGGTGGTTCCAAAAAACAGCAAAAATCAGTTTTAGGCGTTTTGCAGCGTGGGCCACAATTATCTATATTACTAACTGCAGGAAATGGCTCAAATTTTAACTCTACCGTCTTTAGACATTCATCTAGAAACACCATTTTCTTGTTTTCCAAAAAGTTGTATCAGTTATCAAGATACACCCAAAAACTATCTTTTTTGGGTACCAAAAGTACCAATTGTGGCCATACCACTTTTATATTTTCTATTCATGGCAAATAGTAGAAATTTTTGCTATATGCTCTTAAGATAGTGTTCTCGGGGACCCCCGAAACATTTTTCGATACCATTATCCGTTACCGAGATTCAGAGATTAAAATTCACCGTACTTATGCACGTTTCTATGTGCGTAACATCCAGTCTGAAGCGTAATGCAGTTTTAACTGACCTGGTGAAAACATGACAAGAGTTCTGATGTCACCGAAATGTTTCTAAGGTCACCAGACTACGTTTTTAAGCGCCATTTTTTCGCCAATAAAGCTTTATGAAGTGCTACCTCTGTAAAACGGGTATATCACGCATATACAATCTGTCTTGACGTGGAAATTATTCGATGGTGCCAACTGGCGGCGAAAGCACCTTATAAAAAATTATCCACATGAAATACATTCGCACTGCAAATACAAGCAACCATCAGCTGTATGATGGAATGGTGGCAATGAAAATTTGTGCCAGATGAGGACTCGAACTCGGATCTTCCAGTTGTTGTGGGCGGTCGCCTTACCATTAGACATCAGAGCGCGATTCACATTCAGACCCATGCTTTCATATATCGTCAACCATGTGTCTCCAACCTGCTCTCGCTCATTCATTATGTATATTCCCGTACAGGAGATACATTTGAATGAAAGTCGCTTGCACGGTGTCGGCGGATAAAAAAGATGAAGAGTGCCAGTGTTGTACACAAGTACGATGCATGCATTTCATTACGGCCGTGGTCGTTGTAGTGTGTGTTCGTTCGGATGTGCATGTATATCCGAGGAAACAGTGCATTGTGAATAGCACAGGCGCTGCAGTATCGTATCTTATCGTAAAAAAATATTTTGTCGTACGAAATTCTTTGTACTTGCAAATCGAGCACCGAAGTTTTTTGTGTACTTCAGGTGTAGCCTAAAATATTATGAGTAGTGTAAAGTGAACTTGTTTTGGATGGTAGTCCTGCGCATACTTTAAACGAGTTGAAGCATCTATTCTGTGGTGTGTTCAGCTTTTACTGTACATTTGTAGTACCTGCATCACTTTAAAACTTTTGTTTTTGTTCTTCAGTCGGCGGCTTTAAATTTTTTTAAATTTAACGTGGGACTCATTCTGTATTTGGACGAAACGAATGACGAAGATTAAGTAAAACTGGAAAGACATAAATTCAGTAAAATATGTCTAATAGTATTTTTACTCCTTTAAGGTACAAATAATAAGCCAAGAGTTTTCAATTAATTGTGATCGATGCCCAAAGTATCCATAAAAAATGTAAAAAAAGACAATTTTATGTTAATCTTATGTTATGCATAGTTATTTGTTGTTTATATTTTTCGAAGTATATTAAATGTATCGAAGTAGGTAAATAAATTATCAAAACTTTACTGACCTATGGAAGCAGTGTCATATAAGCAGCAGGAACGAGCTGAAAAATTCTCCTGTTGGAGCATAAAAAAGACGAATATGGTTCACTTTAAAAGACTCTGGCAGAAAAGTGGGGACCCAACTTCCTCATTCCGCCTACCTCGCCAAAAATTTTGACATGCCAATAAATTCGCGCTTTTTGTGCTGAAAGTGAGTTTGAAAGAGACCGTGACTGTGGAAGAGAGAGGAGACAGAGCCAGTGGGAAAGAGAGAGGAGACTTTGGTGGTGGGAGGAAGAAAGTGGCAGTGAAAAAGAAAGGGAGATGGACGAAGACAACAGCAGTGGGAGCCAAAGCGAGGGGAGACATTGATGGTCAGTGAAAGATAGTGGCAGTAAAAGGGAAGAAGAGATGAATGGAGATAGAAGCAGTGGGAGCAAAAGAGAGAGGAGTCATTGGAAATTAAAAATAGAGACGAGTCGAGATCACACATAGGCTTGGAAGTCTGGAGCCTCCGAGACCGGCGAACTATAACAGATATTGGGACGGCACATTTTGGACCGATATTTCAATCACATGAAAATAGGGGAAAAATAAATTGGTACCACAAGATTTTTTTAGCTGCCGAGTTATGGTGGAGACAGTGGCAGTGGGAAAGAAAGACAAAAGGAAACAGTGTAATTGAGACAGCAAATGGTGGCAATGTGATATACTGGAAATCAATGGGAGAAAAAGGAGACAATGGGAGAGAGTCATACATAGACAGTGGCAGTGAGAGGGGGATGCCGAATATGTAGGCCTAACTACAAAGACTCTATCTATTATTCTAAAATAGTGAAGCACGATTATATCTCATCTCGGTCCCTAATAAAGTGGCCAAGTTATTCGTCATCTCTGTGCTTGTCCAACTGTGGTACAAAGTGAACTACTCTGGCCAATGTCCAGCCCAGCGTCTGGTGCTCGTTTGAATTTTGAGAACGGTTACGTACAGAAATTGGCGATCAAACGTTTGAATTCGTAATAGAGCGGAGTTTCGTTACGTGAAAGCGTCCAATTTCAGCTCCCATGTTTTTCGAAGTGAATGCTTGACGCCAGCGGACTGGTCCGCTACGTTCGGCCTTTTAAATAGTCAGCCCCCTCACCTTCAACGTTAATGAGTTTTTTCTCCATCCTAACAACTTCACAACGACAAATATTCCGAGACTCAAGGCTCACTGGCCTCTAGTAGTTGGATTACGCCATTCCTGTATTGTTTCTTTCCAACATCTTGTCACCCCCCCCACCCCTCCTCGTTGCTCAGTGATAATTAAACAAGCTATGTATTCCCTCTCACTACCCACCTCTGGTAATTTTGTTTCAGTTCAAGGATTCCAGAATGACATCCTCAATTTGAGACCATAAAATTGAAGATGGGTGTTTTGTGACAGGAATATCTGGCTAACACAGATCTTAGCATCACTTTTGATGCACTTCAGATGCACTCACTGATATTCTTTATCTCTTTTTATGTGGCAATGTTTATCCACTTTATAATAAACTTGGACTTGAATTTGTTTCTTATTTCCTCCCGTTATTCTATCGTTAGAGTACTACTTTCTTTTTCATTTACTTTTGCTTTATTTGTGGATTGTTGGACCAGGTGGATCGTTTCTTTACTTACATCTTGATGATAAGTATTTCCACAGTGTCTCACTCACTCACTCACTACACTATCAAACACAACAGTAAAAACTAGCAGTACTTATATTTAAACAGCAGTCTAAAAAAGAAACCATACTATACAGAGACGACAGATAAAAAATTTGTTTTATATTATAAAGGATTTTTAAAAATATTCTACACATTCTCAAAAAATGAAAAAATTGAGAACCCTTATTTTACACTCATAATAACGAAGGATATTGTTTAAGAAAATACTAAATTTACATCATCGATATCGAATAAGCTCTATTGAGGCAGGTTATATCATTAAGTCACAGTCTACTGTCCACACATCCTTCACTTACTGTCTACGCTGTCCTCCTGAGACAATGAATCACATGTGTCTGACAGTTTTTGAACATGTCCTTTGGCACCTGAGATTCAGCTGTACCAACACACATGAGTCCACGAATGCCTATCTCAAGCTCCTTCTCCTTATAACATCTCACATGTTCTGTGGTATGCATTATGTGCCCAGGGAACTGAGCAGTTTGTTTAGAGGCCCACTGGTGTCTACCCCTGCATCACTGAAGTGACACTTCCATCAGCAGCTGAAGATGCTATCATGTCCAAGCATGCAGTCTGGAGTGCATACTCCTGCATGCTCTTGGTAGCCTGGCTGCATTTGTCATGCTTTAGCTCATTTCTTAGCCCTGATGTTACGCCTGAGTTGGACTCAGGATGGGAACTTGGCACTTGGCACTTACCTTTCCAGCAACTACTACAGATCTCATTACTCATCGCACAGCCAGATATTCTGTATGAGATGACTACCTGTGCTGGTTGCTTCTCAGCTTGTAACCTCCCCACCGCAATTTTAAAAGAAATAACGATAATAAAAGACGATACTAATTAGAAATGCTAATGGACATTACTCTAAGCGTAACCTGCCCACAATCAAATGTACTGACAATGGCAACAAAAATGTGAAATTTGCAATCTGACTCAAATATAAATTCCTCACAAAAAATTAAAGTCCATTCAGTGATAAGAAAATTCAACTAGACCGAAATATTGGTCTTTGGCCCTGTGTAAAACAATCAGAGTTAAAGTCTTACCTCAGAATAAATGGATGTCACATTTCTGCTCTTGTTGTTGCGCACCGCTTGGAGGAACTGCATTGCAAATAATAATATTCTCTTTTTTTGTGATTTTACTAAAAATTTTCTTGTAAAGAAGTGGAGTGAAATGGGAAGTGCAACGAAATCTTTAGTTCAATAAAAAATTAAATTTTTGAAAAAATGCTTTTGAAATAAAAATTATTATTGGGGGACTTGTTGGAGAATAGTTACAATAAATAAAATTTTTCATTATCTAATGATTATATTAATTAACAGTATACCTTATTCACCATCTTGACCAGTGTTGCCGACCGCCTACATCACACAACCGCACTGGGCTGCTACTACTGACCGACCGCTCTGCATGACGACTATTAGCGTACAGCACGCGACGACTACTGACAGAGTACTGCTCTGCATAGCGACAACTAGACAGAGCTACAGACTCGCAACGACTACTACTGACAGACTCGCAACGACTACTACTGACAGACTCGCAAAGACTGAACTGACGGACTCGCAACGACTACTACTGACAGACTCGCAACGACTACTACTGACAGACTCGCAAAGACTACTACTGACTGAGAACCGCTCGCAACACTACGTGCGTCTCGCGGGCCCCGAGGAATCGCTTCATGACGTCATCAGTAAGGCTGAAAGCGTGACAGCGCTGCCTGGTGACTAGACCTGTAAACAACTCTGTTGACGTAAGTGACGTCACACGTTGGCCACAGCGTTTGTGCAGACTTGCCATCAGCTATTGTTTTGGAACGTCAAATCAATCCAGATTATTTGAATGAAGCTTCCATTAACAGAATTAAATGTAGAAAGAAGGTTTGAATGCGAATAATCTGGATTATGGTGACATAATAATCCGCAGCGTAGTCAAAGTTACACATTAGAGTCTTACGTGATTGAAGCCAATTGATAACAAATTATTGCTCGAAAGGCAGAGTGATTTATAGCATAACACATATTACGCATTGAGGACAATGTGTATAAATGTTTTTAACGCATTAACTGCAGCTTACCAATGTAGGCTAACTACCACTGAGACGTTTGCAGCACGAATTTGTCTTTGAACCCATATCAGCAGTAGCAAATGCGGAAAAACAAATCAAATATGGTAAAGGATACGTAGTGGAACGCCCATGGCATTTTTCCAGTTTCTGTACGATATCTGTAAATAATATGCATCAAAACACGTCGGATGATTGTTCATTTTCTAATATATGTTTTTTGGGGATGACCCAGTAGTTTTAGTTTTTTATTATGAGAAATGCATTAAATGTGGGAAAGTGCATTTAAATAAGCCGCAAACAAATATTAGGCAAAGCCACACGTCTGTCTGTTATCACAACCGTTATTTCTCATTCGCTGTGTTCCACAACTGTCGACGAAATTATCGCTTTTCAACCTAATGTAGACCTCAGACTATGCTACAAATAGTTATTACTCCAGCCAAGGTTTCTAGGGAAAGGGGGCGAAATCCAGTATAGTGCTCTAGCCCAGATATGTGCTCTTGCCCAGTGTGTGTTACCGATATGCTTAAATTTTGATCGCTGTTTTTCTGTAAACAAACAGCTATATGCCAATCACATCTCCCTGTATGTAGTTTCTCAAAAATCCAGTTTATGTGATCTTAAGATAAAAAGAGCTCAATGAGGGAATATTAATAGATCCAAGCAGTAAGCCTACTGACATCTCCAAATTGTAAGACTGCTATAGATGCAAGTCACTGATTGTCAGTGTGTATCAGTGGGACAAAACATTTGAAGTAAATCACAAAGCTTAGGTTAGTTCAACTATTACTTCTTAATGTAGTAGGCAGTCACAATTTTCTTCCGTATTTTGATGTACATACATACTACACAAGCAACCAAATGGTACCTGGTGGAGGGTACCTTGTACCACTACAAATCATTTTCTTTCCTGTTTCACTCACAAACAGAGAGAGGGAAGGAAGGCTATCTACCATCCGAACCCAGATTTCTCATGCCTTCTAAATTTTCTCAATAGTGTTGTACAAAAAGAACATTATTTTCCCGCCAGGGATTCTCATTATACTCACACATAGTTTGAAACTACTGGTAACCTATATAGGATCCAGACTCTGAGTTGCTTCAATGTGTTGCTTAAATCTCACCTGGATCTCAAACATTGGAGCAGTACTCATGAATGTGTCACATAATTGTTCTATACGGGTGGTGTAAGTGATCTTCCCCTCATTTCCAGTCACAAACTATATTCATCTTCCCAGAGGAAGGAAGTAACAACCCTGAAAGCTAGAAAGGTATTTTTTTTTTTAAGTGCTGTTTTTCTCTCATACTTTGTACAAGTCATTTCATAATTTTACGATGAGTACTGTCAGCTGTTCATATAATGGTAACATTAAAATCCTGTTAATTTGAAACTTAGTGTCAACATTAACTAGCAATTGCATTCGTGAGTCGAAACATTATGTTTAATTATAGTTACAGAAAGAGAAGCTAATAAAATATTTTTTTTACTTTGTATTTTTTTATTACCTTACGATTTTCAGTTTTCTGCCTGATGTCTAGCAGCAACCTGTTAAAGACTTTCAATCAGGATGTGATATTCCATTCTGAATCGTAGGCAGGGATGTATAGCCTACATGGACATTGTTTTTACTTCCAGTATTTTGCAGGTTCATTTCACTGAACAGAGTAAAATTACCCCTATTATGAACAACAAATACTATTAGGGAGTAAATATGTCAACATGTAAGTGAAAGACTCCGAAGGGCTCTGAAAAGACTTCTGTAAGAAGCTGCGCTATCAATTTTACACAACAATTTTACTCACATGGATAAAAAGTTTTGTTAACTTGCCACATCAGATTTGAATAAAATCGCAAGCTTTTCATAGCAGCCTCCATCACCGTCACCAGTAATGGTACTGGTGTGGTGTACTGTAGCAGCACATTAAAAGTGAAACTTCCTGGCAGATTAAAACTGTGTGCCCGACCGAGACTCGAACTCGGGACCTTTGCCTTTCGCGAGCAAGTGCTCTACCATCTGAGCTACCGAAGAACGACTCACGCTCGGTACTCACAGCTTTACTTCTGCCAGTATCTCGTCTCCTACCTTCCAAACTTTACAGAAGCTCTCCTGCGAACCTTGTAGAACTAGCACTCCTGAAAGAAAGGATATAGCGGAGACATGGCTTAGCCACAGCCTGGGGGTTGTTTCTCATTCTGGAAACATTAAAAGTGTTTCAATTGAACTGATTCTGCATTATTTCTCTTGCTCATGTCCTTGACATTAATGCTACCAGGTTGTGTTCTTGTACAGTAATTAGTTTCCATGTTAAATATAGAAAGTTTAACTGTAACCAAGCAGTAGTTTTCTTTTATGACAATATCAGTTCCAGTGCACAACTGAATTTCAAAATCTGTCTTGTGGGGTGAAAATCCATTACTGCTGCTATCTTGTGCTGACAATGAGATGACTTTCATAGAAATACTGAATTATTTCATTTGTAATACAGTTTCATAGTTTTTGTAGTTGCTCATGACCTTTACACTTGCATGCAATGGATGTAGCATCAGCATACAGAACTATCCTTGAATTTGGGGAGCAGTATTCTGTCATTTACATAAATTGACAAAAGAAAGTATCCCAGTACAAAGTCCTGGGTACCCTGTATTACATATCAGTAATTTTAGATCAGTGTATGCCACTCGCCATTCTTAAGAGTGAAAACTGATTTGTGTTAGATAAGGTTTTATTAAACTGTGAACAATTATCAGCATTATTACCCAGCCGTTTTCCGAGAGTATTTACTATCTCTCTCTACAAGCAATTGATAGAGATTAGCTTTCCCATCTATAGCTTATCGCAGAAAGTTCAGTAACACCTTCAACATGTAAGGAATTGAGCACCAACTGTTGGCACTTTTGCAACATCACCATAAGGTCTGATATCCCTACTGAAAGAGGAGCAGAAATTTTTTGTTAATTGGTGCATAATAAGGTTCTTTTTTGGTATACCAGTGCTCAGTAATAACTGAAACATCTGGTTTATTAAAACATGCTATTATGTCCAAATCATTGTGCTTACTTCCGAGGCTCGTAAAGTTTTGGAAGATGATCTTTGTTCGCAGGTTGCATTGTCACCACATGTTTTTTCTTGTAACCATAAATAGCCTCATTAAGTAAATCAGATGTACTTGTCAAACTGGGATGAGGACACAAAAAGGTCACACATGTACAAAATAATAATAAAAGGAAAGATTCCAAATGAGTTTCTTACAGCAAAATGTAAAACTTAATTGTTTTTGGATATATTACTTACTTCTATCCGTCATTCAAAAACTTATGAAGGCTGTTAGTTTAGTGTCTTCAAGGCATAATGCTGTTTCATTGAGCATTGCAACAATCAAGCCTGAGATAGTAGTGTACTATGATACTACCTATGAAGAAATTGATGCACTGGATGTGAAGTGCACTGTTTAGTCTACCCAGCAGGTGTTCCAGAAGATGGCCCTGCACTATTCTATAGCATCAAGAATATTTGTGTGGTATATACATTAGTGATATATTCATCACTGACAGAAAATTTAATAATCACATTTTTGCTTCAAGTTTCTGAAATGGCAGTTGATGAGATCATATCTGAAGAGACAGCTATCAACCCAAACTTTCAGCATGAAGTAGGACTACAATTACCAGAATTCTGAAATGTGGATCTAGTAAACCTAGAGTTGCTCTAGGAAAATAAGTAAGATGTGACATGTGTCCCAGATCAAAGATGAGAAAATGAAAGGTTGCTGTATTAGTTATAGCACACAAATATGCAGTGACTAAGAAGTGTGAAATTATTGTGTTCAAAGCTATGTAGACTTGTTTAATTCCTGGTTTAAGTCATTCACATTATTTCATTGCTGTGTTTCCTGCTGCCATCCATTAATACCAGAATGTCAACAACTACTTTGTTACTTTAAAATCTTCAACATGTTCACTGTGGCTGACACAAAGGTCAATAAGAGCTACTAGCCACGAGCTTTTAAGTGTCAGCTGCAGTGAATGTGCAAAACAAGAAAATTTTTGCAATTTAATTTAAAGTCCTATTCAGCTTCCTTTTTCAGGTGTGTTTATTTTTAAATATGAAAACTGATGAGAGTTTCATTACAAGACACCTAATTTTGAAATCCGGATGACATCATCCCAGCACTGCAACAGAATGTGCACCATACATACACAACAGGCTCAATGCAATCTCTCCTCTCCACAAATTTGCACCTCAGATGTGTTATATGTCATATATATGTTATACATCATATAATACTACAGTTAATTTTCCATCTATCTGAGCAAAACGAGTTGTTGTGTGTCCATGTTTATCTCATCTAGGCATTGCACCTTTCCCTTAACTTCAGTGTGCTTTACAATAAAATTTGTATGAAAAGTTTTCTGTGTAAATTACCTATTCTACAGCTAATGCTTGTGTAACCCAGTGTGCCATTCAGGTGGGTTTACTGGTGTGTCAATATGTCAGGTTTGGTTTGAAAGGGGTTCTTGAAATATATTCCCACATAAATTTTTATCTATTCTCAGTTGCAAAATATATTACACACTGTCAGTGCCATTTCAATGCAAAGATTTTAAATCATGCTGGGGAATATACCAATAACACAGTTGCAGCATACCTCAGAAATTTAATTTTAGTTGCTTCAACCAATGACAATTAACCCGTTGGCTGGCATGAAGGTGCCGGTGGTCACAGCACATTGCTCTGCTGGGGCCAGCACTGATCTCATGGTAACAACCAGATATCAGCAATTTTACACTTTAATCTTACCGAGGAAAAATATTTACTTATATTTGATATCCCTTACCATTTCAAGACAATTTTTCGGTTTGCGGTATTTTTATTTAAATGACTACAAAGTTATTCATGAATTCAGTTTTAGATACATATTTAACATAATATATTTAACTGTGTAAAGGATAATTCCTGAAACAGTAATTAGCATTCTAGCTGTATCTTTTTAGCCAAGGCTGTACAGATGCATATACTTCACACTAGTTCCTAAACGACTGCGTAACACATTGACTACCATGCTGCTGACAGCAGAGCAGCACACTTAATGCTGTATTCCAGACCTAATCATGTCAGGGCCAATATAATCTCAGGGAGTACTATAATCTAATAATGTAAACTTATAACTAAAAAGGCCATTTCCAATTATGTCTACCAAGCAAATTATGCTTTGAGTTAACGATTTCTTTTGCATAACTGACTAGTGAACACGCATGCCATAGGATGGTGAATATGTATACTTTGCCTGTGAGAAGCAGCTATGCACATAGTCCAATTTATGTTGAAATTATCACCTGGGTATTTTAATTAAATTTGGTCTACTATAAGCAACATGATAAAGGAATCAAAAGAAAGACACACACAGAATTAATTTCTTTATTAACAATGCTCGTATTTCCACATCACCATAGAGGTACCAAGCTGGATGTGTTACTCGTTTTTTTACATGGCGAGTTTCCCCAGTAGGCCTATAAACCATGAAACAGACAAAAAAGCTACTTCTCGTTGTCTTCTCTTCCTTGCACTTTCACTTCAGAAACTCTGAAACATCCATTACAAAAACACATTTCACCACTCACAAATCTGGATTCAGTCACTGCAATTCATATCTATTTTACTGTCAAAAATACTATGATCAATGATTAATTGTGAACATTCAAAAGTTTTCAAATGTGCAGGTTACTGTTAGAATACAGTTACTACACAATTTTTGATCAGGAAAAAGTTACAATGATTGCAACTTAAATACCGAAGCCATTTGTTATGAGAATACGCCGTTACCACAAATAATCCACATAGATGCATTGAAAGAAACTTTACTGAGTAACATAATCCATCAGAATACTATAGGCACAAAGAATGAAATTTCTTTAGATTTACCATACATTTTACTTTTCTTGCGCATGATAAGATTACTAACGGAAGTTACTTACCGTCCATCGTCTGGAATATAAACTATCCTTTCTCGTCTGCAAACACGTGCTTTTGCAGCAAGTATTATCAATTTTTTTCCGTGATTGAAAAGCTTTAACGCACACAACTCCCGCCATCATACACAAATCCACAAGACATCAGCATGCCATGTTCAAAGAATATCCGTGTTTCGAAAACTACCAGCGATATTGGCTTGCATGAGAGACGACGTCATGCCATGATATGACGTCATGATTCCTCGGGGCCCGCGAGACGCTTCTCGCAACACTCGCGCGGTCAAGCGCATACTCTCTGGTCACAGATGCTACAATGCCTCGCCATCGCTGCTATGTTACATACGTGTTTCATAACCCTCCACTGGGGGGGCAAAAATTTGGCAGCGATGGTGAGTCATTTGGACTTGCCAAGCGCGGCAAAATTTTTCTTTAATTAACAAAATTCTACAACTTACAGAATATTTAAATGTTGTGCACACGCACTAAGTACAAAATATATCAGACAAAGACAAAATGTGAGTACAAAACATAGTAGCAAATCAGAAAAATGTATATACAAATTATTTGACAGATAATAAAGTGCACAGGCACTGAAAAAATTCTTTAGCATATGCAGAACAAATAAACAGACTGGCAAGAATAATTAGATGTAGTACATAAAGTAAATGTTGTGCACACGCACTAAGTACAAAATATATCAGACAAAGACAAAATGTGAGTACAAAACATAGTAGCAAATCAGAAAAGTATATACAAATTATTTGACAGATAACAAAGTGCACAGGCACTGAAAATTCTTTAGCATATTCAGAACAAATGAACAGACTGGCAAAAAATATTATGTTGACAAGTGACATAAGTGTACTCGCATTGGAGTTCAGCGAATCGAGAAATGTATAACCTATGAACATAAATGATGTTACCAAAAAAATTTTTTCTTTATGTGACAAGAATCAGGATAGGAAAGGGAAGGATTGCATCATGGTTGTAGCACTTTAGATTGCACACAGCTGCTCTGAAAGTCCATATCTTTCCACAGAAGTACAACACCAAGTGACACAACTTGAAGTTCTTTTCCCATCAGAATTTATCAGTGTAGCCAAGACACTGAACTGTCGTAGTAATGTTCCATGTTTTCATTTTGGCAGTACATTAGGTACACCAAACAGTGGGACCATAATAATGTCTTCATCGCTCATGGTGGTGGACAGCATGTCGTGTCAACACCACACTCTTACAAGGCACACCAATGTAGAATTAGTGCAAAGCCAAAGATAGTGCTCCATGATCACTAGGATAAACAGGACAAATGGACATTGCAGTAATTCAGGGTAGTCAGCTTATGAGGTGAAGGACATCAAGTCACATAATATTGATAATTACAGACTTAATTAGTAGTTTGTGGCATTCATAGCCCAGTTATTGAACATTTCTGTACCAAGTATGTAGTATTACAGAAAAATGTTCATTAATTGTTGTACATAGAATCAGTAGCCTTCTTTTCCTGGTTACAAAGCATTATGAAATAATCGCATTCTTTTCAGTTACAGAGTATAATTAAGAATCATTAACCTTCTCCTAATTACAGTTAATTAATCATTTGTCGTTAATTAATCATTTGTCTAATTACAGTTAATTAATCATTTGTCTAATTACAGTTAATTAATCATATTAATCATTTGTCTAATTACAGTTAATTAATCATTTGTATAATTACAATTAATTAATCATTTGTCGTTAATGAATCATTTGTCATTCTAATATAGTAAGAATCATTAGTATTCTCCTAATTACAAAGCATTACTAAACAGTACCATAGCTAATTAATTGTGTCATTCCAATGTAGTAAGAATTATTACCCTTCTCCTAATTACAAAGCATTATTAAACAGTAATTAAGATTCATTAGCCTTCTAATTACAAAACATCCTAATGACAGTTAATTAATCATTTGTCATTCCAATCTATTAAGAATCATCAGCCTTCTTCTAAGTACAAAGCATTATTAAACAGTCACATTCTTTTCTGGTTACAAAGTATCAACATTGGAAACAAGAGCTAATCAATGGCATAATTAATCACAATTCGTGGAGTGACATTAATTATTGGCACTCAGTGGCCAGCAAGTATTGAATAGAATCATCATTCAGTATTATTCAGGTTATTACGAAGTCATTATTAAAAATCAGTTAATTACAGTCAAATCATTAATAATCACAGGCATTATAAGTGGTATCATTACAATAAACAGTGGCAGTTATTAGCTAGTGACAAAGCATCATTTTGAATATAGTCTCATTAAGAGGTCATTAATCAAGTGACATGCTATTCAGAGTTGATCAGTATTATTCAGAATTATCATAAACTAGTGACATTATGTGGGACTGGTAATACATGTTTTTTGTTAGCAATGCATTGCGTTGGGATCGATAATTAATTGCTGAGGCATAATACTTTTCGCTTTTGACCTATTGCTGCAAATGAGGATAGGTAACGTCATTCGTCATGAGTCAGCTGTAGCAAGATTATGTAACAAGGCAGTACATGTGATCACATTTATAAGTGATAAACACAAATGGGTAAAAAAAATAAAAATGCAAGTACTAGAACAGGTATAATAACTAACAGGTTTAGTAAGTATCATGAAAAGCTTCTCCTGGAAAAAATACAAAAACGGATTATTGACCTGAAAGAAGAAACGCACACTATGCTGAAAAGTAGTGAACTTCGAATTAACAGGCAGTGAAATGTGTATAAAATGTGTTCCATAGCTGTCCTTTCCAAAACTTTCCGTCATCCTACTATGCAATGTAACACCTGCTGTCAAAGCAAACTGCAACAAATACTTAAATAACTACGTAGCATAAATACATAACTTCAACATTATCCTCATCTGTCACCTGTAAAGAAAAACTTCATTATTCATAACATCATATCCTTCATCATTATTCATCAGTATTCATTATCATCTGCAAAAAATCACTTCATTACTCATTATACAACTATTCCTTATCTCTAGCATATTTCATCACTAAAACTAAGATGTGTAGTTCTCTCTGACAGCCTGCATCAATCACCTTGTATTCTGAAAGAAAAAATTAGTTAAGACTGCTATTCTGTGATGAGTATAGTATATTCTTGTTAATGTTTGTTAATCCTGATCCATTTACTCTTCCTCATAAAGTTATTGCATCTCCTTTCGTTTATTCCGTAGGTGAAATTCCCATTTATGTTAAATTTATTTCTTAGAATCATCATTCCTTTCTGAAATTGATGAATAAAGATTAATGTCCTGCATTTAAATCATATACCCACTAGATAATGACTGGTTTATGGTAACATAATTAACCCTACAGCATAACATGACAGAAAACGTAATATGTTAAAGACGTGGACAGTGTTCAGATGCAAAAATGTACACAGAATAATACAATGCAGTAGCAAAAAAAAATGTGAAACAGTCACGATGTTGAGATGTCATAAGGCAAAAAAAATGTCAAAGTCGACTGGTGTGTGTTATATCTTAACTATTTCATAGTGCATACAAACAAAACTGGAGTACAATCATACACACAAAAAAAAGTGGAAAATGTGCACGGTCTGATGTGTAACGACAAGAAAAGCGACCTGCTAACCTTACCTTGCCGGGCACTTGCCAAGGAAAAATACGATAATCATCAGTAATTAGTCAGGTGAAATAATTCCATTAGTAAACGACATCATAGTGTGTTGAATCATAAAGTGTCTTCATTCAATAAACGGTTTAATGTTCGAGATATGGTGGTTGCCTTTCGATTTTCTGGTTCTCAAAGTTTCGACGTGTACAACATTGGGGTGAGGGATGCTGCGAATCCGATATGGACCTGCGTATAGAAGTTCAAATTTACTGCACTTACCTTTTAATTTGCTGGATAAATAGTGTGTACGTACTAGTATCTTCTGTCCAACGTGAAAGACGCGGCGTGTACAAACCTGTTTTTGCTGTCTTCTCCGGCGCTCTGCGGCACGTTTGATGTTGTTCAGCGCAATGTCAATTATTTCGTGGTGTCGTAGGCGACGACTTTTGGGAAATTCTATTAATTCTTTAATTTTGTTCGGTGGTTCAACGTTTTTCAGTATAACAGACGGAGATAGCATAGTGGATTCATTTGGAATGGAATTAATTACATCTTGGAATGAGAGTATGTGTGTATCCCAATCAATATGTCTTTTGTGGCAGTATATTCTACACAGTTTACCAATTTCCTTCATTAATCTTTCACAAGGGTTCGAAGAAGCGTGGTACTTGGATATATAGATCGGAGAAATGTTTCTGGCTCGTAACATGCGTGTCCATACGCTACTACGAAATTGAGATCCATTGTCAGAAATTACTTTCATTACATGCCCTACATGAGATAGAAAATGTTTTACAAATGCTTTCGAAACAGTTTTAGCAGTAGCTTTGCGTAATGGAGTGAAAGTAACAAATTTTGAAGTGAGCTCAACAGCGACAAAGATGTAGCAAAAACCTCTGTTAGTTCTCGGAATCGGACCAAAAATGTCTACTGCAGCCATGTGTCTTAATTTAACAGGTATAATGGGATATAAAGGAGGAATATGTGAAGTGGTGTCTGATTTAGCTTTCTGGCAAATTTTACAAGACGCTAAAACTCGTCGTATACGTTTCTCCATGTTGGCAAAATAACAGTTCTGTCTCAGTATAAGAAAACATTTTCGTGCTCCGTAATGTGCGTAACTTAAATGAGTATACCAAATTAATTTGTTAACCAGTTCGTCAGGTATGCATAATAACCAATTGTTGCTGTCAGGATGAGAGCGGCGAAACAGAATGTCATTGCGCACAGTGTAATGGTTTCTAATCGTAACATTATTCTTATCTTGCCAAAGGTGTTTAATTTCTTTCCACACATTGTCTCTATTTTGTTCTTGTGCTATGTCCTGTAATGACGATGAAATAAAGTTTTCAAATGCAACTTGTTGAATGTACATGACACTGAAATTTGTTTTACAGAAGTTGGTTGCTACGTCTTGCAGATTGTTGCCGAGAGAACGCGATAGTGCGTCTGCTATAACATTTTGTGTACCGGGAATGTGAACTATTGCAAAATTAAACTCTTGTAAATAAAGTTTCCATCTGCTTAACCTGTCGTGAGTGAATTTAGCTGAAAGTAAAAATTGTATCGCTCTGTGGTCTGTGTAAACGGTGGTATGTCTGCCATAAAGAAAGTGCCTAAATCTCGTAAAAGCCCATACAACACATAATGTTTCTAATTCTGTAACGGAATAATTTCGTTCAGCGGGTGACAAAATGCGACTTGCAAATGCGATGTTTTTAATTACTGTAGAACCATCTTCTTCAATTTCCTGAAAAATATGTACACCTAAAGCGGTGTTAGAGCTGTCAGTGGCAATGGAAAAATTTCTGGTGAGATCTGGGTGCGATAAAAGTGGAGCATTCAACAGAGCATGTTTCAGGTTCATGAATTCAGAGTGTGCTTGCTTATCCCAAGACCAAATACTGTTTTTACCTGTTAATTGACATAATCTGGGTGTGTCTAAAGCAGAGTGATGAATAAATTTACGAAAAAAGTTAATTAAGCCCAAAAAACTGCGTAATTGTTTCTTCGTCGTAGGAACACTAATGTCACGTAGAGCTTGAAGTTTTTCCGGATCAGGTGCAATGCCTTTTGCTGAAATTACGTGTCCAAGAAATTTTATAGAAGTTTTGCCAAAGTGCGATTTACTAAGATTAACTGTAAGTCCTTGTGCATGAAAGGTTTGTAACAGTTGTTCAAGAATCAGATTGTGTTCAGACCAGTTAGCTTCTGCGATAAGAATATCGTCTACATACGTCGTGATTCTGTCTTTAATGCAAACGTGTGTCGGATGGCGTCAAAATTAATAACATTTTCGTGAACAAAATTCTGCGTGTCTAAATTATTGCTTACGTTACTGGAATATAAAACCTGTACTGTGTCTGGTGAAATTCTGTCGTACGTGCTATTATTTACGGGAGGATGCTGTGGCATTTCGACTATATGCACTGTTCTGTTATTTCTTAATGACGTGTTACGCTATGGATGACACCTATTGTCTGTTCCATTCATGATTATTTGTTGTTGCTGATGTTGTTGCTGCTCATAAGATCGACTGTTATTAAATGTACGCTGAAAATTGTGCTCATCATTCTTTTTACGTCTGTCCTGATAGTAATTTCTATACGGCGCATTGCGATGCGAGTTGAAATAGTGTGTTGTCGGTACGTAGTTATTTCTTTGCTGCCATGCGTTATTATTTGTTGTAGCTGAGACTTTACGTGCACGCGGCGAAACATTAAAGTTTGGTTGACCTTGTAGACTGCATTGTTGGTTAGGTATGCTAAGCGGCTGACGTTCATGCTGTTGCGGTTAAAAAACATCTATTGTTACAAAAATATGGTTCCTGTTACTAATAATTTTACATATACTGATGATTACGATTTTATCTGTAATTAAAATTACGCCGGTTCTGGAGTGCCTAAAGAATGTTGTCACTTTCCGTAAAAATTTGTCTTATCGGGTTTTCATTACATATTCTTAATTCTAGATAGAGCAATAGTTAAAGAGCAGTTTTGATAGATATAAAGGATAGTAGAAGAGAAGGCAGCAGTGCAGAAAACTAAAGATGAAACAGCACTACTACAGCTCGGGGCCCTATGCTCGCTACGGCACATATTCATTAAAGCGTAATGAATCTCCTGAGGTCTTTTACGCACTGCAAATAAATTTTAGCTTTTGCGTTGCAAGCAATAGCGGTAAAATTCGAAAAGTAAATCGCTGTCTGCATGCTAATTGTTGTTTCTTCATTACAGGCAATGCTGATGAAAATGCAATAGCAAATTGTCGCCTCTGGTTCAAAGCTAGTTTCTGCATTACGGGTAATAGCGGTGAATGTACAAAGATAAATTGTCGTATACAGTGCAAATCGTGTACCTGTACGCTGTCATTATTAAATTCCTTACATTTTCTTACAAATGCAAATTGCTCGAAATCTACGTTCTCGTCACTGAATTTGAGAACACGTTCAGGTTTGTGTGTGAATCTGTTCGTCTGTGTCATTTCGGATTTCAAGTTGCGTAGCCTTTCAGATTTTAAGTCGCGTTGCTTTTCGGATTTTAATTCGCGTAGTCTCTGTAAATTGCTCACATTATACGCGCTGCGTAAGTCTGACACATGTTCATAAAGTGGCGTCTGTTGCGGTATGTTATTAACTGAAAAGTTTTTCATCTCTGTTACTTCTTGTTGTAAATTTGACAACTTCCTACGTAACGTGTTGTTAGATGAATCGATCTCATTAATTGTCTGCTGTAAATTTTGAAATTCAGGCGTTTGGATAAATGAAACCGGTGCAGTATCGTCTGATTTATTGTCATTAGTATTTTCGATAGCATCAATACGACTGGCCAATTCATCACATTTTTCAGTCAGTATTTTAACCTGATCATCGGTTTTAGAATCAGACGCATTAATCTGTTTTTGCAACTTGCGCGTAGTTTCGCTCAGTTTTTTAACATCACCTTTGATAACATCACAATCCTGTGTTAGATCTAATTGTTCGAATCTATCTGTCACTGTTTGAATATTTACTGTGTGTGTATCTGTTTTTGATTTAAGGTCAGAAATTTCATCCCGTAATTCCGCGTTCAATTGTTCTATGGTATTAATTTTGTCGGACACTGTAGTAATATTATTGTCTACATACGTCTTCGCTTTCGCGAATATTTTACGTTTGTCCTCTTGTCTTTGTGCAGTGATTGTTTCCATAATTTGTCGTTTTACTTTGTTTTGATCTTGAATAAATCTGCGGAAACGCGTATCACTGTTCTGTATGTGCTGACTAAAGCGCTCGTTAATCTGAGTGTTCTGCTGTTCGAATTTCGCGTCTATCTTTGCGTCCATAGTGCGCGAAAGTTCTACCGTCATTGTTCTAAACTCGTCCCGTAATTGTGTAGCTTTTTCAGAGCACTGTTTGGCGACTCCGCTAATTTCGTCTCTGAGTGTATTTGTTGCGGCTGTTTGCATTTCCCTTAATTCTTGCGCAACCGACTTTATTTCTTCGCTATTTTTTTGTGAACAAGCCTCAATTTCCACGCGCAACTGTTCCTTAGTGTCATGGCACTGCGCGGCAACGTCTCTAATTTGTTCACTAAGCTGTCTGTTATCTTCCCTAAGTTGTTTGAAATTTTCACTCTGTTGTTTATTATCTTCCCTAAGTTGTTTGAAATTTTCACTCTGTTGTTTGATATCTTTACTACTGTTGTCTTGGTTTTCCATTATTTGGTTAATTCGTTGCAGCAATAGTGTCATAATTTGATCCGAACCAAAATTAGCATTTCTATTCTCAGTACTGTTTAATGATGTACCTGCAGTTGTCGCACTTTGTGTGACCATTTGGTCATTTTGCAACTTACAAAAAGGATTATCAGTCCGATGTACACTGTCACTCACTATTTCGGAATTAAATAAATCCGTCCTACATTGTGTGATCTGTTCATATTCATTAGACAAATTTGTCTGTTCGTTACTTGGGTTTTCCAAATCGGGTGTGTTAAGCTCTGCAGCGCTCATTACAATAGAGCATTCTGCGTCATCAATTGTCGTCAAGTTAACAGACGAGGCAATTGAGTTCGTTTGTTCATCATTAAGGTGAAAGTCATCATTAGTGGTTGGAATGCACTGATTGTTAGTGAACGCAGGATTGTCATCATTACGTTGCGTATCACAATTACTATCGGTCACGTTGTTTAAGTCGGTAATTTCATTCACAATACTTCGCGATACACTATTCACAGTCTTTCGCGGCATTTTTACAATAGTCAAAATTTTTCACAAAACAAATCAACACAGTGCAAAAGCAACACACAAATACAACAAAGCAACAAACTGCCGTTGACCTGTAGAGAGAAAGTCACAATATTATTAACAGCGTTGCGCTAAATCCTAATTATATCTAAGCAAACAAGAGCAGATATCTGACTGTTGTTCAAAAGACTCTCAACGAAATACGATCCTGGACTGGGGGTCGCCAAGTGTAACCTCCCCACAAAATTTTTGAAAGAAAAGACATTACTCAATAGAAATGGGAACCAAGTGTAACCTCCCCACCGCAATTTTAAAAGAAATAACGATAATAAAAGACGATACTAATTAGAAATGCTAATGGACATTCTCTAAGCGTAACCTGCCCACAATCAAATGTACTGACAATGGCAACAAAAATGTGAAATTTGCAATCTGACTCAAATATAAATTCCTCACAAAAAATTAAAGTCCATTCAGTGATAAGAAAATTCAACTAGACCGAAATATTGGTCTTTGGCCCTGTGTAAAACAATCAGAGTTAAAGTCTTACCTCAGAATAAATGGATGTCACATTTCTGCTCTTGTTGTTGCGCACCGCTTGGAGGAACTGCATTGCAAATAATAATATTCTCTTTTTTTGTGATTTTACTAAAAATTTTCTTGTAAAGAAGTGGAGTGAAATGGGAAGTGCAACGAAATCTTTAGTTCAATAAAAAATTAAATTTTTGAAAAAATGCTTTTGAAATAAAAATTATTATTGGGGGACTTGTTGGAGAATAGTTACAATAAATAAAATTTTTCATTATCTAATGATTATATTAATTAACAGTATACCTTATTCACCATCTTGACCAGTGTTGCCGACCGCCTACATCACACAACCGCACTGGGCTGCTACTACTGACCGACCGCTCTGCATGACGACTATTAGCGTACAGCACGCGACGACTACTGACAGAGTACTGCTCTGCATAGCGACAACTAGACAGAGCTACAGACTCGCAACGACTACTACTGACAGACTCGCAACGACTACTACTGACAGACTCACAAAGACTGAACTGACGGACTCGCAACGACTACTACTGACAGACTCGCAAAGACTACTACTGACTGAGAACCGCTCGCAACACTCGCGCGGTCAAGCGCATACTCTCTGGTCACAGATGCTACAATGCCTCGCCATCGCTGCTATGTTACATACGTGTTTCAAGCTTCTTCAACAATACTTAAAATACATTACTAGTGGTACCATCTCTTTCTTCCTTGGCGATAAAGCGTTTAATGCTGTCCACATTTTTATTCGCAGTCACGATGAAAGAAACACACTGTCAAATTTTAGCTGCTAAGTCGCACTGCAAGTATTCTTCAAAAAACGTTGGATGTTGCCAAATTCGTAGCCCATCTGGTGGCTGGAAAAATTAAATTCCTGCAGCAGCTGTGGCAGACACCACTTGCACAACATGGCAGATACATATCCTTGGTTGACGGCACACAGGTAAACAGATAACACAGCACAACACAATCGTAACTTGTTAAGCTAATTTCAGTTTCTGTTGATAGTTTGTGTGGCACAGTTGTTCACAACTACTACTAGGTCGACGCTGCAACTGATTGTTCCGTAATAATTAGCAGTTTCCTTTATGATATTGTTAAGTGTTGACAACAGAGATAAAACTGGATTAATGTATTTTGTCATTTCATTGCATATGCTTCCTAATAGCATCTGTCTTTGTGCAGGTTCCAGAGTTTCACTGTAGATTTCAATCCCAAACAAAATATATATAGTAATAGCTTTCGGTGACAAAGAAAAGGCTATAAATGTTTTGGTTAAACAAAGGAGGGAGAAAACGCATTGGATTAAACAATGTGCAAAGCCAGCTTCGTTTCGTAAAATCTGACCATGAATTGTACAGGGTGTCCCAAAAAGAATGACCCAGTTTTAGATAGAATTATTCATTAGGAAGAAGGACTTAACACTAACAAATTGCATATTAAATTACTCAGAAAAGGCAGAAGTTTATAAAAATCCATCATAAATGTTCAATATGTCCTCCATTGGCTGCACGGACGACATCTAACTGATAGCCAAATTCATCCCAAACTGAGCGTAAGTTGTCTTCTATCACTGAAGCTACAGCAGCTGATATTCTGGTTTTTAGTTCATCAATGTCACAAGGTAAGAGAGGAACGTAAACACATTGTTTAACATATCCCCATAGGAAGAAATCACATGGTGTTAAGTCAGGGGACCTAAGAGGCCAAGCAGTCTCGCAGTCCTATACGCCCTATCCAACGTTGAGGCATGTTGGCATTGAGTAAACTGCACACGTTGTTTGGCCAGTGCGGTGGTGCTCCATCTTGCTGACAGATGAAATTGTCAGAGTCAAGTTGTGGGAATAACCAGTTCCGTAACATAGGAAGATATGATTGTCCTGTTACGGTTTCTTCCTCAAAAAAGTAGGGTCCATAAACCTTGCTTTGCGAAACAGCACAAAAAACATTCACTTTTGGTGAATCACGTTCGTGTTCACTTGTTGCATGAGGATTTTCGAGCCCCCATATATGCCCATTGTGACAGTGAACCTTACCACTAATATGAAAAGTTGCCTCATCGCTGAATATCAGCTGTGACATAAAAGTGTCATCTTCCATGTCCTCTAGAATAGCATTGCTAAAGTCCACTCGCTGCACTCTGTCACTATCTCGAGGAGCTTGTAGCAGTTGTCATTGGTATGGTTTGAGGGTTAAATGACGCCATAACACACGCCACACTCATGCGCAGTAACACAAGTTCTCGGCTAGTACGACGCGTAGGCTTGCGAGGACTCCGCTCAAATGCTTGTCGGATTTGTTCTACTGTTTGTTCAGGAACACGTGGCCAGGCAGTACTTTTGCCTTTACAGAGGCACCCTGCTTCTTCAAACTGTTTATACCACCGTCTAATGTTCTTTGGTGATGGTTGTTTACCACTAATTCGAATATGAAACGCCCACTGAACTGTAATCACTGACTGAGTGCGACTAAATTTAATAAAACAATACACCCTCTGTTCTGCGGACGCCATATTGCGCGAGACTGGCTGCACGCTCCAGGTCAGCGCTTGTAGCGACATCTAGCGGATTTTTTCTGAAACTCTAGACCATGGCGATCACATCTAGCGCTGTTTCAGTTACGTAATAACATTTGTCTCAGCATTATTACAAGTTAAAATCGGGTCGTTCTTTTTGGGACATCCTATATAAATGGAAGAAAGATCTAAACGAAGTAAAAAACAGGCGCCAAAATATGAAAGAAAAACTATTTGAAAGTTTTAGAACTGCTCATGAGAGTCAGTGCACCATTATCAAGGCGTTTCTACAGGACTGGGCGATCTGAATTGCAAGTGAGATGAATATTACTAATTTCCAGGCTTCTTTGACCTTGTTGAACAGGTTCAGGAAATTATATGGAAAGTGAAGTCACAAAATTACGAAGTTTACCTCAAGTAAATGTGTATATATTTCATTAATAGGTAATACTATAGAGGAAAAAAACGTAAACCAATATTATAACTAAAGTGGAGATGAAGCTTCTTATTATCCCCTAAAATGCTGTGTATAAAGCCAGTCAACAGGCTTTGTGCAAGAACTGCCTGCAAACTGTGCTGTATAATTTTGAGTGAAGAAAAGACAAAGTCGCTAGTGCAGTTGATGAATGGCAAAACACATTCATATACAACAATACCGGAGATAAACATCAATAAATTATTGTTTCTGCAGCTTTATATCTACCTTCAGGACCATCAAGGCAAATTGGGACCAAACATTAAAAAAAGGATTGTTTACTTGCAAAAATCTTGTAACTATTATAGAAAAATTTAGGAAAATGAGAGAGAATAATTTTCAGTGTTACACCCAAAACAACTTCTTACTATTTGCAGAAAATAATTTTGTTGTGCTCTTGTCCTGGACCTAGCGAAACCTCTATCTTTAGGAGGAAAACTAAAAGGCTGTTCATATAATTCGGATTACACTTGAAACAAATAGTGTGATACAGCCTCTTAATAGAAAAGAATTTTCAAGGGTATGACGCATTTCTGAGAAAATTTTCAGACAGTATAATTTTCCATAGCTCTTCGTCATTTCAGGTTTATCAGTGGTACAATATTGTTAACGTTCTGTCATTTATGCATCAACGATTTGTATCACCATCTTTTATGCATTTGATACAGTATGCCTGGTACGCAGTAAAATATGCAGAACAATAGCCACAAACATTTCTTACTCCATCACAATTTTGTCTAGATATAGCTAATAATTGCTGTGAGGTAACTCAATGAATTCATTTTTCTTTTGTTAGGCATGTATAGTATAAGGAAAATGTTTGTTTAAGTCATCCAGCAGAAACTTCACATTTTTGTGACGACTACAGGGAATAAACAAGGAACTCTTTCTTTGATAGTAAAGTATACACTATTCAAAAATTATCATAGGAACTGTACTGCAGGAACTGTTATAAAATATTCGATGTTAACAAGATAAAGTTCCGATGGATAAAAGTCGTCTGTAATTTAATATCATACACTACCTTGATTTTCTTTCTTCTACTAGTCCCCTGTGTACAATTAAATCTGCAACAGCTTAGCTGTGGATTGAACTGCAAGTTGTTCTAAAAATTAGTGATTTGAGACACTTTTGGTTTGATTTCAGTGTTTAAAATTCGCGCGTGTGCACTTTGGACTTAGCGCTATGTGGACCTACGATCTCTTGTGATGGCTGCAGCCACTTATATGCCATTTCGCGAGCTATGCAGGAACGGCTGTACAAACCGCTGTTATAAGTGCTTCTTCGTGGGGCAGAAAGTGAGAAACTTTAGCATCTTTTAAAAGATATTTGCAATGCGCCTTAGCAGTTAAAATGTTGACTGTATTTCTTTTGGTATATTCTTCCTCTGTGAAAAATTTTAGGACAGATTTCGACTTGTCAGACTGAACCATTCGCTTGTTAGCTATTTGTCAGCATCAGTATGTTTGCAGTATCCTCTTAAACCTTCTCACATTATTTGTGAAATAATAACTCTGTACTAAGTGTGAAATGCGTTTACACACACGATAATGAGCCAAACTCAGAGCAGCATGTCAAATGAGTCTGTTCACACTGCTTTCAGGAATGTACACTCTCCATTCCGTGTTTTCACACATGGTTCACTTAAACAAAACTAGCTTTCCGATTACAATGTACAGAAAGTTCTGGTTGAGAATAGTGAATTGTTTAGGAGACTACTCACAGAGAGGCAGAAGTGCTGCATCATCGACAGATACACGCACAAAAAGTACAGAGCTTTACTTTGCTAGTAGTGGGACAAAGTTTGTTCTGCCCCACTATGCATTGTTGCCGAATTTATTCAAGATGGTGTATCAAAGATGGCAGCGATAGATGTGGCAACATCACAATGACACATGGCAGGATGTTCAAATTTTGGCGGTAAAATACGTCAATCGTGTTACCTCCACTAACCTAACACCCTCCCCTCCCCCTTCCCCTCCCCTTCCCTCCCCAAGAAAATGGTGGGAAGTTCAAATTTTGGCAGGAAAAAGGGCCCTTGGTCTACCTCCACTAACCTAATAAAATGATGGGAAAAAAGGTCACTTGGATACCTCCACTAACCTAAGTCATCCAACCACCACCTCTTCCCTGGCATTGGCGGGAAAACGACTCAGCCTGTGCTGGGCTGCTGGATAGGATGGACATAAGTCTTTATTTTGCATATAGTGTTTATTTAAACAATTTTAGTTGTCTTCGGCAGTGGCTCCATCCAGTGTGTTCACCATGAGGTCCGGAGTCCAACTGGCCTAGTACACAGTACCAGCACCATAGGGCACTGTGTCCTCGGAGTCTTTCGCAATGGCATACATGAATAAAACGTTTTCGGTTTTCCATCCGTGTCAATTCGAATAAAATCCTTGAGCTTTCGATGGCCATCACCACCATCGATGTAAAGAGTTCACTGACTGCCGGGGCTGCTACGGTTTCTCGCTTATATAGGCATGATGACATCATCAGCAGCCAATCAGATCCATCCAATGTGGTGCGCGCATAAGTCAACCCGGACAGCTAGTGGTGACGTCAGTCTTGCTCAGTCAGCCAGCAGCAGCAGCAGAAGAAGAAGAACCATGAAGCATCAACAGCAGTCACAATTCAGCACAGCCCTGCAGAACAGGAAGAAGCAGAAAAGTGAGTATTCTGTACCACATCTTTGTCTGTGGTTAACATTATTATTATTATTGATTGTTTTCGCATCTTGATCCGTATGTAATGCTTCCTCCTCTTTGTTCAGCAGTAGCCCTCAATGCGTCCAAGCCTGCAGGGCCAAGTGCCAACACGTTGACCTCTGCTACCTCTGAACTTGCAGCAACCTCAGCTGCCATCTTGTTGAGACCTGTACCAATGTCTGGACTTGTGGCATCAACTGCCTTCAGCATGTTTGCATCTGTAGCGACCATGTGGGATCCTGTAGTGCACATGGCCCACTTGCGGGAGCAGGACACAGAGATGATGATGTCTGTCCTGCTCATTGATTTGGGTGATGAGGACATGCAGTCTGCTCCCTATACATCGAATGCTGCAGGTGGTCCTAAACAATAGCAAGATGGAGGACAGTACCGGTCATCAACATATGACCCATCCCAGCCGAAGATCCCTGTGCTAGTGCAGGCACAGAATGCAAATGCTTTGGGCACAAAGACATCAAGTGTACCCAAGCTTTTCAGTTCTACATGCAGTTTAACTCCCTGTGGAATGAAACGTGTAAACGTGGGTATAGAAGCACATCATGACTGTGGCTTGCATGCGAGAACTGAAATTGAAAGTGCATTGAAGGGTGTTAAAGCGTCTTTTTCTGAGTTCGACTGGGATGAAATATGTTGTGCAGAGCGATACATGATTAGCAGATGACTACAGAGTATTATCCAACTCTTCCCCCCCCCCCCCCCAGACATTTGCCTTACTGGTATGAAACAGTGTACCATGACTCTGCACTATGTGTGAAATCGAGTGACAAGTGTCTTTATCTATGACACACTTCAGTTATGAACTTATATGATCTGGATACAGCACTATGCCTTGTATTGGAGAGATCGAATCGTTGGTTGCCGAACATTGACTCTGCATACAATGATGTTGTAAACTTGTTACATGTGTTTAGTGTGCATGTTGATGATTTGGAACTGTACCTTTGTTTGCACACGAATTTGGAACCGGAAGAGAAACAGATTAAATGTGTGTTTGAAAAAACCTGAGTACTGTGAGGCATCCTTTGGCTTGAGGGAGATACGTGCGGAATTTATTGCATATCAAAAAGCTTTGTTTGGGAAATACTGTACAGGCGCGAAGAAGAAGATAAAGAATGAGTCTGATGATTTATTTGAAATACTGCATCCGATGTGTGATATTTAAATAAATAATTTGTATGCATATATAATCTAAAACTGTGTTTGAGTTTTATTTCATACCTCTCTCATTGTAGTCCAAGTATTACACTTACTGATATCATTATTTTTCAGTGCTACTAATGATGCAGCAGCAGCAGAAGACAGTTGCCCCAAACATCTCCTCACCAATCATTGACGAAATGAATGATGAAGTTACTCCTCATGGGTAAAATGTAGATAGCCGATTTTTCTGTGTAGACAATATAGCTCAGTTGGATAAGTGGTGGAGCTATAATGGCTACACGTGCTATTACCGTCCTTACAAGTGTATCGTTCTATATATGCCAACTACTTGTCAGTACCTGGTGTAGTTAGTATCAGGGCCAGATGGGTGAAACATCATCAGCACAAAGACTTTGTTGTCGATGACTGGTCCTGTGAAGATGCAAAAGAAGACCTGAAGAAGAAGAACGGAATTCTCCTTCCTGATGATATACGAGCAATTATTGTTGGCCCATCCAATTGTGTCAAGATTAATGTCCTCATGTCGCTAAGTATCAGCTGTAATAGGAGATATTGCCTGGTATAAAGGGGTTTTACATGCACGACATTCAGTGAAAGCGGTAATATCCCCACACCTGAAAAAGCTAAGCCAAACGCTGTCTTCATATTTGACGATGTTGCTGGAGAAAACCAAGACAAAATTCGAAAATATTTCTGTTTCGGTCGTCATGTGGGTGCTGATGTATTTTATCTAAGCCAAACATATTCCATAATCCCGAAACAGTTCGTCAGGGATAATGCAAACCTCATTATAGCCTTTAAACAAGACAATCTGAATTTAAAACACATTTACCAGACGAATGTAGGAACTGACATGTCGTTCAATCATTTTGTAAAGATATGAGCTGATTGCTGAAATCATTCACTGTATGGGTTTCTTGTTATTCATAAAACAAGAAAACTGAATGATGGTAGGTACAGGCGAAACTTTCAAGAGTGCATGTATATATAGCCTGGTAATAAAATGATCGTATGGCATTTTTGGCCGGGAGGTCCCAGTCGGGTTTGGCCGTCAAGTGCAAGTCTTATTGCAGTGGGCGCCACATTGGGCAACTTACGGCCGATGATGAGGATGAAATGATGATGAGGACAACACAACACCCAGTCCACGAGTAGAGAAAATCTCCAACCAGGGAGAGACTTTTGCTGAATCTCTCAGGCAGCTCTCAGCAAAAACAAAACCACACGATAATGATGGTTTTGCCATTTACGAATTTCTTATTCATCACGCCCCTGATCAGATGGATAGAACATTCGGCGTTAGCAGGGGGGAGACCATACATGTTGGGCATGCATCCTATAAATGTAACTGATGACACAATACAGATTGGTGATACGCGGTTTGAGAGAATACCTGGCTTAGTGAACCTACCAAAAAAACCTACAAATTATTCAGTTAACGATAGGGAAATGCACTGTGAAATACTGCATTTGACAGATGTACATAAGATTGCAAAAAGCCTGAGCAACAAGAAATGTAAAACCATTATAAACCAATACTTGATGGCGAAAACAACAAGAACAGCAGCGGCGGCGATGGTATTGACATTGAGTATAAATCAGTGAACAGTCGAATCGCGGAGTGTATATATTATGACGATCCCAACGAGCTAATAGATCGACTAAGGCTGCTCATGGCATCAGCTGCTGCAGAAAATACAGCTCATTCGAATGAGGCTGTTTCAGTAATCTCTGAGCTTAGAGAGAGAGGTATCATCGAATAAATATGGAGACAATAGTTCGAGAACTCCACAAACCAGCACGTCAAACATTCCCTCGTAGACATGTTATCATTAAAGGTTTGGATGACTTATGGCAGGCTGATCTTGTAGATGTGATGGAATATTCACATGACAATAATGGAGTCAAATATATTTTAATGGTTATTGATGCATACTCCAAATTTGCCTTGGCATTACCTGCTAAAACAAAATGTAGCGGATGTGTTTGAGTGTTTGCTACAGACAGGGACGAATCGACGTCTAGACAACCTCCAAACCGATTACTGTGAAGAGTTTTATAATAGATATTTCAAGACCCTGATTCAGCGGTATGGAATACATCACTACTCAACATTCACCCACCTGAAGGCAAGTATCGTGGATCGTCTGAACAAAACAATAAAAGATCCAATGTGGATGCATTTTAACCTTCCTCCCAGAAATAACTGCTCAGTATAATCGAACCAAACATAGCAGAGTAAAAATGAGATAAATCGATGTTCGTGATATGGATTCATGGATACGGTGTACTATCGCAATAAAATGATGGACACATGCAGATAGAAATTTAAAACATAAGACGGCATTTGAGAAATCACGCCTACCGAACTGGTGAACAGAGATATTTACAGCTTCAAAGGTGCAAAGAACGAATCCTAGAACTTATATCTTGAGGGATAGTAAAGGTGAAGAAATTGCAGGTTGCTTCTACACCGAGGAGTTGCAGAAAAGCTCAGAACCGGATGTGTCTCTCTTGGCCGGCCGGGCTGGCCGAGCGGTTCTAGGCGCTACAGTCTGGAATCGCGCGATCGCTACGGTCGCAGGTTCAAATCCTGCCTCGGGCATGGATGTGTGTGATATCCTTAGGTTAGTTAGATTTAAGTAGTTCTAAGTTCTAGGGGACTGATGACCTTAGAAGTTAAGTCCCATAGTGCTCAGAGCCATTTTTTGTTTCTCTTGGAGAGAGTCATAAGACGTCGTGGAAATAGAGCACTAGTCAAATGGCTTGGTTTTCCTGCACCACAAAACAGTTGGAATGATGCTAACGATTTGCTATGTAATGGGGTGCACAGTCCACAACCAACGCAGTAGCATAACATGTGTGCTAGGAGGTTAGGTTAGGTTAGTGGTGTTTAACGTCCCGTCAACAACGAGGTCAATAGAGACGGAGCGCAAGCTCGGGTTAGGGAAGGATGGGGAAGGAAATCGGCCGTGCCCTTTCAAAGGAACCATCCCGGCATTTGCCTGAAACGATTTAGGGAAATCACGGAAAACCTAAATCAGGATGGCTGGAGACGGGATTGAACCGTCGTCCTCCCGAATGCGAGTCCAGTGTGCTAACCACTGCGCCACCTCGCTCGGTGTGTGTGCTAGGAGACGCATTAGAGGAGGTGGTGGTATTCTTGACAAACTGCCAGTGGAATTACACATTCCAGGATATAACTACTGTGGTCTGGGAACAAAGCTTCAGAAACGCTTGGCACTAGGTGATAAGGGGGTTAATCTGCTCTTAGAAGTGTCTATGGATCACGATACTGCATATGCTGCAAATAAAGATCTCTCAATTCGTCACATTGCAGATAGCATTTTAGTTGATAAGGCTAATGTGATACGCAGAAAAATGATATTGATATAGGTCAAAGCATTGCATCATTTACAGCTGATAAAACTAAGCGAGGAAAAATTAAGTTGGGTTTAGGAGTGACGAATTTCAAGCGAGTTATGAATGCTACACATTGTGCACTAAACTATAAGAAGGAGAAGGGTGGGAAGCAGAGCTGTTTGAAGAACTGTATCCTGTCAGCGATCTATGCAGCTAAAAACACTGTGAAGCAGAAGGGTGTGAGAAGAAGAAGAAGAGGATTGGTTAAAGCACCTCGACTTCTACCAGTACCCAAGACGTCTGGTGGTTTTCTTTCATTCTTCATTCTTCATCCGAGCCCTCGCCACGCTCTCGGCGGTAGGGTCCCTCGCTGGTGGTGTTGCAGCTACTGCTCGAACAGTCAAGAACGCGCAAAACTCCCAAGTGCAGTTAGAAGACGCAAGAATACATAACCGCATGATGGAAGCTGCAGCCATCGGAAAAGGACTATACTTGAAACCGGATAGGAAAGGACTAGGTCTATTCATATATAAAACAAATAGTCCATTAGCGCTCCTACCAGATCGACCACAGCACGGGGGCTTAATTAAATAAAAATGCAAATAATTTTAGTCGCTGTTTGTCCGGTTACGAAGTCTCATAACCGGTTGGCCCTGAGTAATATTAGTACGCAATCCGACTGCATAGAATAACAATAAAGAATGAAAGGAAATTTCCGTTAACACAATTGATTAATTAAGTCCCCAGCAACTATAAAAGCTACGAAACAACAAAGCACAAGTGTAACTGTTCTGAGTGTGGAAGTGTGATTCAACGTACACATCTGGCACGGTTCTTCCTCAATAAGACAAGATATTTTAAACACCATTTACAATGAAGCACTTAAAAAAACAGAAATACTATAATTGCACATAGAAACCAGAATTACAGTTTAATACATGAACACAAGCCAGATGCTTTGTTGACTGAACCTGTGACCAAGAGCCATTGTTATTTAGGAAATTTGAAATAAAAATTTTTTTGTTACCTTCATAGATATTGACGAAAAATACACTGTGATCATTGCAACATCCCCAATCGAACAGCATCTGCTGTCTCGCCCAACAGAACAACTGCACACGACATGCGCTCAACTAGTACTGCTATCGACATCATCTCAACAAGCACTGCCCACAGCAACCTCTGAACTACAACTGCCCCAGTGGAGACGGCGGAAAAATACTCTTTGCCGCAATCTCTGGCTCTGTGACTCAGTGTAGCCACCTTTCATATGCCCCTCCTCCACGGGCTACAATTTGATGGTATTTTTGCCAGCATCGGTGGTGAAAATACCACCAAATTCGTCCAAAAAAATACAGACAAAATAAAAGATAATGTTAATAAGTAACTATCACATAACTAAATAAATTTTGGCTTTGCACTGACCCTTCAATAAGCTAATTTATAAATTACAGTAAGGAGTAAAAATGCTTGCATACATGTGGTTTTACATAACAGTTTACACAAGTATTATTCAATCAATGGCACCAGCAAAGACGAATAGGTGTAGGTAAGAGTCTCATAACATTTCATAAACAGTAAATACACAAAAATCAGTTGATACAAATATTCACATAAAATCTTTTCAATAGTTCAATAAACAAGTAGCACTCCTCAGAGTAGTTGACAGTTCCAACAGTAGCACCCAGCAATGGTCAACAGGTGCAAATAGCAGTCTCATAACATTTCATCAGCAGTATTTAAACAGCTCCACCAGTGGCACCCAAAAATGCCGAGCAGGCGCAGACACCAACAAGTGACATTATCTCAGTAGCAGCAGTTCCATCAGTGGCACCTAGCAATGTTGAACAGGTGCAGACACCAACAAGTGACATCATTTCAGTAGAAGCAGTTCCATCAGTGGCACCCAGCAATGTTGAACAGGTGCAGACACCAACAAGTGACATCATCTCAGTAGAAGTAGTTCCATCAGTGGCACCCAGCAATGTTGAACAGATGCAGACACCACCAAGTGACATCATTTCAGTAGAAGCAGTTCCATCAGTGGCACCCAGCAATGTTGAACAGGTGCAGACACCAACAAGTGACATCATTTCAGTAGAAGCAGTTCCATCAGTGGCACCCAGCAATGTTGAACAGGTACAGGTAACAGTCCATAATATTCGCTATCACTAATCAAACAGTTCATCAGAGTTCATCAGCAGAAATTGAACATTTCCAAGTGGCAGCCATCATGTTGAACAAGTGCAGGTAACAGTCCACAATATTCACTATCACTAATCAGACAGTTCATCAGAGTTGATCAGCAGAAATTAATCATTTCGAAGTGGCCCCCATCAATGATGATAGGTGCAAGCACGAACAACAGTTTGAATGCACACATAATTGCTTTTACAAAATTATTATCAATGCTCTTACACTAAACATACAAATTATAATAAACACAAAAATTATATCAGATAATTGTCATATTAACTATTACAAATACACACTTATCAGTAAACCTATAATATTTATGGGTGTCAGTGCAAGCCACAACAAACAAGTAAAATAATATTTAGCAGGTAGGTCGGTACCAATTATTTGGGATTAGGAAAGGAAAACACACTCACTCATTTTTCTAATTGAATAGTGTTAACTGTGTAAATGCAATTATGTCAAAAATTTGATGTTCAACATGTGTATCAAGTAGTAGTGGCAGCAGTGTATAACAGTCAATAATAGTTAGTCACCATCATAGTCATCATGTCAAGACCAATGTTTGCCAAGCCTAACCCAATGTACGGTTGCTGAACAACTGTCAGTGTGCCAAGATATGCAAATACTTCCTCTCTCCAAAAAAAAAAAAAAAGTTTATACTGCTTATTGGTTTAACAAAGTGTGTGTGTGTAGACAATCTTCCTTCCACTTGAGTGTTCTAGTCTGCCATCATCATCCTCCTTGTTCCATATAAACCAACAAAAAAAAAAAAATGCTCCTCACTTACTTCATCTCTTATCCACCAAACCTCCAATAATCATCAGCATCACATAATCTTAATACTTTAATAATACCTCTTATGTTGATACATATAAACCTTATCATCAATATCATTTACCTTACCTCTTGTCCACCAAAACTCCAATAATCATCAACTTCACACAATCTTAATACCTCAATAATACCTCTTCAATACGTCAATACATATAAATCTTATCACCAATATCATTTCACTTCCATAACAACTCTTTCCTCTGGTCAGTCTCCTTTCAGTAAGTAAATACGGGTACAGAGTGTGAATGTTCGTAATATTTCACAGTGTGTACACCACTTCAAGAATCATGGCAAAACAGAAGCAAACAAGTGGAGTATTTCTTGTGTCAAGTGTCACTTGCTATTTCAATTGCTCACGAAGAATGCAGTGTAATAACTGTCAATGGTCTAAACCTAGCGTTGGTATGTCATGTCGTTAGCTTCCTTCCTATTAGCATAAATTTATACAGTTTCCATAAAACCACCAGCTCATGTGACTTCAGTGAAGTTTCTTGTACCAATGTCGTTCGTAGAATTATAGCAGTTCATTCTCTTATCTTAAAATATAAGGCACTGCGCGTAAGCAAAACGTGCAATAGCGAGTAAATATACCAGTAGAGAACAGAATGTTAACAAGTGGATGTAGCACAATCCCTGTAACGAGGCTCTGGTATACGAACAATCTATAATTAATACCATAGTGTGACCTAAACTCCATGTTCATACACCGTATATCAGCATTTCTATATACCAAATTAAAGAGTGGTTATGACAACAAAACAGAAATGTGTAAATATGCAATCCATATGCAAAGCAGCAAATATATATCTTACATAATAAACAGGTCATTAGCATCATATCAGCATAAGCAAATAAATGTTCATATGTAATCTTAATAAGTAAACATGAAGGCGCAAGCAGATAAATCACAAAGTATAACTTACATACATAACCATATCAGCACAACTAATCAGGTGACAATTATAATTTAAATAAATAAGCACAGCACGCACATAATAAAAAAAATGTGACATCAGTGAAAAAGCAGTGCAGCCAAGCGATGCATAATATACATAAGTAACAACCCTGTTCATTAATCAATCATTGTCAAAATCAGTTAACACAAAGTATAAATCACGTAATCGCGAGCAGCAAATTACGTCTAAAGTATGTACCTAAGTGGAAATATGTTACCTGAAAAATAAACTCAATTAATAGTTACCTTTTTAGTTTATTAGTTTCTTCTTCGAAATTACATTCTTCCTGAAATTTTCTCGATAGCAAGTCGTCTTAACGTCGTAGACACACAGAATTTGCCTGAAGCTCTTAAATATTTTATACAACTGTATCCTGAAAAAAACTGAACGTTAATAACATAATTTATCAAGTCACTATAGCTTTATACTGAATTTAAACAGAGAAATTAGACTGTGTATTTGTTTACGGCTGTCAGTGCATTCGCACTGAACGCTCGATCAGCTGTAGGCACGCGTGACGTAGGAAGTAATTGTTTGCGGTCAACGACTGCATTGTGCGACGCGCAGACTTGACTGTTGCTTTGAGTATGTGCCGCCGCCGGAACACGGCGCGGTATCCTTGTATTCTCTGCGTGTTTACGTATAACTGTTAATTTCTCAAAAGTATGTCATGCCACAAAAATTTTAACGTTCGATATATGATGTATTCCCTTAGAGCGCCGAGATTTAAGAGTTTCTACTTCGACAGTGTTATCATGAATAATTTTGCGAACTCTATATGGACCGTTATAAAGCAGAAAAAATTTGCGACACAAGCCTTTTCCTTTGTGAGACAAACGGTGAGACTTAATTAACACCTTTTGACCAACTGACAAGGTTTTTAAACGACCAGGACGTTTAGCTGATTTCTCTCTTCTAGCAGCCGCAGATGCTTTATTTTGTAGAGCTAGATTGACAACTTCAGAATGCCACAGTTTCCGTGAAGGCGGAAAAGGAACGATTTCAGAAATGCGATTTGTCGGTGCTTTATTTTGTAATATCAACATAGGCGGTAAAGAAGTTGAATCATCAGGGAGTTCATTCAGAATGTTTTGAAAAATATTAAGGTACTAATCCCACGTTCTGTGATTCTGATGACAATAAAGTCGACACAATTTGTTGATTTCCTTCATCCATCTCTCTGAAGCGTTAGATTGAGGGTGAAAAAATGAAATGAAAATTAGTTTAATCTTATGACGCCGTAAAGTATGAAGCCAAATTTTAGAGCGAAACTGTGATCCATTGTCTGATATAACCTTATCAACATGACCCACTTCTTTAAGAAAATGTTTGATGAAAGCATTAGATACTGAACGAGCTGTTGCTTTGCGTAAAGGTGTAAAACACACATATTTTGATGTCAATTCCACTGCTACCAAAATGTAGGCAAAACCATTAGTAGAACGAACCACTGGACCGAACAAAACGACTGCAGCCATCTCCTTTAATTTGGCTGGAATGATAGGAAACAACGGTGCTCTGTGAGAAATAGTTGGCGGCTTAGCCTTTTGACATAATTTGCATTTGGCGAGAACAGATCGAATACGTTTTTCCATATTACTGAAGTAGCAATTTTCTCGTAATTTATGAAAGCATTTTCTGGGACCAAAGTGTGCATAACTCAAAAGAGTATACCAAATCAATTTATTAACCCACTCATGAGGAATGCAAACTAACCAAACATAGTTGTCAACCGATTTTCGTTTAAAAAGAATATCATTGCGAACTAAATAATACTGTATAATCTCTATGCTTTCCTTTCTCCTCCACTTCTCCTTAATGTCCTTCCAGATTGGATCCTTGTTTTGCACCTTAGCGATGTCCTGGAGCGAAGACGAAATAAAATTTTCAAACGCAACACCTTGAATATACGTCAAACAATAATTGTTTTCTTTGCAGTCCACCTCAGCACTTTGTTTCAAACCCATAGGTGTACGTGATAAAGCATCAGCAATAATATTTGAAGAACACTGTATGTAAACAATAGTAAAATCAAATTCCTGTAGATACAGCGCCCATCGTGACAATCTTCCATGTGTTAATTTCGTTGACATAAGAAATTCCAGAGTTCGATGATCGGTGTAAACCTTAGTATGTCTGCCATACAAAAACATGCGAAATTTTGTGAAAGCCCAAACAACAGCCAAGGCTTCAAGTTCCGTAATCGAATAATTCTTTTCTGATTTAGAGTGAACACGACTTCCAAATGCAATAGTTTTCTGTACTACAAAGCCGTTTTCTTCTATCTCTTGAAATAAGTGTGCACCTCGGCCTTTGTATGATGAGTCCGTCGCCAAACAAAAATCTTTAGATATATCCGGATGTGAAAGAAGTGGAGCAGCAACTAAAGCATCACGAAGTTGTTCAAATTCTGACTGAGCTTCCTCATCCCAACACCAATTAGAATTCTTTCCAGATAGTTCACATAAACGGGGTGTGGCCAAATTGTCCAATCAAACAAAGCGTCTAAGAAAATTACAGACACAAAGGAAACTACGAACATCACGTTTTGTACTAGGAACAGCATAATTACGAATAGTGTCTAGTTTCTCTGGATCAGGAAGAATACCTTCTGTAGAAATAATATGACCAAGAAATTTCACCTGAGAACGACCAAATTCAGATTTTTCCAAGTTCACTGTAATGCCAACTCTTGCAAAAATACGTAATAATGAATCCAAAATTTTGTTATGCTCACTCTAAGAACGTTTAGCAATAAGAATATCGTCAACATATGAAGTAATATTGTCACGAAAATAAACAGGTAAAATTTCGTTTAAACCACGAATGAATACTGCTGAAGATACAGTAAGTCCAAACGATAATTTCCGAAATCACTTTTGGGTAAAAATAGTCATATCCGGTTATTCTTTACTGACTCTCTAGATAAATTGATAGTTGAAGAGTTGTTTTGATAGATACAAAGAATAGTAAAAGAGTAGGCAGCGGTGCAGAAAATTAAAAGGGAAACAGCACCACTACAGCTCGGGGCCCTGTGCACGCTACGGCACATATTCACTTAGTGTAGCGAATCCCCTGAGACCTAAATAGCTGCACATAAATTCCAGTTTGTGACTTAGTGGCCAATTTGGTGGAAGTGCGTGCATAAATTGATCTAACCATGAACATGGATGTATGTCATTCTTAGAATTGCGAAAGATCTTAAAATTTCCGAGAAGTTAAAAAATGTTTATAGTCAAAGTTTCTGCCTCTTGGCGACAAAGACCTACCGCGTCTGTCCCAGTCCGAATGTCGATTATTATCAAGTTTGCGCGCATGGCGCTCTCTTGTTGCATCTCGTAAATGAAATAAATTATTTTCTTCAAATCCCGCTGCTATCTGTGATTCTAAATTTCTTCTACTGTCTTTTCCTACGATTTCGCTTTCAATTTGTTTAACTTGCCTGCGTAACGCCTCAAATTCCCTTTTAACGTGTTCATTAAATTTTCCCTGATTTTCAACATGTTTATGTTCTGGTACTCTTCGGTTTCTGCAAATGGTAATGGAGCTGTATCACCTGAATCTCTGTCCCCGTTTAAACTAAAATTTGTCAATTTATCTGAAATCTCCTCAACTCTTTCCGATAAGTCACCTATTTGTTCTTTCTGTTTATTTACGTCTTCCATAAGTGTCGCGACTCGGGTTTCAGTATTGACACATTTAGTAGTTAACTGTTCATATTGTTGTGTTAGGTTATTTATTCTTTCATTTGGTACGGATTCCTCGATTCTTTCAAATATTTCTTCCTTATCATGTGCACGTTGTAAATTTAACTCTGAAAATTTTTGTACTATCGTGCGATCTCTTTCTTCCTGTTCTCTATCCTGTTCCTTTTGTCTAATTTCTATTGAAATTAATCTATTATTGTGGGCATTCAAAATCGGTTGTACCTCTTCTCTAATTACTTTCTTTAATTCATCTTTAATGTTTTTATAACATGTCCCTATTCGTGAGTCTAACCGTGCTTCCATTGTTTCCATATCAGTTTCTAACTGTGTCGCCACTGTTTTTAATTCAGATCCCAAATTTAATATTGCACTCATCAACTGCTCCATATTAACTGGTTCGAAATTCTTTTCGCCCCTAACATTTCCCGCAAAACCAACTTCCTTCGTCATAGCTGTAAAGCTATCTGTGTTCGATACTATTCCAGAATCTTCTGTCGTTAATCTCGTGTTCTGAAAATTTTTTGATTGTGAAAAATTTTGAACTGGTTCTGGACTATTTTCCCGGATTATTAAATTGTTTTCTACTTCATTATTCATCATACTGTTCTCCTGTGTTGGCCAGTTCGCCTTGTTAACAATTTCGTCATTCTGACTATCCATCATTTTTGCCTTTTTCATCGATCGCGTAATCATTTACAAAACATACAAAACTCGTCACTATACGAAAATTACACACAATATAACACTTTCTCACCAACAATCCATTCACACGAAATGCTTCCCGATAAACACGCCTAACGAACAATTAAAACCTTCACAATTGCACAAAATTGTCAAACCCGTATACGACTCATCAAAAATTAAATTCCAGAAAAATACCATCAGAAGAATGACAAGACAACTACAAATGTTCAATTACAAAATCTATACGTGCAATATAGACTAAAATTACTAAACTAGAAATTACTACATTTTTGCTATCAAAAGAATTCCAAGGGACGATCCAAAGCAGCGGTCGCCACGTGCATGTGGGCTTCATTAAATAAAAATGCAAATAATTTTAGTCGCTGTTTGTCCGGTTACGAAGTCTCATAACCGGTTGGCCGTGAGTAATATTAGTACGCAATCCGACTGCATAGAATAACAATAAAGAATGAGAGGAAATTTCCGTTAACACAATTGATTAATTAAGTCCCCAGCAACTATAAAAGCTACGAAACAACAAAGCACAAGTGTAACTGTTCTGAGTGTGGAAGTGTGATTCAACGTACACATCTGGCACGGTTCTTCCTCAATACGACAAGATATTTTAAACACCATTTACAATGAAGTACTTAAAAAAACAGAAATACTATAATTTCACATAATAACCAGAATTACAGTTTAATACATGAACACAAGCCAGATGCTTTGTTGACTGAACCTGTGACCAAGAGGCATTGTTATTTAGGAAATTTGAAATAAAATTTTTTTGTTACCTTCATATATATTGACGAAAAATACACTGTGATCATTGCAACATCCCCAATCAAACAACATCTGCTGTCTCGCCCAACAGAACAACTGCACACAACATGCCCTCAACTAGTACTGCTATCGACATCCTCTCAACAAGCAATGCCCACGGCAACCTCTGGACTACAACTGCCCCAGTGGAGGCGGCGGGAAAATACTCTTTGCCGCAATCTCTGGCGCTGTGACTCAGTGTAGCCACCTTTCACCACTCACAAATACTGATCTTCTTAAGTTTGTTACATAAAAATTCAACATTCCAAGATTCTGTGGTGTGTTTATGCGGGATACATTACCAAAGACTATATGGAAAACTGGTGAATGTGGTATTGTGAATTTAGATGTTGCTGGAGGTTCCAGCACCCAGTGGGTGTTAAACATTATAAAAAATGCGGATACCGTCTACTATTTCGGCTCAATTGGTGACCTGCAACTGCCAGAAGAATTACTATGATACTTCACTCACAGAAGACGTGAGTTCTACAGTTTTCTACGCTATCGGGATTTTAATACACACCTATTTTGCCGTCTATGCATTATGTTTCTCTTGACGTTTACAAAGAAGAAGAAGAAGAAGAAGAATATATAAGGAGGAGGTTTAAACATTCCCTAATCAGTTGAGGTTCAGATGCAATGTCATACATTCTGACATTAAAAAAACGATCATCTATATTACGTGCAAATTAGTTCCAACCAATTGATCCGAGCATTGGTGTGTGAAGTATTGCATTGACTGGACTGTAGATGTACGACAGCATCCAAAACATCACCGAGACTGGCAACAACTGCATCTGGATATTAATGGTGAAAAAGACATTGGGGCAATAGAGCCCAGTGCATATGATATCGACAGTTTAAGCGAAGTCTTAAAACAGTCTGGAAAAGGTATTGAGCTACGTGCAAACATCAATACACTTAAAGCTGGAATAGGGACTCTAAATGCGACGATTGACTTTAACTAGAAAGGTTCAATAGGGCGTCTACTGGGTTTCACAAAGGGGCAGATTTTGAAAAACGATCCTAGTAAATTTTACAAGTCAGATCAGACTGTTGACATACTGCCCATCAGCACAATCAGAGTCGAGTGTAACATTGCAGCAAACTCCTATCTCAACGACAGTCTGATTCATAGTATTTATGGGTTCTTCCCTTCAGTTGAAACGGGATATAAGATTGTTGAGACTCCTACCAATCCAATATATCTTCCAGTGACAGTTCAGATATTGTATTATTTGTAGTTGCGTATTGTGAACCAGAATAATCAACTCGTTGACTTTCGTGGTGAGGAAACCATTGTACGATTACATCTAAGGTGGGATGGGCGTACGGCATAAAACCGGTGTACGCATTCCACAGTATGTCACTTTGCTGCAGAACCGCATACTGATAACATGTGCGAACTACGAGTTTGATAAATCAGTTGGCTTGAAACCTCGCAATGACATCCTCACTCAATATAACCAGTACAGTAGAGTATGACGAGCGAATTATAAGTCAGGAATACTTCTCGCATAAACCTTATGCTTCGAACACATATAACAAGAACGACGAAATTAGGATTGTCATCCTGCACCAAGACGCACTGACGCTTCCATGCAAGGGTTTCATATATTTGGAGGGGTCATTCAAGAAAACCGATGGCAATGATACAGTGGGATCCAAGCTTACTTGTAACTCTTTAGCATTTCTGTTTCAAGAGATACGCTGTGAACTCAATGGATCTGAGATCGACTGCACACGCAATGTCGGCATAACATCAACCCTTAAAGCATTCGTCTCTGCATCACCCACGGATCTGAATGGTTTAGAAAATGCGGGATGGTTCATAGACGATATGGAGGATAGAACATTGCAGAGTACAAGCTATTTACTGCTTGCATACCTCTGAAAATGCTTATGGGATACTTTGAAGACATGAGCCTGATTATTATGAATGCTAAACAGGAACTCATTCTCGTTCGGAGTGCGACGGATAATAATTCATACAGTCAAGGAGCTCAAGAGCAGAATATGATTACAGTCAGCAAGACAATATGGAAAATGCCTCACATCAGTGAATCAGACGAGGAGCGTTTGAAGGCATATAAAAGTTCCACTACATATCTATCATTAACATTTCACTCGTGGATAGATTTCGAGTACCCAGTGCTACCGACTGCAAGCAGACAAACATGGTCTATAAAACCTCTTCGCAGTTAGAGACACCTTGATTCATCATACTTGCGTTTCAGACTGATAGAAGAGGGAATATGGCACATGATTCCACTGTGTTCGACAACTGCAAGTTAACTAAAGCCAACGTCTACCTGAATTCAGAATTTTACCCATATGACAATTTACACCTGCAATGAGATGAAAATGTATAAAGTCTAGCATACGACATGTATGCGAGGTTTCGTGTTTCTTACTATGAACATTCTGAAGGAGAAGCAGGAGGGTGTCTACTCAGTCCACGGAAGTTCAAGGAGCTATCACTGATCATCGTAATAGACTGCTCGTAACAGAACGAGATAATTAAGCCTGGACCTATAGATTTTGCGAACTGAACTTTAATCTTCGATAAATTACCCAGAACATACTGCCACATATGCTCTAGTTGTACATGACCATGTGATCAACTGCTTCCCGCTGACCGGTGTTGTGCAACGAGCTTTGTAAATGAACAGGTGCTGCACTATACCTAGAGCATTCCACAATGGCATCTCAAGGTGTGAACATCTTAGCAGACGCACAGGGTTTCTATGATAGTGAGCATAGACAGTTCATATTTAAAGATGCTGTATTTGTAGCATACACAGAAGATGCAGGAATAATAGAGACATTCTCAGCAAACATTGCATCACTGAACTCTTTTAAGTATGTGAAGTCTGCTAAGATACTGAAAAGTGCAAAGTGGTTAATACATTCTACCATGGAATTCGCTGGGATGATCCTGGCATACCCTATAAAGATCTGGTGACATCGCTTCAGTTATTCTATCACACGGATACCAACATCTACGTGAAGGGGAAGGAGAAGATCTCATGAATGCTTCCAATCTTCAAGTTTGCTGCTATTCAAGACCTGGAATTCCACGGGTGTCCATTGACTCAAGAAGAAGCATAAGAAGAAGAAGAAGAAAATGTGTGAAAAGAGTGTAGCTGTGTCTGCTTTTGAAAATGTAAAATTACTTTTAAGTTGGATGAGAATTAAATGAATTTTTACCTCACAGCCTCTGTGTTCTTTTTTTCAACTCTTTTCCCGCTTTGACAGTGTACAGTTTTAACTACATGCTATGTCTGTGGTTTTCTTCAGACACAGAAGATATAATTTTAGACATGCCTACTATATATCTTTGGAAGCAGACACGGTCATTTGCCTCCTGCTCCCATAACCCAATTCGTGCTGCATGACAAGTGTAATTCCACGCAACCAATATATATTTTGTTATCTACCATCTTAAACTTCAACTCATTAATAGCATGCATCTTCAGAAAAACTAATGTCATTTGTGACCCCCACAGCCTTTATATACATATACATAAATAATCCACCAGGGGATAGGATTTTTGTAAATAACAACAAAAAAGACATATAGTGACTAATTTTTTCTTCGTTTATTCAGTTCACACAAATACAATATAGTTCTTCAGGTACAATATAACCTTTGAGGTACAATGTAGTTTTTGTGGTACAACATAGAATTCTTGAGGTATAAATTGATTCTGCTATTCCAATGCAGAGATACTTTTAACTTACATGCTGCAATAGTAACACTGGTCAGAATTTTGTTTTATAAATCGACGCTAAAAGATAATGCCAAGATAATTTCTTTACTATGACTAAATTCCACAGCCCCAGTAGCATAGCTTTTACAATAATTCTGATGGACTGTGCACGCTTAGAACCTAATTTCAACAGCCCCAATAGCAATGGTTTTTACAGTAACAATTCTGATGGATTGTGAGATATATAGATATATATATACTCTTAAACACTATTCTGAGTTGGAATGCTAGCAGCAGGTGAAAAACTGAAAAACTATTCTATTCACAAGATGCACTAGGTGCATGGATATATATATTTACAGGCTACACGTATGTTGTGTATGAATAAATAAATAAATAAACAACTTTTTTCTGTTTAAGGTTTATAATATTTTTTGTTTATGAATTTTTAATTTTTTTCTTTCACACACATGGTGTACCTATATACACTTTTTTCTTTTCTTTCTTTTTATCCTTTTTTCCACAAATGCTTTATGTGTGTATGTATATCCACACATACATAGTACACAAAAATATTTACATGACACACACGCACACAAATTACTTCCGCTACGATAAAAGGCCATACTACTACTCTGCAGACACTCTCTCTCTCTCTCTCTCTCTCTCTCTCTCTCTCTCTCTCTCTCTCTCTCTCCCTATCATTTTCTCATTCTGACTCAATCAGTATCCCCCAGCCCTTTTCTCGCTACAAGAGAGTAGTGTGAGTACAGGAGAGTTTAAATCCCATCATCACAAATGACCCTTGTATCGCCATGGGGCAACTGGCCGATTTTAGACTGTAGCACAGTGTACACGTCGTGTCCTCAAGATAGAATACTGGTCTGCTATACTATATGCAGCGGCTGCAGTGCAGCACCGCAGACACCACTGAACAGGCACCACAAGGTAGCCTTCGATAGAGAGGCTCTCAATGCCATATGATGCCCACCCTTAGCCCGTCGCTGGGTGGCACCTTCCAATGTGCGGTACTCACACATTTTTGAGCATAGACCTACAAACTCCACAACTGGAAATCCATTCGCCTCATGCTTCATAAGACCGATAACCTTCTTGTTCTGTGAAACAATACCATAAAGATTATTGGCCGTGTATGAGGACATGTTGAATTCATTACCATGGCACATCATTACTTCATATGGATTGCAGTTCTTCATCCAACAGATGACACTATCTGTATCCACATAAAATAATTTAGGATCTGTGAAATGAGTTTTCGCAGACTCATAATTGAAGCGGTACATGTGGAGTTTGGATAGGTCTAGTATGCACATCCCCACTTAAATATGTTTGTTAATCTCTACTGCAGTCTTCACCATCTCCACAGCAACAAAGTTCTTATTGAATGTGGTGACCTGTTTAAAATTTGGTCTGGCAATGCTTTTTCTTACACCATAACGCGCATCCCATTCGGTACTAATCAAAATTTCACATCCTTCCCTCAAATTTTCCATTGTTTTAACGAAAATTGAATTAGTCATTAATTTGTAAAAATCTTTCTCAAAGTCACATTCGCAGAAGCTGTCTGTCTCATATTCAAATCTGTATACTCCTTCAACCAGGCGGAGTGCTTGAAGGAGATGGCCCGAGTGATTACAACCAGCTCCATACCCAAGATTATGGTAATGAAAAATGTATCTCCACTTATTCACCAGCGTTGTCATCAGTTTTGGCATGGAGCCTCGTCACAGAACTGGTTGCTCTGGACACAGTGGCAAATCGGCGTGTGCATCATGCAAACTAATGAGGTAGGTGAGTTCTGCCGCCACATATCCTACATCAGAATCAGCTTCCATACCCACCATGATTTCTCCACCTGATCCCTTGCATTCGTCTTCGGGCACGCATTGAAACTCACGAATCGGCAGTGATTGCTGCATGGTGTGCCCGTGTAAGTTATTTACACCCAGGTACATTATGTACCTTGAATCAAGGGATGCGTTACACCTGTCACCCATCCACAGGTTATTTGCCTTTGCATGCCTATGGACACATTGGCAAAATCACCCAAGGATCCCTCATTCAAAGAAAAGAAGCATGTCAGCATCAGTCAATAATTCAATGCTGCACATCGTTTTCTTGAGCATTGCATCACAAGGCATGCCAGGTGCTGTGTAATAAAAGGCGGGATCCAGAGAATATGTGGCCATGCACAGACTCTGGAATTTCTCGAAAATGTCTGCAAGCAAGCGCACATCTGTGTCTGTGTAAAGCTGTGCTTACTCTCCTAAAGTGGAGATGTTGAATTCCCACCAGACATTCGTGGCATTCTCATACTCTGCATCCATTATGGCATTGCCTGTAAGGTTGCTGGAGAATGATGTCAGAGAGCCTGGTTTCGTTGAGTTTTGCTGTACTATCCATGTACTTGGATGGGAAAACCCCTTTCCTAGTTAGAAGCTGAAACTTTTCCTCATTGGGAATTGCAGCTTGAGTGATGTGCATATTCTCCCAAGGTAGAGTTTCAACGAGTTTCTGGAGTGGCGCCTGCATAAGACGTAGTGTATCAAGGAATCGGAGCATAATTCTTGGCATCATGTGTTTGGAGAAACAAATGTATTTCTTGATGCTCTCAGGTAGCACACCGATCTAATCTTTTTCCAAGCCAAAATCAGCGAAATGCTCAACTAGAAAATGAGTATCATACCCAATTAAATTATGAAAGAAAACGGGTATGTGCGTTGGTAGCTAGTATTTCAAATGCCACATATTGTGAGCTCCTCCATGGAACTTCCCTGCAAGATGACAGTGGTCCCTACGAGGAGTTACCATTTTTTTGTCTAACGGCAAGCCACAGATGTGACAGTCAACCGCATTATTGTACAAATCTTCATTCTCCTTTTATTTGGTCATGGGAACGTTGTCGCAGCAAAGCTTATAAACCTCCCATGGAAGTTTTTCGGGCTCAGTGAGCAGCCAAACCACAAGATTATCCCCGACATAAGATTTGCAGCAGTTAAGACTGGAATTACAGGATGACATAATTTGGTATGCTGCCACATATGGTACATGTTTTTTGTAAAGGTGGTATCTGATGCCGTGGGGTCACCATCACAGCGTATCATAGGAGCGAGGAGGCATTCAAAGTTGGTGTACACTACAAACGGCCATTGCTCCTGGTGTTGACCATTCTTAAACTTTACGAATTTGTTTCTCTCAGTAGGCATAATTTCACGTACCGGGTCCTTGGAAGCACAGTCTACTAGATGCGCCACTAGTAACTTATCTGAGGAGAAATAATTCAGGCACAATAATCAAATATGTTTTACATGATGATTAGTTGATAGTTGGGTGGAACATGTCTTTGATCCAAACATAGGGATAATTATCACCTTCAGAGAAGAGCAGCCTGTTTCCATGCAGCTCATGCTCACAGGCAAATTTTGAGAAATGGAGGGGCCCGACGACAATATGCTTGTCTTGCTCACCTGACTTGTTTTTCTTCTCCAAACCATAAACATGAACCAATATCCCGGTATTCTGCGCTTCAAATTTAGGTATGTCCTGGAACTTGATAGGGAAGTCGATACCATCAAAGTTATAACACCCACGAATATTGTCACCTACATGGTATGTATTGGGACATTCAGGATGATCTCTACAATGGTAATTTCTTTCGTAAGCCAGGATTGTCCACGCAAAACAAGCCTGATCCTTTCTATTTTCGACATTAAAGCATGCATGCTTATTAACTATATCTTTAGTTAACTTGATATAGCTAGACTCTCCGTTTACTGGATCATAGACATGTGTATGGATGTCCAGGTGTAGTTTCAGCTCGAGTGGTCTAGCTGACCCTCTGACTTCCAACTCGGAAAACCAGGCCAGTATAGCAGTAAAGGTGGATTTACAAAACCACTCGACGATTGACGAGCTCCGCGTTATCACGCCATTTCCCCCCCAAAGATAATGAAGAGTTGTCTCTTCAACACCAGAATCTACTTGGGGAGGGGGTGCGATAGTTCGACGCAGAGCACTGCATTAATGGCGGGATGCTGCTGATCATTGACCCTGTTTCCATGGTAGGAAAGCACGCCCTTAGAAAACCAACAGCATCACAGTACCCTCCTGCCGGGCTCTCGATCCTCATGAATGAGATTCGCCCCTCAAAGGCGTCTGCAATGACCGAGTATTCTAACTGTGGTATGGTGTCATTGACCTGATGTCCTTCACTAAAAGGATGGGAGAGTTAACTGCCACTAGCCCCAGGATCTTCTCTGTTACTATTAATGCTCTTCTGCATCCACCCCATTGATCATGGTAGTATTCGCTGAGGCACACATACCTTGCGTTTACATCGATTCCGACAAGGCTGATGTGATGATGATGATGATGATGATGATGATGATGATGACAGAGGAAAATGCTGCGGTGCTACTGGGTCAGACCAATTGGAACAGCTTGATGCGACGATCATCACGCTATGGTGATGGTACCCATTACTGATAGATCTGTACCTACGGATTGGAAAATTGCGCAGGTCGCACTAGTGTTTAAGAAGGGTAGTAGGAGTAATTCATCGAACTATAGACCTATATCATTGACGTCGGTTTGCAGTAGGGTTTTGGAGCATATATTGTGTTCAAACATTATGAATCACCTCGAAGGGAACGATCTATTGATACGTAATCAGCATGGTTTCAGAAAACATCGTTCTTGTGCAACGCAGCTAGCTCTTTATTCGCACGAAGTAATGGCCGCTATCGACAGGGGATCTCAAGTTGATTCTGTATTTCTAGATTTCCGGAAAGCTTTTGACACCATTCCTCACAAGCGACTTCTAATCAAGCTGCAGGCCTATGGGGTATCATCTCAGTTGTGCGACTGGATTCATGATTTCCTGTCAGGAAGGTCGCAGTTCGTAGTAATAGACGGCAAATCATCGAGTAAAATTGAAGTGATATCAGGTGTTCCCCAGGGCAGCGTCCTGGGACCTCTGCTGTTCCTGATCTATGTAAATGACCTGGGTGACAATCTGAGCAGTTCTCTTAGGTTGTTCGCAAATGATACTGGAATTTATCGTCTAGTAAGGTCATCCGAAGACCAGTATCAGTTGCAAAGCGATTTAGAAAAGATTGATGTATGGTGTGGCAGGTGGCAGTTCACGCTAAATAACGAAAAGTGTGAGGTGATCCACATGAGTTCCAAAAGAAATCCGTTGGAATTCGATTACTCGATAAATAGTACAATTCTCAACGCTGTCAATTCAACTAAGTACCTGGGTGTTAAAATTCAGTTGGAAAGACCACACAGATAATATTGTGGGGAAGGCGAGCCGAAGGTTGCGTTTCATTGGCAGGACACTTAGAAGATGCAACAAGTCCACTAAAGAGACAGCTTACACTACACTCGTTCGTCCTCTGTTAGAATATTGCTGCGCGGTGTGGGATTCTTACCAGGTGGGATTGACGGAGGACATCGAAAGGGTTCAAAAAAGGGCAGCTCGTTTTGTATTATCACGTAATAGGGGAGAGAGTGTGGCAGATATGATACACGAGTTGGGATGGAAGTCATTAAAGCAAAGACTTTTTTCGTCGCAGCGAGATCTATTTACGAAATTTCAGTCACCAACTTTATCTTCTGAATGCGAAAATATTTTGTTGAGCCCAACCTACATAGGTAGGAATGATCATAAAATAAAATAAGAGAAATCAGAGCTCGAACAGAAAGTTTTAGGTGTTCGTTTTTCCCGCGCACTGTACGGGAGTGGAATGGTAGAGAGATAGTATGATTGTGGTTCGATAAACCCTCTGCCAAGCATTTAAATGTGAATTGCACAGCAATCATGTAGATGTAGATGTAGATGTTGCTGCTGCTGCAGACCCAACCTGGTAACTTGAGGGGTGGTGGTACGTTCCTTGGCCCATGGATGCCAGAGCGGTGGTGCCAGGGTGGCGGCGGCGGTGGCGGCGGCGGCTTCCCGCTCGGCGACTAGTGGCGCCATTATAGGCGATGCGTGCCTTACTGGGCGCTGCTTTGCAAGGAAGAAGTTTTAGACACCACGGGTATGCGTGACACTCTGTGTTGCGGCTGCGGAGACGCGACAGCTGTAGAAGAAGAGATAAAAAAATGTAGTTAAGTACACTGCTTACCGCCGCTGACAGAGTGAAAGAAAGGATACTGACGATCACAAGGTTATGAGCAGAATAAGTAATTACTTTTTTTACTCTGGTTCCAAGGCATTAACACTTCATTGGGAAACTCCGCCACATCCTCAAAGAAGTCATCATCAACATCATCTAACAGGACCAGAACATGACGCGTTTCCTCCTCCTCTAGTTCAGTGGCCCTTTGTCTGACCTATTCAGGCATGACGTTGTCCTTGTCAGAATCGACATCTGGCACTTGGTCAGTCTCGCCTACAACAACAAAAAACAAGACATATAAACCGAAAAAACAAGTGTGAAATAAGAAAACTCTGAATCGCCAATATGAAGAACAAATTACAATGAAAATTAAACTCACGTGGCAATCCTGCTGTGTTCCCAACACAGGATGCTGGACTTGGAGAGTCTACCACAATCCAGACCCCTTCTGTATCTCCTCACACTGCAAGATAAAATCCTGGAGTTGTACTATAACAAGGATACGGAATTTAACATACACACGAAAATTTACACTCAAAACACAAATCATTCACTAACATGGTAACCCTGTCTCCAGAACTCTATGCCTCTTGCCACTATACTCTGAATCGTTGCTGCTGCTACCCCTCTTTATCTTGGGGAGAAAAAGAACGCACACAGAGCCGTGCGGGGTAGCCATGCAGTCTGAGACAGCTTGTCACAGTCTGGGCGCCTCGCCCTGTCAGAGGTTCGTGTCCTCCCTTGCACATGGGGGTGTGTGTTGTCCATAGCATAAGTTAGTTTAAGTTAGATTAAGTTGTGTGTAGGCTTAGGAACCGATGACCTGAGTAGTTTTGTCCCACAAGACCTTACCATAAATTTCCAAAACACATACAGAGATGAAAGTACGCAGAAGGCAAACAGCAGCAGACTGAGGACAATGGTGGTTGGTTGTGGGAGGCGGCCAATGAGAGAGCTTCATTTTAATGGACAGCCAATGGGAAGCTTTTATGGAACGTCACTATTTCCTGCAAGAGTTTGATGCCACCATCATCACTCTTTCCAAGTAACAAGAACGCTTTTATGATTAACAGTGTTTTAGCAATCATGCACAGACATGATGAAGGCTTTTAGCGTTGAGTTTCAGGAAGGGTAACACGTGATGGATGGGGTGCCTTGTCTGAATCATCAGGAAGAATGCATTCAGTGTTATTATGGGCTATTTTCGTAAACAGGTCCTGTTAGGACAAGAATTTCCATGCAGCCAAGCTGAGACATTACGAAAGCTCCTACAACAACAACAACAAAAGCGACCGTTAACTATTTCTGCGACACTTACGATTTCTGGGAAGAGGCCAATATGTAATGGACTGGCTGTTCCGTTGGATCGCTAGGAAGAATGCAACCTGTATTATTCTGGACTATTTGTAAACTGTTTCTGAAAGCATTGCAAAAGATTTCTATGGTGCATCCAGGGGGAGACTTGGCTGTTATTTACATAGATGTGTGACTTCAGTATAACACTGACAACCTTTTAGCTGCCCCTGCAAGGGTGAGTCGCTAGGTAAGCATCTTGCTGGACTCACAGGTACAAAGGCTATGCATCGTTGCACCAGCAACTGTGGTTATGTAAACACGTATGCCTCTGGAAGCGTCTCGCATCTGGGACCAGCGTGAGCACGCCACGCCGGCATGTGCACCTTGGGACCTCTGTAGGCAACAATTCGCTGATATTTCACAGTTGGATTTCTTAACGATAGCTCGAAAGCGTTTTTACATGCAATGAGTATTTCTTCACTGCATTATTTTCGGTCGTTTAAGCGTTGTGAGCGTGTTTGCAGAGCGTTATACATGCATTATTATGCCAATTTTACGTGTAGTGAGTGTGTCTGTTGCATCATTTCGTGAACATGTCTGTGGGCTGTGCAACGCATTGTTTCAACAGTTTATAGTTAGTGAGCGTGTTTGCATAGCGTTTTATAGGTATTATTTTGACAATTTACGAGTTGTTAGTTCGTCTGTACATCAGATTACAGAATTATTTACTTAATTTACGAGTACTTTGCAGGACTGTAGGCTGTGCAATGAATTATTTCGAAAGTTTATAATTAGTGAGCTTGTTTGCAGAGGGTTACACACGCATTATCTTGACAATTTACGAGTTGTTTTCGTGTCTGCACATCAGTGTACTGCATTATTTCGATGATTTACGGGTAGTTTGCAGGTCTGTAGGATCTTTACTGTGACCCCAAGCACGCTAGGGTGAGTTTTTGTATCAGTGTAATAAATATACTATGTGAAATCCATCCCTAAATAAATTGATCCAACTTCCCACTGAAAAAATAAATAAATGTACACTCCTTCCCCTCTCCAGCAGCTGGACACAAACTGCGTCCTTTTCCCACCATTTTTCCCCAGACTACCAAGGGGCGACAGCGCCCTCTGGTTGCAGTAGCCTACTACTAGGTCAGTTGGACTTCAGACCTCGTGGTGAAGATACTCACTGGAGCTACTGCCTATTACAACTCAAATTGTTTATAAACACTGCATGCAAAATAAAGACTTATGTCCATCCTATCCAGCAACCCAGCACAGCGAGAGTCGTTTACCTGCCAATTGCAGGGAAGAGGTGTTGGTTGGATGACTTAGATTAGTGCAGGTAGCCCAAGTCATCTTTTTTCCACCATTTTCTTAGGTTAGTGGAGCTAGCCCCAGTGACCTTTTTCCTGTCAAAATTTGAACTTCCTGCCATTTTCTTAGGGAGAGGATGGAGGAGAGGAGGGGATGGGGTTAGGTTAGTGGAGGGAGCCCAGTTGTCCTATTTTTCAGCCAAAATTTGAACTTCCCACACTGATGTCGTTGCCACAGTGCCACATCTATCACCGCCATCTTAAATAAATTTGGCAACAATGCAGAGTTGAGCAGAACGAACTTTGTCCCACTACTTTTGCTAGCTTTCGGAATGGAATTCCTTTCTCAAGCTGTAGGAGAAACATGCACATACATACACACACACACACACACACACACACACACACAACACATGTGTTGTGTGTGTGTGCGTGCGCATGTGTGTGTGTGTGTGTGTGTGTGTGTGTGTGTGTGTGTGTGTGTGTGTGTGTGTGTGTGTGTGTGTGTGCATGTTTCTCCTACAGCTTGGAAAAGGAATTCCATTCTGAAAGCTAGAAAACTAAAGCTCTGTACCTTTCCATGACACAAACTATAGAGGCAGACAATTTGGGTCCAGGTTGTTCGCAAAACTGGCAGCGTTTTGCGCCATGAGGCATCGTTGGACGACCAGTTACCACCTGGCCAGCAATGGAATGGTAGAAAGATGACATCACACACTGATGTGCCATGTGGCCATGTGGACTGAGGCTCTGCCAACCGTCCTCCTGGCGCTTTGCGACATCTACAGACCAGACCTGGGTGGTTCCTCGGAAGAGCTAGTATATGGGAAAACACCAAGGCTACCCTGGGATTTCTTAGAAGCTGCCCTGCGACAAGAGATCGTCTCAGCTACCCTTGTTGGGCATCTCAGAGCACACATGGAGAAGATATACCTCCCATAGCCGTCCAGACATGATATTGGTCTACTGTTCACACACAAAGACCTCAACTCATGCTCACCCATGATGCTACATAGTGATGGCATCAAACTGGCTCTCCAGCCGCTCAGCACTGATTCACACCAGGTTGTTAACAGGGAAGACTGCATCATGGACATTCTCTTCAATGGAAAACATACTATGATCACTGTAGACAGAATGAAGCCAGCCTACATGTTTCATGAGCCACCACCACCCATTGACCGACAACCATTACCACATCCACCGCCTGATCCAGCGCTCATCTGTGCTCCAGAAGTGACCAAGACAACTGCACTGCCTTTTCCAGCACCACGAGGTCTCACAGTCATGTGCACTTCCCAGCGCTCTTTCTAGATGGCGCTCCGCTCTCACTGAGGGGACTGTTGTAGCGACTGCAACCATTATCTGGCTTGTGTTCTGTTGGAGCGTGAGTATCAACCTGAGCGTCAATTTATGCGCATGCACCAAGTAGTTTCACGTGTTCGTCTAGGGAGAGTGTGTTTTGTTCTCACAATGTGCAGAGATTTATTACTTGTTTTGTTACTTTTTGTATGTTGGTTATTCTATGTTGTATGCGTTCCTATGTACACTGTACCAAGTAACGCAAGCAGACAATGAGCTCACTAAGCGCAACTGATCTGTTCTTGCTTTCCTAATCTCATGAGACCAGTATTTAGCATTCTACAATCTAAGAAAGTTTCGTTGTTGTTTTGAAGATATTCTGGTGCACGTATTATTCTTGTAACAGGCATAGTAGTCTCAAGACCTGATTCTCAAGCACAGCGACCAAAACTCAAATAACAACAATGAACTGCAAATAAAAAATGAAAATTGATAAATAAACCGACAGCAACCGAAATACCAAGATGCAAAACAAAAACGCTACGAATTTATGCAACAACCTAATATTATAGTGACAAAGACTACCAGCGCCATGGAGTAGGAGACTCAAAGAATAGTACAAACTGAATAGTACAAACTGAAAGTTTCTTGTGCCCTCTCTACACCTACCTCTGTGTGAGGCTCATCAGCTTCTAACTGAAGCAACAGGTCAAACTTATTCTTCACGTTCACCACAAAGCTGTCTGACAAAGTTCTAGGTCTGTTACTCCTGTTGCCTGTTGCCACTTCCCACCTCTCTTTACCCTTCTCCCTCTTTAACCTCTTCAGATCTTCCCTAGACTGCTCTAACTGTGCCTGAAGGGCAGCAATTTTCCCCTCCGGTTCCATTATTTTCCTACCTCTAATGCATATCCCACAGAACCACTGATGAGTCTGATCTACTTCCCCATTTCCCCCGCCGCTACAGTCACCCCAATGGAAAAAACTGCTACACCCATCACACCAAACCCTGGAGCTAACAATTCTACGGCACGTCAGGCACTTTTCACTCATGGTAAAAATCTTACTTTAGCGAGATTAAGTCAAATTAAATTACAGAAAAACAAGAAAACACGTTTACGAAAGATTAGGTCTAGTCTCAATCGTATGTAAACAAGCTTACTTTAGTGACAATAAGTTATATTACCGAAAAGAAGAAGAAAAACACGTTTACAAAAATTAGGCCTAGTCGCAACTGTACGTAACAAAGCTACCACCATATGTACAAAGTTTCCAGATACCGGAATTTAAAATATATGCTGTGTTTCGCAAAATAAGAGTTAAGCAACAAAGGTGTACGCTTTTCTTAACTTGCTGGAACGGAACAGAACAATTAAATGAGATTCTATAAGTTTTACTGCGCTAAAATGTATGCAAGAATACAATCGTAACCCTACTTCATGTTCCTTTCGCGTTTTCTAGAATAATACGCAAAGAAAAGTGAAACCTTTAATAGTAAGCTTGCAAAACACACTGATACACGTATTAAACTAGTTTCCTGAACTAAACAGAGTTTTATTACACTCTAAATCACTTATCTGTACGGCAGCACAAAACTCACGCATCTCGCCTGGTGCAGTGCTACCAACTCCATGTGTTGCTCTTCCACATTTATGTTGGTGAACTATACACACGACAATCACAATGGACAGGATCCATTCTAGGCCGATCTCAGTGAGGTGGGTGTTGCATATATTCACTCCATCTTCCACCATCCAGATGGTGCTGGACATGCAGAACAAATGCAGTTCTGGTCACTTCGCAGTTTAACACAAGGTTTGGCAGTCACCAATGTCGACTGCAACACATAAAAGTGGATAGGCGTGCCCTTCCTTCCATTGCTTCTTCAGGATTCTCAAGAGTTTTAGCAGTGATGAGATTCCCATCACTGGGGTCTTCCACGCATGTACATGGAAGGATATTATCTCCATCACAGCCTATATCCTCATGGTTGCTACCCCTCGTGCATGTAATCTGCTTTGGCTGCACCTTTTTCAAGCTCTGGGGCTTACAATTTATGATGCAACACCAGCAGTTCGAACAGGGAGACAGCTGCCCCATGCTAGTAGTTTCCTTGAGGAATTCCCCACTGTCTTCTCGTCCACCATCAGAGTGTCAACAACTTTGAGGACCATGTTACCATGCTGCCTCGTGTGATTTCTAAGTTCTCCAAAGCCCAGACTGTTCCTTTTCCTCCAGCCTAGGCTCAGCTGGACCTCGAGTGCCTGCCACAGACAGTGTCATTTCATCTATTATGAACAGAATTTGTGTAACACCTATTGTCCTGGTCCAAAATCTGAATGCAACACTCTGCATCTGTGGCGCTTCTAAAGCTACTATTAATTTACAGGTGGTTGTAGACTCGTACTACATACCGAAGATGGAAGAAATGCCATGCCTCGCAAGGGGAAAGGTGTTTAAAGATGCATATCTCCAACTCCCACACGATGACATATCTAGCGAATTATTGGTGATTAATACCTCCCTCTGACTTTTTCGTCACAACCGCTTTGCATTCAGCATGACGTGCGCGCCGCCTATCTTTCAGTGGCGCCTGGTATCTGGAACAACACATTCGCCAAATCTCTCGAAGACATATTGGTTTGCAGGGAAAACTGTCATGGATCTGATGACCACTTTAGGGACCTTGTTTTCTAGAAGGTAAACTTGCACTGAAACCTCGATAAGTTTGAATACTTTGTCCAGCATCCTCCCTGCTCCTACCTACGACGAAACGGTCCAGAATTTCCTGTTCCTAAGTGTGTCACACAACTGAAATCAATTTAGGAGCAGATCAGTTACTATCGCCATTTTATCCTGCCTTGCAGCATCAGTGGCAGACCCCTTGCGCTGACTTCTCAGAAAGAATGTCCCATGGAAATTGTCAGATCAGTGCAGCAGGCATCCTGACCTTGAGGCAGCCCTTCCTGCAGCTGGTGTGTCTTGTCGCCTGTGATCCTTCCAAGCTGTTGGTCCTGTCAGCAGATACATCTTACTAAAGGTTGATGGCATTATTGTCTCATATCTTCAGTGGCATAGAACGACATATTGTGTTCACATCCAAGATGCTCACCTATGCCCAGAACTAAACCTAAATTGAGAAAGAAGTCCAGACCATAACTTTTTGAATCAAGAATTTTCATGACTACATGTATGGCCACAAGTTTACTCTACTTACAAATTATGAACTGTCCTACCATTTCGAGTTTTTGCAGCAGTACCTATGGCAACAGCTTGGTACCTACAGCAATGGCCCCTATTCTTGTCCAGCTATTCTTGCATTATATGATTCAAATGTCAGCTCAACATGCTATTGCAGATTTTTTCCCCTCTGCCCATGAGTGCAGACCCTCTATTCAGCACTGTTCCTCACATCTCTTTTCACCTAGACATAATGGTAGAAGAGGCTGTCACTACCTTATCCTTGTGTTCCACCTTCATGAAGCAGGGCATGGCTCAGTATACAGTTCTCAGTAAAGTCTTGATCTGCATTCCTTACGGGTGGCTGGCATATCAGAGGCAACTGCAGACTCCTGACCTTTAAGCCTTCTGGAACACATGCCATGGGCTCTCTGCTCTCCAATGGGTCTTGCTGCTCCAGTGGGACAGTGTCCTCATCCAGGTTGTCATCCATGGCTCTCTCCAACAGAGAACCCTTGACCTCCTATAGCAGGGCTATTGGAGGGTTGTCCTCACCAAACACATGTCCTAACATCATATTACATATTGGAGAAGGAAGGATGCAGCCCATCTCTACCATGGTCTCAGTATGCACGACCTGTCAAAGCCAGCAGGCTATCATGGTGTGCAGGTACTTTCCTTGGCCTACCACCTCCACCCTAAGGTCCAGGATACACCTCAACTAACGAGTGAGGTGGCGCAGTGGTTGGACACTGGACTCGCATTCAGGAGGACGACGGTTCAATCCCACGTCTGGCCATCCTGATTTAGGTTTTCCGTGATTTCCCTAAATCGCTCCAGGCAAATGCCGGGACGGTTCCTTTGAAAGGGCACGGCCGACTTCCTTCCCTATCCTTCCCTAATCCGATGAGACCGATGACCTCGCTGTCTGGTCTCCTTCCAAAAACAACCCAACCCCCCAACACCTCAACCTAGCCAGGCCCTTTCCTGGGGCCCTCCTCATTGATAGTGATTGACACCAGCTCTGGCTTTCCTTTTGTTTTCTGTGTGTCATCTACCACCACCACCCCACTATAGAAGCATTGGAGCGACTTTGCTGTTGGAAGGACTCTCCAAAACATTGTGATCGACAACAGCCGCAATTTATGTTTGTAGAATTCAAAGAATTTTGCGCAACTGGTGGAATCTCCTTGATACACACAGCTCGTTTCCATCCAGCATCTAATGGCCTCACCGAGAGTTTCTTTATGACATTTTAAACCCATATGGCCAAATTCTGTCAACATCATTCCCTTACAGACATCTTGCCCTTATTCTTATCTTCCTACTGGGGCTGACTTCATGAAGGTTTGTCTGCCATGTAATGCATACACAGTTGCCGTCTTCAGTCCTAGTTGTCAGTCATACATTCCACACTTCGAAAAACCACCCATTTCTACTCTTGGCGCCACCATTACGCTACCCCAATCCTGTCTGGTCCAACATGTACACAAGGTTTAGACCAAGGTGAATCTCTGCCACTGTTCAGCGCCTTCTGGGCCGCACCATGGTCGAGAGTGAGTGTGCCAGTTCATCCATGCATGGGTACCACATTAACCAGTTTCATCAGAGAAGAGGTGCCACACCTTTAAGTTACAATCTACCTCTAGTACATGTTCCAGGACCTCGTTCACCTCCTGTGGCTGGCGAACCAGACTCATCCTGGGAGGAGGCATGACAACAGGTCCCACAGCACCAATCAGCCATGCAGATGGATACTGATCTGCAGCTGGCCCTTTTCACCCTTAGGGCATTTTCGAGGACTATGTTGCCTGCCTCTTTCTCGACACCTTCATCCTGAGGGTTGGGGGAGGGGGGGGGGGAGGGTAGGAGAGATGCTATGGCATGCTGTCTGCAATGTGCCAACAACTGAGCATCTGTGAATCACAGCATTTAAACACTCTGCACTATCAGTAGCTAAGGGCAGTCCTAGTGGCCACACCAAGCCAGCAGTCGACACAGGCAAGGTGCACCAATTGGACTATGTCATGCATCCACCAACAAGGGAACCCGTGAATAGGAAAGTTGTGGTCATCCATGCAGCCAGGATTTAAGACTGTATTCTGGCCACAAGTGGCAGTTCATCTACCTGCTGGAGACTGATATTCATCTCTGAAGTCAGCACCGCGGCTACTGCCCTGTCCACTGCTCATCGACTTCGCCATCTGTCTTAGACGTCGCGCTTCTGAGGATGTCCTGCTTAGCATGACACTTTTGGAGTTGGAGATGTTGTAAATGGTGACCTCTGAACTTAGTCAAATTTTTGTATCCCACGCTGGATTTGGACTTTAGCTCAGGGCCAAGGCAGGACTTTATATGCGCCAGTGACTTTACCTGTCTTTTTGTTCCAAGTTTAGTTTGTTTCCTCCTAGGAACGGACAAATTTTGTTGTTTGGATCTGAACACTTCACGAAGAAGACAACTTTCTGTTGAATATACAGAAGCATTTTGTTTCCTTTTACCATTCAAGCATCAGATCAGTTTTGTTCACAGTCCTTTCAAATTGTGTGTTAAGTGACAGTGATTCCTGTTCTCAATTTCTTGGAGACTTTCCATAAATGTTTCCAGCTTCTTGTCCATCCCTGACGTTCATAGTGGGTTTTTCGAGAACTGGATCATAGTGGCTCGAGATCTCTTAAATTCTAAGGAAATTACCATCATTTGGGTCTTCAGTTCTCGAAGGTGAACCTCTTAACGCCACCTCTCTAACCAAGAAATACTGCCACATCAGGTAATATGAGAGTTTCCTCATAAGTTGGCTATTCTACACATGAATAAAAGAAGAACATGACCTATGTCATTTCATTTCCGTACTTTTACGATTCTTCCAGGACAACTATATTCAAACAGATATATTTTATTTTGTGTTTACTCTTGAATGCAAAATATTTTCCGTATATTTTTTGTAAAAATCACCTTGTGATGAAATCAGAAGTTCCACATCTTTGATGTGGTTGGCAATCCTGCCAAATTATAGAAATGTTTCATAACTGTTGCCATGTACATTTGTTGGGAAATGTTATGGTAGGATTTCCAACAACATTTAAAGAAAGTGCATTTCTTGTTCCATCACAAGGTAGTTTTAGCACATGGTTTCCAAAGAAAACAGTGCGCGTTCTAGACTATACGTGATGTAGAACTTGCATGCAGTTAGCCTGTTAGAGCCACAAAAGTGAATAACTAAGTGGAAAGCAAGAGCTAGATTGGCTGTGCTGGTGCTGGGACAGCGTTCTCTAGTTATTATATGACACAAAATTTATTCTACAATCACAGTATGATACTTGCCAACTGTGCACCATGAGCGATTAGAACCCAAGAGTCACTTGGGCCCCCATTGGTGTTGCGAGCCTGATGGTAAAAGGAAAATATTGTAACACTGAATTAATCTTAACAGCTAGATAACCATTCATCCGAAGTGTTTTTGTAAAATATAGGTTCTGGTCTTCAAAATGTTCTGTAGTGATTACGCTACATTTACTTACACTACCAGACACATGCAGTATACAGTGCATCTCAGTGTAGTTGTTCACTTCATAGATCAGTCACAGCTGTTACGAGGGGTGTGATGGCGCAACAGTAATGCATCTTGGTGCCTGACTAAACCATCGAAACATATCTACTAAAAGAAGGCTAAATTGGGGTTCTGTATGCCGCCACACAGTTAATATACAACATGAACAACAAAGGTCCCAACACACTTCCCTGGGGCACTCCTCAAAATACTCCTGCATCAGTCGATCACTGTCCTTACAAGCCGGCCGCTGTGGCCGAGTGGTTCTACATGCTTCAGTCAGGAACTGTGCTGATGCTACGGTCGCAGGTTCGAATACTGCCTCGGGCATGGATGTGTGTGATGTCCCTAGGTTAGTAGGTTTAAGTAGTTCTAAGTCTCAGAGACTGATGACCTCAGATGTTAAGTCCCATAGTGCTTAGAGACATATGATCTATTTTTTTGTATTTACAAATAATATGCTGTGTCCATCCAACCAATAAATCCTCATTCCAGTTAGACATTTCACTTGATACTCCATTCATTAATAAGCATTTGTGTAGTACTGAGTCAAATGCCTTTCGGAAATTAAGAAACACTATATCTAACTAACTGCTTTGATCCATGGCTTTCAGAATGCCACATGAGAAAGACATGAGTTGGGCTCCAAATATTCGATGTTTTCGGAATCGATGCTTGTTGACATGGAGGAGATCACTCTGCTCGCAATATATTACTACATTTAAGATCTAAATATGTTCTAAGATTCTACACAAACGGATATCAAGGACAATAGACGGTAGTTTTGTGAACCATTTCTGCTGCCCTTCCTGTAGATTGGTGTGACCTGCGCTTTCGTCCAACGACCGGGCGCTGTGTGTCTAATTTTTGCATGTTTGTATGTTTTTACATGTTTTTTGCCCTGGAAGTGAATTTAATAAGATTTTTATGTAAATTTGGGCTACCTGCAAATATTATATCGTGTCCATGGATGGATAAATAAATAAAACACCTTCTACTTTCGGACTACAAAGATCCTTTGACGAAGAGGATTGAATGCTGCTGAGTACTCACACTCGGATTACTTCACAGCTGAGCGTTATAAAATATTTCTGGTCATTATATTCATTATATAAATTCATTCCGTAACTTAAAACCAGTCGTGACTATTCCTATAATTGTACTGACTGGCGATCACTTTTGCTATCTTTGGAGTAGCGGCACAGCTGTTTTTGGCAACGTGCAGAATGTCGCTGGCGACTTGAAAGTGACAAAGGCAGCAAATAGATTGGCGTCTATGAGTCGTTTATTTATTGTTTATTTTCTGTGGGATTAACGTAGTTATAATCATTGTCCAACTGATGTCTTAAGCCGTGAATCAAGACTGTTGGTAAAGTGTGTATGCTACTTAACTTTTTTTTTATGGACTGTTCATTACTTTTCCGGCTGTGAAAAGCATGAGTATAGTAACTCAGTGGCAGTAAAAATGTTCGAGTAATTGTCGTCATGAACCGTATTTTGCAGAATTGCCGTTTTGGTGTAAAATGAAAGACATAAAGGCTGGGAAGAAGATAAGGATCGAAGACGTAAGTTTCTCTAATTAAGGCTGTTACATTCATCTTTCAAATAGACCAGCTACTTGGTTAACAATTTTAAATATTACGGATTAATTTTCCACGACAAATTTTTTTTCCCTCAGTGTTTTTGTAGCATATTGTTTCGGTTTCATCAGTATATGATTGTAGCTGCACATACAAAAATAGAATTGACTGAGGATCAGACATTCATATATGCTGACGTCGACTCGCTTTCATTTACTTTCGGAACACGAAGAATGACTTCTTGTTTGGTTTGTGACACATGTGAACAATCATTGAATCAGCTGATACCAAAGTTCTGCTTTGGCCCAAGGCGGACATATTCCACTCGTCGAAATATATGTAGTAGTAGTTATAGTAGTTTTGTTTATCTTTATATCTCTTTTACAAGGATATTAGGCGTGTCAGAGTATTACAATTTAAGACTAACAAAAACAAAGTAACTCACATATACAGACTTACTTGTCTAGAATGACAAAGATCAGTAACGTAGTTGGCTATGGCTTATAGCAGAAAACGTCCTAGCATTTAAGAAGACCATCGAACACATAAATTAGGATGGCTGCGTGGAGATTAGAGACTCCACTCTCCTAGTGTAAGTCCACTCTGTAAAGTGGTGCAACCTCATTCAGTTTAACCCTAGTGTACAATACTGTTTTACAAATAAGTTATTTGATAATGATAAAAGGGTAAAGCAACACTGTTCATTCATTTCTCATGACCAGTCATTGCACACATTATAAACACATTGTTTCGTAACACTACACACACTATCAACTGATAACAGGACCATCTTGCGCACTGCAGCTTCCTATTTGCTGGCTGAAAAACTGAGTCAGTAATCCTCTGTAACGAGTGATGTCTTGCGCTCATGAAGAGGATAAGATGTTAGTATTAAACATTGCTTCGGTGGTACATTTTTCCAGAAAATGAAAAAAAAAGGAACTATTGTAATTTAGTTTTATGTAGGATGGTAGATGTTACATTATTATTATTATTATTATTATTATTATTGGGTTAAATTTTTTCCAGATCCCTATTCTGTGTTGTATAAATAATCCGTCAGTGTATAACTTTTTTGGGTTAATGTGTATTTTTAACTTTCTTTTTAAATAAGTTTGTTTGAGTCATTTCTTTAATCTTATTTGCTAACTTACAGTTTTATTCCTTGGTAGAGAATTATGTTTTGAGTTTTGTATTTATTCTTTCTTGGTGAATATAAGTTCAGTCTAGATCTTGTTCCATGATCGTGGACATTACTGTTTTAGCAATAATTACCAATGTTATTTTTTATGTGTAAAACTGTTTGGTAAATGTATTCACATGGTGCAGGTTAATTCCCCAGTTACAGTGATCTCAACCCCTATTTTTGGTTATTTATTCTTATGGCCCTCTTCTGCATCTTGAAAACTGTGTTCACATTTTGTGCATTTGATCCCCAGAAAAGAATTCCATAGTTAAGACTAGTATGTAACTAAAACTGGCTGATACTGATGACAGGACCTGAAGGGTGTAACATGCTGATGACATTCTGTTTGCAAGGATCTTCAACTGAGAATCCTTATCCATTCCTATAAAGTTTGCAGGGTCGACAGAAGCGTCCGATCCCACGCGTCGGCTTTGACCCGTGACGTAAGGGTGTTGTCGTGTGTGACGTCATGACGGCGCGGAGTTTGGTTTGAGTGTGGCTGTCTCCAGTTCTGTTTTATCTTATTTTATTTACTTTTCTGATCTGTTCGTTCTATCTCTTGAGATTTTTTTTTTTTTTTTTTTTTTAAAAAAACACTTATTACTTATTTTAATTATCTGTTTCCTCGAATTTCTGTTTTAGTTTATTATATTTATCTTTCTGATCTGTTCGTTCTATCCCGTGAGATTTTTTTTTAAAAAGACAAAAAACACTAATCAGCTACTGAAGCATCTTTATCTTCTATGGGTTGCAGGGGTTACGACCCCTGGGGAGGTGGGTGGATATTCATGCATGGCTGTCTTCACTTACACGTTGTAGCTACACAAGGCATCTAAATTTGTTTATATTTAGTTTGCCCCCACCCAAAACACCCCATTTCCCGCGCTTGTCCCGTTAGTGTCATTAGGCTTCTTGTGGAAAGTGTGTGTGTTTGTTTTTGTTTCCGCCATATTTGTGACATGATGGGTCAAAGCAGACGGGTGGGATCGGACGCTTCCGTATTTCCAGTTTGCTTTTGTTGCACTGCATATAGTGCTGCCCCCTCTATTTTCCCTCAGACTGAAATCAGGGCTTTTTTTCTTTTTCTTCAGAGCCATTTTACTCTTTATTGACCAATTGTAACCTTTCCCGGAGGGTTTGATTTATTTTCTCTGCAACGCATTCACTTGTTTTCTCAGTGACTGTGATATTACTGTCATCCTACATGACTAACACAAGTGAGGCGGTGTACACCATGAACAGTATTTGTCCTAAAATGCTATCCTGAGGAGCTGCTAAATTGATAATTTGGCTTTAATAAACGTTAGAAAGATCTGAAACTATTCCTGTAACACATTTGTATTTGTGAAGAACATAAAGTACCACTTTTGTGAATTCTACGATGGCTAATACCTTGCTGCTACCACTTTGAAAACCAAATTGTGATTCACTTAAAATGTTCTAGTAACTCATTAATCTGCCTTTCAAAACTGATTTTGTTGTTTTAAAGAATGGTGACATTAGGAAAAAGGGCCACTAAATTTTCTATGTTTCCTGGGGTCAGCAGAGTTGTCCGATCCCAACTGGCTTTGACCTGTGATGTAAGGGTGTTGTGCTGTGTGACGTCATGACAGCATGGAGTTTAGTTTGAGTTGGTTGTTTTTGTAGATGTCATCTTGTTGTGTTACAGTGCAGAGTTTGGTTTGAGTTTGTTGTGTTTGTGGGTGTCGTCTTAGTGCGGTTGATGGTGTCCTCTGGTGCTGTCTGTATGATCCACGTGTTATGAGGTGTATTGGGTTCATTTGAGTGTCGTTGGTTGCAGTATGAATTAATTTGTATTGACTGTGGTTGAAGAACAGAATCTAGTTTCAGTGAGTTACCTAATTTTTTTATTATGATTGCGGTATCTATTGATGTTATTGGTTTGCTGTTCGTTGTGCGGTAAGGTCTTTAATGTATTTTCTCGCTTCTTTTGTTAGGTATGGATATGACAGTGAAATTTAACAGTTCGTGGTTGTGTGCTGTGATGGGGGAGGACATGATGTCCCTCATAAAATTTTGGCAGATGTTTGGACTGCTGGTCAAAATAGTCAAGTGCAGTGTCTGTAAAGAGAATATGCTGTTGGCCAGAGTTCCGGTGCTGAAGTGATAACCTTTGGTGCCCCATTAGATGGAGTACCTGGTTCAAGAAGTCTAGGTTGGTCGTGAGAGAGATTATTAGTCTCCAGCTGGTTTATAGGTGTGGGGGGGCCATTATTTCGTGGGGGTGGGCATGCAGATTGTGTTTTCAAGGTTTTGGAGGGGAGTACGAAGAGGGAATTAGTGGGGTTGATTGAATAGTATATAGAGGAGGGGAGTACAATAGTGTCAGAAGCTCTTTTGTCTTATAGAGGGTCAATCGAGAATTTAGAGACTGGGGCGTGTACTAATACAATAGAGGGATTTTGCGGGGTGGTTAAATCAGTCACAGGGAGGGGGAAGAGGCACTCTTCTGACCTGCAATCTCATCTAGATGAGATGTGATTATGTTGCGGAGGGTCTTTTTTTGGTTGTAGTATGTGCTTGAGTTTCTGTATCTTGTGATTTTTTTTTTTTTTTTTTTTTTTTTTTTTTTTTTTTTTTTTTTTTTTTTTGGGCCGGGGGGGGGGGGCTGAGGATTGGGAGAGGCGGTTGGGGTTGGTAGGTGGTGGGTGAGTTGGGAGGGGGTTTTTGTGGGGGAGGGGGGGGACACTGTGTTTGAGGCTGTGTTTGCATTTGATTGTGGTGGCTGACATGTGTAGTGCTGGAATTTTTGCGCGGTAAGTAGTCGTTTTTTTGGGTCTGTTCTTCACGAGTTGTGATGTCTTGTGGGGTTTTTCATGTGTTTTTGGTATGGTGTTATTTATCGCTGGTGTAGGTGTTATGTTTTGGTATTATCACTTCTGGTTGATTTATGTAGCTTAAGGGAAGTATCAGAGTCCAATGTTTTAGTTGTAGATACATTTTGGTATCATGAGCTGTTGTTGACCTATTTAGGTCAAGGAAAGTGTCAGATTCCAATGTATGTTGTCATAGTTGTTTTGGTACTGTCACTTGAAATTGACCTGTATAGGTCACGGGAAGTGTCCTATTCCAATGTGTCAACGTAGCTCTGTGTGTTTTGGTATCGTCAGTTTTAGTTGACCTATATAGGTCAAGGAATGTGTTAGATTCCAATTTTTGTTATTGGTGTTGGTTTTGAGGGATTGATAGTTGTGGTATAATTATAATTTTTGGGTGTTGTTGGTTTTTATTTCATGCTATCGATAATTGCGGTTGAGCTATGTAGGTGAAGGGAAATGACCGATTCCTGTGGATATTGTGAGTGTAGCGGAATGTGGGAATTTTGTGTTGTTTCTATGTCATCATTTTGTGTGGCTTCAGGTTGTGGTGTGTGTGTTTATGTGTTTATATTCAGTTTGTCCCCACCCAAAAAAACCCAATTTCACCACGCTGATCCCGTTAGTTTGATTATATTTTTTGAGGGAGATGTGTTTGTTGTTTTTATATGTATTTTTGTGTTTGTTGACGTGTTTATGTAATGATGTTGTAGGCGCCATATTGGAGATGTTGAGACTGGTTGTTTTTGCCATATTGGTGACGCATGGGTCAAAGCAGACGGGCGGAATCGGACGCTTCTGTAATCCCGTTACCTATCTTTAGCAGCGGTACAACTCTCGCATGTTTTAAAATTTTAAAATTCTCAGATGTGAAGGAATCCTTCATTATGCTTTTTAAGGGAGCTTGTATGCTCTTTATCCATTATTTCAGCACACACATTAATACTTCATGTAAGACTGCTGACTTTCCATTTTTTTAGTTTTTGTACAGTTTTACTGATTTCATGCATTGTTGTTGGTAGCAAAAACATTATTTACTGGTCTCATAATTGCTTTTGTGAGTTTTTGCTGTAACATCTCTGTAATACTTGAAGAATTTTCATACATGTAGTTTGCCAGGTAGTGTGGATCATTTATTACTTTGTCCCCCTCTGCTATCAGTACATTGTTATGCCTTTGTTTGTATCTCCATCTTCCTTTCTTATGACATCTTGGACTGCTTTGCCTTTATTCTCTGCATTGTATATTATTTTGTCATATACTTTTTTGCAGCAATCAGCACATTCCTATAAATATTTTTGTACCTACAATAGAAATTCAAGACTGTGGTGCTTCATGACTCTATCATGGAACTGAGGCACGTCTACATCTACATATACACTCCACGAACCACTGTGAGGTGCATGGCAGAGGGTTTATCCCACTGTGTCAGTTATTAGGGTTTCTTCCTGTTCTGTTCACATATGGAGTCCAGGAGGAGTGATTGTTTGAATGCCTCTGTGCTTGCATTAATTATTCTAATCTTATCTTCACAATCTCTACTGAGCAATGTGTAGAGGGTTATAGCATATTCCTAGAGTAATCATTTAAAGCTGGTTCTAGAAACTTTGTTAACAGACTTTCTCGGGATAGTTTACATCTATCTTCAAGAGAGTTCCAGTTCAGTCTCTGCAATATCTCTGTGACATGATGCCCTTCTCTTTATGAGTTGAATACCCCCTGTTACTCCTATCTGGTATGGGTCCCACGCATTTGAGCAGTGTATTAGAACCGGTCGAGAGTGAGATTTGTAAGTAGTCTCCTTTGTAGATTAATTACACTTTCCTAGTATTCTACCAAAAACCAAAGCCTACCACCTGCCTTACCCATTACTGAACCTGTGTGATCATTCCATTTCATATCCCTACAAATTATTATACCCAGGTATTTGTAAGAGTTGGCCAATTGTAACAGTGGGCCATTGATACTGTCGTCATAGGATACTACATTTTTCCGTTGTGTGAAGTGCACAATTTTACATTTCTGAACATTTAGAACAAGTTGCCAGCCTCTGCACCACTTTGAAATCTTATCAAGATCTGACTCAATGTTTGTGCAGCTTCTTTCGGGTAGTATTTCATTATACATAACGGCACCATCTGCAAAAAGCCCAAGTTTACTATTAACATTGTCTGCAAGGTCATTATTATACATCATGAACAGCAAGTGTCCCAACACACTTCCCAGGGGCACACCTGAAGTTACTTGTACATCTGACAATGACTTTCCATCCAAGATGTCATGCTGAGTCCTCCCTATGGAAAAGTCCTCAGATCTATTCACAAATGTTGCCAGATACCCCATACAATTGTACTTTTGATAATAAGTGTAGGTGTGGTACTGAATTACATGATTTTTGGAGAATGAGGAGTACTGCATCTACTGACTACCTTGATCCATGGCTTTCAAATGTCAAGTTAGGAAAGCGTGAGTTGAATTTCATACGATTATGTTCTTGAAATCTGTGCTGCTTGGCATTGAGGAGGTCATTCTGTTCAAGATACCTCATTGTGTTTGAGCTCAGAATATGTCCTAAGATTCTACAACAGATCAATGTCAACGATATTGGATGGTAGTTTTGTGAGTCATTTCTATTACCCTTTTTGTAGGCATGTGTGACCTGTGCTTTTTTTGAAGAACTGGGCACAGTTTTTGTTTGAGGGATGTACAATAGATTATAGTTAGAAGAGGGACTAACTTGGTTGCAAATTCACTATAGAATCTGACAGGAATTTAGTTGGTCTTTGGAGCTCTGTTCAGTTATAATGCTTTCAGCTGTTTCTTGACAACACTGGCATTAAATACTAATTTTATTCATCTTTTCAGTGGTATGAGAATGAAATTGGTGCAATTCTAGTGGGTTTCCCTTTCTAAAGGGACATTTAGAAACAGAATTAAGCATTTGAGCTTTTGCTTTGCTACTCATAGTTTCAGTTCCTGTTTGATTCTCTAGGGAGTGGACCCCCCAGGGGGCTCACGGTTCTTTCGTGAGTACGTGCGTGGCGAACATGGGGCCCCGAGCTATTGCAGCCTTCCTTCTTTCCAGGGCTGCATTTCCTTGCCCTTCCCCTCCTTTCCTCTCCTTGCTCCTTCCCCTTCGCCTTCTCCTCTCCCTCTCTTGGTGTCCTTACTTATGTTGGCCCCACTATCCTCCTGGTTATGTTGGTTTTGCAATTTAGTTTTGTTGCGTAATCACCTCATCCTTTTGGCATTTCCTGGTCCCCCTCTGGGGTTTGACTACCATTACTAAATTTCTCTTCCATAGTGTGAGCCATTTTGGGAAGAGCACCTTACCTAGTGCCTCTGACATGTACCCTCCTAGTTCATTCCACCTTTTCTTTCACGTCGTTGTCTGATGCTACGGTGCATAGCCAGCATGGTAGCCAGCCCGTGTGGTGGGGTCGCTATGTACCCTTTTGGTTGAGGCCCCTGAACACACAGGGATCACACTTCTGATACCTGAGCTGTGACCTCCTCATGTAACCCTAGGGGTGGTTGCTTGTCATCCTGGTCGGAACTCCCAGCAATGGCCACCGTGTCAGACCGCCCTTGCTGTGGCTGGGTGGCGCCCGTGAGGAGAGCCCCCGATTGGAGTGGGTGGTATTAGGGCGGACACTATGCAAATGAAATGCATACGGGTTCAGAACTCTGGCCATTCTTCTGCGGGCATCTCTCTGATTGGAACTGATACTTTTAGTGCTGCTTCTCCTGCCCCTTCGGCCTTCCCTTCCATGGCTACCCCCTGGGAGGAGGGTCAGGCCCGTCGGCTAGGGGCGAAACCTTTCCCTTGCTATCTGGTTTGCACCAGGACTGATGGGGATACTTTCACCAATACCGAAACTTTATTCTTTGTGGAACACATTAAAGACAAGTTTGGTGAAGTGGACTCCCTGAGCAAGATGCGGTCGGGTTCATTGTTGAACAAAACTGCTTCAGCTGCCAAGTCTGCTGCCCTTCGCGCCTGTAACCATCTTGGCACAACTGTTGTGTCCATTACCCCCCACCAGTCTCTAAATATGGTTCAAGGTGTGATTTTTCACAGGGACCTCATCCTTCAAACTGATGAGGAACTTCAGGACAATCTCGGGTGGCGGGGTGTTCACTTTGTTAGGCGTGTTCAGAAGGGTCCGAAGGACAATCGCATAGATACTGGTGCCTTTATCCTGGCCTTTGAAGGGGACACCCTACCTGAGAAAGTAAAGATTATGGTTTATCGATGTGATGTGAAGCCGTACATCCCACTTCCTATGAGGAGTTTTAAGTGCTTGCGTTTTGGACATGTCTTTCCGCTGTTCGCAGGCCCCTCTCTGTGGTGACTGTGGACGTTCACTCCATTAGGGGAGTTCCTGTGTTCCCCCTCCTGTGTTTGTGAATTGTCATGGCAATCATTCTCCACGTTCACCAGATTGCCCAGTATATAAGAAGGGGAAAAGAAGATACAGTAGTATAAGTCCCTTGATCGTTTAACCTACACTGAGGCTCATAAGAAGTATGCACGTTTTCACCCTGTGTCCATGACGTCTAGTTATGCTTTAGTTACATCTTCACCCCATCCTCCCCCTTCCTTACTCCAGTCCCAGACCTCTCTCCTCCCTCCCTCCCCTGCGGCTCCCACACCTTCTCCTCCAGGCGCTGCTCCCCCTCCCCAGCTGGAAAAGTGTCCCACTTCTTCGGCGTCTGCCGGTTAAGGGCGTCCCTTCCGGGATACCCCTTCCCGGCACCTTCCAGGCCAACGGTCTGTTGCCACACGACAACTGTGAGAACCACAGTCTGTTGGCCCCCAGGTCGCCCGATCTCTTTCTGTTCCCGATCTTGCTACAGCTGGCTCATTTATGCCACATGCCAGGTCGCCCGATCTCTTTCTGTTCCCGATTTTGCTGCAGCTGGCTCCTTTATGCCATGTAGCCCTCCTCGATCTCAAACAGAAAAGAAGAAGAAACGTAACGGCACAAGGAGCCTCTGGTGTCACCAGAGGTCCCATCCCCGGTTTCACAATCAGATTCTGACCTGTTGTTCATGGATGTCGCCCCCTCCTTGTCGGTGACGGATGGTGACCCGGTGGCATGACTGGCTTTAGCCTGTTCAACCCCCATTTGCATCATCGTTCTGTGGTTATCCAATGGAATTGTAATGGATATTACTGTCACCTTCTGAAGTTGAAATTCCTTATTTCGTCTTACTCTGCAGCTTGTGTGGTTCTACGGGAATCTCATTTTACTGATGAGCACTTACCGACCCTCTGTACATCCCGTGTTTTTTGTCGAAATCGGGTCGGCCCCCTGTGGGCTTCTGCTGGCGTTTGTATGTTGGTCCATACAGATGTTGCTAGCACATGGATTCTTCTTCAAACTACATTGGAAGCGGTTGCTGTTAGGGTCCACCTGGATGCTGAGGTCATGGTTTGCAATCTTTATCTCCCTCCTGACAGGACTCTTACATCTGCTGCCTTAACTGCCCTTTTTCAGCAACTTCCTCCTCCGTTCCTCCTTCTCGGGGATTTTAATGCTCATCATCCCTTGCGGGGCAGTGCATTTCCATCTAGACGAGGTCTTCTCACAGACCAGTTTATTGCAGACCACAACTTGTGCCTTCTTAATGATGGCTCCCCTACCCATTTCAGTACCGGTCATGGTACCTGTTCTGCCATTGATCTTTCTCTTTCTTCTCCCTCCCTCCTTCCTTCATTAAACTGGTCACCACACGACGACCTTTGTGATAGTGACCATTTCCCGTTGATTCTCTAGCTCCCTTCCCACTCCCCGATGGACAGATTACCTCGTTGGTCATTCCAACGCGCCGATTGACCTGTATACACTGCACTGGTCGTGATTTCTCCCTCTTTGTCGGGTTGTATTGATGACGTCCTATGTGACGTGTCTGACACACGACTGTTCGCACTGCTAGCCTTGCTGTACCGCGCTCATCTGGACTATTTCGCCGCCGGCAAGTCCCGTGGTGGAGTACGGCCATTGCCATTGCCATCCGTGATCGCCGTTGAGCTTTGCAACACCTTAAGAGGCACCCTCTGTTGCCAACATTATTACCTTTAAATGCCTTCATGCTAAAGCCCATTATTTAGTCAAACAGAGCAAATGGATTTGTTGGGAACGCTCTGTTTCTTCCCTTGGTTCTACTGTCCCTATGTCACGGGTATGGTCTACACTTCGCTCTCTCCAAGGTTTCCATCAGCAGTCCACCCTTCCAGGCCCTCACCTCCCAGATGGCCTTTGTATGGACCCACAGATTCTTGCGGAACATCTTGCGACCCATTTTGCAACGGCATCAGCATCAGCCTCCTATCCGGCTGCTTTCCTTCATCGGAAACAGCGGGCCGAAGCTTCTGCCGTAAGTTTTACCCCTTGTCAGCCAGAATCTTACAACGAACCTTTTACTGAATGGGAATTTCTTTCTGCACTTTCTTCTTCTCATGATACGGCCCCTGGCCCAGACTCTATTCATAACCCATTGCTTCAACATCTCAGTGCTCCAGAATGGCAACATCTTCTCTGGGTGTTTAACCGTATTTGGCTCCAGGGTGACTTCCCTTTTCAGTGGAGGGATAGCATCGTGGTTCCTGCCCTTAAGCCTAGTAAGAACCCCCTATTTGTTGAAAGCTATTGGCCAATTAGTCTGACAAATGTTGTTTGCAAGTTACTAGAACAGATGGTAGCCGAATCTCGGGATCTATTGTCCCCTTACCAGTGTGGCTTCTGAGAGAGACAGTCTCCGATCGATCATTTATTTTGCTTGGAATCCGCAGTTCGGCAGGTTTATTCCCAGCGCCGCCATTTGGTTGGAGTATTTTTCGACCTTCACATGGCCTATGACACGGCTTGGCGCCATCACATCTTACTTACACTTCATTAGTGTGGTCTTCGGGGCCCACTCCCGATTTTTATCTGCCATTTCCTGTTCCATCGATCGTTCAGGGTTTGGGTTGGTACTGTTTTTAGTTCTCCATGGACCCAGGAGACTGGCATTCCACAGGGTTCTGTATTGAGTGTACTTCTTTTCCTCATTGCTATCAATGGACTTGTGGCCTCTGTCGGGTCTTTGGTCACCCTTGCTCTGTATGTGGATGATTTCTGCATTTGGGTTAGTTCCTCTTCAATGGCCTCTGCAGAGCGGCAACTCCAGGGAGCTATACGGCGTGCCTCTGCATGGACCCCTCTCACACGGGTTTCAATTCTCTCCTTTAAAATCGCGGGTGGTCCACTTCTGTCAATGTACTATGATCCACCCCGATCCAGAGCTCTATCTCGATGCACAACGATTGCCTGTGGTCCCACAGTTTCGTTTCCTGGGTCTTCTTTTCGACAACAAGCTCACTTGGCTACCCCATATCAGACTTCTGAAGGCAGGATGTTTCCGTAAACTTAATGTTCTTCGCTTCCTTGCCCACACCTCTTGGGGTGTGGACTGCTCCATCCTTCTCCGCCTTTATCATGCTTTAGTTCTGTCTCGCTTGGACTATGATTGTCAAGTTTATGGTTCGGCTGCTCCTTCCACACTGCACATGCTGGATCCAGTCCACCATCGTGGATCTGTTTGGCCACCGGTGCCTTCCCTACTAGCCCTGTTGATAGTCTCCTGGTTGAAGCTGGGATCCCTCCCCCCTCCTTTTCTGTTCGGCGGTCCCAGCTTCTGGTGTCTTATGCAGTTGCTGTCCGTTCCTCTCCCACTTATCCTTCCTATTCTATCCTGTTCCCAGACCATGGACGTCACCCTTGGTTGGGTTTAACGGTTGGGCTCCACCTTGCATCTCTTCGCCATGATTTTCAGCTTCCTTCTTTGTCCTGTCTTCCACGACTCCCCCCCCCCCCTTCCCCCCGGTTAGTTCCTCGGCCCCGAATTTGGATGGATCTCTGCTGAGGACCGAAAGATTCCATCCCCCCTGATGGTGTTCTGTTCCTTTTTCCGGTGAATTTTATGGGACTTTCGGGATGCTGTTGTTTTTTACACCAATGGCTCTAAGTGTGCTGATCATATGGGATATGCCTTCACGTCCTCTGTTGGCATGGAAAATCATCTGCTGCCATCTACATGTGGGGTGTTTACTGTGGAATTGAAGGCAATTTCCCAGGCCCTTTCCTTTATTAAACAGTCCCATCACAACCGCGTTTTGTTATGTATGGCCTCAATGAGTGGCCTTCTGGCTATTGACTGGTGTTTTTTGCGCCATCCCTTGGTCTCTGCCATCCATGACCATCTCGCTGATCTTCACCGTGCTGCTTGTTCCGTTGACTTCATTTGGGTCCCTGGCCATGTGGGTATCCCAGGTAATGAGCTTGCTGATCGTTTGACTGAGGGAGCAGTCACTTACCCTCCATTCTCTGTAACCCCTCCTGCAGCGGATTTATGGCTTCACATCAAATCCCACTTTGCACAATCATGGGCCAACTCTTGGGAGGCTACCTCCCTGTCTAATAAACTTCGTGCGGTTAAGGTGACACCAGGCCCGTGGCGTTCTTCCTTTCGCCTCTCCCGAAAGGACTCGACCACACTGTGTCGTCCTGCATCAGCCATACCAGGCTGACAAATGGTTTTCTTTTGTGTAATGAGCCACCCCCACTTTTTGGTTGTGGAGCCTTCCAATCAGTAGCCCACATTTTGGTGGAATGCCCCCTTCTTTTGGCTCTCCGTACTGACTACAGCCTCCCTCTCACTTTACCTTTAATGTTGGCTGACGATTCCCGGATAGTCAAACTGGTTCTCAGTTTCCTCCGGGAAAGTGGATTTTATTCTCAGTTTTAAGGTTTTTAATCTCACTCTGGTGTTCGGGCAGGGCATTAAGCGTTGGGGTATCTCCCACTGTATGCTGTGTTTGGAGATTCCTTACTCCCTTCCCTGGCCAAGATCCTCTTTTCTTCCCCTTTTACTCACTTTTTATCACTTTTTAGGATTGGTTAGTCTCCTTTTCCCATACACACTTCTACATTCTAGCGGTTGAACACTTTTAAGTCGCAAGTGTCTTGCCTCTACTGCTTCAGAGGTGATATATTTCCTGCCTCTAGCATAGTGTTGGGGTCGCTCTCTTGCTGACTTACCTCATTTTGTTTTTACCATTGACGACATGACTGCACTTTTACATTTTTTAGCCTTTTCCCTTTTATCGTTCTGACTTTTCTGAGATGTCACACTATCTGAATGGACCACATTTGAAACAAGGGACTGATGACCTAGCTGTTTGGTCCCTTCAACCCCAATCAACCAACCAACCATCTAGGGAGTGGACACTAACTTTAGTGCCCCTAACAGCCTTTATATATGACCAGAATTTCTTCGGGTTTTGTGAAAGACCACTTGACAATATTCTGGTGCGGTAGTCATTGAAGTCATCATGCATTGTTCTCTTCACATTCAAATGTTTTTCATTCAGCATCTCTCTATCTACAGCCCTGCACTTTTGTGTTACCGCTATTATGCAGTAAGCTCAGTTTATTGACAGTGATTGTATACCATGGAAGTTCCTCCCATTATAAACTGATCTGCTGGGTAGATATATATCCAGTGCATGGTCAACTATTCCTGTAAATTTAGTTCTTCTGCATGCTGCTGCCTTGTGCTGAAAGTTTCAAGTTCCTCATTGAGATATGGCACTGATTTTTTTCCTCACATTTACTGAACATATATATGACTTTCTGCATGGTTTAATTGTCCTTTGTACTTTGGTAATCATTGTTATCACAGCTGCACAATACTCACTGATATCAGTTTAGGGTTTGGGAGGACTTCTTAATACCTGCTGAATCTATTTGTTTTTGCGAGGCATTGGTACTGATATGGCTACTTTTGTGAATGTCTTTTCAAAGTTCAGTTTAAATAATGTTGACAATCTAGAGAATTTCAAATTTACGTTGGTTTCTATGTACATTTCATCTCAACTCTGGTTTGACAGTTCTTTCTAAAAGTCGAATATTTTGATTTTTTATAAATGTCTTTTGTAAGCTTGTGCAGTTCCAGGAACTTTTTCATACATGATATTATTATTATTATTATTATTATTATTATTATTATTTTGCAGGAATGTGTACAAAATGTACGCTCAATAAATACAGTTACTGTTATGACAAAATACTCATTTTCTTCGCCAGTTTGTAGCCAAACTGGCACCTTTCTTTCTTTCCTTTTACCATGTTCCATAGATACCATTCAGAAAAAGAAACTTCAGGGATGTGAAATGAGTCAAGGAATACGTTAACAACAGACAAACAAATCATAGAAACAGTCTGTGTACTATATACAGTACATCATTACACTGCTTAATCCTATTCAAGCATACACCAGCTAATTTTAAAGTAGCCAGCTATTTGGAAGAAAGCAGATGTTGATCTTCTATTGGTGGTTTAATGTTCACTTGATGATACTAATATTTTTCAAAGAAAATATTTGCAATAGATTACTACTTGTTATGCATCTTTACAATGGACACTGCTGTTTGTCATGTAAGTAACAGAACTTACAAACCATTTAAACTGGATACACAGTTGATTTGTGGAAAGAGTGGCTCATGAAGAATATTTTTAATTTTCTTTCGATATTTTTGAGGTTTACAATCTTGCTTTATGTTAGATGGTAGCTTGTTGACTTTCTTTGTGCCAGAGTACATAACTCTTCACATTCTGAATCCTAGACAAGAAAGCCAAGCCAGCATGAAAATTAGTCTTAAGACTGAAATTGTGTTTGTGTATGTCATGGTTTGCTAGCACTAATTTTTACTATCGGTATAAAAAAAACAAACTATTAAGACCTTTTAATGTACTGGAAAGTGAGTGCAAGAATTCAGATCACCTGAAAAGGTTTCTGTAAGATATGTGATCATCTGTTTATTGACCAGTATCAATATTGCATATAAAGTATCACATTGGTGCTTAAGCTCACAGCATTTCTCCATAAGTTTAATAAACACAACAGATATGCATAACAGGAGACTTGAGTCATCAATAATATATTCTCCTCCACAATTTGCAGCAGCCTGCCATTGCTGGGGTAACTTCTCAGTTCCACAACTGTAGAAATCGTGTGGTTTTGAGGCAGAGAACTTGTCGAGCCATGTGCGTTTTCATCCGTAAAGAAAGTTTCTTGAAGGTTATTCAATAGAGAGTGGAAAAGGTGAATATCTGAGGGTGCAAGATCAGCTGAATAAGGTGGTGTGGAATGACTTCCTATCCCAACTCCTGCATAGCGATTTTTTTTTTAAGCAGAATGCAGACAGGCATTATAGTGGAGTAAGATCACTTCATACAGTCGTACTGGTTGTGGTTCTAAGATTGTGTCTGCAAGAAATCTCAGTTGTTGACAGTAAATGTCAGCAGTGGTGGTCACACCTCAGCCAAGCAATACGTAGTATACCACACTGTCACTGTTTCACCAGATATCAAACATTATCTTTTGTGGAAGCTCACAGGTCTTTGCATGGGGAATTGCTGCTTTGTTTAGGCTCAACCATTCCTCTCTCTTCCTTATGTTAGCATAAAAACACCATTTCTTGTCACCAGTAGTGATACTCAATAGGAATGGTAGGTGTTGCTCATGAGCCCGAGCAAGCAGAGATGCACACTTGCCACCCACTGTTTTCTGTGATTTTGGCTTAGAGCATGCAACACCCTTACAACCAATTTTTTAATCTTCCCCATTGCAAGCAAATTTCCGAGGTGGAGTGATCTCAGTTCATCACATTTGCCAGTTCTCTAGTTCACTAATGCAGATCATTGTGGATTTAGCATTTAAACTGTTTTCATAGGTCATTTTGAATGTCATTAATTAAATGTCAAAAAGATCCTCCTCAAAACGAGAAAACAATTTTTTGCCGTGCTCTATCTAATGGCATTATCCCCATACACAAGCCAAATTCTTCTGGTTGCCTCCATTGCTGTCACTCCTCTATTGAACTCAAACAGAAGGATATGTCAGAAATGTCTGATTTGTCCACTTAACACTCCATTCACTGTATCCAAATGACAAAATGACATTATGTGAACTGCAATAGCAACAGTGAACTACAAATAAAAAATGACAGTTGATAAACAAACCCATAGCAACCTTAATACCAATATGCAAAACTAAAATGCTACAAACTTATGGACCAGCGTAATACTTAATTTGTTTTAAGTTCACTGCCCCACAATAATTCTGTAAGAGAATGTGGAGACAGGGATGAAAATAAGCACACACACGTCTTTAAGTAAATGTAACAAGATATACTTTTAATAGCAAATCATGTTGATCTTCACATCTTGATAAGTTTATCTATGTATTGACTCTTATTTTAACTTATTATCCAGCTGCACACAAGGAATTGTGCACTGTGTATAATCCAGCTTTCATTTACATGCAGCAGCTAATTTTATTTTGGTTTACTTACATGGAAAATAGATGATACATTTATATTTTGCAGGTAAAGGCCTTATTAAGTAGAGCTGTTCACATTAAGGACAAAAATCATGTCGAGGAGATGGTCAACAGGATTATCAGTGATGGGAAGGATAAATTGCAGGTATGTATGTGCAGCTTATAACTGCCTATTTAATACGTATGTGTTTGTTGTGTGTTGTTTTTGTCAGCTATGTCAGTTTTGTACAAATCTCTTCCAGGACACAGATCCTTTAACAGATATGTTTTAATCATTAATTTCCCCCTTTTTAAGGTGTCTACCATTTTTTGTACATCCATGTGATCCTTTCACTTTATGCCATCTGTATTTTTCAATACATTTCTGATAGATATCAGTCTGTTGTGCTATTGTGATGTGAAGATATAGTGGGTTTGTCAGGGAACTATTAGTGTTCAATATTTATAATCCATATAAACCCATTAAACAGCAAATGTATGAACTACTAGTAATTTACAGTAGGTAGTGTCATTAGTGTTAAGAAATAAGCACTTTAAAACATCCCCTGCTATGGCAATCCTGTCTGGTTGGTTTTTGGGTGTTATGATTATAGTGTTACGAGATAGAGCAAGAGGTATATCAATCTGTTATTGTTGAGGTCTGAAGACTGGTGTATTGCATCTCTCCACTCTATTATATCCTGTGCAAACTCCTTTCTCTCCAAATAATTACTGCAACCTACATCCTTGTGAATCTATGTAGGCTACTGTATTAATCTGTTGGTCTTCCTCCCCCTCTCACTCTCCTCCGGTACAAAATTGGTGATCCCGTGAGGCCTCAGAATTTGTCCTATCCCTTCTTTTAGTTAAGTTGTGCCACATATTTCTTGTCTCCCCAATTCTATTCAGTACCTAATGATTGATTACATGATCTGTCCACCTAATCTTCAGCATTTGGCTGAAGCACCACATTTCAAAAGCATCTGTTTTCTTCTAGTCTAAACTGTTAATTGTCCATGTTTCACTTCCATATGTGGCTGCACTCCACACAAATACTTCGAGAAAAGACTTCCTAACACTTAAATCAGTATTTAATGTTAGTAAATTTATCTTCTCCAGAAGCGCTTTCCTTGCAATTTCCAGTCTACATTTTATATCCTATGTCGACCATCAACAATTATTTTGCTGTCCAAATAGCAAAACCTATCCACTACTTTGAATGCCACCTTTTCTAGTCTAATTCCTTCAGCATCACCTGATGTAATTCAGCTACATTTCATTAGTCTTGTCTTGCTTTTGTTGATGTTCATTTCATAACCTCCTTCAAATGCATTTCCATTCTGTTCAGTTGCTCTTCCAAGTCTTTTACTGTCTGTGACAGAATGACAGTGTCATCAGCAAACTTCAAGACTTTTAATTCTTCTCCTACTCCAAATTTTTCTTTGGTATCCTTTACTGCTTGCTCCATGTACAAACTGAATAACATTGGGAATAGGCTGCGACCCTCTCCCACTCTCTTCTCAACAACTCCTTCCCTTTCATGCACAGACTCTTATAACTGCCTTCTGGTTTCTATACAAATTGTAAATAGCCTTTCGTTCCATGTATTTTACCCCTGCTACATTCCGAATTTCACAGAGAGTATCCTAGTCAATAATGTCAAAAACTTTCTATGAATCCACAAATGCTATAAATGTAGGTTTGCCTCACATGTTCCTACATTTCTCCGAAATCAAAATAGGTCTTCCCTTGAGGTTAGCTTCTACCAGTTTTTCCATTCTTCTGTAAAGAAATTATTGTCAGGATTTTGCAACCACGACTTATTAAAATGATAGTTTGGTAATTTTCACACCAGTCAGCAGCTGCTTTCTTTGGTATTGGAATTATGATATTCTTCTTGAAGTCCGAGGGTATGTTGCCTGTCTCATACATTTTGCACACCAAATAGAAGAGTTTTGTCATGGCTGGCTCTCCCAAGGCTATCAATAGTTCTGACGGAAAGTTGTCTTCTCCAGGGGGCTTGCTTCAACTTACGTCTTTCAGTGCCCTGTCGAATTTTCTCACAGTATTACCGTATTTACTCGAATCTAAGTCACGCTTTTTTTCTGGTTTTTGTAATCCAAAAAACCGCCTGCGGCTTAGAATCGAGTGCAAAGTAAGCGGAAATTCTGAAAAATGTTGGTAGGTGCCACCACAACTAACTTCTGCCATCGAATATATGAGCGCTACACAGGCACAAAGATAAATACTGGCACCAAAACCTCTGCCTCAGCAAAAAGGTAGAAGAATGTAAACATAATGCCGTGTATTCTTTCGTGTTTGCTGCTATATCATTTAAATCCTGTCTGCCAAATAAACTACGATACTAGAGTGAGACAACAGCAAACATGGAAGAATATACATATCATGTCACGTTTATATTCATATTATTCTTATGCTGAATAGTGATAGTCAGAAATGAAGCACGGCAACTGACTAGATTTTTAAATCTAAAATGACTCTAATTTCTGAGAAGAATGTAATGTACTAAAGAGGCGTCTGCAAAGATTTTCAAACGGAGAAAAATTTTCGCTTAACTCTCGTTCAGAACATCTTCTATCATACGCAGTATATTATTTGATTCTTGTTGATCATTATCAAAGAAAGCAGCAGTGTAAGTAACAACGAATATCAGTCTCTTGCCTTTGTTTCGCTTATGAGACAATTCCTCTCCTTTTTTGTATTGTAAGCGGCGGTAGCGCGCACAAAAGCGAGCCATGCCGCGAGCGGCTACAGGTCGTAAACACTCATTACCAGAATGCAACAAACAATGCATGATACAGTACAATAATGCAGTTTCAGCTTAGAGTGACGCAAACACCTATAACAAAGAGAACGGCACTTATCAGATCAAAGCCCAATAAGCAATCGATTCAAACCAGACGAAACACATGAAAAAGGAAGGGTACCCGTATAAATACAGACGGAGCGCCTGACACATAGCAATGGCTACTTGGTAAATCTTAACTCTTAAGCTTACGACTCGAACCAAACTACTGTAGCTGTATCTTCATCCATTCGACCTTAATTGTGTCTCATGTTACAATGGACCAACTTTGTTTCGGTTTGGAGGTGCGGTCTAAGACTTTCCTCTCGTCTTGAATTTCGAGTCTCAAATTCCAGGTGCGGTTTAGATTCGTAAAAATTTTTTTCCTTGATTTCGAGTCTCATTTTTCAGGTGCGGCTTAGATTCGAGTAAATACGGTATATCTCCCATCTCATTTTGATCTCCAGCCTCTTCCATTTCTGTAATATTACCTTCCATGTATAGACCTCTATATACTCCGTCCACATTTCAGCTTCCCCTTCTTTGCTTAGGACTGGTTTTCCATATGAACTATTGATATTTTAGAGCTGCTTCCCTTTCTCCAAAGTCCTCTTTAAATATTCCTATTGGAAGTATCTGTTTTTCCCCTGGTGAAATATGCTTCTAAGTCCTAACATTTGTCCTTTATTCATTACTGCTTAGCCATTTTGCTCTTCGTGTTAGCCTAATTTTTTAGACATTTGTATTCCCTTTTACCTGTTTCATTTGCTGCATTTTTATATTTTCTCCTTTCACCAGTTAAATTCAGTATCTCCTGTCTTATCGAAGGATTTATACTAAGCTTTGTCTCTCTACCTGTTTGATCATCTGCTGCCTTCACTGTTTCATCTCTTAAATCTACCCAATCATCTTTTACTGTATTCCTTCCCCTTGTTCTATTGCCTAATGCTCCCTCTGAAAGTCTCAACAACCTCTGCTTCTTTCAACCTATTCACATCCCATCTCCTGAGCATGTATCTGTTGTTAACTGTTGAAAATTGCCATGAAGGGTGAAGTGTGCCTCTAATTGTGAAGCTCCACTCTTTGGCTTCAGTTAAGCGTACAGTGCAAATAATAAACACCCTTCACAAATAAAATCATTAAACCTTTAAAAAAGAAGCATCGACAAATGACACCTGCACATATCGAGGAAAAAAAATTACACAGAAGGAGAGGCAATGAAGAAAAAATTTAACATAAATAAAACACACACACACACACACACACACACACACACACACACACACAGAGAGAGAGAGAGAGAGAGAGAGAGAGAGAGAGAGAGAGAGAGAGAGAGAGAGAGTTTACAGCTGTGCTGCAAACCTCAGCAATACCAAATTAATATAAGATAATGAGTAAGTTTAAGCCATCTGAAATCTTAAGTACCACGCTTAATTCAATACTGAAAACAGTACAAACTCATAAATTGATTACATACATTATGACAGGGGAGTGAACATGCATAGCAATAGGTGCATTATTGTCAGGACCCTTGTAGAAAATGTCAGGTTTTGTAATGGCTCATTTGCCAGGGTTGGTCAAAGAAACTGTAATAGACAGGATTTGGCATAAGGGGGCTTTGATTTTCCTGTTGGAGTTATCTTTTTTGTCATGGTCATGAACTACTTCAACTGTGATAGTCACATTGGCACAGAAAAGAATTTTATTTTGCAGTTTATGGTGCTCAGCATCATGATTACTGTCCTCAGTACTTTAAAATCTTAAACCATAGCACAGTAGAAAAGTCATGAAAGTATTTAAAAACTTTGGAATTTTAGATATTGGAAATGGCCATAAATAATTTAGATCTTAAAATTTTGTGAAAATTAAGTTTCTTTAAGAGAATAATTAAAAAGGTTAACTTATGAACAAATACCTGCTTGAGGCTTAATAACTACAAGAAATTCAGGACAGCAGTGGGCAGCTATGCAGTAAAATGTATACTGATTTGGTTAACCATTCAATGAAGAAAGCCCTTCAGTGGCAAACTGCCATTTATGAATTAAATTGCTTAATTGTACAGGTGTTTAAACTCTCAGCACAATATGCTCTAATGACTCTAAAATCTGATTCAGATTGCACAACAGTTTTACAACTTAAGAAACCACAAAGTTTTCTGTGCTGCAAAGGCATTCTAATGAATTTGCCCAGTATGAGGAAGTCACATAATTCTTAAGATTATGATAACCAAAGATTGAAACAGCTTTGCTTTCCAAAATGGTGTAAGAGAATGTATTTTAACTGCTCTTAGTAGGCTCAGTCAAACTGGAACACAAACACTAAGAAAGTTCACTCAACAGCTTGGCCTTGATTCACATTCAAATGTTAGTTACGAAATACCAGTCATTCTGAAGCTACCATTGCATATGCCTTGTGTTGCATTCACCCAAACTGCCAACTTCTACCAGAATGCGAAGACAAGCAGAATCAATTACATTTTAAATTTGTAGTGTTTCTTACAATGCAATAGCACAAGCTGTAGTAATGAAAAATAGCCAGGTTGATTACTACATGGACATTCCTGGTACAGGCAGGTAAGGGCATTCCACTGACTAGAGCTGCATGATGCATCGCAGTAACCATACAGGTGACTTGGTGTATAATCCTGGGCAGCCAGCTGTCTAAAACCCACTCCCACAGCCATTTCACAACAACTAGCCCCAGCTTGCTGCACTAGCACTCAGTTTTGCAACTTACTTCCTGGTGACTGGCCAAGTCGTAACTCCACGATTGCCGCTCTCCAGTCCGAACGCTGTCCTCTTAACGCTCCCTTCTGCTCTCCACACATGCCCTCTAGTCCACCCGGCTTGACTGTCAGTCAAAGATAATGACTCCTGCCGGGGAAACAAGATCAGTAGGAACCTGCACGGCTCACCCTCCCCACCCAAAGCTAGAAAGCCCTGATCCCCCAGGGAAGGACTTGGAAACAACTATAGTTAGATGCCACCTTTCAGCTGGGAGACATGTACCCTCAATGTCTTGCCTGTAACGAGGTGGCAGACCAAGAGGCTGACTGGATTTAGTACTTTACTCACCTCACAAAAGGTCGCACAAAGCAATGTGATAACTTGCGCAAAATGGCATCATCCTGTGCTCATACGACAGACTTACGGATAAAGACTTGGTCACTGACCTTTACCTTAAATAGGTGCTGACTCTTATAATAATGCTGCACCTGTCTGTGTTGTGCAAGAACGATATTGCTCCTGGCTCATTGCCATTCTTTTTGGATAATTTCAGGGGTGATTTTGTATGGAAGGATATTGTTTATGGACCACAAATTGACCCAGGGAGAATTGAGGGGGCAGCTGAAAACCATAGATGGGGGTGTTACCCTGATGACTTCATGATGGACTGAGTTAAATGCTAGATTCATCCAGGGGATGGAATATCACATTTGTTCTGAGTGCGTGCATGGAACATTATCAGTGTAAGATTTGATGTTATGGTTGACCCTCTCCACAAATGAGGGCTGGGAGTAGCATTGAATCGTCATGCAATCTTTTACTGCATTTTCAAAATACAAATACCATGGATGGGGGTGTTACCCTGATACTTCATGATGGACTGAGTTAAATGCTCTTTGTATAAAAATGCCAGAGCATTGTCGCTAACCAAAGTTCTGGGAGGGCCAAAGATGGAAAAGATTTTAGACAAATGATGGATGGTTAAGGCCACAGTAACTCCATGACTCAGACTGAGCCACAAAAGCCTGGAAAATATGTCTATAACAAAGAAAATACAGCAGTTCCTGTTGTGGGTCTGCAGCAATGGCCCAATGTAATCAATGAATGACTTTTCCATGGGATTATGCCCACATGTTGACTGAAGAAGCCCTTTCCAAGAGTTAAGATCTGCTTTAGCAGCCTTAAGCTCCCCCACTAATTTCCAGATACCCTTGCGTAAGGTAGGCCAAGTCAAGTGGTCTTTGATCTTCATGGTTGTTTTATGGACACTAAGAAGCACCTGACCAATGAATGGTGAAAATATTGAAAAATTGCTGGCACTGATTCCTCAGGTAAACAAACTTCTTTTCACTCCTGGTCATACAGCATATGGAGCCTTTACTTAAACTATATCCTGACATCTGGTTTCTGGCAAACTGCTCCTGACAATATTTTATAGTATGTCTGGTTTTTTAGTTACATTGTAGTAAATCTAATGTACAGGTGTAGTCTCGGGTGGCCCAGTGAGTGGCTGCTGACAGAAGCCGGTCTTACTTTGCATCACAGAAGACTGACAACTCAGAGCACCTACCAGTGTCATTTGCTACTTTAGGCAAGTTCTGTGGCTTCAGAAAATGACATCAATAAGTAAAATTCACATTTCTTCAATCATGAAGTGGTTCCAGTGAACAGTTGCAAACTCTGTCCCGTCTGATAAGTTTATTTTGGCTGTGCAGCGTCTTTGGATTTTACTGTCATATACTATGTTTTGCTACTGGTGCATTCAGGTTGCAGCATTGTACAGCACAAAAGGTCATTTCAGTGCTTTTATCTAGGGAGCATTTCCCCATAAGAGTGGCATCGTCCTAAAACAGTGTGACAGGGAAATCATCTAGCTATCATTACTTGATGGCGAAGTCAGAACTGACAATGAATTGAAGCAATTCTGAAGTTGTTCTTGCTGACTGACATAAAGGTAATGCAGGATTCAGATTTATAAAACTTCACTTGGTGAGATGTAAAATTCTGTGGCTTTAGCATACACTATTATTAATGTGAGAAGTTCTGTAGCTTTCCAACCAGTTTTCCATGCAGTTGCTTGAAACTTTTTTCCTTATTTCAGGAATGCTCTGATGCATGTAACCTAGGTTTGTAAAGAAAATTGAAGGCAGTTCATTGTACGGGAGATGAGTCTGTCTGTTTCTCATTTCTTGTGCTGCTTGCAACACATAGTCAAGGGAAACAAGATAACGAAGTTTCTCATAAAATAGTAATGGCATACTTTCAAAACAATATTGGTTCATTTAACTGCCAGTTCTGAGATATTGGTAGTTAACAGAAACTGAAAGAAACTCCAATTATAATTCTAGCTTAAAGCTGGTGACAAGACAGTTGAGTTAATTGTTGTGATGGCACCATTGTATTTAAAATGGGTATCTGACACCAAAGTTTCTTCTTTTTGTGGTGGAAAATATAATGGCAAAGTCATAATGGCAGAGAATATAAGGTTATGAAGTTCATAATGAATCCATCTTATAATCAAAGCAAAGTGAAGAAAAGGATGGATGAATTTGAATTCGATTGTTTGCATACATACAGTACAGTGGTACTAATACCCTCTGCCATGTCCCTTATGTTGGCTTGCAGAGTATGTACGTAGGTTTAGCTGTAAAGGAAAAGTTTCTAAGATGGTACTTGATTAATTGTTACGAATCAGAAAATAAAAAGTTGAAAATTGCTTAAGCCTCCGCACACATATTGTGCAATAGTTTGTTGTAATTATAGGAAGCACTTGGCAAGCATAGTAAGTGAGCTGTGAATATTGTTTCAGGTAATACTTGATTTTGACCAAACACTGACAAAACAACATGTCAATGGAAATCGATGTCTCACAAGTTTTGGTAAGTATAAATCTTAATTTGGAATATATATGCTTTCTTACCCATTTACCCTGTAAATGAATACTAAAGATTCCATGATTTCAATTAGCTTGTTATGGGCATTTATCTGTATAAATGCCTGTGATTTCCATAGCAATGTGAAAAAAAAATGTTTATTTACTTTCTGTTTCCAAGGAGTTATTAAACTAATGGCGTTTGCAAATATCATAAATAACATAATTGCAATAATTATACTCTAAGCATAACCTGCATAAAACAATTGGATTTATCAGGCATGTTTATTACATTTCAGTTCATGTTTTGCTGCTGCTGCTGCTGCTTATTCAAACTGTTTGCCAACGTAAACAGTGTTGTATAATACATCGGTATTATATAAAACAGCACCAATTGTTAGAATTCACACTTAAAATTCTGTGAATGAATATTTAAAAAAATCAAACTAAAGAAATTTTTAATTTATTTGTTAAATCATGTCTCATACTTGATTTTAGTGAGTTCGGCATCTTGTTGGACTTACCAGTCACATTCAGTTTTATTGAAAGTGCAGTAGTTACATTTTGTCCTGGTGTTACGATCATGTAAATCAAAAACTATCAGTACTTTTCCTGAGCTGGATATTACTCCTCCTGACCTCCACCACTGTGATTTCTTTTGTATCTGCCCAGTCATTCCTGTCTAGCTAATTTTTGTCATAGTCCAGTTGATAAATAAAGTATTTAACCATTCCCTCCCCCCGTCTCCCATCCCACCTTTCTACATTCTTTAATAGGTATTTAAGAAATAAGTTACAGGACTATAATGCTCACTTATTTAACTGGATTATATTTAATTTTAATAATGTTTTGTGAATGACATAATTGATTTATCAATTACTGAACATGTTTCAGAATAAACCTATTATCAACAGTCAAGCAAAAAATCAGCAAACAGTCAAGCATAAAAATCTGCAGTGTTAGCAGTATTTACTTTATATTTTCACATCTGGCTGTTGATAATGGGTTTGTCCTGAAGCAGTTCCAAATACTGCTAACTAAATTATTGGTGTAGCTATATGGTGTTTGTGAAGGCGATGCCATTCAAGAAATATTAGTTTTATGTGAGGCAAGGTATTCATACAACATTTAATATATTCTCTCTTCCCGTTACCCATCAGGCCTCAACCTCCGCTAATTTCTAGTTGCCGCCGCTCGTACCTCATGTGTCATTCAACATCATCTTTGCCTCTGTACTTCCACCTCGACTGACATCTCTGCCCAACCTCTTTGCATTTACACATGTCTGCCTGTGTGTGTGTGTGTGTGTGTGTGTGTGTGTGTGTGTGTGTGTGTGTGTGTGCGTGTGTGCGTGTGTGCGTGTGTGCGTGCGTGTGCGTGCGTGTGCGTGCGTGTGTGCGCGTGTGTGCATGCGCGCAAATGTATACCTGTCATTTTTTCCCCCCTAAGGTAGGTCTTTATGCTCCCGGGATTGGAATGACTCCTTACCCTCACCCTTAAAACCCACATCCTTTCATTTTTCCCTCTCCTTCCCTCTTTCCTGATGAAGCAACCTTGGGTTGCGAAAGCTTGAAATTTGTGTGTGTGTTTCTGTGTTTTTTATTGTCTCTATCGACATACCAATGCTTTCGTTTGGTAAGTTACAGCATCTTTGTTTTTAGATATATTTAATAAGAAGTCAGTTTGTTAGGGAAGTACTTTTCTCTTTTGGACCTTCTTGAGAATAAATAAAATGTTAATATATGTTTATCATTTGTCAGGTATCTTTGGAGAGTGCAAGCAGTTGCCTAGTAGTTATAAAGCAGATTCCAGTGCTCTTTACAGATATTATCGAGCACTGGAGATTGATCCAAAGTTGACCAGAGAACAGAAAATGGAATACATGTTGGAATGGTATATCAAAGCTCAGGATCTCCTGAGAGGTTATGACTTTGACTGTCAAGAGATTCATGAAGTTGTTGCACAGACTAGAGTTCCTCTCAGGTAATTTCTCAGCAATTTATGTATGTATTACAGATAATTAATAACAGATCAAAATAAAATTTTCAATTATAGAATAAATTGTCAGTCCTTTTCAAAAACTTCCACTTCTGAACTGCAGCCCTCTCAATTAGCAATCTTTATAAATATACTAGCCTAGAATGCTGCACAGAAATTATAGAACAGCTTTCTCAGTTTTGTGAATTGCTTTTCAAGTCCTTATTTTGTTTGCTTCCCCTCTGTGATGCTTTCCTTTATCTGATCAGCCTGCTTCTTACCCATAGATATTATTGCCTCCAAGTTGTCACACACCTTTCCTCTCTCTCCTCTTGTGTTATCATGAGCAGTTATACACGAACAATCACTCATGGTGCAGACACGGGTGGATGCCTTTTTTCATTTTTGTTTATTATTCCCGTCCTGGAATTAAACAATGGAAAATCCAGGATGGAGTGTAACAATATTAGAGAAGGAAAGTTGGTACTCATCATATAGCGGAGATGCTGAGTCGTGATAGTCACAACAAAAAGATTCACACAATTATAGCTTTCGGCCCATAGGGCCTTTTTCAGCAATAGACACATGTACATACATGTGCGTGCACACACCCTAAGTAAATGCAACTTGCACACACGCCTGCTGTCTCAGACAACTGAGACATGTGGTTTCAGTTGTCCGAGACTGCAGAAGTGTGTGGAAGTTGTGTGTGTTCGTGTGTGTGTGTGTGTGTGTGTGTGTGTGTGTGTGTGTGTGTGTGTGTGTGTGTCTATTGCTGAAAAAGACCTTAATGGCCGAAAGCTATAATTGTGTGAATCTTTTTGTTGTGCCTATCGCGACTCAGCATCTCCGCTTCCTGGAATTAATGTTATATTTTGCAACTTGGCTCTCTTCAGTGCCTGCATATGGCCCATTTCCTACCTTGATGTCTTTCTTCTCTTACCAAAATCTCATTCATTCCTTCTTAAATCCATATTTTTCTCTTGTCTGCTGCACACCTACTGCAGCGATGCGGTTCTTTTTTGGGTTTAAACCAGAACCTACCTGTGAACTACTCGCAGCTGTTGGCTGGTAGGGAAGCCGAGCAGAAACCTACCGTACTGCAACTCGCACCAGGCTGCATACAACATAACTATTCTAAGATTCAGGAAGAGATCTTAATTCTGAACAAAAGGTGAAAATACTGGCATTCGGTATTTCCTGAAGTTAAGCATTACACGTTCACTGCCAAGCCCATGCTAATCCTATCACAATCATTCACAAACCCTTTCATTCACGTTAGCAAGTTTATGGTAACGTACTACCCGAAATCTGAACAGCTACCTAGCACGGATTTTTTTAAAATGAAAATACTCGCTATACTATTAAATTCATCAGTGTGTAATACACTCAAGTTTCTAGTCACCGATCTGCTCAATATGTCACATGGAATTACTGTCTTTTTCATACAGAAAATTACTTAAAAGATCCGTTCTGCATTGCCCTCCAGGAAACCTGGTTCCTGGCATTGCGGACCCCTGCCCTCCACGGCTATAGGGGATATTACAAGAACCATAGCGACTATAATAGTATCAGGTGGAGTTTGTGTGTCTGTCCTGAATTCAGTATGCAGTGAACATGTGCCCCTTCAAACCGCTCTTGAAGCTGTGACTGTCAGTATAAGGGCGATGCAGGAATTAACTGTCTGCAACGTATATCTTCTTCCAGATGGTGCAGTACCCCTGAATGCATTGGCTGCACTGATTCATCAACCCTCTAAACCATTTCTCTTTAGGGAGATTTTAACGCCCATAACCCCTTGTGGAGTGGCACTGTGCTTACTGGCCGAAGAAGAGATGTCGAAACTTTCCTGTCTCAACTCGACCTCTGCCTCTTAAATACTGGGCCCCCCACATATTTCAGTGTGGCTCATGGCACTTACTTGGCCATTGATTTATCCCTCTGCAGCCCAAGACTTCTCCCATCTGTCCACTGGAGAGGCCACAATGGTTTGTGTGGTAGTGACCACTTTCCCATCTTCCTATCACTCCCCCAGCGCTATTCCCTTGAACGTCTACCACGATGGGCTTTAAACAAGGCAGACTGGGGTGCTTTTACCTCTGCTGTCACCATCGAATCTCCCCCGCATGGTACCATCGATGTGGTAGTTGAGCAGGTCACTAGAACGATCGTTTCGATGGCGAAAACACAATCACTTGTTCTTTAGGGTGCCTCCGGCAAAAGTCAGTACCTTGGTGGCCACCGGAAATCACTGAGACCATTAAAGAGTGTTGGCAAGCTCTACAGTGACATAAGTGGCATCCTTCCCTAGAGACCTAATAGCTTTTAAAGGGCTCTGTACCGGTGTTCGCCAGCTTATAAAAAGACAGAAACAGGAGTGTTGGGAGAGGTACGTTTCGACCATTGGGTGCCATACGTCACCTTTCCAAGTCTGGACAAAGATCAGACGTGTTTGTGGGTACCAGACCTCGACAGGTGTTACTGGCATTAAAATCAATGGTGTGTCATCTACCGATGCAAACGCAATTGCCGAGCACTATGCTCGAGCCTCCGCCTCAGAGAATTATCCCCCAGCATTTCGCACCCTCAAACAGTGGATGGAAAGGAAAGCCCTCTTGTTCACTGGACATCACAGTGAACCCTATAATGCTCCATTTACAGAGTGGGAGCTCCTCAGCATCTTTGCATATTGCCCCGACACAGCTCCTGGGCCAGATTGGATCCACAGTCAGATGATCAAACAACTCTCATCCGACTACAAGCGACATCTCCTTGTCATCTTCAACCAGATCTGGTGCGATGGTGTCTTTCCATTGACATGGAGGGAGACCACCATCATTCCAGTGCTCAAACCTGGTAAAAACCCACTTGGTGTGGATAGCTATCAACCCATCAGCCTCACCAACGTTCTTTGTAATCTGTTAGAACGTGTGGTAAGTTGGCAGTTACGTTGGGTCCTGGAGTCACGTAGCCTACTGGCTCCATGCCAGGGCGGTTTCCGCCAGGGTTGCTCTACCATTGATAATTTAGTTTCCCCTGAGTCTGCCATCTGAATAGCCTTTTCCAGATGCTAACACCTGGTTGCTGTCTTTTTTGATTTATGAAAAGCTTACGACACGACCTGGTGACATCATATCCTTGCCGCATTGTATGAGTAGGGTCTCCGGGGCCCGCTCCCAGTTTTTATCCAAAATTTCCTATCACTCTGTACTTTCCGTGTCCAAGTTGGTGCCTCCCATAGTTCCCCCCATATCCAGCAGAATGGGGTCCCGCAGGGAGTGTATCTCTATTTTTAGTGGCCATTAACAGTCTATCAGCAGCTGTCGGTCTCACCTTCTCTGTATGCAGACAACTTCTGCATTTCATACTGTTCCTCCAGTACTGGTGCTGCCTGTCGGCGCCTACAGGGAACCATCCACAAGGCGCAGTCATGGGCTCTAGCCCACAGCCTCCAGTACAGCCATGAAGTCATGTGTCATGCACTTCCGTCAGTGCTGTACCGTTATCTGGAACCAGAACTTTACTTAATGATAATCCACTCATGGTAGTGGAGACATATCGATTCTTAGGACTGGTTTCTGACGCCCGATTAACATGGCTTCCTCATCTTCGTCAGCTGAAGCAGAAGTGCTGGGAGCACCTCAGTGCCCTCCGCTGCCTGAGCAACACCAACTGGGGTGCAGATTACTCTATGCTGCTGCAGCTCTACGGAGCCCTTATTCAATCCCGCCATGACTATGGGAGTTTGGTTTATGGTTCAGCAGTGCCCTCAGCATTGCATTTACTAGACACAGTGCACCACTGCGGCGTTCAACTGGCAACAGGAGCTTTTAGGACAAGTCTGGTGAGCAGTGTACTGGTGGAGGCCGGAGTCCCTCCATTGAAGGTTAGGCGTGCACAACTGCTCGCCAGTTACGTTTCACACGTAGTTATCCTGAGCATTCGAATTACCGTCTCCTTTTCCCATCCATGGCATCCCGTATCAGAGGCCCAGGTCGGAGCTTACGATTGCGGTTTGCGTCCGATTTCTTCTGTCTGAAGTGGAGTCCTTGCCTTTACCACCTGTACTTGAAGTTCATGGTGTATACCTAGGCTGAAGCTTTGCCTAGACTTTTCACATGGTCCTAAGGACTCAGTTAAACCCGCGGCTCTCTGCTGTCACTTCCTCTCGATTCTTGACAGGTACCGGGACCACGGAGTGGTTTACACTGGCGGCTCGATGGCTGATGGTCACGTTGGCTTCGCATATATTCATGGAGGACATATTGAACCACACCACTTTGCCAGATGGCTGCAGTGTTTTCACTGCAGAGCTGGCTGCCATTTCTTGTGCTCTTGAGCGCATGCACTCATGCCCTGGCAAGTCATTTCTCCTCTGTACTGACTCCTTGAGCAGCCTACGAGCTATCGATCAGTGCTACCCCTGCCATCCTTTGGTAGCGACTGTCCAGGAGTCCGTCTATGCCCCGGAATGGTCCAGTCGTTCCATTGTGTTTGTGTGGACCCCAGGCCATGTCGGAATCCCAGGAAATGAATTTGCCGACAGGGTGGCCAAACAGGCTACATAGAAATCTCTTCTGGATATTGGCATCCTTGTAACTGACCTGCGATCATTGTTACGCTTTTTCAGCTTTGGGAGACGGAATGGCATAATCTCGGTACATACAACAAACTGCGTGCCCTTAAGGAGACTACGAATGTGTGGAAGACCTCCAAGCGGGCCTCTCACAGGGTCTCTGTTGTTCTCTGCCGGCTCTGAATTGGCCATAGGTGGCTAACACATGACTGCCTCCTCTGTCGTGAGGACCCATCTCTGTGTCACTGTGGCTCACATATGACTTGTCTTTTTGGGGTGGACATTTTAATATGTTGCAGAGTGGCTGGCTCATTTATCATTGTGATCAGCCAGCTCAGACCATCTGCTCTATGGTTTTAATATCTTCTTGTACTTTTCCTTGTGGTGTATGTTTCCCCCATTTTTTGTGCATTCCATTCATTTTCTTTCTGTAATTTGGTTCCTTTATATCCCCGCCCCCTCCCCCTCTGTCAGGGATATTGCCGCAGCTTTCTCTCTTCCAACTACAAATTCTCTCACTGTCGGAAGAAGAAGAAGAAGAAGAAGTGTGAGTCTTGGGATGGAGCCACACTTGATGTCAGAGGGGGTGTTGCCCCTTCCCCCTGTCAGGGTCCAAACTTACACTTTCTATCTCTCCATCTGTACTGGTGACGGTCTCTGACTTTGCACAGCGACCGATTCTGGCTCGTTCAACATTCATCTGGTCTCATTTACTACTCTCCTTCAGTGGAAATGTAGTTATTACTGTCAGCTTCTGGAACTGTAGTCTCTTCTTTCTGTCCGTTCTGCAGCTTGTGTTATATTGCAGGAATCTCATTTCGTGGATATTCATTTCGCCAATTCTTTGTGGTTTCCAAACCTTCTGGTCTGCCCTTTGTGAGCCTCTGGTGGTGCCTGCATGTGGGTCCAGACGGACATTTTTAGTACCTGGGTTCCTCTTCATACTGCGCTGGAAGTGGTGACCGTTCAGATTAATTTTTTTTTATCCCCCCCCCCCCCCCCCCCCCCGACAGATCTCCTAATGATGCTTCCTGCTCTTCTTGCTCTCCTTTGACACCTTCCTTCCCCCTTCGAGATTTTAATGCCCATAACCCTCTGTGGGGTGGTACTGCAATCACTAACCAGGGCAGGTTTGTTGAAGACCTTGTTGGTAGAGCTTGATCTCTGCCTCCTCAACACTGGAGCCTCCAGACAGCTTATTGTGGCACACACCACTTTTTCGGCCATTGATCTTTCTGTACATAGCCCTGGATTCCTCCTCTCCATTCAATGGGGAGTTCAAGACAATTTGTGTGACAGCAATCATTTTCTGATCATCATACCTTTTCTTCAGCATCACTCGCCTGGACACACTTCCATGTGGCCTTCACTAATGTGGATTGGGATGCCTTTCCACGGTTGCAATCCCAACCACTTCACCACACAACGGGATTGATGAGACCATACAGTGTCTGACTGACACTTTTGGCCGATTCCTTCTTCCTTGACTACTCTCCGACAGAAGACTGTCCCTTGGTTGACCCCCAAAATTGCTGCAGCTGTTAAAGACCATTGTTCTGCCCTCCAATGCTACATACGGAATCTGTCTCTTGACAACCTCCTGGCATTTAAACTGCTTTGTGCCCCGGCTCATTATCTTCTTAAATGCCAGAAACATATTTGTTACATAGCACCACATGCTCCCTTTTCGCAGGTATGGGGCAAGATCAGGCTTATTTCTGGCCACCGTTCTCCTACAGGTGTCTTGGGAATTTCCCAGAAAGGTGTTGACTTCACCAGCCCAGACTCTATTGATGAGCATTTTGCTCAGCATGTTGTCCAGGCCTAGCATTAGTCCACTGTCCACCCATGTTTGGTCTTCACACACAACAGCTGAAACAACTGCCTTTCTCTTGTGTTCCCCTTTGCCTACAGTCGTATAATGCTCCATGTAGCAAGTGGAAATTCACCAGCATCCTTGTTGTCTGCTCTGACATGGCTTTTGGACCAGACCAAGTACACAACCAAATGCGCTCCAACACGTATCACTGCCTAGGCAGTGTTATTTCTTGACCTTTTTAACCATCTCAGGAGTAAGGGAAATTTCCTTCCCAGTGTGAGAAAGTGTATTATTCCATTTTTGAAATCAGGTAAATTGCATCTTCAGATGGGCAGCTATTGTCCGATCAGTTTAGTGAAAGTCCTGTGCAAGTTACTTGGACGTATGTGGTTTAAAAGGCTGTATTGGATCCTTGAATCTCAGGACCTTTGGGCTTTGACTGAGTGTAGTTTTTGCCGAGGTTGCTCTACTGCAGGTAATTTAGTCCACCCTGGAGTTTGCCATCCGAACAGATTTTGCCTGATATCAACACCTTGTTGCAGTCTTCTTCAATCTGCATGAAACTTGTGATCCACATGGTGCCACCACACCCTTGCCACCTAACATGGGGAACACATCGGTGGCCCACTCCAGATTTTTATCCAGAACTTTCTTTTATATCACACTTTTCAGGTATAGGCTGACACTTCCAGTAGCACCACCTGTCTCCAGGAGAATCACGCTCTGCAGCGTTTTGTTTTGAGTGTCCTTCTCATTTTAGTGGTTAACAGTGGTCTGTTGACAGTTGTGGGGCCAATGGTGGCCCTGTTTTTGTATGCTGATGATTTTTTGGATTTATTTGTGTTCACCCACAAGGGGTGTTGCTGAACGTAGACTGCAGGGAGCAATACACCACCACAGTCTTAAGTTCTTACTCATAGCTTCTGATTTTCAGCTGCCAAGACCTACCGTATTTACTCGAATCTAAGCCGCACTCGAATCTAAGCCGCACCTGAAAAATTACACTCGAAATCAAGAAAAAAAAAATTCCTGAATCTAAGCCGCACCTGAAATTTGAGACTCGAAATTCAATGGGGGAGAGAAAAGTTTTAGGCCGCACCTCCAAATCGAAACAAAGTTGGTCCATTGTAATATGAGACACAATTTAGGTCGAATGAATGACGATACAGCTACAGTAGGCTCGAGTCGTAAGCTTAGCAGTTAAGCTTTACTAGGTAGCCATTGCTATGCGTCACGCGCTCCGTCCGTATATATACGGGTACCTTTCCTTTTTCACGTGCTTCGTCTGGTTTGAATTAATTGCTTATTTTGCTTTGATCTGGTAAGTGCCGTTCTGTTTGTTATAGGTGTTTACGTCACTCTAAGCTGAAAATGCATTACTGTACTGTGTCATGAATTGTTTGTCGCATTCTGATAATGAGTGTTTACGGCCTGTCCCCGCTCCCGGCATGGCTTGTTTTCGTGCGCGCTACCGCCGCTTACAATTAAAAAAGAGAGGAATTGTTTCATTAGCAAAACAATGGCAAGAGACTGCTATTTGTTGTTACTTACACTGCTGCTTTCTTTGATAATGATCAACAAGAACCAAATAATATATTGCTTATGATAGAAGACGTTCTGAATGAGAGTTTAGCGAAAATTTTTCTCCGTTTGAAAATCTTTGCAGACGCCTCTTTAGTACATTACATTCTGCACAGAAATTAGAGTCATCTTAGATTTAAAAATCTAGTCAATTGCCGTGATTCATTTCTGACTGTATCACTATTACGCATAAGAATAATATGAATATAAACATGACATGATATGTGTATTCTTCTGCATTTGCTGTTGTCTCACTCTAGTTTCATAGTTTATTAGGCAGACAGAATTTAAATGAGATAGCAGCAAACACGAAAGAATACGTGGCAAAATGTTTATACTCGGATTATTCTTATGGTGAGGAGAATACTGCATGTGATTCACAATTCATAAAAGTTCCTATTAGCAACCATCTCTTCTCACAGGTAGGAATAAATTCAGAACGTAGGGTTGGCCATATTGACAAACATCCCAAACAGTCTTGCTAGTCGGATTTTCGTACTACATTGAAATGCTGCTACATTCGAAGAAGAACAATACGGAATTTGTATTTACTTCATTAGATAATGTATAAAATGCAGTGGTCGAAACTCGGGGCGGAGAAGAAGGCTTGTCTTCCACCTTCCTTCCCTTTTTTTTTTTTTTTTTTTTTTTTACTGGTGCGGTGATTTTGGCGCTAGTATTTATCTTTGTGCCTGCAAAGCATGCCTATGCAGCGCTACATATATTCGACGGTAGAAGTCATTTGTGGCGGCACCTACCAACATTTTTCAGAACTTCCGCTTACTTTGCACTCGATTCTAAGCCGCAGGCGGTTTTTTAGATTACAAAAACCGGAAAAAAAGTGCGGCTTAGATTCGAGTAAATACGGTATATAATTTGCCCATGGGGGGGGGGGGGGAGGACATAGAAAATCATTTTCTATAATAAACAAACTTAAATACTGATATACTTAGATACTAAAGCACACACTTTTTAACTGATCATTTCACGTCAAGAAAACCTCTTTCTTGCTGGAATTTATTTTCAAAAGCTATTATCTTCAACTATCTGTGCATAGTCATTTACCAGATTCTAGTAACTCAGCTACACTCTGATTGAATTTTACATAAGCGAACTTTTATCATAACACTTTGCAGTTGTTTAGTAAACACAAAAACAATTTAAATGGTGCCTCTGTATATTAACTTGGCACTTTCTAAGTCTGTAAAATAGGATACTCAGATCCAGTCTGTAAAATAGGATACTTGGATCCATCAAACACCAGGAAGGAACCCTGTATGATTAGGATGAAATAATAGAGTGAACCACTTTCTTTAAAGTTAAAGAGTGATTATTAAAACACAGTTTAAATTAATTGTTCACACTGTACAAAAGTAAATTTATTATAAAAGTCGCACCTTGTAGCTGTAGGCTTGGGTGTGGCGAACAATTATGCCACTTCCCACAGTATGGCCTGCAAGTATCTTGCTGTATGGGCTCAGTTTCTCTTCGTGGCATCAGTCAATTCTACATACAGTAGCCCAACAACTCACAGCTATGCTGTAAGCCATTTGCATTCTCCATTTCGAGGTATTTTGTGTTAATTTGCAGACAAAGCTTTTCCTGCTCCACAAAGATGTTGCCTCAATCACTGCGGCCTGCAGACTGTGTGACTTATTCCCCCGTTTTCTCTAGGTAGCACACCAATTTGCCCTTGCCACCTTTTCCACCCCCCAGAGCCAGTTTCGTTTTAAACAAAAGCACACTGGCTTTTACATAACACTTTATATTGTTGCTAAGCATGACCATTTCTTAAATTGTCAGATTTACATTAGCATGAACAATTTATACATGCACACATTTTTAAATACAAAAGGTCATCTGAAAATTATTTAACATAATAAACAATTTATATGGTATTTTACATACATTACTCATATTTAATGCAAAGCACTTCAAGTTCCAGTATAACACACTTTACATATACAGAAAATTTAGTACCAACATGTGATAATTTTAAAGCAAAAAAATTATAAAAACTTTAAATGAACCATAAACAAATACTAAACAATGGAAAATCCAGGAAAGAATGTAACAATATTAGATAAGGAAAGTTGCTACTCACCATATAGCGGAGATGCTGAGTTGCAGATAGGCACAACAATAGACATACCTTGACGGTCAGTCTCTCAATGTGGTGGACTATCATCGTTTTTTGGGACTGGTCTTTGATTCTTGGTTGACATGGCTTCCCTATTTTTGTCAATTGAAGCAGACATGTTGGTTGCACCTCAATGCTCTTCGATGCCTCCGCAACTCCAACTGGGGCGTAGCTCGCTCTACTCTAATATGGTTCTACACAGCATGGATCCAGTCCCGTCTAGACTACAGCAGTCTGGCATACAGCTGGGCATCATCTTCGATGCTACAGATGTTGGACCTGTTACACCATTTTGCGGTCAAGTGGTACCTTTTGGACTAGCCCTATGATCAGCCTCCTAGTGCTGGTGACGGTTCCACCATTGTGGGTTTTGTGCCAACGACAGTTGCTCACTGACACAGATGCATCTGCTGCTCCGAAGAGCACCCCAACTACCATCTCCTCTTTCCAGATATGAAGATCCACATCCCATAATGGTGGCCCCGATGTGGGGTTAAGATTACCATCTGCATCTGGTCCCTTTTTTCCTGAGCTCCAGCTTTCACCTCTACCATTTCTTCTCCAGGCCCACTCATGTACTCCATGGTGCATCCCCCCACCCCACAGCTCTCTCTTAACCTACTGCAAGCCACAAGTTTTGAAAGACTCAGCTCATTGTGAGGCCCTCTGCTGCCAGTTCTTCTCAATTCGTGGGGCATTTTTGGATTCAGAAGTTGTCTATACTGATGGCTCAGTGGCTGCCGGTTGTGCTGACTTTGCTTACATTCATGCAGGATGTAATTAACTCTGCTTCTTGTAGGCAGCTGTAGTGTTTTCACTACGTAGTTGGTAGCCATCTTTCATGCTATTGAGCATATCCGTTCCTACACCAGTGACTCCTTCCTCATTTGTAGTGACTCTTTGAGCAGTTTACAAGCTTGTGACCAGTGTTACCCTCACCATTCCTTAGTCCTAACTATCCAGGATTCCTGTTTTGCCCTCAAACAATGTGGATGCTCTGTGGCCTTTGGACAATGGTCACGTTTTGGTTCTAGGAGATGAACTTGCTGACGGGCTGCCCAAATTGGCTACTGGCAAGCCACCTCTTAAGATCGGTATTCCAGAATCAGACCTCATTCAGAAGTTGTCAAGTTGTAAGGATTTGTAATCTGGAATGGCATACTCTGACTTTGCTGAGCAAACTACAGGTGATATAGAAGACCAAGAATTTGTGGAGGCCCTCCATGCGGGTCTCTCACAAGAACTCCACCATCCTCTGCTGGCTCCATATCGGCCATACTTGACTGGTTCGTGGTCATCTCCTCCATCATGAATATCTTCCACACTGTTATTGAGGTGCGTGTTGGACTGTGATCCATGTTTTGCTGAAATGTCCTAACCTAGCCGCCTTGCAGTGGACTCTTAATCATCCTGTCTCGCTTCCCATGATGTTAGCAGATGATGCCTCAGCAGCTGACCTTGTTTCATGGTTTATTCATGAATGGGGGTTTTTACCACTCTTAAATGAGGGCACCTCAGCCTAGTTGGCCCACCGAAGGATTGGCAGGACAGCCAGTTGCTTCCTCTGCCCCGAATGGGCAATAGCTGGCAGAGCTTCGTGGCCCACCCCAGCCCTTGTCCTACCCGCTATTTTGCTTTCCTTCCCGCTTCTCGTGTGTTCTGTTTTACTTTGTGTTCTTCTTCTCTTTTTCCTGTGCTTCTCTCACCCTGTCCATATTGCTAGTTGCTTCTGGATTCTTTAGGGGGGGGGGGGGGGGTGCTTCCAGCAAGTGGTGGTGGTGGTGGAGGGATTGGGGGGGGGGGGGGGGGAAGTACCCCATTGTGCTTTTTTTTTCTTTAGTGACTTCTGGCTGCTCTCCGGATAGGGCACCTCACCCACATCTCTTCCTTGTTCCTATCTGTAGCCTTTGTTCATCTTCAGTAGACCTTGGAATTTTCTTTCATTGGGTGTCGTGCACTGAGCTCTTCTTTGGTGTGTGGTTGCGTTGACTGTTCCAGGTAGGAGGGACTGATGACCTTGTAGTTTGGTCCCTTTCATCATTAAACCAATGATTGCCTGAGGAGGCAATTTCGGCTACTTTTTTTTATTTATGCCTGTGGATAACTCTATCCAACAAGGAATCTATGGTTCCCAATCAACTTTCTCCCACCACCACCACCACCACCACCACCACCACTACCACTACCACCACCATCCCTCCTCATCTCTTCAGCCCTCACTTGATAACCTATGGTACTAAAAAAAAAAAAAAAAAAAAAAAAAAAAAAAAAAAAAAAAAAAACTTACTGCTTATTAACTGCTTGTCCACACTCTCAACACTGCCGTTAGCCTGTATTCCAAAAACCTGACTTTATTCTATCTTTAGGAAAATTTGCTGGACTTACAGGGGATCTACTTTTCTGCACTCATTCTCTTTAGTTGAATCATTTCTTTGGCAACCACCCTACTGGTGACCACAACCAAAAGTACACAAAGGACCTTGTCTCAAATATATGAAGATGGTATATGTTCTTTTGGACATGTCCGAAAGAACAGATACCATTAGTGATTTTTGTAGGTCTTGAAGAATAAAATTACAGTGAAATCCAGACCATTAGCTGCTTACAGGTGTTGATAAATATTAATGGGGACAGTTGAAAACGTGTGCCCTGACCGGGATTTGAGCCCGGGATCTCCTGCTTACATGGCAGTCACACTATCTGACTGAGCCATTGAGGACACGGAGGATAGTGCGACTGCAGGGACTTATCTCTGGCACACTCCCCGTGAGACCCATATTTCCAGCTTACTGTCCACACACTACATTTGTAGTGCCCCTGGGACATTTGTAGTGTCTATATATCCTACCCAGAACTCTATGCCCATTGCCGAAGTAGTAGTCCGTTGCTCTTCCAACTAGTTCATCCTTTGCCAGCCATGCTCCCCATTCTTCATCACATGGGTTATTCCCTCAGGTGCAAGATTTATCTTATTACCGATCCTTCACCTGCAGTCACCAGTCCAGCCACAGTGATTTCCTGTTCTCTAAAAGGAAGGATCACATGTGAAAGCAGCCACGTTAAACACCAGCTGCACTACATTTCATATGGAGATGTGAGCTGACCAGCTGTTTATCAACATAAATGTTCACTGCCAAACTGTGGCTAACTACCAGTTGTATAAACCAGTTGCAGCAAGCTTCAGTACCTGTGCCATCTGGATCTCCACCCTGCTTGCTGCAACAGCCCCTCTGAACCACATAGAGGGGAACTGTCCCTCCAGCAGGCCAATGGCCTTGCCCGTTCCAGTCAGATCACCAAAGTTAAATGATGTCGGGCTTGTCTAGCACCCGGATGGGTCACCATCTGGGTCTGCCATGTGCTGTTGGCAAGCAGGTGCACTCAGCCCTTGTGAGATCAATTCAGGAACTATTTGATTGAAAAGTAGCAGCACAGTCATGAAAACTGACAACAGCCGGGAGAGTGGTGTGCTGGCCACAGGCCGTTCTGTATCTGCATCTGGTGATGCCTAAGGACTAAGAATGACAGGGCGGCTGGTCGGTACCATTGGGCCTTCAAGTCCAGCTCGGACAGTGTTCGCTATTATTGTTGTTGTTATTATTATTATTATTATTATTATTATTATTATTATTCCCCCTTCCAGCAAATCCTCTGCTCTCAGGCATCTCATCCTCAACTTCGACTATTACTCTTCTTTTACTATCACTTTTCCTCTCCTGTCCTTATGGCACACCACTCCTCTCCTGTCCATATCTTGAAACCATTCATTCCTCCCACAGCTTCCTCTTCTGTGCTTCTGTTTTGTGAATCTCTTCTCTTTCAGTCATAATTTTGTTACTGTTTCTGAGAGCTTGTTTTCTCCTCCTGTATTGTATTATGCATCCATTTACTTACACACACCTTTTATAATGTTGCTGTGTTGCTATGAGTTGATATGTACCTCACATCAGTCAGTTGTATGTAAGTGGTAGTCTTTTCTAATTTTTGTTTGTTATTTGCATTATGGAATTATTGTTATTATAGTATACATCTATTCTACCCATGAATGCTCCCAGTTTGACATAGTTGTTTCCTCTTGGAATACCACGCATGCTTTGCATCATATAACTCTCTGGCAACTGTATAAAAGTAAAAAAGGGAAGATAGCATTGTCGTTATTTAAATGTTTGTATTTTCTTGCATTGTAACATTTTCAGATGACATTAGGATCTGGAGAACTGTCCCATATAACATTGTTCATGATGAAGTCTCCGTATATTGTATTGACAATGAACAGAAATAATGTTTATCGTAAAACATTTTTACTATTCCTATTCTGTCATGTACATCTGTTACTGCTTTGTGAAGTGCGCTAATTTAGTGTGTGTGTTGATTTGTTATTAGGGATGGCTCCGACATGATGCTTAAAGCATTGGATGAAGCAAGTATTCCAGTATTAGTTTTCTCAGCTGGTCTGGGAGACATAGTTTCTGCCATCCTCAAGTACCATGGGGCACTTCGAAAAAATGTGCAAGTTATATCCAATTTTCTTAATTGGGAAGGCTCACAGCTGAATGGCTTTAAGGGGAATGTTATACATGCGTATAACAAAAATGAACATGCCATTGAAAACAGTGATTATTTCCAGGTATGCAATTTAGCATATAGGACTGTTTGTGTTGCATTGTGATTAATAGCTCAATATAGTGTGGTCATATATATATATATATATATATATATATATATAAAAAGAAAGATGATGAAACTTACCAAACAAAAGCGCTGGCAGGTCGATAGACACACAAACAAACACAAACATACACACAAAATTCTAGCTTTCGCAACCAATGGTTGCCTCGTCAGGAAAGAGGGAAGGAGAAGGAAAGACAAAAGGATATGGGTTTTAAGGGAGAGGGTAAGGAGTCATTCCAATCCCGGGAGCGGAAAGACTTACCTTAGGGGGAAAAAAGGACAGGTATACACTCGCACACACACACATATCCATCCACACATACACAGACACAAGCAGACATTTGTAAAGGCAAAGAGTAAGTCTTTCCGCTCCCGGGATTGGAATGACTCCTTACCCTCTCCCTTAAAACCCATATCCTTTTGTCTTTCCTTCTCCTTCCCTCTTTCCTGACGAGGCAACCATTGGTTGCGAAAGCTTGAATTTTGTGTGTATGTTTGTGTTTGTTTGTGTGTCTATCGACCTGCCAGCGCTTTTGTTTGGTAAGTTTCATCATCTTTCTTTTTAGATATATATATATATATATATATATATATATATATATATATATATATATATATATATATATATATATATATATATATATAATAGAGGGAATCATTCCACGTAGGAAAAATATATCTAAAAACAAAGATGATGTGACTTACCAAATGAAAGTGCTGGCAGGTCGACAGACGAGGGTGAACTGGAAAGTAACTGGAGATCTGGTATGAAAAAAGGGTGAACTGGAAAGTAACTGGAGATCTGGTATGTCTGTCGATGTGCCAGCACTTTCATTTGGTAAGTCACATCATCTTTGTTTTATATATATATATGATGTGACTTACCAAACGAAAGCGCTGGCAGGTTGAAAGACACACAAACACACACACAAAATTCAAGCTTTCGCAACAAACTGTTGCCTCATCAGGAAAGAGGGAAAGAGGAAAGAGGGAAGGAGAAGGAAAGACGAAAGGATGTGGGTTTTAAGGGAGAGGGTAAGGAGTCATTCCAATCCTGGGAGCGGAAAGCCTTACCTTACGGTAAAAAAAGGACGGGTATACACTTGACACACACATATCCATACACACATATATTTGCGAAAGCTTGAATTTTGTGTGTATGTTTGTGTGTCTATCGACGTGCCAGCGCTTTCGTTTGGTAAGTCACATCATCTTTGTTTTTTTTATATATATATTTTTCTATTGCGCATGCACACACACACACACACACACACACACACACACACACACACACACACACACACACAGAGGGTTGGGATGGAGAGGCAGCAAGGGGAAGGAATGGAATGTAATGTGGCATCACTAAACTTGCCCACATCAAGTCGGTGTTATGTATGCCAAATAAGTGAAAAGTGGATGTGTAGGGTGAGTTATTTCAGAGAAAGAGGAAACTGTGAGTATAAATAACAGTGTGGAGTATGTGGGAGGGAGACTGATGCTAGTAAGATATTGAGGGCCTGAGGATAGAGAGACCGAGGCATGTGTTACGAGGACAGTTCACATGTATGTAATTCACAGAAGTTAGCATTTGGGTGAAAGGGGTGTGGGAGGGTGCATGGCCACAGTTTAGTGGTGGCTATTCATCCAGATGGGCAGCTGGTTGTTTGTCATGCCCGTGTAAAACACTTGTAAAATTGCAGCAGACCTAGTATATGACATGGCTTCTTTCACAGGTGGCCCTGCTTCTAATGGTATAGAATAAGCCTGTGACTGAACTGGAGAGGATAGTCTGTGTTGGTGAATCAAATAGGTCTTGCACAAGTGGGTGTGCATAGAGATGGACCAAGAAATTGTGTAGGTGGGATGGGTAGTGGATTACCACTTTAGAAGGGCTGGGAAGTATTGTGTGGGTATGAGGTACATCATCTGCTCACAATGATAGGCAGTCAAAATCCTGGTGAAGAATGTGCTTAGATTACAGTAAAACTTTACAGTTTGTTGTTTGAGGGATTATGCCAATACTTAACATATCATGCAGAGAGACGGGCGGAAGAGGTACAAAGGTATGCACAAAATTATAAATAGCACAAAGCTGACAGTTTAGACTTTATTGAAAACAGTCACATCACCTATCTAAAGCAATGTCTTGTAGCACATGATACAAGCTTATGATTATCAGTTATAGTATGTGAAGCCAGCTTTAGTACTCAGAAGAGTACAATGAAGTGTGCAGCTGAGATTAACTGTCACCTCCTTTGTGAAGCTGACTAATATATTTCTCGCAGTTCTGGGAATATGCCCATTGGACCTGGAAATCAGGCAAAGAGGAGTCCTTTATTGTGAAAAGAAGGTTATCAAGCAGAAGTACGTAAAATATTGGGACTGATTTCAACCAATGAATCGGAATGTGGAATGTTAGATCCGTTAATCGGATAGGTAGGTTAAAGAATTTTAAGAAGGAAATGACTTAAGTTAAAGCTAACCTTTGAGAAGGTGTGCTGGGGTACTGAGTACCCCATTGCGGAATTTCATAGTGCTGTAGCATAATGCCGAGTCCTGCGATGTGGCAGCTATTCAGAGCCCTCAGTATTGAATTGTTTCGCCAGGAAAATGGTAGTGGGCACTCCGTACCCTATGCCCTCACTCATGTTATACTTATTGCTTTCTGACAATTTTTAGCATGTATGCCATTCTCACTTTATCTAAGCAAAGGGTTGAAGTGTAAAAGTATCTGTATTACAAGGATAAAAAAATGTAAGTAATTTTTTTTCCCTCTGTTACATATTTGTATCATGAATTCCTTCATTCAGGTGCTGATTGAAGCTTTTGAAACAGATACACTGAAGTGCCACAGAAGCATGTGTATTCAAATATAGAGATATTTAAACAGGCAGAATACGGCGCTGTGGTCAGCAACACCTATACAAGACAACAAGTATCTGGCGCAGTTGTTAGATTGGTTACTACTGCTACAATGGCAAGTTATCAAGATTTAAGTGGTGTTATAGTCGGCGCACAAGCGATGGGACACAGCATCTCCAAGGTAGCGATGAAGTGGGCATTTTCCCATACGACCATTTCACAAGTCTACTGTGAATATCAGGAATCTCTGTCATCACTGCAGCCAGAAAAAGATCCAGCAAGAATAGGACTGACAGTGACTGAAGAGAATTGTTCAAAGTGACAAAGCGCAACCCTTCCACAAATTGCTGCAGATTTCAGTGCTGGGCAATCAACAAGTGTCAGCGTGCGAACCATTCAACAAAACGTCATCGATATGGGCTTTCGGAGCCGAAGGTCCACTCGTGTACCCTTGCTGACTGCAGGACACAAAACTCTACACCTCGCCTAGGCCTGCCAAAACTGACATTGGACTGTTGATGACTGGAAACATGTTGCCTGGTCGAATGAGTCTCGTTTCAAATTGTATCGAGCAGATGAATTTGTATGGGTATGGAGACAACCTTATGATAGGTATGGAGACAACCTCATGAATCAGGGACCGTGCACATCATCAGTGAACTGTTCAAGCTGGTGGTGGCTCGGTAATGGTGTGGGGTGTGTGCAGTTGGAGTGACGTAGGACCTCTCATACGTCTAGATATGACTCTGACAGGTGACATGTACATAAGCATCCTGTCTGATCACCTGCATCCATTCATGTCCATTGTGCATTCCGATGGACTTGGCCAAATCCAGCAGGACAATGAGACACCTCAAACATCCAGAATTGCACCAGGAACACTCTTCTAAATGAAAACACCTCCGCTGGTCACTAAACTGCCCATACATGAATATTATTGAGCGTATCTGAGATGCCTCGCAACGAGCTGCTCAGAAGAGATCTCCACCCCCTTGTACTCGTATGGATTTATGGAAAACCCTTTAGAATTCATGGTGTCAATTCCCTCCAACACTACTTCAGACATTAGTCGAGTCCATACCACTTCGTGTTGTGGCACTTCTGTGTGGTCGCAGGAGCCCTTCACAGTATTAGGCAGGGGTACCAGTTTCTTTGGCTCTTCAGTGTATATAATAATTCAACTACAACATATAAATATTTAAGTGATTTCCTAAGGATATTATAACTTATCATACAAGGTGGGGTACTGTATACACCCACACACCTACTCACGCAATAATAATAATAATAATAATAATAATAATAATAATAATATCAGTTTGCCCACTCAAAGATTAAATGTGTGCATTAATGAAGTGTGGTGGCAGTAAAAACAGGACTTCTGGTCAGGTGAGTACAAAGTTATAAATACAGAGTCAAGTAGGGGTAATGCAGGAGTAATTTGAATAAGATGATAGGAATGTTGGTAAACTATTTTGAACAACATAGTGAATGCATTATTGTAGCCAAAGTATTCCTGCAGTCAGTACCCACAACAATAGTACAAGTTTATATTCCTACTAACTCCAAAGATGATGAAAAATTGAAAAAAGTATAATGAGATAAAAGAATGTATTCAGGTAGTTAAGGAGATGAAAATTTAATTGTAATGTGTGACTGGAATTCAATAGCAGGAAAAGGAAAAAGTATTAAAAAACCATGGACTGAGGGAAAGGAATGAAAAAGGGAAGCTAGCTGCCTGGAAGAATTTTGTCCAGAGCATAATTAAATAATTACAAACACTTTAATCATTGCAAATATTTGTGGAATAAGGTTATATATGTGGAAGAGACTTAGAAATACCAGATGGTTACAGAAAGATTATATAATAATTGTTAGACCGAGATTTAGAAACCAGATTTCATACTGCAAAACATTTCCAGAGCAGATATGGATTTGGGTTATGAATTGCAGATTGAAACTGAAGAAATTGCAGAAAGTTAGAAAATCAAGCAGATGGGACCTGAATAAAGTGAATGAATGAACCAGTGGTTGAGAGTTTCATAGGGTCGTTAGACAATGATTGATAGAAACATGGCAAAGAAATACAGTAGAAGGTGAATGGGTAACTCTGGCAGAGGATATAGCACTGGGCTGTAGAGGTCAAATAGGCATAAAGGAAAGGCCCAGCAGCAATCCTTAGGGAACACAGGAGACACTGAATTTAATTGGACAAAGGAAGGAATAAAAAATGAAGCAATAAAAGGGAATACATTCTTCCAAAAAGTGAGACTGATAGAAAATGAAAAGGCTGAGTATGAAGGGCAGAGGACAAATGAAAGGCTGTAGAGGCATCCTTGATTAGGGAAAAAGACAGATTCTGCCAATAGGAAAATTAGAGACACCTTTGGAGAAAACAAGAAGCAGCTGTGTGGGTATAAAGAGCTAAGCTGGCAAGAAAGTGCTAAGCAGAGAAGGCAGAGTTGAGAGGTGGAAGCAAAATGTGGAAGGATATAATGAAATAGACAGTATTATAGAAAGGGGAGAGGAAGTGAAAATGGGACATTGATATTGTGAGAAGAATTAGTCAGAGCACTGAGAGACTGACAGTACTATTCTGCCTGGTGTGTGAGATATGTGAGAGAGACAAAATATTGTAAGTGTTGAAGGACATGAAAGGGAAGCAGTAGTTTAGATGGAAGTGAGACAGAGTTGCAGCCTATACATGACTTTTATTCTGTCTGTACATTGAGCAAGCTATGAAGGAAACTGAGAAGAAATTTGGAAAAAGAGTTAAAGATCAGCGACCAGAAATAAAAAAAAAAAAAAAAAAATTTGTCATTTGCTGATGACATTGTTTTTCTTTCAGAGATGGCAATGGAATTGCAAAAGCAGGTGAATGAAGTGGAGACTATCATGAAAAGAGGTTACAAGATGAATATCAACAAAAGTAAAACAAGGGTAATGGAATGTAGTTGAATTAAATCAAATGATGATGAGAGAATTAGGTTGGGAAATGAAAGGCTAAAAGTAGTTGATGAGTTTTGGTGTTTGGGTAGCAAAAGAAATGATGGTTGAAGTAGAGAGGAAATAAAAGGCAACTTGACAGTAGCAAGAGAAACGTATTTGAAAAAGAGAGATCTGTTAATATGTGCTATGAATTTAAATCTCAGGAAGTCTTTCCTGAAGGTACTTGCCTGGAGGTTAGCCTTGTTCAGAAGTGAGCCATGATAGCAAACAGTTCAGACACTAAGACTACAGAAGCCTCCAGAATGTGGTGCTACAGAAGAATGCTAAAGATTAGATGGGTATATCAAATATCTTATGAGCAACTACCAAATCAAAATGAGGAAAAAGAAATTTCTGGCACAATGTAGCTAAAGGAAAATAAGAATCAGTTGATAGAACATAGCCTGAGGCACGAGCAAATCATCAATTTGGTAATGGAGGGAAGTTAATAAAAGAAACAGTCTGAAAAGCTTTTAAGGGTGTTACAGGGGTGGTTGTGCTGTGAAATAATTGTTTACAAAAAGTTTTATAAGTTTCATTATTTCTGATTTATTTAGCATTGAAGTTAGTTGATTAGGTTGTCACATGTGTAGATTAAAGCTGGCTGCCAGAGGCAATGTTGCCAAGCATGTTCTTCATTTGGTTTCCTCTTGAACAAACATAGCTTTTGCTCACCTAGCTTAAATTTTTTGCTTCTGAAAAATGCACTGTTTAACTGGCAATGTGTATTTCAACAGATGGTAACTTAGACCCAAAGATGTCTGTGCATTATCACATTTTAGCACATGCAAGTGCTTGTATTTGCTAGTGCAGTGACCTGATACACTAACTTCAATGCTAAATAACTTGGAAGTGGTGCTTCATATCATTTTTTTTTTTTTTTTTTCAATAATTATTTCTCAGCACATCCTCCCATGCAACACTCTTAAAAGCTTTACAGACAGTTTCTGGCCACCTTGTGTATTACAAGAGAGTGAGAGGGAGGTGGATATTAATATGATTAATATGTATTTACTGCTAATAATTATTATACACAAAAATTCATTAAACAGTAATATGTGATTTGTGTGACATATTTTAAATTCCCAAACAGTAGGTTGTACTTCTGAAGAAGAAATAAATATTATAAAGAGATAAAAAGGAATATTGTAGAAGTCTATTTTATATACAGAAGGTACTTGAGCAAATAATAGGTGTTCTCCTTGTAGAGGCAGCAACAACTCATCAAATCAACTTGCAACTTTATGTGACTTAACTTGGATAATGGTCTATGAAATCTCAGGTGCATACACTCTATTTTAATAAGGATGTTTTGCATCCTGGGTCTCAGTGGTAGATGTGGTATCAGTGCAGTAAGATGGGCCAATGTGAAGACGTGACAAAATGGCAGAAAAGAGTTATTGTATTTGTACGTGTTCATAATCACACCGCAGGTACTCGTTTTGTTGGTGTATTAGTGCAGACTGTCCAAGGTGTCTACAAAGACTAGTGTGTCACTCACAGCCATGTAACACTGCATAAGAACAGAGGTCCTAAACAGGTTCTGGCAGACAGGAACCAAAGATGGATGAGTCAATGACCATCTGTTTTGAATCCAGCAGCAATTGCACATCAACCTCAACCACATTTTGATTGAGCATTGCAAAAGAAATTGTATGCAATGGACTGCTGGAGTTACCATTGCCTGTAGTGGCGCACAAACCTGCACATCAGCCAAACGACACGGAAACTGTCCAGCGGCATGTAGAATGGTCCAAAGAGTTGGTTTAATGCATGGTGTGTGTAAGATGTAGTTCAGGTCAGATGTGGTTCTGTGACACTTTGGAGGTATTTTTCATCTCACGAATATGAGTGAGGATGTTTATTCAACATTCTATGAAAGACATGTCAGGCCTGGTGGTCCAGCAAAAAAATTCTTGACTGGAAACAGAGAGGTCATGGGATTGAATCCCAGTCAGACCTTAGATTTTTCAGTCTGCATTGTAACCGAGCCTTCACCTCACAAAGATATGATGAGTTGCCAGAAATGACACATGGTTCAGATTCCACGTTAAACTGTAGGTCCCCATTTGCCAGTTGAATAACGGTGGTAGGCTGGGGACACGTGAGTTGCCAAAGTGGCATCCAACAGAAAGATTAGCACCAGGCCAGTGAGCCACATGAAATAATAATTATAATAATAATAATTCCCGTGGAGGCCCGGGAAAAGAATAGGCCTCCGGTATGTTCTGCCAGTCGTAAAAGGCGACGAAAAGAACAAACCACTAATAGGGCTAACCCCCCTTTTAGTGTGATTAGTTGGTTCAGGACAGAACTAAAGAAGCCTCGGACAAGCGCCGTCATGGTCGGGGACAACGCTTGAACCCTATGCCCACCCACAATGGTAACGACACTGCTCGCCAACTGGAAAATGATTCAAATCCAAATAGAGGTGTTTTGCAGGATATGCTTCCTGCAACCACCCTAGAAGGAAAACAAAGACAGAGGATGAGGTGGTCAGATGAAGTTAATCGACACCTCATGTTCTGTTATTACCAAGCAACAAACCTAGGAACCAACACAACTGGATACAGATCACAAGTATACACAACATTTATTACCAGATACCCCAAATTAAAATTTTTAACAGAACGACGACTAGCTGATCAGATCCGTGTAATAATAAAAAATAACAGGATACCCCAGTCAGAATTAGAAAACATCAAGCAACAAGTACAACAAATACTGGAACAAAATAATGTGCAATCAGAAGAAGAAGAAAATACAGTAATGGACTCAAACATCCCAGAGCAAACAAACAAAGAACAACACGCATCAATTAAACAGTCAGAGGAAAACGAAATCTTAAGACAGCTGCCGGAACAAGCACAAATAGAACACGAAGTGACACACATGTTAGATATAGAAGAAAAATTTCAGATGACATATATAGAATACAAAGACACAAATACAGACATTAGACCATTCTTGCATAGACCGCCAAATAACCCACAAGTCGAAACAACAATAAAAACTATCAACACAATCGTACACAACAAAATAAATGAAAACACAACTATGGAAGAGTTACAACTACTGGTTTATATAGGAGCACTCACTACACTAAATATACACACTAGGCAGAGATCAGAACAAACCAACACACAGAAGAAACCCACAAAACCAGCATGGCAACACAGGCTACAGATCAGAATAGAAAAACTGAGAAAAGACATCGGACAGCTAACACAATTTGTAAGAAATGAAATATCAGACAAAAAACGAAAAAGGTTAGGTAAAATCTCACAACAAGAAGCGACGGAGCAATTAGACGAAAAGAAGCAGAAATTACAAGCATTGGCCAAACGTCTTAGAAGATACAAAAAAAGTGAAAATAGAAGGAAACAAAACCAAACATTCAACACAAACCAAAAGAAATTTTACCAGACAATAGATAACACACACATTAAAATAGACAATCCACCAAACATAGCAGACATGGAACACTTCTCGAGCAAAATATGGTCAAACCCGGTACAACATAACAGGCATGCACGGTGGATACAAGCAGAAACAGATACGTACAAGATGATACCACAAATGCCTGAAGTGATAATTTTGCAACATGAAGCCACCCAAGCAGTTAATTCTACTCACAATTGGAAAGCCCCTGGAAAAGATAAAATAGTAAATTTCTGGCTAAAGAAATTCACCTCAACACATTCACATCTAACTAAATTATTTAACATACCTAAAAACAAAGATGATGTGACTTACCAAACGAAAGTGCTGGCAGGTCAACAGACACACAAACATACACACAAAATTCAAGCTTTCGCAACAAACTGTTGCCTCATCAGGAAAGAGGGAAGGAGAGGGAAAGACGAAAGGATGTGGGTTTTAAGGGAGAGGGTAAGGAGTCATTCCAATCCCGGGAGCGGAAAGACCTACCTTAGGGGGAAAAAAGGACAGGTATACACTCGCACACACACTCATATCCATCCGCACATACACAGACACAGAAAATGTCTGCTTGTGTCTGTGTATGTGCGGATGGATATGAGTGTGTGTGCCCGAGTGTATACCTGTCCTTTTTTCTCCCTAAGGTAAGTCTTTCCGCTCCCGGGATTGGAATGACTCCTTACCCTCTCCCTTAAAACCCACATCCTTTCGTCTTTCCCTCTCCTTCCCTCTTTCCTGATGAGGCAACAGTTTGTTGCGAAAGCTTGAATTTTGTGTGTATGTTTGTGTTTGTTTGTGTGTCTATCGACGTGCCAGCGCTTTCGTTTGGTAAGTCACATCATCTTTGTTTTTAGGTATATTTTTCCCATGTGGAATGTTTCCCTCTATTAATTCATATCATTAATTTGAACCCAACAATTACGTAAATTATTTAACAGTTACATTGCAGACCCATACACATTCCCTGATACACTTACACATGGAATAACTTATCTGAAACCTAAAGATCAAGCAGACACAGCAAACCCAGCTAAATATCGCCCCATAACATGCCTACCAACAATATACAAAATATTAACTTCAGTCATTACACAGAAATTAATGACACATACAACACAGAACAAAATTATAAATGAAGAACAAAAAGGCTGTTGCAAAGGAGCACAAGGATGTAAAGAGCAACTGATAATAGATGCAGAGGTGACATATCAAGCTAAAACTAAACAAAGGTCGCTACACTATGCATACATTGATTACCAAATAGCTTTTGATAGTGTACCCCACTCATGGTTACTACAAATATTGGAAATATACAAAGTAGATCCTAAATTGCCCCCCATGAACCATGGACCTTGCCGTTGGTGGGGAGGCTTGCGTGCCTCAGCGATACAGATGGCCGTACCGTAGGTGCAACCACAACGGAGGGGTATCTGTTGAGAGGCCAGACAAACATGTGGTTCCTGAAGAGGGGCAGCAGCCTTTTCAGTAGTTGCAGGGGCAACAGTCTGGATGATTGACTGATCTAGCCTTGTAACATTAACCAAAACGGCCTTGCTGTGCTGGTACTGCGAACGGCTGAAAGCAAGGGGAAACTACAGCCGTAATTTTTCCCGAGGACATGCAGCTTTACTGTATGATTAAATGATGATGGCGTCCTCTTGGGTAAAATATTCCGGAGGTAAAATAGTCCCCCATTCGGATCTCCGGGCGGGGACTACCCAAAAGGATGTCATTATCAGGAGAAAGAAAACTGGCATTCTATGGATCGGAGCGTGGAATGTCGGATCCCTTAATCGGGCAGGTAGGTTAGAAAATTTAAAAAGGGAAATGGATAGGTTAAAGTTAGATATAGTGGGAATTAGTGAAGTTCGGTGGCAGGAGGAGCAAGACTTTTGGTCAGGTGATTACAGGGTTATAAATACAAAATCAAATAGGGGTAATGCAGGAGTAGGTTTAATAATGAATAAAAAAATAGGAGTGCGGGTTAGCTACTACAAACAGCATAGTGAACGCATTATTGTGGCCAAGATAGACACAAAGCCCATGCCTACTACAGTAGTACAAGTTTATATGCCAACTAGCTCTGCAGATGATGAAGAAATAGATGAAATGTATGATGAGATAAAAGAAATTATTCAGGTAGTGAAGGGAGACGAAAATTTAATAGTCATGGGTGACTGGAATTCGTCAGTAGGAAAAGGGAGAGAAGGAAACATAGTAGGTGAATATGGATTGGGGGGAAGAAATGAAAGAGGAAGCCGCCTTGTAGAATTTTGCACAGAGCATAACTTAATCATAGCTAACACTTGGTTCAAGAATCATGAAAGAAGGTTGTATACCTGGAAGAATCCTGGAGATACTAAAAAGTATCAGATAGATTACATAATGGTAAGACAGAGATTTAGGAACCAGGTTTTAAATTGTAAGACATTTCCAGGGGCAGATGTGGATTCTGACCACAATCTATTGGTTATGAACTGCAGATTGAAACTGAAGAAACTGCAAAAAGGCGGGAATTTAAGGAGATGGGACCTGGATAAACTGAAAGAACCAGAGGTGGTACAGAGATTCAGGGAGAGCATAAGGGAGCAATTGACAGGAATGGAGGAAAGAAATACAGTAGAAGAAGAATGGGTAGCTCTGAGGGATGAAGTAGTGAAGGCAGCAGAGGATCAAGTAGGGAAAAAGACGAGGGCTAATAGAAATCCTTGGGTAACAGAAGAAATATTGAATTTAATTGATGAAAGGAGAAAATATAAAAATGCAGTAAATGAAGCAGGCAAAAAGGAATACAAACGTCTCAAAAATGAGATCGACAGGAAGTGCAAAATGGCTAAGCAGGGATGGCTAGAGGACAAATGTAAGGATGTAGAGGCTTGTCTCACTAGGGGTAAGATAGATACTGCCTACAGGAAAATTAAAGAGACCTTTGGAGAGAAGAGAACCACTTGTATGAATATCAAGAGCTCAGATGGCAACCCAGTTCTAAGCAAAGAAGGGAAAGCAGAAAGGTGGAAGGAGTATATAGAGGGTTTATACAAGGGCGGTGTACTTGAGGACAATATTAGGGAAATGGAAGAGGATGTAGATGAAGATGAAATGGGAGATAAGATACTGCGTGAAGAGTTTGACAGAGCACTGAAAGACCTGAGTCGAAACAAGGCCCCGGGAGTAGACAACATTCCATTAGAACTACTGATGGCCTTGGGAGAGCCAGTCATGACAAAACTCTACCATCTGGTGAGCAAGATGTATGAGACAGGAGAAATACCCTCAGACTTCAAGAAGAATATAATAATTCCAATCCCAAAGAAAGCAGGTGTTGACAGATGTGAAAATTACCGAACAATCAGTTTAATAAGTCACAGCTGCAAAATACTAACGCGAATTCTTTACAGACGAATGGAAAAACTGGTAGAAGGGGACCTCGGGGAAGATCAGTTTGGATTCCGTAGAAATGTTGGAACACGTGAGGCAATACTAACCTTACGACTTATCTTAGAAGAAAGATTAAGAAAAGGCAAACCGACGTTTCTAGCATTTGTAGACTTAGAGAAAGCTTTTGACAACGTTAACTGGAATACTCTCTTTCAAATTCTGAAGGTGGCAGGGGTAAAATACAGGGAGCGAAAGGCTATTTACAATTTGTACAGAAACCAGATGGCAGTTATAAGAGTCGAGGGGCATGAAAGGGAAGCAGTGGTTGGGAAAGGAGTGAGACAGGGTTGTAGCCTCTCCCCGATGTTATTCAATCTGTATATTGAGCAAGCAGTAAAGGAAACAAAAGAAAAATTCGGAGTAGGTATTAAAATCCATGGAGAAGAAATAAAAACTTTGAGGTTCGCCGATGACATTGTAATTCTGTCAGAGACAGCAAAGGACTTGGAAGAGCAGTTGAACGGAATGGACAGTGTCTTGAAAGGAGGATATAAGATGAACATCAACAAAAGCAAAACGAGGATAATGGAATGTAGTCAAATTAAATCCGGTGATGCTGAGGGGATTAGATTAGGAAATGAGACACTTAAAGTAATAAAGGAGTTTTGCTATTTAGGGAGTAAAATAACTGATGATGGTCGAAGTAGAGATGATATAAAATGTAGACTGGCAATGGCAAGGAAATCGTTTCTGAAGAAGAGAAATTTGTTAACATCGAGTATAGATTTAAGTGTCAGAAAGTCGTTTCTGAAAGTATTTGTATGGAGTGTAGCCATGTATGGAAGTGAAACATGGACGATAACCAGTTTGGACAAGAAGAGAATAGAAGCTTTCGAAATGTGGTGCTACAGAAGAATGCTGAAGATAAGGTGGGTAGATCATGTAACTAATGAGGAGGTATTGAATAGGATTGGGGAGAAGAGAAGTTTGTGGCGCAACTTGACTAGAAGAAGGGATCGGTTGGTAGGACATGTTTTGAGGCATCAAGGGATCACAAATTTAGCATTGGAGGGCAGCGTGGAGGGTAAAAATCGTAGAGGGAGACCAAGAGATCAATACACTAAGCAGATTCAGAAGGATGTAGGTTGCAGTAGGTACTGGGAGATGAAGAAGCTTGCACAGGATAGAGTAGCATGGAGAGCTGCATCAAACCAGTCTCAGGACTGAAGACCACAACAACAACAACAACATCCTAAATTGATACAGTTCCTAAACATAGTAATGAAAAATTGGAAAACCACACTTAATATCCAAATAAATTCAAATAATATCACATAACAGCCAATACAGATTAAGCGTGGAATATACCAAGGAGACTCATTAAGTCCTTTCTGGTGCTGCCTTGCTGTGAACCCACTATCCAACATGCTAAGTAATACAAATTATGGATACAATATTACTGGAACATACCCACACAAAATCACACATCTGCTATACATGGATGATCTAAAACTACTGGCAGCAACAAATCAACAACTCAATCAATTACTAAAGATAACAGAAGTATTCAGCAATGATATAAATATGGCTTTTGGAACAGACAAATGTAAGAAAAATAGCATAGTCAAGGGAAAACACACTAAACAAGAAGATTACATATTGGATAAGCACAGCGACTGCATAGAAGCGATGGAAAAAACAGATGCCTATAAATATCTAGGATACAGACAAAAAATAGGAATACATAATACAAATATTAAAGAAGAACTAAAAGAAAAATATAGACAAAGACTAACAAAAATACTGAAAACAGAATTGACAGCAAGAAACAAGACAAAAGCTATAAATACTTATGCTATACCAATATTGACCTACTCATTTGGAATAGTGAAATGGTGTAACACAGACCTAGAAGCACTCAATACACTTACATGATCACAATGCCACAAATATAGAATACATCACATACATTCAGCAACTGAAAGATTCACATTAAGCAGAAAGGAAGGAGGAAGGGGATTTATCGACATAAAAAACCTACATTATGGACAGGTAGACAATTTAAGAAAATTCTTTCTAGAACGAGCAGAAACTAGCAAAATACACAAAGCAATCACTCATATAAATACAACGGCTACACCACTGCAATTTCATAACCACTTCTACAACCCTTTAGATCACATAACATCAACAGATACGAAGAAAATAACTTGGAAAAAGAAAACACTACATGGCAAGCACCCGTATCATCTAACACAGCCACACATCGATCAAAACACATCCAACACATGGCTAAGAAAAGGCAATATATACAGTGAGATGGAAGGATTCATGATTGCAATACAGGATCAAACAATAAACACCAGGTATTACAGCAACGGATAAATGCAGACTTTGTAAACAACAAATAGAAACAGTAGATCACATCACAAGTGGATGTACAATACTAGCAAATACAGAATACCCCAGAAGAAATGACAATGTAGCAAAAATAATACATCAACAGCTTGCCTTACAACATAAACTTATAAAACAACATGTTCCCACATACAAGTATGCACCACAAAATGTACTGGAGAACGATGAATACAAATTATACTGGAACAGAACCATTATAACAGATAAAACAACACCACATAACAAACCTGACATCATACTCACCAATAAAAAGAAGAAATTAACACAACTAATCGAAATATCCATACCCAATACAACAAATATACAAAAGAAAACAGGAGAAAAAATTGAAAAATACATCCAACTGGCTGAGGAAGTCAAGGACATGTGGCATCAGGATAAAGTTGACATTATACCAATTATACTATCAACTACAGGAGTCATACCACACAATATCCACCAGTACATCAATGCAATACAGCTGCATCCAAACTTATATATACAACTAGAGAAATCTGTAATTATTGACACTTGTTCAATTACCCGAAAGTTCCTAAATGCAATGTAACATATACCGTACAGTTAAAAGGAAGTCACGCTTGATCAAGGTCCGCGTCACCTTCCATTTTTAACCAGACATAACTTCCGAGACAAGAAAGAAATAATAATAATATAATATGAAAAACATTAACACCAATGCACAGTGAATATTGATAGATTATTTGGCCTTCTGTTTTATAACTGATAGATTGGAATTTACAAGTAACAGAATATTGTAATACCTTAGGGGGGAAAAAAGGACAGGTATACACTCGCACACACGCACATATCCATCCACACATACAGACACAAGCAGACATATTTAAAGACAAAGAGTTTGGGCAGAGATGTCAGTCGAGGCAGAAGTGTAGAGGCAAAGAAGTTGTTGAAAGACAGGTGAGGTATGAGTGGCGGCAACTTGAAATTAGCGGAGATTGAGGCCTGGCGGATGACGAGAAGAGAGGATATACTGAAGGGCAAGTTCCCATCTCCGGAGTTCGGATAGGTTGGTGTTGGTGGGAAGTATCCAGATAACCCGGACGGTGTAACACTGTGCCAAGATGTGCTGGCTGTGCACCAAGGCATGTTTAGCCACAGGGTGATCCTCATTACCAACAAACACTGTCTGCCTGTGTCCATTCATGCGAATGGACAGTTTGTTGCTGGTCATTCCCACATAGAATGCATCACAGTGTAGGCAGGTCAGTTGGTAAATCACGTGGGTGCTTTCACACGTGGCTCTGCCTCTGATCGTGTACACCTTCCGGGTTACAGGACTGGAGTAGGTGGTGGTGGGAGGGTGCATGGGACAGGTTTTGCATCGGGGGCGGTTACAAGGATAGGAGCCAGAGGGTAGGGAAGGTGGTTTGGGGATTTCATAGGGATGAACTAACAGGTTACGAAGGTTAGGTGGACGGCGGAAAGACACTCTTGGCGGAGTGGGGAGGATTTCATGAAGGATGGATCTCATTTCAGGGCAGGATTTGAGGAAGTCGTATCCCTGCTGGAGAGCCACATTCAGAGTCTGGTCCAGTCCCGGAAAGTATCCTGTCACAAGTGGGGCACTTTTGTGGTTCTTCTGTGGGGGATTCTGGGTTTGAGGGGACGAGGAAGTGGCTCTGGTTATTTGCTTCTGTACCAGGTCGGGAGGGTAGTTGCGGGATGCGAAAGCTGTTTTCAGGTTGTTGGTGTAATGATTCAGGGATTCCGGACTGGAGCAGATTCGTTTGCCACGAAGACTTAGGCTGTAGGGAAGGGACCGTTTGATGTGGAATGGGTGGCAGCTGTCATAATGGAGGTACTGCTGCTTGTTGGTGGGTTTGATGTGGACGGATGTGTGAAGTTGGCCATTGGACAGGTGGAGGTCAACGTCAAGGAAAATGGCATGGGATTTGGAGTAGGACCAGGTGAATCTGATGGAACCAAAGGAGTTGAGGTTGGAGAGGAAATTCTGGAGTTCTTCTTCACTGTGAGTCCAGATCGTGAAGATGTCATCAATAAATCTGTACCAAACTTTGGGTTGGCAGACTTGGGTAACCAAGAAGGCTTCCTCTAAGCGACCCATGAATAGGTTGGCGTACGAGGGGGCCATCCTGGTACCCATGGCTGTTCCCTTTAATTGTTGGTATGTCTGGCCTTCAAAAGTGAAGAAGTTGTGGGTCAGGATGAAGCTGGCTAAGGTAATGAGGAAAGAGGTTTTAGGTAGGGTGGCAGGTGATCGGCGTGAAAGGAAATGCTCCATCGCAGCGAGGCCCTGGACGTGTGGAATATTTGTGTATAAGGACGTGGCATCAATGGTTACAAGGATGGTTTCCGGGGGTAACAGATTGGGTAAGGATTCCAGGTGTTCAAGGAAGTGGTTGGTGTCCTTGATGAAGGATGGGAGACTGCATGTAATGGGTTGAAGGTGTTGATCTACGTAGGCAGAGATACGTTCTGTGGGGGCTTGGTAACCAGCTACAATGGGGCGGCCGGGATGATTGGGTTTGTGGATTTTAGGAAGAAGGTAGAAGGTAGGGGTGCGGGGTGTCGGTGGGGTCAGGAGGTTGATGGAGTCAGGTGAAAGGTTTTGCAGGGGGCCTAAGGTTCTGAGGATTCCTTGAAGCTCTGCCTGGACATCGGGAATGGGGTTACCTTGGCAAACTTTGTATGTGGTGTTGTCTGAAAGCTGACGCAGTCCCTCAGCCACATACTCCCGACGATCAAGTACCACGGTCGTGGAACCCTAGTCCGCCGGAAGAATGACGATGGATCGGTCAGCCTTCAGATCACGGATAGCCTGGGCTTCAGCAGTGGTGATGTTGGGTGTAGGATTAAAACAGCTTTCGCATCCCGCAACTACCCTCCCGACCTGGTACAGAAGCAAATAACCAGAGCCACTTCCTCGTCCCCTCAAACCCAGAATCCCCCACAGAAGAACCACAAAAGTGCCCCACTTGTGACAGGATACTTTCCGGGACTGGACCAGACTCTGAATGTGGCTCTCCAGCAGGGATACGACTTCCTCAAATCCTGCCCTGAAATGAGATCCATCCTTCATGAAATCCTCCCCACTCCGCCAAGAGTGTCTTTCCGCCGTCCACCTAACCTTCGTAACCTGTTAGTTCATCCCTATGAAATCCCCAAACCACCTTCCCTACCCTCTGGCTCCTATCCTTGTAACCGCCCCCGATGCAAAACCTGTCCCATGCACCCTCCCACCACCACCTACTCTAGTCCTGTAACCCGGAAGGTGTACACGATCAGAGGCAGAGCCACGTGTGAAAGCACCCACGTGATTTACCAACTGACCTGCCTACACTGTGATGCATTCTATGTGGGAATGACCAGCAACAAACTGTCCATTCGCATGAATGGACACAGGCAGACAGTGTTTGTTGGTAATGAGGATCACCCTGTGGCTAAACATGCCTTGGTGCACAGCCAGCACATCTTGGCACAGTGTTACACCGTCCGGGTTATCTGGATACTTCCCACCAACACCAACCTATCCGAACTCCGGAGATGGGAACTTGCCCTTCAGTATATCCTCTCTTCTCGTCATCCGCCAGGCCTCAATCTCCGCTAATTTCAAGTTGCCGCCACTCATACCTCACCTGTCTTTCAACAACTTCTTTGCCTCTACATTTCTGCCTCGACTGACATCTCTGCCCAAACTCTTTGTCTTTAAATATGTCTGCTTGTGTCTGTATGTGTGGATGGATATGTGCGTGTGTGCGAGTGTATACCTGTCCTTTTTTCCCCCCTAAGGTAAGTCTTTCCGCTCCCGGGATTGGAATGACTCCTTACCCTCTCCCTTAAAACCCACTTCCTTTCGTCTTCCCCTCTCCTTCCCTCTTTCCTGATGAGGCAACAGTTTGTTGCGAAAGCTTGAATTTTGTGTGTATGTTTGTGTTTGTTTGTTTGTTTGTTTGTGTGTCTATCGACCTGCCAGCGCTTTTGTTCGGTAAGTCACCTCATCTTTGTTTTTATATATAGTTTTTCCCACGTGGAATGTTTCCTTCTATTATACAGAATATTGTAATACATTAATGTAATTAAATTCATATTCACAAAAATTCTGATTGGAAAAAGAATGATGTAAAGAGAGAATGAAACAAATGGAAAAAGTTTATATGGTGATTAAAATACTGTAACAAAGGAATAGAAATAAAAAAATTACATTTAAACCATTTAATTGAGTAAAAGTAATGATCAGAATCATTTTTATAAAAATTTAAAAATAAAAAAGTTACAGTGCTGTACCTGATGCTTGAACCCACATCATCTTGTTTATAAAGAGCTATTCTCCTATCCATTACACCATTGCAACTCTACTGTGTGATTCAACTTTACTAATGTTATTGAGTATCACACAAAGTTCTGAAACTTTTTTCGTCAGTTACTCACAAACAAGGGCCCATCAGGGTGAAAGGCTGCAGGGTGTAATACCTGGACTCTTAACCTACGTCATTGTATATTTTGTTTCAAAAAGTCGATCCCACCACTGGGGACCTCTCCTTGTTAGTGTTTGTCAATCACTTGTTCACTTCTTGATATACCGCCAACATCAAAAGTCTTGTTCTATCAACATCGTTAGTAAGGCTTTATTAGTGGAACCAGTCATTTTTTGACATTTACAATGTCATGCCCACATCCCAGTTGATGATAAGAGATCCATTTGAACATTAAACTTTTTATGCTCATATGATAAAGCAAACCTCACTGTTCATTAGTATAAATTAGCAGTCACCATTATAATTGATGTATAGCAACAATGAAATTTTGTAAGAGTTATAATAAAAGCTCTGTTGAAAGTAAATGTGGCAAAAAAAAATTGAAAACATTGAACAAGATAATGCCACTTCATATCCTTTAGACCGACATTGACTCAATCAAAAAATACAAATTAATGCACAGTACTACATTACATTGTTGTTGTTGTTGTTGTTGTTGTTGTCGTGGTCTTGTGTCTCAACTGGTTTGATGCAACTCTCCATGTTACTCTTTCCTGTTGCAAGCATCTTCATCTCTGAATAACCACTGCAACTTACATCCTTCTGAATCTGCTTACTGTAATCATCTCTTTGTCTCCCTCTACAATTTTTACCTCCCTCCCCCCATCCCTCCAACACTAAATTGATGATGGCTTGATGTCTCAGAATATGTCCTATCAACTTATCCCTTCTTTTAGTCAAGTTGTACCACAAATTTCGTGTCTCCCCAATTCTATTCAGTACCTCCTCATTAGTAACATGATCTACCCATCTAAACTTCAACATTCTTCTGTAGCACCACGTTTTCAAACTTATGTTTGTTGTGTCGGTATCTGAGGTTCTCGTACAACTGGGGCGAGTGCTCTCTCGTATCACGAGACCTGCCTTGGTGGTGGCGCTAGGTCTGCGATTACACAGTGGCGACACGCGGGTCCGACATGTACTAAATGGACCGCGGTGGATTTAAGCTACCACCTAGCAAGTGTGGTGTCTGGCGGTGACACCACATTCCTCCCCCGCAAATCGGCGAACGGTCGTGTGATAAGGCTTCCGCCCGCCGTGGGGAGGACCACATGTTGACGTATGCGAGGAGGTGGGGAGCCTAACAACAGGCGAGGCTGTGCCACCCGCACCCGGCCATTCGGTCCGAGGGGAGCTAGGAAACGCCTGAAAAACTAGTCCAGGGTGCACGTCAACATGCGGTGTATGCGCCCGTAAAGAGACAGGAGGGACCGAAGGATCAACCTCCATTGCGTCGGGGTAGCCGACGCGCGATGACGTCATGTGGTCCGGAGCGGGCGGGAGTTCCATGGCGGAGGACAGCTGGTCACGGGAAGCAATCGGCGGCGCGTGACCCTGGGAGGCGCTTGGCGGCTGCAACGAAGCGTCGAATGCGGGCGGCGCCGGCGGGAGAACAAGCGGCGGCGGCGGCGGCTGCTGCTGCCGCGGCGGCGGCGCGTCGCCATGGGGCAAAATGGAAGGCATCGTCGGTAACACCTGGGGATGAGGCGAGCCAGTAGATGGGTCCCCAGGGCGCTGACCGGACGGCACCGTCGCTGAAAGCAGACGGGGAGCGACAGAACCCGAGCGACGACAGAGGCGCAGCTGATTGAGATGCCGACGCACCTCACCAGAGGCCCCCAAAACCAAATACATCGCGCGGCCGAGGCAGCGAAGAATGCGCCCTGCGAGCCAACGCCGTGAACCTCGATAGTTGGGATAAAATACGTCGCCTGGAGCAAAAGCAGGAATCTGCCGCTGCACAGGAACCTGATGCGGCGGATGCAGCAAAGACATCAAGGTGCGATGAGGACGACCGTGGAGCAACTCAGCCGGCGAGCGACCATCTCGGGGCTGAGAGCGATACGAAGACAAAAAGAGCAACAATGCGTCCTCCCGAGAATGCGACTCTTTCAATTTCAACATCTGTGACTTGAAAGTCCGGACCAATCGTTCAGCGGCACCGTTGGACTGAGGCGAAAACGGCGCGGATGTCAGATGTTGAATACCATTGGCCTGGCAGAATGACTGAAATTCTGCGGACATGAATTGTAAGACATTGTCGGAAACAATAGTCTGCGGCAGACCTTCAACGCAAAAGATAGCAGACAACGCTTGGATGGTGGCGGAGGACGTCGTGGAAGACATCCGGACAACAAAAGGAAAATTACTGAAGGCGTCGACCAGAACCAACCATCGAGCATTCCAGAATGGACCAGCAAAATCAATGTGCAAGCGTTGCCAAGGGGAAGTGGCTTTTGGCCACGCAAAGACTTTCCGCGGCGGTGCGGACTGTTGTTCGGCACACGCCGGGCACTAAGAACACATATTCGTAATCGCAGCATCGATTCCGAACCAAGTACAGTGCTGACGAGCAAGTTGTTTCGTTCGCACTATACCCCAATGTCCTTGGTGAAGAAGCCGTAAAACAGAGGACTGTAACGAACGTGGGACCACGACTCTGGACTGATCATTATCAGAACGCAACAACAAAACACCACGTCGAACAAAAAGTCTCTCCTTGTGAGCAAAAAATCGGCGAACCAACGGATCCTCGATCCGAGACTTTGACAAAGGCCATTGCGTAGCAACAAAATGTAAAACAGTAGCAAGGACAGGGTCAGCAGCTGTGGCTGTAGCGACACGACGAAAATCAATCGGAAACGATTCGACCACTTCATCGGTTTCCGAATCAATGAACATGCAAGCAAGTTCGGAAGAATCGAATGCTTTATCCTCAGCAACAGGCAAACGGGACAACGCATCGGCGTTTCCGTGCTTAGCAGTGGACCGATACAAGATATCGTAGCGGTACTGCGAGAGGAAAATAGACCAGCGAATGAATTTCTGCGCTGTACGTGGAGGTACAGGCTTGGTCGGATGAAAAAGCGATGTCAAAGGTTTGTGGTCTGTGATGATGGTAAAGTGACGACCATACAAGAAATCATGGAACTTAGTAACACCAAACACGAGAGCCAAAGCTTCTTTCTCTATCTGTGAATAATTTCTTTGCGCTGACGAGAGCAATTTGGACGCAAAGGCAATAGGGCGATCATGGGAGCCAACTTTGTGCACAAGCACAGCACCGTTCCCGAAATCCGATGCATCTACCATCAACAAAAGGGGTTTCAGGGGATCGAATGGCGTAAGGCAAGTATTAGAAAGCAACGCCGATTTCAACTGGCGAAAGGCGCGTTCGCATTCCGTCGTCCAGAGAAACGGAACACCTGTACGGCGTAAGCGATGAAGCGGAGCTGAAATGAAAGAGGCATTGCGCACATTCACTCACACCTTGTGATTCTACATTGTGCAATGTTCGTGCGACCTCCTGACGCAATGCGTGGGGAACATTGCGCGCTCGGAAAAATTTCGGTTGCGCGTTTCCTTCCAGTTCCAAATGTGCTTCATAGTTTTTAGCGCAACCTAAGCCCGGTGCAAAAATGTCTGCAAATTCTTCACATACACTAGAAACACTGTCTGAAGGCACAGTTTGATTCACTGATAGCACCTGATTTACAATAGACATGTTAAACAACTGAAACAATTCTAGACCAAACAAGTTCACTGCAGAAGAAGAACGAAGAACGTAAAATGACACAAGTTTTGTTTGTCCCTTGTATGTTGCAAGAAGGCTGCACTGTCCTAACACAGGAATTGTCTGTCCGGAATATGTAGTTAGCTTAACATTTGCGGAACGCAACGGAGGTTTGCCCAGTTGTTTGTACGTGTCGTGATTGAGCAATGAAACTGCAGCTCCGGTATCGAGCTGGAATGGTATCACTTTGCCTTCAAAGTCTAAGTCCACAACAAGTTTATTGTTCTGCTGACGACAAAAGCGACTGTTTTGTGCAATTTGAATAGACACTGGTACAGAATCACTTGCTAATTGACGTGATTTCCGGCGACGTCGACGCACAGTTTTTGTGGGACGATCACAGTCACTGTTAGAGAAAGTGTCACTGGACGAAGCGGAATTAACGACATGAATGTCCATAGGCGAAGGTCCACTAGCCTGAGTGTCCTTGGTTCGATTCCGGCGCGAAGCAAAGGGCCTGGAATGATTGTGATTGTCTGATCTGAGCTTTTTCTGGCAAACACATTGAACATGTCCTTTCTTATTGCAGAAAAAGCAAATAGCTTGGCGTGACGGGCAATGATCACGCGAATGTCTAGTAGCACACCGCGGGCACGATTTCACTACATTTGTGGGCTGGCGTGGCACACGTGGCTTAGCGCGCGGCGGCAGCTGTGCGGACGTGCGCGAGGCCCGGTTACCGGGCCGCGCAGCGCGTCCAGCGGGCCGGTTAATGTTACACACGGCTGGCGAAGTTTCAAAAGATTCCTGAGCACAGTCAAGTGTGTCCTGTCTATCCAATATGTCTATCACTTGTTGAAGGGAGGGATTAACTAGTTTGAAAATTTGCTCCCGTATGCGAACATCAGAAACGTTCTGTGCAATTGCATCACGCACCATTGTATCTGAATAAGAAAGACCACAGTCACATTCAAAGGCACAGTCCCTAGTAAGTCCTTGCAATGTTGCTACCCACTCCCTATTAGTTTGACCGGCCGTACGTTTTGTACGAAAGAACGTATACCGTTTTGCAACCACATTAACTGTTTCTTTGAAATAGGCATCTAATGCAGACAAAATTTCCTCGTAGGACAGAGTTGCTACGTCGCGTCGGGGAAACAATTTCACTATCACACGGTATGTGGACACACCGACACAAGAAAGCAAAAACGGCTGCCGCTCTTTACCTTGAATTCTGTAGGCTGCTAGATGAAAGTTGAACTGGCGAGACCACTCGTGCCAGGTCTCATCGGCTGCCACGTATGGTCGAAAGGGAGGTGCAACAGCGTTTAGTGGCAGCGGTAGCGAAGAAGCGGCGGCGGCGGCCGCATCGGTGTGCAGCGCACGTTGACCCTGGACGAGCTGTCCAAGGGCATCCAATAACGCCTGCGTCTGCTGATTCTGCAAGCGATAAAATTCGGACAGTACATCTGGAGAATGTGGCGAAGCCATGACACAATTAAATGTAAGCAATCGGAAAGAACTCTTTTCCCTCGTCGCCAATGTTGTGTCGGTATCTGAGGTTCTTGTACAACTGGGGCGAGTGCTCTCTCGTATCACGAGACCTGCCTTGGTGGTGGCGCTAGGTCTGCGATTACACAGTGGCGACACGCGGGTCCGACATGTACTAAATGGACCGCGGCCGATTTAAGCTACCACCTAGCAAGTGTGGTGTCTGGCGGTGACACCACAATGTTCTCTTCTCGGTTTATTGTCCATGTTTCTCTTCCATACATGGCTACACTCCAGACAAATAACTTCAGAAAAGACTTCCTAACTCTTAAGTCTATATTCTATGTTAACATATTTCTCTCCTTCATAAATGCTTTCTTTGCCATTGATGATCAACATTTTATATCGTCTCTACTTTGGCCAACATCAGTTATTTTGCTGCCCAAATAGCAAAACCTCTCTGCTACTTTAAGTGTCTCCTTTCCTAATCTAATTCCCTCAGCATTACCTGATTTGATTCTACTACATTCCATTATCCTTGCCTTGCTTTTGTTGATGTTCATTTTGTATCCTCCTTCAAATACATTGTCTTTTGCTGTCTCTGACAGAATGACAGTGTCATCAGCAAACTTCAAGGTTTTTATTTCTTTTCCCTGAACTTTAATTCCTACTCCAAATTTTTCTTTGGTATCCTTTACTGCTTGCTCCAAGTATAAATTGAATAACATTGGGAATAGGCTACAATCCTGTCCCACTCCCTTCTCAACCACTCCTTCCCTCCAAAGGCCTCTTTAAATTTTCCTGTAGTCAGTATCTATTTTTCCCCTAGTGAAATATGCTTTCAAGTCCTTACACTTTTCATTTAGTCATTTCTGCTTAGCCATTTTGCACTTTGTGTCAGTCTTGTTTTGTAGACATTTGTATTCTCTTTCACCTGCTTCATTTGCTGCATTTTATATTGTCTTCAATTAAATTCATTTTCTAACCTACCTGATCATTAAGGGACTTAACATGCCACGCCATCCATAGAACACCAGTTTTGTTTCTCCTGATGATGACATCCTACTGGATAGTCCCCATCTAGAGATCTGATTGAGGGACTGTTTCACCCAAGTGGACACCATCATCATTTAACCATACAGTAGACCTGCGTATCCTTGGGAAAAATTGTGGCTGTAGTTTCTCCTTGTTTTCAGCCATTCGCGATATGAGCACAGCAAGGCTGTTTTGGTTCGTTTTACAAGGCCACATCAGTCAGTCATCCTCTGCTATTACTGAAAAGTCTGCTGCCCCTCTTCAGAAATCACACATTTGTCTGGCCTCTCAATGGGCACATCTCCATTGTGGTGGCACCTATGGTACAGCTGTCTGTATCACTGAGGCATGCAAGCCAACCCGCCAACAGCAAAATTCATGGTTCATGGAGGGGGGGGGGGGGGGGGGAGAGGAGAGTACTGCTCTATATATTGTACTAAACAGGGTGGAGTGTGTCGTTGCCAGTACACAAAGAAGAAGAAGAAGAAGAAGAAGAAGAAGAAGAAGAAGAAATTCAATGTGAAGACAATTCTTTTGACCCCTGTGGTAACAGACACACCATCCCTCCCCCTCCAAATGAAGGAGAGGGGGGGGGGGGGAGAGAGAGAGAGAGAGAGAGAGCAAAAATCAATACTAATCCCTTGTTTGTATATATCATACCATCAAAACTGTTGGTGAAAGGGGATTTTAGGGCATGACCCTTCACTTCCAGATTTCAGCCTCCTCCCTGCCCCCATAGATGGATCATTTGGTACTACTGCCATGGTCTTGGAATTGTGACAATTATTATCCTACTCGGCAATCAGCATAGTCCAACAACAATCACTATTCTGTTCTCGAACATTACCATACCTGTCCTCTGGGGCTCAGCATTTGTTTGCTGGGTGTGGGCTTGGCGACCCAGCTAGGGAGAGGTAACTGCCGTCAGCTCTCTGTCACCATAAGTTCTGGGCATGCTTCAGTGACCACTGTGCAGGGCAGTGAACGTTGTCTGTCACAGGGAATGGGGATTTTGGTTTTAGCACCCAGTTCGTGGGGAGGTAAAACCCTCTGTAAAAAAAAAAAAAAAAAAACCTTTAATCTCAAGCTGTGCTGCAAGCCAATAAAATGCATGGCTGTTGGGGTAGAATAGTTGTTAGCACGAAATCTGTGGGGAATTTGCTGCAACAGGCAAGTGGAGTTCTGTCTGAGTGGATCCTTATTTCTGTAGCTGCTCGTGGGACTGAAATAGAACCTTCAAAATTTTCTCCACCTCCTCCCAGTAGAATGGATGAGGCTGTGGGCAGATACCAACACCAAATTTCTCAAGAGGCCTCATGTAATAGAACACATGCTGCAAGCCAGAATGTATTTTTGTTAGTTAAAAGAAGAGAGCGAATTTTTGATAAAGTTTCACTTTTTTACATTCAAAAGGTTTTAGAGAGAATAGCAGGTATGTTAAAGTGTGTCAAATGGATGTGCAGTGGGATGTTGTTGGTTGAAACCTCTAGTTCCCAACAAGCGACAAACCTGCAGAAAACAAAAAGCCTTGTTGAATATGCCATTGAAACTGAGCTACACACCACCTCAAATGTCAGCAAAGGTGTTTTGGCATGCAGGGATCTGATGGACATTCCCACAGCAGGTTTCCTTTATTTAAGTGTGCGGACCTATGTCCCCAACACGTCGTGCTGTTTTAAGTGGCAGTGCTGTGTGCACACCATTTGGGGTGAATCTGGTTAGGCCACCCATGAAGGAGTCATTTGTTTATATCCTCAAAGTGCGTGAGTTGCTCTGGGAGTCATCCTGTCTGGAGTAGGGACTGTAGCATATACCTTGAAAAATGGAAGATAAAAACCTTGAAACTATGAAGTGCATGGTGAGGCCAAAAAGATGTATAAGACAAAGCTGCCTCTCACATTTCACTACTTCCTTTGCTTCAGTTCTTAAAATTCCTGTTCTGAAAGCCAATGCTGCTATGCAAACAGAGGTTGCTAGTTTCCACATTCACTACCTCCTTTGCTTCAGTCCTTAAAATTCCTGTTCTGAAAGCCAATGCTGCTAAGCAAACAGAGGTTGCTAGTTTCAGCACTAATACCTGCACTTGTTGAGGCACTTCTGCTGTTCCAATTATTTCAAAGCCCATACCTCCCCCCCCCCCCCCCACCCCCGTCCCCCCTCCCCAGAACATCAGAAGAGACCACAGTTGCTAATGTTTCAGAGTTTCCTACTCCTCCAAAGATTCAACCTGGTCCACCATCCAGCACTGCCACTACCACTGCTGCAGTTGTGGCTCTGAAGCTTCCACAGGCCAAAAATTTAAAGGCAAAGTGTCAACCTTGGATGCGGAGGTGAGAAAAATACAGTCTGACAGTGCTGACGTCACTCTCTCTGTCATCTCTCTCGATTAATCTTCGGAGCCAATGGACCTCGATGTTGGCCCAGGGCACTAATCTCGCCCAAGACTGAGCCTGAATCCATTATAGGCTCCCTTCACCATGGGAAAACAGCATAAAAGTGCTGTCCCCATCATAAATGGGTCCCATACTGCTGTGGAACATTGATGGTTTCAGGGCACACATGGAGGAACTAGAATTTCTTGTGCAGGAATGGCCTCTGTACTTGTGTTTGCAGGAAACACATTTTAAATTGTCTGGTGCCCCTGTACTATGGGGCTGAACCCTCCATTGCAATGATAACCTGAGGGGGGAAAGGGCCAGGTAAGGGGTCACCACATTCATCAATAACGCACACCACTCCTGTGCCCTCCCACTGGATATACTGATGTACAAGTGGTTGCAGTTGAAATTCGTGTATGTCAGAGGATCACTGTTTGCTCACTGTACTTATCTCCACAAGATGTGATAGACTCTGAGGCTCTCACAGATCTTATACAACAACTCCCACAACCATTTCTCCTGTTGGGAGACATCAACACCCATCATGTATTGTGAATCTCGATCACTACTTGTCCTTTGAGCTGGGCTCTGAAGAGGTTTGTGACATCTCACGAACTGTGCATCTCAACACTTTTGTTTTTGCTGATGACATTGCCATTTGGGGAGAGATGGAAATGGAGGTTCAGAGGAGACTAGATTACTAGAACACAAAATTTAAAAAATTCAAGTTAACTGTAATTAGGAACAAGACAGTGGCAATGAAGATGAGCAGGACACCCACACCTTGTCACATCATACTGGAGGAGGAGAAGGTTAAATGTGTGGGGAGAGCTTCAATTATGTGGGTAGCATCATATTGTGCGATGGAAGTTCCAAACTAGATGTCTTAAACAGAATAACAAAAGGATCTAGCTTCTTCCACCAAGTACGAAATCTAATCTGGGACAAAGAAGTCCCTCAAAGAGCCAGGCAGACCATATACAAAACTTATCTTCTGCCAATCATGATGTATAGTCTAGAGGCCTGTGTCATAAATAAGAGAGAAGAGAGTCAAATACAAGCATGTGAAATGAAGTTCCTTAGGTCAGCTCTACAAAAAGCTAGGAGAGAAAGAGTCAGGAATGATTATGTAAGGAGATACCTGCAGGTGACATTGATTACAGAGGAGAGGATGAGTGCTTTGAGATTGAAGTGGTTCGGTCATGTGAAGCGAATGCACCTGACTCGAACTCCACACCAGTATTTGGAGATGGAAGTACCAGGAAGAAGACCCATTGGCTGGCCTAGAAAGAGATGAGCAGACCAGGTTAAGGAAGATCTCAAGAGGAGAGGAGTAACATGGGATGTAGTGGAGAGGGAAAAGCTATACCAGGACAAAAACTACTGGAGGCATATGATTCACAAAGTTCGTACCTGGCTCACTGGAAGAAAATCCTGATGATGATGAATCTATCAAAGAAGTAAAGTAAATATGAAAATAAATCTTGAAGCTTTGTTTTTTTTTTTATTTTTCAAAGTATTTATTACTCGTTTAAGGTACATCAATTACGCATGTGCTAATAACACTTTAAATAGTGGCATAAATGGCTAGTTTTCTAGGCCTGAAATTCTTCCAAGTGGCTGGTCTTCAAAGTGTTGAAGCCAAACTGATCGTAATATGGCAGATACTCCAATTTCTTTTCCATTCTTATGTGTATTGTCCTTGTCAGCAGCTAAGAAGCCTGAGCCATTAATCTGATTGCACGATAGTTCTTGTACTTATTTGCCCTTGCTACCTTCAAGATCATGTGGATGACATTTTTCCATAAGTCTCCTTCAATATTGACACCATCTTCAACTTGTTGGCACTTTTTCTAGTGATTTTTGAAATTTTGAAAGTGTGTTATCTATCCCCTCTACATTATTTGACCACAAGTCTTCCAAACTCTCTGCACCTTACATTGTAATTCCTTCTTGATGTTGACATGTTTCGAAGCCATACAACCAAACTTTTAATGAACAAGAATTTGCTTAGAACCCTCAATTCCTACCTCAACACAAGCCCAGGCACTGACTCACGATTCAACGCCTGAATATGAATTATAAAAGCTACCTGCTCATCATCTGTAGTTGTATATGACTTAGAGGTGAATTCCCTCACAGTGGCAGGACAATACCATCATTCCCATTGTTTAGCCAGGCCCCAACTTCCATTGACTGTTATGGAACAATGTCTCACAAATGTGCCATGAAAACTGATGAAGATAATAGTTGCCCATCTATTGTGGTAGCTCCTTTAATCATAAAGTTGTCTTTTATGATTTGCATAAAGCATATTAAACTGCCTGGTGATACTATAATACCAGTTTTGACACACATTATTTTGTTACTTTGTTGTGTTTTGGGTTAGAACCTGTGCATACCTCAGGACTCAGTGTTGAGTGTTACACTTTTTCTTATAGTCATATACAGGCATGTGGACATTTTGTACTCGATGATTAATCTCTCTCTATTTTGACAACTTCTGCATTACAGCTTCTAGTATACTGCCAACTTCAAGGAGCCATATGAAAGGTCACATCTTGGGTGTTCTCAACTTTGGTTTGATTATACTTTTGTTTCTTGGCTGCCAGTTTTGCGATACATTTCACACTATCTTTTTGGCAAGATTTTCCTGTCACTATCATAATTGATTCGGAGATGAAGAGGCTTGCACAGGATAGAGTAACATGGAGAGATGAATCAGACCAGTCTTTGGACTGAAGACCACAACAGCAACAACAACAACAACATCATCATCAACAATAACTGATGAATTATGTACAATTAACTTGACTAGAAAATCTCCTTAACATGTTCCACTATTATTTCTGTATATTGATGGTTTTATCTTTCATAACAACATTTAAAATAGACATGAAGTATCAGAAAATCTTGTTTCTTAATCACATAATGCAACAAGTAGGTGTGCTATGGATATCAATAGTTTCAGAGTCGAACTATGCAACTAAAGAGGTGTCATAGTGCTTAAGATATTTATCCTGCATACAGGAAGAATGAGATCAAATTCAGTCAGCCCGTTCTGATGTAGATTTCCTGCAGTTTTTGCAGGTAAATGCTGGAATGATTAATTAAAAGAATGCTATGCCTAATCTTAGTGCAATCAAATCATTCAGTGTCTGTTGATGACATCATTTTAAAGACGCATATACGCTAGGCCAACAAATGATAGACAAGCACTTCATTGGCTGAGATGTGCTTAGTGTGGATGGGTGGCAAATAGGAGCCAATGAAGCGGTTGGCCTCAGTTGCAGTTCAGTTTGCTGGCAGTAACATAAAAGCGATGGCGCTTGGACCTCTCTCTCCTAGTTTGGCTCCATAGTGATGTGCTGTGTGTGCATGATGGGTATGTATTTATTGAATTTGTAAACACTGGAGCATGGAGTGGAATACGAAGACAGCATTAAACATGATAGTTTAATCACAAACAGTAATGTTTATGGGACTCTACAAACTGCAATTGTAAAAACAAACTGAAAAGGTTAGACATTTGGAGGGAAATTCGAAAGTAATGTGTACAATGTGAAAAAGAAAATGGAGTTGTTATTGACATCCTTTCACCGTGAATGACAGAAAGAAACAAACTTAAGAATGGAGCTGAGTGGTACCAAGAAGAGATTCCATCTTTGTAAATTTTAGAGCCTGTACACTTCAACAACTATTCAAAATTTGTTACTTTCATTTGGAAAAAATTTATGATGTACCTCGTATTCCAACACAACTTTAAGGTCACTCGTTAATTTTACCCCACCACACTGATCCACCTTTTTAAAGAGAGGTTGTCTGCCAGCATCATTTCTCCTTCTTTTTCTGATGCTCAGCTTCTTGCAGTAAAATAAATGTTGCACATAGAGTAATTTCTAAATACTCTTCTTCCCTCATAATATCAGCCAGAGAAATCGTAATTAAAACATTTCTTTATAACAGTAACAAAACGGGAGCAACATCGACAAGTTATCAGAGCCAACTGCGATTCCACACTATTGATGACCAATGCTTGGCCAAATCCACTGGCTGTCGTTCATTGCCCTAGTGTGTATGCGCCTTAACACCTTCCTTTTCAATTGTGGCTCGAACAGTTGTACTGTTCCATAAGTCCTCAAACTACAAAAAAGAATTGATACTGCTCCGTTCTGTCTGCTATCTTATCACTACAGACTCATCAGTATGGGAATTTTCATTATACAATGATGGGGGAAAATATCCAACACCAAGAAATTATTAATTTAGAGTAATGAAATTTTGGGAATACATTTGTCTAGGTAACGTATTTAAGCGATGAACATTGCAAGATCACAGGTTAATGTAAGTGTAAGAAAAGCCATTGAAAATTGAAATGCTGGTCCATTAATAACCAGTGTCATTGTCAGGATGTTGAACTGAGGCATGCAAATGTGCATGCATTGTGTCATACAAATGCCAAATGTCAGTTTGTGAGATGGAGTTCCATGCCTGTTGAACTTGATTGGTCAATACAAGGACAGTTAATGCTGGTTGTGGATGACACTGGAGTTGTCCGATGTACTCGGTTGGAGACATATCGGTAATCGAGTAGGCAAAGGCAACAAGTTGATACTCTGTAGAGCATGTTAGGTCACAATAGTGTTATGTGGCAAGTGTTACCCTGTTGGGAAACAATCCATGGAATGCTCTTCATGAATGGCAGCACAGCAAGTCAAATCACCAGAGTGACATACAGATTTGCAGTCAGGGTGCATGAGATAACCACAAGAATGCTCCAGCTGTCATATAAAATTCCACTCCAGGCCATAACTCCATGTATAGATCCAGTGTGTCTAGGCCACAGGCAGGTTGGTTGCAAGTGCTCACTTGACCTCTCCTAACCAACACACGGTCATCACTGGCGACTGGCACTGAGGCAGAACCGGCTTTCGTCAGAAAATACAGCAGACCTCCACCCCCCCCCCCCCACCCACCCCCACCCAATGAGTTCTCACTTGATACCACTGAAGTTATAAATGGTGGTGGTTTGGAGTCAGCGGAAGGCACGCTATAGGGCATTTGGCTCAGAGCTGTCCTTGATGTAACCAATTTGAAATTGGTTGCTGTGTCATTGTGGTGCTCAAATTGCTGCTGCAGATGCAGTACAATGTGCCACATCCAGAAACCGAACACAATGATCTTCTATCTCAGTAGTGTCATGTGGCTGTTTGGAGCTCAGTCTTCTTGTGACCCTTTCCATGATCATTGTTGTCAGCCATCATGTACATTGCCTGTGTATCCATCAAGTCTTTCTGCAATATCACTGAAGGAATATCCAACTTCTTGTTGCTTTGTTACATGACCTTGCTCAAACTCTGTGAGCTGTCATTAATGGTGTCATCATCATCTTAAGGGCATTCTTGACTAACATCAACTCGCTTCATCCAACCTCAGAGGTAACTAATGTTCACCACAGTTACAACATGTAATTAAAACAAACTTGATTCACTTCCTCGTAGTGCCACTACTAGTGCCATTCTTATGAAACTGGCACAAAAATTGAATAGACATAAAGTTTCAGATGTAGAAACATACCTACCAACTTTTGTTTATCTTGCACAACTCCTTCTTGGTGTTCAGATTTCTTTTTATTTCTTCACATCTCTGTATTTCTTCCTCAAGCATTTCTAATCTAATTCTGTGAAAGTATCATATCTTCTTTGGCGGGAATTAAATTCTGTGGTCATCCTTGTTCTTCACTATTGGCAGGATGCGTACCCTGCAAAAAGTTAGAGAAATTTACTTTTCTAGAATCATAGTAAGGCACAGGTAACATTGCATCAGTCATTCAAGATAGAAATTATGTCAGAACTCTCACTGAACAGGAGCTACAGATGTTTGTTCATCACACTATCTTTGTAATTTATATTCTGTAATGTCACACTGCCTACATAACTTATGTTTTGTAACTTATGATGAGCTATTTGAGGATAGGAATATTTGTAAAAATGTAGCATAAAAATGATTTCAAAGTCTGCACAAAAAAGTTAAGGGTAGCAAATAATGCACATGGAGACTTGATAGTGGCAGAAAAGCAACGGCCAAAACATGAGAGAGGTCCTAATACGGATCCAGTAGAAAATGAGAAACTCATGGGAGTCAGTGTGGGAGCTTATTACTAGGATTCTATAATATGATGGTTTTTTTTTATTTCAGACAAGGATATACTAGTATGTGAAAATCATCCTGAAACATTACAAAACCTGGACCTTTATTCATGAAAACCACAGTTCAGCTCCTGATCTAATAGTTCTGATTCAGTCTCCTCCTCCTCCTCCTCCTCTCCTCCTCTTTCTCTCAAGGAGTTTCTTCAATTATCATGACCAATTATCAAAGGATGGACTGTGATCATGCTCAAGAAACGCGTGATACGAAGGCAAATTCTCGAAAATTTCTCAGGTTCTCTTGAGAAGTTGTCACACTCTGTGATACTGCACAAAACTACTGCACAGCAGAGCATTGAGCTGCAGCAGCTGCAATTTTTATCTTTCGTATGTGCAAGCAAGAATTTGAAATTTTACTTTCTAAATTTGTATCAACTGGTACTGCCTTCATTAATTTTTGTAGAATTAGTAGTAGATTTCTCAGAAGATCAAAATCTTAGAATTTTTACTTAAAAAAAAAACCAGATCTAACACAAAACAAAAACATTATTTTTAAAAAAGGGGACAGCAACAAAAACCTGTGCATTCTTCCAGTGTGTATATGAGGAACAGTAAGTCTTGCAACACTTTTCTTCTGAAAGCAGGTTGGTAGGCTTCCAATACACTTTGATTTTTCCCACTCATTTGGCTCCAAAACCCTATTTTTCAACATAATCTCCATCCAGTGTGATAGCCTCACACTACCTTACTGGGAGTGCCTGTATGTCAAAATTGTACTCCTCTACTGGTTGATATCAGAGCCACCATCTTGCTGTATCAGTAACCTCTCCATCATCCACATACTGCTTCCCACGGAGTGCATCTTTCATTGGGCCAAGTCAGAAGCCGTGAGATCTGGGCTGTGAGGCAGATGAGGAAGAACAGTCCAGCGAAGTTTTGTGAGCTCCTCTCAGTTTCGCAGACCTGGGTCAGGCCTTGCTTGTCATTGAGAAGAAGCTTGTTTGCATTTTTGTGGCAACAGATGCAAAATCCATTTCTTCTATTTCCTGAGGGTAGCGCAATAAGCTTCAGAGTTGATCATTGCGTTGCCATGACTTTACCGGTGGAGGGTGCAATTTTGAACTTTTTATTCAGAGGAGAAGTGTTGTGGCACCACTGAATTATTGTTTTGTTTCAGACTCAGTGATGAACCCACAATTCATCGCCTGTGAGGATGTTCGACAAAAATTGTCATGATCAGCCTCATAACATGCACGCATTTCACCATGTTTATCAATTAAAGACAAAGTCTGAAAGTGAGTCCTTGATCATATTTTTGGCACTTTAATTTTACAGGTCCGTCCTGAGCACACAAATTATTATTATTATTATTATTATCTCCTTCACTTTCTCAGACGTTAAGTCCGGTTAAAAATGGAGTGACGCGGACCTTAATCAAGTGTCACTTCCTTTTAACTGTACGGTATGTGTTATATTGCATTTAGGAACTTTCGGGTAATTGAACATGTATCAATAATTACGGATTTCTGTAGTTGTATATATATGTTTGGATGTAGCTGTATTGCATTGATGTACTGGTGGATATTGTGTGGTATGACTCCTGTAGTTGATAGTATAATTGGTATGATGTCAACTTTATCCTGATGCCACATGTCTTTGACTTCCTCAGCCAGTTGGATGTATTTTTCAATTTTTTCTCCTGTTTTCTTTTGTATATTTGTTGTATTGGGTATGGATATTTCGATTAGTTGTGTTAATTTCTTCTTTTTATTGGTGAGTATGATGTCAGGTTTGTTATGTGGCGTTGTTTTATCTGTTATAATGGTTCTGTTCCAGTATAATTTGTATTCATCATTCTCCAGTACATTTTGTGGTGTATACTTGTATGTAGGAACGTGTTGTTTTAAAAGTTTATGTTGTAAGGCAAGCTGTTGATGTATTATTTTTGCGACATTGTCATGTCTTCTGGGGTATTCTGTATTTGCTAGTATTGTACATCCACTTGTGATGTGATCTACTGTTTCTATTTGTTGTTTACAAAGTCTGCATTTATCCGTTGCTGTAATACCTGGTGTTTATTGTTTGATCCTGTATTGCAATCATGAATCCTTCTGTCTCACCGTATATATTGCCTTTTCTTAGCCATGTGTTGGATGTGTTTTGATCGATGTGTGGCTGTGTTAGATGATACGGGTGCTTGCCATGAAGTGTTTTCTTTTTCCAATTTACTTTCTTCGTATCTGTTGATGTTATGTGATCTAAAGGGTTGTAGAAGTGGTTATGAAATTGCAGTGGTGTAGCCGATGTATTTATATGAGTGATTGCCTTGTGTATTTTGCTAGTTTCTGCTCGTTCTAGAAAGAATTTTCTTAAATTGTCTACCTGTCCATAATGTAGGTTTTTTTGTCGATAAATCCCCTTCCTCCTTCCTTTCTGCTTAATGTGAATCTTTCTGTTGCTGAATGTATGTGATGTATTCTATATTTGTGGCATTGTGATCGTATAAGTGTATTGAGTGCTTCTAGGTCTGTGTTACTCCATTTCACTACTCCAAATGAGTAGGTCAATATTGGTATGGCATAAGTATTTATAGCTTTTGTCTTGTTTCTTGCTGTCAATTCTGTTTTCAGTATTTTTGTTAGTCTTTGTCTATATTTTTCTTTTACTTCTTCTTTAATATTTGTATTATGTATTCCTATTTTTTGTCTGTATCCTAGATATTTATAGGCATCTGTTTTTTCCATCGCTTCTATGCAGTCGCTGTGGTTATCCAATATGTAATCTTCTTGTTTAGTGTGTTTTCCCTTGACTATGCTATTTTTCTTACATTTGTCTGTTCCAAAAGCCATACTTATATCATTGCTGAATCCTTCTGTTATCTTTAGTAATTGGTTGAGTTGTTGATTTGTTGCTGCCAGTAGTTTTAGATCATCCATGTATAGCAAATGTGTGATTTTATGTGGGTATGTTCCAGTAATATTGTATCCATAATTTGTATTATTTAGCATGTTGGATAGTGGGTTCAGAGCAAGACAGAACCAGAAAGGACTTAATGAGTCTCCTTGGTATATTCCACGCTTAATCTGTATTGGCTGTGATGTGATATTATTTGAATTTGTTTGGATATTAAGTGTGGTTTTCCAATTTTTCATTACTATGTTTAGGAACTGTATCAATTTAGGATCTACTTTGTATATTTCCAATATTTGTAGTAACCATGAGTGGGGTACACTATCAAAAGCATTTTGGTAATCAATGTATGCGTAGTGTAGCGACCTTTGTTTAGTTTTAGCTTGATATGTCACCTCTGCATCTATTATCAGTTGCTCTTTACATCTACATCTACATTGATACTCCGCAAGCCACCCAACGGTGTGTGGCGGAGCATCCTCGTGCTCCTTTGCAACAGCCTTTTTGTTCTTCATTTATAATTTTGTTCTGTGTTGTATGTGTCATTAATTTCTGTTTAATGACTGAAGTTAATATTTTGTATATTGTTGGTAGGCATGTTATGGGGCGATATTTAGCTGGGTTCGCTGTGTCTGCTTGATCTTTAGGTTTCAGATATGTTATTCCGTGTGTAAGTGTATCAGGGAATGTGTATGGGTCTGCAATGTAACTGTTAAATAATTTAGTTAGATGTGAATGTGTTGAGGTGAACTTCTTTAACCAGAAATTTGCTATTTTATCATTTCCATGGGCTTTCCAATTGTGAGTAGAATTAATTGCTTGGGTGACTTCATGTTGCAAAATTATCACTTCAGGCATTTGTGGTATCATCTTGTATGTGTCTGTTTCTGCTTGTATCCACCGTGCATGCCTGTTATGTTGTACCGGGTTTGACCATATGTTGCTCCAGAAGTGTTCCATGTCTGTTATGTTTGGTGGATTGTTTGTTTTAATGCGTGTGTTATCTATTGTCTGGTAAAATTTCTTTTGGTTTGTGTTGAATGTTTAGTTTTGTTTCCTTCTATTTTCACTTTTTTTGTATCTTCTGAGTCGTTTGGCTAATGCTTGTAATTTCTGCTTCTTTTCGTCTAATTGCTCCGTCGCTTCTTGTTGTGAGATTTTACCTAACCTTTTTCGTTTTTTTTCCAAGATTTCATTTCTTGTAAATTGTGTTAGCTGTCCGATGTCTTTTCTCAGTTTTTCTATTTTGATCTGTAGCCTGTGTTGCCATGCTGGTTTTGTGGGTTTCTTCTGTGTGTTGGTTGGTTCTGATCTCTGCCTAGTGTGTATATTTAGTGTAGTGAGTGCTCCTATTAAATCAGTAGTTGTAACTCTTCCATAGTTGTGTTTTCATTTATTTTGTTGTGTATGATTGTGTTGATAGTTTTTATTGTTGTTTCGACTTGTGGGTTGTTTGGTGGTCTATGCAAGAATGGTCTAATGTCTGTATTTGTGTCTTTGTATTCTATATATGTTAGCTGAAATTTTTCTTCTATATCTAACATCTGTGTCACTTCGTGTTCTATTTGTGCTTGTTCTGGTGGCTGTCTTAAGATTTCGTTTTCCTCTGATTGTTTAATTGGTGCGTGTTGTTCTTTGTTTGTTTGCTCTGGGATGTTTGAGTCCATTACTGTATTTTCTTCTTCTTCTGATTGCACATTATTTTGTTCCAGTATTTGTTGTACTTGTTGTTTGATGTTTTCTAATTCTGACTGGGGTATCCTGTTATTTTTTATTATTACACGGATCTGATCAGCTAGCCGTTGTTCTGTTAAAAATTTTAATTCGGGGTATCTGGTAATAAATGTTGTGTATACTTGTGATCTGTATCCAGTTGTGTTGGTTCCTAGGTTTGTTGCTTGGTAATAACAGAACATGAGGTGTTGATTAACTTCATCTGACCATCTCATCCTCTGTCTTTGTTTTCCTTCTAGGGTGGTTGCAGGAAGCATATCCTGCAAAACATCTCTATTTGGATTTAGATCATTTTCCAGTTGGCTAGCAGTGTCGTTACCATTGTGGGCGGGCATAGGGCATAGGGTTATTATTATTATTATTATTATTATTATTGCTATTATTATTTACACTTCACTATTACCGGTTTCAGCTACTGCCATCTTCAGATCTGTAACAAACAAAAATAGTGTGTAACCAAGTAAGTTCAGTTTGCTGATGCTAAATCTATATGTCGTGGTGCTACATAAGCAAGATAAAAAGTGACGCATTTGTGACAGGTTTTATATCGGTCAGACAGGAAGGAATTTTAAGACTTGTTTTAGAGAGCATACATATATCCAAAATAAGAACACTTTCGGTACACATTTAGACAGAGAAAAACATTCGGTAGGGAACATGGAGAATAATATGGAAGTGTTGCATAGGGTGCCAAAGGGACAGTTACTGAACCTATTTGAGGAAATGGAGATTTATGTGCACAGAAAACGGCAACCGGAATTACTTAACCTAAATGCTTATTTTGATGTATTCAGAAACCTACTAGTTTAAGCAGCGTCGAGCACCCCAGCGGATTGGCATACCATCATGTGCGCCGGCTGCTGGCGATGAGGAGACTGGGCCTTCCTCCGCAAGTTCCGCCACAGGAAAACAAACACGTCATACAGAGAAGCCAGAATGTTCTGCCATTGAGACCACACTCCAAATGTATTATTGACTGCTTCATTTTTAATTACCAGTCACTGCTTTGTTAATACCTTACAATAATGTTTATGGTAATTGATCTCTCAGGCCGGAAGATTTTATTTTATAGATGTTTTTAATCTTATACTTTTTATACAGGCTTTTTAACAATTGCATGTTCTTTTGCCAGGCTAGGAGCTTCACATTATTAGTCTTTGCACTTTTTATGTGCATTTTAAGTACGGATCCAATTCCACGTATAGTATGTCAGTACATGTTTCATTGTCAGATGCTCGTTTTGCCATGTGAAGTAATTTTAATTAATCACTATGCATAACACATTTTAAACATTACATTTGCGGTACTGGTCAATCATGTATCCTAGCTATAGTGCCCTCTGCTGATCTCAGTTTTCTTGCATAAATAGCAGACACATTCTGCCGATCATGACCAGCACTTACTATGTACCTACATGTTTAGTTTCACATTGATACTACATCAGAATATTTTATGGTATGTGTGGCTGGTATACATGGCTATTAATCATGTAAACACTTTTTATATTGCTTATGTAGCACCAGGACTTTTACAGATTTAGCGTCAGCAAATTGAACGTAGTTGGTTACTCACTGTTTTTGTTTGTAACGGATATGAAGATGGCAGTATCTGAAACTGGTAATAGTGAAGTGTAAAAATTTGTGCGATCAAAACGGACCTGTAAAATAAAGTGCCAATCCACCACAGATGGTCCTTTGTTGCTCGTTACAGTATTCTGTTCAGCGCTTACCTTTGAGTACCTCAACTGGTGGACGAGAGAGTCAGCACCAACAGAGATGTCCATTTGAGCAGCGAGATGTTTAATTTTGATCTGTCGATCACTTCAAATGAGAGTATCTATACTTTCTAATGTTGCAGCTGTGTGCGACTGGTTGGAACATGGGAGATCGGACAGGTTTGCGTGACATTTTTGTAGTAATAACAGACAGCTCACTTGACGACTTGCCATGCTTTTGTTTGCTGCCAGGTCTCCATAAATATTCTGCAAGTGCCTATGAATATAAGTGAAGCTCTGGTATTCCACCAAAAGAAACTCAATGACATCTGTCTGTGTGGAATGCACCTTTGTTACAGAAGCCATTTTGGAGGCTACATATTGTGCTGCCACCTGTATTGGAACTTCATAAAACTATACGGGCTAAAGTAGAAATATTCTGAATATTGGCCAAGAAAAAAAATGTGTTGCATTAGTTATTGAACACCCTTGTATAATTAAGTAAAAGAGAAATGCTATAACCTATTATACCCATATATTTACTTGTAGAAAGCAAAAAAAAAGTTACTCGTCTGAATCCATTTTTACTTCCCATTACTGCACTGCCATCAATTTTTGTTAAGAAATAAGCTTTTATTAACCAATTGGCCTCTTAGTTTGCTTTGCCTGTTTTAGAAAATATTCTCTCACTGGAGACAGAAGTTGCAGGTGCTGCGAGATTTTTTTATTGTCGACAGTTAGACATGGGTAACTGTTCTCATTTTTCTTCCAGAATCGTATAGTATTGTACATATGTTGCATGTATGATTCTTCCAAATATCATTGGCCCTCCAGGTCTATATTATCATGACCACTTTTCATTAGATTTTTGTTGGAAACTTCTTCATCAAATGAAGCCTGTAATGAACTACTGGTGTTTAGTTTGAAATATAATTGTATTTAGTGTTGTTAACAGGCAAATGAGATCTTGAGGTCTAGACATGTGTGCACTTTGCAGTTAGCTTGCAATGGCATTGTGTGAATGAATGGAATTTGTAAATGGTATAGCTTTCGAAAGAGAGGTATAGCTTTCAGCTTTCATATTTTACCAATTCAGATTGTTCCAGTACACTTGTACATTCTTTCAAAATTCACCACTCGTCAGCTAACAGATTCTGAACACACAAATCCAATGTTGATAAACAGGCAGCAATGCATTCCTTTTGCTCCAGTAGGCATTGTAACATATAGAATGTACTGTTACATTGCTCTTAGGTTTCCTGAGTTAATTCATTAGATCCTAGATTTCATGGAGTTTTTATTAGTGTTGCAACTAATTTTAAAATAACTAGCCCTTTTTTATTTCCTTTTCACCATATAATGAAGAGCTAACTTGGTGTGCAAAGAAGTTTTCACAACTAAATTGGTGGTGTGTGCCAAACCAAACAACTGTTACATATCTATGCTGCCACTGTGAATATGCTTTATAGCTATATGCTACTGTGATTCAGTTGTGATGCTGACACCTTCATTTTTGATGTTCCATTTTGAATCAACATTTTACCTGATGTCTCACTAATAAGTAGCGCTATTTTTTTCTGGGAAAGGACTGTCTTGAGAGCTAAAGTTTTCAGGCACCAATTACAGCCATAGATGCCTCACAATTCAGTGAGGTCCAGGTATTGGCTGTTAAAGAAGCATTGGTAGTCTTTCACTTTCATGTTCACAATCTTTTTCTCTTTATGGCGATTTTCTTCAATCATGTGGTGCAATTTTTTTCGATTTGGTATAAAAGATTTTGGGTCCAACAGTGCAACAAAATTTCGAAAACCAGTGTTCTCTATCATTGAGAGTGGCCACTAGTGCTGCATCTAGTACTTTTTGCCACTTGAAGAGAAACATAATTTTTAGATCAGTTTTCCTGCAAAGAGTTATGTTTCGCTCGACAACTAGTCCAATGAAATCACATATCAACCATGCAAAGGCTTGGATGGTTTTGATTTTGGGGTGTGTTTTATATTTGTTGGAGTCCAATTTAAAAATAGTTTTCCAACCTTGCCGGATTTAGGTACTATCTGACCTCTCACACCGCATTTCCTTTTTTTGTGTGATTTGAATCAATAACATGCATACTTTGGTATTTTGTATGGCTCACAGTATTAGAAGAATGAGGGTCTGTTTCCAAGGATGTTGGTGTTTCATTGCTGTATAAATTATGTAATTCAAGATGTTGCATTTTTTGAAACATAAAAGAGTTTTTTAAACCAAATGTTGCAACAAACATTATGTGCAACCTCTGTAAAGTATTGCAAGCTCCATGACTTTTCTTTTTGTGTATCCATATTGAGTTGAATCACAGCATTTTCCAAATTAAACCTGAGCCTTACGAGTTAAGAGCGCAGTGATCTGCCAGTGTGTTTAGGGTCAGCAATCTACATCTACATGGACACTCTGCAACATATTTAAGTGCCTGGCAGAGGGTTCATTGAAACTTCCTGGCAGATTAAAACTGTGTGCCCGACCGAGACTCGAACTCGGGACCTTTGCCTTTCGCGGGCAAGTGCTCTACCATCTGAGCTACCGAAGCACGACTCACGCCCGGTACTCACAGCTTTACTTCTGCCAGTACCTCGTCTCCTACCTTCCAAACTTTACAGAAGCAGGAGAGCTTGTGTAAAATTTGGAAGGTAGGAGACGAGGTACTGGCAGAAGTAAAGCTGTGAGTACCGGGCGTGAGTCGTGCTTCGGTAGCTCAGATGGTAGAGCACTTGCCCGCGAAAGGCAAAGGTCCCGAGTTCGAGTCTCGGTCGGGCACACAGTTTTAATCTGCCAGGAAGTTTCGTATCAGCGCACACTCCGCTGCAGAGTGAAAATCTCATTCTGGGTTCATTGAACCACTTTCACAATTCTCTGTTATTCCAATCTCATATAGCACACGGAAAGAACGAACACCTATATCTTTCCATACGAGCTCTGATTTCCCTTATTTTATCGTGGTGATCGTTTCTTGCTATGTAGAGCGGTATCAACAAAATATTTTCACATTCGAAGGAGAAAGTTGGTGACTGGAATTTCGTGAGATGATTCCGTTGCAGTGAAAAATGCCTTTCTTTTAATGATGTTCAGTCCAAATCGTGTATAATTTCAGTGACACTGTCTCCCATATTTCGCGATAATACAAAACATGCTGCCCTTCTTTGAACTTTTTCTATATACTCCATCAGTCCTATCTGGTAAGGATCCCACACCACGCAGTAGTATTCTAAAAGAGGATGGACATGTGTAGTGTATACAGTCTCCTTAATAGGTCTGTTGCATTTTCTAAATGTCCTGCCAATAAAACGCAGTCTTTGGTTAGCCTTCCCCACAACAGTTTCTTTGTGTTCCTTCCAATTTAAGCTGCTCATAATTGTAATTTCTAGGTATTTAGTTAAATTTACAGCCTTTAGATTTGACTGATTTATCATGTAATTGAAATTTAACGAATTCCTTTTAGCACTCATGTGGATGACCTCACACTTTTCGTTATTTAGGGTCAACTGCCTATTTTCGTACCATTCAGCTATCTTTTCTAAATCATTTTGCAATTTGTTTTGGTCTTCTGATTTCGTTTTCCTCTGATTGTTTAATTGGTGCGTGTTGTTCTTTGTTTGGTCTTCTGATGACTTTTTTAGTCAATAAACGACAGCGTCATCTGCAAACAACCTGAGACGGCTGCTCAGATTGTCTCCTAATCGTTTATATAGATAAGGAACAGGAAAGGGCCTATACTAGCTTGTGGAATGCCAGAAATCACTTCCGTTTTATTATATGACTTTCCGTCAATTACTACGAAGTGTGACCTCTCTTACAGGAAGTCACAAATCCAGTCACATAACTGAGACAGTATTCCATAAGCATGCAATTTCACTACAAGCTGCTTGTGTGGTACAGTGTCAGAAGCCTTCCAGAAATCCAGAAATACGGAATCGATCTGAAATCCCTTGTCAATAGCACTCAACATTTCATTCGAATAAAGAGCTAGTTGTGTTTCATAAGTACAATGTTTTCTAGATCCACATTGACTGTGTGTCAAAAGACCATTTTCTTCGAGGTAATTCATAATGTTCAAACACAATATATGTTCCAAAATCCTGCTGCATATTGATGTTAATCCCCCCCCCCATGAACCATGGACCTTGCCGTTGGTGGGGAGGCTTGCGTGCCTCAGCGATACAGATAGCCGTACCGTAGGTGCAACCACAACGGAGGGGTATCTGTTGAGAGGCCAGACAAACGTGTGGTTCCTGAAGAGGGGCAGCAGCCTTTTCAGTAGTTGCAAGGGCAACAGTCTGGATGATTGACTGATCTGGCCTTGTAACAATAACCAAAACGGCCTTGCTGTGCTGGTACTGCGAACGGCTGAAAGCGAGGGGAAACTACAGCCGTAATTTTTCCCGAGGGCATGCAGCTTTACTGTATGATTACATGATGATGACGTCCTCTTGGGTAAAATATTCCGGAGGTAAAATAGTCCCCCATTCGGATCTCCGGGCGGGGACTACTCAAGAGGATGTCGTTATCAGGAGAAAGAAAACTGGCGTTCTACGGATCGGAGCGTGAATGTCAGATCCCTTAATCGGGCAGGTAGGTTAGAAAATTTAAAAAGGGAAATGGATAGGTTGAAGTTAGATATAGTGGGAATTAGTGAAGTTCGGTGGCAGGAGGAACAAGACTTCTGGTCAGGTGATTACAGGGTTATAAACACAAAATCAAATAGGGGTAATGCAGGAGTAGGTTTAATAATGAATAGGAAAATAGGAATGCGGGTAAGCTACTACAAACAGCATAGTGAACGCATTATTGTGGCCAAGATAGATACGAAGCCCACGCCTACTACAGTAGTACAAGTTTATATGCCAACTAGCTCTGCAGATGACGAAGAAATTGAAGAAATGTATGATGAAATAAAAGAAATTATTCAGATTGTGAAGGGAGACGAAAATTTAATAGTCATGGGTGACTGGAATTCGAGTGTAGGAAAAGGGAGAGAAGGAAACATAGTAGGTGAATATGGATTGGGGGACAGAAATGAAAGAGGAAGCCGCCTGGTCGAATTTTGCACAGAGCACAACATAATCATAACTAACACTTGGTTTAAGAATCATGAAAGAAGGTTGTATACATGGAAGAACCCTGGAGATACTAAAAGGTATCAGATAGATTATATAATGGTAAGACAGAGATTTAGGAACCAGGTTTTAAATTGTAAGACATTTCCAGGGGCAGATGTGGACTCTGACCACAATCTATTGGTTATGACCTGTAGATTAAAACTGAAGAAACTGCAAAAAGGTGGGAATTTAAGGAGATGGGACCTGGATAAACTAAAAGAACCAGAGGTTGTACAGAGATTCAGGGAGAGCATAAGGGAGCAATTGACAGGAATGGGGGAAATAAATACAGTAGAAGAAGAATGGGTAGCTTTGAGGGATGAAGTAGTGAAGGCAGCAGGGGACCAAGTAGGTAAAAAGACGAGGGCTAGTAGAAATCCTTGGGTAACAGAAGAAATATTGAATTTAATTGATGAAAGGAGAAAATATAAAAATGCAGTAAGTGAAACAGGCAAAAAGGAATACAAATGTCTCAAAAATGAGATCGACAGGAAGTGCAAAATGGCTAAGCAGGGATGGCTAGAGGACAAATGTAAGGATGTAGAGGCCTATCTCACTAGGGGTAAGATAGATACCGCCTACAGGAAAATTAAAGAGACCTTTGGAGATAAGAGAACGACTTGTATGAATATCAAGAGCTCAGATGGAAACCCAGTTCTAAGCAAAGAAGGGAAAGCAGAAAGGTGGAAGGAGTATATAGAGGGTCTATACAAGGGCGATGTACTTGAGGACAATATTATGGAAATGGAAGAGGATGTAGATGAAGATGAAATGGGAGATATGATACTGCGTGAAGAGTTTGACAGAGCACTGAAAGACCTGAGTCGAAACAAGGCCCCCAGAGCAGACAATATTCCATTGGAACTACTGACGGCCGTGGGAGAGCCAGTCCTGACAAAACTCTACCATCTGGTGAGCAAGATGTATGAAACAGGCGAAATACCCTCAGACTTCAAGAAGAATATAATAATTCCAATCCCAAAGAAAGCAGGTGTTGACAGATGTGAGAATTACCGAACTATCAGCTTAATAAGTCACAGCTGCAAAATACTAACACGAATTCTTTACAGACGAATGGAAAAACTAGTAGAAGCCAACCTCGGGGAAGATCAGTTTGGATTCCGTAGAAACACTGGAACACGTGAGGCAATACTGACCTTACGACTTATCTTAGAAGAAAGATTAAGGAAAGGCAAACCTACATTTCTAGCATTTGTAGACTTAGAGAAAGCTTTTGACAATGTTGACTGGAATACTCTCTTTCAAATTCTAAAGGTGGCAGGGGTAAAATACAGGGAGCGAAAGGCTATTTACAATTTGTACAGAAACCAGATGGCAGTTATAAGAGTCGACGGACATGAAAGGGAAGCAGTGGTTGGGAAGGGAGTAAGACAGGGTTGTAGCCTCTCTCCGATGTTGTTCAATCTGTATATTGAGCAAGCAGTAAAGGAAACAAAAGAAAAATTCGGAGTAGGTATTAAAATTCATGGAGAAGAAATAAAAACTTTGAGGTTCGCCGATGACATTGTAATTCTGTCAGAGACAGCAAAGGACTTGGAAGAGCAGTTGAATGGAATGGACAGTGTCTTGAAAGGAGGATATAAGATGAACATCAACAAAAGCAAAACAAGGATAATGGAATGTAGTCTAATTAAGTCGGGTGATGCTGAGGGAATTAGATTAGGAAATGAGGCACTTAAAGTAGTAAAGGAGTTTTGCTATTTGGGGAGCAAAATAACTGATGATGGTCGAAGTAGAGAGGATATAAAATGTAGGCTGGCAATGGCAAGGAAAGCGTTTCTGAAGAAGAGAAATTTGTTAACATCCAGTATAGATTTAAGTGTCAGGAAGTCATTTCTGAAAGTATTCGTATGGAGTGTAGCCATGTATGGAAGTGAAACATGGACGATAAACAGTTTGGACAAGAAGAGAATAGAAGCTTTCGAAATGTGGTGCTACAGAAGAATGCTGAAGATTAGATGGGTAGATCACATAACTAATGAGGAAGTATCGAATAGGATTGGGGAGAAGAGAAGTTTGTGGCACAACTTGACCAGAAGAAGGGATCGGTTGGTAGGACATGTTCTGAGGCATCAAGGGATCACCAATTTAGTATTGGAGGGCAGCGTGGAGGGTAAAAATCGTAGAGGGAGACCAAGAGATGAATACACTAAGCAGATTCAGAAGGATGTAGGTTGCAGTAGGTACTGGGAGATGAAAAAGCTTGCACAGGATAGAGTAGCATGGAGAGCTGCATCAAACCAGTCTCAGGACTGAAGACCACAACAACAACAACATTGATGTTAATGATATGGGCCTGTAATTAAGTGGATTACTCCTACTACCTTTCTTGAATATTGGTGTGACCAGTGCATTCAAGTCAAATAACAACCCCAGTGCATGTCTGTCACTCATCTAGCGCCCAGCGACATGTGCTACCACATAATTTCTTCTGGGCTTCTCAAGAATTGCTTGAGAACCAGAAGCTAGAGGAATTCTGTGTTCTCTAATCTCCACACCTCACTGTCCCATCCCTATCTGAGTCATAAGACCTTACAAATGTATGTTCAGGACATTATAGTGTGAAATTTACTAGGAAAGCTACAATCATTTCTCACAGTTGTCCTGCAATCCCTTTCATGTTCCACATCCCTCACTTACATCAACATAATGAACAGAGAAATGAATGATATCTACTAATCCATGTTTTAACACTTTTTACAAGAATGAGAAGGGAATATTTTGCAGCATGTCACTTTATTTGGGGTGTTTTTATCTGGGAAGTTATTTAACAATGACTGCTGTCAGTGTGATTATCTCGTCACACTTATTCTAAAATACTTTTTCTTTTACTTGTGGCAAATTTGTATAAGTATGCTTTAACAAGCACTGATGCAGATTTCTCTACCTTTACATAAAACTTTATAAAACATCATTTCTGATTCAGTACGTTGAACAATTTACTGATAGAAAGTCAAACCCACACCTCATCCTTGAGTGTACAAGTCAGGTAAAGATAAGATTTTGTATTGGATTGGTTTAGGTATCCATGTCACATATTTGTCATTGAAATAAGTCCTTAATAATGCAGTTATGTGCTTTAGAGATTATTATGATAAAAATTCCAGGAAGTTTAATTATTTTCAACTGCCTTTTTTTTCCCCCCCACCAGCTGGTCACAAACCGTCCAAATGTCATATTAATGGGTGATGTCGTAGGAGATGCAGGTATGGCAGAGGGCGTGCACTGTCCAAATGCAATACTGAAAATAGGTTTTCTGTATGACAAGGTCAGTACAATACATGAATTTAAATAAATAATTTAACAATAAAAACAAAGACAAGCATGATGAAAGGAGTAGAGAGGGAGGGGAGGGGGGGGGGTGTAATCCCCCCCCCTCTCTCTCTCAAGTAGAAATTGTCAAAAAAGTAACATTTAAATTTGTTTGAAGATGATTTTATTATCTAGTAAATTTTTACAGTACTGCATAGGTGATAAATAATTTTTATCACTGTATATCTTACTCCTTTGTGCACATCAATAAGGCTCAGTGATGGACAATTTAAATTGTTTTTCCTGCTAGTATTATAATTAATGAACGTTACTGTTTATTTCAAACTGTGGTTGATTGTTTGCAACAAACTTTGTGAGGGAGTAAATGTACTGTGAGGCTGTTGTCAATGTGCTGAGCTGTGTACAAGGGGTTCAACAGTGCACACCACATATTAACTTTATTACACACTTCTGTGCAACAATCACTCTTGTTCCATGATATGATGCTGCTAAACAGGAATAATCCACTTTGACATTTTCATCTTCAAAATCTAATATTATCCACAATGAATAAGTTGCTGAAGTTAGAATTTAACATGATCTTTAACAGTCTATGTCTACATCCATACTCCGCAAGCCACCTGACGGTGTGTGGCGGAGGTTCTTATCAACATAAGCAGCTAAGAATTCAGAATATTTTCTGTCATGAATTATTTCCTATGTTGTGGTCAGATCTTTTGTCATCTTAAGTTTATTAAATTTTCAAGAAAATTTTATTTATATTTTCAAATGGTATAGTTTCCACATTAGGTTTGAGTATGGGACTTCCAACATGAGCAAAGAGAATTATTTCTCTCTCCTGGTTATATGATGGCATATATATTTTCTAGATTTCAATTCAGTATCAGAAAAAATCTCCACAGTAACCTTGAATCAGGAAACAAGAGATACACAGTCACAATGCACGTGCACCAACAAACGATCACAATTGAAAGAAAACACAAGACGTCGAAGACTTGGGAAGACATGGAAGAAGTAACAAAGAAAATAACAGAAAGATGTGTTAAAATTGTATTAGGAGACTTTTATGCGCAACTGGGCAAAGAGAAGTAGAACAAGCAAATCACAGACCCGAACACAGCAAACAGTCACACCAACAAGAAGGGGCAACATCTCATACTGTACTGTCAAAATTTTAACCTAAAAATTATGTCAAAGCAATTTCAAAAGCCAAGACAAAAATTCACAACATGGAAAAAGCGCAAAAACATACGGGGGGAATTCCAAATAGGTCATGTAGTCATAACGAACAAAAATACAAGAGGAATTCTGAATGTGAGAACACTCAAAGAAATCTTAAGAGTCTGACCATCCCTTCAAAGATAAAATTAGTGAAGAAATTAATCAACATACAACAGAAAATTGGACAGGCCTCACGAAGACAATTCGGAATGCAATTCATTGGTGTCAACCTTCTAGGAAATGAGAACATAGATGGTGGTACGCAACTTGCAATGAATCCATTGAACATAGAAAGAAGTTTAGCAGTAGAAGAAAACGAGAGACATGGCAGGATTTCTATTAAGTGCAGAAGCAATCCTCAAAAGATATTAGAAGAGTGAAAAGGACACACAACAAAAGTAGACTAAATAAAATTGAGGGAGACTGCAAGAGAAATAACATGAGAAATTTCTACAGAAAATTCAGAGAAAATACAAAGGGTCTCCAAATATATGCTTCAAAAGAATAGGCCAATCTCTGGAAACAAATACTAAAGAAAATAGCAGAATTTTTAAAAACTATTTTGATAAACTCCTCAGTTGCTTGAAGTCTAAAGAAAAATTACACTCATAAAAACAACACCAAACCCAGGTTGAAAACAGTCTACAATAACAGAGAAAGAGGAGATTATAAAATAACTAAAAAAAAAAGACAGGGCCCCAGCAGAAGACAACATTATCTCTGGAAACTCAAAAGACAAAATTCTCAAAGAAATATGGAATACAAAGAAAATTCCACAGGAATGGAAAAGTGCATTGATTCGCCAGCTAGACAAAAGAGCGACAAGCCAGACCCTTATAATTACAGAGGTATCTCCCCAACGCACTACTCAGCAGACTAGAACCACAAGCCGACACAAAGATAGGTGAACACTAAGAAGGCTTCAGAAAAGGAAGGTCCTTACTGAATAGATTTGCAACTCTCCTGCAGATCAAACACATGAGCAACACTGTAGTCACATTCATGGACTTTAGGAAGGCCTGCAACTCCATAGACAGGCAGACGTTCTTTGACACATAAGAAGTGTATGGAATAGACAGAAAAACTAGGATACTTACAGACACCACATCCAAAATAAAATTTATAGGAGAAACCTCAGACCCATTTGAGATACATACAGGGCTCAGACAAAGAGATGGTCTCCATCAATTTCATTCCACAAGGTCTTAGAAACAAATTACCAAACAGTGGGGGGTGGGAGGGGGGGGGGGGGGGGAGTGAAAAGGGATTTAGGGAGAACATGTGCCAACAAGATGCTCATAAGGTGTGTGGCATTTGCATATGACATGGCTATACTCAGCGGCAGTAGACAATAAGCATAGGAATGCTTACACAAAGTCTTACAAAAGAGGTTCATAGATATATGAGAAAATGCAGTACATTGAAAGAAAGAAAAACAATAACAACCAAACCATGTACACAAAATACAGAAAGGTTAACAGAGTGGAAAAATTCAGATATCTTTGGGAATATATACAAATAGGAGGATCAGACAAGGGATCCAACATAGAATGAACAAAAAAACATCAGAAAGTGTATGAATTGATCATGATGCACAACAATAAAATGAATGTTTCGAGACAGGCCAAATTCAGGCACTGCAATACAGTTGTACTACCAGAAGTGCTCTAGGCATCAGAAATGACCATAATCAGAGCATGAGGCATCACAGAGACACAAAAAATAGAACAGAAAATCCCGAGAAAAAGTTTTGGAGCAGTACACAGAGATGGTATATGGATGAAGAGACCATCTGAAGAATTATATGGACATACAGACAAATTGATAGAAATGATCAGAAAATGGCAACTATAATTCTGTGGACACATACACTGAGGTGACAGAAGTAATGGGATATCTCCTAATATTGTATCGGACCTCCTTTTGCCCGGTGTAGTGCAGCAACTCTGTGTGACATGGACTCAGCAAGTCATTGGAAGCCCCCTCCTGTAAGTGTGAAAGTGTTGTCGGTGCAGAATTTTGTGCATGAAGACCTCTCAGTTTTGTACCATAAATGTTCAGTGGGGTGCATTTAGGGCAGTGTGAGTGGCCAATGACCAAATCATTTGCTCGAATTGTCTAGAACGTTCTTCAAACCAGTCACGAACAATTGTGGCCCAGTCACATGGCACATTGTCATTCATAAAAATTCCATCTGGGAACGTAATATCCATGAATGGCTGAAAATATGGTCTCCAAGCAGCCTGACATAACCATTTCCAGTCATTGGTTCAGTTAGACCAGAGGACCCAGTCCATTCCATATAAACACAGCCGCACCATTACAGAGAGCTACCACCAACTTTCACAGTGCATTCTTGACAACTTGTGTCCATGGCTTTGTAGTGTCTGCATCACATTTTTCTTACCAGCAACTCATACCAACAGAAATCACGGCTTATTTGACCAGGCCATGGTTTTTCATTCATTTTGAGTGCCCAATCGATATGGTCACTAACCCAGGGGAGGCACTGCAGTGATGTTGCACTGTTAGCAAAAGTATTCGCATTAGTTGTATGGTGCCATAGCCCATTAACACTAAATTTTGCCACACTGTCCTAATGGATAGATTCATTGGAAGACCCAATTAATTTCTGCAGTTATTTCATGCGGTGTTGCTTGTCTATTAGCGCTGACAGTTCCTATGCAAACATCACTGCTCTGGTGATTAAGTGAAGGCTGTCGTCCACTGCACTGTCTGTGGTGAGAGGTAACATCTGAAATTGGGTATTCTCAAAGTACTCTTGACACTGTGGATCTCAGAATATTGAATTCCCTATTGATTTCCAAAATGGAAAGTCCCATGCCTGCAGTTCCTACTACTATTCTGTGTTCATAATCTATTAATTCCTGTCATGCAGCCATAATCATGTCAGAAATCTTTTCACATGAATCATCCAAGTACAAATCACCCAAGTACAAATGACAGTTCCGCCAGTGCCGTACCTTGTGTACACAATACTACCGCAATCTGTATATGTTTTTTGTCACCTCAGTGTACATAGAATGAACAACAGACTTACAAAGAGGATTTTTGATGCAGTGAACAGTTCAAATAAAAAAATTGGTTTCAAGAAATAGGAGAAGACATAAAACAAGCAGAGATCTGTAGGGAAATGATAAATGAAAAAGAAACCTTCAGAAACAAAGTTATGAATATAAAATTTAAAGTAAAAGAAAGGAAGAAAACAGACAAGATGTGGGCAGAGGAAAGGAAGTAGGAACAAAATAAAAGAATGAAGAGGTTTCAGGAAGAGAAAAAGAAAGAAACAAGAAAAAAGAATAATGATTTAACATTCAAGTTAATCACTGTCCTGGGGGCAAAAATGTGTAGTAGTAGTAGTAATAACAATAATTTATCAGGAAAAGATTGGATGCTCTATCAATCCTATGGCACACTTGTCTGTACAGAATTCATTTAACGGGACATATACCCTGTTTTAAACACATTAGTTATTAACTTTAAAAATAATTTTCATAATATAAATATTTACGTTCCTGACTTCTTAAGTTATCCCATATAATAAATGTATTTTCTTATGTTCCAGGTTGACGAGTGCTTAGAAGAATATTTAAATCATTTTGACATTGTTCTTGTAGACGACCAGACTATGAATGTAATGAATGCTTTGCTACAACTTATTATTTAACAAAGTATGTGCTGTGAACTTTTTAACTTTTTTTACCCTCATGACATGAAGCTTTAACTGCACAAAATAGTGAGATTTTTCCTTTTTCTTGTATATATTAAACTAAAGTTAAATGTTAGCTGTGACTGACTTTCTAAAAGTCTGTAATAAATATTTTTATTTTCCTTAATGCTTGTTTTCTGATGATTTCATCGATGCTAGAACACACACCATGAACACTAAAAGTAACATCCAAGTGTAGTAAGTTAAAACAAAAATTTAAATACTTGAGTGGTACAAAATGTAACTAATGAGCAGATCAAGCATAGCTTGATAATGACAGCATATGAACAAAGTACATGGTAATTGGCAGAAACGGTCAAAGTATATTTAATTTGCAGTTGTACCTTTTCACCATTGTGAAGGCACCTAGTTACTTTTGTCAGTTACTGAACTGCATGCAAGGACAGATAAAATACTGTAAAGCTACACCTCCTAGGGCAATTATCGCAATATGAATTCATTTAATTTTTGAATAAACTCACCAGCCACTTGAATGGCCTGATACCGGATGGCATATCTTCCAACACTGTGTTTTGTTATGAGTTATATACATTGTAATCCTTGGCTACCCCTCGAATTTTTCCACCATACTGCAGCTTCCAGTACTAAATTAGCTATTCCAGGGTGCCTTAGTGAGTATCATTCAGCTGATAAAATATTTTCTACCAACTTATTCACCTCTTCACTGCATACTTTACCTATCTGGTTTCAATCAATCTTTTTTATTAACAGTTCCTTCTTATCTGGTCCCCCCCCCCCCCCCCCCCCCCCCATATAACCACAAGAATGATTTTTAAAGAATGTCTTCCTCAGTTTTGCTTATCCTTAACATAAATTTGGCACCAAGTAACCAGTGCATTCTGTGCAAGATTAAATATAATTTTCTTCCATAGATCCTTCTTTTTTTCCATAGATCCTTGATCCTCAAGGATGTAGAATACAGTACAATGCAAGAATACTTCATTCTTTAATACCTATTTCACTTCCTTATATCATAAGTGAAAGGTTCTTGTGAATGTGGAATAAGTCAGAAATCTGTCACAAATATGTAAATGTACATACAATAAACCTCATTGTTTGATATTAATAAATTCGTCGTTGGCGTGGGAATGCCACCTAACAAGTCCTTTAAGCTGTGCTTAAATTGAACTGTATTCAGGTAAGTTTTGGAAAATGTGTGTTGCTAAATAATGGACACCTTTCTGGACCAAAGTAAATAAACGCCTTAAATCTTTATGAAGACAGTTATTTTTAGTATAATTCCATGAACTGAGGGGTAGGCTTAAAAAAGAAAGACACTTCTGACAAATTTCATTAAGGAATAAATATATTGTGAATCAGGCCTCTGAAAGACACTTTCCATCACAAATAATTAATATTTCAGGGTTTTGTGCTCAGAAAACTGCAGTTTGGCTTTATGAGTTGCTCCAAAAATGACCCCATTAGGGAGTGAAAGCAGCCAAAGTATGCCAGCTTTCATATTTTTGTATTACTTGTGCCTCAAAATAATGACGTTAAGTTTTTTAGGTGCTTTAGCAATTCTGTAATATCCTCCTCCCAGTTTAATTAGCAGGTTGAAATCCTAAGAATTTCTCACTATCAGCCCGTTCCCTCTAATGGTTTTCATATTTTAGATGTATGCTGGGAGCACATACTTGCAAGTTCTGAACTGCTTATAGTGGGTTTATTTCAAAGTATAGTAACAAAGAATTGTCTAGGAACCATTTATTAACGTCCATTGCCTTTGGGCAAGAGGATGGTTATTGTAACCTTCACACTTTCACTCATGTTCTGAAATACTTGCACTTTGTACACTGGCTTTTCAATAGCAACAGTAAGTTACAAATCTGCCCTTATAAAATAAGCCGTTAGGCTTAAGATTCTTTAACAGATATTTTGGGACACGTACCTTAAGATCCTCTTCCAAATGAGTCAAAGAACCGAAGGTACAGCACCTATTTAAATCATTTGGCTTTGCCATGATACATATGACCACAGATACATGTAGCTTTTAAATACTTCCTAGGCCAAAGTACAAACCCCATGGTAATATGAATGAGATGTGCAATCATCAATGGAAGAAGAACTACGTTTGAGAGCATACTAAATTGTCCTTCATTTGATATTTCTGAGCTACTGGGGATCTGTTGCCAGAGGCACCAAAATAGAGCTCCCACAAGTTTGAAGGGACATGTGCTATAGCATCAAGTGATTATCTAACTATTACTTACAGTTTGTGAATGTTTCTGCTTTAGTTGCACCATTGTCCCTGTACTCAGGAAAACGAGAAACAATCCCGAGTTCAAAATTCATTTTTGTTGGTAGAGCTGAAAGATATCCATTTATTTCCAATCACAGCAGTGCTTAGTATTGCAAAGGATTTCTAGTGAAATATCAGAGACAGATACGAGGCATGTCCAGAAAATAGTAATGTTTTGAAAAAAAAAAGCCCCTAAAAACATTTTTTTAAACCAAAATTTATTTTTACAAGAAAGAGCATTTCTAAAACTATTTTTCTACATAGGTACCACCATTGTTCAAACATGTATGAAAGCAGGAAACCAACTTTTCTATGCACTCTTCATAGAAATATGTAGCCAGTGAAGACAACCACAGCTGAACACCGTTCTTTGCATTGTCACCGCTGCCAAAGCAGCTTCCTCCAAAATCATGCTTCCAAGTTCAGGAACAAGTGTGAGATTGAAGCTGTATAGCAGGTGCTCGAAATGCCCCCGACCAAATTGTTAAATGAGGTTTTGAGTAACACCACCAGAATGGGGAAGTGCAGTGTCATGAAGCAAGACAGTGCCTTGACAGTATTCCATGCCTTTTGTTTTAAATTGTGTGTCAAAGTTTTCTCAATTTATCACAAATTCCTTAATCTCATACAAAATCGTTCTTGAAATTTGTGGAAATTTATCACGAAGAATTCTTACTGTGAGCCGTCTGTTTTCAGGAATTTTCCTATTCGCAACAGAAGGCCGCCCACTCCATTTTTCATGATCATTGTTTCATCTATCACTGATTGTGTCACCCACTTTCTCACAATTCCATTAGTCATTACCTTGTCACAATAAATCTCTACAAGCTGACAATGAATTTCAGTCAGTTTAACATTCTTTGCACAAAAAAATAATACAAAACACACTTCTTAGTTGGCGAGCTCAGAGACTGTCTTAAACATTTTCAATGATCACTAATAATAGTAGATACAATACAATCCAGCTGTAATGGTGTCAGTGAAAAGACAATGAACCAGAGAGAAAAGTGTGAATCTGCAGAATTGTGACACAAGTGCCGCAATGGCGGTAGAACGAAACGGTACCTCCTTCCTGGACAAACCTCTTGCAGTAATTGGAATTCATTAAATTTGTTTGTGGAAGATAATCAAAATATAGAACTGAATAAAATTAAATAAGGTGGTTTTCTATAAAATGCCTCCAAATCTCTTCAGTGATTTGCTGGATATAATGTAATATCAGATCCTTTCTTATGTCGCTACCTGAGTTGATTTCCATTAGAACCAACTAAATAGGGTACTAGCAGGAAAAGGCAGCCTAGGTGGCTGACTAGTGGGATAAGGATATCATGTAGAACAAAGTGGGGATTGTATCAAAATGTTAGAAGTAGTCACAATCAGGCTACAGCAGCCCATTACAAACAGTATTGTAAGGTGTTAAAAATGTTATTAGGAAGGCAAAGAGTACGGTATGTGGTATGCAAATAGAATAGCTAATTCATAGGATAAAATTAAAATCATATGGTCAGTTGTGAAGGAAGTGTACGGTCAGCAGAACAAGTTCTACGATATAAATTCAATTCGTAGTAAAAATATTTCTGTTCCTGATAAATCAGATATATGTACAGTATTTAACAATCATTTTCTGAGCACTGCTGGTGAATTAAATAAAAAATTATTTTCTACAGGGAATCACATAACTCTCTTGGAAAATGCTTTTCTGAGACTGATGTCTGAAATACTCCTCTGTGATACTGCAAGGGGAGATTGAGTAAATAATTAAATCACTGAAGATTAGGGACTCTCATGGATATGATGGAGTGCGTATCAGAATATTAAAGTACTATGTGGCTGGTTGCTGTTTTCTTCTTTGTAAGAATTAAGCTACATTAATTGTACACAGCCACAGTCTCACCATGTCAGTTTTAGACAAAATGGCACTGTGTTGCACATCTTAGTCCTGTACTTAGCCATATTTGTAATGTTTCCTTTAGGAATGGTCAGTTTCCTGAACGATTAAAGTACTCAGTAGTAAAGCTGCTTTATAAAAAGGGGAAAAGGGATAATGTAGACAATTTTAGATCTATTTCTATGCCACCAGTGTTTGCTGAAGTTATTGAAAAGGCTGTGTATGTAAGGATAATTGATCATTTTATGGGTTAAACAAAAGGTTTCGAATGCTAGGCATATTTTTTTATTTAACTAATGCATTTGATTGTGTTGATCACAAAATATTGCTCCAGAAGTTGGACCTGTATGGAATATGGGGAGACCTCACCATTGGTTCATCTCTTACTTTAACAACACACAGCAGAAGGTAATTATTCACAGTGTTGAGAATGGCTGTAAAGTGGGGTCTGAGTGGGGTACGGTCAAATGGGGGTGCCCAGGGTTCAGTGTTGGGCCACTCCTGTTCCTTACTTGTATAAATGATATGCCCTCTAGCATTATGGGTAACTCTAAAATATTTCTGCGATGGGATGTAACAATATAAGAGAAGGAAAGTTGTCACTCACCTTATACCGGAGATGCTGAGTCGCGATAGGCACAATAAAAAGATTCACACAATTAAAGCTTTCGGCCAATAAGGCCTTTGTCAGCAGTAGACACACACACACACACACACACACACACACACACACACACAAATGCAACTTGCACACACACCTGCAGTCTCAGAGAGCTGAGCTCACACTGCGGGCAGTGTGGTCTCAGCTCTCTGAGACTGCAGATGTGTGTGCAAGTTGTGTTTGTGTGTGTTTGTGTGTGTGTGTGTGTGTGTGTGTACTGCTGACAAAGGCCTTATTGGCCGAAAGCTTTAATTGTGTGAATCTTTTTATTGTGCCTATCGCAACTCAGCATCTCCGCTATATGGTGAGTGGCAACTTTCCTTCTCTGATATTGTTCTAAAATATTTCTGTTTGCTGCTGACACTAGCTTAGTAGTAAAGGATGTTGTGTGCAACATGGGCTAGGTTTTAAATAGTGCAGCTCATGGCAGAAGTTTGTGGCTTGTAGTAAATAAACTAATGTTAAATCACAGTAAGACTCAGTTTCTAACACACAATTCAACAAAACCCGACGTTTTAATTTCACAGAATGGACATTTGATTAGTGAAACTGAACAGATCAAATTTCTAGGTGTTCAGATAGATCGTACAGTCGTGGAAAGCCCACATTCAGGATCTTGTTCAAAGACTTAATGCTGCCATTTTTACTATTTTCCAGGAACGGATGGTTCAGGCAATAAGTGGTGTAAGCTCGCGAACCTCTTGTCTACCCCTGTTCATTAGTCTGGGTATTTTGACATTGGCCTCTCAATATACATATTGTTTACTGTCATTTCTTGTTAACAATATCAGCTTATTCCCAAGAATAAGAAGCTTTCACTCAGTTAATACTCAGCAGAAATCCAACCTGTATTTGGATCAGACTTCCTTAACTCTTGTGCAGAAAGGTCTGCAGTATACTGTGGCATCCTTTTTCAATAAGGTACCACAAAATTCAAAAATCTTAGCAGTAATCCAAATGCTTTCAAATAGAGCTTCCTCATGGGTCACTCCTTCTATTCTGTTGGGGAGTTCCTTAAAAAATTAAGCTGATTCTTATGTTATATTGTTTATTGTGTTTACTTAAACTTATAGCTTGATTTTTTTTTTTTTTGGGGGGGGGGGGGGTTCATGAACATTTTATTTTTATCTTTTATTACTTGGAGACTTACTCCTCAGCTTGGTCCTACGGAGCTCGACGTGTAAATAAATAAATAAATAAAATACTTTGTTCTGAAAAGACAATGTTCCACTTGGGCTTAGAAAGGAACCACTGAGTCGGTTGCTCAGTCCTATAGCACTGTTTGTAGGTTAGTGTTTTTATTTTTTAAATGTGTAAGGTCTGAATAGGGTGGTCTATGTTGTGTTGCACGGATGACTTAGAATATATTCGATGATGAAGTGGTATAAAGTTATGAAACAAACAAATGGCTGGAACTATCATACAGATTTTATTCATGTCACAGTTTATTTAAATATCCAACAGCCAGACCTTTGATACTAACAAACCAAAAGAATAGACCTTCCCCTGGACTATCCATAGTTAAACATTTACCTTTCACTAGCTAATTTTCTAAAAGGGTATAGTCCTTTATGTTATAGATGCACCAAATAGCTGCTTATGATAATTAATCTTTATTCCCGACAGACTGTTTCAGCTTTATCGTCATTTTCAAGTACGTCTAAATTGATGCGACATCTATACTATGCCGTTAGTGGACTGTTTACAAGTATATAATATCGTAAGAGTGGAACTGTCAGACTACTATCACATTTTATTTTTAACATATTGATATCATTTACCATCTTATTAAAACAGTGACAGCCACGTGGGATTAGCCGAGCGGTCTAAGGCGCTGCAGTCATGGACTGTGGGCTGCTCCCGGCGGAGTTTAGAGTCCTCCCTTGGCTATGGGTGTGTGTGTTGTCCTTAGGATAATTTAGGTTAAGTAGTGTATAAGCTTAGGGACTGATGACCTTAGCAGTCAAATCCCATAAGATTTCACACACATTTGAACATTTTTTTTTTTTTTAAACAGTGACAGTTGTAAGACAGACTGATCCAGATTTAGCAGGAGCTTTAACCTTGATGTGCTATCCATTGAAGTTATCAGTACAGTTTGGCAGATATCATACTTTCCAGTACTGATCAGCTGTTCTCTTCAGGAGTTATTGAGCTGGTGTTAGTAAATATTCAGGCTGCAGATGTTCTCATACTACCTTTGATGTGTCAGTATTCAGGCCGCAGATGTTCTCATACTACCTTCGATGTTTCAGCCACAATTCTTTCAATGGTAGTGTGTCCTTGGAAAATATAAAAGGAAAGCAAGACATTATTCAACTTTTTAAACACCTGAAAGCTGACAAGGGGAATCCTCTCTGATACAGTTGAAACTTGGCAGGGTGAAAATAAAGGGGCACATGTTTAGGCTTAAGTGCCGACAAAATACCAAACTTACATCACTTCATCACGCTTCTTATACAGTATAAAACAAACGAGTCTGTAGCATAGTGGATAAGAGCACTGTTACGAATTTTTATGCTCCATGCCCAAATCCAATCTTCCTCATTTTCTTTGAGGTAGTGTGTGGCCTCAATTGTTTTGTGACACAATGAAATTTTATTTATAAAAGAAATATGCATTTCAAAACTGTTATGGAGTAGTGCCATGCAAGTAAGAAAGCTCTAGAAGCTACATCAAGGAAAGCAATGAAGTGTGTTTTTCTTATTGGTTTAGGGTTTTAAGTAGCTGCTGGCTCGCTCCTTGTAGTTGAAGCTGAGTCAAAACACTTCATAAGGTCTGTCACCCAACATAACATCTGACATATTTACCTTTTTGTTTTAATCTAGTCTCTTGAAGCAGACGTCCGGCTAATCAGTGCCTGTGAAATCCTGTATGTAGCTGAGGAAAGGTGTGACTTCTTCATGTTCTGCAGCTGTTATTGGTGCAAAAGAAGATAATTTCTACTCGTATAATGAGAAAGTGCATCCATTACTTTCCTTTTACAAACATACATTTCCTTAAATGGTTGTACAGATCATTAGAGTGGCTCATGAATCTGAGTAGGACACAACTTTACATACAAGGTACATCTCTTTAAGGTTCAACATGACATTCAAGATTATAATACCTTTCACTTGTCACAAAACCATCTAGTCTTCTGTTTTCATTCTTGGACAGTGTGGCTGCTCTTTTGACAGTCAAGCCACTGCCAAGCTGCGACACCAAAACGTAAAAGGCCCTGCGCACAGCAGGCAAAGCCATTTATTTGTCATCACACCTTGCCATTTTCTCATATTCCACATTTCCTATTTAATGTCTGCACACATGAAAACAAACACCCATGCACAGTATATGTTCTGTGACTTACTCCCTGCTGAATATTATTGTGTGATGATCATCATCTTTACTTCTACTACACATGAAGAGTGATGTGTCATTTGCTTAAAAGATATGTAACACTTTAATTGCAACAGAACAGTCTTAAGGCATCATGGACCTATCAAGGTGGCCATAGATAAAAAACAAAAAAGTGAAGTCTAAATTGTAAAAGAGACTGTGAACTTTAAATTGTCTACAGTCATGTGAAATTACATAAAAATAGCTACTATCATGAGATTAAAAATTATTATTCGTAAAATAAAAATAAGAATAAAAGAAGAACAAGAGAGTAAAAAGCATTGTAAAGCAACTCTTCAAAAAGATAGCAAAAATATTTTTCTCGAAAGTCTTAGTTGCTTGTCGAGAGTAGACGAAGGTATATTTTTACGAGCATAAATTTCTCTCTCTTCCAATGTGTTTTTGGTGCACTGTGGAGAACTTTCAAGTTGTTTACGATAGAACCTGCGTATCAACACTTCCATGGCCAACCATCAGTATCACTCAAGCTTTATTTTTGCTGGCACTATGCTCTACAAGCAGTCTGTAATATCTGACATACACTTCTACATGCCCGCTTGCATGCCAGTACACTTGCACGTTCAGTCCGTGCTGCAGCCCTGAAATCATCATCTGCTGGATAGTACCTGTTGATACTTCCACTCTGTTTCCATGGGAACCATTGACTGCCATTAATTTACTAGGTTTTTGCTAATCCCCACAGATGGCAATTCACAGCTGATTATCATTGGTTCTCTCTCTTGCATATACTTTTATCACATACTAGCTTAGTGCCTGCTCTTTGCCCTTGTAGACCGAATGGTCTGCACAGATTTTTTTTAAAATTGAATTTTTATGTTGTTAACAAATTGCAACACCTTCTAAACTTATTACAATAAATAAGGCCATAGAAACACGGTCTCTGCCAAATGTACTTTGGACCAAAATGCGATTCTGGTAGCTGGGGTTCAAGGTTTTTGTTAATCGTGCCTTGAAACTGTCTTAATAGCAACATAGTTTCAAAAAGCTTTTCATCCCCATCTCACCCCCTTGGAGGTGAAATTTTGGAAAATCTCGTCTTAAACAATGCCTGAAGGTTAAGATCAACACCATCTGCAAATTTCAAATTAGTGTCCTTAGTGCTTTGGCCTGGGTGACGATGGGTCAGTCAGTCGGGACATTCCCTTTTATATGTAGAGACTCATGGAATGCTTTTCATAGCTGCTATTTTATGTAATGTATGTATGTATGTATGTATGTATTTTTTCATCTGTTATTAACTTTAATGTAACAATTCTGTGTATACCATTGCTTCAGGGGGCTTTCCAGGATCCGTCAGCCTTCAGCCCCAGGTTTGGTTTAGATACATTGATGACATCTTTGCTATATGGACTCATGGTGAGGCTGACCTGCTAAAATTTTTGAAACCTTTAAATACATTCTCTCAATTAAATTTCACATGGAACTGCTCTAAATCCCTGCCACTTTCCTTGATGCTGACCTCATGCACACCAAAGGTCAGCTACGGACTTCTGTTCACATTGGACCTACAAACAAACAATAGTACTTGCATGACATTTGAGACAAACATATTTCTTCAGAGGCACACTCTTTTCAGCAATACACACCATTCTCTTCTCAGTCTTCACTGGATGTAATTACCCCACGAACCTAGTTCACAAGCAGATTTCCTAGTCCTGGTATTGCTGATCCCCACAAAAAACAGCTTTGGAGTATTATCTTGGACGTGAATGTATTAATCATCTACTTCAACAAGGTCATGACTTCCTAAAATCATGTCCTGAAATAAGGTCCTTGGCCCGAGATTTTGCCCACCACACCTACAATAGCATTTCATTGCCCTCCCATTCTCTGCAATTTCCTTGTTGTTTGCTCCTTATGCAACCATTTCCCTATCCTACAACTTCTACCTCTGTGACGGTTCCGCTGTAACACTTAATCCAAGCACCCTCCTACCACTATCCTATACCAGCCCTGTAAATGGCAAAACATATACTATTAAAGGGAGAGCCACTTGCGAAATGACACATTGTATACTGGCTGTTATGTAAATACTGTTTGGCCTTTTACGTCAGCATGACTACCACTAAGTTACCATTTAGGATGAATGGGAACAGGCAGAGAATGCAAACTTGCAACGCACAATATTCCTGCTGCAGGGCTTACTCTACAACATGACGGTCATGACATCGGTGCCTGTTTCACCACACATGCCATCTGGATTCTTCCCCCCAAGACACCAGTTTCTTGCCGCCACTCATACCTCACCTGTCTTTCAACAACATCTTTGCCTCTGTACTTCCGCCTCGACTGACATCTCTGCCCAAACTCTTTGCCTTTACAAATGTCTGCTTGTGTCTGTGTATGTGCGGATGGATATGTGTGTGTGTGCGAGTGTATACCTGTCCTTTTTTCCCCCTAAGGTAAGTCTTTCCGCTCCCAGGATTGGAATGACTCCTTACCATCTCCCTTAAAACCCACATCCTTTCGTCTTTCCCTCTCCTTCGATCTTTCCTGATGAAGCAACCGTTTGTTGCGAAAGCTTGAATTTTGTGTGTGTGTTTGTATGTCTATTGACCTGCCAGCACTTTCGTTTGGTAAGTCACATCATCTTTGTTTATATATATATATATACCCACATCCTTTCGTCTTTCCCTCTCCTTCCCTCTTTCCTGACGAAGCAACCGTTGGTGAATTTTGTGTGTATGTTTGTGTGTCTATCGAAGTGCCAGCGCTTTCATTTGGTAAGTCACATCATCTTATATATATATATATATATATATATATATAAGATGATGTGACTTACCAAACGAAAGTGCTGGCACGTCGATAGACACACAAACATACACACAAAATTCAAGCTTTCGCAACAAACTGTTGCCTCGGCAGGAAAGAGGGAAGGAGAGGGAAAGACGAAAGGATGTGGGTTTTAAGGGAGAGGGTAAGGAGTCATTCCAATCCCGGGAGCGGAAAGACTTACCTTAGGGGGAAAAAAGGACGGGTATACACTCGCGCACACATACACGTATCCATCCACACATATACAGACACAAGCAGACATATTTCTGCTTGTGTCTGTATATGTGTGGATGGATATATGTGTGTGTGTGTGTGTGTGTGTGTGTGTGTGTGTGTGTGTGTGCGCGTGTGTGTGAGTGTATACCCGTCCTTTTTTCCCCCTAAGGTAAGTCTTTCCGCTCCCGGGATTGGAATGACTCCTTACTCTCTCCCTTAAAAGCCACATCCTTTCATCTTTCCCTCTTTCCTGATGAGGCAACAGTTTGTTGCGAAAGCTTGAATTTTGTGTGTATGTTTGTGTTTGTTTGTGTGTCTATCGACGTGCCAGCACTTTCGTTTGGTAAGTCACATCATCTTTGTTTTTAGGTATATTTTTCCCATGTGGAATGTTTCCCCCTCTCTCTCTCTCTCACACACACACACACACACACACACACACACTAACAAAGAGATAGAGGGGCTGGCCAGTACTTACCTCAGCTCAGTACAGCCGATAGATACACAAAAAACAGGACGTTCCTAGCTTTTGGAACAAATGTTCCTTCATCAGGGAGGAGAGAGGGGAAAGGAAGGGAAGAAGGGAAAGTAGATTCAGTTACTCACAACCCAGGTTATGAAGCAACAGGGAAAGGAAAACAGGGAGGGTAGCAAGGATGGAGGCATGGTTGTCAGAGGGAAGCCAAAGATATTCTACCGTAAGTACTGTGCCAGCTTCAAACCAAAGAGGATGCATACAGAAGTAAAGAGGTATATAGTATAAAGATAAACACAACTATGTAGGATGAAAAGATGCGTGAATGGCTAAAGAGGAAAGGGAAAGAGGAGAAGACTGAAGAGTAAATGGGAGTGAGGTTGTTTAACGTAGGTTTAGTCCAGGGGGATGGCGGGATGAAAGGATGTGTTGGAGTGCAAGTTCCCATCTCCGCAGTTCAGAGAGACTGGTGTTGGGTGGGAGAAGCCAAATGGCACATACAGTGTAGCAGGTTCCTAGGTCCCTAGAATTATGCTGGAGGGCATGCTCCGCTACTGGGTATTGGACATCTCCCAGACGGACAGTTCGTCTGTGTCCGTTCATACACTCAGCCATTTTAGTTGTTGTCATACCGAAGTAAAAGGCTGTGCAGTGCAGGCATGTCAGTTGATAAATGACATATGTAGTTTTTTCGGTTCTGTTTTTTGTGTATCTATCGGCGGTACTGAGCTGAGGTAAGTACTGGCCAGCCACTCTATCTCTTTGTTAGTATTTGTTTCACATTTTTATATGAGATTTTCCATATAGAGCCACGTGTGAAAGCACCCAAGTGATTTACTAACTGACCTGCCTACACTGTGAAGCTTTCTATGTGGGAATGACCAGCAACAAACTGTCCATTTGCATGAATGGACACAGGCAGACAGTGTTTGTTGGTAATGAGGATCACCCTGTGGCTAAACATGCCTTGGTGCACGGCCAGCACATCTTGGCACAGTGTTACACTGTCCGGGTTATCTGGATACTTCCCACTAACACCAACCTGTCAGAACTCTCGTTATCCGCCAGGCCTCAATCTCCGCTAATTTAATTTGCCGTCGCTCATACCTCACCTGTCTTTCAATAACATCTTTGCCTCTGTACTTCCGCCTCGACTGACATCTCTGCCCAAACTCTTTGCCTTTACAAATGTCTGCTTGTGTCTGTGTATGTGCGGATGGATGTGTGTGTGTGTGAGTGTGTGTGTGTGTGTGTGTGTGTGTGTGTGTGAGCGCGCGCGCGCGCGAGTGTATACCTGTCCTTTTTTCCCCCTAAGGTAAGTCTTTCCGCTCCCGGGATTGGAATGACTCCTTACCCTCTCCCTTAAAACCCATATCCTTTCGTCTTTCCCTCTCCTTCCCTCTTTCGTGATGAAGCAACCGTTTGTTGCGAAAGCTTGAATTTTGTGTGTATGTTTGTGTTTGTTTGTGTGTCTATCGACCTTCCAGCACTTTCGTTTGCTAAGTCACATCATCTTTGTTTTATTTTCTCCTGCTGGTGAGCAGATTTAGCCGGCTGGGGTGGCCGAGTGGTTCTAGGTGCTACAGTCTGGAACCGCTATGGTCGCAGGTTCGAATCCTGCCTCGGGCATGGATGTGTGTGATGTCCTTAGGTTAGTTAGGTTTAAGTAGTTCTAAGTTCTAGGGGACTGATGACCTCAGAAGTTAAGTCCCATAGTGCTCAGAGCCATTTGAACCATTTGAGCAGATTTTTTATTTATTCAGTTACATTATTGTAATAATATACATTAAACGTATTTGCAATTGTTCAATTGTGAGTAATGACAACCATCAACAGTAGACTGGAGTGGTGACAATGGAAATTTGTGCTGGACTAGGACTCGAACCCAGATTTCCCGCCAACATTTCCGTGGTTTCTAGGGAGAATTTGTCTCTCTTCATTCCAACAACTATCTTTTAGTTTCACAATTGATATGGTTCATCCAAGTCTTGCTACCAGTTACAATATGATCAATAACTTTGTTTCCATTTTTTCTCGTAATCTTTACGAAGTCAGTGCTGCAGCCAGTCTCTGTTTTCTGGGGCCTTCCGTTAGAATTTTGGGAACCCACCTAGCACAAAATTTGTCGAAACCAAGCATCTCTGCCACAATTTCATGCACCAAACTCTGTGAAATTTGGGGAAAATGTTGCAAAGGTTCCCTAATCATGAAATGATAATTTTCACAAAATTTGTCAGTCGTTTTCACCACCAGTTCTTCAGTCACACGGCTAGGCCTATGACTGCAGTCCTCAACATGAACACTGGTGCGGCTATTTTTAAAATCGATGCATCATTTCCTCACTTGGCTTTCACTCATCACTCTTTCTCTGCAGACACCCAAAGGTTGTGATGATTTCAATTGGTTTGCAGTTTTTTGGCAACAAAAACCTAATCACACAGTAGCAGGATTTTCTATTGCAGCACACATTTAAACACTTCACAGGAGGCAATGTAGGGGACAGACCACGCACCACCACTGCTGGACTGAGTGTAGGAACATTATGGCACCAAGATGATGGCTGCAGCCCTGCCTACAGCTGCAATACACCAAAATGTCTGTTACTTTCTGGATAGCTGTCATATTTTCAGTGCCTATGGTCTGAAGATGGTCACGTTTTAACCATAACCGGTTAATGTTGCCAATAAATATTTTATAGTAGACAAGACTGTTTTTAATTCAATTTTAAAATATTTTACTGAGACTGCTGATTTTCTCCATGAGAAATGTTGTTGACCACTACACTAGCAACTTGGTGCTACACTTCAAGGACAGACTGATAAATATGTCAAAATTTTAAGCATCATTTACTAGGAAACTATTGATTGTTGGTAACTAAACCAACATAGTGTCCCTTTATTTTCACCCTTTCATCCTGCTAAGTTTTGTCTGTGCCACAGAGTGACCCACAACAGGTTCTCCTTGTGAGTTCACTCAAGTGGAATGTTAGCAGTATGTCAGCATCTATTCCTTTTACTGTTGATAGGGCACTTCACCCATCTCACTTACAAAATAGTTAGCCATTGCATCTTTGTTTCTTGTTTCTGATACATTTCTTCTTCTTCCATCAAAGTTTGTGGCAAATCAAATCCTTTTGCAGTAGATGTATCCCAAGTTGGTGACATCCCGAACACAGCGTACTTTAGTTGTATCAATAGCAAAAATTCCATTTCAGATTCACTGCCCCCTGGAGGGCACACCATTTGTTCGACAATATGTAAATAAAACAATTGAGACAAACTGGTAGCACAAAAAAGAATTTGTCACATATCACTAACTCTGCCTCTGAATCTACAATTGTCTAACTCTAGTTTTAAAACGAAAATAACGCTTCGTGCAATGTTAACTTAAAATATGTTTTTAATTGACTCCATAAACCAGATATGAAGGAGAAACATGAGCCACAACTCTACCTAGTGTGCAGCCAGAGCATTGAGCATTGCGTGTTATATCTCATCATAGCTAAATGTCAAAAATATTGCTTATTTACTTGGGACTGAATAATGATATGGCTCTGTTTCCAGTGTCAAGGAAGGACCTAACATGCACCAAATGTAACTGGCTAATGAATACATTTTGCACTGCAAACTTTTTGAAATGTGTGAAGTACTTACTCAGTTTCTAGTTATTAAAATAACTATAAGCAATACGAAGAAAGAGCCAGTTCATTACCAAGTTGAAGTATCTGACGACAAGGTGTAAATGAATCATTTCTTTTATGAAATATTTTCCTCAAAATCAAATGAGAAAGATTTGCACAATGGAGAATGAACGAAATCTCAAAACAGTGGTTTTTAGTCTTTTACATGAAAAGAAGTTTTACAGAGAAACTAACTACAGTGGCAGCTATAGCTTTGTTTCATCTACATAAAACATTACGTTGACTAAAGCAGAACACCTTTATCGTCCAATGAAGTTATGGTGCCATGTTACTTCTACTGGTGTCAAGTTACTTGCATGCCATGCTACTGCCATGTATCTTTTAATTCACATGACACGTCACTTGTGCTATTTTGGTGGGCACTCTATTTACGACAGTTTCTGAGATGGGCCAAAGTGTGTTAGTGTGATTGTGTCTAGAATTAATTTAAATGTCTATATACTGCATAACTTTATTTAGGCTTTAATGCATCAATACAAATTTGCACTGTCATAATGTTTGACAGTAAGTCCTTTACTACCATCAAACTATTGTTTAAAAGAAAACCCGCTTACTTACAGTAAGAAATACATTGAGGCCATTCAAATTAACACAAAAGCAGTTATACTTTTACTGGAATATGGGATCTTAATTCATCAGATGGGGCAGTGCAGAAGTGAATGCACTTTACAACAATGATAACTTCTAAAACACTGGCCCAACAAATTTCTGGAGTTTGATACTGGGCAGTCTTATGTTCAATCTATCCTTCAAACGCTGCCAATGACAATATCGTGCCAGTTTCAACTGCACTAGCTGCTGCAATCCACTTACAAAGCCCAACCTAGGTACACAGTGATGTGCTCTGTATTACTGATGCACTAAAATAACTGCCTGATGGCTGAGCTAGCTACTCCAAGTAGTGTGGTACAACCACCAGATGTCTACACCTCTCAGAACTTTGAAATGTCCTAGCTTTTATTTTTGATACAACTGGCTTTATCACTATACTACACATTTTCCTATTGAATTATGAGTTTATAACATGCATACACAATTTACATCAGGTATTTGTTTCATTACAATGCAACAAAGTGTGAGGTTGTGCCTTAGCCCATGCAGCAGATGGTTTTAAGGTTTCCAACTGAAATGTATGTGGAAGAGTCTGAGTTATCATGGATGCACATTCTTAAACTAGTGTTTGGGTAATTGTGCTTGGAAAACAAAAATGTACACCAGCTTCCCTTTTTTATTTTCCTGTTTGATTAGTCAAACTTTTATTTTATGTATTCTTTTCTACTTTATCCATATCTGCTTGCACATTTTGAACATTTTTCACCAAGTCACATTGCCAATGAATTTATATGGTTCACAAATACCATAACAGTTTGATGCCTTTTTTTAAGAATTTCTTGTTGTTGCCTTTATCTTTTTAGGAGTCAAACTGCTCTACCACAGAGTTGCTTTCAGTTTTCTGTGCCCAGTTTATAAGCATGAGGGATTTCTTCAGCAGTGTAATTGTGTGGTAAATTTGTTTTATATACGCTGATTAACAGTTCTTAAAACTTTTAACCCCAATATAATGAACAAATCTGTATAACTTCAAAAATATCTCTGTAATTCGTACTTCTTTGTCAGCTCAAATCATTTGTTGCTCTATCAAATTCTGATCACAGTGATGAATCAGTCAGTCTCTCTTAATCAATTGCTCTGCAAATGAGCTTTTCTCTGCTGTGCAAATTTTTGTTGGGTCCTGCCTTTCTTCTACGCTGACGAAAGTGCAGATAGGAAAATCTGTTGCAAACTTTAAAGTAACTTCAGGGAAACTGTTTTGCTTTCCACTTCATCACTTGTTTTCTTTTTTATTATTTAACTTTTCCCCTTCCTATACCTATGAAGGCTCCTCAACTGTAATTAATTCCTCTCCTCTTGTAGTGAAGATCTTCAGCCTGCATGCTGAACGTGAATAGGTTGTCTGGCTGTTGAGGCAAGATGATCATTAGAGAGAAATCTCTGCTGCACATTAGCTGTATTATGCGTGCTTAGGCTTGAGACTTTCTAGGTTGACAGCCTTTATCCTTGCATCCCATTGCTCCTTTAGCTCAATTTCTAAAACTCGTAGGGGATGGTTATAGCACAAACTTGACTAAACAAGAGAGTCTATGAGGACAATCCTACGGATTATCTCTGCTCTAAACTGAGATCTAACTGTGGTAACAGAGCACTTTTAAATATATCAAGGATGGAGAGCACATCTGAAATCTGTCAATACATTGTGCAGTGGCACCCAAACAATGTCTTGCCAAGTATGGTTCTAATCAGAATTCACAACTTATAAGATCCAGTCGTGTATACATATATGACACATTGTTTCCATTGTCTGAAATGCGGATATCACATTCATGTATAAGAGTAAACCTAACGGTGGTCAATATAAATGTTCAGCTGATGAACACAGAAAAATATTTCTGTCATCAGACGTTTGTGTCAACTGCTCAGGCAGCCATCTTGTTTACAGAATGGATTGCCCTGTAAATAAAAAGAAAACAAAGAGGAGTCAAAAGTAATAAGTAGGTAACATTTTGCTGAATCAACAAAAGCATATAAGACACAACAGCCCGAGTCTTCTACCCCTTATTCATATCAACTTTGAAGAAACTAGGGCAAATAATCAATGCTCATCATATAAAAAAAGGTCCGATAGCAGCACAGTGATATGTACATGTAACTAACTACACATACAAGGGTGCCATAGCTAGCAACAAGATCTGCTATCATCTCCTCCCCACTCCCCTCCTTCTCACTGTGCAATTATCTACATCAGTCACACTTTATATTTCATCCCACGGTGCGTTTGAAAAATTTTGAGTCGTATCTTCATGTGAACAATGATATTATGTTACATGTTTGCTGACTGGATGCAGCCAGTTGTTTGTTTTTGGTTTCATTTTGCTACAAAAAAATGTAACAGGCACTTGTAAGCGTAATATGGCATTAAGATTATAAATTTTAAATGGCGATAGATTTGTTCCACTGCACAGAATCTTGTGGTTCATCCTAAATATACATTTTTAACTTAGGTTGTCTCACAGTACACGGACCAATAATTCATAAACAAACCACAGATTATAACGATGTAAAGATATAGTGCCTTGTCTCAGAGATTATTCATACAGATAACTATTACAAATTTTTTCATTCTTTACAACTACTTGTTTAAAAGTATTACTATTACAAATACATGACAGTTAAGAACATATAAAACTTGCAGGCTTAGTATCAACACAATATAATTCTTACCGTTTCTTTCCATACAGTGCTTTGGGAATTATCTTTCATTAAGGTAATTCAGGAAGTTGGAACTGGAAAGAGTTACAGCACATCATATATATCTGCGAAGCTCTTAAAGCAGCTCACTGCCACTCTCTCAGATTTTTCATTTAGTGTGTTCTGTCCATGTTTTCTACTGTGAATGAAAATTTCCAGTTTTTCATAAAGACTGAGTTTGTGGCCTTTGTTTATTCTGTAAAGTATTATTAGACTGCCCTCTATGTTATCAAAGGATTGTCCTTTGTCCTGAATGTGTATAGCTACGGCAGATTTATTAGGTGTGTTATATCTAAATGCATTAATTTGTTCTTTGAATCCAGTTTGGAAGCTTCATTTATTAGGTGTGTTGTATCTAAATGCATTAATGTGTTCTTTGAATCCAGTTCGAAAGCTTCATTCAGTCTGACCGTTGTACTGTAGAGGGCACTGACCGCATTTTATCTTCTATACACTTGAGTTGGAGAATTTATCTTTACTGTTTTTTGTATTATGTGGCAGTGTATTACCTAATGCATTGTTGGTGGAGAAAGCTACTATCAGATGCACTGTCTCAATACATTAGCAATTTTTTGTGAAATAGTACAAAGTAGGGAAGGCCCACTGTCCTGATGTCTGTCTGCTTGTTCTGGTTATGTTTCTGTCTATTCCTTTCCTATCTTTTTTAGACATTTTTCTATGAGTGTAGGCTGAAAACTATTTGCAGCTGCTATCTGTTTGACACCCTCAATTTCATTTTGGTGCATTTCATTGCATGTAACGTAATATCATTGTTCCATCTGAAGATGAGAGTGTAAACTCTCAAAACTTGTTGCAGGATGAAATAAAAAGAGAGAGTGACAAAGATAATTGTGTTTTGAACTTTTATTGTCATAAACAGTTGCAGTTCCTTACAGCAGTCAAACATGGATGACATAAAGTTAAGTTACTGTAGACTGTCAATTTTTCCATTCTTCAGGTTTTTACAATTTTATTTATAGATGTATTCATCGTTCATGAAGGTTAGTAAAACTGGTTATAAAGTTTACATTTTTAGTTTCAAGTTAAGTGCTGAAAGTTAGGTAATGATGCCCACCAGTAATCGTGAAACACATAGGACACAAGAAGATAATGATGCCTACAGCAATCATGAAATACGTGAGATGCCATGCCAGCACCATCTGATCGCCATGAACTTAACCAAATGGTGATACGAGATGTAGTAGTTTATGCTGCTGAGACAGAGATGATGTGTATGAAAGATTGCATTGGTAACTGCGCATCCGTGATAGACCTATTTTGCTGTACCATTAGCTGGAGTTGGATAAGTTTTTTATGTTACAGTATTACAAGGGTTGCTGAAAAGCAATGCATCCACATTTTTTATTCTGTTCTCAATATTGGTTGAGGTATTACATGTCATGCATATTACTCAGTTGACTTTTCTGCTTCACTTATACAAGTTGCAAACCTCTGCCACTAGATGGTTATAAAATGTAGCATGTAACATTACAGTGTCTAACATAACAATGTCAGTGCGTGAAAAACAGTGTGCCATAATCGAGTTTCTAAATGCACAAAACGTACCTCCAATTGAAATTAAAAGAAGAATGGAAGCTAAGCTGTGTGTGGTGGTGATTGCACCAACATCAGCAATGTGCAACACTGGGTTGCTCAGGCTCGCAATGAAGGAAACAGTGATGCTAACCTCAAAATGTGTGACTTAGTTCAGAGTTGACATATGTGTACAGCAGCCAACGAAACTCAATAGTGTCAAGTAGTTGAACTCATCAGAGAAAATTATTGGATAACATAAGACACACACAAGTGCTGTGATATCTGCAACAATCCAACACCTTGGGTTCACTGTCATCTATCATCCTCTACACAGTACCAACTTCACCCGGTCCGATGTTTCCAAAACTTAAAGAATACCTTTGAGGACTTCACCTTGAAAATGAAGCAGCACAAGCGGAGGTGAGGTTGTGGCTCCATCAACAAAATCAAACATTTTACAGTAACGATGTCAACAAACTAGTCTCTTATTGGGAGAAATATGTTTATCACTTTAGATATGATAAAAATACATATGCTGACATGAAGAATAAAGATGCAGAATGTTAATAAAGTTTGTTTGATTTAAAAAGCTTTAAGAGATTTCACCTAAAAAGTCAGAGGCATTACTTTTCAGCGCACCCTTGTATATCTGATTTTTGCTATAGAACCCCAAGAAAGTGCATGATCCACTCTCTCATCTTTCATTGCCATTAGAGGGTACAATTATTGCTTCATGTCTGATTAACAATGGATAAATGAAGTGTTGTTTAAGTAATTATGAGACAAGTATTTTTAATGACACTGGATAAAAATTCTCCTTCGCAGGAGAGCTTCTGTAAAGTTTGGAAGGTAGGAGACAAGATACTGGCAGATGTAAAGCTGTGAGGACCGGGTGTGAGTCGTGCTTCGGTAGCTCAAATGGTAGAGCACTTGCCCGCGAAAGGCAAAGGTCCCAAGTTCGAGTCTCGGTCAGGCACACAGTTTTAATCTGCCAGGAAGTTTCATATTCTTATGTATTTTAATGTCACTGAATGTTGTTGTATATATATATATATATATATATATATATATATATACAGTTACTTCCAAACTAGTGTTGCCTGAAGTGTAACTAATTTAAAGAAAATTTATGTACAAAACCAGGGCAGTTTCAATCTAGAGGATGAGAGATTTTGTTTTAGAGTTTTGCATTTTGGTATTATTGCAGTTAGTACATGGCACTTCATTGGGCAACATAAAGACTTGCACCAAAATTCACAACTTATAACATTTTCAACAACACAGGTAAACATCAATGATACATACTAGTCTTTATTGCTGGAACATTTCAATAGTACCTATTTATGGATACTTTAGCTTCTCTCCCAGCCCTGGAAAAACACCACATCACTTGCAGTCCATCATCTGGATGTTGAAGGACTGGACAGTATACACAAGCTTCTGGTTTTACACACAAAACAGTGTGTCAGTTTCAAGAGTTCTAAGTGTTTAAAATGCCTGACGCTATGCCAAGCTTTAGGGACTGAGGTTCCTGGGGTTTTTGTATCATTATAAACTGGCTTAGCAACTAGAGCACTGAAAGCATGTGCCTTATCCGTGTGGAGCTTGGTTTAAATTACTGAAGATAACTGACACTACCTCAACTAATGAAACAGCTGCTTGCACTGCTTACATAGCCACACGGATAGCACACAGATGCACATAGGCCACAAAGTTGGAATGTGCACAGGCTCAGTGCTCTTCCATAGTGGGCTGCACTGCACTGTGAAGTAAGTAACCCCCATGTTTCTTCAATCAAGTGGAAGGGGCCACACAAACTTTTGTTTGCACATGGCAAGTGGTTGCCCATTGAAAGTGTCTGATAGTAATGAGTCTTTCACACTAAGATGCAGTGCTTTAGCAGCTTGCCTTTGAGATCTGAACACAATATACCTCTTGGCACAACATATTCAAATGCTTCAGACACAGGACCTGACTGTGTAATACATTGAGGTACAAAAGTCATGGGTTACTTCCTAATTCTGTGTCAGACCTCCTTTTACCTATACAGTGCAGAAACTTGACACAGCATGTGGAGTGTTTAATAGTGTCTGATGGTTGCTGTAATGTTTTGACTACTTGAGCAATGTCTGTTCTAGACCTATTACTCTATGCAGCCACACCTAACACTGCAGCTTTAACACCCCTTTATTAGACTGGTGTAAGTATTTAGCCTTACAACTCTAGTGATTTATCTCAGGGTCCAGCTATACTGTGCCCTGTTCTTCCTCGGCACCTAACTTCTTTCTTCTGTGCAGATTTCTATAAGTGAAGTGGCTATAAAGCAAAACAGTGCTTCTCTACTTAGGTGAAGTGTAGAGTGTTTCCAACCACAAACTTTCACATAAGATTACATGGGAACCAATTAATATTACTGTCTCAAGGACTTCTTGTTAACATTCTGTGAATAGTATATAACAACAATTGCTTATACATCATATTCATCTTCCTTGGCAACAGAAATCATCTATGGTGTGAGAGTTCCTTCATTCCTCCTTGCTCCGTGGAGATTATAAATGCTCTCCAGCAGATAGACCTAGAACCTGTTGAGTAATAGTTTCCCTCAGTCTGTGGCCCGATGTTTACAAACTAATTGCAATTGTGCACACCTTTATTCCGAGATCTATATTTGACGTACATGATAATGCCCTTCCATGAACGACATGGACCCCTATCCAAAAAAAAAAAAAAAAAAAAAAAAAAAAACCAATGTCATGATCATACACTTAACAACGAATCACTACAAACATACATGTGCTCTAATTAGAATTTTCAATAATTCACTTGTTTTATATTTAATAGTTCCTCGCGTAGTGACAGAGTGAACCATAATTACATTGCTTTCTTGCAGAGTACTTTCAGCTCTTTAACCATTAATCCCATTAATTTGTATTCTTGCCTTTGGAGGATGCAATTGTTACATTTTAAACTAAAAAATCAGAGTATGCACAGACTCAAATACTCATGTAAACTATAGAGTTAGCTAATTTTTACTTTATAAATTTATAATCCAGTTTGGAGGAGATGCTCCCTTAAGCAGGTCCTTACTCCTTTTCTTAGTGAATATTACCCTTAAGCATTTCTCCCCCACTGAGGGCTAGCTTTCGGGAATTCAGTACTCTTTTTCCTTTTATTTCAGGTTGATGTGATGTACCTCTCCTTTCTTGTCAAGTGGTCGGGGCCTTCGGTCCACTCGAAATTTGCATAAGCTCCCTTCTTTGGGGATTACTTATCCACAACTCCCATTCTGAAACACCTTACCCTCCTTTTCTACTACTTTATTGAGTACTTCAGTACCTTCCCCCCCCCCCCCCCACCCCCCCACCCCCCACCCTTCCCCCATTGGAGGTTAGAGTCCTTCCTCAGGCATGTGTGTGTGTGTGTGTGTGTGTGTGTGTGTGTGTGTGTGTGTTCTCCTTAGCATAAGTTAGATTAAGTAGTGTGTAAGCTTAGGGACCGATGACCTCAGCAGTTTGGTTCCATAAGACCTTGCCATGAATTTTCCAGTACCTCTCCCCTTTCATTTTACCTCATCTTAAGGCTGCACCCTCCATGAAACTCCAGCTATTTTCTGCTTTTCTGCTCAGAGTTCTCCTATTTTTTTTGCCCAAAACTCTCTTTCTCCTCCTTAGCATTGGCTTGTCACTTTTATATCAAGCTTATTAGTACGACACCCTGTCGTATTCCTCCCTCCTCCCCTTGAAACTATGACACGCCTGGCAAAGGAATACCTCTAAACCATATTTGTTTGTGCCAGGTTTGTGTGTGTGTGTGTGTGTGTGTGTGTGTGTGTGTGTGTGTGTGGTTTTTTTTTTCCCCCCTCTGTGGGCGGGTGGGCGGGCACATGTGGTACTCTCACCTCCCTCGAGTCACAAGAATAGCCTATCGTTGTTGTCATCATATGTGAAATCAATCAATCCCTCGCCAGTCCTGCGGTTGTAGGTTGTAAATTTTACTGTATAGACTAAAAATATGGGATCCTGCAATTGGAACTTAGCATACGGACAGAGGGAAGATAAGATTTGGTACTCCTAATGGAGATGTAAGAAAAGGAGAGAGAGACAGATGTGTTAGGATCAAAGAAGAAAAGAAATGGATTCCCTTACCACCCGAAACCCAGAGGGCTCCCATCTGCTAAGATACTTCACCGTCAAACCAGAGGGAGAAATTGTTCAACATTCCCTACACAACAAACTTGCCATGGCTTCACCTTCGCAGAAACCCTGAAAATTGATCCTAACAAACTCATGAAATGCAATGGAGTAGGCAAGTATATTCACATAAGTCGTCGTCAACGGCCAGTATAATTTCTGTAGTTGGTCTACTCGTCGATCAATACTTGATCGAGGTGATATCACTACCCAGGATTAATATCCCTTAAAAAAGAATCAGTACAAACCCTTCCCTTGTTTTTACCACATGATGATAAATAACCCGCCTCTTTGGTTAACAATCTTACACTACAGGAATACTTAAACGGCTGATTAAATAACAGTTGACAATATTTGTTTACACACTTTCACCATTAAGATCAGTTTTTGTTGTTACTGTGTTTCTTTCACAAGTTATACTGCTTTAACATATCAATATTATATAATTCCTTTTCTCAACTGGTTTCTGGATCAACCAAGAAAATTGCTTTGGGATATGGTACATTTAAAACTTTATATGGACCATTTTATAGAGGGAAAAACTTGTGTGTGTCTGTGTGTGTTTCTTCAGTTTGAGTTATGGTGTACTTCCTTAATTAGTACCAAGTCATCTCTATCAAAGGAAGGTGTAGCTTTTTCATTATACTTATGTAACCCTTTACCTGCTGCTAGCTGTAAATTTTCTTTTACAACATAAGCTGTCTCCATGTTCATTATTATCGTCATCTGGCCATTGAAATAATTTCAACAGTAACTCACCTGTGAATTTAACTTGCATTATTTCAATGGGAGATAAACCAGTAGGTAAATATAGAAGTTCATTTAGTATTACTTGGAATTCTGGTATTTTATGTGCCCGAGTTTTATGTCGGTTTGAACAGTATGACCTACATAACTTACCATTTCTTTCATCATACGTTCGCAAGGGTTACTTTGCAAGTACTTTCGAGATCAGTGATGTCCTCCTCTGTTCTTAAGGGTAGGTTTCTTACTTCAGTACAACATATTGATGAAAAATTAATGTTGAAGTAATTCCAGGACCTTCCGTTCTTACCAAATCATTCATGATTAACGGTAAGTATGATAATGCATCAGAAACATTTTGTGAACCCTTTATATACTTAATTTCAGTTTTATAGTCTTGCAAAAGTAGTATGCAACATATTGTTGTACTATGTAGTAGTCGACTTTCCACAAGAAATGCTAGTGCTTGGTGATTAGTATACACTATTATTTTAAATCCTCAAATTAGTTTGAAATTTTTTATACTCCACACTATAGCAAGTAATTCTTTCTCTGTTGCTGTGTAGTTCAACTCTTATTTGGTTACAGCTCAGCTCACAAAAGCTAGTGTATTATGTTCTCCCATTCTAATATCCCACTTTCCCTGAAACAACTCGCACACTATTCCATACTCTGAGACATCAGTACTTAAAAAGTTTGTCCATCTGTAGTTGTTTTAAAATGGGTGCCTCTACTAGAGCTACTTTAATCTCAATAAAGGCCTTAGACTCTTCATCTCCCCAAATTCATTTTTTTTTCACTAAGTTTAATAACTTAGGATTATTCACAGGTTGTCATTGAAACTACGCCCTATAGAATCCCGCTAGTCCCAGAAATGCTTTCAATTGTTTCATACTTTTAGGTTCTGGACATTCTTTTATGGCTCTTATCCTGTCTTGATTTGCTTTTATTCCATTTAAGCCTACTAAGTGGGCAAGAAACTTACGTTCTTCTCCCCCAGAAATCAACTTTGACAGTTTTGTAGTGATATCTTTAATGTAAAACCTTGCTAATGTTCTATTATTCCACCTTCTAACATTTTATTAACCTCCTATTGTACGGATGGTTGTATACTTAATGGTACTGGATAGGGTTTACAGCAAAAGGGTGATTCGCCTTTGATCTTAAAACTAAATGTATAGTTACGTAATACTCCAGATTTATCTGAGAAAATTTTACTATACAACAACAATATATGGTACAGATTATTCTTCTGCAACTCAGATAAGAGATCAGACTCATTAGCTTTCATCCTAATTAGTTCTTGTAATGTACTTTGTGTAACCAAATTGTTCTCTAAATCCATCACAGTGCTTCTTGTTATGAGGTGGATGTTGTGTGTCTTGGTATTAACAGTAATCTTCTCACTAAATGTCACTACAAATACTTGGTTATGATAAGTACATGTTAATATCTGTGCTGAAAAATCCAATATTAATTTAAATCTTATCAGCCAATCAGTGCCTAGCAACAACTGCAAATTTACATTAGGCACCACTAAGCAATTCATTCACAGTAGCCCAACCTTTAAATACCTTTGCTAGATGTATTTCGTTTATTGGGTTATCTAAATACTTAGATCTTGTTAGATGCCATTCGATATACTTTTTGAAAATGGTTCGGGTCTAATAATTCTAGCATCACTTTCTCTTGTATTGTTTTAGACCAATATTTACACTTTAATTTCTCCTGAAAATCATCCCATAAGGTAAACTCTTCTGAATGGGTGTTACACCACTCAGCAGCATCCCCCAGTAAATAATTCAACATGAAATTATCTTTCTAGAGTCTTCCCATTTTTGTGGTAATGACCTGGAAAACACTCACAGGAAGTACATTGAATATACATCCCCATGGTTTGAACTTTAGAAAATGCTTATAGAAGTTCATTCCACTTCCCAACAGCAATGCCTCTAAAAATGCTGTTGCATAGAAAGATATACTTTTTAACTTGACTTTCTGTTAATTCCCTTCTAGTTTTTGCCAATTCATCCCATAGTCTTTGAAATTCATTGGTGTTGTTAGCAAGTCCCTCCCCAGAAAGCTGCCCATTTCCAAAGTGTGTGAAGTTTCTTGAAATTTTTTATCTAACAACGCTTTTATTTTTTCCTCCAAACTTGAATGTATCTCATGCGAATATACAGAATCTGCATCGTCCCTTCTCTTCTCTGAAATTTCTATGCTCATTTGTGCATCTGACATGTGATCTTTTACCAACTTACATTCTGTTTCTGCAAAGTTATGTAAACTATCTACATCCATTTGCAAATCTTTAATATGTTCATGTACATCTTCTTGAACTAAGTCACATTGTTTCAAGACTTTAGTTTGTATTTCTTGTCTTAACAAGTTGAGTCTTTGATGTAGCTTATGTCCTAAACGTGTACCTAATGCTTCATGAGTGTCTCTCATCAAAGTTTCTAATTCTTATCTCAGTTTGTTTTGGTTTTCCATTACTTGCTCATGAGTGTCTTTAATCTGATTTCCTAAGTCGTGACGTAGCTCCGCAAACTTACCATCCAGTTTTTGTAATAACATTTCCATAGTGACTTTTGTCGCCATTTTCCTTGTTATTATCAGCATAAACAAACTCAAATACTACCAAATCACCGCACTACAACAAAAAAACAATTTTGAAGTGAAATGCTGGTGCACCTCACCATGGTCTGGTCATCGACAACTGCATGGTGACAATGCAGTGGTTTAGAGAACATGCTGACGTTGCAATTGTGTAGTCTGCACTCTGGTGATGGATCAATCGTTGACAGCTGCGTGCCGACAGGACATCACTAGCTGTGTGTTCGCTCTTGGTGTGTTTTCTATGGCTACGTGTTTTGTCATTTTAGATAGATGCTCTTAGCACAGGCGCATTGACGTTGTTGTTAATTATCCCTGTTGCCTTTGGCAACATGTCTATTTGCTGATTTATTACAGAATTTCTTCCTTTCAGTCTGTTTTTTATCTGCCATTTTCGACTTATAACCAAATGGTCGCCACATGGAGTGTTTATTAGTGTCCGATGATTGCTGTATTAAGCTAGTGTGGCGATGTTTTGACTACTTGAGCAACATCTGTTCTAGACTTATCACTCCATGCAGCTACACCTAATGCTGCTGCCTTAACACTCCTTTATTAGATTGGTGTAAATATTCAGTCTTGCAACTCTAGTGATTTATCTCAGGGTCCAGCGATACTGTGTCCTGTTCCTCCTCTGCATCAAACTTCTTTCTTCCGTGCAGATTTCTATAAGTGAAGTGGCTATAACACAAAACAGTGCTACTATACTTAGATGAAGTATATATTGGTTCCAAATAACTCTGTATATTATCCCAAACTTTCACAAAAGGTTACATGGGAACCATCAACCATTACTGTCTCAAAGACTTCTCGTTAACATTCTGTGAATAGTATACAACAAAATCACTTATATACATCATACTCGTTTTCCCTGGTTCCGGAGATCTTCCATGGTACCAGAGTTCCTTCATTCCTCCTTGCTTCTGCAGAGATTACAAACACTCTCCTGTGTATAGACTCCGTACCTGTTGAGTAATAGTATCCCCACAGTATGTGACCCAATGTCTACAAACTAATTGTGATTATACACATCTTTACACTGAGCTCTATATTTGACATACGTGATACATGCCCTTCCATGAATGGCATGTATCACTACATATATACACAACAAGTTGTTGAAAGTCCCCTACAGAAATACTGAGCCATGCTATCTCTATAGCCATCCATAATTATGAAAGTACTGCCGATGCAGGACTTTTGCCTGAACTGACCCCTCGATTAGGTCCCATGTGATTCATGTTGGGCGATCTGGGTGGCGAAAAGATTTTCTCAATCTGTCCAGAACATTCTTCGAACCAATCATGAACAACTGTGGCCCAGTGATATGGTGCATTGTCATGCATAAAAATTCCATTGTTGTCTGGGATTGTGAAATCCAATAATGGCTGCAAATGGTCTCCAAGTAGCCGAACATAACCATTTCAATTCCATGCTAATACAGTACACGCTGTTATAGAGCCACCACAAGCTTGCACAGTGTCTGTGTTGGCAAGTTGGGTCCATGGCTTCGTGGGGTCTGCACAACCCTCGAACCCTACCGTCAGCTCTTATCAAGTGAAATTAGAACTCATCTGACCAGGCCACAGTTTCCAATCTCCAGGGTCCAAACGATGTGGTCACAAGCCCAGGAGAGGTGCTGCAGGGGACATCATTCTGTTAGCAAAGGCACTGGTGTCAGTTGTTTGCTGTCATAGTGCATTAATGCCAAATTTCACTGCACTGCCCTGATGAATATGTTCGTCACATGTCCCATATCGATTTCTGCAGTTATTTCTTCCAGTATTGTTTGTCTGTTAGCACTGACAACTATGCAAACACCACTGCTCTCGGTCATTAAGTGAAGGCTGTTGCCACTGTGCTGTCCATGGTGAGAGGTAATGCCTGAAATGTGATATTCTCAGCGCACTCTTGACACTGTGAATCTCAGAATATTGAATTCCTGAGTGATTTATGAAATGGAATGTCCCATGCACCTAGCTTCACTACGCATTCATAGTCTGTTAATTCCCATCATGTGGCAATAATGATGTTGGAAATCTTTTCACATGAATCAACTGAGTACAAATGTCAGTTTCACCAATCCTCTGCCCTTTTATACCTTCTGTACAGGATGCTACTGCCCTCTATAAATGGGAATATCACTATCCCATGGCTTCTTTCACCTCAGTGTAAAGGTTCCACATAGGGTTTCTAGTCGGGCAAGACATTCGTGTCTTAAGATCACTATCTACTATGAGAAACTTAGGTTGCCTACAAATGGCTACACATCCAACTCCAGTCACTCTCTGGGCTCTGGGTGGTGAGCAGTAGTGATGCTGTGGCTGTGAGCCCACCCATAGAAATGACATATACAAGTCACCCACAGATGATATAGCCATTTGGAACCTATGTGATAGTGGCTTTTGGGACACACAGTTTGACCAAATCTAGATTCTTAGTTTGGAGGTGTGACTTCCTGGAAACACAAGAGGCTTAGAATTACTATGGATCTATAGGAGTAAAATCTGCATTGGGATTACAAACTGAGACTTTCCTTCATATTATACAAGCAACACCTATATTCCTATTTTCACAACCTCGGCTTCTTGTTCATTTGCCATAATTGTCTTCTTACGATTTCCCTTCTGTGCACAGTCTGTATTCAGGATGGAAAGTAAATGTGATCTTAAGGGAACCAAAACTGACAATTAAATTACTCACCTGCTCCAACTCCATGAGTGCACTTCAACTCAAACAGTGCTTCTACACAAAGGTAGAGATACTGGACTGGTTTCTTTATTATCTCCTCAATCTCTAAATGACCAAGTAAAGGAGCTCCAAATTGAATTTTCAGTCTGCAGCAAAGTGTGCACTGATTTCATACTTTCTGGCAGATTACAACTGTGTGCTGGACCAGAGCTCGAATCTGGAACCTCTGCCTTTCACAGGGACGCGCTGTCCCAACTGGGATACTCAGTTATGACTAATGACCCGCTCTCACAGCTCTGCTTCTGCCGGTACCTCCAACCTTCCACACTTCACAGGATTTCTCTGCATGCCTAGGTTGTGGCAACTTCTGTGACATATGGAAGATAGGAGGCAAGGTACTGGCAGACATAAAACCCTGAGAGCAGGTCGTAATTTGTGCCTGGACAGGTCAGTGGGTAGAGCTTTCCCACAAAATCCAAAGGTTGCAGGTTCAAGTATGAGTCTGGGAAACAGTTTTAATCTGCCAGAAAGTTTCAAATAGGGAGGTATTAATCAGCCAGATACTAGGGCATGAAGGGATTCCAGTTAATGAATTGGTAGAGCAGCTGCCAAGAAAGACTGCAAAGTACCTAGTGTGGCTCAATGTTTCTTCCCCCTCCATATGCAAACCCTCTCACTGAAGCACAAGTCCATGCATAATTGGAACAAAGAGTTGGGAAACTGCACAGTGGGTTGGTGCTTTTAGGTAATTCTTAACTTAGAATCCTTCAGTCTGTTTTAATTATTATTACAGTTTTGAGTACTTCATATGCATGTCACAAAATCTTTCAGTTTAGTACACAACTGTTTTCATGCAGATGCTAACCCTTTCAGACCCTCTGACTACAATTGTGTACATTAACTTTTAGTGTGTCTTAGCTGCAAGAGAAGTATTTTTTCCCAATGGTATCCTGAGGTACATTTCCTATGTTCAACCTTTTCATAACGTGCAAGTGCTACCGACTGTTGGGCGCAGTGTGCGATTTGCAGGGGGGGGATGGGGGGGATTTCCCCCTCTCTGCATCAGACCATCCCCTCCTCTGGTTTTAGTTTATTCATCCCAACCTGGGATTTTTATTTCCCATGCACTGGAGTAAAACTTTACATATAATTTAAATTTGTGGAGCTGAACACTGAAAGTTTTTAATACAGTCTTACTATTAATATGTTTGCTTATTAATTTTGAAAATGTGTTATCTAGTAGTTATTGTTGTTGTCTTCAGTCCAGAGACTGATTTGATGCAGCTTTCCATGCATGTAGTAGTTAAGCATTTCAAAACGTTTAGAACTAAATCATCATTATCATGTTGTCATTGTTGCTTTCGTCTAAGGTGCGTCATCCGTTTACTTGCGAGCTTGCGAGGGAAGTAGTGTGGCAGTCATACCGCAGAGTTGGGTGAGCTGGGGGCTGAAATTTCCACCCCGGGCTCTGACACAGGGTGGTGACCGGCCCAGTACCTGTGCGAACATTTACTGTTAGGCCACCTTTTGGCAACGGTATGGCGCGGACTAACGCTCCTGGGACGAAAGCACAAAGTAGTGCGAAGTGAGCAACGGTACTGGTCAGACGGGATCGGACAATCTGACCTCACTAGCCGTGAACCACGTGGGTGGAGCTTAACACAGGCTCCCCAGCATCGCGTATTCCAAATTAATTGGTGCCGTTCGTTCGTTGCCTCGCGTCCGCCAAACACACGGCGATCTTCACGCGTTCCCACTTCAGTAGCTTCATTAGCGAGTTGAGTGCTTCCGGGCCTGTAAGAACTACGGAATTTCAGGATGTCATTCAAACAAAGCAAAATTTCTGATTTTCTTAAGAGCAGTGCATTACCTGATATGTGTACGAACTCTGACAGTCAGGATACTAACAATGGTGCTAAAAGAGTTAAAATAGACCGTGAATGTAAAAAAGAAAACGGTAATGATGGTGCTAATACAGGGGACTGGAAACTGTGATACGTCTCAAGGTAGGAATAGCAGTAACAGTACTCTTGAGATTATACTAGAAAATTGTGTTGCCTTATCACGGTTTCAAAAGTGGCAAAAACTAAGCCGTGGCTGTCTGTAAATGACAAAAACTAATAATATGCACAGTGTGTTCACAAGTTCGTGAACTTAAGATGGAAAGCAGTGAACGTGTGCGTATCGATAACGCGTTTTTAGCTGGTGTTTCTGCTAATAATGCCAAAAAACTAAATGATAAAATCGGGGATCATGCAAAGTGCAAATCACACACGTAGTGCATAGAAATCATGAGTGTAAAACAAAAGTTGTGGGGAAAGCGGCATCAAGAAAAAGTAATCACAACTGCTTCGTTGTTCAGATCTGCATATGTAATAGCTGAACAGAAATTATCATTCAAATCGTATCCTGCAGTAATCGAACTACAAAAGCTTAATGGTTTATCAGTCGGTAATATGCTTCATTCTGACCATGCATGCCGAAATATCATTATGTTTGGTGGAGAAGAAATGAAAAAGAATCTTGCTCACTTCCTTGTAGAATCGGGTACAAACTTTAGTATCATGATGGACGAAAGTACAACGGTTTCCAATAAAACTTGTTTAATAATATATATACGTTTGTCCTTTGAGGGAGCTGCTTGCGATTATTTTTTTGACATTGTTGAATTAGAAAGTTGGACAGGAGAATGCATTTTCAGCACACTGTTAGCAGCTCTTGAAAAGTATGGCATTACAAATGATGAACTAAAAAACCACCTTGTAGGTATCGCAACAGATGGTGGCTCAACAATGCTTGCACCTTACAAAGGCGTAGCCCCTCTACTGCGTAGTCATTTACATAAGGATTTAACTGTCGTTTATTGTATGAACCACAAAATGAAATTAGCTGTCCACGATGTTATGAATGATGTAGCAGATGTATACTATATACAGGTTTTTTTAGATTCCTTATATTCTGTGTTTTCCCAAAAATCAGAGACTACTACAAAGTGTTTCACAAGAATTATTCTAGCAGCTATTTTAAAACTAGGCCGTATTTTTCGTGTACGTTGGGTTGCTTCCTCATTTAATGCTGTTTGAGCTTTTCTTGAAGTCACAATTCTCTTGTCCATCTTTTTGAAAAACTGAGACATGATGGTTCCTGATCAACTCAGGAGAGATCTAAATTTGAAAGTTTACAAAAACATCTCACAAAGTGGCTTTTCTGATAGTGCATACGCGTGATAGTGAGTTTTGGCATTAACATCTATTTATAAATAACTGTTTTACCATGGGTAATGCCACGGTCTAAGCTAGTAACATATATAATTATACTAACCCCCTAAGACATCCCCCCCACTGGTAAAAGCACAAATCGCACACTGGTTGGGCGTCACTATGAAAATATCAGCAGGTCAATTGTAGCAGTGTGCAGCAGCTCGTGACCACCACAATTCACAGATTTAGTTGGTCCGCTATATTCCACAGTGTAACTGAATATTGTTATTGTTATTTTGTTTAGCAATTATTGAATGATCATTTTACTATTAATTACATCTGATAAATTTTTGTAATTAGTTATGTTAGTCCACAAAATGAAAGCAAGTGTACATAGTATGTTTTCCAAATGGGTACATATCTGTGTATGAACCTAGCATCTAAAATAAAAAAAAAATAAAAAATACCTAAGAGCATTACCACATAAAAGAATTTCCTATTCCCAGAAAAAATCCAGGTCTGAAAGGGTATAGTAATTGCCCATAGTTATACAGAAGTTAGAGGATTAATTCCCTCACTTTCCAGAATTTTTACTTTCAACAAAATATCAAATACCTTAGTCTGATTTGGGCCAATGGCCTTTCCACAGTGGTAACATTAGTTCCCACCAGATCACTGAAGTTGAGTGCTTTTGGGCTTGGCTAGCACTCTGATGGGTCGCTGTCCGGATCTGCCAAGTGCTGTTTGCTAAAAGGCTGCACTCAGCTCTTGGGAGGCCAATAGAGGAGCTACTTGATGAAGAAGTAGTGGCATCAGTCATGAAAATGAACTATGGCTGGGCGAGCAGTGTGCTGACCACATGACCCTCTGTATCTGCATCCAATGATGCCAAAGGGCTGAGGATGACATGGCAGCCGGTCGATATCATTGGGTCTTCGTGGCCTGTTCAGGCAGTGTTTTTTTTCTTAGTCTGATCTGGAGTGAACTGCAGAAGCTCTGCATTTGTCATTTGCTTGCTGCTGCTGCTATTTAGCCCTCTATGACTTTGATAAAGTGTTGAGGTGTCTTGTTCAGATGGAATTTCTGGTCTTGGCATACACTGTGATTATCTCTCAACAAATACTTGGATGCTTCTCTGTTGAAAGTTTGGTCAAGCTCTTTTTTTTTTTTTAATACACTGGCATCTTTACAGAGACTTCTGCATGACATTGCATGACTATCTCAAACCTCTCATCTGGAAGATTAGGTAAGCCATCACAAGATAGCTTCTCAATCCACCCAGAGCTTGTAATAGGGTCTTTTGACATTTGTATCCTCTTGCCACTAAGATGCCTCTGGAAGCAATATATCCCAAGATGTGATACAGATACTTCAGAGAACACTTTGAAGCCTTCTTCCAATATGACATAGTTTTATCATCTATCGTAAAATCTCTCATTTCTTGTTCACCTACTATTGACAACACTTCTTTAAAGCCAGGGACATGTTTTGTGAACTGAACTGCTTGGAAGTCACGCACTTTGCATCCGTTTCCGTAGTGGTTGGCAGTGAATCATGTACCTGAATGTCAGCAATATTTCTGTTCATAATTAATATTCACAAGAGGCTTCGAAATTCTACTGGTAAGGAAAAGTCATAAGCTCCGCCAACTGCTCTTATATGGGGAAAGAGATTTTCAAGGCAGCTCTGGTTGAACCTTGAGGTCAATACATATTTCAAATTACAATTATGATTTAGATATAAAAGTAACCTAGCACTGACCTTGCTGAGAAAAGTAATACCTTTTGGAAAGAAAGTAAAGTTTTAACTTTTGTTGTCCAGTCATTCTCAGTTGAGTGTAATACTGGCATTGTGTTGATAATTTTCACATTTCTACATAAACCACATGCTGTAACAACTTGTAACTGCCTATGTAGTACACATATACACATATAGCGCCAGTTTCTTGGTTTCTGCTTGTTCATTGTGTGCAAAAAATATCAGTCAAAATGCCGTGATGACAGTAGGTAGACTTAGATATTAATCTTTTTAACCTCCTGTCAGGCGAGGTGTTTTCTGCATTGATATCAACGCAATATACCAAGTTAATCACATCGCTTGTTCACATGATTGTTTATTGAAGTTTTAACAAAACATATTATAAATGGAAAATTTCTTTAAAGAAAGACAAAAATAACATAAGAGCACCATAACAAAAGAAATATTAAACATTCTGTTTCCTTGTTGTCAATGTTGGACTACAGTAACAAATGTTAAGTCACTTTTTCACTTGCTTCTTTAATTTATGAAATTTAATAGACTCATTACAAATGACAAATATTTTTATAGAAAGGTGAAGATGATAGAACAGGGCAACAATGACAACATAATTCATTCATTTGTCTCATCATCACTTTTGCATATGCCAACAAATGAGGAATTTTAATGCAGCTACAGCAACCAGTTTCAATGTGCGTCAAACAGATTGGATTTTGACACTTTTTGCAACACAATTTTGTCAGTCTTTTTATTACTATGCAGGTGTTACAACTTTTGCTCTTGATCCCAATTCCTTTTCCTCCATTTCTGCTTTCATCTTCTGCCTCTTTTTCACACATGGCCTATAATGTTGTAGTCTCAGTTGAAAATCCCTGTGAATTCGAGATGTCCAAAGCTTCCTTGAACCAAGTGAGAGGTAGAGCTAACGCATGAGACCGTTGTTTCAGGCATCCTTTCCTTCTGACACAATTCTTATTTTTTCCACAATAAATTACTTGAGCACTGACTCCACTGTTTTTGATCTTTGCAGAAAATACACAGTCCAGTCACATTAACGTGACCATCGCCAACATTCACCGTTAACATGCAATCACTACTTACAAATGGCAGGTGACAGTACTAGCAGTGAAGGGTATATAAAACATGCCAGGGATGCAGAAGTCAGTATGCTACAATAGTTGTAATGTGGAAAAGGAGCAATTTATCCGCTGCTCAAAACGACATGATCCTCGGATTTCGGGCCAAGGGTAGAAGCGTTTCCGAAATCGCTAAGTTAGTAAATTATTCACATGTAGCTGTGGTTAAAAAAATGGCGTTATCCAAAACTGGCATTGAGGTAACTGTGCACCATGATCCACAGATGACATGGGTGGGCAACGGCCGCGGAGATGAAACTGATGAATCAACAGTGTTCCTCGGCAACTGACTAATGAACGCTGCTATGTATGGGCCTCCACAGTAGGTACCTGGTTCATGCTCCTGTGCTGACTGCTGTTTGTCATTGTGTGAAGATTGGATTTTGCATGCCAGTACCACAACTGGACATCCACTGAGTAGCGACAGGTGGCATTTCCACATAAATCACGTCTTATGCTCTATAGGACGAACGACAGTTTGTGTGTGTGGTCTGTAACATCTGAAAGCAAACACCTTGCAACAATCTTCGGAAGTGTAGTGGCGCCATCCAGTATTTTAGGTAAAAGAATTAAATCTTTATTGCAAGTGACAAAGTAGAATGAAGGCCATCGCGGAATATTGTGATAAAAGCACTGGCCGTCAGCCACACTATGTCGATATGTAGGGTACAATAACAGAGGTGAAAGTGAGTTGCGAAGCGAGGATAGCTTAGTGCAGTGGTAAACTGCCCTGCACAGCAAAGAATATTGTAGTAAGGGGGTTGTAATCACCACACTCGAGCGAGTCTCTTTGTTATGGGCGACATAAGTAGACACCAGGTTTTAGAGAAACAGATGGGCAGTAATAGAGTATAAATGAAGCTGCTTCTGAGGACAGACCATCATTTGATTTGGAGAATTGGTCATCGCTGAGTAGCCGGAGCACCACTGAATTGCGAGACAACTGGATAGTGCCACCAGCACCAGCAGCCTCCATTTCGAAATCAGGCTGCTCTCTGCCACTGCATTGGGTCCTTTACGAGACTGGGTGAAACAGCCCGCTGTCCTGCTGTCCGTGCCCGTTGCCTGTGCTGAGACGATGGGAGAGACTGTGTCACAACACTAACCGCCTGTCCAAGATCTGTGCAAGTTATATTGTTATATTGCCCACAGCGTTCTACTCGTTCCCCACCACCTACGACATCGCTACACCCTACAGAGGTGCTACTACAGAGTGGTCAATAGAGAAGACTGGAACCCTTGGATTTTACTCTGCCCGTAACTCTATTTTGTTTCAACTATATTCCTTATCTGTACAGTTACCCCAACTTGTCTGTTCCTAACTATTACATAAGTACTGTATCAAATAAGTTGATCTTTCTGTCATCTCTTACCCTGGGAATCGAATCTACCGGAACTTTTATTACCCCAGCAATGGGTTTCCTCATGCTACGTCACCTACAAAAAAAAAAAAAAAAAAATATATATATATATATATATATATATATATATATATATATATATATTAAAACAAAGATGATGTAACTTACCAAACGAAAGTGTTGGGATGTTGATAGACACACAAACAAAATTCAAGCTTTCGCAATCAACAGTTGCTTCGGCAGGAAAGAGGGAAGGAGAGGGAAAGACGAAAGGATGTGGGTTTTAAGGGAGAGGGTAAGGAGTCATTCCAGTACCGGGAGCGGAAAGACTTACCTTAGAGGGAAAAAAGGACAGGTATACACCCGCGCGCGCACACATACTGGAGCGCGCGCGCACACACACACACACACACACACACACACACACACACACACACACACACATATACATATACAGACACAAGCAAAAGGGACAGGTACACACACACACACACACACACACACACACACACACACACACACACCTGCAGACATATCTGCTTGTCTCTGTATATGTGTGTGTGTGTGTGTGTGTGTGTGTGTGTGCGTGTGTGTGTGTGTGTGTGCGTGTGTGTGCGCGCGCGCGCCCATCCCTTCCCCCCCCCCCCCCCCCCCCCCCCCTAAGGTAAGTCTTTCTGCTCCCAGGATTGGAATGACTCCTTACCCTCTCCCTTAAAACCCACAGCCTGTCGTCTTTCCCTCCCTTCCCTCTTTCCTGATGAAGCAACCGTGGGTTGCGAAAGCTTGAAATTTTTGTGTGTGTTATTGTCTCTATCAACATACCAACACTTTTGTTTGGTAAGTTACAGCATCTTTGTTTTTAGATATATTTTTCCCTATGTGGAATGTTTCCCTCTATTTTATATATAAACACTATGCAGAGTAAAATCAGAATCACCATGGTGCTAGCAACTGCGGCAGTTAAAGTCACAGTTACCTGACATCTCCTATTCCGAGACGAGACTGCTCTACATGCTGTAGCATTTATTCCGCAGTTATCTGCTCTTCTTGGACTGTTATCATTTGGCTAAATATAACTGAGGGAGGTAAGATTCTGTTTGCATATGATCTCTAGTGGTTCATCAGGCCAGTACAGCTGTGGCTGTGTCACATTAAATAGAGTAAATGAAATGTATGTCCTATTACAGCACACCTAGTCCAATAAATTAGTAATCTGTTGTCTCGTATCATCAAATATTTTGCCCCATGAGTCTCCCTTGTTGATAACAACTAGCAACCACCACTATGTCATTGTACACCGAATAGACCCAGTGGAGCCCTGCTCTCTGAAAATAATGGTTTGGTTCAATCACCTCTTTTGGGCAAAGATGTTCTCCCACTTTTCCCTTAAGTAGTTTCCAGATGCATGTGTTCCTACTCATTATAACATTGTGAATTGGGCATATGGTGACCAGACCATTCTGAAAGTCCTGGACCTCACCCACACTCATCTCCATGTGTTGATCTCTGTCTTCTGCCAGTAGTAACTCCCCTTCGTCCCTTCCTTGCATAAATTTCCCAACTGCTGCTACATTCACTAGAGTGTTGTGTTGTGTGTGTGTGTGTTGGTTGGTGAAGGAGACCAGACAGCGAGGTCATCGGTCTCATAGGATTTGGGAAGAACAGTGAAGGAAGTCGGCCGTGCCCTTTCAGAGGAGCCATCCCGGCATTTGCCTGGAGCGATTTAGGAAAATCACGGAAAACCTAAATCAGGATGGCCGGACGCGGGATTGAACCGTCGTCCTCCCGAATGCGAGTCCAGTGTGCTAGCCACTGTGCCACCTCGCTCGGTGATTCACTAGAGAACTGTCACTGTGTAGCACCTAAATACTGCGTGTTTTCCAACTACTGGTACTTTTACCAATAGGTACAATCGCACACTATCTGTTACTACACCCACTGGTGCGCTATGTTAATACAATGGTAAGTTCTGACTACTCGGTTCCACTACAAGTTGTAATTCTGATAATAACTCTCCTTTCACCTTCCTCAACCCCTTCAGAAGCGCCTGATGTACTGCCTCCTGCAAATCTGTTAGCTTGACCATTGCATACCATTTGCTGTCACCTAGCGACTGCAATAACCTTGTCAAAGTTTACCTCGCATCTAATACCTGCACACATCCTTTCACTGTCTACAAATTCTGGTTCAGGGTACTAGCCGAGGTCCTGGCATAATTCACTACTTCCTTAGTCAGCTGGCAGAGCATGCATATGTTTTTCAGAACACCACTCTCCAAGTTCATAATTTGTGTGGAATGCCACTTTACACTCACCTTATTTGCTTCTGCTAACTCTCTTGTGGCTTCTGCCATTTCATTTCATTCAATTTGCTCACATCACTTGCATCTATTGTCCCAAAGACTGTCTTCAATATTCTACTGCCAGCATCTATCCATCCCTGTTTTACTCTCCAAAGCTCATGCAGAACTACTTCAATCACCTCTTGCATCTGTTACTTTAATTGCGCATATGCCCCGAGCAAATACCGGTGTTCCTTTTAGACCTGTCTCTACTTCCCACAACTAATCGCCAATTCTTGCACCCCTAAATTACTTCTTCCAGCCTCCTGGTTTGATTTCATAACTCCTATGCATTAAATACTAAACTTAAATACCATTTATGTCTAGAAAATACCACACCTGGCAGTCTGGAAAACAACGTTACACAGTCCCCGGTGAAGAGGTACAGTACTGGCAAAACTAGCTTTCTTCTCTTCCTTCACCTAGCAACTTGAGGACAGGTATCCATATCACCTCCTCTCCCCCAAGAAGCCTGCTGTCTCTGAAAAGAGATCATTGTATTGTTCTACTGCTAAGATTACCACAAATAAATATAATTGTCTATCCCTACTATTATTAACATTACATCCTACACTATACATATAAATAAACTGCACAAAATCAATACACCTGCAGCTTCACATCCACCGTTGATGTAGTTTACTTGATACATGCCCTGGTACTGTGTTGAAAACTTCTTTGTCTTTCTGTTCGGCATATATGGACTCGACATCATCACCCATTGGTGCACCTTATACTGTGGTAACATCCCCACACCTCAATGTCCCTTCCTGTTTCTCCAAGCCATCGTATTTGCTCTTTGCACCCTGTTCCATAGCTTCTTTACTTTTCTTGCAAAATTTCTGCCAGTTTTCTCGTCAATCATGTCAAAAGATGATGGTATCTTTTTGCCATACACTACCTTGAATGGTGATAACCCAGAGCTAGAATGTACTTTAGAGTTATATGCGTTTACGACAAAAGCTGGGTATGTATCCCAATTGTTCTATGAACTCACTCTGTCTTTCCATTAGCCTGTGGATGCAGTGGACTAGTCCTCAACTTCTTCACTCTCAGCGACCAACACAATTCCTTCATCATGCCTACGTGAAGTTTGTCCCCTGTTCTGTTATCATCTGTGGCACTCTGAACTTCAATATCCATCTGTGAACTAATGGCTGTGTGGCTGTGATTGCCTGTTGGTCCAGCATAGGCACCATCTTGACATAATGAGAAAAATAATCTACTGTGGTCAGCACAAAACCATTAACCACTGGTGTTCAGCTGAATGGTCCTCACAAATCCACCCCAATGAAATCAAAAGTTTCTGTTGTTTCTGTCAATCTTTGCAACAATACCTGCTTCCAACTAAAAGTGGCCCTCAGTGCACAATCCACCAAATTCTTGATGTATTGATCCACATAATTCTTTCTTCCTTTCCACCAACACTGTTCTGCCAACCTTCTATTCGTCGCCCTGCAACCAGCATGGCCTGACAAAATGTGGTCACGCATCTCACTCACGTAATGCTTCCAATTTTAACTTGGCCGGCACCACCACTCGTGCCCCTAATTTTGTTTCTCTGCAGAATAATCCATCATGCATACCACTTTCCTGCTGTTTCTATACTGCCTACGTATCTTGTCAGTGTTCTGTGCTGCTCGCCATTCCGCATGATCATTACCCAGTGCTTGTATTACAGTTGTCTTTCTGCTTAGCCCATCCACACTACCGTGTTTCCTTCCTGGCCTGTGGATTACTTCACACTCAAATTCACCGAGTTTCAATGCCCATCTCATTTTTTAATCTACTAGATGGTTCCTTCAAGCCTAGTAACCACTTTAAAGTTGCATGGTCTGTTATCACCTGCAGCCTTCAATTGTCTTGATGCAAACGCAACAGTATGTTCTTGACTATTGACCTGGTTCAAAACACAGCCAAGGGCATAGTTTTAAGCATCACATGATAATATAATTTTTTTTCTGAAAGTCTGGAAACACCAAAACTGGACTGGATGTCAACATCATCTTTAATTTGATCAAATTCTCCCTAATATTCCTCCGATCACACAAAATTAACTCCTTTCTTCAACAATTGCTAAGCGGTCTTGCAGTCATGAACTTTCTATGATAATTCATGAGACAGAAGAAAGATTTAACTCCCTGGTAATTCGTGGTACTGGAAAATCTTGCACTGCTCGCACCAAACTCTGATCAATCATTACCCCATCCTTACTTATGATCCGGCTAAATAAATAGTTAAATTCCTCCAGCACAAAGTAACATTTTTCAGCATTGAGTGTGACACGTGCTACCCATAATCTGCTAAATACTTCTTTTAGATGTTGTCTATGTTCCTACATACCCCTTGAATGGATGATTATGTCATTATGAGATACTAAACAACGGCAAGGTTTCAATCCTCTCAGTACTCCATCTAGCAATCACTGGAATGTCATCGGCGCATTTTTCAACCCAAAAGGCATCCTCCTATATTGGCAGTGTCCCCCATTTGGTGAGAAAGCTGTTTTTGGTCTATCTTCAGGTGCCACTGTAACTAATGTCATCTATTTGTTGATCTATGAATTCTCCTGAAACTGGTTGCAACAACTATGGTATTCCATATGGTCTTTGGTATACCAGTGCTTCATTTCCTGTTGGAATCCTGTGTTGTGTTACTGGCGAGGCAGGCAATGGCCCTCTCGGAAAAAACAGATTCTGGAATTCTAGTAATAGGTCATCTAACTGTGCTCTTTCTGCTCATTTCAAATGCTTCAACTTCTCATTAAATGCAGTCCTAGCAGCACCTGTGCCCCCTTATAGCTCATACCTCCTGTGTGGCAACCTTCTTCATCAAGAATCTCTAGTGTAGCTAATAATGCTCTTCCCCCCCCCCCCCCCCCTCCCACCAACAACTTTACATCTTCAGCACCAAAATTACCCACACTCATGGGTATCACCTTCCCTCTAAGCATACAATACTATGTTTCACCAAACAACACTCTGTATCTAATACTTGACTATCATCCAACAGCTCTACAACACATATCACACTTACTGGTAAGTTTGGTTCCCTGTTCACTCATTGTGATCTAGTGCCTTTCGACACTAAATCATGTGAATCAAGGTTGGTTGTTGTGGAGGAGGAGACCAGACTGCGAGGTCATCGGTCTCATAGGATTAGGGAAGGACAGGGAAGGAAGTCGGCCGTGCCCTTTCAAAGGAACCATCCCGGCATTTGCCTGGAGCGATTTAGGGAAATCATGGAAAACCTAAATTAGGACGGCCAGACGCCATGTGGATCAAGCCTTAATGCTATTGCTTGTGGTTTAACTAGACCGTCTTGTATACTAGACACTCCTCACAGCAGGTTTACACTGACAACAGGTTACCCAAGTCACATTGTCTTCCCAATCAGTTCCACTAAACCTTGTTGAAGGTCAATTATGGCAGAATACTGCTGCAGAAAATCTGACCCTGGGATCATGCTGTACCCCTCGCTTACATGAGACATCACTTCCACACACTGCTTAAACTTGGTTGTTGTATAAAAATGCAATTAATTTGGCGAGGGAGAAAGGTACGTCGATAATATCATAATAAACAGTGCTTGTCAATTGGTAATTTTTTTTTCCTTTTACACAAGCACCATGCCAGACATGACAACAGGTACTGCTTTCTATCTTCTGCAACATGAAATAGAAATATTTAGTCTTTAAGGTTTTGTTCCTATTAATGATAATTACCTCTTCTCTTTCATAGTACACCAATGTCAATGACGATAAGGTGGTTGTCTTCTTGAAGATTATTCTCGTGCATCTGAAGATTTGCTGCAATGGTTGATGTTGCCCTGTTAGACACATGTAGAATGATATAAGTCTGTACACCATGGCAGGAATAAAAAAGGGAAATGATCGTACGGCATTGTCGGCCGGAAGGCTCCATGTGGGGGAGTTCAGCCACCGTATTGCAAGTCTCTCTTAGTTGACGCCACTTCGCCGACTTGCGTGTCAACGATGATGAAAATAATGATGAAGGACACACAATAACCAGTCCCCTGCCAGGAATCAAACCTGGACCCACTGCGTGGTAGGCGGAAACGCTACCGCTACGCTACGGAGGTGGACTAGATGAGAACAGAAAGCTATGTTACAAGCATTAAATCAAGATAGGTGGTGGTAAAAAATCTGAGGGTATATCATTTTCAATTTTTCCACTGCCCTCTCAGATTACATGTGCAGTAATGTGAATTAATATACCTTTAGCGCATTCAACTGCTGCCTGTATAAATTAATATATCTCATTTGTTTATGCAGATAAATCTTATAGGTACCTAAACATTGCTCAAACTGAAAAATTCACCACTACTGACCCCACATAAATCTTATCATGGTGGGTTCCACTGCCTCCTATCCACTAATTCTCTCAAGGCTACTGACACTCATGCTCCTGTGTCCAACAATACTTTATACATTCTTCTATCCCCAATACCACTATGGCACATTCTGCCACAGTGTTTGTTCTTACTAAACTTATTCCTACTGGGAACTCCTGTTGATGGCCCTTTTAAGTTTAACGGACCCTTCCTAATCCCTGGACTACACTTACCACTATCCCTATAACGTTGCCGTTGACCAAAACCACCTCTACTGCCATTTATACCAAATTGTTGGCGACCCTGTTACTCCAGTTGTGCTGTGGATTCCGTTATTGGTAACATGGTCTTTTTACAGATCCCGTTCGATTACAATTAGAATACTTAAATTCAATGTAAATACCTGTTTCCACTCTCTTACCCTGTCAACCTATCAATTTCTTCATTTTCCAAAGTTAACCAAGGGATCACCAATTTAGTATTGGAGGGCAGCGTGGAGGGTAAAAATCGTAGAGGGAGACCAAGAGAAGAATACACTAAGCAGATTCAGAAGGATGTAGGCTGCAGTAGGTACTGGGAGATGAAAAAGCTTGCACAGGATAGAGTAGCATGGAGAGCTGCATCAAACCAGTCTCAGGACTGAAGACCACAACAACAACAACCTAACCCCTTCATGAAGAGCCTTAGGTGGCCCTATGTGCACTCTCCTAGACATTTCCGGTGTCAAACCACTTCAAAAGGCATCGAGTGCTCGTTGCTCTGCCTCTTGCAGCACTATCTTGTTTCATGAGAGCTCATATGTGTTAATGTTCATTTTCCTAATGCTCGTTTTCCTAATTCTAGCTGAAAAGTCTTCTACTGCCTCGTTATGTCTCCTGGATACCATCCCTAATTATTTGTGAAGAAAACTGTGCACTATTATGCTTCTCTTGGCAAATATAACCTTGTGATCGGCGACAACTGTTTATCTAACCAAACCCCTATGTCATCTGATGATTTTAAAATCTCCACTAAATGCCAACATATCCTCAGACACTCTATCATAGAAAGGAGAAACAAGATTCACCACAGTCGGATCCACTCCTCGAGATTGCGACCTCAACACTTCTATCTCACAATTCTTTCCTGCTAGTTCATGAAACATAACCACATTGTCCGCTCTCAACCGGACCACCTCATCCCGTTATCCAAGATAGAAATTACACAACAAAAAACAATACGCACAAAACAGTTAGTCCTAGAGTATTCTCCCAAGTTACTGCTTCTCTCTAATCATGAGCCATTTGGACACACTATACTGTCTAGCCACATGCCCAAAATTGTTACAAGTGAACTAGTTCTGCTACTGTTTCAGCACAAGGCGTTGAATGCCCAAGTAAATTACACTGAATGCAACATACAGGAACTAATCACTCATCTTTACCATTACTCCTAAACTGTGACAGATCCACAGGTTCTTCTGGTCTCATAAATGGAACATGCATCAAATCACATCCTCAAAATTCAACCCCATGATTATCACCACACAAGAACAAAACAGTCTCACTCGCCCCAATGAAGCCACTGTGGGCTGTGGCTCAAACTATGTGCTGCAGGGGTGGCACACCCTCCACTGTTAATTGCTGCGACATCAGTCCCCCTGAACCACTCTATAGTGTCACCTGTGTACGGGTGGTGCATTTGTGGTGATGCCATAGGTGGTGAGAGCCAGTGGAAATGCTGTGAACAATTTAACAATATATAACTTTATTATATCTTCAGTTCTATGTGAGGCAGGCACACTTCTCCTCATGAGCTCTGGACAGTGCTGCTGGTGTTGGCTGCTAGGATGGCACCCAGCAATGCTGCGTCAGGACTCCAGCCCCGCAGCAAAGGCAAGATGGCCAGTTTTAACAGCGGCACTTCCCGGTGGAGTAACGTGCCAAGTGGCGACTCCACTGTTCTTCAATCCACAGTGGCAGAGACGGCTATGCACGGGTCTCAACCCCTACCCCTTTGGACAGGTAACAGACGGTAGCTGGTATTCTGACACCCTGAACTTCAGCGTCAGCAGCAACAGGCCAGCAGTACTGTGGCACCCAGTCCCAAGGAGGACCCAGTGTGGTGGCAGGTGCGGCCTGGTCTTGAAATGGAGGCTGCTGCTGGAGCTGCCCAGCCATCTCATGGTCCAGTGGTGCTCCGGCGTCGTGGTGCAGCTACCCAGCAATAACCAAGTCCCTGAATTGAATGACATCCTGTCCTCAAATTCAGCCTCATTTATACTCCATTACTGCCCGCCTGTTTCTCTCCAACTCTGTGTCTAGTTATGTTGCCCATAACAAAGAGACTCGCTCAAGTGCAGTGGCAATGACTCACTGTGCAGGGCAGTTCACCACTGTGCTCAGCTACCCTCGCTTTGCATCTCACTTGCACATCTGTTATTGTGCCTTACATGTTGACGTAGCATGGCTGACGCAATACTCCACAGTGGCCTCCCTGCTGTTTTCCGTCACTTACAGTACAGATTTAACAGTTTTACCTAAAATACTGGGTAGGCCACTGCAGAAGGCTCCAGGCCAAAGGAGGGAGTTTTCGTGTCCCTGGGTGACAGTCTCTTAATTCTGGAAGGCACAATTGACCAACAAGAATATGCATCTGTCCTTGAGGAGCATGTACACCCATACATGCAGTTCGTTTTTCCATCAGCATGATAGTATTGCAGGATAATGCAACATGTCATACAGCTCTCAGTGTATGTGCGTAGATCCTCAACCAAGAAACCTATAGGAGCTGGCCACAGCAAGGCTCCTCATTCCTGTCGATACTTCCAGAACCTCATTGACTTCCTGCATGCCTTGCAGCAGTCTGCACTGCAAAAGGTTGTTATTCAGGCTTTTGACAGTTGGTCACATTAATGTGACAAAACAGTTTGTAACTATGGGCCAACATTGTATGAAGCGTCCAACTTACTGTAGTGTCGACTTCACCTTTGGAGCTATTACGAAATGTTACAATGGATGGCTTCCGTCTCTAGTGTCAGCATCTATTGAATTATCTGCAAACAAACTTGATGCCACAGTTTCACACTTCCCTTTTTTAGGAACATAGGAAACTAGAGTACAGCCTTTCTTGAAGCCAAAAAGTGAACTGAAGCCAAAAAGTGAACTGTGGACAGCCTTCCTTTACTGGTAACAAACTCCAGAGGAATCTCATGCTTTTTTCCTTCATTGTCCCAACAAAAGACAAATTATTTTCCTCCCTAATTCTTCTATCAATCCAAAATTAGTAAACCAGTTGTCTGCTGTCACCTTTTGACCTGATTGATACATAGGTTTGTACAGTCGCAGAACCACATCTAGACTTCCAAATTATAAAAGTAAAATACTTGTTTATTTCTTTATTTAATCCATGTCATCTGATAGCACACAATGTGATACAGATGTTGAGCAAAATTTGTTAACATTTTTGATATATTATGGGTAGATTATTGCATTGCAACAAACTGACTAAGTTAGTTTCACTGAATAGTTCATGTTTTGAACTTACACATGACCAGCAATATTAATTGTTTGGGTATTCCTCTACAGAATAAAAGCATTGACACAGCTATTAGGACTTCACGGCTTTATTAAGTTGAATGTTCCCTTTAACAGACCGTATACATACGGGAAGCTTGTTGGACAGCTGGAGGCTCACATGGAATGCTTCCTTTTAACAAAGTTGAGGGCCTGAACATAACACCTGCAACTTTGACTTTATTCTGGTGTTGTGTTTGTGTATTTCACTAGATTTCTTGAGTCAGGATGGTGGTTCCTTAAAAATTGTACTGTCTCAAGAATGTATAGACATGGCAGTGTTAGGACCTCCAACTTCCTCAAGACGAGTTTGCAGGCATATCTAGGTTTACTTTAGATTAGATGAAATTCAGTTTTTGTTCCACAGTTCCGAAAATGAGATGATTCTGATGGGTGTGGAACACGTCAGAAAGGAAAGCATAAAACATTTGAATATAATAATCACTTCCCTGGTTATTTGTCAGGAAACTTGTCAAAATATATGAATATATTACAGTAAACTGGAACTGCTATTACTTACAGAATTAATACACTGTCATAATAAAACACATTTATGTACTTTTACTACTACTACTACTACTACTACTACTACTACTACTGATGGCCTTGGGAGAGCCAGTCATGACAAAACTCTACCATCTGGTGAGCAAGATGTATGAGACAGGCGAAATACCCTCAGACTTCAAGAAGAATATAATAATTCCAATCCCAAAGAAAGCAGGTGTTGACAGATGTGAAAATTACCGAACTATCAGTTTAATAAGTCACAGCTGCAAAATACTAACGCGAATTCTTTACAGACGAATGGAAAAACTGGTAGAAACGGACCTCGGGGAAGATCAGTTTTGATTCCGTAGAAATGTTAGAACACGTGAGGCAATACTAACCTTACGACTTATCTTAGAAGCTAGATTAAGAAAAGGCAAACCTACGTTTTAGCATTTGTAGACTTAGAGAAAGCTTTTGACAATGTTAACTGGAATACTTTCTTTCAAATTCTGAAAGTGGCAGGGGTAAAATACAGGGAGCGAAAGGCTATTTACAATTTGTACAGAAACCAGATGGCAGTTATAAGAGTCAAGGGGTATGAAAGGGAAGCAGTGGTTGGGAAGGGAGTGAGACAGGGTTGTAGCCTCTCCCCGATGTTATTCAATCCGTATATTGAGCGAGCAGTAAAGGAAACAAAAGAAAAATTCGGTGTCGGTATTAAAATTCATGGAAAAGAAGAGAATAGAAGCTTTCGAAATATGGTGCTACAGAAGAATGCTGAAGATAAGGTGGGTAGATCACGTAACTAATGAGGAGGTATTGAATAGGATTGGCGAGAAGAGAAGTTTGTGACACAACTTGACTAGAAGAAGGGATCGTTTGGTAGGACATGTTTTGAGGCATCAAGGGATCACAAATTTAGCATTGGAGGGCAGCGTGGAGGGTAAAAATCGTAGAGGGAGACCAAGAGATGAATACACTAAGCAGATTCAGAAGGATGTAGGTTGCAGTAGGTACTGGGAGATGAAGAAGCTTGCACAGGATAGAGTAGCATGGAGAGCTGCATCAAACCAGTCTCAGGACTGAAGACAACAACAACTGTGGTGTCACCGCCAGACACCACACTTGCTAGGTGGTAGCTTAAATCGGCCGCGGTCCATTTAGTACATGTCGGACCCGCGTGTCGCCACTGTGTAATCGCAGACCTAGCGCCACCACCAAGGCAGGTCTCGTGATACGAGAGAGCACTCGCCCCAGTTGTACGAGAACCTAGCTACCGACCAGATGTACGAAGCCTTTCTCTCTCATTAGCCGAGAGACAGAATAGCCATCAGCTAAGTTAATGGCTACGAACTAGCAAGGCGCCATTAGCCATACAGTGATTGTACTTAAAGTCTCCTGTGTATCGTCAAGATCGATGTACCACCATGATTGAGTAAAGTTAAGTATTAAACCTGCTCCGTACTTTTCTTCCTAACATTAATTACGTATCCTGTTCCAGTACTTCACGCCCGTCTGCGTTAGTCTAGCTTGCCTTTTCAGCCATCTCAACTTCACGGTGTCGGCCCAGCTACCGACACAACAACAATAACATGTACTTTTAATTAATTTAACATATACAAAATAACTAATCTTGACGTTTGTGGCCAAGTACTAACAAAACTGAAATCTAACAGACATTTTTACTTAATCTGATCTAACAGTCCCTATTAAGACTTTCATTTATAGAGTAGAAGGAGTTACCTACCAAAAAGTCTTTCAAATGATGTCTAAAATGTGCTTTATCTGAAACAAAGTTTTTAATGGTTGCCGACAATTTATTGAAAAAATGTGTCCCTGAATAATGGACCCCTTTTTGGACCAAGGTAATTGATTTAGGTATTTATGTAGTTTGTTGTTAATCCTAGTGTTGATACTATGCGCTTAGCCACTGGTTGGAAGTAGACACACATTATTTGCAACAAATTTCATTAAGGAATAAATATATTGAGAAGCAGTGGTTAGAATACCCAGTTCCTCGAACAGGCTAAAAGTGATGTTTTTGAATATACACCACAAATGAGTCCTATTACACACATTTGCACTCAAAAAACTTTTGCTCAGTTTGATGAGTTCCCCCAAAATATGATCCTATATGTCATAATTGAATCAAAGTAAGCAAGGTATGCAAGATTTTTTTTATCTTTATATCTCCTACATCTGACATCAATTACATTGCAAATACAGACTTGTTTAGACACTTCAGCAATTTTGTGGTATGTTCTTCCCAATTGACTTTATTATCAAGTTGAAGTCGCAGAAATTTAATGCTGTCAACCTCTTCTATCTGCATGTCTTCATATGTTATATACATGCTGGAAGGAAATTTTCACAGGTTCTGAACTGCATGTAGTGGGCCTTTTCAAAGTTCAATGACAGTGAATTAGCTTTAAACCATTTAATAACATCAGTGAAAATTTTATAACGGCCATTTCTAAATCTGTACTTCACTTGCTATTTTTTGCAATGCTTGTATCATCTGCGAACAAACTTGGCAATGTAACAGATGAGAGGTCATTAACGTACACAAGCAAAAGCCATGAACTGAAATGGAACCTTGAGGAGCAACACATGTAATTAGTTTCCAATCAGATGAAGACTGATTGCTTACACCATATGTATTTCACGACGACACCCTTTGTTTCATGTTAGTTAGGAATAACTCTAATTTACTTAAGAGAATGTTGTGATTCACAAAGTCAAAGGCTTTTGACACACCACAGAAAATCCCAGTAGCCTTTAATTTGTTATCTAATGAATTAAATAGTTTCTCACTGTACATGCACATAGCCATCTCTATATCAGAACCCTTACTGAACCCGAACTGTGACTTGGACATTATATTATTTGCAATCAGATGGTTAAGAAGACACTTCAACATATCTTTTCAAATATTTTTGAAAAAGCTGGCAGAAGTGAAATAGCTCAATAGTCTGATGGTATCTCTTTGCCCCTCTTCTTGTAAAGAGGCTTAACTTCAGCATATTTTAGGTAGTCTGCAAATGTTCCACTGATAGGTTGGTTACACAAATAACTTAAAGTAGAACTCAATTCGCATAAACACTCTTTGATTAACTTCATTGACATGTTATCATAGCCACTAAAATACTTTGATTTTTAGAATTTTATGATGGGAGAAGTTAGTGTCATTTCCATTTTACTGAAGTTATTTGTAGGGACTGGTTACCCCAAACTATCAGTAACAGAAACAAAGAACTTTTTTTTTAAGAAGTTTGCCACACTACATGCACTTGTTACCAATGTCTCATTTATTTTTAGAGCTATCTGTTCCATTCTGGCCCCACCTGTCTCTGTCTTCACTATATCCTACATAGTTTTTTATTTTGTCGCCTGTTGTAGTTATCTTTTTCTCATAATAAAGTTGCTTAGATTTCTGGATTACTTACTTCAATACTCTGCAGTATTCTTTGGAATGCATTACAATGCTGTCACCACAGCTGTTCCTAGATAGTAGATAAAGTTTCCTTTTTGTCCCACATGATACCTTTATTCCTTGTGTAATCATTGGTATATTTTTAGACTTGTGTCCATTAATGATCCTCATGGCTCTCTTCTGGATTCTGAAAGTGCTCAGGGCAGTTTTAGAATTTCCTCAGGATATCACACTACATTTTAGGTGGGCCTGTATGTATGCAGAGTATGCACTTGTTACCGTTTCCTAGCTATCACGATTTCAGCACTTGGTGCATAGCATAGCATTCAGTACTTATTCTGGCATTTACCTTTTCAGTATGTTTATTCCATTTCAAGATACCTTGTACCCACAGACCCAGGAATTTGAACACAGCATTAGTAACTATTGTTTGGTTATTTACTGTCACAGGGGGCTGAGAGGGATTTGCAACTTGTTCATGGAAATAGTCTTTTTAGTGTTGATGGTTAATCTATGGTTTGTAGCCCAGTTGCTGAGTTGTTCAGTAGCCAAGTTCACACCTTTTTGAACAGTCTCTGTGTCTCCTTTGAGGAGAACAGATGTGTCCTTTGCAAATAATATGGTTTTGTGTGCTCAGGCTCAAGTCATTACACAGGAGGAATAATCTAGATCCAAATACTGTGGCACACCTTGTGTAACAGTTTTAATACTAGATAAGATTTCAGTTACTGAACTGAGTTGGCTGTTAGTGTACTTCTTGCTGACTTTCTGTATGCAACTGCTTTGAAAGTATGTAATCCCTTCATTTGACAATGTTATCATACTGTTCCATTTTTTCCAGCAATATTTTGTGATCCATAGTGCCACAAACATTTGACAGGTCTAAAAATATACATGTTGTGGGTTGTTCTGTCTGTAAAAGATATGGCATCATATTAATGCACTCACACACTGTTGCCTCTGCAGATTTATTGTTTCTAAACCCATGTTGGGATAAATTCAGTAAACGTTTTATGAAGCCCATTAGTTTTTTGCGCATAATTTTTCAAATACTTTAATAGGAAATGACTTCGGATAGAAATTTGGTACAGAGAAATGATTAGATAAAAGTTGCAGGTGGCAATGAGGGTCATGCATGGCTGTGACCCTGAATGTGATTTTTAAGGCGATTTGGAAGTTAAAGTGATTTTTTTAAAATGGCAGTCCTAATATTTAAGATTTGAAAAGAGCAATACATTTTACATAAAAAATGATACATTATTCAACATAATGGCAGGATTCAATGAAGAACATATAAGCAAATATGTTTTTATCTTCAGTAGGAATTAACTTGGAATAGAAGAGAGATACAGTAAAATACAAACTTAGATGCAAACTGGAAGGGGCATAATGGGTCATGTATCATTACCAATAATTATGATCTTAAGGTAATTATCAAAGGTTGAGCTTTGTTTCACGGACACCCCTATTTATGATGTTGGATTTGGAAAGAGCGTAGAGAGGTTTACATTTTAAGTTTTAATTATCATGTGTACTGACAAAAATAAATACATCATAACGTATAAATGTTATTTTGACATTTGCAAGACAGAACAAACGTAAATAAAATGTAGATTATTGATTTACAAGTCACTGAGTGTCCTCTCAACTCTCTTTCTTTGGAGAGATCGATTTAAAGAGTTCTCATACCTTTCACTTTGTACGTGGAAATTAACCATTGAGTATATGCTCAAAGTGACCACCATTTGTTTCAATGCACAAATTAATCCTCCTTAAGAAATATCTCACAAAGCAGGACATCTCATGGAATGGCTACAAAAGCTCTCCAGATAAATTCCATCATGTTTTCTCTTGTCAATGTGTTGCTGCTCATAATAAATATTTTTCAACTATTCCCAAAGGTAAAAATCAGGGAAGGGGAAGTTAGATCGGGTGAACAAGCAGACACGGAATGAGACCGCCACGTCCAATCCACTGTGAGTAATGTGGTGCAGCATCATCCAATTGCACTCATATTCTTTGTCTCATCTCTAAGTCAACATCTTGAAGTATGCCAGGAAAATGATCACTAAAAAATTATATTGATTAACAGTACCATTAAAAAAGTAGGGATCGATCAGATAGCCATTGACAATTCCATACTAACTTTTGGGGCATCAATGTTGTTGGTGGTCAACAGTTCTGTACCAGTGTAGATGGGCATCTGACAAGTTATGACAGTTGTGCCCGTTTACTTCACCAGTATTTGTAAATGTGGTTTCACCTGATAACACCACTGATGTGGGAACCTCTTGAGTTAGTGTGTCGTCTGTTGCAAAAACATCCAGCATAAAGCATGGCCATGGGGCTGTAAACACCCTGGAACTCTCTTAACATTGTAATCATGTCTATGATTCCATTTGGAGGCTGGTCAGTTATTGTAGCTATGTGATTCAACCTAATAAAGCAAAACAGAGTAGCAGTTTTGACAAGCTGATCATTCAAATTAGCAATGAAACAAGAACAGTGTTCCAGCATGCAGTCATAGTGACATCCTTCTCCCATCACATGCTTTGCAAGAGTCAAGCGCTGTGTCCCCACATGACCATCTTCTCATCCACTCTGCCAGTGGCAGTGTACGAGGGCACCCTAACAGACTGTGTAATGATCTACCGCAATATAATCATGTAGTGGTAATTAATAGTTACTTCATACGATTCAAATTTAGTAAGTAAACCAGACTATAATGTACATAAACTAAGTTACTATATAATGCTGGCACCCCATGTATTTTCACTGCCTTTCAAACTGAGCATGGTCTACAAGAACTTGTTTTCTTTGTTCAGAATGCATCATTTTATACACAAAATGAGTCAATCTTTTCAAATCTTAATAACAGAGGTTTCCATTAAAAACTCACTTTAACCTCCAAATCACCATGAAAAATCACATTCAAAGTCACAGCCATTTGTAGTATCGAGGCTTATCAGTAGTGTTGGAGCCAGTGCCTCGAAGAGTCCTGCAGGTGCCACGAGCTGCGCTTTGAACATCGTCACTAACGAAGACCCGCCAGGCTGCCGGCACCACCCAATGAAGACTGCTAGGATAGTGTTATATGCAGTGGGCACCTGGGCACCAATCTTCGAGTCATGAATGCTTCCATGTCTCTAATTGGTGCTGAACTTTACACTGAGTTGTCGATAGCTCTACCGGCAAACATTCAGTGCACTTATGGGCTCGCCCATTCGGGCCTCTGTCTATGGCTGCCAAGTCTGCCATCTTTTGCACGAGTTGAGTAAATTATATTTATTTAAAAAGCACTTGTGTAAACTAATCTTTTGCTTGCCTTTCTAGATTCCTACAGTGACAGTTTGTCTCCTCAGAACACAGCGGAGTTTGTCAAAAGTGTCGTAATACACAGAATGGACAAAAATGTTAAAAATAAACTTTCCACTGGAATACATCTAACATTTTTACTTAGCATGGAGATCACTGATAGATGGTCCAGGCATCTGAAATACTTCTACTTTATTCTTCTGAATTTCAGTATGTTATGTGTCACCACTACCATATGACCTCTATCCATACTAGCGTCTGGATATTCTTTCTAGTCCATTATTTGTTTTCCAAATTACTATCTAATTATGATAGTAATTTTTCACCAGGACTTTTTAAAGTACACCTTTTCCTCTTATGATAGTGGAAGAGGGTGCTAGCCACCATCACAGTATCTCACATGCCCTTTTTCTCTCTTATTTATTCTTGTGCAACCATATACTGCCTCCTTTCCCTCCTCTATTGTAGCATTCCATGATTATTTAATTTTCAAGCCATTTGATATACTACAACAAATTGTCAATTTGCTAACACACAGACAGATGTGGAAAGTGTTACACCATGAAGCACTAGTCTGATGTTTATCCAACTTTGTGGAGATGTTCATCACGTAATGTGTAGTAAATGATGAAATTTTCATTCCATGTGGAACCGATGTCCATCATTATGATCAGTACGATGTGTGACCCTCATGGGCATGATACACTTTTCCTCTTGTATTTGTTGTGGCTGAAAGCAAATTGCCTCCAAATGGCATCTCTGAGAATTTCTTGCCATACCTGAAACGCTATGATGGGTAAGTTCATTAAGATTGCTGGCTGGAGGCTGGTATGAATGTATACACCTTTCCATCACATCCCACACATGCTGTAAGGGTGACAAATCAGTAGACTGGGCAGGCCAACCAAGATTCGTACATTCTTCAAAGTGTCTGTGATGTGAAATGCAGTGTAGGGTCTTTTGTTATTCTACTGGAATATGCCACTTGGTATCCCAGTCGTGAAGGGTATGATGACAGGGTTTACCATTCAGTCTCACTTTAACAATTACTAAATCAAATTCTGCTGTCACATTTAATATCTCCCCACACCATTATTCCATGAGTTGAGGTTTGGGCCTCAAGAAATGCTGCTTTCTGTGGTCTTTCATCAGGTCATCTGCAGTAACTCCCCATCAATCTGACTGCTACAAACACAAGCAAGAGTCATTAAAGCACAGAATTCCCCTAAACATGCCAGTCGACTCTGGTTCTGCACCTTATAAGTAGTATGGTGCCAGTAGTAAATGACACATGACAACTCTCAAGGCCTCAACCCAGCTTCCGTTACCTGTTCCTGAGATAATATGGTGACAATGTCTGTAACCTCTGCCCTGATTTCAGCTGCTGTAGTCTGCCTGTTTGTTAGAGGCAGTTGAACAATCCTATGGTCTTTTTGTTGTTTAGTTCTCCTGGAGGAACCCATGCCAACATCCTGCCACACTGTTGCTCCAAGTCCATATCACCACCACTTGCCTGTAGTCACTGCACTACAAAGTTTTGAGTCTTCTCAAGTCTGAAAGATGGCGATAAGCTGCACTTGCATGCTCTGTTGGCATGCTGTGTTCCAATCTCCACCTAGAAAGTTCCAGTAACGTTAGACACACTGTGATGTTACAAAATAGAAGTGATGTTGCTATTCAATGGAAAGTTGGAAATTGAGATTTAACTAACTGTTTTATCAATCACAATTGGCGTAAGAATCATGGATTGACCATTGTCATAAAATATTGCATTATGAGATGTGAATAGTTTTTACTTGCGGTTTCGCGTGGCTTGAGGCAGTCACAACTAGCGTGCTATTGATTAAGATGTTGCGTTATCGTCTTTCTAATTACTTCATGATCGTAGATACGATCATACCCGGTAGTGAAGTTATTGTTATGACAAAGAAAATTTCCTAAGGGACCAGAAAGTTCTTAAGGGTGCAAAAACAACTGTAACATCACACAAAAGAGAAATTCAATATTAAAGCTGATGCAAGAAGACGATAAAACAGTTTTCTTTTTATCAATGTAACACGCACATTGGACTGCTGATCTTGGAGTCTGTAATATTAGCAAAATGCATAATTAAAATGAAAATAATACTGAGGAGATTATAGAAATGAGCACTGCTAAATGATTCAGTATTCCCAGAACAAATATTTATTATAACTAAAACATATATCGTACCTTAAGCTTAATACAACAATGACGGTAGATTTTTATGTCCGTATCATGTCCATTTAGCGCTCTTTTATATAGCCATTGTCTTCTTTGAGTCGCTCGTGCTTCGTCACGGTAAGTTACAACAGTTCTTCTTCCTACACTTCACTCAAAACTTAGACGGAACACGTTTTTATTTATTTAGTAAAAATTAGATCAGACTGCCACAAATCTGCGTCCGTCTTACTTCAGAAAAACAGTACAAGTCTTTTTAGCGCTCAAGGCTTCATTTGTTCTCCAGCGAACAAAATAGTGAAGGATCGCATATCCATCCGTACTTTTCTGTTTATATTGCCGCCCAAAGACGACGAATTACATTATCTAGAAAATTCCACCGTCGCCATGCGACGCCTTATTATATATTAATCATTCTTTATAAACAAGTATTTGCCTTCTGGCTGAATTTGCTGTTTTAATTAAGCCAAAAATAGCGAATATCACAACACCCAATATCTGACATGTACTCACACCATTCTTCACCTGTAGGATGGCTTTTTTCTGTACTAAAAGTAAGTTCGCAAAAGGACAAAATTTCAGTCAAGATATCCAAAGGCACAGAAATACTGTAATATCAGTTAAGTAACATTACGTTAACTTTTAATGGTGTACTACCAATACTTTCCCCAGTACTTTCCTTTTCCATTACATGAATATTTTCAATATTTTGTCTTCATCCACTGGTGAACTGGATATATGACCTTGTATAGAAGTGTTTGGGATTAGCCTTATCTCAATCCTGAAAATAATAATTAACTTCTCAAAAAAGTTTTGCTCCATTTTCATGGTTGGCACAGCTCGTGTTTTTTTAATTAAGCTTTTTCAGTATTCTTCTGAACACAGGAAACTGCTATGTATGGCCATGTTTGTTGACTGAAAACCTCTTCTCCAATTTTCTTTTGTATACGTAAAATCACTATATACAGCTGTGTTTGTAATGAAGGTAAAAATAAACCTAGATTCTCAGTGCAGTTGAGCAGAGTGCACTGTGTCTAATTGTGCACAGGACAAAACAACTTGTGTACACTGTTCTGTCTCGCAACATGCCTTGAAGGGTCACTTCAAGCTTTTACCATGTGTGCATTGTTACTTCACAGCAAGGAGGATTGTCAGCGTGGGAAGTTTCCTGCTGAATTAGTGTACAACATAGTTACATCTCTTTTAACACTGATCTGCTATTTTGATACACAAAACATTTAAGAGCTGCCTCATACTGGTCACCCTCTGTCAGTGACACTAACTGATGACCACTAGCTACAAACAGGTAGTACGTTCCACAAGAAGAACACAACAGAACTGTGAACTGCCTTTTTGGGGGCAACTGAGGGTACTGTGTTGATCCAGACAGTACACAACCATCTCCACATGATCAATTTGGCTTTAAGGACCCAACAAAAACAATAGTATAAACCTACCAAAACCATGCTGCATGAAGGAGATGGGCAGGGCAACACTTGAAAAGTAACCTGGACCAATAACATCAGTTCTCCTCAGTGACAGAGGTGGGATTTGTCCTTATGACTATCACATAAGAATACAGGGGCACCAACCCATGTCCCAGGCATGCATTCCCAAAGGTCCAGTAGACAGAAGGGTCAGGTGATGTTTCACGCAAGTAGCATGTACAGATGTCAGAAGCCTCTTAGCTCTATCGAGTATGATTTCAGAGTTGTAATGTTCCAGGACAGGATCACCTGATCTATTATCGAGTTCTACAGTCAACATTTCGATGACTGATTGGTCTTTCAGTAAGATAATGCACAAGTACACCATGCCTGCTTCATGAATATTTTGTCTAGGAGGGCAGGAGTCAAACGAATGGAAAGCCCTGTACTATATGTGAAGATAACCCTAACTGAGCATGTTTGTTTCCAAGTGACACATTCAGCATATCATCACAGGAAGCTGCTTCACATCAGTGTTCTTTGAATAAATTCTCATTCATATCAGTTTTTGATTATGTATGCTATAAGAAACATTAATAACTGTTAATCTCAACATTTCAAACAAAATTATTGTTTTACGTGCTTTGCCTAAATTTATGGACTATTTTCTGCTCTTTAATGATCTATCTTTTATTTTGTCACATACTGATATCAATATATTACAAATAGCTAAAAAAGATAATTCAGTTTAATGCTGGATCTCATTAAACTCCATGGTGGTTGCATTCTCCTTCAACAATCCTCAATTTAGTTTAATAATTCAATATTTCAAAATAAAATTATTGTGGATGGGTGATCACAACACAATGTTAAGCATGAGACATTTGTCTTTGTTCTCAATGCACTTTTTTCTGTGTTTACATTCCTCCTGGTGGCCTTCATCTGGATTACAATACAGTCTATTTGTACTGTGTAAAAAGAACAATGAATTACCACATTACTAAATAAGAATACTGACATTATTCTTGAGCCGTAGATGGCAATGGTTCTTTGGTAAGGCCCGGGTTACAAAATGAATCAAGGTTGAAGAATTTAAAAAATCAATAGCCATGTATATGATAAAACTACACGGTGATCTGCTCACCAAGTCATTTAGTAGAGATAAGGTATAATCTGGAGTACGACAAAAACTTTTAACACAGCAAGAAAAGCAATTCTCCAACATCTAACCATCCAAATGCATGTGCTACATAGAAAGCCACTTACCTGTGAGACTTCTATCAAATGTATGAGCCACATGCCATACAGTAAAATGTGGTATGCAAAAACTATTCTTTCTGAGGGACCAAAGTGGGGAAAGCCTTCTACATACATGTAAGCAGCAACAAATGAGCACCAAATGTCATTTCATACCATCACCTAACTTAGAGGAATTTCATCTTATAAAACTTATTATAAGAGCAAATGCAGGAAAAATTCTCTGCCAAGTGAGACTCATGATAATGTGAATTAGCCTGTGTTGGTAAGACAGGAAAGTTAGTAACATAAACCACACATCATATTTGATCAGTACAACAAATTGACAATGACAGGACATCACAATGAATTTTCTGGGTTTACATAACTTTGAAAAGGCAATATATTTACAAGAAGAAACTTATTGTTAAGGGAAGGACAGATGCCACCAAATTCATAAATTGGTTTCAACATGAACTGCAATGAAAGATATAGACCTATGTCATACTGGTTGGTAGTGATGGCCAACTGACTGCTCACCTGATAGCCACAACAAGCACAAAACTTTCTGCTGTAGCGTGTCTGATTTTAATTCAAGCTGACCTAAATTCAAATAATACAAAGGAAGAGCAGCTGATTTTACAGTCATGTTCATTATATGGGATGCCCATTTCTGGATATTTGTTGACTTATCTTGGAAACACAGCTACCTGAATGTTAAGAATAAGTTTTCCATTATGCAAAAAGCCTTTCCGTTAGCATCTGCAGTTAACTTCTCTTGAAAATTTCTATGGCATTCTCACTCTGATCAAACAAATCGTGGACGAATTGCAAACCCTAATTTGAACCTTTGGTACTGACTCTATTAAACCAACGTATAATGACCCCAGAGTGAGAAACAGTACTCAAGAATCAATACTCAAGAATTGGATGAGGTTAGTGTAAGTAACTTTTATGGAGGAATTCGCTTTGACTTCAATACTGCAACTGCCTTCCTCTTATGAGGTTATACTATATCTGCGAATATTGATAGCAACTCAGAAGTAAAAAATGGGAACAGTCCTACAATGAGGGGGTGCCAGAGAGTAGAAAGCCACACTGCCACCAACTCACTGTGGTCAATGGTTGGAACTATTTATTTAAACATTTCCAATTACATAACCTTTCAAATAAATGACATCATTTTGTACAAACTGCTTAAGAGATCTACTGAAATTATCTGAAAGGGCATTTATAAATATTTTGAAGAGTAATTGTCTGTCACAAGTACATTCTGTTTGGTAGGAAGTCTTTCAATCCAATCACATTCTTAGTACAATCTTCTGAAGGATGTATTTTGTATGTTTCGTGACAGTTCAAAACAGTGCTGAAAGCCTTCTGGAATGCAAGTGATGGGCATCAGTTGGTCCACTGTCTTCAGCCATTCCGACCTCTTGTATCAACATAGTAAATTTAGTTTGTAATGATTGTTGCTTAGAAAGTCATTATTGATTCTCACTGCAGAGTTTGTTAATCACTGAAATCATCATACAGAAGCATGAAATGCTCCATAATTCTACAAAAAGTTGATACCAGTGAAATATCACTGCAATTTTGCACATCTGTTTTAGGACCAATTATAGAAATGGGGTAAACTTGTATTTCCTTCACTGCTTCAGAAAACAATGGAAAATTGCATAAATCCTGACCTAATAAAATTTTACTAATCGTAATACAATAAGATTTCACTTCAAGTTATTGTACCATATACAAACCAGCATTCTTATACAAAGCCACTTCATTCAAAGACCTGCAAATGATTTTAAATAATCTTACAAAATACAATACTTTGTTCCTTTGCTTGCAAAATTTATTGTACACATAATAGCATTTAGTGATAGTACTTACACTCTGTACATGGTGATGTTAAGATGACGTAATATCAACTGCAGGCCTGAACTGCAGTTTTATGGTGCTGATTAAACGTGAGTGAAGTAATCCATGGTCAGGGTAGAGTGACACAATGATCCAACTACTAACTGCACCAATGCACCTCCCAAAGTGCAAATTCCGCCACAGGGAAAGACTTGCCTTCATGTCCTGATAGTGTGGACAAGGAAACAGAGTGAATACTCACTGAAATTATTTCCAATTTCTACAGAAATAACAAATGCTATAAACGTCTTTGCACTCTGTGAATACCTTGTGCACCTTACCAAATATTTTCCAAGCAATTTGGTTTTAGTCTCATAAGAGCAAGTGACACAGAAGCATTGTGCAGCCATGACAAATAGTGTGTATCATTTATTGGTGCTATACATTGTGAGAATAATGAGTTTACATTAGGACATTCCAAATCTCTCCTCTAACAAGAATACAGATGTTCCTTTACATGCTATTCTCCTCAGCTTGTTAAATGATCTTAATGTCAGTGACATGGTCTAAGTCAGATCTCCATTCTTTTACAATGTCCCAACTCAAATATTTAAGAAATCATCCAAGAACATGTTTACAGTAAGTTTGCTTAACAAACTGATGAGCAAATTTATTTCTAATATTTCTTGAGAGACAAGTAATACAATCATAGGTGTTACCTATTATTATGTTAAAATAGTGCTATAATCATTTAAGAATATATCACCTGAATAACAGAATTTCAGTGGTTTTCTTATCACTGTGTTATCCCATGCTAGGATAAAATGAGTAAGGGTAAACGCTCACACTGTCCATACAATAGACATACTCAGCAGTAACTGGGAACTGGAAAAGATATTTTTTGTGCCAGTGTGCCCCCCTACCCCACCCAAAACACACACACACACACACACACACACACACACACACACACACACACACACACACACAGAGCCAGAGAGAGAGAGAGAGAGAGAGAGAGAGAGAGAGAGAGAGAGAATCCCATCCACATAGCCCGAAACCACTAGTACTACATTCTACAGTGAAATATCAGCATGAGCAGGTATGAAAAAGGATAAGTCAATGGTGGAGAACGGCCTTGCAGTGCTGCTAAAATCTAAAATGTATGGCACATCTGGTATTCTGAATAAGTAGTTATTCTGTTTGTCCAAAGCTGCACAGAGCATTTTCCAGGATTCAGGAATTTCTGTGCTGCATAATTAGGTTTACAACAGATTCACAGACAATGTATTTGTTTGATGATAAGTTAATGAAGCTCACCATGATATTGTAGAAGTCATATATTGTCACAACAACAGATTGTATTTCAGTGTTGGGCAAATGATAGAAAATTCATTTCTTGGAGGGAGATACTTTTATTTAATGTAACTCAAAATCAATTTTAGAAAATAAGCTATTATAGTAGCAAGTTTTTCTACTGTTGAGGAAGCTACTTAGGAGCTTGTTAAATCCTTCAAACAAGTGTCAAAATCTGTGATGTGTCACAGACACCACAAAAACCACTGTTCTACTTTCTAGTGATTAGGTTTGCCTTTTTAAGTTTATTTTTTGTTTCTGTTCTCACACTGTTCCTTAGTCAAAGAAAAAGGGAAATGTATAGAAGGACACAGACTAGTCTTAACCATGCGGTGATGACAATTTGTTTCCACAGAACTCCATTATAGTATGTGTGGTGTGTGTACTGTAAGATCTTCGGTACACACACCATCAGATTATTTGACTTGTCGCTCTAATGAAGTAGGCGAGTGTCAGCTATATGACTCATGGTCTTATTGTGGCGTGTTTATCTTCTGCCGTTAGGTCAGATGATAGAAATGCCACTTGCACGCTTAGAGTAGCAGATTGACGGTGACCAACTTTAAACAGAACTTGATTAATTTTCACACACACTTATTAAAATAAAAACAAGCATAGACATTAAGTAACTTGATTCTGGATGCTGTTTACAATTGACAGTCTGAAGTTCCTTTGGTCTTGGTACGTTAATATTATTCTCACATATCTCTGATACTTGACAAAGTGTCTATACATTTATCTTCATGGCTATGTACAGGAATATGATAATCTTCTTACATGCAGACTGAAACTTGATTATAGACTGGTACAGACTAATGCAAACTGGTACAGACTGGTGCAGACAAATGCAGACTGACTAATCGGAGGTCTGTACACTCGTTATAATACCCCTCACATTCATGTATCACTGTGCGAGTGTGATCCGCGAGGAGGAAAGGTTCTACGTTAGCAGCAATCTCATTTGCTGCGTTACATATTAATAAGCGGATCGGTGGAAGCAGAATTTGGTCCGTCTCTAAGGCAGCGCCATCTCGTAGTGCGGAGATGGACGAGCGCTGCGCCTGCGCTGTTGTGCTTAGCGGGGCACGCTCTAGTGGGAAAGTTGTGTATGCGCTGACTACGTGGAACTATGTACACAACAGTATGCTTTTTCCAGCAGTGCTTAGCATATCTTAAGAGATTTTTCATACACAGTTATCCTACACCATTTTTTAAAAGAAAGATTGACATATTCCAATGTTAAATGCCCGTATCACATCAAAATTAATAATAAATATGACTTGGGGTCACCTAGTTACTGAGTAACTCAACAACATGGCTCAAGGGGCTTCAGTGCATGATACACCACATGCATAAGGGTACTGGGATACCCCAATTTCTTGAATACTGGGGATGTAGATTTGGTCTCCAGCAGCCCTCCTCGGTTTAACACTTTGGGTCCTGAGCCATTGTGCGCAGGTGTCTACCATAAAGACTGGCTGATTTTAACGTATTTTAAACTACTACAACCCATGAAAGGTTTCAGTTATAGCAATAAAATTACTCTTATTGAAAAACCTAAACTTTCTTGTTTAAAACCATATATAATACCTTTCTCTTGAATTAATACATACTTTTGACAAGCGTTATTATTATAACATTGTTTTTGAAAAAAGGAAAAATTGATCAAAGGTATATTCACTGTATTTTCTAGAAGGAATTTTTTTTTTTATTTTACACAAAAATTGTAATTATGATGGATACAGTATGTCTTATCTACAGTAACCTCCTGTAACCATTTTAAGACGCAGTTCTGCTCTTTGTGTGGTAAATTTTGAAGCACGGCATTTTGCACAGTGCTACTTTACATTCACTACACTGGTAGCTTGTGGCTTTCGCCACACTTTTCCAGTCAGTTTTTTTCCTCTCAGAGAACACACTACACACTGTTTTTGTTTCTGTTTCTTACCGACTTCTGTCTCAATCTTTCCCAGGAAATAATTTCCAGTTGATAGTCTTGAGCATCCAGAGGGACCAGGTCTGGGTTCAAGATCTTTGCTTTGTGCAAGATCTGTTTGCTTTGTGCAAGATCTGTACAGATAACTGTCATGAAGTGAGATGTTGTGAGGTGTTTTCCAGTAACCTTACTGTATAATATGCAGGAATTTACAATCGCCATTAGTATAACATGGAATGCCAACTTTCTCCACCACTTTACAGTTTGATGTTCAAATGTACCATATGACAATCGCTGATCTGATAAGTCAACACTGAACTTGTTTGTATTGTAGTCCACTACACAGGCTGGCTTTGACTTCTCTCTTCCTCTCTGATCAGTGAAAGTGACCATCTCAGCAGTGTGCCTTGTACTTATCATATGCACATTTCTTTTGTCCTTCCAACACAGTGCTAACATATTTCCTTTACGCCTGAAAATAAGTTCACCTCGCTGAAGGTTCGGATCTTTCATAGCACGAGGCAATCCCTGCCGAGATTTACTTGTTGTTCCCACAAGAGTAGTTTTTGCTGCTTCCAGTTCTGAAGCAAGTATTGGACTTGTGTAGAATCTGTCCGTAAACAATGTGTAGCCTTTTCCTGACAGATTTGCAAGCAATGTCTTTACCAAAGTCACCGTGTCAGAACTTTCACCTGCGTAAACAGAGAAATTCCAGATGTAACCTGTGTCAGATTCGGATAACATGTACAGTTTCATACCATATTTATTTGGTTTTTGTGGCATGTACTGTTTGAAATACACATGACCTCGAAATTTACACAAGCCTTCATCTATTGTAATTTTTTGAGATGGTGTATACGCACGCAGGAAATTAGCACACACATTATCTAGGTTGGGTCTCATCTTTTGCAGTGGGTCATAGCCAGTTTCTCCTTTCCTCTTAGCTAAGGAATTATCACTAATGTGGAAGTTTCTCAAAATAGAAAGAAATCTGTCACGGCTCAAGATGTTTGGACAGAAATTACACGACACGTGGCCTCACACTTACACACATATGGACTACAATTGCCAGAAACTTCCTTATTTCCTTAGGTGTAACTCCTTTCCATTTTGATAATGAGCAGGTGGGTGAAAGGGAATTTGTGTTTCGTAAGTTCCTGATGCATTGTTGAGCATACAGATTAGTTTGCTCCTTTATATGTTTCATCATACTGTCTGTCAGGAAATATGAAACAAATTCTAGAGGTGCACTGTTCTGGTCTCAACTGACAACATTGCATATTCCGGATTGTCCTGAGAATAGATCGATATCTGGTGCACGATCAGTAGTCGTCCAACTTTCCTCGAAATCGGTGCGGCGCGCAGGTCTCGGCTTCCCCCTCACCATCAGTCTCGCTCATTCTTCAGCCACAATTTTGACGGGATTACTTGCTGCTGAAATGCTTGGACACCTGCTCTCCTCTTCTGAATCTATCAGAAAAGTAGTATTTGCAAATAAAATCATAATTACGTACTGAGAGTTTTTTCAGTGAAAATCTGAACAAAAATTATACATGTTTTTTGTCAGAATTCTTTACCTGAACTGACAGAAACTTCTTCTTGAACATAGTCCACATCATCATCATCAGATTAATCTATAATATCTTCCTCTGACAAATCAACGTCACTTTCTTCTAAATCACGATATAACTCGCAAGCAATTTCTTCGCCCGTCAAGCCACGCTTCACCATGTCGACGCTACTGAGACCACGCGGGAAAAAATCGCCACTCACTAAACCCGACAAATAAAAAGGGAAACACACCCTTCCACAGCATGCCTGCACCAGCTAGTGACCAATACTCAAACTACAGTCCATGCAGCGCCTCCCAGACAAGCGGGAGCCGTAAGAAAACACAAATGAAGGAAGGGGAAGAATGAACACATGCTCCCGTAAAATTACGGGCGCCGGATTTTGGGCAGGCCGCGCACACCCGTATTTTTACGAGCATCGGCACCAATAGTTAATATCGTCATCCCCCCCCCCCCCCGTCACGCACAATATATACTCAACATTTTTTTTCTATACTCCCCCCTCCCCAACTACCTCTCCCACACTTTTTTTCTCAATCTCTTCTGCTTTCCTCTTAATTCTAATTGGATTATCCATTCCATTTCTCATATCTGTGCAACCACCTGCTAAGAAACTTCGGGTTTCCCAAATCAGAACTGAATCAAGGCTAAGAACTCCCTAAAACCATCAGGACTTAGTGCCACCCATGGAGTATGTGTAACCAATACGGAATGCTACAAACACTGTGAGCAAATCCTTCCGCCTCCTGGACCCCACCCTCTACCTTCAATTGAAAATAAGTGTCACACTGAATATACGAGGGTAATCCCAAAAGTAAGGTCTCCTATTTTTTTTATAAGTACATAGACCTGTTTATTTCTAAAATGGTTTACATCAGTTTACAGCTGGAACATTTAGCTATTTTTCGACATAATCACCATTTCTGTCGATGCATTTTTGTAGACGCTGTGGCAGTTTTTGTATGCCCATGTCATACCAGCTCGCCGCCATGCTGTTCAGAAAGTTATGAACCTCTTCTTTCACCTCGTCGTCGGAGCTGAATCGCTTTCCGGCCAAATGTTCTTTTAACTTAGGGAACAGGTTATAGTCACTGGGCGCCAAGCCAGGACTATAAGGCGGGTGGGTGATTATGTTCCACTGAAACTGTTGCAGGAGAACAACGGTTTGCAGGGGTGAGCGTTGTCATTGAGAATGTGTACGCCCTTGCTCAACATTCCTCTTCTCCGGTTCTGAATTGCCCGTCTGAGTTTTTTCAGAGCCTCACAGTACCTGTCAGCATTAATTGTGCTCCCAGCGGTTCACCTCTGATGACGAGGTGAAAGAAGAGGTTCATAACTTTGTGAACAGCATGGCGGCGAGCTGGTATGACACTGGCATACAAAAACTGCCACAGCTTCTACAAAAATGCATCGACAGAAATGGTGATTATGTTGAAAAATAGCTAAATGTTCAAGCTGTAAACTGATGTAAACCATTGTAGAAATAAACAGGTCAATGTACTTATAAGAAAATAGCAGACCTTACTTTTGGGATTACCCTCATACATCACAAAAAGTAACCTTATCAACTGTATATTTTCAATACATCCAAATGTATATCTAGAAGATCACAACATATACTTATTGTACATACAGCATCATCTTTCCACATGCCAGTTGAATTATGATGGTGGTAGGCAAGTTGTTCATCCCAGTAGCTGGTGACAACAGTTGTTACCAAAGTGCACAAATACAGTAGCAGCAGCAAAATGTCTGGAAAATGATGAAGGCACAACTTCCTTGCATGGAGCCCACACATTTGTGCAACATCACACCTGTAATATGAACACTGAAGTTATCTCAACTCACCAATGGTGTTTAAGTCATCAAAATAACTTAATTTTGTCAGCATTTATAAAGCAATGAGTACCTATCTAAGGAGATTACAGTGTGACATTTTTACTGAAAGGTACATAATAATATTGTAATTTCACATAATCACAACAAGCAGTCCATCTAAAGACAAAATAATACATAAATTCTTTTTTTTACAATCTTTGTGTCACATCTTTTCAAATAGTCAGCTGCATTTGATATAGTTGCTGTCACTCCATTGTCAATTATATGTCATTTAGTTACTTTTGCTTTAATTACAGCCAGTTCCAAGACTTACTCTGTATGCTATGTACCACCATAATCTTCTCTAGTTGTAACTCCAGACAGGTAAAATAGCTTCCGTGCTACTGCAAGCTGTTCACAGCTGCTTGAAATTCAGTCTTAAAACATTCTGGCAAATTTTGTAATAACATAATGGTATTCTGGCAATGTCATAAATGTTAACAATAAGATGAAAGACAGAAATGAACAAGAATGAGTGCACTGTTGCACATACCTGATAATAACAAAGAAAGAAGCCCAAACCTTCCATAAAAATTAGCTTGATCTAAAGGAAATTCTAAATTTGTTATACATACTGGTAATCAAACACGAATCTTAGAATGGAGTGTGCTACAAGGGTGTGAACATTAGAAGGTAGCTGTGTGAAGAATTTTGTGCAGAGAGAGAAGGAGAATATTTTGTCACAGTGCACATTTCCTTTGTATCTCTGAGCCACACCTCACAGTCTACCCGTTGCCAACTCTGGTAACTGGCAATGCTGGCATGAGCACTACACTCAACCATTGCTCCCACTTTCAACACTCCCTAGTGGAATTTATACACTCAGAAAACTACCTTTCATTCTTCTTAACATACTACTAGTCTTGTTGCTGTATGCACCCATACTGAACACTACAGTGGCTTAGTAGTGCCACCATATCTAAAAAATATGAAAACATGCTAAATTTTCTATGTACACCCCAAAGCACTTGCTACAAGCCAACATGACAAATTAAGGCTACTGACTGGAGTGTCATGTAGTACGCTGCTTCTTACCCGTGCACATCGCCCCACCATCTGCCTCTTATGCACACACCGCCACAGTACCAACGTTTTACAAACAAAACTAAACTACACCCTCCAGATAGGGAAGAAATAGAAATAAAAAATGATTTTGGTGTAAAAATAAAGTTTCTTTACTTCACCATATGTCTTGAATGATCAGCAGAAACAGGAATGTATATGTAACTCTTAAGCAATAAGGATGGACATGGCAAGATGGATGACTGAAATTTAGAGAACCGACATTTGAAGCCGAACGATTCTACTGCCGCCAACATATACTGCGAATAAAGACCATGAAGTTAAGATACAAGAAATTAGGGCTTATACGAAGGCATATAGATAGTCTTTTTTTCCCCTCAATCTATTTGCGAGTGGAACTGGACAGGAAATGACTAGTAGTGGTACAGGGTACACTTCACCACACACTGATTGTACAATAGCTTGTGGAGCATCTATATAAATGTAAATGTAGATTCTTGAGAAGGGCCAAAAGATGACGTCATAAAATCCTATCATTTGGATACTTTATCAATAATGGAACTTCATTAAAAGTTGTAAGGAGTTGGCTACATTTATGGCAGTTGAGCAACATGAGCAGAAGAAAGGAAAGGACAATGTGGATAGAAGATGGAGTAATGGAAAAATAGGAAACAAAAAAGAAGTGGGATTGAAGTTGTTACACTCTTCACTCTCCTTGTTGACCAATATGAAAAAAAGACAAACAAGTAGATAAATAAAAATAATAACAACAACAACGTACACACCTGAACGGCATAATATGTAAAATAAGTGAAAGGCAATGAGTGACCTACAGATGACTGATGTGTTGCACATGGAAACACGCACAAGTCTTGGCGTGGCTATGGGCATGTGTCTTTGAGTGTCTATGTAGTTGTGTGTGTGAATGCATGTACTTCTTCTAAAAAAACAGCAAAAGACAGTAAAAATAATTTTCTGTTGTGTGTTTCCTTCTGTCTCAGGTTCTTCAGCCGACATTCGTCTGATGATTTTAATGACGTTTCGCCAGCATGAGTGGCTGGCATTGTCAAAGCTTCACCCTCCATTGCCGGTGGTGGACTGGAGCCGAGCTCACGGCCGCAGACTATATGTACCTGGCGTGCCAACATCCAAGGGCTTCTCTGCGGTCATTTCCGGTGCGGTTCTCCTCTTGCTACCTGTGACGGTCGTTTGCTGCAGTAAGGGAAGCCAGGATCCATTTACCTTAAGGCTTTCCCCTTTCTTGTTGAAGCTGTTCCTGTGTTTGTGTATTTCTACAGCTTCTTTAAACAAGCGGGTGTGATAGTGCTACTCTACAGCCAGAACTTCTGTGTCAGAGAATTTTATTACAGGGTCGGTCCCACTCAGCGCGTGCTCTGCCACGGCCGATTGTTTAAAGAAGCTGTAGAAATACACAAACATGGGAACAGCTTCAACAAGAAAGAGGAAAGCCTTAAGGTAAACGGATCCTGGCTTCCCGTACTGCAGAGAACGACTGTCGCAGGTAGCATGAGGAGAACTGCACCGGAAATGACTGCGGAGAAGCCCTCAGTCATTGGCGTGCCAGGTACATATAGTCTGCGGCTGCGAGCTCGGCTCTAGTCCACCACCGGCAATGGAGGTTGAAGCTTTGACAATGCCAGCCACTCGTGCTGGCGAAACGTCAGTAAAATTATCAGACGAACATCGGCCAAAGAACCCGAGACAGAAGCAAATAGCCAGTTTGTCAACAACTGGCCACGAAAGCGTTAACAATTTTGAATAATAATAATAATTTAATAAAACTGAACAGTAATTTGCAATTAGGGAATGAAGCCTTCACAGAAATTGAAGTTTTATTTGAATCTCATGGCATAATTTTATTACTATAACTCAATATTAAGGTACATCAAAGGGTATAACAAACTAATTGTGATATTCCAGTTAATTGTGTTTAATGAACTCCACCCAACCAATTGTCAAATGTCGGTAATTAAGAAACAACCCATAATCGACAAGGAGAGGAAACTATAAACTGTGAATAGTTGTGATTTTCAGAAAAAATAGGCCTCATGCTAAAATGAATGATAACAATACTGATACTACGTGTATGTGAAAGATCTTGAACACAGACATAAACACAAATTAAACTGGTGAGGGGGTGGGACATCAAGACAAAAAGAATACATGAGAATTTCAAGAAGCAATAGAAAGTTGAGAAATAAATTTACAGTATGTTCATGAGAAAACAGAATGAAACATGCAACCATGTTATGACTGAACAATTCAAGCTTAAATCAGTAGTCGAAACATTAAAATCCGAGTGAGACAAAGATCACGTGCGCATTAAAACCACACTTGAAGGTGGATGAAAAAAATCTATGGACGCAGCAGAGAGATAGCTATAGTCTTATAGAGTGTGTTAGTTATATTGCATTACACTGTGACCATACCAACCATGGAGTACTCCCGTACAATTGTCAAACTATGTTATACCACAAAACAGTGGTTTATCCAGTCTACCTGAAATGGTAGACTAGAGTTTTAATTGACAAAAATTACTTTATTTTCAGACTTGGTTACACAATGTATGATGTCTCATAAGATGCTATTGAGCAAGCTCTATCCAGACTGATGTAATATTTTTCGCCACTTTTTATTTTGGGTTCACAGGATCTTCTGTCTGGTGTATCCCTTGGAGCTGCAGTTGGTAATGGCTTTCTGCTGCACTTGCTCTGAAATCATAACATAATATTGACTACTGCACCCCAATACTGCTCATAGCCCAATGAATACCTCAAATAGAAGGTGCACAAAACCTTCTCAACACCGGCATTCATAACTAAGCCAAGACAAATGCTGTGTTCAATACATAAATAAACCACGAGTCTACAAAACTTACCAAACATTAGTAGCTACAACAGCAACACCATAACTCTATACGTTCACTCAATGATACACAACATTAGAGTGCACAAATTTTAGCATGTTAACAATCACATATATAATAAAGTTACTGGAGTCTCAAAATTTCTGCACCCTTCAATGATTCCACCACTGAAACAACTGAATCCCAAGAGAGTGATGTGTTTTGTACAGGTCCAGTCTCCAGTACACTAAGTCAGCTCTTGTGTACAGGTGATTTACAGTACAGAATGGGATAACTCTTCCCGATTGACCTCCTCCTGCCCCCAGACCTCAACCTCATCAACAATATTTGGATAGAAATGAAACAGACAATGAAAGGGAACTGATTTAATCCTGTACCACGAACGTGAGTTCAGTTCTGAAGCTTGAGAATAGGTGGCAGTCTCTTTCTAACAAAATGCAGATAGTTATAAACTGGCATTTCCTGACAGACTATCACAAAACATAATCATATGTTTAAATTTCAATAAATGTGATCATAGAAATGAGCACGAGTTTCCTTAACCTGATTAAATGTATGACAACTTTTTTTTTTTAAAAAAAAAAAAAAAAGTGAAGAAAACACCTAAGAAACAAAAGCACACTAACTATTGTACAGGTTACATCTTCACTCTGAGCACTAGCTTGCAGCAGTAATCACAATGAGTTCTGTGTGTGGCGAGCCACAGCTATTTTTCATCTTTTGTACCATTTTTTGTACTGAGATGTGACACATATATCGCTAACAAAACTTGAGGATCACTTAGGATAAGGAGGTAGGAAGTAATAGGGGACCAGTCTATTATTGTGATGTGCATCCGTAGTTTGATATCCAGAGGAAACCTGGCAGTTTCCTTGAACTGTGCTCTGGAAACAGTGTGACAGTTGCAACAGAACACATTTGAACCACTTCTGGTTAGACTCATCTACATGTGCACCTTTGTTGGACAGGCAGTTACGGGGGTGGGGGCTGCTTGTGCACAACGAAGAGATAAGGATGGAAGTGAAAATGTAAAATCCAAAGCACTCCACACTGATAAGAAAACCAGTATGAGCTACCAGGAACAGTTATGTTACAAATGCGGGAAACCAGGACATTTCATAAGTGACTGTCACCCTTCAGGAAAGAGCACAGATTCAAGGGCACATGGTGGATGTCATCAAGGAGGTGATCGTGGCAGTTGGTAACATGGGCAAAGCAATCAGCATTGCCAGTTCAACATGCCAGGAAGTGCAACAAGTCAACCGTAACTTGTTAGTGTGCCAAAACTCCACCCGTGCCAACCGAAACAGATAAATTTTGATGACATTAGATACAAATAAACAAAACAACCATGCATTACACACAGACAGAGATCACTGCACTCCCACTGCAAGGCAGTCACTATCTTAACACTCAGCATGTGCTCCACATGTAAGAACAGGCTATGTATATGGTATGATACTTGCTATATTTAAACTCAGTGGAGCCATCAGAAAAAAACTATTCACGTGAAAATGAACCTAAAACACACTACAACCATCTAGAAAGTTTTTGAACATATAAAATAAAGTTTTCTGCTGCTCCTCTGCCCATGTCCATACTGCTTCTTTCTTTAATAGCTTCAATAGGTGAGGTGATGAAAGACTCTGTCTGATGGTGAAACAACGATAAAACTCATCAAGCCCTAAATATGCTTTCAACTGTTCTTGACATGTTGTTACAGAGAAGCTTTCAGTTGATTTATGCAACAGTTCACTTTACCCAGAGAAGACCGCAATTCCTTTAAGTTTTTTGGGGCCAGAAGCTTCTCGAGTGCATCAATCCATGTGAACCATGGATGAAGGGCAACAAGCCGATTCCATATCCAGAAAACAAATGGCACAGTGTCCCACCACAGACTGTTAAAGGGACAAGCCTACAGAATAGGTTTCCAGATATGCGAACAGCTTGAAGACTTCTTAGGTAACAGAACCCAGGGCATTGCAGTCGACAGCAAGTATTCATCAGAGACAGTAGTATCATCACGAGTGCCACGGGGAAGTGTGACAGGACTGCTCTTGTTCACTAGATACATAAATGATATGACTGAAAGGGTGAGAAGCCATTTTCTGATGATGCTGTGGCACACAGGAAAGTTTTGGTGTTGAGTGGTTGTAGCAGGATACAAGATGACATAGACAGAATTTCTAGCTGGTGTGATGAACGGCAGCTTGCCCCAAACGGGGGGAAAAAAGTTAATGCAGATGAATACGAAAAACGATCTTGTAATGTCTGACTATGGCATAAATAGTACGCTGCTTGACACAATCATGTCAATTAAATACCTAGGCATAACACTGCAAAGAAATATGAAATGAAGTGAGCACATAAGGACTGTAGTAGGTGTGGCAAACTGTCAACTCCAGTTTAATGGGAGAATTTTAAGAAAGTGAGTTTTATCTGTAAGGGATAACAAATACAGAAGATGTATCCCCATTATCTAAAGTGACCTTGATTTCGACAAGATCTGGTTCATGCAAGACGGAGCTCAGCCCCATCGAACCAATAGAATGTTAGATGTCCTGGTGGAGCATTTTTGGGACTGCATTCTGGCTCTTGATTACCCAGAGGCCATTCGCATGAGTCTCAATGGCTGCCATGTTCTCTGGATTAGGACACATGTGGGGCTATATTAATGACATGGTGTACAGCAGTAACCCCAAAACCATTGCTGAGCTGAAAACAGCCATTCAGGAGGTCACTGACATTCCGACACTTCAGCGGGTCATGCAGAATTTCACAATTCGTCTGTGCCACATCACTGCCAATGATGGCAGGCATATCAAACACGTCAAAACCTAAACCTGAATATCTGTAGTGTTGTTTACCTGTTGAATAAAGAGTGTGCACGCCATAGTTTGTAACTATTTTTTTTTCACATAGTTCAATAACTGCCACCCTGTAGAAGTAGACAGAGGTCAATGTGATCCCTTTTATGCCTGACATATGCCCCAAATACTGCACAGACAGTGCAAAGAACTTTCATTTCTCCAGATTTCAATGGGGCACTATCTTCAGCAGCTGTTGAAATAGTGTTTGTACATTTTGCATGTGCTCTTCCACAGTAGCCTCCATCACCCAAATGTCACCCAAGTAGTTAACACAGTTTAGAAAACTGCGAGTTAAATGCTTCATATATTCTTGGTGCTAAGGCTGCCCCAAAAGGCAACCTCTTGTCTCAATACACTCCAAGAGACATATTCATTACCAGTATTTTCCACATTTCTGCATCTACAGATTGCAAATATGCATCCTCCAAACCGATCTCTGAAAAACGACGCCCCCCCCCCCCCCCCCATCCTGCTAACTTTGCTAAAAGTTCCTCACGCCAAAGGATTGGGTAGATATCGATCTCACTTTGTATGTTAATCTTCACCTTAAATTCACTGCGAATTCTAATAGATCCATTTGCTTTCTTCATGATGCCTATGGGAGTTGCCCACTGACTACATGAAACTGGCACAATTACCCCCAGTTCCATAACCTGTCTAACTCTGCCATTACTATACCATACACTGGGAACAGAGCTGGCAACAATTTAGTCATAGCAAACTACTTGTGTGAAATGCGTGTTTCAAAAGTCTTTGGCCTGATCCAGTGTTGATCAGAATAACTGCTGACAATTCTCTAATAATGATTCTAAATCCTGGAATGGTATCAATCTGGGTACCAGGTTCACCTCATGCAATTTTTGGAAACAAAATGTGGTGAACACATCTAAAGCAAAAATATTTACATCCGATGGTGAACTTATAACCAACAAAGCTATTTGTCATTTCATATTCTTTTATTCTGCCCACATATACCCTTGCAAAGATATTTTGTCAGATATATGAAATAACCTACTGCTGCGGCATCTGCAGATAGGGAGCCCAAACACTGATAGTTCACCTGTCATTACACTTCCCATATTGGTTGACCTGCAATCACACTTCCACAATATGAGTCTGAGAGCAGATATGCTCACTGAGTGTTTTGCAAGTTACGAGTTGTTTCACATATGAGAGTCAGCCTCGTTGCCTCTTTTGCAATGCACTACCCAGGTAGGTAGTGCCACTAGGTGGTTGCAAAGAAATACAGTAAGTTGCTGAAGAGAGAAAGTGGACAACAGCAAGCTGTACACAAATCCAAAAAGACAAACAAGAGTAAAATTCAGTTGTGAAGCCAAGAATTGTCAACAGGGTGCAAATTAAGCCTGAATAGCCAACTGAAAGAATAACCAGGAGCAGGTATGTCACCGCATGTGAATAGCAATGTCAGTGACCAGAAGGTGTTCGATGTGTCAAGATAACTGACTGAGGAAATCAAGCACACTTTTCTCATTGCCTATGTCTCCAGACGGTATTGCCAACTGATGCGGTGTCCGCACCCCTCGTGGTCTGGTTGTGTAACTGTACAACTCCGATGGCCAATGCCAATGCATTCATCTCTATACAGCAATCATTCTGTCATTTTTATCCTTAGTTTGACTGCCAGCTGATGAATGAAGCCCAAATTCCTATCACTGACATACCTTACAATCTGTTTAGAGACACTCTTAGTAATGCAAATTGGTACTCTTGATGATTGCTCCAGCTATGTAACAATAGGAAATTACTTGTTGTAGTCATTTCTTTTTTTTCTAATTACTTTAATTAGTAACACTCAGCTAAGAACAGTTGCTTCGTCAAACCATAAAGTAAATAGCTTTGTGGTAGACTGCACTCATTTCCAATAGTTAGATGACACATCAACTTACAAAATCAACATGAGAGTCAATGTTCAAACCAGTTATTCATTGGTGGATGAGTTGAAATTAACAAAAGTATTATTCAATAGCAAAAGAAGCCATTCGAAGGTCAGAAATTCTCCTGACGATTACAACTTCGTAACTCTACATAAATGTTCTTGTAACATAAAAGGAGTCGTTAGTATGAAACTATCAGAACTAAATTTGTAGAAACGAAATGAACTGCTGCACACTCCACAGAAACAAGTGCTTAACTTATATTAGCAAATTTCCACCTCAATCTATGGTGTAGGTTCCAATCTGAGCACCTGAACACAATTTTTAGATACACTTTAATCCAATATGCAAGTTACAAATTTGGGAATATGACTCCATAAGGTACGATCTTGGTATTCTAAAGCCTGCCTTCTACAAGGGAGCCATATATTTTCATTACTTCCTGGAGCCAGTGAGTCATGACTAAGGCTTTATTCTTTGTCCATCATAACTGCTTTCAGTGTGAGTATATATCAGAACATCATGGATTGTGGGGTGCCAAGAATTGTGTGGTGAACAACTGAAGCCTAGCCACTGTTTCATGTGATACACACTTCAAGTAGGTTTTTCTTGTCCGAAATGATAATAAATGCAGCCCATGTTTACGAGAAGATGGCTGATGACTAGGAACTGATGGAAACTGCCCAAGATGGTTTTCTTGATTTGAGAGCAAGAGAGAAGCTATGGCCAACATGGGCAGCTCCAACAGATTAGCTTGCACGAATTCAATAATAAGAACCAGTGTGTCTGTGCTGTCCTCTTAACAGGAATGATTGAAATTCATTTTCTCAATCCAGCCACTGACTTTTGCAGTTACTCAATGCCAATTCAGAACAGAGATCCATCAGTTCATCAGTGTGTTGCATTTCATTTTTTGCTCCTTTTCAAATATTACTGATTTCACTGTCAACAGATATTGATATACTGCTGATTTATTTTTTGCTTCTTTCTGTGTCACATTCCTACACATTCTTCTCCTTAGTTCTTACTTAGCCTCCAAAATAAAAAAATCTACCATTTCACACAGATATACGTTTCACACTACTCTTGGTGTCTCAACCTGCTTATTCGAATTCTTGCAATTTGCATGTGGTTTGTGCCAAAATAGAACTAACAACAAATTAAAAATCTAGCTACAGTTAATCACATGTACACATCATTATAACAAACAATAATGAAATTTTTCTTACCTATCAAGTGACGAAATAACACAAACCACAGTAAGAAAATAAAACATTGATTGTGCAGGTCTTGAAAAGTTGTCATATACATTAATAAATTCTTCTATCTCTACTCTGGTCCATCCAATGCTCACAACCTGCAACAGAGAATATATTGCTGCAACCACAGACTTACATAAAAATTGAAAACACATACTACTGCTGCTCATTGATCAGATGGCAACTGATTTCCTGCTCCTGTATTGTGCAAGCTGGAAGTTGGCACATCCCAATAACCTATTTAAAAAGTGCAGCTTAACTTCCTTTATATATCATGAGATAGCAAGGTGTTACTTTGATGACTCTGCTCCACGTATATTACTATACTATACAGTCACATATCAAGTGAAGTTTTACTGAAGCTGAAATTTAATACAGAAGCCCATGCTCACAGCAAGAAGAAGAATATATTTGTTGAAGAAATATAAAATTCAAATCAAAGCTCACAATTTGGTTGTGGGTATTAGAATTTTGCTACAGTATTTTCTTTTTAAATTCACAAATACATAGGATGCATATATTACAGCAATAATAGACAGAGCACTCTTCAATGTTGGGTCCTAAACCACTGATCTTCATTTCTTTTAATATCTTAATGTTAAAAAAACCTCTCACCAGACTATGGTAACTTAAATGCTACCATGCAATGCTTGCTTTTAGCTAAATAAGTCAACAACTTTACTTTGGACATTAAAGTGCTCTCTAGAAGTGGTATACTCTTCACTTTCTCCAGCCTGTCAATGAGTCTATCCAACTATAGCTGGCATACTTTTCTTTGTTTTTTAGGCTCCTCAGTCTCGAAAGGCAGAAATTACAACACTTTAGAAAAATAATGCATTTGGAAATTCTACAATGTGGTGTCAAAAGAAAAGTCAAAGTTACCACTGTTTACATTGTTCGTCCACTTCAGTACTATGTTTCAAGTACTTTTTTTATACATAAGTTTTATGAAGCAATTCTAGTTCTGTGGTTTTCGAATTTTTCCTGAAATAGATCGTATACGGTATGAAGAAGTCTTTGATGAAAGGCTGGATCACTGGGCACAATGCACAATACTTCTATAACACACCACATGTTCTCAATGATAACTTAGGCTGTTACTATTGAAATATTATGCACACATGGTTTGATTACCTGTCCTCTCACATGAGGAGCTCAGCACAAAGTTAATGGTTTCTCACTGAAGCAACCAATGCCAGCTCCTGCAGTTTCAGTTTTGATTACTTGAAAGATTGCAATTTATGATGCCAGGTTTTACTCAGCAGGTGCACAGTATGAAGCAGAATATCTGAGTTCCATTTGTTATTGACAATATTATATGAAGACACTCCTCCTATACTTATAGCCCTGTTACGAGAAGAGATGCATAGGGATGCTTCTTGCATTCCCTTCTACACTCCGCACATAGATGTTTCTAAGGCTTGTGGCTTATAACTGAAGATGAGGGCAATGTGGTGCAACCCTGCATCACCATTCCCTCAAAATTCCAACAACATTTTCACTCCCATATATTATCGTGGAAATGTCTGCTTTAGCCAACAGGATGTGGATTAACTTTATTGACTGAAGCTCCAAAAAACACTGCAGCCTGAATCTTGAGTGTGATCATAAAAACATTTTATTGTATGTGGCTTACATCTAATTGGAAAAACAGTAAGAATTTGTCTTAGATTAAGAAAAATTAAATCAGAATTTACTAGTGTGTTTCAGACCCAAAGAAAGGTTTAAAATTACAAGATGCATGAGGCTGGCTACAGGTAGGAAACCTATGGGGTGCTTCCATGTCATCAGAGGCAGAGAACTCCATGCCTGCAAAAGAAATGTTTGCCATACCAATGACACCTTACCAGTTACTCGAAAGTAAGAAAATCAGTATGAACATGGCTGTCATGGTATACTGGAATGTTGGTACTTCACAAACAACAAGTGCAGCACTTTGGAATTAGTTGCATTTAATTAACTTTCCCAGGACTGAGTAATGATAAGTCTAGCTGGGATTTGTTGCATGCCAGCAACTGAGTTGCTGAGTGCCCATAATGCTGTTACAGAGATTGGTAATGGTGGAAAAGTATTATTTAAAGAACACACTCTTGAGAAAGTTTGTAAAAAGCTATTGTCTTGTATTCTTAATAATTCCCATTATCACTTCATGAATAACATTCCTGTCGTATTCACAGTGTGTTTCACATAGAGAACCCTTAAGTGGCCTATACAAATGGAAATCTAGAGCGCCAGGTCTGGGCTATAGGGTAGGTGTGGCAATGATGTCAAATCTATTTTGGTGATGTGTTTCTAGGTTCTGAAGGCTTGTGTGTGTTATGTATTATCGTTTTGGAGCAAGATTTACTTTGGGTTATTGTCAGACTCAGCATTTCTGAAGCCTTTTTTGACTTAATTCAGCCTTCACACATGCCTGCAAATTAATGGCTGGCCATTTTGGCAACATATCCTCAAAAATGATGTCATCATTATCCCAAAAATACTGTCATCATGACTGCCATCAGAGGGACCTGTCTTGAATTTCATCTTTTTTGGTGGCTGCGAATGGTGACTCTCCACTGAGTGCCTTTTCATTTCCAGTTCAATGTGATGCACCAAGGTTTTGTCACCTGTTACGATCTGTAACAGAAATGCCTTTCTGTTGGCCTCAAACTGCTCTAACAGTTAAGGTTTAATGTTTTTTCTTTGAATCTTGGGGGCTGTTGTTACCATTTTGTGGAACCTATCATGATCAGATATTTGAATACCTCAGTGTCTCAGTAGCTGCACACACATTTCCAATGCTTACCAATAGCTTTAGGCCAACAGTCCAGTTGTTATATGTCAGTCTGCACAAATAATGGTATCAGCATGATTCACTATGTCAGGATCAGTGGCTATGACAGGTTGTCCTGAGCGTAGCCAGTTATGGCACTCAATTTCTGCACTTCCTGACATTTTAAATCTCTCTAGTCACCGCCCGACAGTACTCCTATTAACTGCATCACTGTAATAAAGTTTATGGATGTTTGCTACATTTTCTTGTCGTGTGATGAAGATTTCAATTACAGCTTTTTGCTTGTATCGAGTGTCTTGCACAGATGTCGTTTTCGTTCACTATGGCTCCACCGTCTACTGGAATTGTTTGAAACTTCACACACGTGAAGAAGAAACATCAAACTTGTATCACATGGAAGCACGTTTTCCTGCATACATATTAATGGCTTAAAATTGTGGTATTATTCATTGAACAATCTTCACATATTTCAGAAGTAACAGCCAAACACATATACACGTGGTATGTCAATGGAAGCTACCTAGGAATTAACAGCCACAAACCATGCATATCCAACTCTTTACAATTCAGTCACGTAGAAAGTGCAATGCGTGAAATCTCCAATAATTTCTAGTCATACCACAGCAAATTACCTCATGAGCTCCTGGGAAGTTATGTTCATATGTGGCATCAATGACTGGATTGAAACATTCTTTCCAGTCTCTTGTGGATCAGCCTTGAGTTCAAACTAAGGACTGCAGACTGGGCTGTTCAGACACTGCCCCATGAGGCTAGACTGCCTTAAAGGTGCACAACAGCTCACCAACATGCAGGTATAGGCAGTATAGGAGACCCACCAGGTAACTGTATTTCACATGTTCTGAACATGCACAAACCACTCGTCCAACGCAGCCTATAGTCACTTGGCCAGGACCGTACAATTGTTTAGCCTACATCCAACTTCCAGACTGTTGTTTTTCCACTTATGCCCACCTTTGCCCATGAGACTCAGCTGCTCAAGGAAGGCACGCAAGCTGGAACAGCCTACAGTAAACAGGAAGCCAAAATACTGAATCACACAAGTAAAAACCTACACATCATGATACTAACATAAACCAATATCCGACCACCAAATGCACACCAAAGTAAAGGACACTGAAACAGGCATCCTCAGTACTGAAAATAACTAATACTGCATCATGTAAACAAGGCACCAGGTTCTGTTGGAACTCCTACTACATTTGACACTGAATATGCTGCACAATAAGCCCTTAGTCTGTCTCCACAGCTGAGTGGTCAGCGTGGCCGAAAGCTGTGCAAAGGGGCCTGGGTTCGATTCCCAGCTGAGTTAGAAATTTTCTCCGCTCAGGGACTGGGTGTCGCGTTGTCTTAGTAATAATAATAATAATAATAATAATAATAATAATCATATCCCCAAGTGGCGTCCCCTCAAAAGACTTGCACCAGGCGACCAGTCACACCGATGGGAGGTCATAGCCACATGACATTTCATTTCATTTCAATGAGCCCTTTCCCAAGCTCATATTAACCACTGTGGCAAACAGTCTTGAGTCATGGGACAAGAGCACAAATCACATCTATTTATGTAAAGAATAATATATATAAAAAACAAAGATGAGGTGACTTACCGAACAAAAGCGCTGGCAGGTCGATAGACACACAAACATACACACAAAATTCAAGCTTTCGCAACAAACTGTTGCCTCATCAGGAAAGAGGGAAGGAGAGGGGAAGACGAAAGGAAGTGGGTTTTAAGGGAGAGGGTAAGGAGTCATTCCAATCCCGGGAGCGGAAAGACTTACCTTAGGGGGAAAAAAGGACAGGTATACACTCGCACACACGCACATATCCATCCACACATGCAGACACAAGCTGACATATTTAAATATGTCTGCTTGTGTCTGCATGTGTGGATGGATATGTGCGTGTGTGCGAGTGTATACCTGTCTGTATGTCTGCTTGTGTCTGTATATGTGTGGATGGATATGTGTGTGTGTGTGCGCGAGTGTATACCCGTCCTTTTTTCCCCCTAAGGTAAGTCTTTCCGCTCCCGGGATTGGAATGACTCCTTACCCTCTCCCTTAAAACCCACATCCTTTCGTCTTTCCCTCTCCTTCCCTCTTTCCTGATGAGGCAACAGTTTGTTGCGAAAGCTTGAATTTTGTGTGTATGTTTGTGTTTGTTTGTGTGTCTGTCGACCTGCCAGCACTTTCATTTGGTAAGTCACACATCTTTGTTTTTAGATATATATTTCCTACATGGAATGTTTCCATGTTTCCCTTTATATATATATATAAAAATAGATGGAAACATTCCACGTAGGAAATATGTATCTAAAAACAAAGATGATGTGACTTACCAAATGAAAGTGCTGGCAGGTCGACAGACACACAAACATACACACAAAATTCAAGCTTTCGCAACAAACTGTTGCCTCATCAGGAAAGAGGGAAAGATGAAAGGATGTGAGTTTTAAGGGAGAGGGTAAGGATTCATTCCAATCCCGGGAGCGGAAAGACGTACCTTAGGGGGAAAAAAGGACGGGTATACACTCGCACACACACACATATCCATCCACACATATACAGACACAAGCAGACATATTTAAAGACAAAGAGTTTGGGCAGAGATGTCAGTCGAGGCAGAAGTGCAGAGGCAAAGATGTTGTTGAATGACAGGTGAGGTATGAGTGGCGGCAACTTGAAATTAGCGGAGATTGAGGCCTGGTGGATAACGGGAAGAGAGGATATATATATATATATAAACATTCCCGCGTGGAATGTTTCCCTCTATTATATTGATATGTAAAGAATAAAACAGATGTGCAGAATTACAGACCAAAGTCATTATTATTCACCTGCTGCAATAACCTACAGTATATTTTAAAGTCACCCTCATGACATTGCACGTTGATAAGAAGCTTCTCTCAAAGAATCAGCACAGTGAACTAGTGTGAAACGAATTGCTGGTGTCACACACAATATCTTGTTGTACAAGTAGATGCAAGTGAACAGGTAGAGCCCATCTCCCTAGATTTTCGAAAGGTGTTTAACATTATACTACACTGTCAACTAGTGTCCAAGATGCAATTGTACAGTGTATATGTGGACATTAAACAGAAATGTAAGTAACAATGGGTATGCCCCAAAAACAGGGTCAACAGCACAATGGACTATTTGCAGATGACACACTTATATACAAGAGAAGTACCGTAACTGTATAATCTTAAGAAAATTCAAAACAAACTTAAACAGTAGTTATTTTTGGCAGATGTACTGAATGCCAGCTTTCTTTAAACATGCATAAATTATAAAAATTTACATAATGAAAAAAAAATTAACCCAATAGTACGCAACTATGAAATTTGTGGTAACCTTCTGAAGCTTGTCACATTTTTTAAACAAATAGCAATAAGAAATGCATCAAACACCAAACATCAGTAGTTTAGATGATAAATGGAAAACTCTGATTAAGCATTCTAGGACAATGACCAATTCTAGAGCACGGCTTGAGAGTCTGGAATAGGCTTACGACAGGAAAAACCGAACAAGTTTACAGACTCATTGCTAATACCTTAACAGTTCTGTGCAACAGACACGCCCTGGAGATTTATATGGGAATCCCTTGTAAAACCTATGTTAGGAAAATCAGCATTTGAGGAAAATTTTGTGACAATTCTACAGCCACAACTATATAATTTATATAGGGATGACGAGGAGGAGAAGACACTAGAGATTAGGATGTCAACAGAGGCATATTGATCATCACTTTCCACTTTCAATTTGTGACTGGAATAGGAAATAAAAACCTCTAATATTGGTCAGAATTACCCTCCACTATGGTTTGCATGGCATAGAGAATATGATAATATATGCAGCAATATGGTGCAGTTTAATCTTTCAAAAAGAGTCAACGACACAGACAGAAGAATCAAATCAAACATATTTCATTCATGGAGGTATGTACCGTCTATGCAACTAATTGAAGGCTGTTTGCTTATTGCCATACACATTTCACTTCACTTATTTGGGAAGCATCATAAGTGGTGAATTCCAGCACTGTTGACTCGTGTGTTGTCCTGGAGATGTAATTGTTAATTTACATACTCCAGCTGGCAGATTTCTGGGGTTCTTTCACCCACATTTGTCACATCATATATGTCACTTGCACTTGAAAATGCAAGTGGCATATTTGGGGTGTGTGTGTGTGTGGCCTATTTCTTTATATGGCTTTCTTTTCCCGAGTACTAATAAAAATAAAGTCGATGGCATTGAGGCAGTAACATACTTATATAAAGTCATATCATAACATCAATGTCATAAACTCACCAACAAACATAGTGTAAGTGACATTCCTCCTAAAATTCCGTGGCATAAATTGTAAAATGGATGGAATGCCTCTTGAATTTTTACAGCTAATTCTACTGTTGACTTATTCTCCGCATGTAATTTTTCTTTAAATTTTATTTTACTTGAGCGTGATAAAACTATTTCTCTCGGGGCTGGTAAAAAACCGCTCTTTCTTTCAACATAAACCATATCAGATGGGTAACTTCTGAAAACTGGTTGTGTTGTTACACTATGCTCCACGCCATCTGAAATTTAAAATAAACACAAGGTACAGTATCATATATTTTTTCGTATTTTCTGTGATACTTTCTTGCGAATAGTGAGCTACGTAACAATTGGAAGGGCAATTTACCGACACGGTCCGCTGTCACCGTTTCGATTTCATCGGCATTTAATTGTTTAAGTGCCGCTGTCACAACAGTATCTGCTGCTTTCTCTTTCTTTCTACGCCTTTTCCGTTTATTTTCTGTCCTCTTCTCTCCTTCAACTGATTCTTCGTTATCTGAGTTCATTTCTATTCAACACAGCTTCAGTTGACAGCCGGGAATTTACTAACACTCAACAGTCAACACCGTGCACAGCCGAAGTCGATTCTGGCAGAACAAATGAATGGTAAAAAGTGTATATGTTCGCGCCTTGCATTAAGTTGAACGCGTTAAACGCATTGGAAGTTAATGGTGGCTATGATATGTACTTCGCTTTAGTAGTTGACAGCGACCAGCACTGAATGCCAGTTACAAAATTGTTTAAATGAAATTAACACTTCGTATATTCGGTATATCTAGTGAGGGCTCATCTTTGGCGCGCGCTTAATCACCTTGCGATGCGTTTGCGTTCGGGTTTGATGGCGGGTGTTTGGTAGATTTGTTTTGTAATGTGTTTACGTAGGAGAAGCTGAACTTAGAGCATTGTGTATGTGAAGAATTCCACTATGCCTGCAACACTGACTTTTATAGAAGTTGAAAATTTCAAATCTTACAAAGGGAATTTATCAATTGGACCCTTGAAGTCTTTTACAGCGGTCATTGGACCAAATGGATCAGGTAATACATAGCCGTTGCTATTGTTTCCCGTATTTTGAATATTTAGTAAATGCTAATTAACGAATATTTTTATTTTATAGGAAAGTCAAATTTTATGGACGCTGTCAGTTTTGTGATGGGAGAAAAGACTTCTTGTCTTAGAGTTAAAAGGCTTAGTGATCTAATACATGGAGCGTCAATTGGACAGCCTATTTCGCGAAGGTAAATACGATATTTTTGCGACCTAAAGAGATTTTTACTGTTAAGTGAGAAGTTTGCAACTGATAGCGAAGTGTTTTAACGAGCATTGTAGCGTCAATAGATATATTCCTATCTTACCCTTAATTTCATTTACTTGTACACATATGTGTGTTATGAATATTTATTTTACATGGAAAATATGTTACGATGGTTTGACAGTAATTGGTCACTAGATATTTTGACAATGTGATGAGTTGTGTCCGCTTCTGGCACTGTTTGGCAGTGTAACCATAGAGATGCATAGATCAGCATAAGACAACTGTGGTAGTAAATAATTAGATAACAACTGATAGATAGAGTACTAGATACAAAGTAAATCCCAATTTAATTATGTGTAGAAATTGAGACAATAGGCTACTAATTGCAGAACTTCTACATCTTCACCTTTTAGTACAGGAATTTGTTCTACCATCTTAAAAGGTGTGGTAGATAGTAACTGCCGTTGGCTTTGTGGCAGAACAGGTCATGCATTTTTTGAATGTACACTGTCCAGTTACATTAATGTGACCACATGTCAAATGCCTAAATGACCACCTTTTGCAGCACAAGGCATGCAGGAAAAGTGTCGGTGAGGTTCTAGATGGTACCGACAGGGATGTGGAGCCATGCAGACTGCAGGGCCATGGCTAGCTGCTCTAGGTTTTGTGGTTGACTGTACATGACTTGTAAAGCCTGATCAAGGTGGTTCTCCAGGTTCTTGATAAATCCAGGGATTTGGTGGCCACGGGTGTACGGTAAACTCATCCTGGTTCTCTTCGAACCACAAACATATACTGCGAGCTGTGTAACACGTTGCATTCTTCTGCTGGTAGATGCTGTTGTACTGAGGAAAAAAACAGCATGTAGGGATGGAAATGTTCAACAAGGGTAGGTGCATATTTGTGTTTATCCAGAGTGCCTTCCAGAATGATGATATCACCCAGGGATACCACAGGAACATTCCCCGACCATAATGCTCTCTCCTCTGGCCAGGACCCTTGTGACAATTGTTTGCAGGGTACTCACTTTCAGATGAGTCGCCCCGTACATGCCAACGGCCATTTGTCTCATGGAGCATAAAACGTGATTCATCTGAAAAGGGTACCTGTTGCCTCTCAGTGTACGTCCAGTCGAAGTATTGGTGTGCAAATTACTAAAGTAGATATTAGCTGCATAGGATTTATTTCTAAAATTTTTTATGTTAGACTGGTATGAGGCCAGAAGTTCATCTGTTATCAGCACAAAAAAATTTTAAAAATAAATGCCATGTAGTCTGTGTCTACTTTTTAGTCATCAAAACTAAGTTCCTGTGTTTTATTCAAGCTGCAAAGTACAGAATCTATGGGCCAACGTAAGCATCCGATTCCATCCATCTGCTTTGACCCCTGTCATAATGGTCACTAACGGTGTGGAGTTTTTGAGTTGGTTGTGTATGTAGATGTCGTGTTGTTGTAAATGATGGTGCCGTCTGGTGGTGGGTGTGGACATGCTGAGTTTAACGTGTGGTATTGGGTTAATGTGAATTTTGGTTGTTACCAGTGCTGACGTGGTTTTGGGTTTAGATAGTTGGTGTGATAATGTATGTTGTGGAAGTGTTTTCAGTGAGTTATTAAAGTTTTTAGGTCTGATTAGATTGGTGTTGGGTGGTGTGTGGAAAGAAGTCTTAATTTTTTTAATGTCTTTTTTTATTGGGTGTGGATACGACAGTGAAGTTTATGAGTGTATCTTTATGTTCTGAGATGGATGATGATACAATGTCTGTCACACAGTTTCTGCAGATGTTCGGTCTTATTGCTGAATATATTAGCCGTCATGTTTGTGGCAACAGCATAAGGTCAGCAAGAGTATGGGTTGCTTACAGCAGGGCATGTATATGTAGTGTTGTCAGTGTGTGTGTGTGTGTGTGTGTGGTGGCCAACCTAGGTGGTATTGCCAGAGGCTTTTGTTGGTAAGTAATTTTTGTCTTTGTTTTATTCTATAGTAATTGTGTTTTGTGTGTTGTATATTTATGGTAGGTCTTTTGTGTTGTAATTGGTGTTGTGAATATGAGGTATTAGGGTTTCTGAGTTGTTGCGGTTTTCTTTCCACTTTTCGGAGTTATAGGTGTTGGTTTGTTGGTATTGATAGCTGCGATTTAAGCTATATAGCTCAAAGAGGAATCTCTGATTCCACTCTTTGGTGTTGTAGGTGTTGGTTAAGCTGTATAGGTCAAGGGAAGTGTCCGATTTCTGTGGTTTTGTTGGTGTAGTGGAGTGCTGTAAATTAAATTTTTTTCTAGTATTTGTTTTGGGGTGGTTCAGTGTTGTTTTATTGCTGTATATTTAACTTGTCGCCACCCTAACACCCCCAGTTTTTTGGGGTTGTCGCATTAGTATAATTTTATTTTTGGAGTGAGACGTTATTGTGTCATTTTTATTTTTGTTTTTGTTTGTGTTTGTTGGCGTGTGTATGTAGTGATGTTATTGTTGTCATTTTGTATACACTGGAAATAGCTGTTTCCGCCATATTTATGACAGCATGGGTGAAAGTAGACGGGTGGAATCGGACGCTTCTGTAAAATGTAGCTACCTCAGGAAATTATTTTTATACTTGATATGTATTATGTAGCAAATAAATTATTTTGCACTTGACATGCATCCCTTCTTTGAAAGAGGGAGCAGAAGAAAATGAAGTTTTCTGATTGCTGAGAAAGAGTGATGTACGCAGAATTTGGAATTTAAATATATGTTTTAATGTAGTTGTTGAACTTGGGTGTCAAAGCAATAACAGAAATAGAAATGACTACGTGACAATAAAAGATTCATGGTTGGGTTATTTGTTTTGATAAAAGCCCTGTAGATATGTTGGTGTTGTTGTGGTCTTCAGTCCTGAGACTGGTTTGATGCAGCTCTCCATGCTACTCTATCCTGTGCAAGCTTTTTCATCTCCCAGTACCTACTGCAACCTACATCCTTCTAAATCTGCTTAGTGTATTCATCTCTTGGTCTCCCTCTACAATTTTTACCCTCCACGCTGCCCTCCAATACTAAATTGGTGATCCCTTGATGCCTCAAAACATGTCCTACCAACCGATCCCTTCTTCTGGTCAAGTTGTGCCACAAACTTCTCTTCTCCCCAATCCTATTCAATACTTTCTCATTAGTTATGTGATCTACCCATCTAATCTTCAGCATTCTTCTGTAGCACCACATTTCGAAAGCTTCTATTCTCTTCTTGTCTAAGCTATTTATCGTCCATGTCTCACTTCCATACATGGCTACACTCCATACAAACACAGGATCTGGTATCCCGACTTCATGAGTTTGGAAGCCTGCCATGAAAGCATGAACCTAGATGATGGCAGGTTACCAATGTGATGCCAAACCCTATATCCCCCCCGATGTGGTGCTTTAAGTGCTGGAAGTCTTCCTGCTGCACTTCCAGCCTCACATGTCGAGATTGTGGACGCCCATCACATCCCAATACTCCATGTAGATATATTAATGAATATTGTTTCTTTTTTATTTCTTGTTGGTGAATAATGCAACCAGGCACCAGCATCCAACATGGATAAAAAAATCCCCACCACCACCATCACTCATCACCATAATTGTTCATGTATCTTTATATTAGTATTGACACCTAACTTAGGTATTATTGAAAGTGGATGACAAGTAAATAGGCTGTGCCATAACTGTAGAATGCATTGTTTGTGTGTAATTTTGCTGGCAATAATAAAAGCATGTATCAATTTTCCAGTGCTTCTGTGACAGCAGTATTTGAGCTTGAAGATGGGACAGAGAAACGATTTACACGAATTGTTCAGGGTTCATCATCTGAACACCGTATTAACCGTGAGGTACTGTATATATTACTTTGTACATTAAAAACACTATGTTGTCTAAGTTAGTTGTGGGATGAACAAATATTCAGCATAGGTTCCCGACAAAGCATTCCTTTGAAGATATTGATGATAGAGATACATTATTGTGATAGACAGTTACTGTTCCAGTGTTTCCTCTTGGCATTGTGTTCAGGCAGTTTTGTTTCATTTTATATTATTTTGAGGTAAGCTCCTGTGAATACACAAAGTGAAACATTTGCTACCAGTTCAGCATAGTAGTCAGTGTGAATATGCAAGCAGAAATGTCCATCTCTAGTGTAGACGGCAACATGAACAAAACCATTGTTGCCAATATGTTGCAAAACAAGTTGCGAACAAAAACGTGTGTTTAAACTGTGTAAATACAACTTAAAAGGAAATTTTATAACAGATTAACAGAAGTGTTAATTTGATTAACAGGGAAGATTTAAATTCAGCTATCTCAGGAAATTATTTTTGTACTTGACATGCAGTATGCAGCAAATAAATTATTTTTGTATTTTACATGCATCGTGTAGCAAATAAAGAAATGTTGACAATTTCAAACTTAACTTTTCTTGCCAGTAGTAGCGGGTGATTCACCAGGACAAGTTGTAATAAAATTACTGTCTTTTAACGGACTTATTAAGCTGATGTAGTTTTGCTTTCTGCCTCTTTTCCTCTGTTGTAGCAATGAATAATATTTAGCCTGAGTTTTCTTTTACCTCTTTGAATAAAAGTTCTTTTTCACAAAGGAGTCATCGGAGTACATTAGTTGATGGCAAGTCTCTAGAAGGACCAGGTACAGCCTCTTCAATCATTTTTGTAAATGATATTGTTAGTCAAACCGAGTAATATTGCACATGAATAAACAATTGATTCACAGTGGCTATGATGCGCATTTCAGTTAGGTTGGCAAAGAGGGTAGATATTCCTGAGCTACATGAAATCAGCCAACTTCCACTGGTCAGAGAGGGACCAAGATAAAGTTCATAACTTGTGCAGTCTCCTTTATAGATAAACTATACTTTCCAAAATTCTCCCAATTAACCAAAGTCTACCATTTCCTTTCTCTACTACCAACATGTTCATTCCACTTTTCATTGTTACACCTAGATATTTAATTAATGCAACTGTGTCAAGCAGCACACCACACCACTAAATTTATTCTAACATTACAGGACTGCTTTTCCTACTTAGCTGCACTAATTCACTATTATTTATTTTTATACAGTTAGAACCAGCTCCTATTCATCCCACCAAATACAAATTCTGTCTAATTCTTATTGTATCCTCCTACAGTCACTTGACGATGAACCTTTTCCGTACACTACAGTGTAATCAGCAAACAGTCACAGATTGTGTCTCAACCAATCCATCACATGATTTATGTGTATATAGAAAAAGAGAGGTCCAGCAACACTTCCCTGGGGCACTCCTTACAGTACTCTTTTTCTCTGATGAATATTCACCGTCAGAACAACTTACCAAGTTCTGTTACATATCGGGAAACCTATTCTGTATGCTCAGATCTTCATTAAGTCTGCAGTGGGGTGCCAGGTCAAATGCTTTCCAGACGTCTAGGAATATGGACTCTGCGTGTTGCCCTACATCCATGGCTTGCAGTATATCATTTGAGAGAAAGGTAAGCTGAGTTTTGTATGAGTGATGCTTTCCAAAGCCATTCTAATTTGTGGATATAAGCTTTTCTGTTCCAAAGAAGTTTAGTATATACAAACTCGGAATGTGTTAAAGAATTCTACAGGAAATGTCAAGGATATAGGCTTGTAGTTTTGTGGGTCCACTCTTTTAACTTTCATGTATATAGGGGTCACCTCTGCTTTCTTACAGTTGATTGGGACGTTGAGGTGGACAAGAGATTCATGATAAATGCAAACTAAAACAGGGGCCAATCCCAAAGAGTACTTTTTGCGGATTCAGATTGGGACTCCATCGAGAGTTGGTGAATATTGTTTTGCCACTCTTTCAGTTGCTTTTCAACACAAGGGCTGCCTATTTAAGCAAAGTCCATTCAGGAGTGTGTGTGGCAGTCATATGATGGTATGTCTGTATGATCCACATTAATGATTTTTGAAATGCAAAATTTAAAACCTCACCTTTCCTTTGCTCTCTTGTATTCCCACACCAGACTGTTCGACAAGTGAATAAATAGAAGCCTTTTACATTGGACCAGAATTTTCTTAGGTTCTCGCTAATGTATGATAATAGAGGTTGTTATGTACTTCTCAGATCAGTCTTTTAGTAGGCACTCATATTTCTACTAACTTTTATCTGCTGATGTTTCTGCATTCTTTTTTTAACCCAGTGCATAAAGTTTCCTTAGAATTTTTCGAATTTTGCTATTAAATTGTGGTGGATGTTTTCTATCCTTAATGCACTTTCTTGGCATTTACTTCGACAGAGTGTGATTGACAAACAGTTTAGACTGTGCATTATTCTTTTATGTCCATGATATTGGAACTAAATGATGTCCATTCATTGCCTAAGTAGGTTTGCTAAAAACTAAACTAAACTCCATTCAAACAGACCTTGGAAGGCCCAACGGTATCGACCGGCCTCTGTCATCCTTATCTCACAGGTGTCAGTGGATGTGGCTATGGAGGGGCATGTGGTCAGCACACCACTCTCCTGGTTATATGTCAGTTTACAGAGCTGCTACTTCTCAATCAAGTAGCTCCTCTGTTTGCCAAGGGCTGAGTGCACCCCGCTTGCCAACAGCGCTTGGCAGGTCGGATGGTCACCCATCCAAGTGTTAGGCCAGCCTGATGGCTCTTAACTTCGGTGATCTGATGGGAACCGATGTTACCATTGCGGCAAGGCCATGGCATAAGTGGGTTGTTAACAACTGTTTATTTGCTCAGTTGTGGGACGTTGAGGTGGACAAGAGATTCATGATAAATGCAAACTAAAACAGGGGCCAATCCCAAAGAGTACTTTTTGCGGATTCAGATTGGGACTCCATCGAGAGTTGGTGAATATTGTTTTGCCACTCTTTCAGTTGGTTACTCTCCTAGCCTTCTTGATTCATTTATTAACTTTAGTAACTATTGTCGCTGTGATATCGTGATTACTAATCCCTGTCTCTGTGCTGATACTGTCAGTAAAGTCAGGCCTGTGTGTAGCTACGAAGGTTTCAAATATTTCCACTGTGTGAGATTTGTGGAACTAGGCAGTTTTCAGAATACTTCAGAAGACACTCTGTCTATACCACCTTCAAATGTTCCATAAATGTACCAATCTATATTCTGTAAGTTAAAATGGCCTATCACTAATATTGCACCATCTGGGCACTTCACGCAGTGCAGACTTTCTTTGAATGATTCTGCAACTGTTGTCATGGAATTGAGTGGCTAGTAAAATTATCTGGTGATCAATTTGAGTTTACCTAGGCTGGTTACTCGTGCCCAGTTAATTTCGCTATTGAGCTCTATTTCAGCATCAATAGATGCAATATTTTTGTCGACTGCAATGAACATTCCTCCTCCTGGGGCTTATTCCACTTCTCATATTCTCCCTCCACTTCAGTGTTTGAGGTCCTTCATGTCACCCCTATTTCCCTGTGTCTCTTACAGAAGGCCACCCCTTGAGCTACACAAGAAAGTGTGTATGGGTAACGCATAATTCCTTGTACCTCGTGTCATGGACTGTGCGGCTGGTCCCGCCAGAGGTTCAAGTCCTCCCTCAGGCATGGGTGTGTGTATTTGTCCTTAGGATAATTTAGTGTAAGTATTGTGTGAGCTTAGGAACTGATGACCTTAGCAGTTAAGTCCCATAAGATTTCACGCACATTTGAACCTGTGACCTCAAGAATAGTGCCACAATCGTAAACTCCTTGAGTGCTGAAGCAGTATCCTCATTTTCCCCTACTGTACCTGCACAATATACTTTCCCCCGCACACTGGAAGTGTCTTGTGATTCATACAGAACAATGTAAGTTTAATAGTGAATAGTCCCAAGATTATTTGGTTCCTTACCTGTGACCATTGGTAATTGACACTTCATCACTGTATACTATGACCCCCTTCCCGAGGAGAGAACTCCAGCTTATAGGGATGTAACGATGCTCATTTGAGACAGTTTTCATATCCAGATCATTATTGTTGAACACCCATTTACAAGCTGTTTCTGTCTGCATTTCCCTTGCGACTATTACATCTTCTCTTCTCTTTGTAACATCTACTTATCCCATCATTTTTTCTCTGCAGTTTATCAACCAGCTCACGACATCTGTATGTTGATCGGCGACTACAGTTTGACCCATCCCATTTGTAGCTCCCCCCAGAACCTGTGTGAGGGTCATGTTCCTGCCATATATTTAAACAAGCTCGATATCATTCCCCTCGACGATGGTGAACCTACATTTCTTTCATGTTCTACCCATACATTGTCACTCATGGATATCTTCTTCTGCAGTGCCAAGCTTGCTGATCATGTGTAGTGGTTCGTTGTCTCAGATACACACTTGAGCAACCATTTCTCATTCATAATGCATTTGCTGACTCGCAAATCATCTGTGATTAAAACAACTTAGCAGCTTTCTAAAGCTGACTTAAGGTAATTTTCATTGGCTACATTTGACAAACAACAATTCCTCTGTAGTGACAGTCAGCTAGAGTACCTTACAAACATTACCGTCACTGCCACTGAACTTTCGACACCCAAATGTCTTCCCTCCCACAATGATCACCAGTTTCCAGGTAGAATGGGTAATTCAGAGATGTGGTCAATGTGAAAATGTACTCTTTGTGTTTAACAACATCGTGCAGTGGACAACTGTATCCATTGTAGATAAATGCATACAAAGAGCTGTTGAATTACCCAAAGTAACAAAAAAAGCACCTTGGCTCCCTTTTGGTAACTCCTTTTAACTGTTTTCCTTCCTCCTGTTGTTTGAGGTAAAGTTCATTGTGTTACTGTCACAAAGTCCCACCTTCCTATAGCCTAACTGATGGTTGGATCCTGTCGTTAGCTGCAACAACTTGATTTAGTACTTCGCAGAGATAGTAAGCACTGTCCATTACCATTGTGTTCCTACATCGGAAGCAAGAGGCGGATCCTCAGGAGGTCTCTTCCATTTCTCAAAATTGTGAGTGCTGTAAAGCTTGTTTTCACTACAAGCGAGCTGGAGCATGCTCCGTTGTAGTCTTTTGGCAACCAGATCAAAGGAACCTTGTGAGCATGGTCTTTCAAAGTGCTTAATATTTTAAAGTGCCTAAGTTACAGGTCTTTAGAAGTCCTCAGACCACACTTACTCCAACTCTGTAAGGCTATATGTGGTTATTTCTGAATTATTGTTAATACGGGCATGTATGGATCATCAAGACAAGTTTAAAGATCCAGTCACGGTGAGGGGATAAGACATGTCAAAGGTGCTTGCTTAACCAGTCACATTTCCAGCTTCTCTGGTGAGGCTGGTAGCTGCAACTATTCATCTGTTTGCAACTCCTCATGGCAGATCAAGAATATAGGTTTTTGGCTGAGACAGTCCCTCGTATTCAATTTTTTTCAGCAGCTGTCCATGTAATTGGTTTTAACAGATTGCCTTCAAGTAATGGCACTATTTGCAATTCATGCAAAAGCAGATCATTGTGCACTTGGTGTTCAAGAACAATCAGTTTTTGCACTGGCTGCTGTAGAATCCCAGTTCTCTCTCAAATTTAACATAACAAACAAAATTCACTCCTATACCATGTTTGGTCAATTGACTGACCCAAAATCTTGATGAAAGAATATGAGTGGAGATTTTTCCAGCCATTTTATTAACAGTGTTGGAAGGAGCTTCTCCTTCAAAACATCTCCAAAACCTTTTACTCTAGTGGCCTTTGGAAAACATGGAATAGGGATTATGCCATTGCTGCCCCAGTACACGGCCACCATCATTTTTCAATACTGGTCATTAACTGAAATTGTTATGGTGACAGCTATACACTTCCTCTGAGCTGACTGGGCTTTTGCTTCAGGATTTAACCACCCTGCGGGTTCGGGGGTTAGAATAGGCCTGTGGTGTTCCTGCCTGTCGTAAGAGGCGACTAAAGGGAGTCTCAAACATTTCGGCCTTTATGTGATGGTCCCCTGTCGCGTTTGACCTCCATATCACAAAATTCTTCCGAAGAGCGAGCCAATTGGGGAAGGGCGCTTTACTTGGTGCATTGTGTCCATTGTGCGTTGAAACCTTTCGCCAGATTATTCGTCATTGCATTGCAGTCCTGCCCGCTCTCCATCTCTTGGGCATGGATACGTTCCTGCGTGCATTTTCCGCCATGCAATGTGCAGTGCCACTTTCTGCACTGACTACGAACTTGGACTACTTGTCACCTAATATCCAGCATGGTAGCCAGTCCGTTGTGGTGGGATCACCATGTACCCTGTTGGTTGTCTGATGACGAGCTGCGCACCAATTTAGAGCGTTGACGTGTTCATTTCGTCCGGCGCATTCATCGGGGTCCGAAGGATAATCAGATTGCTACCAATGTGATGCCACGCCCTATAGCCCCCCCGATGTGGTGCTTTAAGTGCTGGAAGTTCGGCCATATGTCTTCCTGCTGCACTTCCAGCCTCACATGTCGAGATTGTGGAAGCCCATCACATCCCAGTACTCCGTGTGCCCCGCCTCCCATCTGTGTCAACTGCGGAGAGCATCATTCACCTTGCTCGCCAGACTGCAGGGTCTTAGAGAAGGAGCGAAAAATCATGGAATATAAGACCCTGGACCAACTGACCTATACTGAAGCTAAGAGGAAATATGAACAACTACATCCTGTGCGAATGACTTCCTCATATACTGCCGCTACGACAACCATGTTAGCCCCATCTGTTCTGCGCATTCCAGTCGGTTCACCGAGCCAAACAACTCCCTATGCCCCTTGCCTTTAGGGGGCACTATCCACCCTGTTGCTCCCGCACCACCTGCCTCCCCCCCCCCCCCCCCCCTCCCACCTTGCTGAGCTCCGACAACTTCTCAGCCTTCACCCCTTCATCTGCATTGCTCTTCAAGAAACTTGGTTTCCAGCAATGCGAACCCCCACCCTCCGTAGGTATCGGGGTTACAGTAGGAACTGGGCAGCTTATGAAAGGGCATCTGATGTCGTCTGCATCTACGTCCTTCACTCCCTTCACAGTGAGTCTGTCCCTCTACAAACACCTTTAGAGGCTGTCGCTGTTCGGGTGTGGACACCTCAGGCTGTTACTGTCTGCAGTCTGTATCTTCCACCGGATGGAGATGTCCCGCAGCATGTTCTGGCTGTGCTGATAGCCCAATTACCACCACCTTTTCTGTTACTGGGCGACTTCAACGTCCATAACCCTCAGTGGGGTGGATCAGTGGCAACAGGAGGCAGCACCATTGAGCATGTATTGGCTCAGCTCGACATTTCCCTTTTAAATGCTGGTACCTTCACACATTTCAGTGTGGCGCATGGCACTTACTCAGCCACCGACCTTTCGATCTGCAGCCCTAGCCTCTTACCGTCTGTCCAATGGAGTGTGCATGACAACTTGTGCGGTAGTGACCACTTTCCGATCTTTCTGTCACTGCCGCAGCATCCCCTCGTCTAGGCGCCCCTGCAGATGGGCTGTGAATAAGGCTGACTGGGACTTGTTCTCCTCCATTGCCACTATTGAGCCTCTTTCCACTGACACCATTGATGCGGTGGTTCACTTAGTCACCACCGGCATCGTTACTGCAGCAGAATCTGCCATTCCCTGTTCTTCTGGGTCTCCTCGGCGGTGGACTGTGCCTTGATGGTCGCCCGAGATCGCTGAGGTGATTAAAGATCGCAGCAGGTGCTCCAGCGTCACAAGCAGTATTCCTCATTAGAACACCTCGTCGCCTTTAAACGGCTCTGTGTGCGGACCTGCCGCATCATTCACCAACACAAGCATGAGGGCTGGGAACGGTATGTCTCCACCATTGGCCTCCGTACCTCTCCATCGCAGGTTTGGGCCAAGATTAGGCGCCTCTATGGCTATCGGACCCCTGTCAGTGTCCCTGCGCTCTCACTGAATGGAGCAGTTTGCACTGACGGCTCCGTGTGCGTGCCTGCCGCATCATTCACCAACACAAGCATGAGTGCTGGGAACGGTATGTCTCCACCATTGGCCTCCGTACCTCTCCATCGCAGGTTTGGGCCAAGATTAGGCGCCTCTATGGCTATCGGACCCCTGTCAGTGTCCCTGCGCTCTCACTGAATGGAGCAGTTTGCACTGACTCCAACATAATTGCAAACCGCTTAGCAGAGCATTTTGCTCTGAGTTCTGCTTCTGCAAATTACCCACTGGCCTTCCGCTCCCTGAAAGAGCGGTTGGAACGTTGGAGCCTTTCCTTTCACACGCGCCACCCTGAATCCTACATCGTTCTGTTCAGTGAGTGGGAATTCCAAATTGCCCTAGCCGCTTGCCCTGATATGGCTCCCGGGCCAGATCGCATCCACTGTCAGATGCTCAAACACCTCTCGGCGGACTGCCAGTGATGCCTCCTAGACCTTTAAAACCGTATCTGGGTCGAGGGTGAGTTCCCGTCGCAATGGCGAGAAAGCATCGTAATCCCCGTTTTGAAACCTGGCAAGAACACACTGGAGGTCGACAGCTACCGCCCCGTTAGCCTCACCAACATTCTTTGCAAGTTGCTCGAAGCCCATGGTGAGCCAGCGGTTGAGTTGTGTACTTGAGTCTCGGGGCCTTCTCAGGGTGTGTTCCGTAAGGGCCACTCTGCTGCCGATAATCTGGTGAGCCTGGAGTCTGCCATCCGTACAGCCTTTGCCCACCGTCAGCACCTCGTCGCTGTCTTTTTTGCCATGCGGAAGGCATACGATACGACATGGCGACATCACATCCTCTCTACGCTTCATGAGTGGGGTCTTCAGGGTCCGCTGCCGATTTTCATACGAAATTTTCTGTCGCATCGTACCTTCCGCGTGCAAGTTGCAGCCTCCCATAGTTCCCCTGAGTTCAGTAGAATGGGGTACCGCAGGGATCTGTCTTAAGTGTCTGCCTGTTTTTAATTGCAATTAATGGGCTCGCTGCAGCGGTGGGAACGTCCGACTCAGCTTCCTTGTATGCTGACGATTTCTGCCTCTACAATAGCTCCATTGGCATTGCAGCTGTTGAACGTCAGCTGCAGGACACTATCCACAAGGCGCATTCTTGGGCTGTAGCGCATGGCTTCCAGTTTTCGGCTGCCATGACCTGCGTTATGCATTTCTGTCGGCGACGCACTTTTCACCCTGCACCACGGCTTTATCTTGATGGCGAACGTCTTGCTGTGGTGGAGACACATCGGATTTTGGGTGTGGTTTTTGATGCCCGGTTGACTTGGCTTCCTCGTATTTGGCGGCTTAAACAGATGTGTTGGCGGCGTCTTAATGCTCTGTGTTGCTTGAGCCACACCAGCTGAGGTGCTGACCAGTCTACCCTCTTATGGCTCTACCAGGCATTAATTCAGTCCCGTCTGGATTATGGGAGCCTGGCTTACAGTTCAGCATCCCCTTCAGCGTTGTGGGTGCTGGACCCTATCCTTTACAGCGGGATCCGACTTGCCTCTGGAGCTCTCCGGACCAGCCCTGTGAACAGCATATTTGTGGAGGCAGGTGTCCCTCCGCTGCGGTTATGGCGCCAACATTTACTGGCCGCTTATGCTACACACGTTTGTAGCTTGCCTGGGCATCCTAATTATTATCTCCTGTTCCCTCAGTCTGTCGTCCATCTCCCAGAACGTCGGCCCTGGTCGGGTTGTACAATCGCAGTTCGCGTCAGAGAGCTTCTCTCCGGGCTTGGGGTTTTCCCTCTTCCACCTCTTTTCCGGGCCCCTCTGCGTACACCCCCGTGGTGTGTGCCCCACCCATGCCATCGGCTCAAATTGGCACAGGGCCCGAAGGACTCGATCCCTCCTGAGGCCTTCCACCGCCGCTTTCTTTCCATCCTAGCCACGTATCAGGGCTGTGGCGTTGTCTACACTGATGGTTCAATGGTTGCTGGTAGTGTCGGTTATGCTCTCACTCTAGGGGACTGTTACGAACAACACTCATTGCCGGCTGGCTGCAGCGTTTTCACTGCTGAACTGGTCGCCATCTTTCGCGTCCTAGAGTATATCCGCTCCTGCTCAGCTGAGTCCTTCATTCTAGTCCTAGCGAATCTTGAGCGGTTTACGAGCTATCGACCAGTGTTTCCCTCACTCTCGTCTGGTGATGGCTATCCAGGAGTCCCTCCATACTCTTGCCCATTGCGGCCGCTCTGTGGTCTTTGTGTGGACCCCTGTTCATGTCGGCATCCTGGGCAATGAACGTGTTGACATGCTGGCCAAACAGGCTGTCGGTGCACCAGCCTTATCGATTGGACTTTCGGAGAGTGACCTCAGGGCAGTTTAGCGGCAGAATGTACTTCGCACCTGGGGTGAAGAATGGCGCACCCTGCCTTCACCCAACAAACTTTGGGCCATCAAGAAGGCTATCGATGCGTGGCGCACTTCCTTGCCGGTCTCTCGCAAGGAGTCTGTTGTTCTCTTCCGGTTGCGCATTGGCCACGCCCGGATGACCCACAGCTATTTATTGCGCCGTGAGGACCCGCCTCTGTGTCGCTGCGGGTCAGCTTTGACGGTGGTCCACATCTTGTTGGACCGTCCCCTTTTAACTGCTCTCAGGCAGACGTTTGCGCTGCCTGATACGCTCCCTGCCCTTTTAACAGATGACACTGCCATGGTAGGCTTAGTTTTGCGTTTTATTCGGGCAGGGGGCTTTTATCACCTAATCTGGGTGTTTGTCATTTTTTTGTTTTGAGTCTGGCCTTTGGCCTACGATTTTAGACTGGGTTAATTTTTTTAGTGTGTTTCTAGGTGGTTGGCTTTTCCCTTTTTGACAAACTGCCTATTGGCTTCTGTCTCGGGTTCTTCGGCCGACGTTCATCTAATGATTTTTCTGACGTTTCGCCAGCACGAGTTGCTGGCATTGTCACCACCCGCAATGGAGGGTGAAGCTTTGACAATGCCAGCCACTCATGCTGGCGAAAAGTCAGAAAAATCATTAGATGAACATCGGCCGAAGAACCCAAGACAGAAGCCAATAGGCAGTTTGTCAACAAGTGGCCACGAAAGCCTTAACAATTTTGTGTTTTCCCTTTTTGTCTCTATGGTCAGCCAACCGCTGTCACGCTCTGTGTGATTTCAATTCCTTTTGTGTGGTCTCTGTCTGAGTTTTTCTTGTCCTGTGTCGTCTGTTGTCATCTCCATTGTCCTGTGTGGGTGTTTGAAATTTTGGAAAAAGCGACCGATGACCGTAGCAGTCTAGTCCCTTCAATCCCACAAACCAACCAACCAACCTTCAGGATTTAAAAACGCCATCTGTGTCTGATCCATTGTCACAGGTATTGAAAAGAAAATCATATTCATACCATCATCACATGTCAACAACATCTGACAAATTGCCGCACACGACACTTGAATTCATTTGTGACTGTTTGTGGCATCCACCTGCAGGACACTTTCTGAATTTTCAGGTCATCATGCAAGACTGTTTTCACAGATCTCACAGAAATGCCAACTGTTTTAGGCAGTAGCTTTTCATGCTCAATTGGCAATCTTCCAAACCAGCTTTATCTACTCACATGACTACGTTTACCGACTGGTGAACCCAAGGCCAAGATTGTTTAGTAGCTTCATTGTCATATGGCATACAAAGTTCTTTGAACTGTAACATCCATGAACACACGTTCTTCTTGTTCATGACACAATTATTATGTTTCTCACTCCACTGGCGATGAATTCTAGTTAGTGGCTCACCGCACGAGTAGAGAAAATGAATTGGTACTAGCTATTCTCGTAATGAAAACATTACTACTTACATATTTTATATAACATTACTGTTTATTACTCTGACCGCAGCTGCTGGAGTTTTGTATACCACACAGTCTGTCATTCATGTCACACATATAGTAAGAATCCCTTTGTACTTGAAGCAAATCTGGTTGTGTATCTGCTCCCAGCTCGAAGAAAGAACTCTGAACACTTTAAAATGTAGTTCATATGTGCTGGTCTAAACTCAGAAATCTAAGCAGGCAGAAAACATGGGCTACTCTGTGATTTTACCCAGTTGTGTTCTCAAGATATACTTACCAAATGAATTCACTATCTGTGATGCAAGAGATACAGGTGGGCAGTATTGAGGCAATTGGAGCTTATAAAGACATATTTGGCCTACAAAATTCCACATTTGCTCTAACTTCATGAGTGTACTGCTAGCAATCCGTTGCATGTATCCAGTAAAGAAAGTTGTCTAAAACATCAAGAATACGCTCCTTCAAATACAGCATCTAGGGAAGGATTTGATATTCAGCTGTGTACTAGAGTACGTGGGAATTCGGACCAGTGAATAGCCAGATGTGGCAACCAAACATGCTTGCACTGTACCTCCTGTAGCAAAGTTTAGTCTCTTCATATGTATTAACTTCACTGTTGAGGCAGAGGACCCTGTGTTGTTGGGAGGAAGGGTGGCTAGAAGTAATAGATCAGACAAGAAGTTGGACTAAACGGAGTCCACTATCCAGCAATGGCAAAGCTCCTTCCAGTCACAGAATATGAACAAAATCCTATTAACGCGCCTTACTATTGAACACAGTCCCCTAATGTGTATGCTTCTCCTCCATTGAGACAACTCACCAGTGTGCATTGCTTATGATGTACCACAGGGCAGTATGCCATATTTAGTTGTTTGTATTTTATTTTATGACAGAAGAACAGTACTGCATTTACCTGTGAATGTACCACATTTCAGGATGTGATTGCATGAGTGTAACAGGGGTTTCAAAATTTTGTGAGGTAATCTATTAGGACACAGGTTTTAGCTGATATTGAAATGATTGGTTCTATCCCATGCTATCTTTTGACTGTTATAGTATTTTGAAGAGTGTGTGTGTGTGTGTGTGTGTGTGTGTGTGTGTGTGTGTGTGTGTGTGTGTGTGTGTGTGTGTGTGAGAGAGAGAGAGAGAGAGAGAGAGAGAGAGAGAGCTGTCTTATTTTTGGATCTTTCATTGAGTATTATACTATCTTATTTTTTTATTCATGACTGAGTGGGAATGACACACTCGCACACTCCTAGATATGAACCCAAGTAGCTATAAAATGAACTTGATCAAGCCAAACATAACAGTAGTCTCTTGGTGGATAACAGTGCACAATGAGCAAACATAACAGTTGTCTCTAGTTGAGCAACTTGATGCAGGCTTAGAGTCTGTCACTGTTCACTAGAATGCACTTAGAGTGGTTGTAGGTGGCTGCAAACAGTGCTAAGATGAAGTCCCGGAAGGCAGAGAGCTTACAGATGAGGACAGAGGTGAGGTCACGAAGAGATGCAGAGGAGACGCTTGGCTAAGGCCAGGCAGTTTGATATGCGGCCTATGATGTGCTCCTCGGTCTTTGGTTGTGGGCGCAGTCGATAGTGGTGTCCTGTGAGGTTATAGCTCGGATATGATATTGGAGCTGACATCCCACAAAAGGTGCTGATGAGGCACTCAGTGACAGCCTAGCAGTTTGACATGTGGCCAACTATGTGGTCCTCAGTGTTCGGAAGCGGGAGAATGTCAATCTGGAGAGACTAGTGCGCTTGGCGAAGAGAACTCCATTTTGGGGGACAGTGGATGGTCAGTATTTGGCCACAGAGTTGACATCTGAAGAGTTGCTGGTGCACTTAGCAAAGGGAGCTCCATATTGAGGGACCTGACAGACAGCACTTGGCCATGGCGCAACTCCCAATGTGCCATCTGGCATGTATCAGCCAAGTGGTGACTTAAATAGCCAGCACTTAGACACACATGTCTGGTGGCAGTGATGTAGTAGCAGTGCCCCTGGTGTGGTGAGACTTGCATTACCGGGAAGCATAGTGACCACTGGAGACCGTAGAGAGAAGGATCCTGCATGCCTGTGTTTGCATTTGATGGTTTTCCTGTCAGTGCCAGATCCGTTTAGTAAGCTGGTGAGAAAGGCAGCTACTTGCTATACTCAGTTTTATGAAGGGTAGTTGGATGTTAGGTGCTAGCTGTACAGTACTATATCTTTCAGTATTAGTGTTATGTTAACAAATTAATAAGAAAGATTGTATTAATTTTTAAACTTACTTGCCCACCTGAAACTAAATTATGAGGCCTACCCTCCTCGAAAAACAACCGTGAGCCACAGAGAACAGCTACTGCACTTTTAGGGGCATTATACCAACTTAATGGCAAGTGGCTTAATTTTTCTCTTTCATGCCTCACTTTAAGTTTTCATCTGTCTCATCCTCACAACCTGCTGCTTTTTTTCATGGTTGATGGCTGGTTTGATACATTGAAAAAATGTAAAATGTGCTATAGAGCAAAACATTTTTACACTGAATGTTGTGTACTTTCAATGAATTCAATGAATGTCCTTTTTGCTAACATGCATGTGCGCGAAACTGCTGCAGCAATGGAAACCAGTCTAACAGCTGTTGGCAAAATGACCTGATGTGTGAACCAAATGACTCTCAAGGTAGTACAAATGTTTGAATTTTGGAAGTTTGAAGGTTTTCAGGTTCACTGAAGATTGTGGATGGGGATGGGTCTTGTAGCCCACAGTGTAGCTCTTTTACATACTTCTAATAGATTTTGTGTGTGTGTGTGGGGGGGGGGGGGGGGGGGTTCAACAGACATCTATGTGAAAACAACAAAACATACGAAAAATAGAGCAGCTCTCCATGCTTTTAACTCAAATTACACATGCTCTATCTAGACACTGTTTGTGATGCAGCAAATGTGAATTGTGCATTCATTTCATTGACACTGCTGTTGTACTTACCAGAAAGATGCAATGACAGCAGTCTGCTTTGGAACTCTGGTCACTGGGTTGCCTATCAGTAGGTACGAACTAATTCAGTGCAGCAATACACTGCAGACTGTGCATGTACTGAGACACCTGCCCACTAGTGGTGCACTCTGCAACTACATCGCAGCACGTATTATGAATCTAAATTGATAGGTGCCATTTTCTGTACATATTGTAGTTTTCACACAATCATGTTCTGAAATGGTGGCAGTACTTACGAATAACCATGTACTGTGCATGAATCTCAGTTTGTGCACATATTTTAATGATTCTTTTTGTCAGGGTTTTGTGTTGGCCATGCTAGTGCTCATAAGCGATTATTTTTCTTTCTCACTTGTAATGATAATACACAGAAAATGTAGTGTGCTGTAACTGTTCTACTCATTGATCACATGTGGAAATGCAACTCCATCCTTGTTAACAATGTTGGTTTGTTGTGTTGAAAATATTGCTGGCAGTAAAATTCAAATGCTGAGTTCATTATTAACTGTGCTCTGCAAACCGTATGTGGCATGGGCTGTCGCAAAGCACCATCCATTGAAGCCTGTTGTAGGCAATCTGGAAGAATTATTTCTAAGTATCCAGAATTCTAAACCCCTCACTTGGTCCAGATTCAGCGATGACATGGACACAATATGAAGTCACCTTATTTTCATCCCTTAATAATCTCAACACCTACTCCATTCATTTCATTTTGTCCTCCGTATATCACCAAGCCACTTTCTTGGGTGTTAGCCTTCATCTCTCTGATAGCTCATCTGCACTGACAAGCAGTCCTTTCCTCAGTATGCTTAAGGTTCTACTGAAGTTTTCACAACCAAGTTTACCATCTTGTCATAATCCAGGAACAGATCTCTCATGACATCACACACATGTAACATTATTCACACACCTACCGGCTGCCCACAGATAAGTATCCCCCTCAAAGCCACACAGGACGGGTATAATGAAACATCTTCTCCGCCAACCTTACAAGTAATTTTCATTGTGCACCCCATTTCAAAGCAATTTTCTACAACCTCAAATCCACACAATGACCTTGTTCATCTGTATGCTTTCCTGCTCCCAACCCCAATCCCTGTAGGTGCAGATCTACCCAAGTCTCAGATACAAAACAAATGCTGAACATCCACCAGTTACCAGTATAACCACATCATCACTGAAACCACTGTGTAGATTTCTATGTGGATCAGACCTCAAAGAAAACACTTCATCTGTAGGAATGGACACTACCAAAGTTTCATAAAGAACTAACTGGACCTTGCAGTTGTGAAACATAATGTGGTGTACTTTAGCAGCTACTTCACAACTCACACCGTCTGGGAACAGCTACCACCCCTCCCCATACCAAGCAGGTGTATCTGAATTGCACTGGTGTGAATTTCCTTCAACCCTTATGGTTTCAGTCTGTGATAGTCTTTGTCCTCCAGATCACTCATTTCCTTTTCCCTCTCCATTTAACTGTGTGCATGTCATGCTCATGCTCCCCAATTCTTCTCTAATACACACTAGCCCTTCTTTTATCTTCCCTTCCTTATTTCTTTCTCTTTGTCCATATTCTCCACACTTCCCTGTGTGTTATTTTCTCGGCAAAGCCTCGTTGTGCACCATATCATGCTACTTGCTTCCCTGTATGTGTGCTTGCCATATCCCCTACATGTTCCACATGAGCGTGTCCGAACTCCCTCCCTCTCCTTTGTCTCTGTGAGAAACAATCACCCCAGCCAAGATTGTCACTTGCCATACACACAAGCAGGACTTCCATGTAGGATGTAGAATACGAGGTGTGATTGGAAAGTTTTAAGAATGGATCCACTACTGCTTACTGGTTTGGCGGGCAGGTACACAGTGGGTGGGGAGTGAGTCATTGCCTTGTCCTTAAATGCCCTCTGACAGGAAACCGTGTTTCATTTATTCAGTTCATTGTGGCAGCCGGTTGAGTGCAGGTCTGTTAGTGCTTGTTGCCGGATTCTGTCGACGTGAAAATTGACATAAAAATGGAACAACGAGTTTGTGTGAAATTTTGTTTTAAAACTGGGAAATCAGCTTCTGAGACTTACGAGCTATTAAAAATAGCTTTTGGAGATAATTCTATGAGCCAGTCAAATGTTTTTGTCTGGTTCAACAAATTTAAAAATGGCCGCGAGTCATTTGAAGATGAACCAGGGTCCGGCCATCCTTCCACCTCAAAAATGAATGAAAATGTTATGAAAGTTCACGACTTAGTGCGCTCTGATCGTAGACTTCCAATTAGGGAGGTGGTTGATGAACTTACTTTAAGTTTCTCTGCAATTCAGGCAATTTTAACTGAAGATCTGAACATGTGTCAAGTGTCCACAAAATTCATTCCGAAAATGTTGTCAAGTGACCAGAGATAATACCGACTTGAAGTGTGCCAAAAACTGAATAATCGGACTAAAAATGACCCAGATTTATTAAATTGGTAATTACTGGTGACGAATCGTGGGTGTATGGGTATGATCCTGAAACCAAAGTGCAGTCTTCGGAGTGGAACACTCCAGGTTCACCACGCCCGAAGAAAGCACGATAAAGTCGGTCGAAGGTGAAGACAATGTTGATGATTTTTTTCGATTCTACTGGTATTATGCATCGTGAATTTGCCGTAGGAGGACAGACAATTAACCAGGAATACTACAAATGTGTCCTTGAGCATTTACGTGAAAAGGTGCGGAAGAAAGGGCCTGCATTGTGGAAAGGCAGGAGTTGGATGCTACACCATGACAATGCTCCGGCTCATCATGCCTTCTCCATCATTGAATTTTTGACCAAATTCAAAATACCTGTGCTTTCACAACCACCCTATCCCCTGATTTAGCCCCTGTGGACTTCTACCTGTTTCCTAAACTGAAATTTTCACTGAATGGAATCCATTTGACTCGATCGAAGACATCCAGGCAAATAAGGAGAGCGTCCTTAACACACTTCAGGGAAAAAAATTCCAGGAATGTTACAAAAGTGGAAACACCTTTGGAGTCGGTGTGTTCAGTCAGAAGGGGACTATTTTAGTATGTAAGTACCACCATTGTACAATTACAAGCCCATTCTTAAAACTTTCTAATCACACCTTGTAATTTTTAACCAGAAAGTGGTAAGCTTTTTTTTTTACATTCAACAGTTTTCGACTATCCAGTTTTCATAGTTCTGCTGGTGAAAATGTCTTCCATCCAATGCCTTATCTGGTCTGATATTTTGTAAGATTATATTTAGTTTACTAGATGCCATTTCCTGAAGTTGGTATGTAGGGTGTCGACCCAATCCCCACGGTCTAGAAATTTTTTGGTGTCATGAACAGAGCAAGCTGGGCTCGCGTATCTGTTTCATCTGAAATTGGTGTTAGCCCTGCAGAGAAGTAATTCATAGCATAAAGAGTCATCTGATGCACAAAACACATTCCATAATTTTATAACACAGTAATAGCAGCGATACCTGTCTGCAGTTTTATACATCTGCCCTCTTCAACTTCATGAAAAATGGCATGACTGGTGCCCCTGTCTAGTCACATTGGACACTACATTGCTCCACTACTTTACAATAAACAGCTGCTAGAAAGGTAGTGATTGCTTTCACATAAACAGTGGAGAATTTAACAGGTGACACATCATGTCCAGTGTTCTTCCCTTTGTTGACTGACTTAAGTTGCTTTTTAATTCCAGATTCTTTTATCTCTGTGCACATCATGAACAAGGAGTTGAAAGCACTGCTGATTAATTTTCGGTCATTAAACTTTGTGGGATGCATTACTAGAATTCAAACATATTATCATTGACAACAATTATGGCAAATTCCGTAAAGAATCTGTACATGTGCTTCATGCTTTACTGTCGGTGGTTGTTTTTGAAACATTGTTTGTATTTTAAAGTCTTCTAACTTTACTAATCTATTAATATATTGCTCCAGAATTGTGCTGCTTTGTCCACTTCCTACATGCCCACAGTACCTCAGTCCTTCCTATAGTTTGTGTGTTCGTGTGTGTGTGTGTGTGTGTGTGTGTGTGTGTGTGTGTGTGTGTGTGTGTGTGTGTGAGAGAGAGAGAGAGAGAGAATTAGCCATGGTCAGATGGAACTAATGTGAAAGCTGGCCCTACTGAAATTGAGCAGCTCTCATGAGTACTTGTTACATAATTTTAAGAGGAAACAGTAGAAATGTAATGTTTTCATACTCTCATTGTATTATCATTTGCACTTCTTCAATTTTATTTGTGGGGTCAGCAGACTGTTTCAGTTTTTGTTTAAGACACTTAAAGCTTTAATATAATGTATAATGTGTCCCTGTAGTTTCAAGGAATATAGTATGGTTGGGAGAAGTGGGTATTCAGCAGCAAAACCTTAACCAGTTTTTGTGAATGCTGGAAGATGAAAACTTTGACAATGGTTTTATATAAATGCTTAAATTTTTGGAAGTATTAAAATATGTGTGTTAATTAATTTTTTTGTGAAGCATAAGGAATTGAAAACACTGCTGATTAATTTTCAGTTATTTGAACTTTATAGGAAGAGTTGCTAGACCTTCAAACAGTTATTACCACAAAACACTTTTTGCTAGGTGAAGAACGATGGGATTGTGTTCAGATGCTGTGCATTTACTGAAATTAAACTTTGCTAGACATTGTGATATGAGCTCATAAATCACTCAGTATGAAACTGCTTGGGTTTTGGGCATGCAATAATGAGAGAATGTTCAAAAAAATATTCAGTATTAATTGACAAAATTAAGATTTAAAAAAAAAAGTTATATTGTTTCTAGCCTATGCATTACTACCGTAATTGGATAACTGTGCCATACTTAATAGAAATTTAAAAATGTGATGGAGATTTCCACTTTTACTGTGATAATGCATGTTTTAATTAAGTCACCATTTCTTTTATCAATTTCAATAGTTCTTGTAGCTTGTACCTCTTTTTCAGTCTGTTAGCAGCCAGGTGTATCTTGCTGATTTAGAAAAGCTAGGCATTAATGCAAAGGCCAAGAATTTTCTTGTATTTCAAGGGGCTGTGGAATCAATAGCAATGAAAAATCCCAAAGAGCGGACAGCACTGTTCGAGGAAATTAGTGGGTGAGTTAAAACAATCTTTCTTGTTATTTTATTCATGAGGGCTGGAGCATATCACAGCTGTTACCAGAAATGTCAGTGAGGAAGAAAACTGCAACCAGTCACAATATTTTAATGAAAAATTTAAACAATGGAAAATCTAGTATAATGGCAATACTATGAAACAGATAAATTGCTGCTCACCATATAGTGGAAATGATGAGTCGCAGACTGCAAAACAAGTAAGTTTTTGATCAAAAGACCTCCTTCTGAATTAAGAAACACATGTACACATACACATGAACGCACGAACAAACATGTTCACGAAAATGCAAAACACACACACACACACACACACACACACACACACACACACACACACACACACACACACGAGCACTTCAGTAGCCGTAGACAGTGGTCATGCATGTGTGTGTGTGTGTGTGTTTTCTAATTCAGAAGAAGGCCTTTTGACCGAAAGCTTACTTGTTTGGCAGTATTTTCGTTGTGCCTGTCTGTAACTCAGCATCTGCACTATATGGTAAGTAGCAATCTATCCTGTTCATAATATTGTCATTAATGAAAAATTTATTTCTTCAATCTTCAAACTAATTACTGGCTTTGACATAAAATTAGATGGGAGTGAGGATTTCTTGTACAAATTTCACTTTTTATCTTGGGCAAAATGTGCTTTCTATGTTGCAATTTAGAGGTCTGCATCATTGTTTTGTGACACGCTGAATTATGAGCTAGATTGGAGACATGCCTTAATATACAAAGTAAATTTTTTCTCATCATAAAATATGAAATTCATGTGAGAAATTGTCCCTGCCATCCTGAAATGAGCCTAGGCCCGAAACTAGTTAAGGAGAAATAAAATAGTGTGGGTGGTTACAGTCTTCTTCCTAACTGACATTCTTACTTCTCTCCTTTTTCAAATGTGACTTCTCATTGCCTGTCCAGACTGATGAAGACATTCTGCATCATATATATTTGCTAAAAAATGAGCTGTTGTAATTTGATGTGGAAATTCAGCTCTGGGATCAATTATTTGCATGAAGAAAGCAGTGACAGAAGTTAAATAGAATACTTGATAAACACATTGTGGGATGAAACAAGGGGCCATTCTGCAGCAGTCACAATTTTGACAAAATAGCTCATGGGTGAAGGGCCAGACGTCGATGTCCAACAGACACACTATAATGGCAAGCGACCATATTGACATCATCAGGGGTGCTATGATGGCAGTGTGGTTGCTAAGCTCAAAAACTGCACCTGTTGAATGCTGACGTCTGTCCATTCAACCATGAACTTTTTCATCATGAATTACACTGGGAGAAGCTAAAGAATAGGTCCCTATATATCCTAATTGAATGTGCCTATGGATCTTAGCAACACCTTATCATTATATGCACTTGTATTAAGGTAAATGCACTGTGTCTTCACAGTTATGTTCTAAGCCACCCACCAGTTTTGGCCGAGATATTCTGAAACAATTGTAAAAGAAAGTGGAGGTTGAATGACTGCCCTTTTGGCTGTTAGAAAATGCAAAAGAACTTGTGCATCTGTTATGTATATGTGTTTATCACATTTGTAAACATACACTAAACAACACATTAGATCAAAAATTGTCAGCTGTAGGAATCATGGATTATCTTAAGACAAACTTTTTTCTGAAAAAGATGAAGCCTCAAGGTTTATCATTCACTTTTATTTTAGTTCTGTGACAGATAACAAATTTTACAACAATGCTGACAGAAATTGTAACTATCCTTAAAGGAAAAAAAGTGTGAGCTGAGTTTTCAAACAGTTTCACATGTAATTGGCTTTTGTATGGAAAAGTCTGAAACATTATAGTGTGCACAGAAGTATGTTGCAATCAGAGCAGTACCAACTTGCTACCGAGTAGGTGGTGCAGTGGTTAGCACACCGGACTTGCATTCGGGAGGAAGACGGTTCAAACCCGCGTCTGGCCATCCTGATTTAGGTTTTCCATGATTGCCCTAAATCGCTTCAGGCAAATGCCGGGATGGTTCATTTGAAAGGGCACACCTGTCTTCCTTCCCTATCCTTCCCTAATCCGATGGGACCAATGACCTCGCTGTTTGGTACCTTCCCCCAAATCGACCCACCAACTTGTTGCTTTCCTACTTGCAGCAATACATTGTTTCATCTTCTTTGTACAAATCTTGCAAAGCAGTGTTGTTTTCTGCTTCATCTCACTTGCATGAATTTTATCAGGAAAGTGTCTTCATACAAGCCTACTGCTGATAGTTGCACTAGGTACTATTGAGACAGTGTTGTGCCTTTCTGGAAGAGTCCTTCACCAATTTCTTCAGACTGTTCCTACTCAGATATTTCTGCCAGTCGAGAATCATTCAGTTTTTCCTCTAGAGTTTCCAAAATTTCTTATTCATCCAAGAGATGGTATATTTGTAGCAGAATTGCAGAAAACATCAAAACCTTAAGGGTACACACAGAATCTCACCACAGTGCAAGCATACAATGGCTCAATAGTCATAGCAGTAGCTGTTACATTCACTTCTACTTCTATTAAAATAATGCTGTAAACTGACAACAGAGGGCAACACCTGTCAAGGAGCAGGTAGCGAGATGTCCATACATTGCTCTTGTATAAACCAGTCTCATTTTGGAATGATAGTTGGCTGGTTCATTGTGAAACATTGCAACCTGAGATATGCAGGGTTGGGCAAATAAAAGTGGCCTGGATGAGTTGATACGATTGGACATGAATGTACGCATATAACAACATCCCATGATGTGCACACCACGTGTATGCCTGCCATGTGGTCCACACCGGTTCAGAGCATAGTGCGGGCTGTGTCAGTGTGAGTGGAGCAGTGCAAAAGGGGTGATGGTACTCACAGTGGAGCAGTGGGTGCTCATTATGGAAAGTTGCATGACAACAAAGTTGTGGAAATGGTGTGGGCAGTTGATTGCTTAGAAGTTTAATGGTATAAAAGTGCCAGCTAAGTGTGCCATGCAGTGCCTAGTGTGAAAATTGCTTCAGACAGGATCTGTTTTGAACAAGCCAAAAAACATTCCAAAACATGCCTTCTCACCAGAAAATGTGGCTGCAGTTCACCAGAAAATGCTTCAGAGTCCTACCAAATCAGCCCGACGATTGTCGCAAGAGGTTGGCATATCACGTGGACCTTCACATGCAACCTACAAAATGTTAATGTTGTTCATGCATTAAAACCAGCAGATACTCTCAGCACCTCCAGTTTTGTGAGCAGTTGTTCACTGAGATAACATGAATGGCTTGCACGTGGATCTGTTCTTTATGTCTGATGAGAGGAGCTATGTCAACTCACAGAATCACAGGTACTGGGCAGCAGAGAATCCGCATATCTTCCCCGAAACACCATTGCTGGATCAGAAGGTTGGGGTTTGGGATGCAACGCCTGCACAGTATATAATTGGTCCCATCTTCTTTCATCAGACGCTGGCTTCGGCACATTACATTGCCAACATTTTGAAACCATTTGTGGCAGGATTAACTGAGGAGGAAAAGAATTACAGTTACTTCCAGCAGGATTTAACAACTGCCTGTACAGCCAGCTGTTTACACAGTCTTCATGCCTGACAGAATTGTTAGCAGTGGTCAATCTGGCCATCCAGGTCAACTGAACTGTCAGTGAGCAATTATTTTGTGTGAGGCATCCTCAAGTCTAATATGTATCGCAAAAACACTTACTGTCTTAAAGAGCTGCAACAGAACATTTCAGATGCGGCTGCAGCAATTACAGCAATCCCACTTCAATCCTCCTTGAGCAACTTGCTGACCAGAACACCCCAACAACCAAAAAGTGCCAAGAGATGAATGTGATAACTTTCGGCATCTGCAGTAGCCTGGTTAATACTGTATTCCCTTTCCTCAGCTGTGTTTCTTTGTACCCTGGAACTCTGTTCTCTGGGCCACTTTCATTTGTCTTTTGAGCACAGTTTCATGGCGTGAGTTGCACTTGAGCTTGGTCACCAAAGTGTTAATATGAAGGTAACTGAAGATGTTGGTGTGCCCTTAAAATTCTTAGTGCCACCCAAACTAAAAACCCACTGTTGGCCATTAAAATTACAACACTATGAAGATGGCTTGCAACAAATTTCAAAATGGCATGAAGTATACTACATGCATGTAATACCTGCACAAAGGAAGTTGGAGTTATGCTGCCTACATTCTCTAAGTAAGGAAAGAACTGCTGCTAATGTTGTTTGCAATCCTACGAATGCCATGTGAATACAGAATCTGTGGATTCTGGAGGGCTGTACTCAACATGATGCAGGATCTCAAGTGCCCCACACAGCTAATGCCCGAGATGACAGCTGTATTGTTCCCTTGGCCGTGCAGGGTGGTACGGCTATATCATGTACTTTGAATCAGGAAATGTGGTTATTTGCAAGCGAGAAAAGTATCCCTATGGAAAGTTTTGAGAATGTCTGGAGAACCACAGATTGTCAGCACAACCAATTTTGAGGCTTCTATTGATACACTAAAAAGAGGTGCGTCAAGAGTGGTGCGCTCAGTGACGATGTTTAACATAGGAGCTTGCATCATGCCATCATTTCAGATGATTCCCATTTCTGCATACAGCATCACAGTATTTGTTTGTGGGGGCTCAGGGAGAACGAACATCTGCAGATTTCATTTGTAATTGTCATGAGGGCCGGCATGGACTGATGGTATGGGCTGCCATTGTGTACACAATACACTAATCTCTGGTTCACTTATCCAGTTAATTGGAGAAAAGCCATTACATTTTTGATGTTTTAGGGCTGGTTACTGTGTCCTGCAATCAAGGTCTCTCAGTGAGACTCCATGTTCTCTGCACTGCACTGGACCTACATTGACACACAGTGTGTTGGGCTGATATTCTGACAAGCTCATTTACCAGATACCTCACTTACTGAAAACATTTAGTCATGGGTTACCAGGATACAGGTATGCCACCACTTGGCAGGGACTATGATTTGAGGAATTCTTTCATGGAGTTGAAACAGCATTGAATGACATATCCATATCTGATGTCCAAATTCAGTTTGACTTAAAGCCCAGTTGTGTTAGAGCCATTGTTGCTGCCTGAGATGTCAGCTCGGTGTACTAAATTTCACAATATACCAAATCACTGACAAATTGAATTATGGGCCACTGCATGCCAAATAGTCTTATTTCGGAAAAATTTTCATTATGATCATCACGGATTTTGATGAAATTTTGTGTGAACATGTGCATGTTCCCAATTAAATGGTAGAGTTTACTTGCAGAGATATTGTCATAGTGCAGCTTTCAACATTTTACCCCTGAGTTTTTGACAACTTTGAAACATAATATGTTGGGCAATATTTCCTTGGAGGAAACAAAACTAGACCATTATGTACAACTTACGCACATTCTTTGTTCAAATAATAAAAAAAAACTGTGAACAATTTTCATATAGATACTTTGATGTGAAGTCAAATGAGATGACACAGTTTCAGAGACTTTACTGGTATCATACAGATATGTTTTTATGTATACAGTCTTAAGCAGCAAGTGAAAATTTGTACGAAGGCCAGGAATCAAACGTGGGTCTCCTGCTTACTAGGCAGGTGCGTTAAGTCATTAAGCCACCAAGTCACCTTAGCACAGCAGCTCGCACAACTGGCACACCTCCCTCCTCGATCCAAATTCTCACAGCCAATTTACTTACTACTCCCCTTACACGTGAACTGAATTGCAATGCTCTCCCTGCTCTGGAATAGCTCCATGGTATCTAATGTGGGGCGGCAGTGAGAATCAGGATCAAGGAGGGAGGCATGCCAGGGTAATCCGTGCAATTGTGTGAACTGCTGTGGAAAAGGGGGCTTAGTGGCTAATGCTCCTCCCCAGTTAACAGGAGACCCAGGTTTGATTCCCAACCTTAGTACAAATTTTCACACGCTGCTTCATTCTACATACATATTATGATGTAAAGTCAGCCAAAAAATTGCTGCTTGGAAAAAATGTGAAGTTAAGTCTTTTATATCTCCAGAAGTAATTGTAGGATAAAATTGAAACTATGTGTGTAATACTTTACAGCACGAGACCTTAGAATATACAATTTAATTCTCCTACTTCTTTCCAGGAGTTTACAATTTGATGGCAAAATTGAAGATTTTTGTAAAGAAATCAGAAATGGGTATTTTTATCCCACTTTTACACAAAAGTGTTTCCTGCAACCCTTTAAAACCATTTTCATTATTTGAAACCACTTAATTTCCCCCCCCCCCCCCTCCCCTGTGCAAGCATATAATGGCATAAAAACAAAGAAAAGGTCCCTGTGCAGCAAAAATACACCCATATTCTGCTGATACTCAAATTAAATCTGGCAGTTTAGTATGTTTTACAATTATTTAGTAATGGTTGGGAAAAGTAAAAACAGAAATCCTTATCAATAGGAAGTGAATTTGGCTTAGAAAAATTCTACAAACTGTAAAGTAAGTAGTCTTTTGTTTTTATTTTAAATATCTGTAAAGTGTTCAGTTCTGTGAAATGGGAAGGGTATAAAGAATCCAGTAAAAAGGATAGCAGTCTCTTTTTTGTGCCTCTAATAATGGGAGTTAATCACACTTGATAAATTCCATTTTTTTGTTTCTATTCGAACAAACATTTTTTCCTGAACAATGAGCCCTAGGTGTTGAACCGTGCCTTGCATGATTAAAATATTTCACACAGAAGTTGTCACAAGGTACACAGTTTATAGAAAATACCATATCAATAATTAACAATTGGCTATATTTCTGTTTGCTTCATTCTTATGGAGCCTTGTTCAAACTATCTGCATTTTTATTGTTGCATAGTATAACAACTTTTGTGAAGATGATTTTTTGAATATTTTTGAATTTGTCTCTGATAAAGAAGTTGATTCATAACATTAAGTTAAGTCAGATAATTTTATCCAGCTTCCAAGGCTGTTTTAAATAAACATATGGAGGCAGTTTTCAGCTTCATCATCACTGTCTGATGAGGACTATTCGCCAAATGAAGTGGTAATTCACTAGATGAAGATTTGAACCGTAACTTATCATCAGATGGTATTTCATCTATAAAATGAACAGTCATCACCAGGAGTAAACATCTGTGTGTGAAGAAGCAAACAATGTAAAATCCATGATGGAATGTAACAATATTTTCATAATATTGTGTGTGAAGAAGAAAATTTAAAAGGCACAGAGTGCAACTGGAAATCAAATTGCAGATGCTATGGGTGTAAATCATCAAATTCTTCAAGCCAGTAAAAGTAAGCATTTTGAAAATTGTGCTGACTGCACATTTGCTGACTGTACTGAAGGGCAGGATTCAGGAATCCAATCATAAGGAACAGCTGCAAATTTGAACCACGACACCTGTAAGCAAGACAATCAGAGAATCAGAAACATCTTTTGCGCTATAGGAAAGAACAGTCAAGTGTTGGAAAGCTTAAAGCAAAGAAGCACATAGTAGCACTTCCAGAAAATCAACATGGGTGACAAATATAAGCAGAAGTCAGTAGCAGAAGCCAAATTTTTTTGAAGATTAAGAAGTCAGCAGAGAATGCCCTGGAAAAAGAATAGTATGCCAATTAGACTTTCAGACACAGACAGAAATGCCAAAAATATTGTTGCTTTACAATTCAGTGGAAACACATATACGTGTGCTACAGGAATTGAAATAGGCCAAAAATAGGGTTTTCAAAATTTTGTGAACTTACACCAAAATGATGTGTAACAGATATATCAGCTGGAATGCTGCAGTTTGTGTTTGTGCAATTTCCAGCTCTTTCGTAGAGCCTGTCACATGCAATTATTGTGTATAGGCATTGGATCCATACCACTCAGGACAAGAAGCAAATGACAGTGTCTGAATTTATTGAAAAAATAGGGGGAAAATTTTGGAGTTTGTCATGTCATCATTACTTCACCAGACATCAAAGTTTGCTTTTCAGTGCCTTTGAATGTGAACTAAAGAAAGATGAGCGTATTATTATGATGGATTTTGCCAAAAATTATTCATTTATTATTCAGAATGCAGTGCAAAGTTTCCACTGGGAAAATAGTCAAGCAACAATTCATTCAATTGTCATCTATTTTCACCAAAATCAGAATGTGGACTTGGAGTATCTGCAATGTCAGTGACTGTCTGCTACATGACATTTATAATGAACATGATATTTAGAGTGCATGGGGTTTTTTCGTATCAGAGAGCTGGTCAAATATGTAAAAACATGGTTTGCACAGATATCCTGCAGCCATTATTTCACTAATGGCTCCAACACCAAACGAAAACGTTTCAAAAATTTTATCAGTTTGTTGTAATTGTAAAAGAAATTTTAGGAATTATTTAGCTGCAAGTCATGGTAAGTCACTTTGCAATGTGACTGAAGGTACAACAAAGTGATGAGCAGTAAGTGCAGATTTGCAACTGCCAGTTAGTATGACTTCCTCTGCCAGTTAGTAGTCAGTCTAATGCCTGTAGATTGGTTTTGCATCTCCACCGAGATTTGATAACGTTAAATTCACTTTCATCAGCAAAAATGAAATTGAACAAAATAAAGCATCACAAGAAGAGAGGTTTAAACAGGGGCATATTGTAGCAGGAGTTAGAGAACATCATCACTGTTTGCCAACTGATGAAACAATAATTCAGGTCAACAGAATTTCAAGTGTTGTATTATCTTTTATGGCCATAATTAGTGAAATTAGTTGAGGAGGTATATTAACATCTGATCGCCAGCCATAGCAATATGTTGCATGCATTTATGAAAAAGGGTGGTGTGTTGGAAACACCTGCAAGACTTCCTCTGAGCAGGACGACACTTAAATAAGCTTCATGCACCCACATGGGCCAGCAAATTCATTTTATTGGCATCAAGGAGTGGCAAGCACTGAACAGCGCATTATTGCAGTTATTCCAGCGTGATAAGGGACAAAGTCTGCCCATCAGCATAGTTTTCCTCATGATATTCAGCAGCAAATTAATGAAATCTCAAAAAATTCAAGTAGCTTGGAGCAAACACAGGTGCAGGTGTCTAAGAGAGATCTCTTGTAGCTGTGGAATGGGTCACTTAAAGAAGTGTATCATCAGGCTTGGGATCCTGTGTAAAAAGTCCTCTTTATCAGGTTTGGGATCCTGTATGAAGAAACTCTCATCAGGCTTGGGATCCTGTCTCAAGAAACTCATTCGTGGCTCTTGTTGCACAACTATTTGGCATGGTCCCTATGGCGAGGGGGATGTTGGTTTCCTCACTTTGAAAGAAACTGTCAGTGGTTTGGCCACTATTGAGCATAGCAAAACATTTACAAAATTTTTCATCAGTATGCTTACGTTCCACATAAACTGCGAACTGTGTGAACACAGAATATGCTATACATCAAACCAGAAGTGAACTAGCATATCAATAGCATTTAAAAATAAAGACATTTATGCAAAATTATCATTAACATAAATATTGTGCTAGATATAAACAATGCAGTAATGAGCTAAAACTTGATAGTAGTTTGCAGGATTTGTGTTGCAGCTATTCTGCAACGGTTTTATTACCAAGATCTCCAGTCCTTTGGTAACACACAGTTAAATTTTGAAACTTGTAATTAGCTTGATTTTGTAGTTATTACAGCAGAGAAACTAGATGGTATGTCATTTTTACAACAGAACAACAACTGGCAAAAATATATCACGATGAGTGGGGACAAAGGACATTCCTTCTGTTCTTGTTTTTCTTGTTGTTCCAACTCCAGCTCACGTGCTATTCACCAGGACTTTTTATATTACATTTCCAGATAGTACTAAATAATTGTAAAACAGAATGAAAGATGTCAGATGAGCACTGGAATTTTGTTACATTTTTTTAGAGCCTTATTTGCTGACATTGCAAAACCAATATTACAGTTGACTTGTAATGTGTTCTTTCTAATGAAAATGCTTTAAAAGAGTTCACAGAAAATGCCTTTTCATAAAAGTGGGCTAAAAATGCCAGTTTTTGGCAGTTTTAAAAAATACTGAACTTTGTCCTCAACTTGTAAACTACTAAAAAGCAGTAGGGTGTCTGACACCTTATTTTGGTAAGTTATTAACACAAAGTGTCTGGTTTATTATGTAGTTACTTCTGCAGATATAAAAACCTAGAATTCACTTTCTTTTCAAGTGGCTTTTTTTTCCAACTTTGCTTGAAATTATTCTTATGGAAACTGCTCATGACACTGTCTTATTATTATTTTGTTTAAGAGACCACAAAAAGTTGTATAACATGGCATAGTTTTGTTTCTTTTAAGAAAAAATTGCCTGAGATGATATGTCTCAAATTTACCAAAAACTCGACCGTTCACTGTTGAAAGGCACACTCTGGAGTCAAATAAATGACTTTATCTCCACAAGTATTAAATAGTGATTGTAAAACTTTACCAAAGTTTACTGGGAATTTGTGTGAACATTCACACAAAATTTCATCAAAATACATGATAGTCAAGTGAGTATCTCAAAACCATTTGGCATGGAATGACCATCACATGGTTTTCTTTCTACACTGTACATCTACATTTACATACATACACACTAAGTAGCCATATAGTGCATGTTGGATGGTACATTTTACAACTGCAAGTTATTTCATATCCTTTCCTATTCACAAATTAAGTGAAGGAGAAACTGTTACCTATATAGTACCATACGAGCCCTGATTTATCTTGACCTCACTGTCTTTATGTGGGTTGTGTGTTGCAGGCAGCTGTAGGATCGTTCTGCAGTCTGTTCCAAATGCTATTTCTTCAGAGTTTCCCAATAGTTTTTTGCAAAAAAACTGCCTCAAGGCATACCCACTTCAGTCTCTGGAGCATTTCTGTAACACTTGCATGTTGATTGAATCTGCCAATAACAAATGGAGCAGCATGCATTGGAATTGCGTTGATGCCTACCTTCAATCAATCTGGTGGAAATCTCAAGCACTCTAGCAGTATTGCAGAATGGCTTGTACAGGTGTTTTGTACATGGTGTCCTTATAGATGATCTACACTTACTAGAATTTTCCCAGATTGCTGCTGACCCTGTCAGTCAGATCATTTATTTACATAGAGAACAAGAGTGGTCTTATCAATCTTCCCGGGGGCCTTCCAGATGAAACCTTTTTTTTCCCCCTTTCTGGTGGTTGCTGTCCAGGACTGGGTTCTGTAACTCAAAAAGTCTCCAGGCCACTCACGTATCTAAGGATCTATTGTCTATGCTTGGACCTTCATTTACAACCTACAGTATGGCACTGTGTTAAGTGCTTTACAGAATTCTAGGAAAATGGAATCTGCCTATTGCCCTTCTTTCCATGGTTCACAGATGTCATACAAGTAAAGTGCAAGCTGCATTTCACATGAATGATATGTTCTAAGTCTCTCTTGATTTGTGGTTAGAAGCTTTTCTCTGTCGAGAAAATTCACTGTCGAATTCTGCAGTAAACTGAGGTTAAGGATAGTGGTCTGTAATTTTGCTGGTCCATTCTTTGACCTTTCATATATATAGGGGAGTCATCTGTGCTTTCTCCCCAGACACTTGTTACTTTCTGCTGACCAAGGTAGCAACAGTAAATGCAAGCTAAGTAAAGTGCCAATGCCGAAGAGTACTACCCATAAAATGCACAATAAGTAAAAGTTTGACTTTCACACTTCTTGGTGGTATAACATTTTTAATGTCAGCAGTGTAGAACTGGTGCTGTATAAAATTGCTGGCTTTTTTCACCTGGGTCTCCTTTTTCTGGAGACTAGGGGAAATGGTTGGACCTAAAGTGTCTGGTAAGATAAATGGGTACTAGGAAAATACATGCGGGATGCCAGTGCAAGAAAACTGGACAGAATGAAAATTGAAAATGAGTTGTAAATGTAAAGATGATCTGAAAACCTGAGCACTTAAAAGTGACAGAGATTAATGGAATAAATAAAATTTTATTACCTTCTTGTAATATCGGTCTACAGCTACTATGATTTTTTTTTTAAATATCATCATTTTGCTTTCAGTTATTAGAATTTTAGTTTACAATTGCTACAATTGCAATTTTGGCATTGCCTAATGCAGTCCTGTATGTCAAAATCTTGTACTTGAAATTGACATAATGCTGAAATTGCAATAGTAAAATAAAATTATAACAGCTTCAAGCGAGATGATTAAATTCCAAACTTAAATTTTATTTTTCTTCTCTCTCTAACATTTTTCCTGCATTTTCTTACCTCAGATTTTTGATTAATTTATGGTGTTTCCACCCATCCAAGACTTGCTCACCACCTTCTCTGACTCTTCAGATTTCTGTGGGTTTCAAAGCTCATCCTTAACCAATACCTTCCTCCTTTCCGGTAATTCTTCTTTGACCTAGCATTGTGGGTGACTTGCTTTATATCTTTAGTTCAACCAGTATCTTTCCTTCCAATTATTTCCAATCTTTTGTCAGAGAAAGAAACTCTTGGTTCCTAAAAGCTTTCACAGGATTCAGCTTGCTACCACTTGGTGATTAGGTTTTCAGTACTGCTTATAATTGTTAGATAACCTGTAAAATTAAAAATAGTGTATTTAGTATGGAATCATTAATTTTGTTGTTTGAAAATTTGTGATTGTTTGCATAAACGAAAATGTAAATGTGCTTTTGTATTGTTCTGAACATATTGTGAATAGTTATGAGTGGATAAACTAGTGAAAGAAAACGATGGCAAATTCCAAATAATATGTGTAGTTGTAGAGTTGAACTACAGCAGTTGTAGAGCTGAACTACAGAATTTTCATTAAATTTGAAATTGAGATGAGTACAATTCTTCATGCTCGTTATCTTTCAAGTTAACTGTTTGTTCCACAATTTGAGAGAGAGACGAGAGACTGATATATCTTTCATGCACTTGTTTTTGTCAGTAGAGCTGCATTGTTAGCAATTTCTTTTTTCCCAAAAACAAAGCAATATCTGATTCTTGAACATTTTCACACACTACTTAGACAAAAGAAATTCAGATTCATATATCTCAGTATAATTAAGCATTGAAATTGGCGATGCTGAAATGAAGTTATGTAAAACATATTTGATAAGTAAATATATTTTATATATTGGCATGGTTGGAAAAAGCCGGTTAATTTTTCTGTGTGTGCTGTATACCTCTTACATTAGATAGTAAACTTTGATGACAGTATTTCATAGTACAGTTCTGCGATGGTGTAGTGCTTCTATCCACAATGTGACCATAATCCAGTTGCACTGCTGAGAAGTTTCTCTAATCTTTTCTTATAGTTTACAGTGTGCAGTTCTGTTATGGAGTTGTAGGATAGTTTTTACCTATCACCAGTCATGAGAATTAAAATTGTTCTCACAGGAAGGGTGGTGAGGTGTAAAACTTCATTATTTGTATGCTCCATGGTGTAAAAGCATAGCAGCAGTTTTTCGTCATGTTCAGTTTTATATCTTTGGGTACTTTCAGGTATCTATTCATATGCCAGAGTTGATACTTTTACTCAGTGGAAGAAGAATTATAGAATTATTGATCAAAGTAACAAAGTGTTATGACAGTATTGGAAATTCCTGGATGGAGCAGTATGTAAAATAAGGAAAAGGCAACCCCACACCTATAAGGGTTTGAAGTGTGGAGCACAGAAACACCTAACAGAAAGCAGCATTACACTAGCTTTCGAGCACTAGCTCTTTTTGAAACAGGAGTACACATATTCACACACACAACCACACTGAAACCCATACATACACTCCCGTGGCCACGGCAAGACCATTGATTATTGTATTGAGCATCAATAATCAGTCTTGCTGTGTGCATGGGAGTGTACATTTGGTGGTGTGAGTGGTCGAGTGTGTGGATTTGTGTTGTTCTCCTAGAAAAAATGATAGTATTTGTAAGCTAGTGTGAATGCTGTTTTTTGATGGATGTTTCTGTGTAGGTGGGTTATTGCCTTTCCATTATTTTATGTACATCAATGCATTATGTTGCAGTTGTCTCCCTATATTCTCCCTATATTGTCGTTATAGTCTAAAGTGATAGGAATCCTCAAACAAATTTCTGACAGTTCATTGATTAACTTTCATCCTGTGTAAAATGGTAATAGCTATTTTGTAAGGTAATTGAAGTGCAATGTCAACTTGGACAATTTCATAATCAGAGTTGTATAGTTTCTGTGTCATCCTTTGCTATGTGGATCTTTAGTTGTTGTGGAAATGCTTAAAGTGTTTCCATTAGTCTGGACCAGCCATGTTTTGTGCATTAAATTTTTTATTTGTACAATGTGTTCACCTTTGTTTGACAATATAACTGAGACAATACTTTTAAATTGTAGTTCTGGAGCACTTAAGGAAGAATATGAGCGTCTGAGAGCAGAAATGTTAAAGGCAGAAGAGGAAACACAGTTCACGTACCAGAAGAAAAGAGGTATTGCTGCAGAGCGTAAAGAGGCCAAACTGGAAAAGGAGGAAGCAGAGAAATATCAACGTCTGAAGGAAGATTTGGTAAGCTTGCTATTGGTTTATGTGTCAGATTTTCATTGTAAGTCGTTTTTATGAAAATAGTTTTCCGTGAAACAAATAAAAAAAAGTCAGGTGGCTCAGACTGATGAATGTCATTTAACCCAATTTCAGCAATTTGTGTGTCAGTATTGTTGCTCACTATTTCAGTTGGCTGCTCATTTGACCTCACAAGGCTGCGAACTGTGTTCCTTACATGCCCAACAAAGAAAAAAAATTTGGTTGTAACTAGTAATTGAATCTGGGAACTCCACCATACAATGGACACTCCCCATCGCACCCATCTCAGATTTAGTGGCAAAATGGCCCGATGGATGGCCTGTCAAAAACTGAACACATATCAACCATGAAAACAAGATGATGATGGTGGTTATGTGGTCATGGTGTTAGACTGCCAAGCAGGAGATCCATTTTCAAATTATATCTCCCCTGTCACAGTCTAACACCATAACCACATAACCATGACGCTGTGCCTAATCGCATGCGGTTGGTGTTGCACATCTTGAGCTGGACCTTTCACTGTTTCTATTTTGCTTCTTTTTTGCATAGTTCAGTACACCTTTTTCCTGTTTCCTTGCTTGATGTGTGTTCAGATTTTGTCGGACTATCCACTGGGCCACTTTACCACTAAATCTGAGGGGAGTGTGATGGGGAGTTTCCCTTGTTAGTAGCCTTTATGCTAGACTGTGGAGATGGTGGTGCATCTTCTTCACAGTCGATGATGAGGAATCAAAGCTTTTCACTAAATATTTTTGTTGACTTGACTGTGCTCATCCTAAATGTTTGCATTTTTAATTAACGTATCTTAACTGAGCTTAGTATCTATTAACATCAAAACACTGGCAGTTCTACCTACATTTCACTCAGTAATGTACCTGGCATTAACATTTTCCACACTAAGCCTGTACGCAATTTGTTCTCACTAGGGATGGGTCATTCACGAACTAACGGGTCCAAAGGAACAATTCATCAAAATGAACGGAACAAGTGATGAACGCATTATAAGGAATGGTCTTCCATAGTTCGCTTCGGTCATGACTTTTTACTTATAGTTCCCAGGAATGGGAAACGGCCAGTCTCGTTCCCACAATGACACATCGGCCGGTCTCGTTCCAGCCTAGGTCCCATTCCCGTCGGTCTCAGTTGCGGCTTTCTGCTTATAGTTCCCAGGAATGGGAAGCGATTGGTCTAGTTCCCGCAATGGCATGTCGGCCAGTCTCGTTCCAGCGTCTGTCCCGTTCCCATCTGTCGCGGTCTTGCTCGGCTGGACTCCTCCTTCTTCGTGTGGCCACTAGTCACAGTTCCACTGCCGACTGCTCTTAGTGAGTTCAGTGTAGAGTTGTTCATTTCTTTCTCTGTACACACCCATTCTAGATCTGTTTCAAGCCTTTTTTGAACTCTGAACTTCTGGTTATTTTCATATTCTATTCAGCGTCCAAGACTTGTAATTAAAATGTATTTTATAATTACGTAAATTACATAAAATTACGTAGTATGTAATACATACATCTTTTCAGGTAACAAAACAGCATATCAGCTTACTTCACTATTTCGATAAGCAGCAGAAGAAATACTTGTAAAAAGGCAAGATTTTTTGTTATTACACATGCAAAGGAAGTCGGCACAGCACACGCAAGTGACTATTGTCCGTCTTTTTTTTTTATGCAAGGTAAAAGAGCATGTTCATTGTTATGGAAGGCACACCGACAACCGTATGAAGTCCGCGTACCATAATCGACTGTCTGGTGTCACATTTTGTAAAGAGAATATAATAATTTCTACAATATTGTTTCAGTGGTACAGGGTGGCGCACGAAAAATCTGCCCTGTGTACTAGACTGCACATTGTGGCCTACCAATCGTCATCTATTGTTTCTAAGTTGTTGTTTGCATTAGCTTATTTGTTATTTCTTCACTGCCTAATTATTACATGTTTATCTATTCTGCTCGTAGCGGTCAACAAATCCTGCATAATTGGCGAGCAGTCTTACTCGGGGCCATTTTTTTGTGTGCCACCTTATATTGTTTCACTGCGATCAGCCACATAACGCTACAGGTGACTAACCGAGAGGTTTTGCAGAATCACAAAAATTACAAGTGTGTAAAGGTTCTGTTATAAATAAAAACTCTGTACTCCAGGGTGGAGGCAAGTGCCCCTTCTTGGCGCCTTCCACTTCAGTCACCTATGCTACTAATTTTCAGTTTTCCATAAGAACCGTATACCAAGCACAAATGAACGGTGAATTAGTAAAAATGAACGGTTCCCAAAAAAGAGTGATCACCAGTGAACTAGTTCCCAAGGACAAACGAGTTTGCCCATCTCTAGTTCTCGCAAACACAACTCTTTGGATGGAGCCCGTATGCCATACGTTGCTTTGATTCCTTCACATTTGTAATGCGAAAGTGTAATGCAAAAATGTACACTGTACATTTTGTCAATTGAACTGGTGGCAAGAGCAGTTCATTTACTTTCTAACAGAGGTCACTATGAGTCTGCAGCTTGAGCATAGGCAACACACCATCAGTTTTCACGAGCACAGTCACATAACTTCTGACTCAGGTTTAATGCACTTTGCGTCTTTGTTTTGTGTAAGGATCATGGATGTTTCTGATGGTTCTCCCAGGTCAGAGGAGGAAAAAACTGATGTGGTTATTGGTTATGAACCTTCAGACATATTTTCTGAAACTTTCAACAGTTCAGGTATGGATTTATAATACTGAAAGATATCGTTACAAAATAATATGCATGGTACTATAAAAGGAAATAGTGACTCAAATTATTTTGATATTTTTATAGTGGTTGATATGTTGACAACCAGCCCGATTTGCCAGTCTTCAATAGTGCTATTGTAGTGAATTTGAATGCTTGTCAGTATTTTTCAACAGTGAGATGATATAAAAAACAATAAAAGTTGGAACAAACAGATATGAGGGACTAAAAATTTATGAGATGAATAAGTAGTAGTCTCTGAAAAGGAAGTCTTTGTGGCAATGGTGGTCAGTAGTTCTACTCTATTACTTTGCAAATGAGTGTAGTGAAGTTGCCAAAAAGAGTGACTATTGGTCAAAGGATGCATTTATAAATACCTCACAGCTGAGCAAGGTAATGAGTAGGACAGATTTACTTCAGTTTTGTTTATGTTGCATGTGAATGACAAAATGAAATTCGTAAAACGAGATCAGGCTGGACGTGGTCCACTGCACAAAATTAGGCCCGTCTTCAATTTTTTCGACACAAAGTGTAAGAATAAGCTCAACCCACACATGAACCTCGCAATTGATGAAGGAATATGCCTCTTCAGAGGCAGAATAGGAATCAGAGCATACATGAAAAGCAAACCAAATAAATATGGAATCAAATTTTATTTACTGTGTGACTCAACAACAGGTTATGCTTTGAATTGCGATATTTACAGGGAGTATATGCCCTGGAACAACCAGGAAATCCAAGAAGAACCTGGAAATTTTTTCGTCCGGGAGAAAACGGATAAAATCCTGGGAATTTTTCACTGTCTTAATTTTGAGTTAAATTTTTGTAATTTTGACTGGTAACAACTGATACTCTAACAAAGACCTTTACATAAGCCCACTGTTGTTGTTGTTGTTGTCTTCAGTCCTGAGACTGGTTTGATGCAGCTCTCCATGCTACTCTATCCTGTGCGAGCTTCTTCATCTCCCAGTACCTACTGCAGCCTACATCCTTTTGAATCTGCTTAGTGTATTCATCCCTTGGTCTCCCTCTACGATTTTTACCCTCCACGCTGCCCTCCAATACTAAATTGGTGATCCCTCGATGTCTCAGAACATGTCCTACCAACCGATCCCTTCTTCTAGTCAAGTTGTGCCACAAGCTCCTCTTCTCCCCAATTCTATTCAATACCTCCTCATTAGTTATGTGATCTACCCATCTATCTTCAGCATTCTTCTGTAGCACCACATTTCGAAAGCTTCTATTCTCCTCTTGTCCAAACTATTTATCGTCTATGTTTCACTTCCATACATGGCCACACTCTATACAAATACTTTCAGAAACGACTTCCTGACATTTCAATCTATACTCGATGTTAACAAATCTTTCTTCTTCAGAAGTGCTTTCCTTGCCATTGCCAGTCTACATTTTATATCTTCTCTGCTTCGATCATCATCAGTTATTTTGCTTCTCAAATAGCAAAACTCCTTTACCACTTTAAGCCTCTCATTTCCAAATCTAATTCCCTCAGCATCACCCGACTTGATTCGACTACATTCCATTATCCTCGTTTTGCTTTTGTTGATGTTCATCTTATACCCTCCTTTCAAGACACTGTCCATTCCGTTCAATTGCTCTTCCAAGTCCTTTGCTGTCTCTGTCAGAATTACAAAGTCATCGGCGAACCTCAAAGTTTTTATTTCTTCTCCATGGATTTTAATACCTACTCCGAACTTTTCTTTTGTTTCCTTTACTGCTTGCTCGATATACAGATTGAATGACATTGGGGAGAGGCTACAACCCTGTCTCACTCCCTTCCCAACCACTGCTTCCCTTTCATGCCCCTCGACTCTTATAACTGTCATCTGGTTTCTGTACAAATTGTAAATAGCCTTTCGCTCCCTGTATTTTACCCCTGCCACCTTTAGAATTTGAAAGAGAGTATTCCAATCAACATTGTCAAAAGCTTTCTCTAAGTGTACAAATGCTAGATACGTAGGTTTGCCTTTCCTTAATCTTTCTTCTAAGATAAGTCGTAGGGTCAGTATTGCCTCATGTGTTCCAACATTTCTACGGAATCCAAACTGATCTTCCCCTAGGTCGGCTTCTATCAGTTTTCCATTGGTCTGAAGTCCACTACTGTAGAATAATACTGCGGCATTAAAACATATACAAGAGAGAAGCGTCAATGTTAGAATTCCAACAAACCACAGTTTGCCGACAGCAAAATGTGTCAAAGGCTTCAGGATGAAGACTATGCAATACTTCATAAGAACCGCTTTTGGTGAGTGTGATGTTAAAAAAGTTTACATTTCTAGCAGGTCGTGGGAAAATATTCTAAATGATTTTTTGAGAATCGTTACTTTCAAAGTAAATTTCCTTTTACACAAGACGAATTATGTTATGTCTGGAAATGTGTGATGAATTTCTTAAATCACAGAGTGACTGTCTCTCATTCGAAGCTTAAGACTTTGAGGACCAGTCGCTTAGAAGAATTTTGGGCCCAGAAGACAAGAAATTTATGTCATAATTTAGAATTTTACTGGTATGTTTGTGTTTGATATATCTTAAAGGATAACTCTAACAAAATAAGCGGACAATATTATATGTGAAAGCTTAGCTTTTCTTGTAGCTATATTACATGTATATTAATTTAAACCATAAACTTTCCCTATTTGTGAATCCATTCTACTTGACAGTGATGTAGCTACTGGCTGACAATTCAGGTGTCCTATGTTCTGAATATCTGCTTTCATTTGCTGGCGAGATAACATGACATGAGCTGTGATTGGCAGACAAAAGGATATTGAAAACAGGATTTCGGTGCTTCGAAAACTAATTTGCTGTGTTTGGTGGAATCCGTATTTATACTTATGTAATACAAAACTATGTAGCGTACGTGTTGCTGCACATCAAAGACCTTTCAGAACAAGTTGTTGTTTTTATATATATATATATATATATATATATATATATATATATATATATATATATATATATATATATATATATATATATATGTGTTTATATATATATGTGTTTATATATATGTGTGTTTATTTTCCTAAAGTGCATGGAAGTGGCATATAAAACCTTTACCATTCAAGGAATTGATAAGTTTTACAGTTCCGATGGATATTTTCACCCAGAAAAATGTGTGTTTTCACCCAGGAAAAAGTGCAGTTTTATCCGGGAATTCTTTTTCTTTGTCTGCATATACACCCTGTATTTACACAGGTAAAGCAAACAATATAGATAACTCTGTCTTGTCAGTAATTGTGATGTTGTGTGGAGATTATTTTGGCAAAGCACATTGCATTTGTATAGATAGGTTCTACACAAGCCCTTACGTGTTGGACTATCTGTGGCAGAATAAACCTTGGAAGTAGGCACTGTAATGAAAAACAGGAAGGGGGAAGTGATGTTTTGGAGGAAGGAATATTTACTTGCAGTAAAATGGAAATCAACCCGTGATGTGTACTGTCTTTCAACCAAACATCAAGCAACTTCAGCTTTTACTAGTACCAGTAACGAAGGAGGACAAGTAGAGAGACATAAACCAGCTGTTGTAATAGACTATAATAAGGGTAAACCTTGAGTAGACAGGGTTGACCAGTTATCAAGCTATTGTCGTTACTCTCGGGAGACACTGAATCGGTGGAAAAGATTTTCTTTCACTTATTTCTTTTAGCAGTAGTGAATAGTTGGATTGTGTACAAACAAAAAGACAACATCTCTGGTGTGCTTCATGAAGGTCTTACATAAGCAGGTAGCTTATGGCATGTTGGCCAGTCTCGTTCCAGCCTCTGTCCCGTTCCCATCTGTCTCGGTCTTGCTCAGCCGCACTCCTCCTCCTTCGTGTGGCCGCTCGTCGCAGTTCCACTGCCGACTGCTCTTAGTGAGTTCAGTGTAGAGTTGTTTGTTTCTTTCACTGTGCACACCCATTCTAGATCTGTTTCTAGCCTTTTTTGAACTCTGAACTCTAGCTTGGTGGTGTGGAAGGGCTTCAGGATTCACAAAGTGGACCATCACCAAGTTTGGCCATAGTGTTTGGGCGACACTTCCCAGAAAAGATCCCAGTTACATCATGTAAACAAAACACAGCAAGGTGCTGTAAAGTGTGTGCAGATAAAGGGAAAAAAGAAACTGGGGGAAAAAGTAAGAAAACAAACACAATGGTGTGGTAAGCAGTGTAGTGTGGGTCTCTGCATACCTGACTGTTTCAAAGAGTACCATACCCGAATAAATTATGTTGATAAAAAAACAATACTGCACTTTGTATTGAATTTTTTTGTATATACACACTTTTTTTCAATAAATGTGTTCTTTTGTAGGTGCTTATTTCTCTCAAATATTAAAAATAATGTTTTTTTTAGAAGTTTTTATAATTTTTTTTGAAAATCATTCAACTTTAGAAATTACTAGAAAAAACATCATTTACGTTCAGAAAAAATTGCATAAGAACATTAGAAAGAAGAATCAAACTTTAATGTTAATGGTTTACTATCTTTATATTTTCTTCGTGATTTTGAAAAGTGTCAGTCTGCAGCAACAAAAAAATGTCTAATCAGTGTGGAAAGTGTTAACCCTTTGACAGACATGTATGAGTTAACTCGTCATGCATCGCCACTCCCCAGGTGCTCAGCACATTGTTTAAGTGTGGCCTCTGGGTTTTCCTTACACATTATTGACATGTTTATGCGTCCCATTCCGCCAATCCTTTCACTGCTGCGCACAAGTTACTTTACTTACACATCTCCGTAAATAAAATGTTTTTAATGCTTTTCATATAACACATGCCACTTTGCATGCTATCGTTTGCAAGAAAACCTCATTTTGATATCTTGAACCATTTACAAAATGTGACAATTGTTTTGACTACATGATTCCCAATGTATGGGGCAACTGGCCACTTGATATAAAATCCAGTATCTCGAGAATGAAATAAGATAACTTTGTGCTCTCTCTCTCTCTCTCTCTCTCTCTCTCTCTCTCTCTCTCTCTTTTTAATTGATACCTTATTGACATTTCATACACAGTAAGGTATGAGCCAACACAAAGTGTTTTTACCTCTGGAAAACACTTTAAGATTTCATGCAATGCGTTACTGAATTTGATGCAGCAAATTAAGTGTGAAGAATAACAAAAATTAATTCAGTCCTTTATCAAGCGAAGGTATCAGACCGTAAGATGTGCAAAAATCAATTTTGTTCACTAAATAGTTTTCTTAAAATCGAATGATAAGCATTTCACAGCGGCCAGAATGCCATCTTTCAGCACAGGTATAAATGGAAATGTCGTGTGGCTAGGGCCTCCCGTCGGGTAGACCGTTCGTTTGGTGCAGGTCTTTCAATTTGACGCCCCTTCGGCGACCTGCGCGTTGATGGGGATGAAATGATGATGATTAGGACAACACAACACCCAGTCCCTGAGCGGAGAAAATCTCCGACCCAGCCGGGAATCGAACCCGGGCCCTTAGGATTGACAGTCTGTCACGCTGACCACTCAGCTACCGGGGTGGACTCAGCACAGGTAGCAGCATTAGACAAGCAGAATATTGACAACAGCGCTGTGCTCAATGTGGAATGCAGAGAGCACACCCATAGCAGTCTAAAGGTTGAAGCTACTAGACATTCCAAGGAGTCTTCCTAAAAGGAATTTAGAAGATGAATGGCTAAATTTGCCCACCTGTGTTAAATTTCTTGTTGCCACCAGCATAGTCACGTTCAGTATGAAGTATTTGAAATAGATAAGTACCCAATTGAAAATTGTGCAGTCTGTTGTGTTGTAAAAAAATATTAAATTAAATTAAATAATTTACATGTACATATGAGAAACATTTAAAAGGATAATACAATTGCATTATTAAAAATATTCTGTGCTTGTACAAATTTTTTAGGCTATCAGACTTCTTCTGTTATATTTAAATTGTAGATTCAGGCAGCGGACTCAAAGTACAACAGTGTGTGTCATACTTAAGAAAATCCTCCTTTCTTGGTTTATCTTCACTTCAATAAAAAATACTTAATACTGGTATCAAATTTTTTCTTATTTCGAAACATGTATTATACAAAACACTTGCAGCCCGTCATCCTCCGAATGGCACTTCTTAACAGAACTTCTATGTAGAAGAGAGTGAGAAACAAAATCGTGTATAACGAAAAATGAATGACTTTTTCCTCTCTCCCACGCCTTGCCGCGCATTCATAATTAATGTCTTTGCCAACGCTTATGGTCGATTGGTGTTTCATTTTTTTGTTTTTAATAAATTTTAACTTTACGATATTCTGGGGGTCTTTTATTATGTACCTACACACTGTTCATTTTAAGCCTCACCACATAGCGGAGATGTTGAGACGCAGATAGGTGCAACAAAAACACATGATCACTGTCCCTGGTCAGTGGTCGTGTGTGTGTGTGTGTGTGTGTGTGTGTGTGTGTGTGTGGTTTGTCTAATTTGGGAGCCCTATTTGTTTGACAGTCTTTCTGTTGTGTGCATGCACGCATGTATGTGTGCATGCAGCGGGATGCATGCACGTGCAGTTTATAAGCCATTTTTAATCTTTGACTGCAGGAACAATTTAGTACTTGTCACTTCTGTATGTCAATCCCAAGCATAAAATGTGTTCCCAATTTTTCTTGTTGGCAACATTACATGAGTAGTTTGAAATTCAACCCCACTGCTCCAACAACTCATGATTACTTGTGTGTGAATGGAACTTCATCTTCCTACAGTCTCCCTTTAAAAGAACAAGGAACAAATGTGATAATAATACTTGTGTAGCTGAAATTAGAGGCATTTACTGCACCTTTCTAGAGATAGTTACAATATTAAAAATGTATCTTTCTTTCTTCTAGCATGACAAGCAAGTAGAACTGCAATTGTTTCGCCTGTATCACAATGAAAAAGATATTGAACAGCTGGAGCAAGAGCTAGGTCGAAAGCAACACGATGTGAAGAAAGTGGAAAAACGAAAACAAAAGGCAGAGGAAGAGCTTAAAGAAAAAAAGAAGGAATGTGGTAAAATATCTCGGGAGCTAGCCAAGGTCGAGCAGAACATAAGAGAAATGGTAAGTTTTCAGTCTTTTATGTTGATGATTTTAGTTCATAGTCAGTTGCAGTTTTCTAGTTGCACTTCCTCACTTTTTCATCATGTTGTAATATTTAATAACACTTCATGTGAAATTTTTGTTTTGACTGTATGCTGTAAGAATGCTTTGTATTTACTTTTTTGATACAGATTTGTTTTGTATAGTTCCAGAATTGAGACAGTTGACTTGGGGTAGACTGCTACTCCATGTTATATCTACTGGGAAACATCACATAAGAAATAGAAACCAGAGTAAATGAATATGCATTAAATTAAAATTAGATTGTAGCAGATTAAGTAATTTATAAACAATGACTCATCATAACCAGAATCTTACGTCCAAATCTGAAACCAGGGTCATCAGTGATGTACAATGGTTATCACTGGGAGCATGTTTATCATGAACACCACTGTACAGCCAAATCAGAACAGAACAGAAACTACTCCTGAATGGAGAGTGGTGCTGTTTATACAAACATCACAAACATGAGAAATTTTGAGAACCTACCAGAAATGATAAATACCAAATGACAAATAACTGCTGGTGGTTGGGCTTGAAATGGTGACCCACTTCATGCCAGCCACTGATTCTAACTGCTACACCAGACTGAAAGGTGCACAGCTAGTGGCATTTCTCCCTCTCTTGGCGAACCCACTGTTTCAGAACTTTTCAGTGGATCTAATTCTTGTCGGTGGTCCTCTGTATGACAGTGCTGCCAGATCCCCATCTTCTGGTCATGTTGTCATATCTCCTTCACTATGATGAGCATTGAAGGTGGCCCCTCACAACGAAGTTTTCCGATCACCGAGTAGGTCTTCAGTTTCATTTAACAAGAAGCCCCATTAGTGAATTGTGCATCAGGACTGTAGTACAGGTTCATACGGACCAGGATGACATCTGCACTTTTTTCTTTGTGTTGAAGGATCATAATCCTAATGAGGCAAGCGACAAAGCATACAATATGGCCTCAAGTAGAGCTTTAGTAACTTTTCCAATAATCCCACTTTTTGCACGGGCATAAAAACCATACCAGGTCTCCCTGGCTGTATCTCACAGACTGATACTAGGCATTATAGCATTCTGTCATTCTTCTGGACATCCAAGGTCTGTATGCAAACTAGGTTACTTGCTTCTTTGATCCTGGTGATGAGTTGTTTCTTGCAGTCATCCTGAGTTTTGTGTGTTTGAGAGAGGAGCAGTGCATCCATTGTGTTTTCAGCCTTGCAACCATGGAGTAGAAAGAGCAGTATGGAGAAAGTAGTGGCTTGCTTCACAGTATTGCATAAAAATGTCATGACTTGCAGCATTGTATCCCAATTTCTCTGTTTGACATCAGTGTACATAGAGAGCATATCTGCCAGTGTCTTATTAAAGCATTCTGTGACATCATTCATCTGTGGATGGTAGGCAATTGTCATCTTTTGGGCAATGTTGCAACATGAAATTACTTTGATATTAGTCTCTAATGGAAGACCTTTCCACGATCAAAGAACATCATACAGTGTTTTGTTCTTCAAAATGATGTCCTCTACATGGATCCTTGCAATTTCCAGAGCATTAGTAACTAGTACAGCTTTGATTGTAAGATAGTGGATTAGATTTTCAGTGCAGTCTGTTATCCAATTACACATTGATTCCCACATGTCGACTTGGGTAGACATGTAATGTTTTTTCGTGATTTTTGCAGTCATTGGTACTCAATGCAGAAATGCCGTGTCCCATCCTTCTTCTTCTTCACAAAAACCACACAAGAGGATCAAGGGCATTCTTTGAAGGTTCAATGATGTCATCTTCAGGATTTATTCCACTTCCTCCTGGATTATCCGTCATTCAGGTGGCAATACACTGTACGAGTGTTGACTAATTGGTGAATGATTCCCCATGTTGATACAGTGTTTAAACATGGGCAGCGTGGCCTGTCTTTTCTCCACACCAGATTTGAAAGCATTAAAAAAGTGATGTCCAACAGATAACACTCACTGACAGTGTTCCTCGGTCAGGCAAGATCTTATTGGTAGTTCAATAGTAGCTTCTTGCATTGTGCCGTCTGTAGTGGTAGCAGCATGATTCTTTGGCAATGGCTCTGAGTGGCCCGTCTGGACTGGTTCAGCTGTCGCTATGCACATAGCTTTAGAGATGAGTTGTGGCTGCTTGTGACAAATAGTGATGGAAAGTCCTCCTTTATCACTTACAATGTGTATGATTGTCACTGGCATCTAGATTTGTTTTGTGATGCCGAGTAGCTTTTTGCAGTCAACAAAATCTTCACAGTTGGAGTATCTAGATTGACAACAGAAACTCGTCTCCTCTATGAGTGTGGAATAACAATGTCTTTAATGGCAAGCAATCTTTGTTACGTGTGGTTTGTTGAATAGCTCTGTCAGTTTGGAGCTCTGATCTTCCTCAGTCTGTGGATGCTTGTGATGGCTGCAGGAAGTCCTTTCGAGAATAACAGTGTGATGACATTCTGATGAAACAACAAATTCGGAAGGCTGTGTTCTGTCATTGATAGTTATTCTTGCAATACATGTGCCTGTCAGCTGGTTAGTGTTTCCCATACGTGACTTTCAGCACAGTCTCCTTCATATCACAGAAGATAGTCTTCTCTAGCTGCTAAAGCGTTCAACATTAAAGAAAAGGAAAGCCCTAAGTTGACTAGCATCCAGACATGTTAGCCATCGATGTTGAATCGATGAAATTTCCTCATAATTATATTGGTGATTGTTGTCCATGGACGATTGTCATTCATGGCGGCCTCACCTCCATTGATGGTTCCTGAATTTGACAACAGTGCAAGTGGTTGGTACCTCTATATCATGACAGGAATAGAAAATGTCTTTTATACTTTGTGGAGGAGTTGGTTCTACCTGTGTTGGTCAGATGCTGTGTTGTCATTTGATGTATGTGGCACAAGTCTGAGCTGATAGAGTCCATTCTTCCTTAGACATTCGACTGTTGGTCAAGATTGGTGCTCAAGTTAGACACACATCTTCAACTTTCTTCACTGCTTCCTGACATATGGGGTCAACATTCATGGCTGCTTTCTCTTGCTTAGTTGATCCAACATTTCAATCTGCCATAAAATACTGTATCTCCTCTCTTACAACCTGATGTATGAGAGAGGTGATGTCATGATGATCTTCCACAACTGCCATGGGGACCACATTCATGAGTCAAACATATGTCTTTCATTCGACTCTTTTTTTTGTCGCATTTCCTTGATGCACTGACACTTTTTGATGAATTTCTCAGTTGTTGTAACAGCCTTTGCCAGAAGAGCTTGGTACATGTCTTGTGTGATTCCTCTCATCAAGTTTGAGAGTTTTTCAGCTTCTCTCATATTCAAATTCACAATGTGGCACAGAGCCCAAACATTCTGTATGTAGGACTGTGTCATTTCCCCATGACACTGGTCCCTGTTCTTCAGTTGTTCTTCTGTCATAGGGCTTGCTGTTGATTGTCACTAGATGTTTTCTTCAGTTCGGTCTGGAATTTGTCCCAGGTAATTTCTTCTCTCCTTTGTTCTCAAACCATTGTGCCATCAAGTAAAATAATTCATTTGCCAACCACATCATATCTCTTGTTTGTGGTGACCCAGTCAAATCCTTTCAGCTATTTCATTGGGTTCTGACCAGCTTATCTGGGAAACACTGATGGATACCTATGTACAGCTAACTTATTGCTGTTTTGGAATCCATTAGTCTTCTGAATATTCAGATCGTGGAAATGACTTACTGCTTTTATACTGGTTTCTGTCCACGTAGGCGACAGATTTTACATTGTCTGAGTGGAGTCACCATGATTTAGATTAATTGAAGTACTCGGTGCCTCCACCAAGCAATGTCATGCTGCATTCACAATCAAATCAAAGTCCGAAAGCAGGGTCATCAGTGAGGTACAACACATAGCACTGAAAATGCATTAATTGCGAACACTGCAGTACAGCCAGAACAAAACTGAACTGACTACTGTGTGGAGAGGGCTGCTATTTATACAGACTTTGAATATTCCAGAATATGCAGACATTACAAACATAAGAAATTTTGAGGACATTCCAGAAATGATGATTAATAAATAATTGCTTGTGGTCTGGTTTGAACTGTTGACTTGCAGCCTGCCATTCAGCAATGCTACCCACTGCGCCACACTGCTTGGTGTACAGCTTGTGCCAATAATATTGAAGACAGATCTCTTGCAGTTTTATTTGTCAGTTAAGATCACTCAAGCATTCAGTGAAGCAATAATTATCTGTTCTACTATATAAAGATAAGTCGTTGTTCAATTTTGTTAACAATAATCTCAAAGAATTCGTGATTTATTTACTACAAATTTTTATACATTACTCAGATAAATGTTCAGTCAGAAATAGGCTACATATGTTTTAAAAATACAGGGTGAAGAAAAATTTGTGCACTCGGACTTTGCATCGTAATTCCTCACATACTTGCAATACAAAAACATCTCACACAAAATTTCATCCTGCACATATTTTGGGCAGTAAAGGTTGGCAGTCTGGCAACCCTGTGATCATGTGTACAGTAACAACCCCTGTCAGGTGGTAGTGATCCAGTTGGTGCGGTGGATAGCGTTTTGGGTTAGCACACAGGAAGCTGAGGGTTCGATTCTGGATTGAGGCTTATTTGTTTTTATTTGCTAGAAGTAGACTGCTAGGTATGCTATCTAGTCTAGTGTCTTAATCTTCATACAGATGACTACAGGGAGTCTCCTACAAAACGGTAGTTACGTACTACACAGAAATGGAAGTACAATCGTTTTCGTTGGTCAGCTTTTAAAGAAACTTTTAGTGTGTCATGGATATGAACTGTTTTGCACCACTGCATCTACTACGATCCAACTTGTTTTGTGTGTACCCTCCCTCAGTGTTCCCATGGATTAATACCAACTGTTATTCTTGCCACATTCAGGCCCATTACACTAAGTTAGGGTCTTACATCACCAGTTGGGCTAGCAACATGCTTTGCAAATGATTTTGATGGAACCATTGGGGGAGGGTACACAGAAAATAGATTTGGAATCTAGTAGATGCAGTGCCGCAAAACAATTCGCATCCAAAATGTGCCAAAGGTGTCTTTAAAAGCTGACTAGTAAAAACGATTGTACTTCCATTTCTGTATACATGGTACATAACTCCAAATGTTGTGTAGAAGACCCCCTGTAATCACTGTATGACAATTAAGATGCTAGCTACCATACCATGCGGACTAGTTTTAGTAAATAAAAACAAATAATTCTCAACCCAGAATGAAACCCCTCACCCTCTTGCATGCTAACTGAAAACACTATGCACACATACTGTATAAAGGGAAAACATTGTCAGCAAAAATCTTGAAAAGTTCTTGAATGATGTACTTCAATTTTTTATGTGATACTCTAATAACCATTAGCGTGGACATAGGATACATTTCTTTTTTAATGTAGGCACTATATTTTTTAATATAGGTGCTGTATAAATTGATTATAAAATCCGTACTACTATACAAAGGCAATTCATTGTTTACTGTTGTTACCAAAAATCTCTAAAAGTTCTTGACTGATTTACTTCAGATTTTTACATGAGAGACTAATAAATGTTTGGATGAATATGGGCTATGTATTTGTTAATGTATGTGTTAACGGATTAACTTATTATTTTTGTAGGATATGCTAATGAATATTCAGACAGACATAGGGTACATATTTTTCAGATGTGTGTGTGTGTGGGTGTGTGTGTGTGTAAAAAGAGGAAATGTTAGCAAAAATCTTGAAAAGTTCCTGATTGATGTACTTCAGATTTTTAGGTGATACTCTTAATAAACATTCATATAGACATAGGATACATATACAATATGGAAAAGTTGTCAGCAAAAATCGTGAAATTTCTTGACCTACTTATTTTAGGTTTTTTCATGATAGTCTAATAAACATTCAGAGAGCTGTATATTATTTTTAAACAACAGTGTACAAGTTTTCTGTGAAAACAAAAATGCTGTGCTATTAGACATATTATTTCTCCCATATATATTCCTTCTCTTTATATAGAATTGCAAACAGAAATTGTATACACAACTATGTACATGTTTGTTTTCTTCTTCGCATTCTGTTTTAATAGAAAACAGGAAAGTTGTACTTATGGCATATTGGCACTTATGATTAGAATACTACTACAGAATCTGAATCATGCCAGTCTTGCTATTTAGCCGATTTGCAGATTAAAGGTATGTGAAATATACCATTGAAGCTATTATTCTCAAAGATCCAGTAGCAGGAGAGGCCTCTCATATCCCATATACAGATGCTCCCAACAAGTTTAGGCATTCATTTTAAGTGACTTCAATTTTCAGTCAAGGTGTCTTTGGCAATAGCAATAAACAATGCTTAAGGTCAGAGAGAGTGGGAAGAGGAAATGTACGGAGAGGGAGGAGGGGATGGACATAAAAAGGGGGAAGGTGAAGAGGAACTTAAATGGGGAAAAGGGGGTGAAGAGAGCTAGTGGGGCAAGAAGAGATGAACAGGGGGGGTGGGGGTCGTTAGGACATTTACGTGACTCTTATTCATAATTAGCAATTGTGAAGCTTTGCCAGGTTCAGTATAAGGATATCTACATCTCATAAATACTACTGTAACCCTATTCAGGTTTACATTTTTGGTATATTGATTAAATGAAATTTAGTTGACTTTTGTTATTAAATATATTTTACAGAAAGTTCTGAGCAGTGAATGAGCATCCGAAACATGACCTTAGTAATTTAAAGTGTCTCTGTGATGCAGTGTGATTATATTTTGTACTTGGATTTAAAAAAACACATACATATATATACACTCCTGGAAATGGAAAAAAGAACACATTGACACCGGTGTGTCAGACCCACCATACTTGCTCCGGACACTGCGAGAGGGCTGTACAAGCAATGATCACATGCACGGCACAGCGGACACACCAGGAACCGCGGTGTTGGCCGTCGAATGGCGCTAGCTGCGCAGCATTTGTGCACCGCCGCCGTCAGTGTCAGCCAGTTTGCCGTGGCATACGGAGCTCCATCGCAGTCTTTAACACTGGTAGCATGCCGCGACAGCGTGGACGTGAACCGTATGTGCAGTTGACGGACTTTGAGCGAGGGCGTATAGTGGGCATGCGGGAGGCCGGGTGGACGTACCGCCGAATTGCTCAACACGTGGGGCGTGAGGTCTCCACAGTACATCGATGTTGTCGCCAGTGGTCGGCGGAAGGTGCACGTGCCCGTCGACCTGGGACCGGACCGCAGCGACGCACGGATGCACGCCAAGACCGTAGGATCCTACGCAGTGCCGTAGGGGACCGCACCACCACTTGCCAGCAAATTAGGGACACTGTTGCTCCTGGGGTATCGGCGAGGACCATTCGCAACCGTCTCCATGAAGCTGGGCTACGGTCCCGCACACCGTTAGGCCGTCTTCCGCTCACGCCCCAACATCTTGCAGCCCGCCTCCAGTGGTGTCGCGACAGGCGTGAATGGAGGGACGAATGGAGACGTGTCGTCTTCAGCGATGAGAGTCGCTTCTGCCTTGGTGCCAATGATGGCCGTATGCGTGTTTGGCGCCGTGCAGGTGAGCGCCACAATCAGGACTGCATACGACCGAGGCACACAGGGCCAACACCCGGCATCATGGTGTGGGGAGCGATCTCCTACACTGGCCGTACACCACTGGTGATCGTCGAGGGGACACTGAATAGTGCACGGTACATCCAAACCGTCATCGAACCCATCGTTCTACCATTCCTAGGCCGGCAAGGGAACTTGCTGTTCCAACAGGACAATGCACGTCCGCATTTATCCCGTGCCACCCAACGTGCTCTAGAAGGTGTAAGTCAACTACCCTGGCCAGCAAGATCTCCGGATCTGTCCCCCATTGAGCATGTTTGGGACTGGATGAAGCGTCGTCTCACGCGGTCTGCACGTCCAGCACGAACACTGGTCCAACTGAGGCGCCCGGTGGAAATGGCATGGCAAGCCGTTCCACAGGACTACATCCAGCATCTCTACGATCGTCTCCATGGGAGAATAGCAGCCTGCATTGCTGCGAAAGGTGGATATACACTGTACTAGTGCCGACATTGTGCATGCTCTGTTGCCTGTGTCTATGTGCCTGTGTTTCTGTCAGTGTGATCATGTGATGTATCTGACCCCAGGAATGTGTCAATAAAGTTTCCCCTTCCTGGGACAATGAATTCACGGTGTTCTTATTTCACCTTCCAGGAGTGTATATTTCTATGTGTAATGAACTTTTGGTTTTAACTCTCTTTAATTAAAGAACCATCTGTGAGAAATAACTGCTTTTTCTTGTTACTGTAAGTGCAGTATTCATTGTAGTTTTTCATTGTTTCATCATGTTATTTTGACCGTTGGCTATAATATTGTAAGTATATATATTTTTCCTCTGTACTGTAGGAAGTTGAGATCAACAAGAAGAGGCCGACTTTCATAAAGGCTAAAGAACGTGTTGCTCATATTCAAAAGAAACTTGAGTCAGCACGCAAATCTCTGGCTCAGGCGAAAAAAGCAGATGCAGCACATGAACAAGATATTCGTGAACTTGAGGATGAGCTTGCAGAGGTTGAAGCAAGAAAACGCGAGTATGAAGACATGGTTGCTGGAGAAAGTCAATCACAGGGAAGAGATGTACATCTTGAAGATGCACAGGTAGGCTTACCTCACCTGATGTGATATATGGATGGAGGGGGTAAAGATTGTGTATATAAATGTGGTATTTTGGGCATTTTAAACTTGTATTCCCTATTCACCACATAACTTGGCTCACATGCTCACATGTCTTTACTTCATGTGACATTTAAGAAACAAGTATTCTTCATCATGGAGGAGATGTAAGATCTGTAAAATAGTGAAATTGTTTCTTGTGCTGAAGAAAGAGAAAAGCAGTAAACAACTTGAATTCAGGTTAATTATCTCAATGAATGGTCGAGTACAGTAACATGATATCTGTATAATACCCAGTTTAAACTGTAATAGATAATGTTTTTGTACCTCATATTAGCCAGTCTTTGCTTTGGACAAACAGTAAAAGAAATTAAGGTGAAATTTTGAAAGGGATGTGAAGTTTAGAGAGAAAAAATTAATCTTCAAGGTCTGCCGGTGATGTAATTCTTTCAGAGACAGTAAAGATTTTGGAAGTGCAGCTAAACTGAATTGATAGTATCTTGAAAAGAGGTTACAAGGTGAACAACAACAACAGTAAAACAAAGGTAAATAGATTATAGTTGAATTGATTCAGGCAACATGCTGAGGGAATTAGATTAGGAAGTGAGACACCAAAAGTAGTAGATGACATTTGCTATTTGAGTAGCAGGATAACTGAAATGGTTGAAGTAGAGAGAATACAAAATACTTGACTGGTGCTAGCAAGTAAAGTGTTTCTGATAAATATTTTAACATGTACTACAAATATTAGTGTTTGTAGGTATTTTCTGTAAGTACTCGCCCGGCGTATAGCCTTGTATGGAAGTGAAACCTGGATGATATAAACAGAACATACAAGAAGCTTTTGAAATGTTGGTCCTACAGAAGAATGATGAAGATTGGATGTAGAGGCCAGGTAACTAATGAGGAAGCACTGAACAGAATAGAAATTTATTGTCTCCTAAGTTTATTGTCTCACAACATGAAATTCCACATCACAACTAAAAGAATGGATCAGTTGTAGGATACTTCGAGGCATCAAGAAACAGCTAATTTGGTAATGTTGGGTAGTGGGGGGGATGAAGGAGAGGGAGTTAAAATTGTGGGAGGTGAAAAAGGCTTCACTACATTAAACAGGTTTAAGTGGGTCTTGGACCGAAGTAGAGAAGAACATCACAATGAAGAATGCAAGAGAATGTGTGTGAAGCTGAGGACGTACTTAAGTGTATTTTATTAGTTTGAAATTAACATCCAATCTTACTATTTTTATTGTAGTACTTGGTCAGTGTGTACAGCCTTCACCTGATTGAGGTTATGGCATGTTACTTGATGTTCTGTGGAATAATAAGAATTGAGATACCTACATGATACTTTTGGATGAAGAGCGCATATTACTTTTATGGCACTGTAAAACAACTTCCTTTCTAAAAACTTCAAGTTATCCCAGATTATTATGTAATAAATACACATCAAATTGAAATAGACATAAGTATTGCTCCCTCTGCATTTAGGACTTACAAAATACACAAAGGGCATATTTTAATGAAGAAACCTGGTTAATAATCTCCTGTATCTTTTCTTTGACTATGAGAGTCTCATTTGTATGTCTACCCAAAAATTAAAAAAAAAAAAAAAAAACTCTCCTACTTAATTACTAACCTTTTGCTACATTTATGATTAATGTTGTAGTCATTGATTCACAGAAATGAATGTAGTGATTTATTGTTATGATTCTCTGTGCCTATGTACTAAAAATAGATATTTGCATTTCTTTTCTGTTATTTAGCCATGTTTGTTCTCAAGGTTTTACATTGTAATAATGATCTGGCAGATAATTTAATAAATAATGTAGGCGTGGAGCCTGAGATCTTTTATTATTTGATGTTGAGCAGGTGCAAGAGTACCACAGGCTGAAGGAGGAGGCTGGCAAGAGGTCAGCCATGTATTTACAGCAGCTCGACTCAGTAAATAGAGAACAAAAGTCAGATCAGGATCGTCTCGATAATGAATATCGTAAGAAGGCAGAAATCGAAAATCGTTTACGTCAGAAGGGACACGAGAAAGATGAAGCACAGAAGCGCATTGAAAAGCTGGCAGAACATATAAAGTAGGTATCATAACTTCTTGCCTCTTTTAGTGACGTGCTTTATATTTTAATTCTGAAATTTAAATTGCATGAAACAGAGATTGATCACAGTGGATAGATATCAGAGTACAATTCAAAAACTTTTGTAGTTCGTTCCTAGGTTTGTGCTAGGACTTTACTATCAGTTAACACTACTTTCTGCTATGCCTATACGATCTGTGTCATAATTAATATCAAAAACAGACACTTCTGAAAATTTGCAGTAATGGATGCAATAACATTCAAGTAAACATGGGTCCGGAAACAACCACTTATTGAAGAAACTCTTCCTTGTGTCAGCATTGCATTTTACTGCAGTATTGCATTTGTCTCTGCAGTGAGTTTATAGTTCTTTCAAACAACTGTTGGATCGTCTAGTAGATCTTTTAAGATTGTATGATTCATTTGCTCTAGTTTTACACCCTTACCAATGGATGTGCTGAACACATCACTTTTTAGATGACACCTGACAATAAAATTCAGAGGAATGAGGTCAGGTGATCTTGCAGACAAAGTTACAGACCTTACTGGTGTGTAAGATGTCATCTTATATCAGCAGCAAAATTTGCTGGTGCTGCATCATACACATAGCAACTTGGGTTCGTTTAAGGCCTAAGCTACATAAGCCGCTGCTTGGGACCCAGGACCACCCAAGTCCAAGATTTATATACAGTATGTATCACAATTAGTAGTGAAAACTGACATGAGTGAAAGTGTATGAGGGAAAAGGGCGATGGGAAGAGGGAGGGAGGGGGGGGGGGGGGCTATATGATACGTTGCTTGTGTGGAAAAATGTTATTGAATCAGCCCTGTTAGCACTTTCCCCAATCATGGCCCTTGGGTGAAATTTTAGTATAATTAGATGTGGCATTTACATTTCAAAAGTATTAGTTCTAACTAGGATCATAGCTTGCTGGTACGCTCTACCAGTCTGTCACCATCACCACAAAGCTCTGACTGCCAACTGTTACCATCAGCTACTGATTGAAATGTCTGTGGTGTTAAAAATGCAGCATTTTTTGATCTAGTGGATTGGAGTTTGAAAACTTCATATTTTCTTAAGCTTATGTAGCAAAGGAAGTTATCCGCTTCAGCAAGTCTGGTAAGAAATATTACCCACAAGAGCACCAAGAAGTAGTGGATGGTTTTCCCCACTGTTAAACAAAAACGTACTTTTTTTTGTTTCAGTTGTGACGCTGTCAACATGTCCAACTAATATCGTTTTTTGTTTCCTAATAATTAAAAGTGAAGTGCATAGTCATTGTACTGTGAAAGCTATGAATTTATAAGAGTCTCCAAGAGAAGGTGTGACTTGTACATTCAAATGGCTTTGACAGATCTCAAAAGATTGTAGTAGGAAAATTTTGTAACTCATTTATGCTCAGTTGATTAAATTATAGATGGCAAATTCAGTGGAGCAACCCGTCTGGAATCCCAGCTACAACACTGAATCCCATATTTGCAGATACAGTTCTTCTAAACATTTTGGGAAGGAAGTTAGTAGTAGAACAAGTTTTATGAGGATATATTTTGTATGTCTGAATGGAAATACACGTTGTGAATGTGAATGTGAAGGATTACATAAATGGCAAAATACAGTAGTTTTATCAAAACAGCACACTTTTAATATTTTGCTTGAAATGTTATCAACACTTGGAGTAGTTTTACTTTTAAGAAAATTCATTATTTTCCTGGTAGTTGCTAGAGTGAAGTCAAATTGACTGTATGATTTTAAGTGAATGGTTGTGGTGCTTATTCTCCCATATACTGCATTGATGTATAATGTAAGTTTTTCATCTTGGGTTTCACTGTTACATTAAGGAAATAATTGTTTGACATTTGTTACATGTTTGTTGTCGTGCACCATTAGGTAATTATTTTTAATAACTAGATCATCTTAACAGACATCTACATCACCCTTCTCATTCTAATCCTTATTGATCTCTTTTTGATCTCATAATATTCATTTTCCACATAAAAGGCATGACTTGGGATTTTTATAACTCTTATCTATGAAGACTGGTACCTTGTATAGTATAAAAGTAATTGCACGTCTATGCCTCTGTTGATCATTTCATATAGTTCTCTCTTAATGCAGTATGAACCTATAATGCCCTTTTTTTATCAAAGATTTCCAGGATAACCTCTTAATCTTATATTACACATTTTCTAGCGAGAAATCATAGAGAATATATGATTAACAATGACATTAGTTTTTCAGTAACAAAAACTACTCTACAAAATCATGGAGTCCTGAACCATGTACTTCAACAGGTACAATACATCACTGTTATGGTATATTAATAATTTTTACTTATGGACCGTCTGACAGCAACTGAATAAAACACAATTTTAGTGCCATACGCGACAAAAATGTAAATAAAATAGCTAACATATGTACATATTCCAGGCCACTGATGATGCCTTGCAGAAAATAAAGGCGAAACGCGTATGGCACTAAAATTGTGTTTTATTCAGTTGCTGTCAGACGGTCCATAAGTAAAAATTATTAATATACCGTAATATTACACGCAACTGAGGAAGACAGGACTATAAAAGTTGAAGATGACAATATATCACTGTCTTCATTTGCTTGCTCATACCCTCTTGTATGCTCCACCCCTGCTTGGTCCCACCCTGCCTCCCTTGGCCTCTTGTCCACTGTCCGCCCGACCCTCCGTCAGTCTCTCACCCCCTGCTCACCCAAACCCCACCAGGTCTCCCACCCCCTGCTCACCCAAACACCAACCGGTCTCCCACCCCCTGTCTACCCCAAGCCTGCTCAGTTTCTTGTCCCAACTGACACCACTTGACACTCACAGCCCCCCCCACCCCCCATCTGCACCGACCGCACTCGGTCTCTCGCCCCTTCTGCACCGACCCCACTCGGTCTCTCGCCCCGTCTGCACCGACACCGCTCGGTCTCTCACCCCCCCCCTCCCCCGTCTGAATAATTCCGCACTGTCTCTCACCTCCCCTGTCTGCATGACCCCACTGGTTCTCTCGCTTCCACACTTGGTCTCTCGCTCACCCCCACCACCCAACTCACTCACTCCCAGCCCCCTCAGCCTGACCCCCACCCCCCACAGTGGTCTTACCTTCCCCCAATCACTTTGGCTCCCACCATTGGTGTGCCCCCTCCCCATCACGCGCCACACACCCTCCCCACACCACATGTCCCTCCCCGTACCACGCACCTCTCTGTTATTTGCTCCCCTCCCCTCCCCGTGCAACCTTTAACATTCTGTACTCCCTTCTAGACATCCAGATTTAGTTTTCCAAGATTCACTTAATTGCTCCAGGCATATGCAGGGATGGCTGGATGAAAAATTGGATAGCTAATTTCATTCCCCATCTTTCTGCAATCTGAGCTTATGCTCTGGTTGAAAGGACTTGACTTAAAACTCCAAACCTTTCTTCAGTTGTGCCCCCCCCCCTCCCCACCCCGTCCAACAGGCAGGGCTACCATAACTGCCCGCCCCCATCTGGCGGACACCCCCCCCCCCCCCGTCAAATACCCCCATCTCGCGATCCTCCCTCCCATTTGGCGATCTCGCCCTCTGCTGAATACACCCCCCCCCCCCCCCCCCCCCTCGTTCTGACTAATCTCCACATGTCTGTTGAGTCCCACAATTCTGTCTGGCCAACTGCCCTCTGGTTGGTCTCCTGCTTTAAGCCACTGACCCAACTCTGTTGCCACTTGGTCACCAGCTGTCCCTCACCCACATGTTGGGCACCGCCTCTGCCATCACTTGGTTGCCTTTGCCCGCGGTCTTCTACCCCCACACATGGCCGCCTGATGTATCCCCCTCCACACATAACCCCCGCTGTCTCCCCCAAACCCTCACCCTGCATGGTCGCCCCCTCGTATGTTTTGCCCAGCATCTCCCCCAACCCCCCACATGCTTGCCCATTGCCCAACGGCTCCACCTCCCCTCATATGTGGTCGCCTGTCGCCTTATGTCTTCATCAGCACCCCTCATAGTCGCCCTGCGCCCCTCCCCTGCAAATGGCCACCTACATCACCATCCTCCTGCCTCGCAGTCACCTTCCATCTTCCAATTTGCAGTCATCCTCCCTGTCCCAACCACTCCCACTGTCGCTCTCTACCCCCACCCCCTCACCCTCCTGCCTTTGCAAATCGTTTCCCTCAAACCCTGTTGCACTCCATCTGCCCCCCCCCCCCCCCCCTCTGCAGTAGCCCGTCTGCCTCCAACCCTTCGACACTCCATCACCCTCCCTCCACTGTAGCCCCACGTCTCCACCCTCCTGTCATCTTCCTTCCTTGGTTGCTCAGTCTCTCTCCCCTTCTCCTCAGTCGCTCCCCCACCCCTCCCAACCCATCGTGATTGCCTTCTGTTTCACCCCAGCCATGGAACCCTGTGTGGCCATGTGGCCACCCCCCCCCACCCCCCTCTCTGTGTGGTCGCACACAGTCTTCCCGCCCCCACATGGGCACACGCCATTCCCCACTTAACCCGTATGGTCACATTCTGCTCCCTGCGCGGTCTCACATCGTTCCCTACCACACCCCTTCCCATGTGGCGCACTCTGGCCCTCTGCCGCCATCTCCCTCCCCCCCACCCCATGCTTGAATACTATCCTCCTGCCCACCATGCAGTTGTCTGCCAGCCCATCACCGATTTCTCCTATCCCCTTTGAAATGGTGTCACCTAATGCCCTCCCTCATTGCCATCACCCAACACCCTTCTCCCCACTATGTCGCCCACAGGACCCCCTCCCTGGGTTGCCCAACACCCTCCCCTCTCCCCTGGGTCATTCAACACTCTCCCCTCCCCTTCCCAATAGGTAGCCCAGCACCCCCACCCCCACCGGGTCGCCCAGCACATCCTCCCCCCCCCCCCCTCCCACCATGTCTCCCAGCACACCGTCCCGCCCCCTCACCCCCCACCGGGTTGCCCAACATCCTCCCTGCCACTGGGTCGCCTGTAACACCCCTTCCCCACCCATTTTGGTTGCTCTCTCTGCACCTTCATGTCCTCTCCTCCCCTTCCTAACTTCCTCCTCCTCCTCCTCTTCTTCTTCTTCTTCTTCTTCTTCTCCTCCTCCTCCTCCTCCTCCTCCTCCTCCTCCTCCTCACCTTCCCATCTCCTTATTCCTCTCACCTTTCTGTGTCTCCTACCTTTCTCCCTCTTCTGATTCCCATCTTCAGTTTGTGTGAATAAAGTCTCTCTACAATAATGTATTTGGATGGTAATTGTCAGCTGTGCTCTTGCATATGTAACATGTAAATGTCAAAATACTGGAAGACGGAGACATTGAAAGACTTGAATGTTGTCTGTTGTAGTTTGAGGAGGAACCGTAGTCAGGAGGTGTGTGCTGCCAAAAGTGATCATGAAATTTGCTTTGATCTTCAGAATATATCTGCAGTTAATACACTTACTATTCTGAAAGTCAATACAAGTTATCTCAGCTTTCATAATGAAGTATTTTGGAGGATATTGCTTAGGAAATGATTAAAGCTCAGGTAGAACATTACTGCTCTATTACCCAAGTTCCAGATTGAAAATAGAAGAGCCTGACTGTTGCTTGGTGTTGAGGATGAGGGAATGGTCAATCTTGAGAAGCCACCTGGCTCCAGAGGTTATTCCAGTACTTAGAAAGAAAGTGGATGTGTGGAGAAAATCTCAGACTTTTGTGTAACATGCTTGGAATCAATCAAGTGGTCATGGCAAAAGTCAGTTATATTCAGCAGAACACTGTAAACGATCAGAAGTATAATCTGGAATTAACATTTTGTCAGTTGAATGAAAGGATTGTCATTTAAAAATGATTTACCTTATTCTAGATACATTTTAATTGGTGGGTGATACTTTCATATATATGACTAGCACAGCATTGAAATGATCCATAATGTGACTTCTAGTTCAGGTTCTTATCGACAAAAACACCAAAGAATTTAGAATAGTATTTCATTTATTGCTTGTAATGGCCATGTGCAGCACAGAATTCAGTGACATTCCAATTGCAGAGAACCAGTTGTTAATTTTGAAGGAAATAAGATTTACATTTTCAGATGTTGATGTTACTCCACAAGACTTTATTTACAGTATCAGCGAAGAAAACTAGGTATTATTCTTGGATGTGTGATTAAAGATTAGTTATTTGTGTATAACAAGAACAAGAGCGGACACCTTGTTAATTATTGTGATACACCTGTACTGATTAATCACCATTCTGTGATGCTTTTCTGTTGTGTTTACTTGCTAGGTTTTCTAATGCAACACTCTGATCCTTTTAGTTCAACAAAAAGTTACCTACAAAATCTCAAATACCATTACTATTTGAGCTTCTCTAGTAGAATTGTATGAACTGCACAATCAAATGCTTTTGACAACTGACAAGCCACAGAAAATGCCAGTTGACCATATTTTGTCATTTGAGTTTTATATAGTCTGATTTGTGAATTGCAAAATAACACGTTCTGTGGAGAGGCCCTTTTGAAACTACATTAAAAGGAATAATTTTCCCAAGTTGTGGGAGCATTGAGAATATATAGCTAACTATTGAATGAATTAAAATACTTCTGAACATATATCACAAACCAATTTTCTAAAATATAAAATTAATTTCTACTGGCTGGTTATAAAATGAACTAAATTTTCAGTTATCAGTTGTTGCTTCATAATATACTCCAATAATTCATTTTCAAATCTGCCAAAAATTTATTGCTCATTATGTTAATGCCATCTTGTCTTTTAATGTGGCAGGACTAGTGGACAGGCACCCCCCCCCCCCCCTCCACCCTACACTCGTTTCCACCCCACCCCCCCCCACCCCACCCCACACCACACCACACCACACCACACCACACCCTCTCTCTCTCTCTCTCTCTCTCTCTCTCTCTCTCTCTCTCTCTCTCTCACACACACACACACACACACACACACACAAAAACTGTGACCAGGTAAGCCTGCCTGCCCCTATAGGAAGCGATAAGCTCCAGGTCTGTCTAAAGTGCACATTTCTATAGGCATTGGCAACAGTTTTTGTCAATGTGGTGACAGGGTACTTCCTAGTGATGATTTCATGGATTAACACAAACTTAGCTATCGTGCTTCGACCTTGGAAAGCCCAGCAACAGTCTTTCTGTGAATGAGAAATGAATTCGCATGTGTGTGTGTGTTCTTTGTATTGTTACTTGGCTTAAGACAAATTATGACATATGTAATTTACTATGAGAGACTTACATAATCATTAGTAAATAATGATTACGGTATTAATTTTAAGTATGTTTAAAGAAACTATTCTCATTATGATGATAATATTTCTTATTGTTTCGAAAAGAACGAGTGAATCAGCATTAGAAGATCAGCGCCGTCTGCGTGAGGATCTACAGTCTGATGTTGGCACTTCAAAGGAGCGTGTGCAAGAACTACAGAAGGAGCTAGAAAGTGTAGTGGAACAACTCGGAGATGCTCGTGTGGACAAACACGAGGATTCGCGTCGTAAGAAAAAGCAGGAAATTGTTGAGAATTTCAAACGACTATATCCAGGAGTTGTAAGTTCCAATATTTTCTGCTTTAAGTTGTAGAGGCAGTTTAATGCTATTTGTTTTCCCAGATAAGTTAAGTGACATCTCATTTTTCAGAATAAATGAAAGATTGCTAAGTTCCTTTTTTTCTTATAACACTATTACAATGTTAATGTGAACACTCCAGATGTAAGCCAGAATGGAAACAATTCATGTAACAGATACATGGTGAGTTATTTAAAAGTATTAATTAGTAAGAACATCAAGGTTCAATATACCATTGAGTACCAAATGAAAATACTGAAATATGAATTAAATTTTGTTGTTTTGTGTGCCTTCTTATAGTCATTGAAGTAAGGGTGCAGACTATCTGTATGTTCTGTTACAAAACTGGAATGTTGTCACCTCTTCTAACATTTTTTGGACGACAAGAGACAGTGTGGTATTGGGTTGCAAGGTACACATGTCTCTCAATTCAGTTTACTTGCACGTTGTGTGTAGCCGATCCTCTGCTCTGGGTAATCAGCTACGTCGATCTCCCAATAGCTTCTTCTCCGAAGAATATAGCTCGTTAAAGGAATTTATTAAAATACTCCTCTATCCTTGAAATAATTTTGGTACTTGTAAAATACTTTTCAGTCCAATCACTATATATTTTCAACTTTCACAGACAATAACTTCTGCAAGCTAACTTATTCCTTAAACATTAGACTCATTTACGCATATTCAAATAGCATACATGTGTCTTTCTTTGTTCATAGCCAAGACTTGAAGTAATTCAAACGTATCTAGTCTTAAATGAGTCCAATACTTGAATGAACATAGAAATCTATATTCAATTGTTCATTAGTCTTTTTACAGTCCATAGAGACACTAAAGAGCACAGAATACTACATAAAATTTCCTTGTTCTTCTCGAGCCCTACATGGAGACTCTGTGGACCGTACAACAGGTACTTGTCTGCCGCCGGTCGGTTGCTGGGTCTCTCTCTCTCTCTCTCTCTCTCTCTCTCTCTCTCTCTCTCTCTCTCTCTCTTTTTTACATACAAATAGGCAATGCACAGTAGGGCTTATTTGTTTCTCCCACTCAGCTCTAAATTTCGGGTGTTCGAAACAGTGGAAGGCCGAGTGGTTCCAGAATTTACTCCGAAATCCTCGAAGCATTACATATCCCCCCCCCCCCCCCTTTAAATCGAGCACATGGTATTTTATACAATCATTATACACTCCTGGAAATTGAAATAAGAACACCGTGAATTCATTGTCCCAGGAAGGGGAAACTTTATTGACACATTCCTGGGGTCAGATACATCACATGATCACAATGACAGAACCACAGGCACATAGACACAGGCAACAGAGCATGCACAATGTCGGCACTAGTACAGTGTATATCCACCTTTCGCAGCAATGCAGGCTGCTATTCTCCCATGGAGACGATCGTAGAGATGCTGGATGTAGTCCTGTGGAACGGCTTGCCATGCCATTTCCACCTGGCGCCTCAGTTGGACCAGCGTTCGTGCTGGACGTGCAGACCACGTGAGACGACGCTTCATCCAGTCCCAAACATGCTCAATGGGGGACAGATCCGGAGATCTTGCTGGCCAGGGTAGTTGACTTACACCTTCTAGAGCACGTTGGGTGGCACGGGATACATGCGGACGTGCATTGTCCTGTTGGAACAGCAAGTTCCCTTGCCGGTCTAGGAATGGTAGAACGATGGGTTTAATGACGGTTTGGGTGTACCGTGCACTATTCAGTGTCCCCTCGACGATCACCAGTGGTGTACGGCCAGTGTAGGAGATCGCTCCCCACACCATGATGCCGGGTGTTGGCCCTGTGTGCCTCGGTCGTATGCAGTCCTGATTGTGGCGCTCACCTGCACGGCGCCAAACACGCATACGACCATCATTGGCACCAAGGCAGAAGCGACTCTCATCGCTGAAGACGATACGTCTCCATTCGTCCCTCCATTCATGCCTGTCGCGACACCACTGGAGGTGGGCTGCACGATGTTGGGGCGTGAGCGGAAGACGGCCTAACGGTGTGCGGGACCGTAGCCCAGCTTCATGGAGACGGTTGCGAATGGTCCTCGCCAATACCCCAGGAGCAACAGTGTCCCTAATTTGCTGGCAAGTGGTGGTGCGGTCCCCTACGGCACTGCGTAGGATCCTACGGTCTTGGCGTGCATCTGTGCATCGCTGCGGTCCGGTCCCAGGTCGACGGGCACGTGCACCTTCGGCCGACCACTGGCGACAACATCGATGTACTGTGGAGACCTCACGCCCCATGTGTTGAGCAATTCAGTGGTACGTCCACCCGGCCTCCCGCATGCCCACTATACGCCCTCGCTCAAAGTCCGTCAACTGCACATACGGTTCACGTCCACGCTGTCGCGGCATGCTACCAGTGTTAAAGACTGCGATGGAGCTCCGTATGCCACGGCAAACTGGCTGACACTGATGGCGGCGGTGCACAAATGCTGCGCAGCTAGCGCCATTTGACGGCCAACACCGCGGTTCCTGGTGTGTTCGCTGTGCCGTGCGTGTGATCATTGCTTGTACAGCCCTCTCGCAGTGTCCGGAGCAAGTATGGTGGGTCTGACACACCGGTGTCAATGTGTTCTTTTTTCCATTTCCAGGAGTGTATAAATTTATATCACAGACAATTCTAGCAATTACACTCCATCATAGATCTTTATACTCATTTAGAATAAACTCTAGCTAATCTTTCATATATTCTACTCTCACTCAATTTTGACATCAACCCCGAATATTCCATCGTGATCTGGTAAGTTTTTCTAATATTCAGAATTCATTAGGACTCTGTCTCAATTTCCAATAGCAAACTCCAGGTGTTCCTGACACTTGTGTACTTTATTCTAATTCTTTGCACTGCTTCTTTAGTATGCAATGGTCTTATTATTTATAAACTTTTAATCCAGAGGAACTCAAGGCAAAATAAAAGTGTTCCTATTGACACTCGTAAAACATAATAATGATAGTGAAATATAGAATTCAAACTTACCAGAATAATTTCTACAAAATTTTGTGACTTTTGTCACAATACTGCCCTTTCCCCCTCTATAAACAGTATCTATACCTCACATACGGGTTGATCCTATATTCCTATGGTACAGGTCAATCCCCTTCTTGGTGCCCCTGTCCGTACAGTATAGGTCAGCCTTTCTTAGGTCTGCCTATCTGTCCTTTTCATCCAATACACACTGGGTGCACCCCCCCAATCCTTCTTGAGTAAGCCTTATGGTTCATTGCCCTAGTATACGCCTTTCTGTACACTATAATTAAATATTACCTGGTAAAATGAAAGTCTACTTCACACTCACTTTTTCATACTTCTCTTTTATACCCTAGAGTCCTCCATTACTCATCCATTCTACTTTTCCAGTTTCTACTTCATGCCTACATACATTATTCAATATATAAGATGCTTACTTAGGTTATAAGAGTACCACTATCCTACAACTCATCAGAATATTTGTTAGACTGGTCTCTCTGGCTTACGTTCTCTTTCCTTATTCACGCTTCCTACTTAGGTATACTCGATGTAAAATTGTCAGAGTTTTTATATCCTTATGTACCTATGCGATATAGAATCGTCATTGTTCTTATACGTATATTTCCTATATATACATATTAATAAATATCTACATGATAGTTTTTCCAAGTAACTAGGTGATTTAGAACTGTCACAATAATCAACCATAAGTGCATATTTCTCTATCCCTCTACAACACTTGATGGCCCTCACATCCTTTTAATTTGTACTTCCATTGTTTGTGTCTTCGTATTGTTGTGTGTGTATGTGGAAGTGTGTGTGTGTGTAGCCTGATTCTTCAGCCTACTTATATGAAATAAGTTCTAGGTTATTGGAAACCACAGAAAATAAGGAGAACTTCAGCAATATAAGTGTATGCATATGGAAAGAGGGAAAGATAGACCAGTACTCAGATGAGAAGTAAGAAAGGAAAAAAGTAGAAATGGTTGCTAAGATCAAAGAAGAGAAAGAAGATAGCCCCAAAGACAGGAAAACCTTCCCATCCCCCTTCCCCAGGATCCCTACTTCTCCGGTACTTGAGTGAGAAGCAAGAGGAGGTATGATGTTAAACGTCTCCTACAGAACGGACATTCTCACCTTCACCTTTGAAATCCCCGAAGAAAAATCTCAGCAACCCCTATGGAATGTCAAATCAGTCACATTTGTCTGCGAGGGTTGTCTGAAAGGTGTGGTGTGGTGTGTCTAGTCTTAGTCATGCTTGTACTTACACTACCCCTTCCAAAACCAGTACTAACCCTCCCATCCACTTCACGTCTCATAAAAGGTATAAAATGTTCTATAAAAATAGAAAATTATACACTACGATAACATAAGTTGTTTAGTCATTCAGTTTATACATACTTTATCAAAAAACAAAGATGATGTGACCTACCAAACGAAAGCGCTGGCAGGTCGAAAGACACACAAACACACACACAAAATTCAAGCTTTCGCAACAAACTGTTGCCTCATCAGGAAAGAGGGAAGGAGAGGGAAAGACGAAAGGATGTGGGTTTTAAGGGAGAGGGTAAGGAGTCATTACAATCCCGGGAGCGGAAAGACTTACCTTAGGGGGAAAAAAGGACGGGTATACACTCGCGCGCGCACACACACACATATCCATCCACACATATACAGACACAAGCAGACATATTTAAAGACCAATGTCTGCTTGTGTCTTTCCCTCTCCTTCCCTCTTTCCTGATGAGGCAACAGTTTGTTGCGAAAGCTTGAATTTTGTGTGTATGTTTGTGTTTGTTTGTGTGTCTTTCGACCTGCCAGCGCTTTCGTTTGGTAAGTCACATCATCTTTGTTTTTTGATAAAAGTTTATACATACTTTTATACACACATAAAATCCTCTATTCAGTTTATGTCGTCTCGATCTCACTTGGTTTAAATAGTACCATCATGTTATACTTTTCACTAATATAACATTCTATTCATTTCACTACATGTCTGGAGATCACTGTTCATCCGTGATTCTCTTAAATTGGTCTCTATCTTGTAGTCATATCCGGTTTCCTACGTACTAAAATTATAGGATAGTTTAAGAATTCAAGAATAGATTACAGAAGGGAATTCAATGCAGGAAACATAGGACAGAAGAAACACCAAAAACAACTAGGGATCCGATGGTCGTCACTCCGCCCGTAACACAGAATGTTAACGTCCCTAGGAGACAAATGTGACTCCACACGAATCCCATGGATCTGACATTAACCTCACTCGATTACTTACAGACCAATACTTCTCGTTAAATTTAGTGTGAAAGCCTCCCCACAACAAAACAATTACCACTTTACTGTGAAACACAACATTAGGTAAAGTTATTCTGTTTTCTACTTTGTCATGGACAAGTTTGAATTCTTCGCACAAGTCGTCTATAACCTTGCTTGCATCATTAAGTTTGAAAAAAGCAACCGTCAGAATGTTTCTGGAAATTATACTCTCAGTAACTTCTCGATCTTTAATTTGTTCATATGGTTCTGCCAAACTACTTACATTTATAATGTCAAAGTTGACTATTTTTCCTTTAAAACTCTGTCTTATATTATCTACTTGTGAACTGACAACTTGTGTACTGACACCTGTAATTTGCGATTGAACTATTGGTAATAATTTGTCCTGTTTCTCAACACTCTCCTTTAAGGCGTATAATCTATATTTTACAGTATCAAACGTAACATTACAGAAGGTTTGAAATGATCCTAGTTTTTTGCTCAGTTCTGTTTCTACATTATTACATTTATCTTCAATATCAAATTCTAGTTTCTTTGCCAAATTCAGAAATTGGTCACTCTGTGTCTGACTGAAGTCAATGAACAGCTGATTGACTTGACTACTTAAAGAGCTAGTTAATTCCCCTTTCAAATCTATCTTAAAATTTTCCACTTTAGTGGTTAAAATATCAAATTCAGTCTTCAAATTTCCCATACCTTCACGCAACTGGCTAAATTCCTACTTGTGCACTTAACAATCCTAAAGTCTTTTCTGAACATCCACTTTATTATTTACTTGAATATTCACTATGTCTATTTCATTACTTAAAGTAGCACTCTGTGCATCTAGCTTTTCACTTAAAGTTACACTTTGTACTTCTAGTTTTTCACTTAAATTCGCACTCAATTCATCTCTCAAGGGAGCATTTTGAGCATTAAAATTTTTACGTAGATTAGTAATTTGAGCATTTGACTCTGTTCTTACTGTGTCTACCTTTAGACTTAGTTCTTTGATTAAATTTGTTACTGCAGTGCAGTCTAGTGTTTCCTTATTCGCTGTCATAGCCATGGCTGGTTCTGCTACTTGCTGTTCGTGATGTATAACTTTGTTTTAGACCTAGTAATCATCTAAAAGAAAATTCACCACTGAGTACAATAACTGCACTAACAGTTTATCATTCACCAGTTCCTTCAACTTAACCAAACAATTAAAAAACACACACACACAGACACACACACACACACACACACAGAGAGAGAGAGAGAGAATGTCACTGACCTATTATTGATATCAATGTGTCCAGGCAGTAGCAGCATCAGCTGGCGAGGAATGTCTGGCAGTCAGACACATGCACAGTGCACGTAGTATTGGTGAGATTGCTGTCCGTGTGTAGAATGGGTAGGCACATGATCTGTCTGAGTTTGACCGAGGGCAAAGTGTGATGGTCTAGAGGCTTGACACGAGCATTTCAGAAACTTCATGACTTGTCGGTCGTTTGAGGAGTGCTGTGGTGAGTATCTTCACCATGTGGCGAGACCAAGGTGAAACCATGTCCAGGTGTCATGGGGTTGGGCGCGACCCTCCTCATTACAGATGTCAGACGTTGTAGGCTGGGTAGACTGGTAAAACAAGACAAGTGGCGAACTGCGACAGAACTAACATCAGATTTTAGTACTGAGCAGAGTACAAGTGTGTCTGAACAAACAGCGCACAGAACACTCCTAATGGTGGGCCACCACATCCAAAGACCCACGCATATGTCAATGTTAACACCATGTTACGGCAACTAAAACTAAAGTGGGCAGGCAACCATCAGCACTGGACGTTGGCGCAGTTGCAGAGCATTGCTTGGTCTGATGAATCGCAATACATGCTTCATGATGCCGTTGGGCAGGCACGAATCCATTATCTCCCTGGGGAACAGCTCCTTGACACTTGTAAAGTGGAATGGAGATCAGCCCCATTATGCTCTACAAAACATTCATATGGGCATCTGTGGGCCCAGTGGAGCTTATGCAAGGCACCATATCAGCCAAGGAGTATCATACACTGGTTGCAGACCGCATACACCCCTTCATGATCATCATGTTTCCCGATAGCAGTAGCATTTTTCAGCAAGATAATGCACCATGTCACAAGGCCAGGAGTATGATGGAGTGACCTGAGGAACACAGTAGTGCATTCCAATTAGTGTGTTGGCTCCCTAACTCATCAGATCTGAACCCGATCGAACACATCTGGAATGTGATTGAACGTGGCAACAGAGCTCATCATCCCCCTCCCTGAAATTCACAGGAATTAAGGTGACGTGTGTGCGTGTGTGTGTGTGTGTGTGTGTGTGTGTGTGTGTGTGTGTGTGTGTGTGTGCGCGCGCACGCGCGCGCCTAGTTTCTCACTCAGCTCAGTGAATCTGATACCTTGTGTGTCTGCAGTAGCATTTGTGATATCTAGTGTAGACATCAGCTCATCACCTTGATCTGTAATTGCTCTCTAACTTAGTATTTTCAGCTTTCAACTCTTCCATCTTCTAGGTCAGTATAGTAATATCTCTCTCTCTCTCTCTCTCTCTCTCTCTCTCTCTCTCTCTCTCTCTCTTTTTTTTTTATGCGGCTCACTGAAGTCGCTTGCATGTCTGATAGCGACACAATGATGACAAGAAACCAGATAGCCATACTTGGTGAAATAGTTGGCTGTAAGTTGACAAGTGCCCAACATTGCTGCTACCAGCTGCTGTGGTGTAGCTATGGAACTGATGAAACAATCATAGTCCTTAATCTCAGCCACTGGTTTACCGGAAAGTAGAATTAATTCCTCTTCCACATAACTGTTGCTGGTTTATTTATTTATTTATCTACCTACCTATGTATCATTCTGAATTGCTACACTTGGAAATAAATCTTCTTCATAGCAAAAAGGAAACTTGCTTCTTACCATATAGCGGAAATACTGAGTCGCATATAAGCACAATAAAAAGACTGTCACAAATACAGCTTTCGGCCTATAAGACCTTCGTCAAAATTAGTTCACACACACACACACACACACACACACACACACACACACACACACACACACACACACACACACTCGACTGCAGTCTCTGGCAACTGAGGCCACACTCCAGGCAGCAGCACCAGTGCATGATGGGAGTGGAGACTGGGTGGTGGTAAGCAGGAGGCTGGGGCGGGGAGGGGGAGGGATAGTGGGTTAGCGGTGATGGACACTGACGTGCTGTTGACAGTGCGCAGGGACAGGGTGAAAATAGGGTAGGGCAGCTGCATGCTGTTGGGAGGTCAGATGGGGGGGGGGGGGGGGGGATAGCGGAAAAGGAGAGACGTAAAAAGACTGGGAGGAATGAGGTCTTTGTAGTGCTGGAATGGTAACAGAGAAGGGGCTGGATGGGAAAGGACAATGACTAATGAAGGTTGAGGCCAGGAATGTTACGGGAACATAGGATATATTGCAGGGAAAATTCTGACCTGCACAATTCAGAAAGGCTGGTGTTGGTGGGAAGAATCCATATGGCACAGGCTGTGAAGCAGTCATTGAAATGAAGGATGTCATGTTTGGCAGCATGTACAGCAACAAGGTGGTCCACTTGTTTCTTGGCCACAGACAGCTTGTCGATCGTCATGCCCACATAGAATGCAGCACAGTTTTGCAGCTTAGCTTGTAGATCACATGACTGGTTTCACAGGTAGCACTGCGTTTGATGGGATAGGTGACGTTTGTGACTGGACTGAAGTATGCAGTGGCGGGAGGATGCATAGGGCAGGTCTTGCATCTAGATCTATTACAGGGGTATGAGCCATGAGGTAAGGGGTTGGGAGCCGGGGTTGTTTAGAGATGGACGAGTATATTGTGTAGGTTCGGTGGACGGCGGAATACCACTGTGGGATGGATGGGAAGGATAGTGGGCAGAACATTTTTCATTTTAGGGCACGACAAGAGGTAGTCAAAACCCTGGCGGATAACATAATTCTGTGTCTCCAGTCCTGGGTTTTACTAAGTTAAGAGAGGAATGCTCCTCTGTGGCCAGACTGTGGGACTTTGTGAGGTGGTGGGAGACTGGAAAGATAAGGTATGGGATATTTGGTTTGTTCAAGGTTGGGAGGATAATTATATTCCATCCTGGATTTTCTGTTTGATTTAATCTTCTTCATGGACTATGTAGACGCCACTCGTCTTGACTTCTATTCTGCTGCAGTTGCACCTGTGGTGGAAACCTACAATCTTCAAGTAATTTCATATTTAGTAGAAAGGAATACTACATCAGTTAGTAACAGGAAACATTGCTTGTTCATTCAGTTTGACGTTAGCCAACAGACATGAGCAAATGAACAGTTCTGTTGACTGATGTTATCAGCATTATCATGCTGCAACTGGTGATTATACTGCAAACATTGCCCCACATTGAAGGTGCATGATGTCCATCTTTATCATGTCACATGCAAAAAACAGATGACAAAAACCACTCAACAGTGTTAGAGGTTTATACGTAGAGTTACATGTCACTTCTACTGGAGTGATGTGTTACATCGCAAGCCATTAAAGTAAGAGTTAATAAGACGTAAACGATGTGCTACATCACTAAGGAAGTATACAATACCAAATCAATATCTCTTAGTGTTAAATTTAACTACACTACAGTAATTCACCCAAAAGCAATTTTTGCAATAGAATGTTTAATTCTAAACAAAAAGGTGACAATGGAAGTTCTGAAAACACAGAAAGAAAAATACTAAGCTAAATTTTGGAACCACTTAAAGAGCAAACACAACACAGAAGATGTCATAATAGTGACCTTTATTCACATATTGAAAAAGATTACAGACACAACTAGGAACAGGACACATACAAGGAATGAATTGTATCCACTGACAAAAAGGCTGTTCACTTATTCAGGTCAATTAAAATTGGATCACTCATAGTGCAAAGAAATTAGAAAAAAGCATAGACAAACTCTGAATTAGTCCAAGATATTAAGGAATAACTGCCATTCAGAAAGAAATTGCAAGATTCCAAAACTAAGCAAGTGGTGCAGTGGTTAGCACACTGGACTCGCCTTTGGAATGACTATGGTTCAAAACTGCTTCCGACCATCCTGATTTAGGTTTTCTGTAATTTCCCTAAATCACTTCAGGTAAACGGTGGGATGGTTCCTTTGAAAGGGCATGGCCAACTTCCTTCTCTAATCTGATGGGACCGATGACCTCACTGTTTGTTCCCCTTCCCACAAATCAACCAACCAACCAATATTCCCAAGGTTTTCATGGAAAACCCAAGAACAAAGCTGGAGTCACTTGGACAGGAGAAAGAAGAAAGAAATTTCAATAAATATTGAGTGAAATGTGGAAGAAAAGAAACGAGACAAAGTGGAAATTAAAGTTGTCCATAGTGGTTCATATGTAGAAGCAGAAAAAGAAGAAGAATGAGCTGTGCTTAGTATGTTAGTGGATGGTAGTTAGTTGAAAGAACTAGGAGAACCAACATAAAAATCGAGGAAAACAAAAAAACTTAAACAGTCAACTGAAGGAACAATTTTGGAGAAAGACGAGAAAAAAAGTTACATGGAAAAGGGATTATGCAGGAGATAGAAGTTGATGGGAAGTTGACTGGGGAACTGAAAAGAAAATATTAGTATTGTATATTAATAACGCATGGATGTTGACACTCTCACATCTGTGACCTACAGCCAACCTGTAACAAAGCAGATGGATTCTTCTACATAAGAGACATCTGCATAAGAGACTGAAGAATAATATAAGGGTGCAGCAATATATTTAGACATTGGGTTTTCCACTGAACAGAAGCTGCACAATAAACATCATTGGCTGATAGAAAGCATAATGGTCAACCCGCCATAGCATTGACTGTGCCTTACATTTGATGTGCCAATAGATGCATAATCACTGACAGGCTTTGATTACTGATTACACAGAGTTTTGTTGACGGTTATAATGAATCGGTGATCAGAATGCGGAAGTAAAGATAGCCAGCAACTTGATGTATGATTCAAAATAAGGAGAAAATTTTATATCAAGTATCTTGGGTCACGAATAGTTGGATTATTTGTTTGAATGTGATTTTATAAGCAGATTTTGGAGGGTATCATAGGTACCACAGCACCAGACAAGGAAAAATATGGCATGGCGACAGTAGTGATGAAGTTATTTAGAAGCATGTCTCAACCTGTTGGATATTGTGGAGCAGGTGTCAACTTCGAGTCCAATGCAGTACTTCAGCTCTTCGGGGGAGGAGGGTACTTAAAGCACATCTTCATTGAATTAACCCAACAAAAACTCTATACTAAGGAGCAACACAAGTGGTGGTTGGAGGGGCAACTGTATGAGGTAAGTCCTCCACCTTCTCTGCACGCTTCCCCCACAGTGGCCTAGCTTGTATGTGTCAATCACCACAAGCTGGCAGCCTTTGGCCCTCTCGTTTTGAGCTGAATCCAGCAAACTGTGCCATCGGACAGTGCTATGTGGCATATGTATGTACAAATTGTTTAAAGGTACCCACCAAAAAATAATACAATAACCTAAATAGACAAGTAGCATGTTGCAATAAAATATTTACAGCCAAAAGCTGACTGTGACATATTTTAAACAGTTTGTTATGCAGAGGCTGAATCTTAGATGTAGAAGGGCCAGTGAAGTAAATTGAAAGAGTATAATGATTTCTGCTCAGATGAATGTAGGGTAATATCAACAGCAGCATAAAATGACATAGTTGGAGAAGGATTCATTATGAACAGGTAATACAGTGCGTAAAGGCAGATGACAATGATCATGGGGAAGGAATAGTAGACAGAATTATGGGAGTATATGGCCTTTGCAGTAGGGCCAAGACACAGGAAGATTCCAACTGTATTACATCATGGTAGATAGATTCTGAAATCAGATGGTGGACATATACTCAGATCACAGTTTATTAATGATGAAGAGTAAACTGAAGATCAAGAGAATCATTCAGAGTGATCAATCTCAGAAGAAGTGGAAGTATTGAGGAATGATGAGATGCATTTGAAGTTCTCTAAGGCTGCAGATACTGTGATAATGAATACCACAGCAAGCAGTTCAGTTGAAGAGGAATGAATTTCTTTAAAAAATGGAAATTGCTGTATGTGGATAGAAAAGTATTAGTTCAAGGAACGTAACTGCGAAGAAACTTTGGCTAACAGAAGAAAAACTTCAGTCTATCAACTAAAGAAGGAAATACAAAAATGTTCAGGGGAAGGCAGGAATACAGTAGTATACCTCACATAGGATGAAGTAAATAGGAAATACAGGGAAGCCAGTGTTGAATAACTACAGGGAAAATGTATACCTCACATAGGATGAAGTAAATAGGAAATACAGGGAAGCCAGTGTTGAATGACTACAGGGAAAATGTGAAGAAATCTAAAAGGAAATGGTCATTGGAAGATCGGTGATGCACCTTATAGAAAAATCAAAACAACTTTTGCTATAATAAAAAGCAAAGGAGTCAGCATTAAGAGTGTGAAAGGAATTCCACTGATAAAGGCAGAGGAGAGAGCAGATGGATGGAAAGAGTATATTGAAGATCTTGAAAAGTGGGGCAAACTGTCCAGTGACATGACATAAGAAGAAGTGGGCATATGTTTGAAAGAGAGGATCCAGCAAAATTTAACAGAACTTTGGAAGACTTAACGATCAAAAAAGGAAGAGGCAAGAGATAACATTCCTTCAGAATTTCTAAAATCATTGGAGAAAGTGGAAACCAAACAACTGTTCAAACTGATGTGTAGAAATATGAGACTGCAGCTAAATCATCAGACCTTCGGACAAATATCATCCACACAATCCTGAAGATAGAAAGGGTGGGTAAGTGTGAGAACTATCACACAGTAGGCTTAACTGTTCATGCACACAAGTTGCTTACAAGAACAATGGAAAAGAAAATTGAGGTTCTCTTAGATGATGGTCAGTTTGGCTTTCAGAAAGGCATAAGCACCAGAGATATAGTTCTGTTGTTGCAGTTGATAATGGATGCAACATATAAGAAAAATCAAGACCTTACATAGGATTTGTTCACCTAGAAAAAGTGTTTGACAATGTAAAATGGTGCAAGATGTTTGAAATTCTGAGTAAGATAAGAGTATCTGTAGGGAAAACCCGGGTAATATGCAGAATGTACAAGAACTAAGAGAGAGCAATTGGACAGCATTACGAAGAACAAAGTGCTTGGATTAAAAAAGAGTGAAAGATGGGGATACAGTCTTTCACCCTTATTTTTCAGTCAGCACATAGAAGCAGCAGTGATGAAAGTAAAATAATGCTTAAACATTGGAATTAAAATTCAGGGTCAAAGGATATTACTGATAAGATACACTGATGGCATAGCAGTCCTAAATGAAAATGAGTTAAAAGATGTATTGAATGGAATGAAAAGTCAAATGATTGCATAATATGTATTGGTAATAAACCAAAGTCGAAAGTAAGGAGTAGTAACATACAAGAAATTAGTGATGGATAAACTTATAATAGGAATTGCTGTCCACGAGGTAGATGGAGTTAAATTCTTTTACATTGGGAAAAAATAACCCTTGACATACAAAGCAAGGAGGACATAAAAAGTGGACTAGCACAAGCAAAGAGGATTTTTCTGGCCAAGATAAGCCTACTAGTATTAAACATAGGCCTTAATTTGAGGAAGAATTTCTGGGAGCGTACATTTGGAGTACAGCATTTTATGGAAGTGAATCATCGACAGCAGGAAAACTGGAAAAGAAGTAATGTATCAATGTGTTTGAGATGTGGTGCTATAGAATGATGTTGAAAATTATGTGGACTAATATGGTAAGGAAAGAGGTGGTCCTTTGCAGGACCAGGGAAGAAAGAAAAATACTGACGAGAAGGAGGGACAGCATGGTAGGACATGTTAAGACATCAGGGAATAACTTCCATGTTACTAGAGGGTCATGTAAAGGAGATTGATACATCCAACAAATAATTGAGGACGTAGGATGCAAGTGCTACTCTGAGATGAAAAGGTTGACACAAGAGAGGAATTTGTGGGAGGTCACATCATACCAGTCAAAAGACTAATGATGACTCAAACAGTGGCTGCGAAACCACGCATCGTGAAAATATTTAGAAAATATTGTAGTGAAATAGCAGTTTGCCCATATTGATGTGTTCTCATGCGATTTAGAAGGGATATTAGAGTCAAATACATCATTACTTCTCATCTTTTAAATTATAAAGCTGTGAACATGTAAACATTCCGTAGCTTTGCTTGTTAGTTTTAATGTCAGTACAAAGCAGGAAACAAATTTTCTGCATAGTGATGACAACAGCTGAATGCAAACAAATGATTCACGCGGTCATAGGAAAACAGTCAACTCAATTGGCTGTAATTTTACATATCTGTGGGATTATTATTCATTCATTTCCTTCAAATGAAACTGGTCTGCGAAAGCAACCAAACGAAAACAGTTGATGCAGTCTGACTCTTTACTGGATTCTGTTTTCGCCTGTCATCATTGTGATTGCTATCCTGAGTTTTGATTTTTATTGAGTGCCAGTAAGTAGCTTTTAGTTTAGTTTTTCATTCATGTTTATGGATAGACATTGTCTTAATAGTAAAGTTTGTGTGTGGATCAAAGGGCGAAATGCTCAGTGGCCTGGGAATGGACAAAATTGAATGAAAAGTCATCCTGAAGATACTTTCAATCTGATACACAGTATTTGCAAGGATGATTCATATTATGAAACTATATTAATTAAAAAAATCAAAGAAAGTTAATGAGTTATTACAAATATTTATTGCAAAAAAATTAAAAAAACATTACTTCCATTGAGTGACTGTATGTGGTTAAAAAGCAAGTTCTGCAGGCACCAGACAATCTAAAAATTTGTGTCCTATTTGCTATCTGTTCACATCACCTCAGTAGTGAAATAGAATTATTGGTGATGGGTGCAAACTATCGGGCAGATGGAGCTTCAACAAATTTTAAGAAAAAAGTATTTTTCATTTATTTAAATATAAATTTATAATGTAGCACCATTATTAACCTCTTAAAATCAGCCAAAAATCCATATTTAATGCTAGAAGCCTGAAAAATTTGTACTGAAGTAAGTAAATGTATGTAAGTTTTGAAAATACTTCATTTTTAGAATTATATTCTTTATTCAGTTCTCTTTGATAAGAGATACATTACTTGTCTCTCAAAAAAGTTGGTGGCTCTAGTGAAGATTGGTGTATAACTGAAGAGGCTGAAAAAGAATGTAAATGTAATCACTCAAACCCAGAGACTGGGTGAAAACATTCATACAGCTGACAACATGGTCACAGAGACTGGTTTCATTTGACTGGGAAAAAAAAAAGCTGAACAGAAACATTTGACTGGCCAGTCATTTGCTAAAACCAGTCGGTTGTTCCATGGCTACTTCTGTTCTCCACAAGTTCTACCAATATGCCCACAGAGGCAGTGTACGCTCAGCAGTTATTCTGCCTCATATTTGGTTGTTTTGGGTGGGGGGATGGAAGACAACAGGAACGGAATTGAGATCGGAGAGAGGAAACAACATTGTCACCTCTGGGGAGAGGAAAGATCAAGAAACAAACATCTAATGCAGTTTATTGCTGCTTAATAGTCCATCTGTAAAGACTAATTATCAGAGGAGTCATTTGAAACAATGATTTGAACTTTTCTCTAACGTGTTCCTTCCAAGAGTTGTTTCCTTGCAGATTCTTCATCTATATGTACCCACTTAATCCATTCTTCCACAGTGACATCATAAAAGGTTTCCTCTAGTTATTTTTAAATCTTTCATTGTGACTGTGCAATTTCTGGATGTGACTTTTCTTTTCTCCAACGTTCATACATTTTCTGGCAAGTTGTATTGATAGTGAGAAGGGGCCAGCCTCACAACATTGTGCTCCATATTTGCTGCTAAGTTGTCGAGTTCAAATTGATTGTAAAGGTGCCTGTGATGTTTGACTTCCTACAACATCTCCACTATCATATACAAAACCCGAAATTGAAATACTTTTCTATCGACTGTGCAGTTTCTTCCTCCTTTATATTAGAATTAGGAATCATTTCCATTTTTCTTTAACAATTACTCAATGCTCTTCCAAATCATATAACCTAAAAACTCTGTGTTAAAATATGTCACTATTCATGTCTTTGTGGTAATCACTGGATTTGTAGGATGCAAGTGTTAGCTTTTCAGTTTCGATAAAGCCATGTTCAGATGATCCTGCATGACATACAACAAGTCTGTTTCCTTTGCCAATTGATACTTTCAAACCACCATTGCCCTTCAAAATTTGTGCAGTGTTGGATCTCTCCATCAGAATCTGTCTTCTATCATTATATTTTATGTACGTAAATTCCAAAGATTTCAGAATTCTTTATTCAAATGACAGCCTCCTGTGAAAGCAATCTTCTGCCACCTTTTTCTGTGTGGGATACTTGCCATGGTCATAAAACTCCAATACAGTACAACGAACAATATCTTTCTGCAAAACAACCAAATCAGTGATAGTTCTTCTCCCATTAATATCTTACCCTGTAGATTGAAACTTTGTGTTTCTATACTGTTTGTAGTGAAGCACTACATACTAGCACTTTTACAGTCTGTAATGCTCACAACATTGTCTTGTAGGTCGAGTAGAAGTAAGTGTACCTTGTATATGACTCCCTTTGTTGTATCTTGAAACTGTCATCTTAACTCAAAAACAAAAATACTATCCAGTGAAAGTTGTTGCTTTCTTTGTAAACATACATCATTTCCATACAGTGAATGTGTAAGTGAATGCAGGGTAGCAACAAAGTTACAAAGCCGTGCGAACAGCAGCATGAATGAAATGCAATGTTGTCACATATAAACCTTGTTGATGACAGGTCGCCATTTGGTAATTTGTGTTTCTTGTGATGCTACCTGGTTGGAAGCTGTGTCAGAAATGACACTGTGTGGCAATGGTGTGAGCTTAGTCACGGACCAAGTTGGATTAGGCCAAAGGTTTCTCATTGGCATTTAGAAAAGGAGATGAGAAGGGGGCTGAAAGAATTTCCCTGCCACTCCCAGTCACCATTTTTGCTGCTCCGTAGTGTGGTGTGAATTTGTGGCTATGCAAGATGTTGTCAAAAGTTTACAATCCATTGCTGAAGTTGCAAGATTTTTATTCCATTCACTATACAGCCTAGATTTGGCAACATCACTGGTTAATCTTCTAAAACAAGCCCACCGTATAGGAAGTTTGCAAAATTCCTTACTACAGCTGAGGGAAAGAGAGAGCATGATTTACCATAACACTTGATCAAAGATGATTACAATCTGTTGAAAAGAACAGAAATTGTGTTGAAAAGTGAACAAGTGACTATATGTTGCATAACTTGTTTTTTTAGTGATTTAAAGGAAAACTTAAGTCATTGGTGTTATGTTCTGGCTGGTTGCTCTAACTTGGGTAAATGGCAAGTTGATTCTTAATGCACCTTTTAGGCAGTAATAACCTTAGAATGTTCATTATACATACTATGCTACAGATTATTTGATGATTTAGATGGATGCATGTTACTAATATATACTTGTGAGTCTGAAGGGCCATACAGGCTCTCTCATATGTGTTGTGTCAATATATGGGACAGATGAGTTGGTGCATTGTCTTGCTGTAGGTACAGATTGTCTATGGATTGCTATGGGGAAACACACACATGACAATTGGACAATGGGTTCCTGTATTATTTGCTTATAAGATATAATGGCAGACTTACCAAAAGTCATATTTCAGTCCATGTGAATATCCCCAACTTAAGAGTAGCTCCAGCACATACCTGAACAGAGTCCTGTTATCAAGCAGGATACATTCTCACATTTGATTTTCAATGCACTCTTACTCTGCTGTAGGAGTCTGCCACCAAATACAGAAACACTTCAGTCCAGCAACTTTCTTCCATACTGTGGTGTGTCTGCAACCATAGTAATTACATAACCTGTTAATATGCAGTGGATGCAACTGCTTATGTAGTACCTCATAGGGAGATTGTGATTTGGGGTGATATGTCTGCCCACTGGTTGTTGTTGTTGTTGTTGTTGTTGTTCTCCTCCTCCTCCTCATCCTCCTCCATGAAACTGATGATGGATTTACTACACTCTCTGCTGGTTCAATCTGTGATAGTTGATGAGGACCCCTGATACAGAAACATTGTTGCCCACAACAGTTGGTTCTGGAAGTGGCAGTTTTACCCAAATTGAGGCACCCACAATACAACCTTGAGATGGTGATATGTGGAAAGCCCACCATTTGCATGACCTTGTAGTATCCCACGCATCACTGATTCTTGATCGGGTTACAATCCAATGTACTTGTATCCTATGCCTTACCTGTTTGAGGTTATTCATAAGTACCTCCAAGGTTTCACAATATGATTGCACAAAGAAATGCAAGATATACATATACAACATCTCTCCATGCTTTTAACTCACATTACAGGTGCTTGATATGAGCACCATTTGTGACACAGCATTCCTCATTACATGTGTAGATTTCTTTGGGCTCACTGATGAATTGCACCGGAAGGCGTAGCAGCAGCCGTTTTGGAAACCCTTTCATTGGGTTCCTTTTCTGGAGGCATAAACTAATCTGATGTGACATTATGGAATGTCTGATTTGTCTACATGCCTGCCCACTAATGCAACTATGCCACACCGAGTATTACGAATCTAAACTTGGAGAGATGCTCTATCGACTGATAAATGTCATTTTTCTTTATGTCTTGCAGTTTTTGTGGAGTCATCTTTTCTGAAAACTGGAAATACTTGCAAATAACCCTGTACTTCATTCAACAGTCGCGGTGATTGTCAGTACAAGGCCTTACTCGGTACTCCATTTCATAATGATCAGCTGGACAGTGGGATGTTAAACTCTGACCCACTTTTTTCCTAATGCATTTTGCAGTTACTTTCTGTTTGTATTATGTATTCCATGTATTATGTGTGAAGATTTCCAAGATTTAAGGCAGAGCATCACTGTCAATTTTTCTTTTTTGATTTCAGTTTGATCGGATGATCAATATGTGTCAGCCGATTCACAAACGCTATAATGTGGCAATTACAAAAGTTCTTGGCAAGTATATGGAAGCCATTGTTGTAGATACAGAAAAGACAGCAAGACAGTGTATTCAGTATTTGAAAGAACAAATGTTGGAGCCAGAGACGTTTCTTCCATTGGATTATATTCAAGCCAAACCTCTGAAGGAAAGATTAAGGTTAGTATGCATGTGCTTTATCGATATCTTTAGTGACACTTTGGGCTACTGCTGCTCATAGTTCGCTTTGTCGTGTTAAATTGGTATCAGTGCAGAATATTCTGTATGTCCTGTTTCCTGTTTGTTGTGCCCAGAAGTAGATTCTTTTCTATTGGTTTAGGTTTGTTTGGTAAGATTATATTGTGCTACTTCCACTACACAGTAGAAAGTGCTCAGAAGAAAACCTTCCTAATAGACCAAACTTGTGTGCAGGCTAGGTTTCCAATCTAGATGCTGGCCGGAGTAGGCAGCATTCTTGAATCTGAACTCATAGCTCAGACTGACCTAAAGCTTACATCTGACACTACCTCCTCCTCTGTCCTTTTTGTCCAGACTCTATAGGGGTATCTTGAATTTTTTGTTGTATGGTGGAACTACCAAGAGAACAGATACAGCAGAAGATGGCTTAGCTGCAACAGATTGGTTCCACAAAGTTCAGTGATGGAAGTGTATATTAGTATGAGCCTTTCTAGTTATTTTGAACTGTTTTGGTGTCAAGGGGTCATCTTAACTTTTGTGCTTCCATCTTTCTCTTCGCCTTTGGTATATTATGAACAGATTACTCTTGTGTTTTTCTTGCTGAGTTTAGTGCCCTATTTTTACAGTAATGCAAAGCCTTGTCCACATCTCTACATTGATTCAGATTCTCCTTCAATTAGCAACATGCTTTTATGATTTATTATGCTTTAGATTTGTGTACAGGATGTTAATTCTAAGTTTTAGAACTATAAGCTTCAAGTGATTTAGAATCTGGATGCAATTTAAATCATGGAAGGTGAATACAGGTAATCCATAGCCTGGAATAATACTATGCCAAATAACATTAGAAAATAACAACAAATGGTAGTTATTAACTGCTAGGCAAGAATGTACCCAGGATCTGAAAAGGGGGGAGGGGGATGGCAGTGACTAAAATCTTTAAAATTTCATGACAAGTGTCTCTAAATACACTTACTAGTAGTCAGTATTCAGTACATATTCTGGCTTTCTTCAAACTGATAATAAATTGAACAACCTAAACTCCACATTGGAATATCAACAATATTAGTAAAAGGATAGAATTGTTAAGTACTGTAAAGATGACCCGTTGAGTTGCAGACAGGCATGACGAAAAGACTGTGACACCTAATAGCTTTTGGCCAAAGCTTTCTTCAACAAATAAAACACACACACACACACACACACACACACACACACACACACAGAGAGAGAGAGAGAGAGAGAGAGAGAGAGAGAGACACTCACGCAAATGCGTGGTTTCAGTTGGCTGAGACTGCAGTCGTGTGTGTGAGCTGTGTTTACATGATTGTGTATATGTGTCTATTGCTGACAAAGGCCTTAATGGCCGAAAGCTATAATTGTGCGAGTCTCTTTGTTGTGCCTAACCACGACTCAGCATCTCCAGTATATGGTGAGTAGCAACTTCCCTTCTCATAATATTGTTACATTCCATCTTGAGTTTCCATTGTTTGACTTTTTAAATAAGCATAGATGTGGTACTGATTCAGATGCTTTTCAGAAATCTAGAAGTATTTCATCTATGTGTCTACCTTGATCCATGGCTTTCAGGATATCATTTGAGAAGAGCACTAGTTGGGTTCAGATGGTTGATGTTTTAGGAATCCATGCTGGTTGGCATGAAGGAGGTCATTCTGTTCAAAATACCTCGCTACATTTGAACTCAGAATATATTTGTACCAAGGGTGCCATATGATAGTTTGTAGCATGGGGGAGGGGGTCTCTATACCTGGAGTATGGAGTATTTTTAATATTTTGGAAGACGAATGGTGACTTGTAAGTAACAATGCAAAATATCAGTTCTGGTCCTGTTAAAAACATGCGTAATGCTGACTCTGAAATCGTTTTCTTGAAAGAAAAACACCTGACTGCACTATATTTTTTTCTTTCCCTGAGAGGGGGGGTGGGGGACAGCCTCTTTCACCCCCAGATATGGGTACACTTGGTCTCAACAACCAGCAGAGTCAGTTATATGGGATGGTAGTATTGTGGATGACGTATACAACCCTTCTTGTAGACAGGTGTGATTTGTGCCTTCTTCCAACAATCGGTCACAATTTTTAGTTCAAGGGATCCACAATATGTTTTAGTTAATAGAGATGCTAACTCAGCCACAAATTCATTGTAGCTTCCGATAGGGATTCCATAAGGCGCAGGAGTTTCATTTAACTTTAACCATTTCAGTTGCTCAGTGCCCCTGACTTCACTTATCTTCTCAGTGGTATGAGGATTAAATTATGGCAATTTTCCTGGTTTTACCTTCTTGTAAAGGAAAATTTGAAAATTTTTCAGTTTCCGTTCTTGTTTGTCCGTAAGTGACTGGATAATAATTTTGGTGCCACAAACAGCCTTTACGTAAGACCAGAATTTATTTTGGTTTTGTGGAAGATCATTCGACAATATTCTGCTGTGGAAAAAGTCATTGAAGCCTTCACGTAGTGCTCTCTTGACAACCAAACTTGTTTCATTCAACATCTCTCTTTTTATAGTGCAATGCTTTGTTTTGTACCTATAATGCAGCAGTCTATTTCTTTAGAAGTTCCTTGACAGTGACTGTATGTTGTGATGGGTCCCTCCCTTCATGAACTGTTTGAGATACATATCTACCCAGTCCAGGATCAACTATTCTTTTACATTTGAGCCACAGTTCCTCTGCATGCTCCTGTCCTGTGCTAAAGTTTCAAGTACCTGAATCAGAAATGACACTGTTTCTTTTTTGTCTAATTCATTAAACATTTGAATCTTTCTTTTAGTTGCCCTTTGTACTTCGGTAATCATTTTGCTACAATTGCATCATGTGCACTGATAAGAGATTCGTTGCCGTTAGATCTAATATATTTCCAAAATGAGCAACCTTCCAAACTATCTGTCCACGGCTCATGGTGTAGTGGCTAGCACTGCTGCCTCTGGAGCACGGGGTCCCAGGTTCAAATCCCAGCTGGGTTGCGGATTTTATCTGCCCTGTGACTGGGTTTTAGTGTTTTCCTCCTCCTCCTCCTCCTCCTCCTCCTCCTCCTCCTCATCATCATCATCATCATCATCATCATCATCATTCGTGACAGTGGCTAGATCAGACTGTGTAAGAAATTGGATTGTGCAAGAATGGAAACTTTTTATGAGTGTTAATGACTGGGCAGTTGAGTGCCCCACAATCATTCCAAACTATCTGTTCTGACTTTCCAGAGAACAAATTTAATAATGTTTCACAGAATGTCTTTTCACATCCCCCACTAACAAAACTGTAATTATATCGATTGATTGTTGGATGATTAGAAAAATGAAAATTGAAGGCCTATACACAAGCTGATACTATAGGATGTTAAAAGGAGGATAGGGTACGTGTTACATGAAGAAGCCACCAACAATGGGTTGTACACCTGAATATGAGTTTGGCTAATAAACATTTTAAGTACAGCTCATGATGTTCAGAAGATGTCCTTTAACAAATATTACTACGTGAACTGCACTGCTTTTTAGGAGTGCTCCGAACTTGGGCACTTTTGTTCCTAAAGCTCTGTCAGTTAACTACTAGGATTTAAATACTCTTGCCTGGGAGGGGGGGGGGGGGGGGGGGACATTCCTTCAGATCTTAGACTTGCACTGGGCACTCTATAGCTGTCGTTATCTGGACTGGATGAGAGCAGCTCTCTCTCTCTCTCTCTCTCTCTTTTTTTTTTTTAAAAAAAAAAAAAAAAAAAAAAACCTTGTTTGCACACCACACAGGATCAGCAATGTGGTTAACAGCCTCTGATCTATAGTACACACCTGACTGATGTAGGAGGATCTTTAAAGTTCTCAACCGTATGGCGCAAGTCTACAAAGTCACAGCCTAGCAAGAAATGTAGTATTTATTTTGTGTTCTGAAGATAAATTTGTTGAAAATAATGAGACACTATTTAATATTGTGTGATGATTTTTCATCTTTCAAATTCAGCTGTAATTTCAAGTCATTATTGCATCATCTTTCTGTTTCAGAAATATAAAGGAACCAAAGAATGTACGTCTGTTGTTTGATGTTCTTCACTACCAGCCACCTGATATCAAGAGAGCAGTGCTATTTGCTACAAATAATGCTTTAGTCTGTGAAACACCAGAAGATGCCATGAAGGTTGCATATGAAATGGACAAGAACAGATATGATGTATGTACTTTTTGTTTTTGCTAATCTTCATGAATTCCTGGATTACTGATGTCACTGTTCATGTTCTACCATGCTTGTATCACTTGTAAGCTGTAGTTTCATGACAGATCTATGGAAACAACTCACAGCCTTTAATTTCTGCCATCATTGGACACTCATAGTGGACAAGAACTCTGTTGTGGACAGATAAGTTATTGACCATGTCTGACAGGCAGCTCCTTCTCCTAGACTTTTGTCTGAATATGCAGAACAGGTTTATCATTTATAGGTATGTTCACATATCCTTCTGAAAGGACCTAAATGTTGCAAAGTTCAACAAACATTTGGACCACTATTCTTACCATGGTTGAACAACACAACAAACATGATGTCAGGTCCACCATGGAACTGGAGGAAAATGGATTCCTACTGTTCCTAAACATTCTGATGAAGAAGAATCCTGATGGCATTCTATGCATGGAGAAGACACAGACAGAACTGCAACTAAATGCCAGTGGCTGCTATTATCTAGTGAATGAAAATCTGTGCTCACCACCCTGTTACACACCAGTGCATACCATATGCAGCAAGGAAAGTCTACTTACCAAGTTACAGCATGTTCCCAAAATGTTTGGCAAGAACAGCTATCCAGAGACACAAATAAGACTTGGTCTCCAACCAACTGAGAAGAAGAAAAAGAGACAATCCAGAAAAAGAAATCAAGTGCCTGAAGTTCCTTTCATACCAGAACTGCCCTCAGCCAAGTTTGTCAGGTTAGTGGAGAATTACAACATGAAAACCATTTTCTGCTCAACGGTTAAAGTCAAGAATATGCTTTGACCAGTCAAAGACCAACTAGGGCTTATAGGTACCTGGTGGCTACAGCATCATTTGCAAGTTTGACATGCAGCACATCAGCCAGAAACAGCTGTGCATGTTGCAGCAATGTTCACAACATGTTAGGAGCATTTGCTTCAGCCAAACTCAAAAGCCTGCACTGGTAGTGTGCAGCATCAATGAAGATCTCGTGTTTGTTTTTGAACAGACAAAGGCATTGTCTTGCACTGACGGTTCTGGCATTTGGCCATCAAAGAGGCAGTGGAGACAAGAGTATGTGATGGTCTTTTCAACTAGACAGCAGTTTCCAACTGAGCTCCACATGGTATGTGCATTAGCAAAACACCCCAGGAACCGTCTGATGTAAGCCAGTGGAGGCACCAGATGGAATAGAGAGGTGAAGCCAGGACTTGATGCCTGGACTCGCGCTCCCCACTGGGAGGCCCCACCAGCATCAGTCTGTTCTAAAGACACACTAGTGGCCCACCCATAGGGCCCCCAGTAAATGAGTCTGTCGTCCAGTGAGTGTAAAGATGTGAACCCAAAACTTCCTGTAAAGGTGATGAGCAGGGAACTCAAAATGTTGCAACAACAAGATGCCACTACTCGGCTCATAAACCATGGAGATTTTGTCTCTAAAATTTGCAGAGAGAGTCTAGATTCCCATATAATACTTGTATCATGATCAAATCAGTAGATCTTACAATTTGTCCATTAATTTTTATGGTTTGCATCACTCTCACCTACCAAGCTATGTGTGTCTTATGTCAAGTGAGCAATGGCTGTTTTTCATAATCTCATGAAAAATCATTTAGTTGCTGTGTTTCCAACCTAAATTCATCCAAAGTTAGTGAAGGTGCATTAAAGAGTATGTTCCTTTATTTATGACTGAAGAATATGCTGTAGAATTCAAAGGTGAATGTGCATCTCTTGCAAGATAATACACCAAAGGTTGTGTAAAAGCAGTAGCTGCATATTTAAACATTGAGGATGTATACATTATGGTACTGAAAAAATGAAAATTAAAGGTCTGTAAACTAGGTGATGCTATAGGATGTTAGAAGGGTAAAATACATGTTACATGAAGAAATGTGTGAAATATTTATGCAAGATGAGCGCCACATTTGTTGAAAGCTGATTAAAAGCTTCAAGACTTAATTTCTTACTAATGTGTAACAGTTTTAATAATAATCCAACTAATTTTATATGCCAAATAATAGCTGTGTATGTGGTGAGTGTTCACCTCTCCACAACAGAAATGAAACTGTCAAAGTAGTGAAAGTTGGTGACACTGCACTGAAAAGAAAGTCAGTTTCAACTTCCAGAATAGATTTGGCCAGTGTTACTTGGAACATAACAGTGATATTGAGAACTTAAGTCTTCTGAAGCAACTGGATGAAGAAATAGTGAGAAGTAGCCTGTAGTGCAAAATGATAAGATCTTCTTTCGTTAGGACCATATGAATCTTAATATACAGTGGGTAAACCACTGTACGATGTGTGGCTGTGGGTACAAGATATACCGGAATCCCACCATGATGCTATTTCTTTCTTGAAATCAAATCTGGTTGGTTGTCAACAATCTAATACTGTTATGAAATTCATTTTAGAGTTTGGAGTCCTTGTTTATTATTTCATATTGCAGTGTGATGACAGAAACCAATAACTTAAAAGGTTTAATTTAATCACTAGGATGATGAGTGTGCCATAGAAAAACTTTTGTCTACAGAGATGTAAATATTGAAATATGACTCAACTTCCAGCTTAGAGGGAAGAAATAGAGCAGTAGTTTCCCATGTGTTCTTTCTCTACTTTTATTGCACAGGGGGTCTCACTTCTGTATACTTGATATGAGACATATTCAAAAAGTAAGGACTATTTGGTCATTAAAAAATTGTTATGATGGTTTTATTGGTGGTTTTAGTTTCCTATAAATCTAGTTCACTGTCCCAGATAATCCCATTCACTTCCAAGTGCTTTTTGTAACTACTTACTAAATTCTTCGAACTCTTTGCTTAAGATTTGAACTAGTTGACAATAACAGTCTTGAATTCATCATTATTTTCACTCATTACTGTAGGACCATAAACAATTTGAGCAGTTGTAGATCCTTTTAACATAAAAATCAAATTGTAACATGTACTTTGTGATTGGTGGGAGCAATTCTTATTGAAGCCATTGTTGTTGGCTTTCACATGTACTCAAGTGACTACTAAAGCGAAACAACTACTTACATGTTTAGCTTCATAAACAGTCAGTAGATGACACTACATTTTGAGCCACTTAAGTTCTGAGCTGCCAGCATTTAAATATAAGCAAACAGCCTCAGCTTTTCAAATACACCTCATACATTTGGGAAGTATCCCTGTTTGAAGGTGAAATTAGGGGAAGTGACACTTTATTACACTGCAGCAGTTAATATTTTCACTATCCTTTCCCATCTCGAGATTTTTTTTTTTTTTTTTAATTTAATGATAATACGCATTTCCAACATCCATTAGGCACTTGATTCTCTGGTAAAGTCCAAAGAGACTCACTTTGGTTGGGTAACTTGCTACATTAACATCTGTCTCAACTACATTTATGAAGAATTCATTGAAACACTCAGATGTTTCAGGCTGATTATGGAATATTATCATCACACTTAATCTTAAAAATGACTTTTTAAAGTATTGAGTTAAAAAAAGGCCATACAGTGTACTTTTGTTTCAGTATCTCTTCTTCTTTTCTTGTTACTATAAGTAAATACAATTTAAGAATAGGAAAAAATAATTTTCTTTTTTGTTAATAGTCAGTGACAGAACTGTCATGTGATGTAATCTCTTACTAAGCTGATGTAAACCTTATAGTTTTCTCAAGTGATTCCTTTCTGGAATAGAAAATAATTGTTGTCACCTATATTGTATAAGTTACTGATAAGCATGCTAGAGATGCTGAGTGGCAGATAGGCACAACAAAGAGACTGTCACAAAATAAGCTTTTGGCCAACAAGGTTCTGTGTGTGTGTGTGTGTGTGTGTGTGTGTGTGTGTGTGTTTTCCCCTCCCAACTGCGTTGCTGGTAAAAAGTTTATTTTGTGACAGTCTTTTCGTGGTGCCTATCTGCAACTCGGCATCAGTACTGTATAGTGAGTAGCTACTATTCTTTTCATAATATCGTTACAGTCCATCGGGGATTTTCCATTGTTTGATAAGCACGTTAAATGTATAAGCTGCATTAAAGCTTATTTTACTATTTAGTTCTCTTGTTACAATGTGCTCCTTTGCAGGCTGTAGCACTGGATGGAACCTTTTACCAGAAGTCTGGGATTATCTCTGGAGGTAGTCTGGATCTCGCACGAAAAGCAAAACGCTGGGATGAAAAGCACATGTCTCAGCTGAAAGCTCTTAAGGTAAGGTATTCGATACCAATTTTTGATGAATTGTCAATATTATCCAGGATTTTCCATTGTTTGATTTTGTTGAGCTGTGTATTATTTCATACTGCAACGTAATGTCAGTGACAGGCAATTTACTTGGGTAATGATATGGCATGGAACAGCGGCATAAATTTAATCTTTAGAAAGATAAATGTGTCATGGGAAAACTGCCCTTGGTTCATATGGGAATATTTAACATTACCCTCAACATTATTTTCAGTCCTTATTTTAAAAGTCTTATTTCTTATTCTTCATTTGTCCGTCCACAGTACTGTTCCTCATTTAGAAATTAAAGGCAACAACCAAACCTCATCATCCATAATAATCTTGTATGGGACTTTCATCACACTTACTGTGATTGACAAATTTTGATGTGAATCCCCCTCACAGTTCAGAAGCCTACATCATTTTTCTGTGTTTCTACAAAAGCAGAACTGACATAGTGTCACAGGGATTGCCAGTCCGTGGTATTGTGAGGGTCATAATCGAAATCCATAATAGACCAGGATTAGTCTTTTCAGTCATTTCAAAATAAGAAAAGAAAACAACATACAACATGAAGCATTTGGTAATGGATGACCTGCAGTTGCGTGGTGAAATTGTCATTTATAAGCAAGGTACTTCAGGGCCGACCTCTAGCGATATTTGATGTGACTACAATTCAAAACACTCCCCACCTAAAACTGCCATACTGAGAGTGTCCACATTATATCAATTTTTGAACTTTTAACACCCAGACAAATATAGACGTTTCTTTGTTTGAAGATGCTAGTTCCCACAGCTGAGTGCTTTGTTGCTTTATGTGGCGTGTTTTCCTATGTAGACAGTTCAGAAGCCCACAATTGGTGTGGCACCAGTGCATTGAGTGCACTAATCAGTGTTGTGATTGTGACTTTTTATTTGCAGACACGTTCATACACATGTTATCTTTCCAAATTGAACTTTGCTAGATGATTGACAGTGTCACTAATAGTTCTATATTTGTATACAGAAAATAAAGCTATTTCAAAGTATTTCTGATCAAATAATTGATTTGTATACAGTTCGCTATGAAATAGTGTCTATTAGGTAATTTCGTATTTTTGAATTTTTTAGGTCCGTAACTATTACTAGCACTGTCAAGAAAGACACAAAGCCAACACCCACCACAGTAGTGCAAATTTGTATGCCTACTAGCTCTGCAGATGAGAAAGAGGTTGAAAGAATGATTGCTGAGTTTAAACAGAACTTATCCAAATAGTTAAGGGAAATGAAAATTTATTTGTGATGGAGTACTAGATTTCAGTAATAGGAAAAAATGGAAGAATAATAGGAGAATGTGAACGGGGGGGGGGGGGGGGGGCAGGGGGGGGGGGAGAGATATAAGGGGTGGCTACCTTATAGAATTTTACACTGAGCAAAATTTAATCATTGTTAATACCCAGTCAAAAAATAGTGAAGAAGATACCTGGAGACCCTAGAAGGTTTCATACGGATTTCACAATGGTATTTTCATAATGGCGTGACAAAGACTTCAAAACCAGAGTTTAAACTGCAAAACATTTGCAGGGGCAGATGTGGACTCTGATCCTGATGGTGAGACCTGGATGAGTTTAGTGAATCAAAAACTATTGAGTTTCAAAGAGTGTGTTAGGTAATTACTGTGTGAAACAGGTAAGGAATAGTTTTGAGATATGCTATAGTAAAGGCAGTTAAGGACCAGGCAAAAAAAGGGCCCAATAGAAATCCTTGTATAACATATGAGATACTGAATCTAATTGGAGGAAGGCGAAAATATACAAACAAACAACAAAATGAAATGCAGATGTCCAAAAAATGAGATTGACAGGAGTGCAAACTGGTAGAGCGTGATTAACTAGATGAGAAATGCAAATCTGTGAAAGCTTGCTTGAATATGAGAATTCTGTCAGAGATGTCAGTATACTTGCAAGACCAACTGAATGGATGAATAGTGTCTTGAAAAGAGGTTATAAGATGAATGTCGGCAAGTGAATTAAATCAGGTGATGCTAATGGAAATAGATTAGGAAATGAGACACTAAAAGTAGTCATCGAGTTTTCTTATTTAGGCAGCAAAATAACTGATGATGCTCGAGATAGAGAGGATATAAAATGAACACCGGTAACAGCAAGAAAAGCCTTCCTGGAAAAGAATGAGAGTATTATGAAAATAATGAATTGTTACTCACCTATTGCATAGTCAGTTTAACAGCTCGTGTATCAAAGTTGCTGACAAGAATAATATACAGAAGACTAGAAAAAGGAATTGAGGATCTGGTAGATGATGATTAGTTTGACTTTAGGAAAGGTAAAGGCACCAAAGAGGCAATCCTAATGTTGTGTTTGATAATGTAAGCAAGACTGAAGAAAAATGAAAGTACTGAGAAGGAGCAGAAATGAGATTAGCCATAAACTTAACTCAGAAATTGGGTGGAACAACCACAGCGAAATCAAGACCCGTCAGATATCGTGTACTGACAGATAAGTATTGTTGTACAGTGCAGAGGCTGAGTTTAAAAATATCACATGCAACCAGTGGAAGGTATCATTCATGAGGTGCAAATTGCTACTATTAGTCCTGGCACCTCAATAACTGTTTGTAGGGAGTTAAAAAGAGAGGGGTACAGTGGTCAAATGGCTTCTCTTAAGCCACATATTTCTGTAGTCAGTCCTAAGTGACAGGAGGTGGTGTGAAGAGCAAAACTTCTCGCCAGTGGATGACTAGAAACAAATGATAAATTATGCTATACCCTGTGGCACTCAGACAGAAGGTTTGGCGAATGCCTGAAGAACGTTGTCTGCCATCATGTGTAGTGCTAACAGTGAGTACAGAAATGGTGATGTTACAGTATATGGTTGTTTCATGATTAATGTGTGGTCTCCCTGTTACTCATGAGAAAATGTTACAATCAGAATGATACGAACACATTTTGCAGTACTGTGAACAATACAGGAACAATTAAGAGGCAGTGATTGTCTGCTTCAGCTTGACAGTACACCCTCTCATAAAACAGTATCTGGGAGGCAATGATTAGTGGGCAGTAACACCCTGAAATTGACCGGGCTGCGCAGTGTCCCAACTTTAACCCAGTGAACCTTTAGGATGAGTTAGAATGTTAACTTTGCTCCAGACCCCTGTGTCCACCATCATTATTTTCTCTGGTTTCAGCTCTTGAGGAAGAATGTCCTCCACAGACATTCAGACAATCACTGAAAGTGTTCGTAGCAGAGTTCAAGACAACATAAAGGCAGTGGGTGAACACACTCCATATTAATGCCCACTAATAGGTGTCCAGATGCTTTTGATCAGATAGTGTATAATGGTGAGACAGATTTCAAAAACCAGATTTTAGACTGTAAGGTATCTCCTGGGACTTTGGTCATAATTTTTACTTCTATATCTACATGTGTAATCTGCAACTCACACTTTAATGTGTAGCAGACCTTTCATTGAACCACTTTCAGACTATCTCTCTACCATCCAATCCTCAAATAGTGTGCAGGGAAAATGAACACTTAACTCTTTCCAAGTAAGCTTTAATTTCTCTTGCTTCATTATGATGATCATTTCAGGTCAGTGTCATCAAAATATTTTTGCATTCAGAGAATAATGTTGGTGACTGAAATTTTGTGAAAATATCTCACCACAATGAGAAAATCTTCATTTGATTGATTGGAAACCCAACTTAGGTACCACATCTGTTACACTCTCCCCCATTTCATGATAATAGGTCCTCTGGTATGGATCCCATACCATGCAGCACTGTTCCAGAAGACGACAGATGCGTAGTGTATGTAGTCTCTTTAAGAGATCTGTTGCAGCTTCTAAATCTTCTCCCAATAAAATGCAGTATTTGGTTTTCCTTCCCCACAACATTTACTATGTGGTGTTTCTTATCTAAGGTGTTAATAATTGTAATACTCAGGTTTCCAGAATGAGATTTTCACTCTGCAGCGGAGTGTGCGCTGATATGAAACTTCCTGGCAGATTAAAACTGTGTGCTCGACCGAGACTTGAACTCGGGATCTTTGCCTTTTGCGGGCAAGTGCTCTACCATCTGAGCTACCGAAGCACGACTCACGCCCGGTCCTCACAGCTTTACTTCTGCCAGTATCTCGTCTCCTACCTTCCAAACTTTCATATCTCCACTTCAATCCTGCTACCAGGAGAAGGAACTGCAGGCTCCAAAAGCTGGAACTTTGGTATGTGTTTGCCCCTGCCCATGAAAATCCTATTATTACTGAAATTGGCAAATAGTGGTTCAAACAAATACTGATCTATGAAAATAAACCATCTCAGTAGGAATGGAAATTTCAAGAGACTATGGCACCAAGCCTGAAAAAAGAAAAAAGCAAGTTACCTTATTCAGAATCGAAATTTGAAACAATAGAAAATCTGCCGTCCTTAGACAGCCATTCAACACTGTTTCTAGGAGCCCTGTCCTGTCCCCATCATTTTTCTCAAATGCCCAAAGACAGCACTGCATGTTCCTCCACCTCTAACCTGCCATCCCTCCCCTTCCTCACCCGATGGCTTCTCCTTACCCTACCACTCACCCCAGCAGATTAGGGGTCACATCAGACGCAGTTGCAACCCACAGTTGGGCCCTGGTGCATGGAGACAGTGGCCATGTGTGGGTGAGTTGGGCTAGTGTGAATGTGTATGTATTTTCTATTTCAGGAGGAGGAGCTTTTTGTCCAAAAGCACTTTTTTTTTCATTGTACCTGTCTGCATCTCAACACCTCTTCTATGTGGTGAGCAGAATTGAAATTTTATTCCATTTTCTCACAGAATTCAACTTGCAGAATATTTGACTAAGATCTAGTTCCCCATTCAGCATCATATAAACTGCATCCTGTTAAATTCTAAAAGTACACACAATTTATTGATAAATGTAGTGAGATTTCTCTTCAGTCATCATCTGTATTCCAAGGTAGACTTTTCAGTTGACCCAATCCTCTTTTGTGTTAAAGAGTTTTTCTCTTCTCTGATTTTATTAAACTTGTGATTAAGTGTTGCTTTGGAAGGTAGTCACAAAAATCCTGCGCCATACATTGATACGTGTTCATTCCTAACTTAAAATCATAAGAAAACCATTGTGCATAAATACTTTCCGATAAACATTATTTCGCATGCACAAGCATGATGTTGAGGTGAGGAAGAATATTTCAGTCCTAAACAGAGTGTATTTTATTTATTTTTTTTTTTTCCTTAGGAAAAATTAACTGAAGAGCTCAGAGACTCAATGAAGAAGTCTCGCAAAGAATCTGAACTTAATACAGTAGATTCACAAATTCGGGGCCTTGAAACACGGTTGAAATACTCAAAAACTGACCGTGAGAATACGGTAAGTTATTAAGTGCATGTACTGTCATGGCAACTGTATGCTTTGTAAGTTGTCAGTATTTTGTAAGTAGAAATATAAACATCACTTAGCATTGGTCTGCTTTTGGTTTTTCAGATGAAACAAATCAAGCAATTAGAAGTAGAACTTGCTAGTCTGAAAACCAAATCTGAGAATTTTGGAGTAAGTATTAGAGATCATGGCATTCTTATAATATAGAACATCACTTAATGTTGTTCTACCTTACCTCAATGTGTGACATTTTGAAATATCTGTAAATATATATTATGGTTCTCAAATAGATGTTTTTTTGCAGCCAACTATTGCAGAAATTGAAAGAACAATGCGTAATCGTGACCAGCAAATTCAAGAAATTAAAGAAAATATGAACAATGTTGAAGACATTGTATTTGCTAGTTTTTGTTCCCAGATAGGAGTAGCAAACATTAGGCAATATGAAGAACGAGAACTCAGGTAATGTCACCTAGTAGCTCGTGGGTGACGTTGAAACCACTCATGAATCACTTCTTTTCTACGTTACATTAGCTGATTATTTTTCATTTTTGGAATTTTTTTGTATTATTAATTTGCGTTTCGCTAAGGAAATAGGTAAGAATTCAGTCGTTAGTGATACAAGATCATCAGCACATATAAAATGGATGTACGCATGTAAATTTCTCTCTGTGTGTGTGTGTGTGTGTGTGTGTGTGTTGTGTGTGTGTGTGTGTGTGTGTGTGTGTTTTCAACACACAGTGGTAATTCCTTGGAGCAATTTCAGTAGATTTGTTACTCGTGAAAATTACTATTTATTTAGGCAAATAATGGCAAGGATAAAGGTAACAACTCACTGTGTACTTGAAGCATGCCTGTTAGGGGCTCTATGCCTGAACTGTACAGTTAGTTGTTCACTTTATTCATTATTTATATTCCACCCAGGACTCCCCATGTTCATATTTACTATTTGGACAGGAGTATGTGTTAAGACATTCCTAAAACTTCTAGAAATGAGTTTGAGAGTAAGTACTGGGAAACACACAGGTTGCTGAAAACAACAAAAATGAATCCTTAGTTTTCTGGGTTGTTAGGCTAACAGGTGAGAATGATGATGAAATTTTACCCCTAAGTATAGGTGTGGGTTTGGGAATGGAAGGATGTCACATGTAAAGATAATTTAAAACAACCAATATTCGTCCTTGAATTCTTTTACAGTGGTGTGCTGAATATCGTGTTCTCTGATTTCAAGCTGCGTCAGTTGGAAACTGAAAAGATTTTATTCAACCATCAGTATTGTTGTCAGACCCACAGTTTTTGAAGCTATTTGGTGAACTCCTGTTGACATTTAACTTCAGATTCAGCAATACAGAACCTCAAGATCTTTGAAACGTTTTTACCATGCCTTTATGTTCTAAGAAATAATGCATCTTCATGTACATGTGGAAGCACATGTTTACAGATAAAGTATAGAGTTGCAGAGGTGGTCAATTTGTTAAGAACAGTTTGCTTTATAATTGTATCATACTTAAAGTTTAAAAAGTGTGTATATAAAATACATGTGTTTTGCTTCAAATACACATTTAATTAATTTTTCTGGCTAATGTAAGAGAAGAAATTTGACCAACATTGCTAATCAATAACTCTTCTACAAACACTGTATCAGTTCCATGTAATTCACATTGTTTGGCTTCTGTTACAGAACACAGCAGGAGAGAATGAAGAAAAGAATGGAATTTGAAAATCAAAAGAACCGCATACTCAATCAGTTAGAATTTGAAAAAACTCGAGACACCAGAAGTAAGTTGGAAAAATTGACACAGATACAGAAATAATTTCATACAAGGAGCTATTGATATTTTATTATTTACATAAAAAGAAATTTATACACAATTTAGTGGTGAGGTAACTATGTGTGCTGATTTATTGATACGTAATTAGCAGTGAGGCCTGTTTCACATGAGCGACTTTTCCATCTAAATTGACTATTCATAGTGGGTGCATGTAGTGTGAGGCATGCAAATCTGCCAACAGCCATGTCACTAGTGGATAAGTGATGTCAGTGATTGAGTGTGGAGTTCTAATATTCTGAGTATACTGAGGATTGAACTCACACAGAAACTGGGGAAAGCATCAGCATCTGGTAACATCAGAAGTTAATCAGTTCTTACCTCACTCATGTTATACTAGAGGATGCTGTGCTTTTGTCTCTTTGTAATATTTATTTTTACTGTTTACTTTGCTTCCATGACACATTGCAAAAGTTTCATGAGAACTTGATATTTTTTCTAAGTGTGTGTGTGTGTGTGTGTGTGTGTGTGTGTGTGTGTGTGTGTGTGTGTGTGTGCCCTCAAAACTAAAAACAGAAATAGTATGTAGATTTTACAGTGTATGGAAAAAGGGAAAAAAGCTACATGGAGCATAAATAGACTAAATCTGTTATAAATGCAAATTGTTCCAACAGTAAAGTCAGTACTGTTGAAAGAAAGAAGTAATTTTAATTGTTATGAAGACAAGTGAGGAATATACTGTACCCCTTTTAACCAACCTGCAGCGACCACAAGGACAAAATCAGATTTGTCACTGTATACTTAGAGGCATTTAGACAGTCATTATTCCCTTGTTCGAGAGTGAATGGAACAACAGAAATCGTAGTATTTGATACAATGGGAAGCACTTTTTGCCATGCATTTCACATTTGTTGGTAGAGTGTGGATGTAAATATAGATTAGGACAGAGGAAAAAGTAAAACCATACTCTGACAGCCTTTTAAAAATTATTTGATGCATTTGTATGTATATATTTTCCCAAGCAAATATACATTGTTGGTTTGAAATTTTACATGATGCTTTTAACGTCCTTGCATTTCTTAGCAGTGTGGAGAACTTATTGTACGAGCTTTGTCAAGAACATCCAGTTTGAATTTCTTGTATAACAGCTAGCTCCTTATTGCTTTTATTACATTTTGACTTTCTATAAGGCTAATGATCCCTCATAACCTCACTTTTGCTCGTGAGTATTTTCAGAACATGCACAGTTTTGGCACTGACTTGTAAACACAAATGACCACACCTACCAAGCAAGTCTCATTACATTGTATAATAAATATATCAGCAGGACTACTGTGGAGAGTTGCCATTAATAGTCTATTGAAAAAAGACACTTATTCGTGTAAAAGGGGCTTAATTTTGCCAAAGTATACCGAATACATCTGTGTTAACCATGCACAGTACTGCTGGAGAGTGGAGTCCTGTGTGGTACTGTCTGTGTCAATAGGGGAGTGCTTCTCCATGACCAGACAGCGGGTCTGTGGCAGATGAGGGAGAAATAAGTTATGGCAAATTTGTTTCTCCTATGCCTTCTCTCTCCAGTCCCTTACTACATCTCACATAACTGCTACTCTAGAAGAAGACCTTTCAGCTGAAAGCTTAAATGTGTTCCTGTCTTTTTGTTGTGCCTGTCTGTAACTCAGTATCTCCTCTTGTGGTGAGTAGCAATCTTTGCTCTCCATAATTTTGTGATTATTCCATCCTGGATTTTCTGTTGTTTGACTTTGTAACAATTTTCTGTTTTTCATGTTTTAATTTTTGATGAATAACTATTCAGGTTACATAATAAGGGTTTGTGTTGTATAAATACCTTCCCTCTGGCTTTGTACAAATATGTATTTTGTATAAGTTCGTCGTACAGTCATCTCGCTATATGATATGTACTAAGAAAAAATCATGATAATATCTGCATGAGAATAACAATATTATCAGTCTATGGATAATGTGTTTGTGTTGTGCAGAATATGTTTCCATTCATGCTTCTAAGTAGCACCTACCACTCTCAAGACTAGTAAGCTTGACAGTCTATAGGTACTTGCAATCAGTGAAGAACACGTGAAAGAAAAGCTATCCCTCCATTGTTACTAAAGTGTCTCCTAGTACCTCATGGCTCCAGGACAATAGATAGGGATAGTGAAAGAAAATATAATGTAAAGTAGGTAGTATAGTTAAATCGGAAAGATTGTTGTACAGAAACCAAAATATGAAGTAATGTAATGATCAGCTCTGGCCTTTTAGGTGTCATTTTACCAAGCTCACACATTGTGAACCCCCTGAGGTCAATGGCACATTACTTCAACCACTATGTGACTGTGGATTCAAAAAATGTATCTCATGATGCATTTCTGGATACATCAGTTAACCCACATACTTCATTTTACTTAATGTAGGCTACTTCAAATCTCCCCCTGTGTTTGGATTTCCACAAGTATTTAAAGTCACCGTAAGCTGTCAAGTGCAGTTTAAATGTAAATGAGCAGTTGAACTTCAGCTTTACATAAGTTATCACTTTCTTAAATGTGAATACTAAGTCATTTGTACTTAATCTTATGAAAATAAACACCAAGTGTTAATAAACAACTAAAATTTTTACAATTATTTTGAAATTATTGACTAAAATCTTTCCACCAGTTTCATTTCCATTGCACATTAAAATCAAATAATTTTCCCCAGATGGGTTGATAAGCTACAACATCTGATGAAAGAGATGTGTTGATCAACTGCCAGAAAAAAAAAATTAGTAGACTTTTAGAAGTTTCAAATTCACTCAAGATTTATTGTTACAACAGTGCATGTGGAATACATGAAATGACTACATTTACAGATCAATAGCACGAATGATTCAGAGGTACCACATATCGACCCATGCTGAAACGCCCATACTATTTTTTTGTGTAGCCTCCATGACTGGCAATGCATACACTGAATCTGCCATCCAGTCAATCGTACAGATGGCGAATAGTGTCCTGGGATATATTATTCCACACAAACTCAACCTGTTCATGTAGTTCTGTAAGAGTTGTTGGTCGATGAGTTGCGAGAGTCCCTTCTCATCCCATCATATCCCACAGGTGCTCGATTGAAGACAAGCCCGGAGATTGTGCTGACCAGGGAAGTTGCTGCACATCTTGCAGAACATGTTGAGTTTCACAGACTGTGTGGGCAAGCATTATCCTCTTGGAACAACATATCACCTTACTGTTGCAAAAACAGCAAAAGATTAGGTCTGATTACATTCTGCACATACCAAGTGCTGGCTAGTGTCCCCTCTAGAAATACCAAAGGTGAACAAGAGATCTAGCTTATCTTACCGTGGACCATAATGTCTGGGGTGGGGCCAGTTTGTCTTGAATGAATGCTCTGTACGAGACAGTGCTTACCATGTCTACATTGTAAGCACAAATGACCATCACTTGTATGCTGGCAGAATCTGCTTCAATCGCTGAATACCACAGCACACCATTTTATCTTGCAAGTGATACTCTGATGGCACGAATCGAGTAATGCACATTGATGCTGTGGCTTGAGTGGAAGACGGGCTAGAAGTGTGCATGCCTGTAGACCCGCAGCTAAAAACCAGTTTGAAACAGTCTTTCTGGATATGACTGGACCCACAAGCTCTCCTATCTGTGCTGTGGTAGCTGTACAATCTGTCACTGCTGCCCTTAAAATCCAACAATCTTTACAGTCATCTGTGCTGTGTGGACATCCAGAACCTTGCCTTTGAGTGTGAGAATGTTCACACCATGCGCTTTTGTCATCATCATACTGTCTGCCCCCGCCCATAACTTTACCTCGATGACCAACTACTTGAAGTAGTGGAGACTTACCACTTTTTGGGACTTGTTTTTGACACCCAATTAACTTGGCTTCCCCATCTTCATCATCTTAAGGATAAGTGCTGGCAGCTTCTTAATGTTGTTTGATGCCTGAGCCACACCAACTGGGAGGGGCTGGTCGTCTTATGCTGCTGTAGCTGTACAAAGCCCTTGTACAGTCCGATATTGAGTATGGGAGCCTGGTGTATGGTTCAACATTGCCCTCCGCACTGCAGCCGCTGGAACCTATCCAACACTGTGGAGTTCGGCTCGCAACGGGAGATTTCCGAACAAGCCCTGTGAACATCCTCCTCGTGGAAACTGGCATTCCTTCATTGTGGCTCCGGCAGCAACTAGTACTTGCAAATTATACCGCCCACATTCATAGTTCACCCCGTCATCCAAATTACCATCTCCTTTTTCCTAACAGGGTGACCCATCTCCCACAACAATTGTCCAGAACTGGGTATCTGCTTCCATCTGTGTATGATCAGTTCTTACTGAACTCAATGCTTTCCCTTTACCACCTTTCTTGTGGGTACACTTTCATACACCTCCAAGGTCCATGCTTCGGCCCACAGCTTTGTCTGGACCTATCGCAAGGCCCAATTCCACCTGACGCCCTCTGCCAGCAATTTTTCTCTCTTCTTGATGAGTTTCAGGGCTCCAAAATAGTGCACACCGATGGATCAGTGGTCGATGGCCTTGTTGCCTTCCCTTATGTACACATTGGACACACTGAACAGTGCTCCTTACCAGGTGGCTGCAGTGTTTTCACTGCAGAATTGGTAGCCATCTATCGCGCTTTTGAGCATATCTGCTCCTGCGCCTGTGAGTTCTTTGTCATCTGTAGTGACTCCTTAAGCAGCCTACAAGCTCTCACCCAGTGCTTCCCTCAACATCCTTTGGTAATGACTATCCAGGTGTCTGTTTATGCTCTCAGCCACAGTGGACATTCAGTGACCATTTGGACCCTAGCATGTGTCAGGATACCGGGCAATGAACTTGCTGACAGCCTGGTCAAACAGGCTACTGGTAAACCAACTCTGGCGATTGGCCTGCCGGAGACTGATCTCCAATTGGTCTTCCACCGTAAAGTTTCGTGATCTGGGATACTGAACGGCGCAGCCTCAGTACACCAGATAAACTCTGTGTTATCAAGGAGACAATGAACGTGTGGTGGTCATCCATGTGAGCCATTCACAGGAACTCTGTTGTCTTTTGCCTGCTCTGCCATTGGCCATACTTGGGTAACACAGAATCACCTCCTCTGTTGCAAGGACTCACTTCATTGTTACTGTGGCTGTCATATGACTGTCATCCACAACTTGTTAGAGTGCTCAATTTTAGCCGCTCTGCGGCGGATTTTTAACCTTCCCAGCACTCTATCTACGGTGTTGGACAACAGTGCCTCAATGGCTGATTTAGTTTTTAAGTTTAATTCATGAGGGGGGGGGGGGGGGGGGTTCATCATACAATTTAGGGAGGGACATCTGGCCTTCTCTCTCAGGCCTCCACCCTTCCTCCCTTTTACCTCTTTGTCACTCTTTCTTTGCGTTTTGTTTACCTTGGTGTTTGTCTTTTCCCTATGTGTGTTCATCTCACCTTGTCTTTTAGGCCGGAGATTTTAGTGTTTTACAGAGCGGCTGGCTCATCCTTTTTGATTCGTGTGATCAGCAAGCCCAGGCCGTCTGCTTTATGACTTTAATGCTTCCACTGTGTGTCCTTTTAGTGTACTATGATTTTAATACTTCCTCTGCTTTTCCTTTTAGTGTACGTTTTCCCCTTTTGGTTCGCTTCTTTCGTTTTCTCTGTCAGTGTGGTTCCCCATTAGTTTTACACCCTTTTACTTTCCCCAACTCCTTTTTGGAATTGTTTTACCTTGAGACTTGTTTGCATGAAGAAAAAGGGACTGATGACCCTGTAGTTTTGCCCCTGTTCACATGACCACTGATACCAGCATTGTTGCACAACTGATGCAGCACATCCAGCTTGTATGGCATTCTTCAAAAGGACCATCCCCCCCCCCCCTCCCCCCTCCCCGAGATAGTTTCCCGACTTGATAGACCACAAGTGTCCCGTATCAAACAGTTCGTCTCAACTTGCTACCATAATATACTACCCGAGTTGGCCTACAAAAACTATGTAAGCTACAGTGCATGCATGTAGAGCGAGTTTTTCAGCATTCTCGCCCCCCTTCGTACAAACCATTAATTTTAGAGAAAAGAATGAATAGGACCATATTTGCAGGAAATGTAATGTAGTTTAATTTTGTACTGCGACACGTTTCGCTGGATGGTGTGGTTTTTGAGTTATTCAAGAAAAACATACAAAAGTGATATTAAATGTGTTCTATCTCGGAAACCATTCAGAATAGGGTATACATCCATCCAAAGGTTTTTGTTCAGAATCACTAATACTATCACACCTCAAAGCATTTTCCTTTCCTCCTGACTCTCCCTGTATAAATGAAATGTGAGTTACATAATTAAATGATAGATTATTGTGTGCCACAGTGTTTATTTTTGCATAACTGTTACCTATCCAATTAATTACATGCATCCAAATTACACATGCACAGAGAGAAAGGGGGTGGTTGATTTTCAGCTTTATTCTAATAGTGCTTTGTAATCCGTTTTTTTCCCCTCAGATAATGTACTTCGTTGGGAAAGGGCTGTTCAAGATGATGAAGATGATTTAGAAACAGCAAAACAGGCAGAGCAGAAACAGATGGCTGATATTGAACGTGATATGCGGTCACTGGATAGTTTGAAATCAGAACGCATGTCTAAAAAAGCTGAGGTGGATAACATGGAAGAAGAAATTGGCAAGGTAATATTTTTCACATTTTTGAAATTCTTATCTGGAAACTGATAAGTGAAATCTAAATCTGCACTAAAAGCAGGTTAGAAACATGCTTGTTGTACTGTATTGTTTGCTTACCTTCTTATGACTGATAAATTTCAGAGAAAGGTTGGGAGGTACATAGTTACTGCTGCAATTTGAAATTGAAGCTGCAGACAAAATGAAGGGACATGACAAAAATAACACTGCAAAATTTTACTAATGATATGACCGTGCTCATAGTAGCATCATCTAGCTTTCTGGAGTTCTCAAGAGCTTGATGAGTGTTTGGTAATAAGGCTTCATCAAAAATTACAGTTTACCCTTTTGTATGTAGAAATTGAATTAACATTACATGTGGATTGTGAATCAATATTTCGCCATGATAAGTTCATTACAGCACACTGCAGTATCTCGCAGGGAAATCTAAAGCAATCTTTCTCGTCCAGTTTAATTTTATCCGAGTAGTGCTACAGTTTCCTGACTTGTGGAGAGATTCCATTTTATTTCTCCCCCCCCCCCCCCCCCCCTCCCCCCTTTTCTTGAAATCTGAAGATGATCATACTTGCCTGAATAGTTTCTATAATGTTGCTTTCACAAGCTGAGTAAGGGAAGGCATTGGAGTTAAAAATCAAATGCCACCTTATTTGAATCTTAAAATCCTCCCAATTGTTCAAGGTAATTGGATGGTGATGCCCATCAGTTCCTTTAGACACAAGCGAATGGTAATAGTGCTACTTCCAGGGCAAGGAGACCACTTTGTTATTCTTTACTTTTGACTGAATTTTTCATTTTCTGATTTATTTGAATGTGACCTCAGCATCATATAGATGACAATTACATTATAAAAAATTAGATTTTGTGAAACATAAAGGTGTGAGGCTGTCCACTGTTCATAAAAGACCAGCCTCATTTCCAGCCTTTGCAGTGACACCTTCACACAGTAACTGTTAATAGTGTTATAAGTGCACAATATGCATTTGTGTCTGCATTGTTCTTAGTGGCATGGCATTGCTTCCCCACATTTCAAATGACTGTCAGAGAGTGATGAAATCACAGGATTCATGCAAAGTACTTTCTTCTAGAAATATGCATGCTAAATATTAATTTTGGCAAGATTGGAGGAAACATACAGTGGCTTAAAAGATTTAGAATTATTTTAGATATGACTATTCAGTAAGTAATACACTCAAATATAACATAAAAATATTACAAAATATTTTATATAAATACAATGAATTGAACATATTATATACTAATCGTCAAAGCTAGAGTGCTGTGTTGGCTGTTTAGTCAATTACTACAGCTTTTCTTCCAGGGAATTTAAATTTTTATGTAGTGACAAGGGGAAGGCCTCAGATGTAGCCAACTGTCTGTTCATACTTGGCAGGTAGCTTGTGTACAACCTAAAATGAAAGAGACTAAAAGATATTTCTGTCAACATCCCCCCTCCCCTACCTCCTCTCCCCCTTCCTCCCATTTTTGATAAAAGCACCCCTACAATTCATGAGCCATAATCGACACAAAATTGATGAAATCAATAGGTAATTACAGGGTGTATATGACCTGGGACAATCGGGAAATCCGGAAAAAAACCTAGGAATTGTTTCGAATTCCAGGAATATTTCATTGTCTTGGTTTTCAGCAAAATTTTTGTAATTTTGACTGGTAAGAACAGATACTCTAAGGATATTATAGTATCTCGCTGCTGCAGAATAATACTGCAGCAATAAAACATGAACAAGAGAAAAAAAAAGAAAATAAAACTTAAGTTGTAAAGGAAATGTGGCATATACAACAACAACAACAACAACACACAGTACTCATACAAGCATATGCCAACAGCAAAATGTGTCAAAGGCTTTCAGAAGACTATGTAATGCTTCACAACAATAAACTGTCTCCGATGAGTGTGACATCACAGCTGTTTACAGTAGACTCATTTGAGCAAGCTCATGTGCATGCGCAGATAAGTCATATGAGTAGTACCTTCTCCCGCTTCTGGCTACAAGCTGTATAAGCAGTAGCAGCAAGCAACCAAATGCTACCCGGAAAAATTCTACTGGTGCACCTGAGTTGCCAGATTCACATATGCGCAACAGGCCCAGATCTGGGGCAGGGAGCAAACCAGGATATCTGCCCCTGGTGGCAATTTGGTGGGGGGGGGGGGGGGGGATAATTTGTGTTCTTTACGAAAAACCTTGTTTCACGAAGCGCCTAGCATCCAGCGCATGTGGTCTACTGTTTATTCATATAATTTTGAAACACATCGCTATTGGTTGTTGAACATTTTTGAACACATTCCAAGTTGATTTCTGAATGAATCATAAATTGATTTTTAAATGCGTGCATAACGTACGTGATGTCTCTGCCAGGGGAATCCCCATCACATCTAGAAATAAACTCCTGCAGACAAAAGGGAATGGGGCTATACGAGCTGATCAGAATAAAGCCGAACGAGTGAATGCCAGTCGCTGTTTATGTGGTTGACTGGGTTTTTCAATGATCAACATTGTTACAATTACCAGCAAAATCCATAGATTCAGACTACCAGGGTGGAAATAAACGACTAACAGGAATGACAGGTAAGAAAGATTACGTATTATCTGCTCAGTGTATCCAAGAAAATGAAATTTCAACAGAAAATTTTTGGCCTGACCACTACACCAGTAAGGGTCAGTTGTACAGTCTCAGACTAGCAGCCGCTTAAGTTCTATTCTGGGAGTAGCAAAACGCATTGTATGAAGACGTAATAGCACCTAACCAGAGAGTAAATGTGGGATAACTAAGCCGGTGATTGTGGCAGGGTTAGTGATGTTAACATGAGAATAAGTTTTAACATTGGCAGGAATAATTACAGAATTAGTGATGACAAGATTGATTGTTAGAACAAGGAAGGAGAAGAAACGGGAACATCATACAAATTATGGAAGAATATGACGATTCAGAATTTATGTAAAAACTTCATACTACTATTTTTCGATCTCATGCTTGAGAATTGGAGCATATAAATGAAATATGGAACTATTTCATAAAATAAAGCGTTTTGCTTGTAGTAGACCTAATAGGTATTTTATATTGGTGCTTCGTGAATTATATTCTGTTGTGTTATAAAAATGACCATTTGTGCCAAAGTAGTATCATTTACTTGTTATGTGGGTAGTCTCCATGTGACCCGTGTCTGCGTTTAGTGATCTTCTTCTATAGCTCTCACATCAAATGAAAACAAATCGGATTTTTGTGGCTGGGAGATATCAAGTTAATTAAAACACATTCACATGATTACGGAAGGCTAAAATATGCTATTAGTTTCAGATTTTATTTTATTTTCGTCTTTCTGACAGTCAAGCATTAATCACATTGCAGAACAATGAAGTTATTTTTGTTGGTTTACTAAAGAAATATGGGTTTTATTAATCTTTTCCGCTGAGGTAGTCAATTTATTTGGAACAAAGTGTTTAGTTCCACACTATTGGCTAGTTTCAACTGCATTTCAAGTGCATGTTTTCACCTTCTAGCACGTATGACATTATGCCACAATAAAGAACCAAACATGAGATAATACAGTAGTTGTACGCAAAGAAAATTTACATCCAAATCTGGACATATAAACTTAAAACCAAATTATGCATTTTAGTGTGGTGCACGAAATTCCAATGTCTTGTTTCTTTTATGACATAATGTAAGGTCTTCTAATGTTTTACATGTTGGAACATACGGGCTTCCTGTGTCATTGTAGCTGCGCAAGTGGGATGACGCCTCTTATCAGGGGCTCTCTGGCAACTCTGAAATGAACCTATTTCTAACGGGTTGCGGAAAATATTGCAAATGGTTGTTTGAAAAGCATTACTTTCAAAGTAAATTTCCATTTACGCAAGATGTACTAGATGCGAGAATGTACAATGAATTTCCTAAATCACAGAGCATTTGACTCTCATTTAAAAATCAACTCTTTGAGGACGACCATTTAGAAGAATTTCGAGCCCAGAAGATCACATTTATGTCGTTGTTAAAACTTTTACTGGCACATTTGTGTGATCTGTCTTAAAATGTAACACGCACAAAAATTATATGTGAAAGCTTTTCTTTTCTTATAACACTATGTATATTAATTTAAACCATTAACTTTCTCTATTTGTGTGTTTGCACTACTTGACAGTGATGTTCCTATTGGCTAACATCATCACGTGTCCTATGCTCTGAATATCCGGTGTCATTGACTGGCGAGATCACGTGATATGAGCTATGACTGGCCTACAAAAGCACACCGCAATCTCGATTTCAATGCTTTGGAAAGTAAATTGCTGTGTTTGGTGGAATTCGAATTTATACTTTCGTAATATGAAAATATGCAGTGTACATGTTGCTGCACATCAAAGATATTTCCAATACAGGAAAAAATCCAACTAAGAAATGCAGAATGCATTTGAGAATTGAACATAGGTTCTCCGCTCCCGAGCCAGGTGTCTTGGCCGCTATGCTAGTGGCACTTCTATTGAACAGCATTTGCATTATGGGTACATAAATGATAGTTATAACAGTTTCTTTCCTCAATTTCTAAGAAAATGTGTGTTTACAGACCCAATACATGATGATGCAGGATGAAGAACCAGTCATCTTTCCCACCTTTAGTCACCTTTTTTGTAACATGTATAAACTTAACTATTGTTAGAGACAAACATTCCTCTATCATGACCGCTCCTATTTTTGTTAAGTTCTAATTACTCAGTGGTATCTAGTGTAACATCGCTCTTTCGTGAAGTGGTATGTTGCACAAGCTTTTCTTGAACCGACAAATGATGATCGCCACTATAAAAGTTTATTTTCATAGTGAATTAAATAATCTATTGTTTGTCTGTATGTTTTATTTATGTGTATGTGTCATGGAACGGGTGGATGCAGCTTATCTACAAGCCAGGACAATGATAAATGTCGTACTGCGTTCGCGGTGCCTTTTAGTCGGGCCCTGCCATGGAGATATGGTGCGAGCCACAGAGGAAGAGCAGCTGTGACAATGTGTATGATATCACAAGGTCAAGAGAAAACTTTTTATGTATTCCCTCAATTGGAATCTGATAAATAAGACAGATCATTTGTGGACTTAGACCTTATCAGTGTAATTGTAGACCCACAAATTTAAAGGGTTGTCATGCTACATGGATGAAGAGAAACAAATTATTAGTTCTTTGAAATTGACTGTTAAAAAAGTGCTGATTGGAATATTTGCTTTTGCAAAAACTTAAACATCTTTTTCTTCCGTAATGGCCTTTGTTTTCTTTGTTTGGCAGTATTTAAGCTTTCAAAAATTATTGTTCTGTTGAAAAGCAGCAGCATTTTCCTGCAATTTAACTGAATGCCCCTCTGATACAAGGTGTTTCTGGACATTATTTGTCTTTTCCCACACAATTTGAAGATTAAAGAATCCTAGACTACTAGTTTCGACCTTTCATGGGCATTCATATCCGTGCGACCCATGCTTGACAACATTGTGGATAGAAGTGACAAGGCATGTTGTGTAGAAGTAGAACCGAATGTACGGCAACTCTATTTAACCTTAGAGGAAGAGTTTCAGCACAGTCTAAAAATAGTACAATTTTGTTTTCCAACAGCTATAGCGCAGAAGGTAGGCACTGTAGGCTACAGTCACAGATGTCTGCAAGCGTAAACAACCTAGAACATTGACCACCACAGGGGAAGGAAATCCTGCCTCCAATCTGCTGGGCAGCAGCCTACAGCAAAACTGACACATTGTCAGAGGGGTCATAAATGAAATCCATGCTGGACCAGGATTAGTAACATCACATACTCCATAATAAAAAAAGAAAACAACAAGCAACGCACAACACAAAGCATTCAGGGGCGGCTACCATGCAATTGCTTATTGAAATTAGTAGAGCATTGTTAACAATGTAGTTCAGGCCTGACCTTTGGTGGTATTCGATGTAACTACAGTTCAAAATATCCACCACCTTATTTGCCACATTAAGTGACCACAATATACCATCTATTGAACTTTAGGCAACTAAAATGCTAGGTCCCATGGCTGAGTACTATGTTGCATTATGCAGCATGCATGTTAAACAGACCATTCAGCCACCCACAACTCACATGGCACCGGATCACTGGTTACAGTCACATGTTGGAGCATTCCTATTTTATACACTTTATTTTGCAAGTAGGTTTTTGCGCTCATTGTCTCACTAAATTGGGCTTTGTCAGATGATGTACGATGCCAACAACTGGTTAAATTTTCAATATTGTTTGCAGAAAATGAAGCTGTTGCAGACTATCTCTGATAAATAGATCATCTGGATACAATTCACTATGAAAGAGCATCTATTAAATAATTTAGCGTTTTCGCATTTTGAGGCAGAATTCGCATTTGTTTCGTATTTATCACAAAATGCAATTTATTCTGGTCCCTACTCATTGTACACAAGAGTACAGTGTACGATACATTTATTATCAGAAGTATCATATTTATTTTGAGAATTGGATATTAGGTTTGTACTATGACCACAAAGAGAAAATTTGAAAAATTATAACCAATTATACACTCATTCTTCTCACGCGTGATTCGCGAGTGGAACAGGGTAGGTGGTGTATCAGTTAGTGATACCAGAAATGCCACCTAACAGACACCATTAGGTGGCTGGCGGAGTATGACATAGATGTAGATGAAATAGTAAGGTGAAGGACTGAATAATAGGAAGTGTCTTAGCTCCTGATCACACTTTACTTTGCTGCTTGATATCACAGTAAAGAACCAGTGAAACATTGCATTTGATACTCTATTCAGTATTTGAAATAAGCTTTTTGAGAAGGGAAAATGCAAATTCTGTAGAGACAGGCTTGAAAAGACAGACAGTTTGAAAAGTAAAGGCCCAGCATGGGAGGGGCAAATGTTAGCAAAAGCAAATTATTTTTTAGTATCTGTTCTTGCCTTGTTAATTTTAAGACAAAAGGTTTTCAGGCAGTATTTAATGGTTCACTTGTAACAAAACATGAGTCTAACTTTGAAAGTAAAGGAAGACGATATCAGTCATATTTAGAACTTTCAGATAAGGCACAACTTTCAAGCTCAGTATGTGTGCCAACAATAAGGATGTTAAGTACGAAGGATAGTTTCACCACAACTGAATTGATTTGGACAATGAAATCAGTGATTTCCAATTATTCTATGGGTTCATAATGATTTTTATATCATTTTTAAGATAATGTTCCCGAATAGTGTTTCGGAACACTTTTCTCTTTCATTTAAGAGAATCCAATACCTAATTACTGACACCATATTTCCGGACACACATGTTAGAAGGAGCTCTTTCATTGTATTACACTCTGAGTTTTTATGAAACTGCTGGTGTTTAACAATTGCAAATGACCATTGCATTTTGGTCAGAGAGTAATTGTTGCATAACAGTGTCACCTAAAAACTTCCTTTATTGACAAAGCAGATAGCAGAATGTTACATCTTTAATTAGGCTTTTAAATAGTGATATCCAGGAGTCCCATGGAAGACAACATATAAACATTGGAATTTGCATTCATACAGTGTGTAATGCCTATTTAAAGGCTTAGGAGTGTGCAGGTGAAGAAGCATCCAAATATCTGGTCAATATTTATTATTATTTTGCTCAAGTTTTCGATGCATGTGATGACAAAGCAGCTTAGTTCAGGACATCAAGCCAACAGGATTTTGGAGCAGTGATGTGGTATTAAGTATTACTTTCTTAAACATATACTTCTAAAAAGTAATTCTCCTACTGTTCAGTCAAAATCTTACAGTTCATTGTGGGAAAAAAACACTTCAATAAATGCAGAACTTCGTTTCATAATTTCATCTGCAGAACCAGGATAACTTTTTCAAAGCCTGACACCTTTGATTCTCAAGTTGCATGCAAAATAAAAAACATACTTCAAACCATTTTGGTTTGTATTTTAAGCAATTTTTGTGCTTTGAGAGAAATTGATTTTGTTTTTTAAGTTTTTATGATGAACACTTTACATCGTATAATCTGCTCCCTCTGGAACAACTAACCGTTAGCAAGCAAGAACTGAAGAACCTAATGAACAGGAAGAATGTTAAAAGTAGTGGTTTCTAAATAACGCTTAAAAATGATTTCTAAATAGTGCTTAAAAACAGTACATCGCAGTGTGCAAACACGTGATGGAAAAATGTGCTTATCAAGTACACAACTGAGTTTTAGGTTTTTAGACTCCAAAGAAAGAGTAAAGAACAGAAGCTACAGTGACATGTTAAAGGTGCCGTTTGATGTCCGGAAAGATTACTTATTATATAACAAAGGTATTGACAACTACTGGTGGCAGCAGCAGCAGCAGAAGGGACTCCTCATCTGTAGAGTTAAAGTATCCAAATGTTTCAAAGCTAGTACATGGAAATCTGGACATGGAAAGAAGATATCCCATTTTGAAACACAGATTAGGAGAAGACTAGGCAGCGATGGCCGAAAGAGTTTTAAACCATGTTTTGACTGTGATGATGCTTTGGGACAGTACCTCTATTTTCTCTCCATGGCCATTGATTCACAGTTATTAGGTGTGAATGGCAAGCACATGCAAATCATACTGCTTGGAAGGAAGAATGTGAAAAGAAAATAAGACTTGAATTAGAAGAAAATCGAAAAGAGGAGCAAAACTACATGCACGTGGAAGAGGAGATTAAAAAGGTGAATAACATGTAAAATCTATTGAGCATGAGATAGCTGCTTTGAAAGAGAGGGGGTGGGGGGTGAACAACACTAGCTCCTGCTCTCATACTTCCATTAAACTTAAGAAAGCAAGTGATTTAAAGGGAGCAAAATTGGCCCAGGGTATACTCATGGACGCACAAATCATGAAAGTAGATGAAAGAGTGAAAGAAAAGGAGATGGAAACCTTTCTGAGAAATCTTGGGAAAAGAAAATCTTGTATGATTACTTCATGCCTAGGAAACAGTCAACCAACAATATTTTGTTGACCTTTCTCCATTATAGAATGTCATTAGTTGTAAAAATGTGATGTAGAATTTGTTTGGGCATTACGATTACCAGTATCAAATTAAACAGTGTACCTGCATCCGCACATATTATAAAAATGGATGTCTGTATGTTCCACAGCTTCTTCTAAACCACTGAACCCATTTCAACAAAACAAGGTACACATGTCCCTTACTGTCAGGTAACAATTGCTGTGGGGATAAGAACCACTGATCTACCTGTCATAGTTGAGGAGATACGGTGTCATAAACGAGAAGAATGGAAAAAAAGAAAAACTGGTAGAAGCCAGTCTTGGGAAATATTAATTTGGATGCCGGAGAAATAATACATGAGGCAATACTGACCCTACAACTTGCCTTAGCAGATAGGTTAAGGAAAAGAAAACCTATTCATAGCGTTTGTAGACTTGGAGAAAGCTTTTGACAGTGTTGACTGGAGTACTCTTTTTGAAATTCTGAAAGTAGCAGGGGTAAAATACAGGGAGGAAAAGGAACTGTACAAGTTGTACAGAAACCAGACAGCAGACAGACAGACAGAGCCCAGGGACATGAAAAAGAAGCAGTGGTTGAGAAGGGAGTGAGACAGGGTTATAGCATATCCCCAATATTTTTCAGTCCGTACATTGAACAAGCAGTAAAGGAAAACCAAAGAAAAAATTTGGTGTAGGAATTAAAGTTCAGGGAAAAGAAATAAAAACTTTGAGGTTTGCTGATGACAGTGTAATTCTGTCAGAAACAGTGAAGGATTTGGAAGCACAGTTGAACGGAATGAGCATTGTCTTGAAAGGAAGATATAAAATAACACCAATAAAAGCAAAACAATGATAATAGAATGTAGTCGAATTAAATCAGGTGATGCTAAGAGAATTTGATTAGGAAATGAGACAGTTAAAGTAGTAGATGGGTTTTGCTATGTGGGCAGCAAAATAACTGATGATAACCAAAGTAGAGAGGATATAAAATGTTGACTGGCAGTGGTAAGAAAAGCATTCCTGAAGAAGGGAAAATTGTTAACATAGAATACAGATTTAAGTGTTAGGAAGTCTCTTCTGAAAGTATATGTCTGAGTGTAGTCTTGTATGGAAGTGAAACATGTTAGATAACGCAGGTAATGAGGAGGTTCTGATTAGAATTGCAGAGATAAGAAATTTATGGCACATCTTGACCAAAAGAAGTGTTACCAGTTTAGTTATTATAACATCATAAACAATGAGGTGCATCAAAAACTGCCACATCATGCATGAAGATTCAGTTTCTGTTTCTAATATAAAATTGACAAAATGAATGCACAGGCACTGCTGGGTTTGTGATCCAGTATATTAATAAATTTGTATGAAGGAGAAATTGGCCATACCTCATCCAGGGCCATAGACAGAAATTCATTGTGGTCTTGGCCTTTTGGTAGGGACTATCAAAAATGGAAACATTCATTTGTGCCCTATCTGTTTATTAAAATCACTTGTCATTTTTTAAAATATTCTGTCACCTTATTCAAACATTTTGCATCTTTTTCACGTGCCACCATGGCTCCTCACCCTAGATGATGAAAAATACTCAATTTTGAATTATCTATCAATCTTGCCCATTTTGAGTCAATTCCCATTCTGAGCTGATTGTAATTCTGGGATTGTTACTGTAGAAGAGGTGCTATCAAATAAAAAACGTACTTGCATGTTCTAATTGCGTTCTGCATCTAGAAACAAATTACAAAATGTACAAGGCTCCCATCACATCCTACCATAGAAGTACACTACTTTTCATAAGCACTTCCAGGGCTTCAGAAGGTGCCTCCGTGAAAACTACAAGACATCCAGAAAAGTGACACATATCATTGGACGGAGGATGTCTCCAGGTTTAGATTATAATACATGTCACGGCATAGTTGCAGAGTGCATCACTAGGGGGCAGCAGTCAGTTCTCGGAGTATAATGGATCGATATGTACGTTTTTGAGCTTTTGAATTCATTAAATATGAGCCAGTTGTGACAGTTAAATGATTTCATACCAAACTTCAGGTAAAAGTTTCAGCAGACAAAACATTCCTCAAGAGAGGCTGTGTGTGTGAAGGAAACAGACCAGCCAGGACTATCATAAGAGAAGGTAAAGAGTATGTGGGAGTCATTCATCAGGAGCCTAAAGAAATCGTATTATTGTTTGAAACTTGGAACGATGTTCCATCACTGATATGTGTCTAATTTTCTATTTGTTTCTTGTTTTCACAAAGGTGTATTCTGAATCCCCAGAGGTGCTTCTGAACAATGCTGTACATAACATTCTGCTTTGTACCAGTGAACTTAGGGCTCTGGGTCAACAAGAAAGCAAATTTAGCAGCTGAGAAGGCCAACAAGGAATATGTTATGACACAGTGTGCCAACATCTTACAGGTTTTCATATAGCTATTGGACTCGAGAGACGTGAACTGGTGAGGGAAAGAGTGCCTAACAGTAGAGAATGATAAGCTGTGGTCAGCAATACTTGCCATGATATGCCTTGCTGTTATGTGAACATAGACTTGCATTCTGTGAACAATGAATTTATTGTAGATAGAGTGCTGTATAAATGTGTATTGTGTCTCTGACTGCATGTTCTTGATAGGAATATTTACTATTAGAATGTAAATATTGTGGCAGTTTGCAAAGTGACATACGATAGTTCTGTATTAGTTGATTATCCCGTTACTGTGTCATCAACCAGAGATGACCTTTTTACTAAACACTGTCATAATTTCCAAGATAAAGGAATTCATACATTAAATTATTTTTTATTGTATTCATGCCTATATCTTGTACTTTGGTGTATCTCATTATTTCCTTTTGTGGTACATAAACTTCATACATCTGATGTATTGGTTATTATTTTTTGGTGATAAATATGTAACATTAATAACATGACTAGTTCTTCAATGAAGTCCTTGCCCGTGCAATATTTCTAGTTTGAAAAAAGTGCTGTGATATCACTATCATTGCCTAAACTTTTTTATGTTCAGTACTGGCAAAATAAGCTTATTCATATGGCCTAATTATTATCTTATCTCTCGTCACTGAAAATCATTCGTTATTACCTGCCCATATAGCATGAGGCACAGTGTGCTACTTTGTGAGGCATTAAGGTGAGCTAGACCCAGACTGAATATGCTCAGCAGAGTGTGTTTTTTAGATGTCTTCCCCAGAGATTACATTATGCAGACAGTTAAAATATGGCAACACACAGAACAGTTTTACAAGATACACAGTTGTTGCACAAGACTTCACTCTCGTAAGATACCTTAATGACTTTGGTGTCATGTAGGGCATCTGGATGCAAAGGTAAATAATAAAATAAATTTGCCAAATTGTAAAAAAAGCTGACCTCGTATAGATGGGATTAACTTTAGGGGAAATAAGAAGAAGAAATATTCAGTACTACACTTCAGAGTTCCAATGTATGCTGTCCTGCATTAAGTTTGGTCATTATCTTGCTTTATGTTTGTTTACATGTCAGTCAGTCTTTAAGATTGAGATACAGTATTGAACTACTAATTACTAAGGTTGAATTAACACAAATTTACATGTCTTTTTTTTTATAGCTGCCTTATTTAAATAATGATCACAGGAAATGAGAACAATTTAGCAGATAGCCATTGGCTGTCAGCTAAACGTGATGCTCTGACTGGGATATCAATGGTTTTCTCCCATCAAAGTGTTGCTCAGATCGTTGCTTGTTAAGCATGAAACAAAAAAAAATTTCTAACTAAAAATGTGTGATAAAGCAATATTTATCGTAGATTGTTCAGGCTACAGACAGCATTGTGAACAAAAAATTTGTCTCACAACAAACTGACATTTATTCAGTAGCTGATCTCCTTTTAATACCCCTGATGGTACAGTTCCTAGTTATGCTTGTTGGTAGGATACCCTAGTTTGTGGTGCTTGTGGTGTATATCACATTTTAACGTGTGTTTTATATTCTGTTAAGAGAGCAGTTGTAAAATTTTGCTGTGTATTCTCTACTGTAGCTGACAAAGAAGAATGTGGTGTATGTTTTAAAATTCTTTGTGTTATCAGGACTCCAGCCTAAACTTTAAAGTGATTGTAATCATCAGTAGATTCATGGTTGCTCAGAAAGTTGCTTTTAAATTATTGTGCTCTTCTTGAAAAGTAAATCAAAGTTTAAATGTAACATATAAATGCGTAAAATTTTGTTTTAGGCAAGACGAGAAATGGGAGGTATAGCAAAGGATATTCAGGCAGCCCAAAAGCAGGTGACAGCTCTAGAGTCCAAAATTGAACAGCGTAGAGCAGACCGCCATAGCATTTTAAAACAGTGTAAGGTACGTATCACACTGGTGTCTCATTTTTTGTTTATGGTACTGGTTTTACAATGTTGACTAAACCATGTGTAATTACATTTTAAATACAGTAGTTACACTAACGTATATGTATTGTATGCTAGCAAATTGGAAAAACCCCCATAAGTGTCTTTTTCTTATCTTATGGATTTCATGTCTGAGATAGTTGTGCCTCTATCTACTGTGCTTGTTTGAAGCCCTTATTAGGTTAACCATCACATGTTGCTTCCTCTTTGCAGATGTATGGAATAAATCGTATTATGTGCCTTACAAGTTTTTGCTGTGGTGTAGCTTGATAGTGGCAAAGGCGACGAGTTACCCAACTTGTAAATTATGGAATAAAGTGTTTAATTCGAAATAAAACAACAGCCTATGCAGGAAAATGCCTTCCCCAAGGGATCTGCCTATGTTTACTTTCTGGCATGTAATCAATCCCCCAACAGTAGATTCTCAAATCTACAGACCCTTGAATGTACTTATTTCGTTGTCGTTTCATAATTGTTGTTGTTGTTGTTGTTGTTGTTGTTGTTGTGGTGGTGGTGGTGCTGCTGCTGCTGCTGCTGCTGCTGCTGGTGGTGGTCTTCAGTCCAGAGACTGGTTTGATGCAGCTCTCCACACTGCTCTATCCTGTGCAAGCTTCATCTTCAAGTACCTACTACAGCCTACATCCTTCTGAATCTGCGTAGTGTATTCATCTCTTGGTCTCCCTCTACGATTTTTACCCTCGGCGCTGCCCTACAGTACTAAATTGGTGATCCCTTGGTGCCTCAGAACATGTCTTACCAACCGATCCCTTCTTCTAGTCAAGTTGTGCCACAAACTCCTCTTTTCCCCAATTCTATTCAATACCTCCTCATTACTTATGTGATCTACCCATCTAATCTTCAGCATTCTTCTGTAGCACCACATTTTGAAAGCTTCCATTCTCTTCTTGTCTAAATTATTTATCGTCCGTGTTTCATTTCCATACAGGGCTACACTCCATACAAATACTTTCAGAAAAGACTTTCTGACGCTTTAATCTACACTCAATGTTAACAAATTTCTTTTCTTCAGAAACGCCTTTCCTTGCTGTTGCCAGTCTTCATTTTATATCCTCTCTACTTTAACCATTATCAGTTATTTTGTTCCCCAAATAGCATAACTCATCTACTACTTTAAGTGTCTCATTACCTAATCTAATTCCCATAGCATCACTTGATTTAATTCGACTACATTCCATTATCCTCATTTTGCTTTTGTTGATGTTAATCTTATATCCTCCTTTCAAGACACTGTCCATTCCGTTCAATTGCTCTTCCAAGTCATTTCTTGTCTCTGACAAATTACAATGTCATCAGCAAACCTCAAAGTTTTTATTTCTTCTCCATGGATTTTAATACCTACACCAAATTTTTCTTTTGTTTCCTTTACTGCTTGCTTAATATACAGATTGAATAACATGGGGGTAGGGTACAACCCTGTCTCACTCCCTTCCCAACCACTGCTTCCCTTTCATGCCCCTCCACTTTTATAACTACCATCTGATTCCTGTACAAATTGTAAATAGCCTTTCGCTCCCTGTATTTGACCCCTGCCACCTTCAGAATTTGAAAGAGAGTATTCTAATCAACACTGTCAAAAGCTTTCTCTAAATCTACAAATGCTAGAAACGTAGGTCTGCCTTTCCTTAATCTATTTTCTTATATAAGTTGTAGGATCAGTATTGCCTCACGTGTTTCAACATTTCTACAGAATCCAAACTGATCTTCCCCGAGGTAAGCTTCTACCAGTTTTCCCATTCGTATGTAAAGAACTCATGTTAGTATTTTGCAGCCATGGCTTATTAAACTGATGGTTTGGTAATATTCACATCTGTCAACACCTGCTTTCTTTGGGATTGGAATTATTATTTTCTTCTTGAAGTCTGAGGGTATTTCACCTGTCTCATACATCTTGCTCACCAGAGTGGTAGAGTTTTGTCAGGGCTGGCTCTCCCAAGGCTATCAGTAGTTCTAATGGAATGTTGTCTATTTACGGGGCCTTGTTTCGACTTAGGTCTTTCAGTGCTCTGTCAAACTCTTCACGCAGTATCGTATCTCCCATTTCATCTTCATCTACATCCTCTTCCATTTCCATAATATTGTCCTCAAGTACATCGCCCTTGTATAGATCCTCTATATACTCCTTCCACCTTTCTGCTTTCCCTTCTTTGCTTAGAACTGGGTTGCCATCTGAGCACTTGATATTCATACAGGTTCATCTCTTTTCTCCAAAGGTCTCTTTAATCTTCCTGTAAGCAGTATCTACCTTACCCCTAGTGATATATGCCTCTACATCCTTACATTTGTCCTCTAGCCATCCCCACTTAGCCATTTTGCACTTCCTTTCGATCTCATTTTTGAGACATTTGTACTTTTTTTTTGTCTGTTTCATTTACTGCGTTTTTATATTTTTTTCATTTCATCAATTCAATATATTTTCTATTATCCAAGGATTTTTACTAGCACTCATCTTTTTACCTACTTGATCCTCTGATGCCTTCACTATTTCATCTCTCAAAGGTACCCATTCTGCTACTGTATTTCGTTCCTCCACATTTGTCAATTATTCCCTAATGCTCTCTCTGAAACACTCTACATCCTCTGGTTCTTTCAGTTTATCCAGGTCCCATCTCCTTAAATTCCCACCTTTTTGCAGTTTCTTCATTTTTAATTTACAGCTCATAACCAACAGAGTCCATATCTGCCCCTGGAAATGTCTCACAATTTAAAACCTGGTTCCTAAATCTCTGTCTTACCATTATGTAATCTATCTGAAACCTTCCAGTGTCTCCAGGCCTCTTCCACGTCTTTCATGATTCTTAAACCAAGTGTTAGCTATGATTAAGTTGAGCTCTATGCAAAATTCTACCAGGCGGCTTCCTCTTTCATTTCTTACCCCCAATCCATATTCACCCACTACTTTTCCTTCTCTTCCTTTTTCTACTACCGAATTCCAGTCCCCCATGACTATTAAATTTTCATCTCCCTTCAGTATCTGAATAATTTCTTTTATCTCATTATAAATTTCTTCAATCTCTTCGTCATCTGCAGAGCTAGTTGGCATATAAACTTGTACTACTGTGGTAGGCATGGGCTGCGTGTTTGTGTTGGCTACAATAATGTGTTCACTATGCTGTTCGTAGAAGCTTACCCGCGTTCTTATTTTTTTTTATCCATTATTAAACCTACTCTTGCTTTACCCCTATTTGATTTTGTATTTATAACCCTGTATTCACCTGACCAAAAGTCTTGTTCCTCCTGCCACCGAACTTCACTAATTCCCACTATATGTAGCTTTAACCTATCCATTTCCCTTTTTAAATTTTCTAAGCTACCTGGCCGATTAAGGGATCTGACATTCCACACTCCAGTTCGTAGAATGCCAGTTTTCTTACTCCTGATAACGACGTCCTCCTGATTAGTCCCTGCCCGGAGATCTGAATGGGGGACTATTTTACCTCTGGAATATTTTACCCAAGAGGACGCCATCATCATTTAACCATACAGTAAAGCTGCATGCCCTTGGGAAAAATTATGACTGTAGTTTCCCCTTGCTTGCTTTAACCGTTCATCGTACCATCACAGCAAGGCCATTTTGGTTAATGTTACAAGGCCAGATCGGTCAATCATCTAAACTGTTGGCCCTGCAACTACTGAAAAGGCTGCTGCCCCTCTTCAAGAACCACACATTTGTCTGGCCTCTCAACAGCTACCCCTCCGATGTGATTGCACCTGCAGTATAGCTATCTGTATTGCTGAGGCACACAAGCCTCTCCATCAACAGCAAGGTCCACGGTTCATCATTTCATAACATTTGTTTATTATTAGCTTCCAGCAGTTTAATGTTAGCTTCTGTTAGCTCCCAGCAGTTTATTATTAGCTTCCATCACAAATAAAAATACTCATATACTGAACTCGAATGTGGCCAGTCGGAAACAAAATTCAGTGCCATCTGAACCAACTGCCAGTTGCTCAGTCACTCTGTTGGTACTGCCCTTAGCTGTCTTCCTTCAGCTGAAGCAGCATCCTTTATTATGGTGACATGTGATGTCATTCCTGTGCCTTCAGCCAAGCCATATTTCCGAATTATATAATGTATTTTGAATCAAATTATCTCTTATACAGTTTCAAAATACACTGAAGGCCAATTTTAAGGAAGGTTTAGTGCATCAAATAGAATTCAGGGACCCTCACAGATTGCCACTTCAGTTCACATTCAGACCATGATTGTAAGATACTGGCTGCACCTGGCAGACATGCTGATACAAGGGCTGATGCACATGGAAACTAAATTGCCACAAAATTTGTAAAATAAAAACTGAAAAAATGTGGTTGATTTGTACTATTTTGTTGAAAACTGACATTTTGAGACAGCTGCACACAAATGGTTTCTTGCAAAGTAGAAAACAGCAACCAAGCGCAATTAATAATGCAGTTTACTCACACAAATAACACTGTTAACAGTTTCAGAACCACAGGTTCATCTTCAGATCGCTGGTGAATGTTTAGATGCTCATTTGTGGCTGTTTACATTAGCTTTCGTCTCTTCCCCTGTATGGTGAAAGTTCCTTGGGGTGGTGGTACCCTACCACAGAAATCACTGTGAGAAACAGCCCATTTAACTTTAACTGTACCTAATGATGGTTGAATACACTGTAAACAGGTCTGTAATGTAGCTGTGTTTCAGTTTTTAGTTAAACAATGGAAACTCCAGGTTAGAATATTAACAACAAATGTTGATGGTTTTATATTACTTATATAAGTAACCTAAAACTAAAAAGGTAGAAGTGTTGTAATATTAAATTGGGTAAAGCTTTACAAGGAGAGATCCCCTGCAGAGGGATTAACTTTTTGAAACTATCTGTACAGTGATCTAGTTTAAGTTCCCACATATCACACCCTGCAGCCTTTCACCCTGGGAGGCTCTTGTCTGCGATTAATCGCCGAAAAAAAGATTTTGGAATTTCACATGATGCTCTATGGCCTTAAAAAAGGGGTGTTATCCTGAGTGGTTGCTTAGCGGAATGGCTAAAATAAACTCTAAACGTGCTAAAGATTGCGGGTTCAAATCTCGTCAGGTGCTTTGAAATTTTTTTATTTTTAAATATTTATCAAAATGACTTTCATAATTATTTTTATTCAATTAATTGGTTTAAATGTAAACTTTTATTTAGATTCCTTTCTCACATAATTGTAATCATCATATTCACTTTTCCATGTGCTCTCATTTTTCATCTGATCATACTTTTTCCACTTGGAATATTTGTGCATGTGAATTTGCTGTTGGATTTAACTGTTTTTATTTATATGTCATAATAATTAAACATTTGAAAACACTGATGTCTCTGTTAAACAACAGAAGACAAAATAATCTTATTTATATTGAATGTGTAATTTCAAAAGTGTATTTTTTTTAGAAGATGTAAATTTTTTGAGTGGTAATCGAGAGACAAATTCGTATTGCTCTATGGATAAAATAATACATATGAAGATTCAAAAGAAAGAAAGGATCATAAGTAACATATTTGCTAGTGCTTAAGGGGCACCAGTGTGAAAGATATAATCCCCCCCCCCCTTTTTTTTTAAGATTTTGTGAAAAAATTTCTCACTTAATACATCTACCGCGAAACAGTTATAACACTTATGTGCACACACGTCATATAAGTAGGAAAAGTGCTCAATTTTTAAATTTTTTCCTCAAAACTACAAAATTCTTCCTCGGAGCTGAAAGTAGAAATACTTGAAGTTGTCATGTTAGGATCTGAATCCCCATACAATAAATAATTGTCTGTGCCATATAGTGCTTTACTGGTTCCACTTTTATTAAACAATTTCATCACTTTCAGTTTTTGTAGAGTTTCATGAAGCTTAGACCCATACACAGACTTCCTCTTTCCTTACAGTGTAGTGTGAAAATTTGTAGATTACATCCATCTGTTCCGCTCTGCCTTCATAATTCCCTTAAATGGTCTGTTGATACATACAAACAACTTAGCTCCCCTGAAATGACTGTAATGAGTCTTCAGTACATTCAGTGTATTTTTAACGTCTTCTGTTCTGTGAGAACAAAACTGATCTCATACTAATAAGGCAGGTTTCTTCAGTAGGCCTCCATGTCGCCTAGACCAAATTTTGTCTATCCACAATCATATTCCTCCTCCATCCATACAGACTTCATTGTATATATGGACAAATATTCCTTTTGGCGGTTGTTCCCCGGGAAGTGCCTTTCTTTTAAAAATCAGAAGTACGGACTGTTTTGTCCCGTCAGCATCGCGGCATAGAACAACTGTCTACTAAATCTTTTCATGTTCTGAAGTTTTAACAATAATGCTTTTTGTACCCTTAGAATCCCCCCATGAACCATGGACCTTGCCGTTGGTGGGGAGGCTTGCGTGCCTCAGCGATACAGATAGCCGTACCGTAGGTGCAACCACAACGGAGGAGTATCTGTTGAGAGGCCAGACAAACGTGTGGTTCCTGAAGAGGGGCAGCAGCCTTTTCAGTAGTTGCAAGGGCAACAGTCTGGATGATTGACTGATCTGGCCTTGTAACAATAACCAAAACGGCCTTGCTGTGCTGGTACTGCGAACGGCTGAAAGCAAGGGGAAACTACAGCCGTAATTTTTCCCGAGGGCATGCAGCTTTACTGTATGATTACATGATGATGGCGTCCTCTTGGGTAAAATATTCCGGAGGTAAAATAGTCCCCCATTCGGATCTCCGGGCGGGGACTACTCAAAAGGATGTCGTTATCAGGAGAAAGAAAACTGGCGTTCTACGGATCGGAGCGTGGAATGTCAGATCCCTTAATCGGGCAGGTAGGTTAGAAAATTTAAAAAGGGAAATGGATAGGTTGAAGTTAGATATAGTGGGAATTAGTGAAGTTCGGTGGCAGGAGGAACAAGACTTCTGGTCAGGTGACTACAGGGTTATAAACACAAAATCAAATAGGGGTAATGCAGGAGTAGGTTTAATAATGAATGGGAAAATAGGAATGCGGGTAAGCTACTACAAACAGCATAGTGAACGCATTATTGTGGCCAAGATAGATACGAAGCCCACACCTACTACAGTAGTACAAGTTTATATGCCAACTAGCTCTGCAGATGACGAAGAAATTGAAGAAATGTATGATGAAATAAAAGAAATTATTCAGATTGTGAAGGGAGACGAAAATTTAATAGTCATGGGTGACTGGAATTCGAGTGTAGGAAAAGGGAGAGAAGGAAACATAGTAGGTGAATATGGATTGGGGGACAGAAATGAAAGAGGAAGCCGCCTGGTAGAATTTTGCACAGAGCACAACATAATCATAACTAACACTTGGTTTAAGAATCATGAAAGAAGGTTGTATACATGGAAGAACCCTGGAGATACTAAAAGGTATCAGATAGATTATATAATGGTAAGACAGAGATTTAGGAACCAGGTTTTAAATTGTAAGACATTTCCAGGGGCAGATGTGGACTCTGACCACAATCTATTGGTTATGACCTGTAGATTAAAACTGAAGAAACTGCAAAAAGGTGGGAATTTAAGGAGATGGGACCTGGATAAACTAAAAGAACCAGAGGTTGTACAGAGATTCAGGGAGAGCATAAGGGAGCAATTGACAGGAATGAGGGAAATAAATACAGTAGAAGAAGAATGGGTTGCTTTGAGGGATGAAATAGTGAAGGCAGCAGAGGATCAAGTAGGTAAAAAGACGAGGGCTAGTAGAAATCCTTGGGTAACAGAAGAAATATTGAATTTAATTGATGAAAGGAGAAAATATAAAAATGCAGTAAGTGAAACAGGCAAAAAGGAATACAAACGTCTCAAAAATGAGATCGACAGGAAGTGCAAAATGGCTAAGCAGGGATGGCTTGAGGACAAATGTAAGGATGTAGAGGCCTATCTCACTAGGGGTAAGATAGATACCGCCTACAGGAAAATTAAAGAGACCTTTGGAGATAAGAGAACGACTTGTATGAATATCAAGAGCTCAGATGGAAACCCAGTTCTAAGCAAAGAAGGGAAAGCAGAAAGGTGGAAGGAGTATATAGAGGGTCTATACAAGGGCGATGTACTTGAGGATAATATTATGGAAATGGAAGAGGATGTAGATGAAGATGAAATGGGAGATAAGATACTGCATGAAGAGTTTGACAGAGCACTGAGAGACCTGAGTCGAAACAAGGCCCCCGGAGTAGACAATATTCCATTGGAACTACTTACGGCCGTGGGAGAGCCAGTCCTGACAAAACTCTACCATCTGGTGAGCAAGATGTATGAAACAGGCGAAATACCCTCAGACTTCAAGAAGAATATAATAATTCCAATCCCAAAGAAAGCAGGTGTTGACAGATGTGAAAATTACCGAACTATCAGCTTAATAAGTCACAGGTGCAAAATACTAACACGAATTCTTTACAGACGAATGGAAAAACTAGTAGAAGCCAACCTCGGGGAAGATCAGTTTGGATTCCGTAGAAACACTGGAACACGTGAGGCAATACTGACCTTACGACTTATCTTAGAAGAAAGATTAAGGAAAGGCAAACCTACTTTTCTAGCATTTGTAGACTTAGAGAAAGCTTTTGACAATGTTGACTGGAATACTCTCTTTCAAATTCTAAAGGTGGCAGGGGTAAAATACAGGGAGCGAAAGGCTATTTACAATTTGTACAGAAACCAGATGGCAGTTATAAGAGTCGAGGGACATGAAAGGGAAGCAGTGGTTGGGAAGGGAGTAAGACAGGGTTGTAGCCTCTCCCCGATGTTGTTCAATCTGTATATTGAGCAAGCAGTAAAGGAAACAAAAGAAAAATTCGGAGTAGGTATTAAAATTCATGGAGAAGAAATAAAAACTTTGAGGTTCGCCGATGACATTGTAATTCTGTCAGAGACAGCAAAGGACTTGGAAGAGCAGTTGAATGGAATGGACAGTGTCTTGAAAGGAGGATATAAGATGAACATCAACAATAGCAAAACAAGGATAATGGAATGTAGTCTAATTAAGTCGGGTGATGCTGAGGGAATTAGATTAGGAAATGAGGCACTTAAAGTAGTAAAGGAGTTTTGCTATTTGGGGAGCAAAATAACTGATGATGGTCGAAGTAGAGAGGATATAAAATGTAGGCTGGCAATGGCAAGGAAAGCGTTTCTGAAGAAGAGAAATTTGTTAACATCCAGTATTGATTTAAGTGTCAGGAAGTCATTTCTGAAAGTATTCGTATGGAGTGTAGCCATGTATGGAAGTGAAACATGGACGATAAATAGTTTGGACAAGAAGAGAATAGAAGCTTTTGAAATATGGTGCTACAGAAGAATGCTGAAGATTAGATGGGTAGATCACGTAACTAATGAGGAAGTATTGAATAGGATTGGGGAGAAGAGAAGTTTGTGGCACAACTTGACCAGAAGAAGGGATCGGTTGGTAGGACATGTTCTGAGGCATCAAGGGATCACCAATTTAGTATTGGAGGGCAGCGTGGAGGGTAAAAATCGTAGGGGGAGACCAAGAGATGAATACACTAAGCAGATTCAGAAGGATGTAGGTTGCAGTAGGTACTGGGAGATGAAAAAGCTTGCACAGGATAGAGTAGCATGGAGAGCTGCATCAAACCAGTCTCAGGACTGAAGACCACAACAACAACAACCCTTAGAATCCACAGTTCTGTTAGAAGGCACTTCAAAGGTTACCACCATCTCAGCCAAAGGTTACCACCATCTCATCCATGTTTTCAGTTTGTGAAAGTTCAAACTATTCTCTTTTCCTTGCATTAATGATGAATTGATGAAATTCAACAATTTGTTGTTCATACTCAGGTGGCACCCCCTATGATATTTTTGTCATGGTCCACATAAAAAGTCAATACTGTTTCATAAATCTTGAACACCATTATGTTGATCCAGTAAAGTCAGCAATCCCTTTGTTAGTGGGAACTGCTTTCGCTCAGTGAATGATCATTTTCATAGAAAGTGAAATTCTTGCTTTTCTGTTCTCTAAAAATAAAGTATTGAGTTCTGCTTCAGGTTTTGGTCATTCAACTGTTCCACTTCTCAGTACATGTTTACTGTGAGGTGATTTTTTTTAAAAATACCTTCCTGAGTCCACCAAGCTCTTTTCATTTTTAGGGTTTCTTACCTCAGTTGGTAAAAACGGATCCCTCGTGGGATCACCTTGATGTCTGTCTGTCTGTCTGTCTGTGTCTGTCCAACTGTTCAAAAACCTTTCTCTCAGGAATGTGTAGATTTATCAAGTTGAAGTTTGTCCCATACAAAGGTCTGTGGTTCCTTGATGGTGTAATAAATGCCATTTTCCAAATCAATGTAGTCAAAAGATTTGTCCATTTGTCACATGTTTTGATACTTGCAAACTCACTCATTAAAACCTGTTAGGTACTTGCCATTGGTTTGGAATCATGAAATTAGGTAAGAAGCAAGAAACAAATCTGAAAACTGTTAATTTGTAATTGTACCACATACTCCCTTCCCCCTCCGCTATTTGTTATCTGACTGTCCATCCTTTCTTCTAAGAAATGGATAAACATATCAGGTTGAAATTTATGTCACGTACTAAGGTCTATAGTCACTTCACATTATAATAAATGTTAAGCTTCTAAGTCAGTGCAGACAAAAGATGCAGCCATGTATGTCTCATATTTTGATACTTTCAAACTCACTAATTATGCCCTATAGGGTACTTCTCCTTACATAGAATCATGAAGTTTGGCCAGAGGAAGGTTTCACAGAAGTAGTAAAGGAAATAAAAATCAGAGATTTGTTAATTTATAATTATATTACATGAAAAAAATTTCTGTTTTTCACTTGATATGATACTTTGAACTTGAAAGTAAAACATTCTTGAAGTCTTGGAATCACTGCGACCAATGTCTTGCTAGTATCAATGTCAATTACAGGCAAAAATCCTGAGATTCTAGATCCCCAGAATGGATGAACTAACTGTCTGTATACATATTAAGTTTTTACAGAATCCTCAGTGTGTAGTCGTTCTCACTCCTGGTCAAATTTGATTCAGTTGGAGATGGCCCGAAATACCTTTCTGCAGCCCTATTTCCATGCTCTTTAGTGTATGCAATCACTTGCAGTTTAAATGCAGTAGTATAGCAATGCCATTTTTCAGTCATAGTTTGCAAAAGAAACCACAGTACAGGAGTGAAGTAAGTGGATCTCCACACTAAACACAAGAGTAACTGAAGCTTGAATGAACAATGTAAAAACCATTAATGACAACGTATGTGCATACAACAAACTCTCTACAACTGGAATGCTCAAAATTCGCAAGGAAGCTAACAGTGAATTGCTTCCAGCCAGAACATAGAAAATTTGGATTAAGCTTATAGGCACCTACATTAACTTGCAATCAGCTTATACACCAGCAAATACAATAAAATGAATGCAGTAATGTGGTCAAAATATGGGATGGTAAAATGGAAGGAATGAAATTGAAATTAATTTACAAAAATAATTCAGATCACATGAACAAATATTCCACTTCCAAGTGGAAAAAGAATTGTTGGAAGAAAAATTAGAACAAATGGAAAAGCTAATATGGTGGTTAAAATGATGTGAAAAAGGAACAAATTTAAAAAATTACATTTAAAGCAATTAAATGAATAAAAATAACCAGTGAAGACTAAAATAAAAAATTTCTAGCACCTGACAAAACACGAACCCACAACCTTCTGCATGTGAAGAGTCTACCTCAACCATTATACTATGCAACCAGTCTGTGTAACATTCCTCTTTTAAAGCTGTAAGGTATCAAGTTAAATTCCAAAATCTGTTTTCATCAATTACTCGCAAATGAGGACTAACTAGGGTGAATGACTGCAGGGTGTATCGGGGACCTTAACCTACATCACCATATAAGTGGTTTCGAAATGTTAATCTCGCCACTGGGTACCTCTCCTTGTAAGTTTAAATTTCAGCAGGTCCACAGCTAACCCCTCTGTTTACCACAAAAAATCAAGGAAGTAGGTATTAATGCAGATGACACACCGTTTTTTTTTTTTTAACAATTTGCAAAAAAAAAAAATGCAATTAATAAGAAACTAAAGGACTTTGGAAAATTATCCAATTATCTGTGCACCCCAGTAACAAGACTTTTTGGATGGACCAATCCCATTATGTAAATCGGATTTTGTAAAAGTGTAACATGGAGTACTGCCATAAGGCATCCACACCGCTAAATAACAATCAGGTAATAACTCATGAAATGAGCCCAAAAACAGAAATAGAAAAAGCTGCCATGAAGAATGTCACACACAGAGGAGGCATAAGTAATGTAATAATATGCTCAACTAGGTACTGGACAACATGTAGCATATGCAGTTCAAGCAGTGAGTCGGTTTGATATTAACCCAGGAGTACCCTCATTGGCTAGTTGCAAAGATAATCCTATGGTATCTAAAGAGAACTAAATATTTTAAACTACAATTTTCAAAAGATGAGAACCGTGATTTAAGGATAGACTGATGCTGACTGGGCCGAGGATACTGTAGATGGAAAATCTACCACCAGTTTCTTGTTTGTCACAAGGTGCTGCAGTTTCATGGAATAACAGAAAACTGCCACCAGTAGCTCTCTAGACAGTAGAGTGGAGTACATGGTATTAACTTCTGCCTGTGAGGAACCGCTTTGGTTCTGAATGCTGCAAGGAGAAATACCCCCTTTTGCAAAAGAGGGCCTGATTAAATAATTTTGTGTCAACAAAGGTGCAATTGATCTGCCAAAGACGTGGATACAAAGACCCCACTAAACACATTGACACCAAGCATCATTTCTTCACATAAAAAACTGTTTCAAGATAGATCGCAGTGGAGCAAATTTCAACAAATGGAATGCCTGCAGACATGATAATGAAGAAGCTGCCTCCAGATGTCGTCAACTAACCATCTAGCAGAAGTGTTGAAGGTTATCATTTAGAATCAGTGCCTCTACCAGAAGATTCATTTTTGTAGGGGGATACAAGATGACTTAGATAAAATTTCAGCTGGGGTGATAATGGCAGCTTGCTCTAAATGTAGAAAAATGTAAGTTAATACTAATGAGGAGAAAAAAAAACAATCTTGTAATGTTTGAATACAGCATTATAATGTGTTGCGTGCCACAGTCACATTGATAAACTATCTAGGTGTAATGTTACATCGACTTGGGAGAATTTTGGGAAGATATAGCTCATAGCTGTATGTCCATTTTCGTGGATCACTCACTCCGATTTAGTTCATACTACATGCTGTCATCTAGAAGAAAGGGAAATGTTAATTAAAAGAAACACCAGAAGTACAGAATATATCAAAAGCATAACTGTGAGCACATAGCACATGTTGCTTCCATGGGGAAACTGATAAAGCATTACATCCATGTACCAAGAATCCTGGATTTGAACCCCAAAAATGTCACATTTTTTTACTGTATTTTATGCTTGAAAGTGTGACATGGGACAGTGTGTTTATGACATGTAAAAGGGCTTTTTGGAAGTAAATCTATAGAGCACATTTGTAATTCCACAGAATATACAGTCAGAACAGAAAAATAAAGAAACAACTGCATCACACATGCAGAAGTAATGGTAGTAATAAAATTAATAATAAACAAAATGATAACATCAGTAATAGCCACATAAAGTTCAACTAATGAAGCAAAAGCAGGCTGCCAGAAGAACATTGTTACAAACTCTGAAAAGTCCTTTCACATGTCTAGAAAATGTTCTCCTATATAACAGTTTAACGCATAAACAGTTAAAAAAAAAAAAAAAAAAAAAAAGTGGGGCCTTTGATACAACAACTGAACACATTTATCTTCTCACCCATGCAAGATCTACAGTACTATCTCACAGATACACTTTTCCTCAGCTCTGTAACTCTGGTGATACCTTTAATTACCATTTACGCATGTTCTACTGGACAGCAGCACACAGGAGGAACTAAATTGGTGTTTTGGTTCATACTCTATCGACATACGTTTGGTACCGACCTGATGGTCTGACATCTGGAGGTTTGGGTGTCAGAATTTGGTGTGATGTGGGGGGACTGCCTGACAGGAAGAATTGGCAGTAAAAGAGTGGTGGTGGTGGTGGTGGTGGTGGTGAGAGGAACAATAACAGAAGTTGTGAAGAGAAAAATGCTTGCAAACAATTTCTGTTTGTTCTTCTTTTACCAAAATGTGGAGAATTAAAAAAGATCAAAATTGGTAATGTTGACTTTATTTGGCAGAGTGTAATATACTTTATATCAATAAAACAGTTTGTAATTTTGATTAATTAGACAGTGTTAAAAATAAACCCCAAGAAGCCTTTTCAAAATAGTGGATCCTCTTATATTCAGTGTAATCCTGTGACCGGATAAATACAGTACTCTTCGAACCCCACATTTCTTTAAATATGTGCTGGTTTTGGCTTGTAGCAGTTTTTTTGCTGTTTTATTAAATTGTTATGCAAGGTAATGTTATATTGTTAATTAAATATTTTTATATTATTTGAGTGGCTGTAAACACGAACTTTTTCAATTTAGATGGAAGATATTGCAATACCAATGCAACGTGGTAATATGGAAGACATTGCACAAGAAACATCCACAGGAGACAATACAGAAACAACTTCAGAAACGAACTCGCTTAGCACACAACAGATATATGATAGAGAAAGCCGGTGAGTAATCTACTTTGCATAATGTAAATTTTTCATGGACTTTCTCTCTCTTCAAGAATGATTCTGTCACTACTAAAAGTTGCTTTTTAAACTGTTCTTGTCATTTTAACAATTATTTTAGTATGTCATTTTATTAATAGTTCTTGAATGAGATGTTATGTATTTATGCTGTGAGGAATGTAGTTTCTCTCTTTTTGTAAATTTTGTTTTCATGCTTTTGATAACAGCACTGTATAGATGAACTGCATTGGGTTAGATAATGAGAATGTGTTTCGTAGCTATTAGACATGAATTACCTCAGTCTAAAGCAAAATAACTTTACAGATACTATTTGAGGCAGAGAAATAATACTATCCTTACTTTTAGTGATTACATCCAGTTGACACAGAATACCTAAGTCATCATGAGAGGGGTCCTAATGCTAGTTCCATTTATAGCATTTGGTAGGTCACAGGTGCCTCCTAGGTCATATAAAATTATGAGTACTCCAGGGAGAGCATTCTACCTTGGCCGAGTTCACGTTTGCTGAATCCAGGATCAGGAACGGGCAGCTTTCTGGATGCTGCCAGTCCTCTGTAACTGTAATGTCTCTGTTTGCATCAGTGACCACCGTATGGTGCAGTGGTGTAATCTTATGTTGTGTCACAAGGAGTGAGAATCTTAACGTAACTGCGTATATTGTGAGTTGTTAGCAAGCCACTTCTGGGGTACCATTTCATCCTAGTTGCCTGAGCCATGCTCAGGCAAGTGATTTCCTATATTTCTAGCTGCTTGTGGAAACATCCAGGTGAATTTGTCACATAAAAACACTGCCAACAAAATGCATATTCTGTTTGGAACCAATTACACCCTTGAATGAAAGCTCAGAATAAATACCTATGAATAACAGAACGCTTAATATGTCTCATAATGTGTTTCTGAGTATTAAAACACTGACAGGAAGCTTAGAAAATGTGTCTCCTTTTACACGCATAGCAGGTACACTGAAATCAGTTAAGTGTTGGTAATGGAATACTATTAGTGGAAACAGAAGCAGCACATCTAACTGAACAAAAAACAGCAGGCAAAGTGCTATGCAAATACCTAATTTTGATGGAAATGCACAACATAAACTGTAGTAAGACAATCATTTTATGCATTGGCTTAATGCACGAAGATGTGCAGGAGCCAAATGAAGAATGGTTAGAGGTTGACATGACGAATCTCAAAAACATCCTGAAGTGACTGAATAGTGAACTAGTAGAAACAGTTTTATTTGTCCTGACCTTCAGTTCTCCAACTTTTCCTGAACATACAACAGCTGGGTTCATCCACTGGAAAGTTGTCTGCCCCTAACCAACTGTGTTCCAAGGGTCAGTAGGCCCATTATGGACACACCCACAGCAGGAAGTGGTACATGTACAAGAAACACATTTTAAATCATTTGTCAGATGACCACTTGCTCCTATTTTTAAGGGATTATAGCGTACACAAAAAGGAACACTCAAGTGACAGAGAAAGAATGATAAGTAGTCATCTTCATTGATGGCAATTGATGTCATGGTGTGCCTTAAGCATATAGTTGCTGAATGTTCACTGTATGCGTCCTCCATGAACTGTTAATCAGAAACTCTCATTAACATTATAATACAGTTCCTGTTGCATTTTCTCCGCTGTGGTAGTTGCAGTGCACACCATTTGTTGTTAAGGGTTTCTTGTTCTGAATATGCACTTACCTAGGATGCACTTAAGCACTAACACCAGACTGTTCTCCAACATCAGTATTTCATTATACTCTCCATATTGTGTGCATATGGGACGCCTCTGTGGGAAGTGGATGATGATCTGCATTCCAGTGACCACTTCCCACCTGAATAAACAGCAAGAGCAGTTCATTAAAGAGAACTTTCAAGATGTGTGCTCAGCAAAGCAAACTGGACACTGTAAAGCCAGCTGCTTTTATCTGACCATAGAGAACATTCACATATGCATTTATTACGTCACCAACACAATCCATCACACATGTCAAAGTGTTCAGGACAACTAAGAAGACAGTTGGCTCCCTGGTGGAGTGAATATTGATGCTCCAGAATCAGGGAGACATGCCGGGCATTATGGAGTGCAGGCTGTCAGATAAGAACCTAGCAGCCTTTTGGTCACAAAACAATAATAAAAAAGAGAGCAAGAAGAGAATGTGCAGAAATTTCTGAAAGATCTATAAATCATTTTCATTTATTTATTTATTGTTCCGTGGGACCACATTAAGGAGAAGTCTCCATGGTCATGGAACGACTCAATACATGAAATTATAACACGATTGTAGAAACAGATAAAATGAAATATAAGAAACATATTCAGGCGACAAGTCGTAAGTTTAAATAAAGAAAATCAACAATGTAACACTGGAATTTGCTTCATTTTTTAGCTCTTCCAGGAGCTCCTCGACAGAATAGAAGGAGTGAGCCATGAGGAAACTCGTCAGTTTAGACTTAAAAGTGTTTGGGCTACTGCTAAGATTTTTGAGTTCTTGTGGTAGCTTATTGAAAATGGATGCAGCAGAATACTGCACTCCGTTCTGCACAAGAGTCAAGGAAGTGCATTCCACATGCAGATTTTATTTCTGCCTAGTATTAACTGAGCGAAAGCAGCTAACTCTTGGAATAAGCTAAAATTGCTAACAACAAACGACATTAAAGAAAATATATGTTGTGAGGGCAATGTCAAAATTCCTACACTATTGAATAGGGGTTGACAAGAGGTTTTTGAACTTACACCACACATAGCAGGAACAGCCCGTTCTTGAGCCAAAAATGCCCTTTTTGAATCAGAAGAATTACCCCAAAAAATAATACCATATGACATAAGCGTATGAAAATATGCGAAGTAGACTACTTTTCATGTTGAAATGTCACTTATTTCAGATACTGTTCTAATGGTAAATAAAGCAGCATTTAGTTTCTGAACAAGATCCTGAACATGGGCTTTCCACAACAGCTTACTATCTATCCGAACGCCTAGGAACTTGAACTGTTCCGTCTCACTTATAATATGCCCATTCTGTCTGATCAAAATATCAGTTCTTGTTGAATTGTGAGTTAGAAAGTGTAAAACCTGAGTGTTACTGTGATTTAGCATCAAATTATTTTCCACAAGCCACGAACTTATTTCATGAACTACATTATTTGATAATGTTTCAATATTACACACACGATCCTTCACTACCAAGCTGGTGTCATCAGCAAACAGAAATATTTTTTAATCACCTGTAATACTAGAAGGCATATCATTTATATAAATAAGAAACAGCAGTGGCCCCAGCACTGACCCTTGGGGAACGCCCCACTTAACAGTGCCCCATTGGGACTGAACATCACTACCACTCCCAATATTGCGGAGAATTACCTTCTGTTTTCTGTTCTTAAAGTAAGAGGCAAACCAATTGTAAGCTACTCCCCTTACTCCATAATGGTCCAACTTATGCAGTAATATTTTGTGGTCAACACAGTCAAAAGCCTTCGTTAAATCAAAGAAAACACCTAATGTTCGCAACCTTTTATTTAATCCGTCCAAAACGTCACAGAGATAAGAGAATGTAGCATTTTCAGTTGTTAAGCAATTTCTAAAACCAAACTGCACATTTGATAGCAAATTATGTGAATTTAAATGCTCCAGTAACCTTGTATATACAACCCTCTCGATAACTTTAGCAATTGTATGTAAGCATTTATAGGATTCCAGGCAAAGGAGCAAGGTGTGCAGTAGCTTAAGTAATGAATTATGGTATACTCAGGACCAGTAACAGACACATTTTGTAAAGACTTTGTAGAAACTATCTTATGTGAGCCTTTAAATAGGCATTGCGCACAATGCCACAGTGAATGGTCAGTCATCATCTAACCACCACTAATAGTGCATTTAGATGTGAAGATATTAGTTACTGACTGGATTTTGAGAAAAGTAATAAATATTGTGAACTGCAAGCTGATAAGCTGCAATTTAAATTTCTGAAATCACACCTTGGTTATTGAGAATTTTTACAGCGTCTATTCTATTGTCAACTGAACCACAGATAAGACATTATATGAGGTATAAAAGTCTGTGGATAGGTAGGTCCTCAGCCAGTTTCAGTATCTGTTCAGGAGATGTTACTGTACTATTGATAACCTGACCTTGCTGGAGATCACTATACCCCTACTTTGCTCTACAGGCACCTCTTAATAAGTATCTTCTTCAATGTTTAAGAAGGCTGCAATACTCCTGGGAGAAATAATTCCCTTGACCAGCTTCACATACAGGGCTCTAAGGGACTTGTTCCAGATTACCACAGTCCCTCCAGTGCTAATATTGTTTTAGATATACAGACAGTAATTTCCTGGGCATTCATTTTATGTGAGCAAATGGTGTATTTCAAAGCTGTGTTTTAAATGTGACTTACTTTCTTCTTCTCTCTCCTTTATTTCCCAAGTTAAGGAGCCCTTACTTATGAACAACTGTGCCATTTTCTGCTCTTTCATTTTCCCAGCAACCAGACAGTAGTCTTTCACTGAGATTCCTGGGCCTCTTATTGTTTTGATGAAGGTCTTAGTTGGCTGCCACATCAAAGGAAACTGAAGGCAGCCCCTCAAAACACTGTGTATTGTAAAATGATTAATCAACAGGACATTGGGAAAGGACAGAAAATATCTGCTCTTTTAGAACCTTTGTATGATCCTTGTTCAATTTTTGTTGTGCAGTATATAGGGTTCACTATGGGGGAATCAGGCTGGCAACAGCAGGCATTTGGGACAAGCCCCATTCCTAGCCTCTGTTTCCATCATGAGGAACCACCACTTGATACCAGGTGGCAGCTGCTTGTGGTGCAACAGGCATGTAAAACCACCTCCCTCCTATAATCACCCGTAAACCATATGATTGCTCATCTACCTATGGAGCAATTTTTTAATAATGAGAGTAATGAAGACCTTCGGGATTTGCATAAAGAACATCTTTCAGATTTTGGTGTAATGTGTGGTGTCACCGCCAGACACCACACTGGCTAGGTGGTAGCTTAAATCGGCCGCGGTCCATTTAGTACATGTCGGACCCGTGTGTCGCCACTGTGAGATCGCAGACCGAGCGCCACCACAAGGCAGGTCTCGAGATACGGACTAGCACTCGCCCCAGTTCTACGACGACTTTGCTAGCGACTACACTGACGAAGCCTTTCTCTCATTTGCCGAGAGACAGTTAGAATAGCCTTCAGCTAAGTCCATGGCTACAACCTAGCAAGGCACCATTAGCCTTACATAGTTTGATAGTTATCGTATGAAATGTCTCATCAAGAACGATGTATACAACAAGGAATAAAAGTTAAGTATTCGAGGAGCTGCATACTTTTCTTATTAGCATTCACTACTTATCCTGTTCCAGAATTCACGCCCGTCTGCGTTAGATAGCGTGCATTTCGGCCTCCTCTATCTACAAGGTGTTGGCACATTTGCCAACACATCATAATGAATATAAATGTTTTACACCAAGAATATTAGCAAAAGTACAGAGGCATATAGGCAGTCATTTTTCCCTCGCTCTGTTTGGGAGTGGAACAGGGAGAGAAGATGCTAGTTGTGGTACAATGTACCCTGCGCCGCACCGTATGGTGGATTGCGGAGTATGTATGTAGATGTAGATATAAAAGTATGGATTGCTACTCACCATAAAGATGACGTGAAGTTACAGACAGACACAATTAATAGACTGTTATGCTTTTATCTTTCAGCGAAAGCCTTATTCAGAAAAGAAAACGCACAGACATTCATAAAAGAAAGCACACTTCATGCACATGACTGCCGTCTCCAGTAGCTTGGACTGGTATGCAACTATTATGTTGAACAAAACTAGCAACCTGGAGTAGAGTGAGAAAGGGGGAGGGATAACAGGGAATGGGGGGGGGGGGGGGGCTGTCTGGCAGAGTGTGCAGGAATTACACAGAGGCGTGACAAGTCTGCTAGGTGCCAAGTGTGTGACAGGGAGTTGGGGGGGGGGGGGGGGGGGTAATGGGGAGCAGAAAAGGAGAGGGGCAGGGAAAGGGAAAGACGGGTGGGTGCATTGGAAGAGGGCACCACACAATGAGGATGGGGTATGTGAATAGGGAGAAGGTGTTAGGACACTGTTGGATGGAGGGTGTGGAGACAGTAGGTTAGCTCAGGTTGAGTTTGGGATACAGGATATTTTTCCAGCTCAATATTATGTAAAAGTCAACACCTATATCTTTCAGGCACTGTTTATAATGTATATTTTTACAGATTTTTTTGTTGGTATCAGGTAACGCAGCACACTTTCTAAACAAATTAGAAGTATTTGAATATTTTTGAACCTGCTTAGAGTTATTAAAAAAATTACAAAGAAACTTAAGCAATTTTTTTTCCAAAATGCTTCCTCAAATCGAGGTACCATTTAATCTAATGTTATACATTTGAAAGAGATCATATTTTTACCAGATATGCCTGATATGATGGCTGAGGTACTAGACCTATTTAATTCCACCTATTATGTATATTACAAGGATAAAAAAGTATCACATCTTACATTTTAATTTTTATAATTTTTTTTTCCTAATAATAATGTTATTTTTTCTGTAATTTTGTTGATTCTGCAATAAAGCTTAGGTCTACTACATAAGTATGGACTATTGCAAGTTACAGGAAAAAAATTAGAGCAATGCTTTATAAACTTTAGTAAATATTTTTACTTAAATTCTGAAAAATACAACTTGCAGGAAATTGCAAATGAAGATATGAGTCCAAATAAATTGTGCTTCATAGCATTCCTGAAGCATCATCTTCATCCTGCAGCATTTCTTCATCTTCAAGCTTCCTCTTGGCATTCTTGGCATTCCTTTTAGCACTTCTCACTTCTTTGGTAACGAAGAGCGAATTTTTCAGCTTCATGCACCCGTTGTCACATGCAAGCAATTGATCTTCCATATTAGATCCACATTTTATGACGAAATTTCTCAGGACTACCAACTTTCCTATCACTCCATCATTGAAACATATCACTGCATCTAGTACACCAATTTTTAATGTATTGACTCCTACAAAAACATTCTTGGGTTATCTTTCCCACAATCTTTGAAACATTTTCTTTTTTATTCTAAGTGCCCCCATGAAGACATTTACTAAGCAAAACATGGTCACTCAGGTCTCTAAATATTGGTTTTATTTCATTCATAAGAGGCTCAGGAAGGGAATGCTTATGACGGTATGTTTGACCACTTTCTTTTGCTTTTTGTTAACCACACCAAGAATCTGCTCCTTTAGGGCAAAGACCGTGATCAGGGTGGTCATCTGTGGACAGCTTATGAAAGTAGGTGGCTCATACAGCTCCAGAAGTGCAGTTCATCTAATGGCCAGTCCATAACAACTGTGAAGGAGATCTATTTCAGTTTCTGTTAATCTGCCTCGGCCAGACTTATTTTCCATCAGATAGCAACTTTCCTTTCATTTCTCTTAATAGCTCCCTCTATCTAGCACCCATCCCCATTTGCACATGTCCACAACACTCCAGTTTTGTTATCAAGGTATCACCATGAACATTGAACTCATTAATTTTATTGAAACCTTTAGAGTCCCCATTGCCGAGATACTTCTTATATCTAACTTTATAAATGGGCACCGACCTCTAAAATATTTTTAGAGCTCCATCACACTCCATACCTCCACTGTAACCATCGTAATTCTTAGAACACTGACGTTCAATATGTCCTTCAGTGTTACCACGGCAGGTGTGGCAGTACATATATAAGCACTCAGCATCATCAACTTTTCCATTCTCCAGACAAGTAGCACTTAACAACACCATTCAAGGAACCATGTCCTCGATGTTGCCATGTCCCATTAAGTGCAACAGCAATGTCCCTAGTTCCACTAATATTTACAGTTTCTTCTGCTGCATGTTTCATAGATGCTTTAGAGACAACCGTCAAGGCATTAAAAAGTATTTTTATGTACTTGCTGAACCTCCTGGAGAAGGAGGAAGGTCCATCAAACCACAAAACGTTTGAGCAGCCGTTTTTTCTGTTTCCTATTGCATGCATTCCATAAACTAACTTCAAATTCACGTCATATGAATTATTCACAATGTTTGAAGTCATTTTCAAGGTCGATTTATTGCAGGATCTAAACAGAACAACTAATTTTGATGCTAAACCCTTCCTGCTACTTTTTTGTTCAGTTATTTCAAGACAGCCTACACTGTCACATTGTTTACATTTTGCCACTTCCTTTATCAAAGAAGATAAGATGCCCACATCAACAATAACAAATCCACTACAAACAACGACATTGTTAACACAAAAATTTGAACTAGCAGGAGACATGCCATGTGGGAGTTTCTTCACTGAAGAACTTATACATTGGTTGATTTTTTTTAAACAGTGTGGCTTGCTTTGTTTGTAAACTGGTTACCACAGAATTTCCTTTTATTAAATTTCTTGATGCGTGGTGTAGTTCGTATTTATTGCACACTAAAGGATATGTACTTCCACAAATATATGTAGCACTTGGGCAACAAACATTCAGTAACACATGAACAAACTGCTTCTGTGAAACAAAAGTAAGTACTAGCAAAGATAATCATTCACAGACACTAGAAACCTGCACTGTTACCAACATATACAGTGTATCATACATATAATCACTGGAAACAGAAAGCTCACAGTTCTTTTCGAAATAATATTGGTTTCTGTAACAGAAACAAAGGGGGCATGGCGGAATACATGACTGTAACTTCAAAATTTGGTGTATATAGGTTATTTTTCATTTTCAACCCTATAATCTATATATCAGTGTAATTAGGAAAGACTATAAAATTTAATAAAGTCATAAAAAATTTCGATTTTTCCACAATTTATAAGTACCCTGTATCCTTAAGCATTTTAGGTTCAGCTGCTTGTTGTCCCACAGGATAGTCTACCATACTCTCGGCCCACTTTGGCAGTGCCCATTCATCCAAGTGTACAGCTGGTTAGTAGTCATATCAATATGAAAAGCTGTGCAGTGATTGCAGAAGAGCTTGTACATGACACGGCTGCTTTCACAGGTGGTTCGGCCTATGAAGGGGTAGTCTAAGCCTGTGACAGGACAGGAATAGAAAGTTCTGAGTGGGTGGATTGGCCAGGTCTTGTATCTGGGTCTTCCACAGGGATATGATGCATGTTGCAATGGTTTGGAATTGAGAGTGTCATAGGGATGAACTAGGATGTTGTGGAGTTTGGATGGGCAACAGATCATGACTTTAGGAGGTATGGGAACGATCTCAGGTAGGATGTCCCTTGTTTCAGGGCATGATGACAGGTAATCAAAGCATTGATGAAGGATGTGGTTCAATTATTCCAGTCTGGGACGATATTGGACGACGAATGGGGGCAGTCCTTGGTAGTTGTTTCTTGGGGTGGTGGCAGGATCGTGGGTGTGTGGGGGAATGGTATGGGAGATCTGTTCACAGACTAGGTGTGGGGGATAGTGCCTGTCTGTCAAGGCCTTCGTGAGACCTTCAGCATAAGGGACAAGGAAGTCCTTGTCACTGCAAATACACTGCTCCCAGTTGGTCAGGCTGTATTGGGGGAAGGGGGAGGGGATGACAGCTGTCGTTAAATCAAAGAAAACACCTAATGTTCGCAACCTTTTATTTAATCCGTCCAAAACGTCACAGAGATAAGAGAATGTAGCATTTTCATGTTGGTGAACAGTACCTGCATTTTGACAGCTGTCATCCCCTCCCCCTTCCCCCAATACAGCCTGACCAACTGGGAGCAGTGTATTTGCAGTGACAAGGACTTCCTTGTCCCTTATGCTGAAGGTCTCACGAAGGCCTTGACAGACAGGCACTATCCCCCACACCTAGTCTGTGAACAGATCTCCCATACCATTCCCCCACACACCCACGATCCTGCCACCACCCCAAGAAACAACTACCAAGGACTGCCCCCATTCGTCGTCCAATATCGTCCCAGACTGGAATAATTGAACCACATCCTTCATCAATGCTTTGATTACCTGTCATCATGCCCTGAAACAAGGGACATCCTACCTGAGATCGTTCCCATACCTCCTAAAGTCATGATCTGTTGCCCATCCAAATGTTTAATGTGGACAGAGGTGTGGATGGAGCCATAAGAGAGGAGATGGGCAAAGTCCAGGAAGAGGGCACGCTGTTTTGAAGTGGACCAGATGAAGCAGATGGGAGAGAAGGTATTTAGGTTGTGAAAGAATGAGGATAGAGTGTCTTGACACTGAGTACAGATCATGAAGGTATTGGCAATGAATCTGAACCAGAACAGTGGGGTTTTGGGAGGCTAGGAAAGCTTCCTCCAGATGGCCTATAAGTGGATTGGCATAGGAGGTTGCCATACAGGTGCTCACATCTGTGCCGCAGGTTTGCATGTATACCTTTTCCTTCAAAGAAGAAATTGTTGTGTGTTATATAAAGTTTGTAAGGTGTATAAGGACTGAGGTAATGGATTTGGAGTCTGAAGGACATTGGGAAAGGTAGTGTTCAGTAATGGCGACACCATGAGCATGAGGGATGTTGATGTATAGGGAAAGGGTTTCAACACTGATGCATAGGGATCATGGAGGTAAAGGGTTGTGGGGATGGTGGAGAGTCGGTGAAGGAAATGGTTGATATCTTGGGCTCTCTGGTATACAAAAAAAGGAAATGGAGTACAATTTTGCAGGGTATCAAAGCACACTAGAAGTGAGGAACCAGGCATTGCAGTTGGGAAGTTTATCAGGGACACACGAGCAGAAAAATGAACTGCCCCTATGAGCCTTTTCCTTGCTGTTTATCAAAAGTACTAAGCCATTAAATTTAGAGTGGCTGGAAGCATTTGGAAATAAGCTGTGGTCTGTGAAACTTAACTGTTCAGGCATAGTGATCCTCTGGAGCTTGTCCTCTATTGTAGCTGAAAGCAAGAAAAGTGTGGTATGCTTTCAAAAATTTGTGATTTGTCAAGATTCCAGCCTTATACTATTAAGTTGGAGGTTTTAGTGTGTTGCAGAGTAGCTGGCACATCCATTTTTAGCTAAGCAATCCTCAAGGCACGTGTATTGACTGTAATATTTAGTACCTTCTTTTTTAAGCTCTGTATTTCAGGCATACTTGCTAGCGGCAAATATATAAATGATTATAGAGATGTAATTCTCTGTGACAGGTAGAATAGCCATGAAAGTGCATTAATGTTGTTCATGTTTAGTGTTGTTCCTGGGTGTGGTAATGCATCTAAGGGGTATGAACAGTGTCAGATGTTGAATGATCAGTGTGAAGAACATGGAGATGCCGGTTACCCATGTGAGACGAGTTATCAGCACCTGATAGAGTGTGAAAAGGTATCATTATAGGTCTCCATTTGGACACCCAACTGTTCTATCACATAATTTATTAGATTTTTTGATTGAACTTTCCTTTGGCAAAATTACATTTAAACTCTGTTGTACCAGTCCTACTCAGTGTCTCTTGCCATTTATCTGCCCATGTAGCTTGAGAATAGGCTACTGAGAAAATCAAACATAAATACCGTCTTCCGACCACCGCCAAAGACGAAAGAGCTGCTGGGCTCAGCTAAAGACCCACTCAAACTCAACACACCTGGTATATACAGCATTGCCTGCGAATGTGGTGTACAGTACATTGGACAAACGCAGCGCTGCATCTCGAAAAGGTGCAAGGAACACACCAGGCATGTCCGACTTGGACAGATAGAGAAATCTGCTATAGCTGAACATAGCATCAAAGAAAATCACACCTTTGATTTTGAGAACACCCGGGTGCTGTGCCGAGCCGGGAGCTATTGGGACAGCGTCATTAAAGAATCAATAGAAATATGGGTCCACGAGAATCTTGTGAACAGGGACAAAGGTTATCAACTGGGCGCGGCCTGGAATCCAGCATTAGCCGCAATACGCCAGGAACGCACCAAGAACCATCCAGCTCAAGAGACGCGACCGGAATGCTCTGACGGGGACACGAACGGCGCACCCGCTTCCCCCTCCACCCCGCCCACCGGCTCCTCTGGAGCCAGCCTCCCGCGGCCGGGTGGTGGGGGGCACGCCGCAGGTATAAAGGGACCGGCATCCGCAAAGTCTCGGCACTTCGCCAGAAGATGACGAGTATGTCACTCATCGAAATGTCGCAGTTTGAAGACACCGCCACCCGGCTGGAAGCCCGAGAACTCTTCGCCAGCTGTATACGCCGGGAAAGCATACATTCACATGAGGAATGTTGTGGATATTTTACTGTGGCTTTATTGCTGGCGCAATGTGATCACAAATGAGAGTGCTACATCAGATCATTTTTGTCAAGTTAAAGAGGAATGGGGAGGAGGTCGCAATGAAAATCTCATATTAACTTTTTAATTCAGAGAATATACATTATTATAATGGATAACATTTTGTGGTATAAAATTCATCCAGAGTATAGAGAATATTACATCGCTTACCAGTCTTATGGTCTCTCTAAACTGAATGCTTTACAAGTGTGCACGTCCAGGATTCCCCAATTTGAAACAACTGCTGCAAAGATGTCAGATTTCATTTGGGAAGTTCCCTGCTGTGCCAGTCAAAATCATTGCATGTCAGTCACTGAATCAATCATGACATTCTGCGACACACATCAAACTGATGTTATGCTTTTCAACATGAATATGTATCAAAACTTCTATAATGCGTATGTTACACAGCATGCTAACAAATTGATACAAAAATGCAAGCAAGAAGTTAGCCCTTTGTGGAAGAAAGCTAAGCTAAAGTTCACCAACAAGAACTCTCTTAGTGATGATGTAAATCAAAAGATTGAAAAGTTACGTATCATATTGTTCAAAGCAAGGCACAAACAAGGTTCTCTGTCATCTGCAACGACCAGTGACATTTGGTGTATATAATGTATTGAAAAAAGGTCAATTTTTTATGGATAAGTCACCGTTTAATACACTTTCTAAATAAAATAATGTTTTTAAAGAAGTGTTTTAATCAATGCTTAAAACAAATTTTTAAAAAATGATTTCCATGCCTTTTTAGCCGACTACAGGGAAAATCTCACACGAGGTGGGGGGGGGGGGGGGGGTCCAAACTTTGTAAAAAAAGATCAGACTACAAAAAAATGAAACAGACTCGTGCAGTGTGGGCTCTAATTTGAGAGGAAGTTTTCAGGTAGTGCAGACCTTTGCATACTTCATGTACTAGCTGAAGGTTAGATTTTCCTCAGGAAACAAATGTGTTACCTGTAACTGCAACAGCCGAACAATACCCTGCTTTATTAACAATCTTTTTGGAACTGTTATTGTGATTTTCCAGTGTTATATGTTGACATTATTATTTTTTGAAACTGTTGTCATCAGTAGAGTTTTCTACTGACATATAGGAAATTATTTATGTTTGATGTTACTTGTGGAAAAAGAAATTTTAGAACCTCATTATTTCCATTTGTTTTTAGAATTGTCATTGATTACGGACAACTACCAGACAATCTGAAGGAACTAGATGATGCAGACGATGTAAAAAAAATGGATAATAAATTAAGTAAAGCAATAAACGACTTGCAAAACACCATTCAGCGAATACAGGCACCAAACATGCGGGTACGTCTTTTGTTTTATTCTTCTTGAGCATCCCCTTTATTGTGTTCATTGTTTACTGGAACGATTATATTTGTTTTTCCAAATAATGAAAACTGTCAGAACTAATGTAATATTATTTGTATGTCAAACGCATCCATCAGTTTACCAACTTAGAAGACAATGGTAGTTGCAAATATGTCATGTTAATAATTATGTATTTGACATGAACTGCTTTTTGATGGTGTAATTGTAGTTCTGTGTTCTGGCCCTAGGTGGGCCATTCAGGCCCAGACAACCACCGTCTCATACTCTGCCAATAAGGAATATCCTTCAGGCTCCTATGTACCTGTCTTCTTGTTAGCATGAAGATAATAGTAATAACAGCCCGTTTGGGTCATATAGACAGTCATTCTTCCCATGGTCCATCCGTTGGTGTGGTGAGAAGAAACTGTCTTACTCACTGATGGGAAAAAAATTGCATCATCAAGGAGGAGTTGTGTGGCTTAAACAAAAGTTGGTAGGTGTGTTTCTACATCTGAAAGTTCGTGTCTATTCAAATTTCGCATCAGTTGCATAAGAGTGGCACTAGTAACACCTCTGTGAGGACACGAATCAGGTTCGCTATAAATACCTACTGTAATTTCATGAGCATTAGTTACCTTTGAGAATGGACGTGATGAATTGATGTTAGTTAATAATGCCTTTAAGGCGACAAAGATTCCATTATCAGTAGCTCATTGAGTCTGAACAAGGTTGTGTAGCAGGGCTACGAGAAATTGGATGTTCCTTCCGTCTGTGATATTGCAGAAAAACTTAATTGCTAGCAGCGATGGTCAAGCCACTGTACAGTCGCTAGAAGACAGGGCTCTGGATGGTGATGAGGCACTACCAAGAGGGCTGACCGTCATGTTTGGTCTATGACTGGCACATCAGGCTGTTTGTGCAACAGCAATTGTCACCACAGTGGTGCAACAAACTGCTACAAATTGGTTACAAGGCAGTTCCAAGCCAGATGCCCTGTTGTGTGCATTCTACTGACCCCAAGCCACTGCCATTTGTGACTTTAGTGGTGTCAAGTGAAAGCTCATTGGGGGCAGGGTGGAGATCTGTTGTGTTTTCTGATGAAAGCTGGTTGTACATCAGTGCCAGTGATGGCTGTGTTTTGGTTAGGGAAAGGCCGGTTGAGGATCTGCAACCAACTTGTCTGCATGTTAGACAGACTGGACCTATACTTGGAGTTATGGTCTGGAGTGCAATTTCGTATTACAGTGGGAGCGCTCTCTTGTTATCCCATACATCCTGACTGCAAATTTGTACATCAGTACATGCTCTACAGTGTGTTGACATGTTGTCTTGGTCTGCTCAATTACCAGATCTGTCTCCAGTCGAGCATGTATGGGACATCATTGGGCACTAACTCCAGTGTCATCCACCAACAGAATTAACCTTCCCTGTATTGACTGACCAAGTGCAACATGCATGGAACTCCATCTCACAAGCTGATATCCAGCTCCTGTACAACAAAATGCATGCACGTTTGCATGCTTGCATTCAACATTCTGGTGGTTACACATGTTGCTAACATACCAGAATTTAATATTTGCAATGGCTTATCTCATATTAACATTAACCTGTGAGCTTACAATTTTTATCAGTTAAATTTATTTCCAAAATTTCATTACTATACACTAATTATTTTCTGGTGTTGCAATTTTTTCTGTCATTGTATATTCTGTTGATTTCCAGTTTGCAGATGTAGATTTAGAGAATACATTGTGTGCTTTATTATGAGAAATTATTTTTTGTATTTAATTTGTCAAAACAAACCATGTTACTTAATAAAAAAAGCTCCACTGTGTGTACATTAAATGAGTCAGGTGCTGCTGTGTGATCACTATTAGATGAGACCTCGCATCTGTAGGACAATATTTCAAAGTGAAAGATGCGCTGAAATTGTTATTCATTAAAAACTAGCCCATTATGTCAATGGGAACCCAAATAATCAGTCCATTCACTGCTGCAGATGTGTATGTACGTCTTGTTACACCGTACCCCAGGTGCTGTGAATGTGTGTACATACACTACTTGGATTTTCCTACAGTTCTATGGATGTCTGTATGCATCGTGAGTTGCCAACCTTGTACTGCTGCAAATGAGTTATTCCATACCTCTGTGAATAAAAAAGTGTTCACTATTTATCATACAAAATGTGTGCCCCTCATTGCACACTATCGTATTTTGCAGAGATCATCGTTTCAGTATCTTGAATCACTTATGAGAAATGACAATTGTTGTGACCACATGATTCATGAAGCAAAAGGACACAAATGGGCACAACGTGCACAACCCTCCATTTGATATAAAATCCAATAACTCAAGAATGAAATGAGAGATAGTTGTGCTCTCAATTTTAAATAAAATTTAGATATCTTATCTACATTTCATTCACTGCAGTATATAGGCTAAAATCAACCATACACAAAATTTACTCAGTGCTTTTCTACGTCTGCAATCTCTTTAAAAATTGCATGTGATGTTTTACTCAATTTGAGGCAGGGCAGTAAGTATGACAGATAATAAAAAGAAATTCAGTTCTTTATTTAGTGAATATATCAGACTGTAAGATGTGCAAAAATCAAGTTTTTTTTTTTTTTCACCTAATAGTGTTCGAAAAATAAGGTGATAAATATGTTGTATTGGCTGGAATGCTGTGTCTCAGCATTGTCACCAGCATTTATCGAGCAGTACAGCTATAACAAAAGTTGCCCTCAGCACAGACTGCAGAGAGCACATCTGTAGCAGCGAAAAGGTTTACAGACTCCTTGATATCACCATAAACCTGAGTACAACGGATGTAGCTCCTGCAGCGGCTGATATCCATAGGCATAATAAAGCTCTATACTTTGTTGTTAATTGTTTGTTCAATGAAGACTAGCAATGTATTTTCAGAATCGGAAAATGGCACACAATCTGTCACCATTATTTCATTGAAGGTGAAAAACATTCAAAATGTTCGAAAAGATCATGAGAATACACAAAGATAGAAACGTCGAAGGTTGTAAATATCGTGGGCAAACCAGCTGCCATTTTCAAGTTATAAGTGAGCTTCCATGGCAAGATATTGCAGTCATGTCTGTATGTACCACAACATTGCCCTCACGCTGCCACTGAACGCATGCCCAGTGGGCTGCTTGTTGACGGTGACAGTCAGATGACAACACTTGCTGCAGGCACAGCAGTTTGCTGCACGATGCAGGCTTCACCTTCTGTTATGCTCATTACCGCAGCCCAGACAGAAATGGAGAGCATTTGATGTGCATGACACACATTGCAACGCCAAGGAAGGAGGGCATTCCTGACCCAAGCAAACGTTACAAAAAAGGTCATGCAACAATGCGGAGGGAGGAAGAATCATCACCGTTAAGAAGTATGTTAAGAGACACCAGCGATCTGGACATCCATGAACTTGGTTGAAACTTAGATATAGAAATAGAAGATAATGAGTCAGAATCAGCATTTGATTGGTAGTTGCAAAAGTGACTATATTCCGAGCTGGGCGAGGCACAGACAGAGATCGCAATGTTGCTGGTTCTGAGCAAGTAGAGGGGCTTTATGCTTGAAAAAAGCATGTATCCTGCAAATTATGTATGAGGGTCATTCAATAATTAGAGAGTCTGGAGAAAAAAGTGTTTATTTTTAAAAAACAATAATTTTTCTATTTTTCAACATAATCTCCTTGAACATTTATGCACTTGTTCCAACGGGCAACAAGCTTTTTTATTCTGGCTGCAAAGAACTCTTTATCTTGATGTTTGAACAAATTTCCCACAAACTTTTTCGCATCCCAATTATCTTGGAATCTCTTCCCACATAATGCCTCCCTCAGTGCACCAAGCAAATGGAAATCATTAGTTGCTGAATCAGGACTGTAAGGGAGATGAGGCAGTATTTCCCAGCCCATTTTGTCAATGGTTTCACGGGTTAGTAGAGCAGTATGTGCGTTGTCTTGCTGGAGAATCACACCTCTCCTCTGAGATCCACGACGTCTCTCTCTCATGGCTGGCTTCACCTTGTTTAACAGCAAATCAGAGTAGTATTTTCTGTTCATTGTATGCTGCTCTTCGAGATGATCACAAAAAACTGGATCTTCAGCATCCCAAAACACCGTCAACATGACTTTTCCTGCTGATGCTTGGGCTTTGAATTTTTTCTTAACAGGTGAGTTGGTGTTCTTCCACTCCATGCTTTGTCTTTTTGATTCTGGCTCATAATAGTGAACCCAAGTGTCATCACGAGTTAAAATTTTGTTGGGGAAGTGCTCATGTTCTCTTTCATAATGTTGCTTTAGCTCTGTGCACACTCTCTACCTTGTTTCCTTGTGTAGCTGCATCAACTCCTTTGGGACCCATCTTGCACAAGTTTTGTGGTACTTCAGCTTGTTACAGATAATGTTATGAACTGTGCCAGTACTAACTTGAACCTTATCCACTATCATTTCCACAGTCACACAGCGGTCAACACAAATAATGTCATCAATTCGACTTTCAAGTGAGGGAGTTGAAACTGCAACTGGTCGGCCAGAACGGTGTTTGTCAGTCACTGTGTTGCGACCATTTTTGAACTGCTCTACCCACTTGTAAAAGTTTGCACGATTCGTACAACCTTCACTGTAAACTTTAGACATTCCACAGTACATATTCACCAGTTTCTCGCCTTCAGCAAGTAAAAAATGAACAACAGAATGTTGTTCAACTAATTTAGACATTTCAGGTGGACTTGCCATCTTGAAATGTATTTTTGAGGCTATAAGCAAAACAATGTTGATACATCAGCTGATCAGGTCTCATCCCATGATCCCAACTTAGAGCCATAAAAGTGCCAAAGTTGCCTTATTAACAGTTTTTTCCCCAGACCAGTTTGTCTCTTTAATTATTGAATGATCCTCATATCTCAGTTGCTTGTGTAAAATTTGCTGCAATCACACTGAATGTTCGCACTCGTTAAGACATTCACAACAGAGCGCTCAGAGTATTACTGAACACTCATTGGCTGTTGGAGAATATGTGACATCAGGTGCGGTGAATGAGTCTAACCTTGAACTTCGCTGTTCATGTCTCCAACTGTAACAACTTGGGAAACCTGAGTGTCGTTTGTAGAAACCTGCAAAGCTTCCAAAACAACCTTGAAAGATTTAGCACTTAATTACTTCACCAAGACTAGGATGAGATTTAGCTAAAGCTTTTATGGCACCATTCCTGTCAGGGATAGGGCACGCAGTTACATCCTGCAGCAGTGAATTCCACATGAGATTTAATAGTTCTTAGACATGAAATTGCATTTGAGTGTGGAGCCCAGCAAGACAGCATCCTAAGTTGCATATTACTGTTCATATTGTTTATGGCACTAATTAAGCTGGAGCCTAGCCACAAGAAGATGCGTCTGCTGACTGTAACAGAGCACAGAGATCGTCGAAAGAAAATTCACATGGGTCCGAGAGCGATTTCAGTTTCTGCACCACTTTGTTCATGTAAACGACTACTATATGAGAAAAACATAGCACTTTGCTGCCTACTCAAAATGTTATAAGCAAAATACTGGAATTCAAAATGATGAAGGTAGAATTCCCAGACCTCTAATGACTCTTCGAATACAACAAATGGCAGTAGTGGCATAGCTATGGCCACCAGCTAATGTGTTTGTTGCTTCTAAGTCTTGAGGTGGAAAGGACTGGCCTGCTGCTCTTTGTGCCATTCGTTTATGTATGTATTGCTTTCCAGCAATACCCACTAATGTAAGAAAGATATATTACAAGGGATCCTCATACTTATTTCAACCATCAGACTGTTTAAATGTTTTAACTACCATTGTCTTTTGAGTGTATAAACCTGAATTTTTTTGTCCTTTGGGAATGGAGAGCCTATTTTCCAGATTCTGTTAATATATTATGTTTCTTCACTAACATTAAACGTAACACACGTTATGTGTGTCCTACCACTTTCTCCTTGTCCCCAAAACTGTTTGAAATGTGACTTTCAAATCAGTTTCCCATGCCCATGGGATCATATTCATTTAGTTATTAAAGATGATGATTGAGAACATAAATTAATGTTACAGGATTGTTATATTAGCTATGACATGAACCTTTCCTCTCCCTTCTGATGTATCTGAATTATTCCTCGCATATTTTGACTAGCATCAGTATTTTGTATTGCCTTCCTCTCTTGCATGTATAGGGTTTTTTTTTTTTTATTACAGGCTATGCAGAAATTGGAAATGGCAAGAGAAAAACTCCATGAAACAAACGAGGAGTTTGAAAACTCAAGGAGGCATGCTTTTAAAGCCAAACAGAAGTTTGAACGTGTCAAAAAGGAACGGCATGATCGCTTCATGAACTGCTTTGAACATGTAGCTAATGAAATTGATAACATCTATAAGGTAAGTTCTTTTCGAATTTGGTAACCTCTTCATCCAGGGAAGAAAGATGAAAGTTCAACTGGGCCAAGTCATAAGCAATTTAGTACTCTCCCCTTCCCCCAACCCCCACTCCTCTCCTGCTTCAGCTTACAAACTTCTAAATTAGTGAAAACAATATGTAAAAACAGTGGATGTGATCATTACTACCAGTGAAATATGCCCATAAATCTTATTGGCATATGCAATAGTTACACTTCATTTTGGAGATGCTGCCTTATCATGGTCTGGTAGGTTCCTTGGAACTGTATAGAGTACTTGTTTTCAGTGTGTCTAAATATTTATTTGACTGGTAGGTGACAGAATAGCCATAATAATCCTTCTTTCCACTGTAAAAAATATTTCTACAGAAATCATGAAAGCCACCTTCTTTAATCAGTTATTCATTTTCAGATTCAGTATATGTACAGGGCTATTACAAATGATTGAAGCGATTTCATAAATTCACTGTAGCTCCATTCATTGACATATGGTCACGACACACTACAGATACGTAGAAAAACTCATAAAGTTTTGTTCGGCTGAAGCCGCACTTCAGGTTTCTGCCGCCAGAGCGCTCGAGAGCGCAGTGAGACAAAATGGCAACAGGAGCCGAGAAAGCGTATGTCGTGCTTGAAATGCACTCACATCAGTGCAACGATGTATCAGTGCAACAACACTTCAGGACGACGTTCAACAAAGATCCACCAACTGCTAACTCCATTCGGCGATGGTATGCGCAGTTTAAAGCTTCTGGATGCCTCTGTAAGGGGAAATCAACGGGTCGGCCTGCAGTGAGCGAAGAAACGGTTGAACGCGTGCGGGCAAGTTTCACGCGTAGCCCACGGAAGTCGACGAATAAAGCAAGCAGGGAGCTAAACGTACCACAGCCGACGGTTTGGAAAATCTTACAGAAAAGGCTAAAGCAGAAGCCTTACCGTTTACAATTGCTACAAACCCCGACACCCGATGACAGAGTCAAACGCTTTGAATTTTCGGCGCGGTTGCAACAGCTCATGGAAGAGGATGCGTTCAGTGCGAAACTTGTTTTCAGTGATAAAGCAACATTTTTTCTTAATGGTGAAGTGAACAGACACAATGTGCGAATCTGGGCGGTAGAGAATCCTCACGCATTCATGCAGAAAATTCGCAATTCACCAAAAGTTAACGTGTTTTGTGCAATCTCACGGTTTAAAGTTTACGGACCCTTTTTCTTCTGCGAAAAAAAAGTTACAGAACACGTGTATCTGGACATGCTGGAAAATTGGCTCATGCCACAACTGGAGACCGACAGTGCCGACTTCATCTTTCAACAGGATGGTGCTCCACCGCACTTCCATCATGATGTTCGGCATTTCTTAAACAGGAGATTGGAAAACCGATGGATCGGTCGTGGTGGAGATCATGATCAGCAATTCATGCCATGGCCTCCACGCTCTCCCGACTTAACCCCATGCGATTTCTTTCTGTGGGGTTATGTGAAAGATTCAGTGTTTAAAGCTCCTCTACCAAGAAACGTGCCAGAACTGCGAGCTCGCATCAACGGTGCTTTCGAACTCATTGATGGGGACATGCTGCGCTGAGTGTGGGAGGAACTTGATTATCGGCTTGATGTCTGCCGAATCACTAAAGGGGCACACATCGAACATTTGTGAATGCCTAAAAGAGTTTTTGTATGTGTGTGCAAAGCATTGTGAAAATATCTCAAATAATAAAGTTATTGTAGAGCTGTGAAATCGCTTCAATCATTTGTAATAATCCTGTATATGTATAGGGTTGTTTTAACATTAATGCCTTAAGATTTGATTAAGTGATCTTACACAGTAATATGACATCTTCTGAATACGAGCATATTGTCGTCAAGACAGCAAAACTTTGTATCTCAAAAATATGCATTTTACGTGAAAGAAAAAAAAAACTTTTCTAATACAGTTTTTATTTGATACAAGTTATACAACTCTGAAAGAGAGATTGAGTTGTAGACTTAAGTAACAGTATTTGCTGCACATATTATTCAGCATTTCAGTGGTGTTAATGACTGTATTTAATAAGACAAGAGGTTTTGTAGTAAAATATTATTAATATACAAGAACTTAAGAGTTTTTGCATTCAAATAGTTTTTAATGTTACTAACAAAACTGAGCATTTAAACTCAAAACAAATTTAATTTGAATTAAAAGCCTTTGTGATTTCCCTCAATTTGCTTGAACTTATTTGTAAAGATGGCTGATAATCTCTTGGATTTTAGACACATGATGTTTTTGTACTGAAATTGCAGCTGGTCAAGCGTACAGACTTTTTTATATTTATATTGACTGTGTTGAGGGTATCTAGGAAGAAATTTCCAATCCTCTTTCAAATCCACTTTATCTTCAATGAGTTAAAGAACTTGACACTTATTCAGAAAGGGGTAAAGTACGCTGGAACGAAAATTTTCAATTCCCTACCCAACAGCATCAAAAGTATAAGGAGTAGTACATCAGTATTTAAACGTAGCTTGAAAAATTATTTACTTGAGACCTCACTTTATTCACTAGAGGAATTCTTTCAGAGAAATAAGTAAAACCCAGATTGGAAAGATGTTTTTAAATTTTTTTGACACTGTTTACTGTTAAACTAATGTAATAATGCCCTAATGTAAAAATTCCTGTTTTTCTCATTTCCATTTTTGGGTCACTTTTAAACCCAAAGTGGGAAGTTTTGATTACTGTTCAAGGTTAAAATAGATGCAATAATGCCCTAAATATGAAACTGCTATCTTCACATTTATGTTGACTAGCTTTTAAGCTAATAAGTATGACTTTTGTGCACTGTTATTAATACTATAACAATATCTTTATTCTATGTATTTTATTATGTACATTGACACGTTCCACATCTGAGTGACTTGCTCACATGTACAGATCTATGGAACAAGTATATAAATAAATAAACATACCAGTGAATTATATCTTAGAGCCAGTTTGTGAATAACATATGAGTATCTTACTTTCTTCCCTGAACAAATTGATTTACTATACAGAATTCCATAGAAGTCTTCAAAAAGTCATGTAATATGTACTTTGCTTTGTACTTGCCCTGTTTGCTGCATATTGCTTCGTATATCACATCAACATAATTAGCTGGAGAATAGAGCACCCTGTTTCTCTTTCTGTATTCAATTATGGATTGCATATTATTGCATTTAATTCGTGTGGCCTTCATGTAAATATTTTCGAATGATTGTCATACCATTTGCTTGCTGTCCTGTTGTAGCACATTTCAGGGAACAACATTTTGGTTCTCAGCACACCACCATTCACTATAATATATTTTAGTTTTGTTATAGTCTCTTTATTTCTGTTTAAAAAAAGTGTAGTGAGAGTTTCAAATACATTATCATATAGCTCTTGTCATCCTTATTGCCAAATATAACATACCGCTAAATTGTAGGTAGTGAAATTGTGATCATCATCATCATTTAAGACTGATTATGCCTTTCAGTGTTCAGTCTGGAGCATAGTCCCCCTTATAAAATTCCTCCATGATCCCCTATTCAGTGTTAACATTGGTGCGTGTTCTGATGTTAAGTCTGTTACTTCAAAATCATTCTTAACCGAATCCAGGTACCTTCTCCTTGGTCTACCCCGACTCCTCCTACCCTCTACTGCTGAACCCATGAGTCTCTTGGGTAACCTTGCTTCTCCCATGCGTGTAACATGACCCCACCATCTAAGCCTGTTCGCCCTGACTGCTACATCTATAGAGTTCATTCCCAGTTTTTCTTTGATTTCCTCATTGTGGACACCCTCCTGCCATTGTTCCCATGTACAAGTACCTGCAATCATCCTAGCTACTTCCATATCCGTAACCTAAACCTTATTGATAAGGTAACCTGAATCCACCCAGCTTTCACTCCCATACAACAAAGTTGGTCAAAAGATTGAACGGTGCACAGATAACTTAGTCTTGGTACTGACTTTCTTCTTGCAGAAGAGAGTAGATCGTAGCTGAGCACTCACTGCATTAGCTTTGCTACACCTCGCTTCCAGTTCTTTCACTATGTTGCCATCCTGTGAGAATATGCATCCTAAGTACTTGAAACTGTCAATCTATTCTAACTTTGTTCCTCCTATTTGGCACTCAGTCCGTTTCTATCTCTTTCCACTGACATTACTTTCGTTTTGGAGATGCTAATCTTCATACCATAGTCCTTACATTTCTGATCTAGCTCTAAAATATTACTTTGCAAACTTTCAATCGAATCTGCCATCACAACAAATTGTGATATACGAACTTCTGTTTAAAATAAAGACGACTGACCTGGGATGCAAGCAGTAACTACAGTGTTGCACATTCTGTGGTAGAGACACATTATTTCCCTGCTTCAGCTGCCTTTTTATCTTTTGACTTCTGCCTTGCCCTTTCTTTCTTCATGTAGTTAGCATTGCACTGACACAGTGTAATATTATGTGGGAAAGAGGGGGGGCGGGGCCGGGGGGGGGGGGGGGGGGACACAGAGATCACATTCATCTTTTTTTAGACGAATTAAAGCAATGTTATTTCTTTTTCAAATAAATCTTTTCCAGCAATTGGTTCAACATTACTGCTAATACAGTCTCTTTTGAACACCCTGCACAATTCACTAAATGACAAGAATGTGGCTCCAAACAAAGCTTGGAAGTAGTGGCTCAGCAATGATTGCATGGCAGTTTGGTAACATTATCTAAAAATTTATGAACATTTTCCTTCAGTGCATTTCTGTTCCCCTCCTGTTTCGAAATAATTATCCTCTTTACTCTGTTTAACCCACCTGCTGGTTGACCATTCACCAATTCCTAAAGTTGAAACGAACATTTCATTTCACATGGTTAATACATCATCTTGTACTTTCAAATTATACTGAAGAATATATTTCCTTCTTGATTCTCCTACTTTGCATTTTTTTGTTTAACTTTTTTCCTATGAACTTACGGTAGCAACATACACTTTCCATTGTTCCTAGGTCATATTTGACAGAATGTATTAAATATTTGACTATATGTGGTACTTCTCAAATGTTGAAGAACATGTTGATTTCAGTGACCATTGTGAACACATTTTTCTAGATACTCTTGTTATTTAGTTGTGTTTCTTACCCTAAGTACTTGTATATTCTTTGCCTTTCACTCTACAATTTTAGCTTCATTTCTTATTTATATAGGATGATGCTCTTTACCTTCTTAGCACACTTTTTTTGTTACTTCATTAGATTCAGTCGTGATTTCTGACTACGCAGCGTTATTCAGGGCATTTATTTGTTCAGCCTGGCTTTTCCTTTGCTTCTGATTACCTAATACCACTCCATTTTCACCAGCCACAGTTGTTTGTAAATTGTCATTATTTTTTCTGTTTTCTGCTGTCTTATGTGTTATTCTTTTTTGTGCATTTTGAGATGATTCTTCTTCCAGTTTTCTTGTTGGGTTCAGATCGTCTGCCTCTGAGCCTTCAGATTCCTCTGCTGTACTAGGCCGATAACTTGTACCCAAATCTATGAAATCACTGCCTTCTGAATTACTTTGATGTTGTTACAGTCTTCAGTTTAAATACTAGTTTGATGCAACTCTCCGGGCTACTCCTCATCTCTGAATAGCTACTGCAACCTACATCCTTCTGAATCTACTTACTGTATTCATCTCTTGGTCACCCTCTACAATTTTACCCCCCCCCCCCCCCCCCCCCACACACACACACACACACACACACAGTTACCTCCAATATTAAATTGGCGACACCTTGATGTCTTAGGATGTGTCCTATCTACCGATCGTTTCTTCTAGTCAGGTTTAGCCACAAATTTCTTTTTTTTCCCCAATTCTACTTGGTACCTCCGCACTGGTTATGTGATCTACTTATGTTGAACATTCTTCTGTAGCTTCACATTTCGAAAGCTTCTATTCTCTTTTTGTCTAAACTGTTTATCATCCATGGTTCACTTCAACACTCTAGACAAATATCTTCAGAAAAGACTTCCTAACACTTACATCTATATTCGATGTTAACAAATTTCTCTTCTTCAGGAGAGTATTCTGTCTGTGTCATACATCTTGCAAGTGAGATGGAAGAGTTTTGTCATGGCTGGCTCTTCCAAGGCTGTCAGTAGATCTGCCGGAATATTGTCTATTCCTTGGGCCTTGTTTCAACACAGATCTTTCAGGGCTCTGCACGTTCTTCTCCAAATATCATATCACCCATCTCTGAATTACTTACATTTCTGTTAGTAGATACTGAAGATTTATTTGCTGGAGAGATTGGTGTGGGTAGTACACTTAGAACTTCCAACCAGAAAATTATGTCAGATATGACATCACTGCATTCTGAATCACTTACACTTAACTTGCAAATAGGAACAATGAAGAGACTGTTACAAACTAAGCTTTCACCCAAAGCCTTCTTCATAGAAGAAAGGAAAACACGCACACACATTCACCCAAGCATATGCACACGATTGCTATCTCCAGCTGTTTTAGCGGGGCTGCTCGGCAGTCCGGCTAAGACACCCAGGGATAGTAGTCATGTTGCATGAGGTGTGTTTTATTTTTGTTTCTGAAGAAGGCTTTGACTGAAAGCTTAGTGTGTAACAGTCTTTTCATTGTGCATCGCTGCATCTCAACATGTCACCTTTATGGTAAGTGGCAGTCTTTTTCGTAATTGTTGATATTTCAACCTGGACTTCCCATTGTTACATTTAAGTTACTTGACACTAAAGGTTCATTTGCTGGTGAGAATTATGCTGGCAGTACACTTGAAACTTCTGAGCAGGAGTCTACTTCCCTTTGATTTGTAATTATTTACTTGCATTTGAGTTCCTTGCCGTATCAATAGAAACCTCCATAAAATTCACTGATTGTATGTAAAGTTTATATACTATGTATTTCTGAGTGGCATTGTTAATTATTATGGCCTATAGCATGATATTACTCTCTATATACACAGAAAAGTATCAATAAAATGAAAGTTACGCATTTGGTAAAAGGATCACACAATTCAATCTTAAGCTAACCTTATTCTTGTTGGTGAATTTTGTTTTATAAGAGCTCTACATTTGGATTGATCTGTTACTGAAATTAGTGTGTTTCAGTATTTGTGTACTTACCATTTTTGGATAGTATATTTAACCCTCTGCACACATTAACTAACCACATGAACAATTAATAACTATTGCATATTAATCATTCCACTACAACACTGCTAAATTACACAAAGAATTTTATAAATATCACCGACAAGCTCTAAATAATTGTTAAATTGGCACAACAGTGAAAGGACTGTGGTAAATATCCAAGCATAAACATTCTTCTGAAATATGAGGTTTTGTGCCTTGAGATTTGAATGTTACAAGATGCAAGGTTCTGTTACTTTACGATAGATGAGCTAAGCATACCTCACCTTACGCACAACATTTCTTATCTTGTAGAAACATGTAACTCGAAATTGGCAGTTTTCAAGTTACAAGATTTTGGTATGTTAATGACAGAATGTGATGAGTGTACCAGCATGTGGTGTTAGTTTTCCTGGTGAAGTACGATAGAATTACATCAAAATTATGTTTAGAGGGGAGTTATTCATGCACTGGCTTACAATTTGCTTTGATTTTTGTGCTATTTAAAGTTTAAAAATAAACTTTAATCTGTAAGATACTAAATCCTAACACCAGGGAAGGAAAGTGAAGTACATAAATATTTTATTATTTTATCCATCTTCAGCAACTGTAATTGTATATATCGAAATAGTCAGCCACTGGTTGCTGATGATTTCGATATATACATAAATACCATATACATATCCATATTTCATTGTCAGTTATTTTAAAACAGTATCACTGTTGACAGAACAATAAAAGATTTTTTAAATCGCTGTGGTATTGTGGCCTATATCTTGTTTTATGTAACAGCACAAATAATAGCAGTAATATACCAAAGATAGAACAAATTACACAACCATAACAAAAAGTTGTCTGAAATAAAGTTCTATTCAGATAGGTTGTGCTTACCAGTCAGGGGCTGCCAACAGTCCACTCCAGTACAACATATTTTATGGCCTTTGACTTGGGATTCCCAATGGCTTTTTTGTTTACTCTAAATATTCACATTTCTTTAAACTCTTTCCTCTCTTTTGCTAGGTGAAAGAAACCTATCATTCAAAAAGACAGAAAAATTCTCTTTTTTCCTTCAGTACTGTATGTTCCCTGCTGCCTGGCTGTCAGGGCAAATTTCTGTCTTTATTTGATTTAAGTGAAAGAAATTATACTGAAAACATTAGTTAAAAGTTAATACTATCAATTTCTGTCAAAGAAGAGGAATGTTTGTTAATCTAGCATAGGGCTGCATGGTTTTGGCAGCTTATAACAACCACCCCTCTACTGTCACAAATATTTAGAATGTCTCATATTTTTATGGCAAATCTTTAACAGATTCGTAGAGTCGTCCATTCATTCTCAATATCATTAGAGTTAGAAACAAATTCCTGTAAAGTGCTTGTGCTGTACACAAAGTTTTTGGGCCAAAGATTAAAGCCTTGATAGTACGCCTTGCATGCTGTCATTTTCATGTGTGTAATTTAATGATTTTTTTCCTCCTTCCCAACAGTCTCTTGCAAAGAATCAGTCAGCTCAAGCATTTCTTGGTCCAGAGAATCCTGAGGAGCCTTATCTTGATGGAATTAATTACAATTGTGTAGCACCTGGGAAGCGCTTCCAGCCAATGTCAAATCTTTCAGGAGGAGAGAAAACTGTTGCGGCTTTAGCTCTGCTTTTTGCAATACACAGGTTGGTGTGTACTGTAGTTAATAACAGACAAGTGTCTCTTAAACAACTGTATTTTTTTTCTTTTTGTCACTGATAATTCAGCCCCTGAGGATTATGTTCCAAAATACATTTCATTTGCAGTTACCAGCCGTCACCATTTTTTGTGCTGGACGAAATTGATGCTGCACTTGATAACACAAACATCGGGAAAGTGGCAAGTTATATCAGAGATAAAACATCTTCTCTGCAAACAATAGTTATTTCCCTAAAAGAAGAATTTTATAGCCATGCAGATGCTCTTATAGGGATATGTCCAGATGTAAGTTATTTCCAACAGTAATTTTTATATAAGCAGTAATGTTAGAAACTTCAGAGCTCACATATGAAAGTGTTTGTAATGTTGAGCAACATAGTTACCCTTGTAGTTTGATAGCAGACAGATTAATCATAAATAGTGTAGTGTTTGACACATTGAAAGTTATTGTTATGCTTTCCGATACAGATCAGTTGATCTTTGTCTCCTAATGTCCTTGCAACAGGTAGGTTCTCAGAAACTGGGGCCTCAGTGTCCTGTGTCTCATTTCCACCCTCTCCGAAGTTATCCATCTTTATTTCCCGAGCAAGGAATTAAGAGTTCTGAAACCTAACAAAAGCATTTTTCTCTTTCAGATATGTCTACTGATAGTACTCGAGTCTTGCCTCCTGGCCAACTATTCTGTTTCTTTGTAATTTTACGAGGGTTGTGTTGTTGTTGTTGTTTTTTTTTTTCCCACAAAATTGACAACCGGCTAATATGCTGAGAAGTTTCTATTTCTATCATGGACAACAGTTAAATGGGTTTGGAACACCTCTGTAAAGTTCTAGACAGTTTCCAGTGGTTTTGGGAGCCATATTGCCTAGTGAAGCATGCTTAGAATAAGTACAAAGACCCAGATAGTCACTGAAATACTAAGTTGTGTGTAGTTTGTGAAGTAAGGGGCCAAAGAAGTTATTTTATTGTAAGTTTTGACAATTTTATTCAGGTCACACGTATATTTTGAACTATAGGCATATTGTTAAGCTGGAGAATATTGTATACCCACACGTAGTGTGTGTCCATGAACTGTAAAGATGGGTGCATAACCAGGTTATAAAGTGAAAGAATATTGTCTACCCCCAGATAGTAAGTGTGTGTACATAAACAGTGAATATGGATGTATAACAAGGTTTATCAAGATCATCTGAGTGGTTTCAAGTGGGAAAGCATTTTGCAAACCATAATGGTGCCACTAGCAGAATTTCATTCTTCAAAAAATGACTGAAAGTGTTCGTTGTCAGCAGTTTTTGATAGGAGGTGCCAATGCGCACCTGTTCAGCAAAGCTGAAAATAGAGCTCCCATGAGTAGCATATCAGTAAACTGTGGTAATTTACTTCTGACACGGTTGTGATCCTTTCCACCAATAGACATTTGTTAGTTTTGGAGCAGTGTTTCAAGCAGGAATTATTCAACGTGTTTAAGGTACATTTTGATATTCATTTGTAAGTACTGTTTTGGGGATATACTGCATGAATTTGTTAGTTATACTGCTTTAAACTTTCATTGTGATGATTATGCAATAACCTGTACAGTACTTGAACTGTATTACACCACACAGCAGTTATTTACCCAGTCTACTTAAGTCGGTAGGCTGGAGTTCTTAGCAAATTACTTCATTTTCAGTCTCTGTCTCACAACAGATGATGCCTCTTGCGATGCCATCATGAGCGAGGTCCATCTAGAGACCTCAGACAAGAAACAGGTTAAAATATACATCCAAGCTCAATGTTTTATTCTTCATCATTGTTCGTTAGCGTTCAAGGGATCTTCTGTCTGGTGTATCCCTTGTAGCTGTGGTTGGCGATGAGGTGTCTGTGCACTTGCTCTGACATCACAACTTTGGCTCTTCTCCCCATAACCGCTCGTTGCCCAACTGATACCTCAAACAAAATGTGCACAAACCCAAGCAGAGCCAAGTATCTTCAATACATAAGTGAAACATGAGTATGCAGAATAACATCATATACACGTTTACTCACTCAAACACGTCATAAAGGGAGCAGAAATTTTAGCACGATACATTCACACTTACTTCAGGATTTTATGTCACAAAATTTCTGCACCCATTCACTGTTTCCTTTAGTAGGAAAGGCAATCACTCTGTTTTATATGTTGGATGAGTCAGCCTTTGAATTCTTTCTTGACAGTGTGTGATACTCATAGTTTATATACATACAATGTAATATTAACGTAGTTGACAGTTTAATGCATGCAAATATAGAAGGCAGACATCAATTTGAAGATAAATTGCCATTCCACTGGTGGCAGAGTTCAGTAATGAAATTTAAAGCAGCTCATCCACAGTATCAGTGTCTTTTATGGCATACCTTTCTAGTACTGTATATCCATGTTCCCTTGTACATTATTGTTGGAAGATTGGATATTTTCTCTGCGCCACATGAGGAATAAAGATAAGATAACACAAGAACATTTTTTTTAATAGTCTAGAAAATTTCCATACAAATTATTAATTGTGTTTGTTGTATTCGTAAACAACAAGTAGTTGCTTTACAGTTCATAAAGCCTTTTTGTTGATTACTAGAATGCAATAAAAATTTCCTTAAAATACAAGATCATCTTGTTCATGTTCAACAACAGAATGGTACTCATTCTTATTTATACTTTATGCTTCTATTATCCTGAATGGTCTTTAGTATTTTTTACCAACTGAAAAACTGAAGTTAATGACACTGATGCTTAAATTTACCTTATGTTTGTATGTATACAGGTAGGAGAGTGTCTCGTGAGCAAAGTGCTGACGTTGGACCTCACACAATATCCATCCCATCTAGATGCAGAACAAGAGAAGAGAGACCAACACAGACATTAGATGTTAACTGTTGCATTTTGTATGATGAGCAGATAGAAATTGTATTATTTTTGTATTATGAACATAATGTTTACCACAATTTAGAGATTTTTATGTATAATGGCCACAAATTGCTGATAGTCAGCGTCCATATGTGATCCAGTCCATAGTGGTACCATTCGCAACTACAAAGTCTTTGTTGTACAGTCCATCTCTTTGTTATAAGATATTTAAAAATAAAGCTTTATGTCTTTTGCTTTGTGAGGTTCATTGTGTCAATAGTTTTAAGCCGTTTTTTGTTCTTTTGTGAAGTAATTGAAATTGCCCCATACCCCCTCCCCACCCCGCCTTCCCACCCTACTCCCTTCCCCCTCTCTCTTTTTCTTACCACGTTACATAGTCTTTGCGAGAACCCTAAAAATCATCATCTTTCCCTGTCGGGTCCATAGACTTGCAGAAATATATACTTTTAACACACTACTGTAACCAGAATTACGAAAGTTATTTTACCTTTGAACAACCTAGTACACTGGACAGAACTGCTCTAAGCCTGTAAAGTGACCAAAAAGTTATTATTTCACAAGTGGTGTCATCATAATGAATATATTACTTTTATGTATATAAATTGAAATCCTTAAATCTATTTAAATTTTGTAATTAATAGTTTAATATTGTGAAGAATTAAAAGAAGAGGGGGGGACTGTAGCAGCAGGAATTGAACCCAAGCGTAGTCAGTCAGCGTGCCTGACAACTGAGCCATGCCATTTGACAATTGTTGTTCAAAAATCCCTAACATTCTCCTCGAAATTCTTTAGAGAACATTTTACCTTTTCCTATGGCCCACTCAAGCAAGATAGTGAAGGAACTTGAAAGAGGCACTGACGTGCTTTTACTCGCACAGTATGAGCCAAATCGGTTGCTTACAAATATTCCTAATTTTGTCTCTCTGTTTCAATCTCTTGAGACACTTACTCGGCAGCTGTCACTCCAGGAGTTCTACCAGGCCTTTTGTTTTGTCATACTCACGGCATTCACATGCAGTCTCTTCATTTGCATTGTAAGGTTCTTCTAGTTTATGACAGCAAAACAACACCTTAAATCAAATACCATTTGTCCACTATCTAATTAAAATTATCTCATCACCTGTTAGCGGACATTAATATGGGGCGTGTCCATGCTTTGACTTTGTGATGGCTTGAATTCTGCTGGGGGTAGTTTGTGAGGCGTTTGAATAGCTGTTGGTGAATGGCAGCCCACTCTTTCTCAAGATCCAAAAACAGACAAGGTAGTGATGTTGGGCACTGGGTCTTGAGTGATGTAACGCATCACAAAGGGTTTTCATTGAGTTCACATTGGGACTCGGGGCATGCCAGTATCTTTCAGGAACGTTATTGTTCATGAAACATTGTGACACGGGTGCTGCTTTATGACAGAGTGCATTGTCATGCTGATACAATCAGTAACAGTCCTTAACTGTTCCTTTGCTGTGTGCAGTACCCAGTCTGTAAAATGTATTCATTTCCTTCCACATTTAGTATTTTCTTAACCATAGTAAAGGGACCACACCCTAATAATAGAAAACAGCCCTATATCATAACACTATCTCCTCCACAATTACCAAGCGAGATGGCACAGTGGTTAACACACAGTGGACGCGCATCGGAAGGGTGACGATTCAAACCCGTGTCCGGCCAGCCAGCGTTAGATATTCCATAATTTCCCTTAATCACTCCAGGCTTAATCACTCCAGGCAAATCCCTGGGTGTTCTCTTTGAGAGGGCACAGCCAATTTCCTTCCCCATCCTTGACATAATCTGAGCTTGTGCTCCCGTCACTAATAACCTCCATGTTGACAGGATGTTAGACCCAATCTTCCTTCTTTTCCTCCGTAATTCACTGTTGGCAGTACACATGATGGCCAGTAATGTTCTCCGGACATTCAGCAGTCCAGTCCCTTCCATCAGACTGCCACAGGTTATAGCGTGATTGATTACTCCAAGTCACTCGTTTCTATTCATCCACTGTCTGGTGGCATCACTCTTTACACCACCTTGAGTGTCACTTAGCAGTGACTACAGATATGTGTGGCGATGAGGAGCTCAATCATTGTATCACATTCGTTTTAACTCCATATGCACTGCCATATGCTATGCTAGCTGAACAGGTGATTCCTTCCACGTATTTCATCCTTGGGGGATTGGGGAGAAGAGAAGTTTGTGGCACAACTTGACCAGAAGAAGGGATCAGTTGGTAGGACATGTTCTGAGGCATCAAGGGATCACCAATTTAGTATTGGAGGGCAGCGTGGAGGGTAAAAATCGTAGAGGGAGACCAAGAGATGAATACACTAAGCAGATTCAAAAGGATGTAGGTTGCAGTAGGTACTGGGAGATGAAAAAGCTTGCACAGGATAGAGTAGCATGGAGAGCTGCATCAAACCAGTCTCAGGACTGAAGACCACAACAACAACAACAACAAACAATTTCATCCTTTTTGGGGGGGGGGGATCTTAAGAAAGGTTGAAACTCCCTGATGGTTTTGTTACTCATGTGACATCAAGTCACTAGTCCACTATTGAATTCATCTACATCTACATTGATACTATGCAAATCACATTCAAGTGCCTGGCAGAGGGTTCATCGAATCTCATATAGCGCGAGGAAAGAATGAACACCTATATCTTTCCGTACGAGCTCTGATTTCCCTTATTTTATCATGGTGATCGTTCCTCCCCATGTAGGTTGGTGTCAACAACATATTTTCACATTGAGGAGAAAGTTGGTGATTGGAATTTCATGAGAAGATTCCATTGCAACAAAAAACGCCTTTCTTTTAATGATTTCCAGCCCAAATCCTGTATCATTCCTGTGACACTCTCTCCCACATTTCACAATAATACAAAACATGCTGCCTTTCTTCAAACTTTTTCGATATACTCTGTCAGCCCTATCTGGTAAGGATCACACACCGCGCAGCAGTATTCTAAAAGAGGACGGACAAGTATAGTGTAGGCAGTCTCCTCAGTAGTTCTGTTACGTTTTCTAAGGGTTCTACCAATAAAACACAGTCTTTGGTTAGCCTTCCCCACAACTTTTTGTATGTGTTCCTTCCAATTTAAGTTGTTCATAATTGCAATATCTAGGTATTTAGTTGAATTTACGGCTTTTAGATTAGACTGATGTACCGTGTAACCGAAGTTTAACAAGTTCCTTTTAGCACTCATGTGGATGAGCTCACATTTTTCGTTGTTTAGGATCAATGCCACTTTTCGCACCATTCAGATATCTTTTCTAAATCGTTTTGAAATTTGTTTTGATCTTCTGATGACTTAGTCGATAAACGACAGCGTCATCTGCATACAACCGAAGACGGCTGCTCAGATTGTCACCAAAATCGTTTATATAGATAAGGAACAGCAAAGGGCCTATAATACTACCTTGGGGAACGCCAGAAATCACTTCTGTTTTACTCGATGACTTCCCGTCAATTACTACAAACTGTGACCCCTCTGACAGGAAATCACAAATCTAGTCACATAACTGAGAGGATATTCCATAAGCACGCAATCAATCTGAAATCCCTTGTCAATAGCACTCAACACTTCATGTGAATAAAGAGCTAGTTGTGTTTCACATGAATGATGTTTTCTAAACCCATGTTGACTATGTGTCAATAGACCGTTTTCTTCGTGGTAATTCATAGTGTTAGAACACAATATATGTTCTAAAATCCTGCTGCATACAGACTTTAATGATATGGGCCTGTAAATTAGTGGATTACTCCTACTACCTTTCTTGAATATTGGTGTGACCTGTGCAACTTTCCAGTACGGAGCTTTCGTCGAGCGAACGGTTGTATATGATTCTTAAGTATGGAGCTAATGCATCAGCATACTCCGAAAGGAACCTAATTGGTATACAGTCTGGACCAGAAGACTTGCTTTTATTAAGTGAATTAAGTTGCTTCACTACTCCGAGGATATTTACTTCTGCGTTACTCATGTTGGCAGCTGTTCTCGATTCGAATTCTGGACTATTTACTTCGTCTTCTTTTGTGAAAGCATTTTTAGAAGGCTGTGTTTAGTAACTCTGCTTTGGCAGCACTGTCTTCGATAGTATCTCCATTGCTATTGCACAGAGAAGGCATTGATTGTGTCTTGCCGCGAACATACTTCACATGCGACCAGGTTTCGAGACAAAGTTTTGTTGTGGAAGCTGTTGTAGGCATCTCACATTGAAGTCCGCGCTAAATTTTGAGCTTCTGTAAAAGATCGCCAGTCTTGGGGATTTTGCGTCTGTTTAAATTTGGCATGTTTGTTTTGTTGTTTCTGCAACAGTGTTCTAACCCATTTTGTGTACCAAGGAGGATCAGCTCCGTCATTTGTTAATTTATTTGGTATAAATCTCTCAATTGCTACTGATACTATTTCTTTGAATTTAAGCCACATCTGGTCTAAACTTGTATTATTAATTTGGAATGACTGGAGATTTTCTCTTAGGAAGGAGTCAAGTGAATTTTTATCTGCTTTTTTGAATAGGTATATTTTTCGCCTCCAAGTCAGGTCAAAATAAGGATAGAGTATAGTAAATATACAAATTAAAATTAGGTACCTGTTCTTTCACTTTGTTTTACGCACTGTCTACCGTGAGGCTGCCGGCAGCTACAGCAGAACCTCACACTTGAACGCCTTATGCACGCCAGTGGCCACAGCACATCTGACTGGCGGTGAAACATCCATCACTATGTGTGCAGTAGTCAGTGTGTTAAGTAACATTTACTTTTACATAGTCAGGAGTACTTTTACAGTACAGAAAGAGCGTGTTACTAGAAATGTCTTGAATTTCATTTTAAATATTGGATGCATAACAATTTTTATTTCTTCTGGTATCTTATTGTGTAGTTTGACACCAGAGTTAATTATGCTCATCTCGTAGGTTGTTGTTCTGGAATATGTTTGGCATATATTTGATTTTCCATTGGGGCAGTAGTTGCCTACGTTCTTGTTCTGTAGGAATTTGCCTGTTTTCAAAAGGTAGTCTGTAGTGAACAAGATAGTTTAATAAATGAATAAATGTGTAACATTCAGAACACCAAGCTCAGTAAAGAGATATTTTCAGGCCTCCACCTCTTAAAACTGCAGAATTATTCTTAGAGTTCTTTTTTTGTATTTTTCAAAAGATGCCTGGTATAAGTGAAGTGACCCTACAAAATTACCCCAAATTGGAACAGTGAGTTGAACTGCTCGTAGTATGCCTGCAGTACTATTGTTTTATTTGTTGCAGATTTTATTCTCAAGCAGTAGAACATGGACGAGAGCTTCTTTCACTAGTTATTTACAAGCATCTCGTAAAGTCCTGCTGAAACCACAGACCCAAAAATGTTGTCACTCTTACATTTTTTAGAGGACCATTTTAAAAACCTTTGTTGAGTAGATACTTAGCTAGATTGTGTGAATGAATGAAAGTTGACATGCTTCTTATTTTTACGACAAGTTTGTTTTTTGTGAACCATTCCCCAAAGACTTTTCATAGCTTTCTGCTAGAGATTGCGGTGTTTCCGGGCTAGATCCAGTGAGCGATATGCTGGTGTCATTGGCATATAGGATAGTTCATATATTTAACAAAGCAGTCAACATAAATCAGGAAGAGTAGCAGCCCTGCATAGGACTGAGCCTTGCAGCACACCACATTTTACTGGTAATTTGCTGAAAAGCAAATAATTGTTTCTTCTTTTATTCATAATGTTAAATTCTTACATGATATTTTTTTTCTGCTGGTTTTTAAGTGTGAGCACTACCAGCCATGTGCTACACATAGGCTATTCAATTTTTTGTGCAGGATTACACCAAAAGCTTTTGAAATGTCTAGAACAATACTTGCAGCTATCTTATATTGATCAGAATAGAGGGTGCAGCACAGAAACTTACTTATTTTAGAAAATCATTAAACAAAATACTGAGGATATCAATTTAATTATCTTTCCTTTACACAGAGGTACATTTAAAGTTTTACTTCATTAGGTTATGAAAATAATATCATGATATGTTCTCAATGCATTGGGAGAGTTGAAATCGGAAGTTTCAGTCCATTTTGTCCGGCAGATCTATCTTATTTGGCAACAACAGCATATACATTGTTCTTCAGCTCACCCATCATCCATTGACAATTGGTATACACCTAGGCTTTAAGATAACCCCATAAGAGAAAGTCGCAGGGGGCGCTAAATGTGGCAAGCGTGCAGACTGCTGAATATCACACTTTAAGGAGATACAATGGTCAGGGAAGTTTTTGTATGAGAGATTTATAGATGTCTGTATTGTGTGAGCCATGGCGCTCTCTTGTTGGAACCAGACACCCGCTCTACGTCCATTTCTTCGAGTTCGGAAAGAAAAAAACTCCTCAATCATCTTGGCATACCGGGCAGAAGGGACCATAACAGTCATATTGTTCTCTTTGAAAAACCATGGGCCAATTTTGGATAAAGTGCACCAAATAGTCACTTGTTCTGTAGGTGGAAGCTGCTCATGAAGTTATCAGGGGTTTGTGGTGCTCCACTATCACGTCTTGTTTATTCATGCATCCAGACAAACAAAAATGTGCCTTATCGCAGAAGAACATGAGGGCGTCATAAGGCAACTTTTCAACCCAGGCTTCAAATGTGTGTTTATTTATTTACCGTGAAACAAAATGGCATGGATTAAATATGTGCACCATTGCCAGTTTCTAAGGATGAAATTTCTAGTCTTTAGGAAGAATGTGTCTCACTTATGTGTTCAGAAGTTACATGTCTGCGTATAGATCACTTGGTAATTCAAAGAGTCACCAGCCTTACTTTGTCGACTCTTTCTGGTATCCTGCTGGTTCTTGAAGATGCTGGTTTCTTTTTCTGCATACTATCAGCATCCATAAACGTGCCCACCAACATAATCGCTTTTTTGTCAGGAACACAACCTGCAGGCACAATATTAAACAGTTTCCTGAAGGCACACTAGGTTGTGATGACTGAATGACCATGGGAAAAATAAGTCGCCACAGCAATCATATGCTCCTGTCTTATCCATTACATGATCACTGCTAAACTAACCTTAAAAAGAGAGAGAAAGGCCACTCAACCCCACCGACAACGAGTAATGGCTGCTGTGTCACATGCATTTCAAATAAGGAAGTTCCCAAACCTCACACTGCACCATGAAAATGGTAGATTGCTTTTCAGCATAAAGGTGACTGCTGAGTAGCAGACAGGCACAATAAAAATTGTTACACATGAGCTTTCAGCCAAAGCCTTCTTAAAAAAAATTAGATGCACACACATTCATGCACATACAACCACCATCTCCATCTGGAATCCAGCTATAGCATTGAACAAAAGCAACACTCTGGAGTGGGGCAGGGCACGGAAGGGGAGAGAAGTCAGTGCCCGTCAGACAAAGTGTGCTGCTTTTGTTGAGTGACAGTTGCATTCTGCCCAGAGAAAGTGGTCATGAGTCTCGTGTGTGTGTGTGTGTGTGTGTGTGTGTGTGTGTGTTTTCTTTTTAAAGAAGGCTTTGGTGAGACCTCAGTGTGTAACAGTCTATTTGTTGTGCCTATCTGCAACACAGCATGTCATATTTACAGTGAGTAGCAATCTGCCCTTTTCATAATATTTTTGATATTTCAACCTGTACTTTCCTTTTTTTTAAAAAAATATTCATTTATGATAATGTCAAAGTTTGTCTAGAATCTATGGACAGGAACTTAACTATGATGCAAGTCAGTAAATGGATTTTGTGTCAGAATAACCTGTTTTTAGCTGCAGTGAAACTTTTTCTAATTTCAAAACGTGGAAAGAAACCATTTTCTAAAGAGACATTTAAACTTTTGTCATTGGTATCATCGAGTACGTGCTTGGGTACTTCGAAGTCACTTGATTGTATTGCTTAATGATTTAGCTGTACTTATAATTTCACAAGGATCTGTTTCGAAAATAGACATTAAAGGCCACAGACTTATTGAGGAAGTACAGGGCTGGCCTTTTACAGTTTTTATGAATGAGATCTTCAGCTAGTACATTATTCATTTAATTGTTTTACAACTGATATTGGTTCTATGACCTTTGAGCCCTCTAGTATTAATGATGATACGTTCTTTCTTTTTGGTACAGAACTTAAAGGATTTTTCTTTCTGTGTAGCTCTCCATATGGATATAATTTTATTTGATGAGCTTATCAAAGTGTCGTTGTATATAGTTTTAAACTGTCTGAATACTATAGTTTCTTTTGTAGGCTTTAAAGTAATTGAAAATCCTTTGGCAATTAGATATATACTACTAGTCCTCATGTGAGGTATTGCCTCATAATCACTACCTCCTCTGCTTGTAAATTTGTAGATTCTATCTCTGATGAATATTTGTTCAATGGAGGAATTTATTGATCTTGTTGGGCAGTGTATTTACTCTAGGGATATACTACAGCACCCTACAATTGCTCACACAGGGACTGTAAGGATAAGGTTAGAGAAATTACTGCACGCATAGAAGGCATTCAAACATTCATTCTTCCTGCACTCCCTACATGAAGAAACCCTAATAACTGGTACAATGGGACATACCATCTGCCATACACCTCATGGTGGTTTGCAGAGTATAGACATTGATGTGGAGTGTGGTGACCTTATCAAATGTGTGGGTCATATGTATCAAATCATACCTACCACTGCTTTGTTGGAAAATCAGTGTTATCACCACAAAGCACTAGCTTCATATTTAATATACTGATCCTGTAAAACCTCTACTTTGGTTGCAAAGAAGATTTCTACTCGATGTTCCATATACAAGTATGTGAATAATTAAATTCATTTCTGGAAACATAATACAAAGTTCGAAATTTTTCAGTTGGGTCAATATGGCATTTACTGGTATTGCAGAAATTTATCCACCACAAAGCTGGTAGTACCACCATTTTTAGTTGATACTGGAGTAGTGATTGCAACATAGTAATTTTATTCTCCAGTGACTGAACATTAGGGTGTAGTAAAACAAATTTGGGGCATTTAGATACTGTAATTGAAACAATTTCTAGTTTTTTGTCCAATGTATTTCTAATGCGGTACTTATCCTAAAAAATCTTCAGTGTCTTTGTGGCTTCTGCTTGCTGGTGGCTATCAATGATTAGTTAACTTCCAGTACTTGCGTTCACATATGTCCTTTCTGATATTTTAAATTGTGTAGTTCATCCTAAATTCACTTGTTAATCACAAATACCACAATATTTGAGTATATGTATTGACAGTTGAGCATGAGAATCCCTTGGCACCTGAAGAGGCATCTTGGACATGTTAGGTTATGAACTTTGCAGTAACAATATTGTGTACACTTCTGTAGAATAAATATATTTTCACTTTAGATGCAAAGGATTATGCCATAGAAGAGGAGCGATTGAGTGTATGCAAAGTACGTTTTTCAGTTGATATATCCATGTGGTTGGCACCATCCCAGTTTATTAACTATCACTATGTAAACATTTCCTAATGTGGACAAACTGTAAGAAACTATCCCTGAGAGAATAAGGAGCAAACGAGGTCATATGGAAATTAGCCAGAAATGTGTTCCAAGATATGTACACCCACTTGAGGAAAGCGAAGACAAACCATCATCGACAATGCAGGTTCTGTGACTGAAAGCATACATGAGGATACACCAGACAAATGCCAATGTTCTGCCTGTACTGGTTTTTTTAACTCCACATTGAGAGGACAGTGTGCTGGATCGTTATCCTGTAGTAGCCACATTACTCATTGTATCACCATGCGCACGTCTTCCAGCAGGGTCACCCACAGGAAGTTCAGATATGCATCACCTTTGTGGAAGGATGACTAGTCCCACCAAGCAGTCACCAATAGTCCCTACCCCCCCCCCCCCATACTGACACTGAACCGGTGCAATGGTTCATTGCATGGAGATTAGTCCATAGCCCATAGGTAGGTGTTCAGAAGATGATGGTACTACTACTTGTAAAGGTAGCTTCACCTGTAAATAGTATGGATGATAAATCCCAGCACCGTAGCTACCAGCAACAAAACTCATGGGAGACAAGTCCATAGGTAATTAGGCATGTGCAGCTTGTACATGATACAGATAGTGGCAGTTGTCTTGGAGGATATTCCACAATAACAGTATCATTCTTTTTGACATTGCTCACGCATATAAAATTACATGTTACAAGAATATGTAAATAGCCTAAAATACTTGTCAAGTAGGGCTGTCCTGTAGGTATGTACTATTTCTGATAGGAATCCTTTATTTACTTCAATTTTAGAAAGGTATTTTTTCGTGTGACTATTAGTACGGGAATCTTTTACTTTGAGACATACCTACATTTTCTTACTGAAAGTAACAAAGATGTCGACAGGGAAGTTTTCATTTCCTCCAAAAACATTTAAAATGTTTTCAGCACTACTTCTCTCTGTTACTGTTTGTTTTCCGTCCATATTACAGAACCAATCAACAACTCTCAGTAATATACAACTTCCATGTACACTAATTACCTAATATACCATTATTGACAACTGAACAAATGTTACATGGAAACAGGTACACTGACCTGTGATTGTCAATATTTTATAACCAATGAAAAAATCTTACAAATGAACTCCATACACGAATTATCTTACAAATGAACTCCATACACGAATTAGATGTGCCATGTCTGCCACAGTGAGTACTATGACCTTTTACCTCCCCAAACTGTTCACTAGTCATTATATTGTGTGAAGGAAATCATTTACTTCAGTTGACAAAAAACAGACTGAAAAATTCACTCTTTCAACCACCGGACAGTGTGTGGTGGAGGGTACCTTGCGTACCTTTATCGGTTCTCCCTTCTATTCCAGTCTCGTACTGTCCGTGGAAAGAAAGGTTGTCGGTATGCCTCTGTGTGGGCTCTAATCACTATGATTTTATCCTCGTGGTCTCTTCGCGAGATATACATAGGAGGTAGCAATATACTGCTTGACTCCTCGGTGAAAGTATGTTCTCGAAACTTTAACAAAAGCCCGTACCGAGTGACTGAGTGTCTCTCTTGCAGAGTCTTCCACTAGAGTTTATCTGTCATCTTCCTAACATTTCCGTGATTACTAAATGATCCTGTAACAAAGCTCGCTACTCTCTGTTGGATCTTCTCCATCTCTTCAATCTATCCAATCTGGAACAGATCCCAGCAGTATTCAAGCAGTAGGCGAACAAGTGTACTGTAACTTACTTAGTTTTCGGAATGCATTTCCTTACGATTCTTCCAATGAATCTCATTCTGGCACCTGCTTTAGCAACGATTAATTTTATATGGTCATTCCATTTTAAATCACTCCTAATGCCTACTCCCAGATAATTTATGGAATTAACTGCTTCTAGTTGCTGACCTGCTATATTGTAGCTAAATGATAAAGGATCTTTCTTTCTATGTATTCACAGCACATTACACTTGTCTACAGTGAGATTCAATTGCCATTCCCTGCACCATGCATCAATTCGTTGCAGATCCTCCTGCATTTCAGTACAATTTTCCATTGTTACAACCTCTCGATATACTACAGCATCATCTGCAAAAAGCCTCAGTGAACTTCCGATGTTATCCACAAGGTCATTTATATATATATTGTGAATAGCAACGGTCCTATGACACCCCCCTGCGGCACACCTGAAATCACTCTTACTTCGGAAGACTTCTCTCCATTGAGAGTGACATGCTGCATTCTGTTATCTAGGAACTATTCAATCCAATCACACAATTGGTCTGATAGTCCGTATGCTCTTACTTTGTTCATTAAGTGACTGGGGGGAACTGTATCAAATGCCTTGCGGAAGTCAAGAAACATGGCATCTACCTGGGAACTTGTGTCTACGGCCCTCTGAGTCTCATGGACAAATAGCGCAAGCTGGGTTTCACACGATGGTCTTTTTCGAAACCCATACTGATTCCTACAGAGTAGATTTCTAGTCTCCAGAAAAGTCATTATACTCTTAACATAATACATGTTCCAAAATTCTACAACTGATCGATGTTAGAGATATAGGTCTATAGTTCTGCACATCTGTTCGACCGTCCCTTCTTGAAAACGGGGATGACCTGTGCCCTTTTCCAATCCTTTGGAACGCTATGCTCTTCTAGAGATCTACGGTACACCGCTGCAAGAAGGGGGCAAGTCCCTTCGTGTACTCTGTGTAAAATCGAACTGGTATCCCATCAGGTCCAGCGGCCTTTCCTCTTTTGAGCGATTTTAATTGTTTCTCTATCCCCCTGTCATCTATTTCGATATCTACCATTTTGTCATCTGTGCGACAATCTAGAGAAGTAACTACAGTGCAGTCTTCCTCTGTGAAACAGCTTTGGAAAAATACATTTAGTATTTTGGCCTTTAGTCTGTCATCCTCTGTTTCAGTAACATTTTGGTCACACAGTGTCTGGCCATTTTGTTTTGATCCACCTACTGCTTTGACCCAAGACCAAAATTTCTTAAGATTTTCTGCCAAGTCAGTACGTAGAACTTTGCTTTTGAATTCATTGAACACCTCTTGCATAGCCCTCCTCACACTACATTTCGCTTCGTGTAATTTTTGTTTGTCTGCAAGCCTTTGGCTATGTTTATGTTTGCTGTGAAGTTCCCTTTGCTTCCGTAGCAGTTTTCTAGCTCAGTTGTTGTACCACAGTGGCTCTTTTCCATCTCTTACGATCTTGCTTGCAACATACTCATCTAATGCATATGCTACGGTGGTTTTGAACTTTGTCCACTGATCCTCAACACTATCTGTACTTGAGATAAAACTTTTGTGATGCTGTAACTGCTTTATGATCGTTGATTCCCTGTTCTGTGTTAATTGTTTCCAATAGTTCGGGTCCGTTTGTCACCAGAAGGTCTAATATGTTATCGCCACGAGTTGGTTCTCTGTTTAACTGCTCAAGGTAGTCTTCTGATAATGCACTTTAAAAAATTTCACTGGATTCTTTGTCCCTGCCACCTGTTATAAAAATTTGCGTCTCCCAGTCTATACCTGGTAAATTAAAATCTCCACCTAAAACTATAACATGGTCAGGCAATCTACTCCAAATATCTTCCAAATTTTCCTGTGTTCTACCACAACAGCTGTTGAGCCAGGGGGTCTATAGACACATCCAATTACCATGTTTGAGCCTGCTTTAACCGTGACCTTCACCCAAATTATTTCACATTACGGATCTCCGTCAATTTCCTTCGATACTATTGCACTTTTTATCGCTATAAATACGCCTCTCCCTTCACTGTCCAGCCTGTCTCTGTGGTACACATTCCAATCTGAATTTAGAATTGCATTACTGTTTACATTTGGTTTCATCCAACTTTCCATCCCTAGTACTATGTGGGCATTGTGACCGTTTATTAATGAGAGCAGTTCAGGGACCTATCTATAGACGCTCCTGCAGTTTACTATTACCACATTAATAATGTCATTACCTGTTGTGTTTTGCCTACTGCTACCTTGTCACGTCTCAGGAGGCGTCTTGTCGGGCCTAGGGAGGGAATTCTCTAACCTTAAAAAACCCACATGTGCACTCCACAGGTACTCTGCTACCTTTGTAGCCACTTCCTGCATGTAGTACACACCTGACCTATTCAGGGGGACCCTACATTTCTCCACCCGATAGCAGAAGTCAAGAAATTTGCACCCCAGATCTCCGCAGAATCGCCTGAACCTCTGGTTTAAGCCTTCCACTCGGCTCGAAACCAGAGGACCACGATCGGTTCTGGGAACGACACTACAAATAATTAGCTCAGATTCCACCCCGCAAGCGAGGCTTTCCGTCTTCACCAACTCCACCAACCGCCTGTATGAACTGCGGATGACCACCGAACCCAGACGACAGGAGTCATTGGTGCTGACATGAGCAACAATTTGCAGTCGGGTGCACCCAGTGTTCTCTATCGCCACCGGCTGGGCCTCCTCCACATCTCGGATGAGACTCCCAGGCAAGCGGGCAGAGTGAACATTGGCCTTCTTCCCCGACCTTCCTGCTATTTCCCTAAGGGGCTCCCATCACCCGCCTAACATTGGAGCTCCCTATCACTAATAAACCCTTCCCCCTGTGTGCCTTCTTGGACCTTGCTGAAGGAGCGGCCACATGTCCACTCACAGGCAGGGCGGGCGATACCACACGGCCAACCTCCACATTGACCCTCCACCTCGTGCGACGCGAACTTCGTTGAACCCACCACTCCCCTTGGGGAGAGGGTGGCCAACTGTGCCCGGTACCCGTGAAGATGTCTTGACAGCAGGGACAGTGGGTAAGCATGTTACACCTGGGGTGTATCATGCGACGCACCAGACTCCCCACTGCCGCTACACTCTGAGGCAGCAGCCCGAAGATGGCTGACCGTGGCCATCAGCACGTTCAGCTGTTCGTGAACAGTGGCCAGCTCCTCCTGTGTCTATACTCAGCAGTCACATCCTATCCATCCTAAGAAATCAACAATTTACTGTAGAGAGTTAAGTAATCAACTTTTAACTAGACTGCTAATTCACTAAAGGCGGCTGATAGCTGACTAAACTGTGGTTACTAGACATTTCTTGTTGGAAACAATGAAAATAAGCACTAACTCTCTCTGGACAGTACTCAACATACACACAAAATCTATGGAACACTATTACTAGTACTTGAAAATTAAAGCTTCCTAAAAGCAAAAACACATGGAAAAAGAAGTGACAACAAAGAAAAACACAGTTAATACTAAAATCTACGTAGCTTACTGCACAGGAGATGTGAAGCAGACGACAGTTACGACGACACTGCTATTAGAATAAACACTGATTGTATTGCTACTGCTCCATTTCAAAACCGTAACTGTTGCCCTTGCTATCAATAAAGCAACAAGTGAGCAAAAATTTAACCCATTTTGCCAATTGTCAGAGACAAGCAATAAAAGTAAATATCATAGCAAATTATACAGGAAGAAAGTACAACACAGCTGATGAGATCACAAATAACTCACACCTTTGTAAGTGTTCATTGTGATGTGACTATGCTGCTACACCTTAGTAGGTCTTTGTGCAACTGATAAAAAAGAATGAAGAGGGTTTCCCAATTCTTTCACATGCACTGCAAAAAGAACACTCGAGGTCCCTTATACAGGGTGTTACAAAAAGGTACGGCCAAACTTTCAGGAAACATTCCTCACACTCAAAGAAAGAAAATACATTATGTGGACATGTGTCCGGAAACGCTTACTTTCCATGTTAGAGCTCATTTTATGACTTCTCTTCAAATCACATTAATCATGGAATCAAAACACACAGCAACAGAACGTACCAGCGTGACTTCAAACACTTTGTTACAGGAAATGTTCTCCGTTAGCGAGGATACATGCATCCACCCTCCATCGCATGGAATCCCTGATGCGCTGATGGAGCCCTGGAGAATGGCGTATTGTATCCCAGCCGTCCACAACACGAGCACGAAGTCTCTACATTTGATACCGGGGTAGCATAGACAAGAGCTTTCAAATGCCCCCATCAATGAAAGTCAAGAGGGTTGAGGTAAGGAGAGCGTGGAGGCCATGGAATTGGTCCGCCTCTACCAATCCATCGGTCACCGAATCTGTTGTTGAGAAGCGTACGAACACTTCGACTGAAATGTGCAGGAGCTCCAACGTGCATGAACGACATGTTGTGTCGTACTTGTAAAGGCACATGTTCTAGCAGCACAAGTAGAGCATCCCTTATGAAATCATGATAACGTGCTCCACTGAGCGTAGGTGGAAGAATATACTGACGAAACTAAAATGAGCTCTAACATGGAAATTAAGCGTTTCCCGACAAATGTCCACATAACATCTTTTCTTTATTTGTGTGTGAGGAATGTTTCCTGAAAGTTTTGCCGTACCCTTTTGTAACACCCTGTATATGGAATTGGGAATGTGTTGAGAATTTATAATATATTACTGAATCTAATTTTACAAGTTCCATTCCAGGAGGCTACTATGTGGACTCCACAAGACAACCATTTCTCAGTAATTGTCTTATGAGTTTGGAAATTCCTTCAACATGTACACAAAAAATACAATGTACCATACTGGAAGGCACAAACACCACAGAAATTTGCTAAGAATTGTGTGTTTGTCATCAGTGTGTGCAGCCTATTCAAAATAAAGTATACTGGCTTGAATTTTAATTACATTCTTTGAACAGCATATATTATTCATTAAAGAGCCCTGGTGCAGTCATCTGAAATACAGCATATAGTCTTATCGTCGAATGAATGTGCAAGTTTTTTACTGTAGAATTACCATGAAGTGCAGTCATGTATTCATATCAGAGGTGGCACATATTTTAAAGTTAGAACAGTTTCAGGCTGCCACAAATGGTAAATATTGCTACTAGGGTCTCAAAAGTTCACCGTCAATCTTAAGACTATTTACTTAGTGGTATGAACAGGGAAAATTGTAAAGTATTTATGAAAGATTTTGGCCTCTGGGTGATTTTAAGTGCAACTGAGCTTGAGACTAACTTTAAAAAAAAGATCATCAAAGTTACAAAATTATTTGACGAAATATAATTAAATGAAGTCAGCATGTCTGTAGATGAGGCTGGAGAACAAAAAGTTTGCTTTTTATATTGGCAGCTATCAAATTTAAGTAGTTGTTTCAAGTACACAATATTATCTTTCAGGCAAACTTCAGTTTTTCAAGAAATATGAGATATTAAGTATACAGCTAATTTACAAAAACTGCTATAGCTTTAGTGTTCCATATGTGAGAAAGTTTACTATTTTAACTTAGGAGTCGGAGAACATCTAGTGACCCAGAATCAGTGTTTAATGTGTAAATGACCGCATATAAATGTTTAAAAGTAATATGGGAAAAAGAATGTCAGCAAAGCATAAAAGACAACTCCAAGAAAAGTTGCACATAGTTTCCAGCAAATACAGAACTCATAAAGAAAGAGAAAGAGACCACGAACAACAAAAATCTGTAATGAGTGAAAATGAGTTAGAGAGATACCTGTGCTTCCCAGATATGATCCTATAAATGTTTTCAATCCCACACCAAAGCTGTTTCTTAGGTAAGGAATGATCTTTCTTTCAGCTGCTTAAAAAATAAAAATAGCTTATATGTGCAAAGCCTGCTCAAAAGGTAGCAAGCTGATTTTCTTAAGAGACATGAAAACCTCATCTTGCAAAATTACAGTTGCTTATCTGCTCAAAATCAAAACTTTTTCACAAATGATAAGAATCTGCAGGTAGTTATCTTGTATGAATGTTAAGGGGGGATGTAATAGATTTGGGTCCAAACAATCAAATTTTCAAAAATGTTATTTTCTTGATCTACGCGATTTAATCTATGTTGTGTGTGAATTTTATTGTGCTAGCAGCTTTAGAAATGCCTTTAAATTGTTAAACTGATTAACTCTGCACTGGCAGCAACTCCCACCTTTTCCAACATTTGGGAAACTGCTTGCTTCAGTGGAATTTTTGTCAGTGTGAAGGCTATTTTCTTTCGATATCTTTGGCAGACATCTATATTCTTGCCTGAAAACTTTCTTACATGTGGTTTATTTACTTTTTGACAATACTAACACATATTAGTAGGTGGAAGGTTGAATTCGCAAACCTTTATGTGGAAATCAAATTTATGAATAATGGCTGGTGGAAAAACTGTGTTTAGGAACTGGAGGTTTCATGGAAATCAGTTTACCAACAAAAAGAAGAGGAAGCACCTCAAAATGAAGAACATAAGCTCTCCGCTTCAGCGTCAAAACTTTGGGCAGAAGAATTGTAAAGGCGCATGAATGATGATGATATGGATTCCACTGGATTCAGACTTATTGATTTAGACCACCTCTGCCAGGCTATGAAGCTTTCATGTTCATGTGTTAGCTGGAAAAATATGGAATGCATGATTGTTGTTGAAGAAAGACGAATGGGAATAGCTTGTGATTTTAAATTGATTTGTAATTTGTGTGGCTGCAAATTTTCATTTTCCTCCTAAAAAAACTGGTACCTATGAAAGCAATTTTAGGTTAGCATATGCTCTGAGATGCCTTGGGCAGGGCAGGGAAGGAGGTAATTTATTGTGTGGTTTTCTAAACATGCCTCCACCTTCTGCAAGGTTTGAAAGGTGAGAGCATTACAAATCTCATAGAAAGTTTGAAGTGGGACACACTTGCAGATAGACGACGCACTAAACAGAAGGGGCTGCTCACCAAATTCCAAAATCCAATCTTCACCGAGGATGTAAAGCATATATTATTACCACCAACTTTCAAATCGCGTAATGATCATCATTCAAAGATAAGGGAGATAAGAGCTCGTACTGAGGCGTTCAGACAGTCGTTTTTCCCTCACGCAATCCGCGAGTGGAACAGAAGGGGGGAAATATGACTTTGGCGCGAATTGTGCCCTCCGCCACACACCGCTTGGTGGCTAGCGGAGTATATATGTAGATGTAGAAAAAAATAAAGAAATGTCTGATGATGTATGCGATACTGCCAGAAGTTTCTATGAAGAAAGCAGTGGAGGAATTGGTGGAAATAAACCAAAAAGAAATAGATCCTGGGGCAGATATTCATGACAGTGAATTTCCTACAAATGTTACTGACCTGTGTGTGTTCTGTAGATGGGACCTGAATGAAAAGGAGTCACATCTCTGTATGGAGTTGCATCTATTATTAGTATTACTCAGGTAAAGTTTTAGATGTAGAAATTATATCTAAATATTGCCATCAGTGCGCAACAACAAAAATTTCCATCAATGAAGACAGTGAGTGTGGCAAGAAAAGCATGCTCTAAAAACTATAGTGGCTCAAGTGGGGGCATGGAGGCTGCTGCAGTTGTGAGGATGTTCTCCAGATCTGAGGACCAGTATGGTGTTAGATATACTAAATACCTTGGTGATGGGGCTCCTCTTAGTTCAAAGTTGTAACAGATAAAAATCCGTACAATACAATACAACACACATCCAAAAGAGGCTTGGTGGTAGGTTTCGTCTCTGGCTGAAAGAGAAGAAAGGTGAAGTACTTGAGGATAGAAAACCAGGAGGAGGAAAAGGCTGTCTTACTCTGGACGAAATTGATTCTCTTCATTTATTTTATGGAGAGCTACCAGGAAAAACACACGATTTAAAGGTAATGACCAAACACCAATGCACAATCTGTGTCCGAAAGACAATTGGTGTAAGTTCAACAACAGAAATGATACACATTCACATAAACATTCATCATCAGAACCTGTTATGAATGCAATTAAGCCCCCATTCAGATTTCTTGCAAACCCTGATTTATCGAGGAAGCATCTTCACAGAAAGACACAAAATGCACATGAAGGCCTCAGTAATTTAATTTGAATTATATGCTCAAAACAGACATTCTGTGGACTTGAAGTACTCAAAATAGGTTCCTATGGTGCAGTTTTATGTTACAATAACGGAAATAATGGCAGAATGAAGTGCTGAAGAGAGTTGGTATGGATCCTGGTGTGTTTACAACAAAAGCACCTTATACCATTGAAGAAAGCAGTGTCGAGAAAGAGATCATATCAGTGTCTTATCTGCAAATACAGGCCAGGCAGATTCGAAGAGGAGAGAAGAGAAACCTGGAGAATGAGGAGTATCAGTATGGAGGATTTTAAAATTGGGGTAAACTTATTACGTGTAGAAGTATGAGAAGAAAATCTTTGAACCTCATTTTCTCTGTTTTATGTTATTAGAAGCCTTTTCTCAAAAAGTATATGCACTAATGTTATGAAACTCTCAGGAACTGTTCACAACGTGTTGCTGTCTCCCTGGAATTAAAATTATGAGATACTGCACTTATATTCTGATTTTTAGATGATGGTATGTAAAAAAAAAATTTGGATGTGCAAAATTAAAAACTGTTAATGATACAATTTGGACCATAAATTAATACTTGTAGTTCAATTGTCTTATAACCTTTTCATAAAAAAAGACAACACAAAAATTAAAAATTCAAATTTCTGGCAAAATATTAACCCTGCATATTTTTCCATTAACACACAGCTCTTTCGCTTTACAAATGCAAAATTTTAGATTTGTACATTACTAAACATGGCTGTAATGATTTTTTTAAATAAGTGTTTACATTTTCCGTTACATCCCTCCTGAAGTCTACAGGAGAGCCCGCAACTGGGAAAATAGCTTGCAGAAACATCACATAAATGAGGCATAAAGGTCGGTCTCTCTCTCTCTCTCTCTCTCTAGCAAGAATATCCAGATATTGAAATAATCAAGTTTTTTAAAGTACACTCAGCGTACATTCTTTCATCTCTATAGATTCTGAGATAGCCAATGAACGATCATATTTCAAAGACCTGTCAACACAACCTTGAAGAAGTTACAGGGTCAAAACCAGCTGTCAAAAAGATCATGCAAAGAACACTTATTTTGTTGAAGTCCTAAACTGCAAGAAAGATATTGTCCAAATACAGGTATGCTGCGATTGCACAGAAGACTCTGGAAAAAAAACTGAGACATACAGATTATGTGTATGAGCAGGGGATTTGGTGAAGGTGTTCAGAGTTGATGACGAGAATGAATCCTACATAGTGTTTGAACAACTTCTTGCTATACTCCCAAATCCAGCATCAAACATATTATGAATACCTTATATTATGAACTTTCAGGAGATTGATGTTTTTCAAAGTGGATGAGTAGTAAGCTACATAGTTTTCTATGTATTTTTTAAATTTAAACAGTTAGGTACTGAGGACTTACAGTAATGCGGCAGAGAGAGAGAGAGAGAGATCTTATTTATAAACCCACATCCGGCCATCCTGATTTAGGTTTTCCACGATTTTCCTAAATAACTTCAAGCAAATGCCAGGATGGTTCTTCTGAAAAGGCACAGCTGACTTACTTCTCCATCCTTCCCTAATCCAATGAGACTGATGACCTTGTTGTTTGGCCCCTTCCACCAAGTCAACCAACTTACCAATCTCATTCATAGCTACAAAACTTTCCTACAAGGTTATTTAAATAGGAAGTCAGGTCTAAATATGTCAACTACTGATTCATCTACAAATTAACATAAAAAAATTAATTTTAGCACATTCTATTTCACGAGTCGCAACCGTCATACGCTTCGATTGCAATTTTTGATAAGTATATTAATAATGTTCCATTTATTCATATTTCATCACAGGGAATTTGTTTAACACTGTAGATTCAATGTTTTCAAAAGCAAATATGGGCATAATTCACAGAGTCCTTATAAAACATTGGTGGGCATTTAATACTATCGCCATTCACTGTCCCACCCATGACAAGGTTTTGAAGATGACTAGTAGCTTACCGTGTAAATTTCTGATATTCACATGTAAAGGGATCAGCTTTCGATTGTTGAGAAACATAGTCCAACTGTCCCATCAAGACAGTGGAATCCCCCTTAACTATCATTACAGTTAGATAATAAAGCTGAAGACAGGCTTGGTAAAACTCCCAAAACTGCTGGACAATGAAAGGATCTTCTGGGGTTGTAAAAGATACAGTACTGCTACGGTACTGGCAAATTAAGCCTCAGATGAAGTGTATATGGAAAACAATGTAAATGGTACGTTCTCTTAAATTCTACAAATTCTTTACATTAATACACTTCCAAAACGAGGCAGTTCAACAGTAAAAGCTAAGGAAAATGAACGGATAACAGCAGTAATTGGGAAGACCTATAAGACACTTAAATTTCTCTGTTCTGCACAAAAGCAATACACTAATCCACAGTTCCTAGATTACTGTACAGCTAAAATAATTTTAAAAAACAAGAGGGTACTGTTTACAACAAAAAAGTCAATCTACCACAAAAAATGTGTAATGCAGAAAACAAAAGCAAAGTAATTTGGGATATGATAAAACATGAAACTACAAAAGGTAAACACAAGTATAATAACATACAAATCAAAGATGTAGGGAGGGGTGGTGGGGGGTGGGTTGTAACATTAAAAAATCCACGGAATTGCCAAATTTTTTATATCTCATTTCCCTGACATTGAAGTGTTCCAACAAAATCTTCCAAAACACATGTAGCTCTCACTATGACTTACACAGCACACACAATAATGATGTTTCTCACAATAGAGCTTGAAGTCAGAAAGACAATACAGAAATAGTTGGGCTTGGTGGCCTAGGGGTAAAGTGCTAACCTTGAGAGCATAAGGTCACAGGATTGAATACCTGTCAGACACCGGAATTTTTCAGTGCACCATTATGCTAGTCTTCATGTCTCAAATGATACATGAAGATATATCTAAAGACATGTAGTTCCAATTCCACATTAAACAGGAGATCCCCTTTGCTTAGTAGTTGCTACAGAGCTGCCCAACCGAAAGCATGGAGTAACATGGAGTGTATCGAGACTACGTGTCAATATCACTTTTGTCTGCATTCTGAAAAATATCTGAATCAATCATGAAAGACTAAATGAGTTTCATAAATAAATACAAACATTTTAACAAAGTACATTTTAGCTTCTACAGTTGGAAGAGGTACAATATCGCCCACTATAAAGTTAAAAAAATTGGTAGCCCTTGACAAGGATGACAGCCTGCATGCATATTCTGAGACTTGTCCAAAGCTTCTGACATTACTAAAAAAGCTAGAAGCAAAAGGTGTAGGGTGAATAGCAAACATGGGGTCTGTCTTACCTGGAAAATGGATGCAAAAATTAGAGAAGTTCAACATCTGCTGATGATAAATTTTTAGTAAAACAACTGTCAGCCAAGGAACATGAAACATAGGTTTGTGTCAAGGTAGTGTATTGCGCCCAGATCTATTCTTATACTGCTTGTCCACGATAGCTTGATGATTTAACTGGTGCTGATAGAAGTGGAGAAATTTGACACTAGTTGAAAGCTATTAGTTTTTTCTGAGCCTTTTCAATGTTAAGTTGCCCCTAGAAGCGAACTAATACTGTGCATGTTGTTAAGGGTAATCGCGCCAGGACTGTGGCAAGAATCCGACGCTGCCTTCCGCTCACCCTCCCCTTGGCAGTCCTAATGCAGGGGCAAAGCATCCCTCTTGCCATTTCTGACAGTCAACACACGAACTGTCAACTTATTGTGGACAAAGAACACACAAGTGTGCGCGCCTACACATGAGCCCACGCCCATCCCCACATACACAATATGACTCTCCAGACAGTATAAAAGATGGAGGATTTTTTTTTTTTTTTCAGTTGGGCAGTAACATTGATCATAAAGAAAAACAGTACACACTTCAGCATTAATGAGGGAAAACAATTGAGTCACATTAGGCGTAGATGATAAATCTATAGATTGTGTAACAAACAAAAGGTTTTACAGATGAACAGTGAGTGTCAATTAACATGGAATGAACACACGCAAAGACACTGGCAACAAGAATATCATCAGCACTTTGCACTTTCAGCATTCTATTATCAATTTGTAACAGCATTTACAAATACATTCATTTCTCTCTGAGATTTTATATGGATGAAAGGTGTAAAAACATGAACATAGTTTCTAAACTGTGGAAAAGGACCACACGAATAATCAACTGGATGTACTAGTTTGGTTCATTGTAAAGAACTATTTAAAAATTGGTGACCCTTACTGAACCGAGTAAATGCATCTTGCATTCCATTCGTCTTATTAAGGTAAACATTATGTCTCCCACTAATATTTCTACATATAATCACAGAAGTCTATCTTCTGTACTCACATGAGGGAGTGAAAGGGACACAGCATCACATTTGTGGTCCATGATTCATCACCAGATATCCTTAATCGAAAAACACTGTAGAATAGGGACAAACCAAATGAAGCCGTGCTATTGATAAGACAATGACCTCATCTTCAGGAAGACAGAATTTGCTCTGTCTGGCCATTCTAATTTAGGTTTTCCTAAATAATTTCAGGCAACTGCTAGGATGGTTCCAGGCCACAACTGTTCAGGGTAATTTCATGTGAAATCACCCAGTGGCCATTGCCCTTATCTCAGAGATTTTTCTGAAAATGTGGCATAAGAATGTACATAATGAGTTAGGGTTAAAATATTTTTTCTGGAATTTTTTGACCAAAATTGTAATTAGGGGACCATTTTGAAATGTGGGCCCCTTCTACCAACTGGCGTTGAGAAACGAAGTGCATTGTAAGTGTGTTTAACCACTACAACTTTTTTTATTCATGAATCAATTTTATTCAATTTGGTGTCAATGGAAACTAAAAGAATAGACTTAAAATATAAAAATTATTAAAGTGCTGTGTCTAAGCAACAAATGTTTGAAAATTTGTAACCAATGTAATTTCTCACACTTGATTTAATTGACATGTCAAGTCTGAATCAAGCTGATATTGAATTACTGAAGCTAAGAAACACCTGTGAAAATATTGAGTGTGTTTTCTCTTCTCACAAAAGGCTATATTTGGTAACATTTGAAGACAAAGAATTTGCTGTGACCCTTTTAAGAAGCATGGTAAAAAGACTGCTATGAAATCTTTGAAACCTATTTCTTTAACCATGGCAAGGAAATAAAAACACTTGGACTTATCCCAGGTACCAAGTTGTGCATAATACACCGTAAGGACATTTATCTCCTACGGGGGATAACCTTCCAGGGATGGATGAATGTGAAGTTGAAGATCAAGAATATACACCAGATCCATCTACAGCTCTTCAAAAACTTAATGAAAGTTGTGAATTACTTGAAATTTAACCATTTAAGGTTACCAAGAGAGCACAAGACAGGTGTCTGAATATATTTGAACCAAATCTCATCGCTTAGCTTTAAAATTCCAGCAAACAGCATCAGATGTGCTACATGTTCCAGTAAAAAATGTGTCTGAAGAAACTGGCAGTGCTGAATGTACAGACTGTAATATTTTAATGCAAAAACTTAAAGAGAAATTCAGCAGAAGTTCTGTTAAAGAAAAACTACAAATACTTACCTTAGTACCAGCTTCATGGCGTAAAGAAAAAGTCCAAATTTTTTTTTAACACTACCAAATACATGGTAAAGAAATCAAGGGTACTGCTACAAGAAGATGGTATTTTGTCAAAAGGGAGTTATAAAGTGGGAAACAGAATAGGTGAGGATGTGGAAAAATGTGTCCAGAATTTTTACTGTGAAGATGATATAAACGTGTGTGTACGCACGTATCACCAAAATGTAAAACTGTTAATGCACACTGCACATGTGAAAGAACCGTGTGCAATCAGGAAAACCAGGAGTGCATGCTGCATCGCTGTTCTCGGTGTCCTGACGAATATGAACTGAGCAAATTTTTAATGGAGCTGGAGTCCTTACAAGATTGTGAAAATGTATTCAAACAATGGATGCAAATTGATCGACCTACACTGGAGACATTAATGCAGATGACTGATGAATTTGTTGAGTATCTCATACAAAAACATCAAAACTTAACACAGCATCATTATGTATCAAAATCTCAGAGTCACTACTTCAAATCAAGCAAAGAAACCCTCCCTGATACTACATGCATCATCACAGTGGATTTTGCAGAGAAGTATACCTGTTTGCTTCTGGATGCTCCACAAGGATTTCACTGGTAGAACATTCAAGTCACCCTTCATCCTTTTGTGGCATACTTTAAAACAGATGATTGCATTAAGTCAATGTCATTGTGATGTATAAGTGACTGTTTGCAGCGTGATACAAACACATTCTATGTTTTCCAGAAAACTGATCTCACTTATGTATTGGAACAATTACCACACATCCAGCATGTTATGTACTTCAGTGATGGCAGTTCTGCACAATATAAAAACTTTAAGAACCTTTCAAATTTGTGCCATCACAAGCAAGATCACGGAGTAACTGCAGAATGGAATTTTTTTGCCACTAGTCAAGGCAAAAATGTACGTGATGGAGTTGGTGGTACTATTAAACGTTTAGCAACAAGATCAAGTTTACAGTATCCATATGACAGTAACATTTTAAGTCCAAAATATCTGTTTACATTTGCCAAAACTCATGTTCCAGGAACAGAAACCTCGTATGTTACAACAGAGGAGATAAAGTTCAGAAACATGTTACAAAAACAATATGAGACTGGTTGTACCATTCCTGGGACAAGTGTGAATCATTTTTTCAAACCACTGAAAGAAAACAAATTGCTGATAAAGTGTGTTTCATCATCTACTAAATTCATTCAAGTTCCTCTTGGAATTCAAAACACTGCCTCTAACACAATTAAAGAAGAAACATTTGTCGCAGCTATCTACAATAACCAGTGGTGGCTTGAAAAAATTCTAGAGATAAGTGAAGAACACAGAGATGCAAGAGTCAAGTTCATGACTCCAAGTGGCCCTTCCTCAAGTTATTCATGGCCACTTCACACAGATGTTTGCTGGATACCTTATGAAAACATTTTATTGACTTTGCCTGGTCCTAGTGCAAACACAAGTACTGGTCATTTATATACTTTTGAATCAGACATAATATTGACTGTTGCAAATGGCTCTGAGCAGTATGCGTCTTAACGTCTGAGGTTATCAGTCTCCTAGAACTTAGAACTAATTAAACCTAACTAACCTAAGGACATCACACACATCCATGCCCGAGGCAGGATTCGAACCTGCAACCGTAGCGATCGCTCGGCTCCAGACTGTAGCGCCTAGAACAGCACACCCACTCCGGCAGGCTGTCTATTGCAAACATGTTTGAAAGAATGAATGCTTTTTAGAATTTTATGAATGTGTTTTATAAGAACTGATCATTTGTGACCACTAAATGAAACATGTTTATTATTATTTATTTTCTTTCTGTTTTAAATGATTAAACAGAACGAACACCCTTCTGATTGTGTTCATGTATGACAATAGGAATTCTTTGAGACAAAATTTAAAAAGGACAATCTGAAAATAACTAATTACAGATTTACACATATTTATATGCACAGTTGCAACATTTTTATAGTTTAGTGATATAGTTGGTCCTTTTTATCTTTCTAATGACACCAAATTGAATAAATTTGATTTATAAATAAGGGAGTTATAGAAGTTAAAAGCTTTCAACCTACCTTTCGTACTGATGCCAGATGAAGAAAATGCTAAACATTTCAAAATGGCCCACTGACTACAGTTTTGATCTAAAACAATTCCGAAAAAAATTATTTTATCAATTTCTATTTACGTGCTTTCTTATACCAAATTTTCACAAATAGGTCTATCTGTGACATGATGGCAACGAGATTTCTTTATTTTCGGTGATTTTAAATGAAATGAGCCATCACCTGTCCTATCCTCACAAACACGCATTTATATTTCTATGTATATGTACATTCGAGTTATTTATTTTCATTGTGTTGTGATGACAAATCCTTTATTGTTGGGAGATGATTCTTGGATGAATGGCCCTAAATGCATGAACAATCGTTGGAGAAACTCCTATTATAAGCTCCACTACACATAAATTTAGAAAATGTAAACCAAGAAGCTTTTCTATGCAGGCTATTACATACCTTATTAATAGATGGTATGCTGTGACACTATGCAAGGCACACCAACACGCACAGGAAACGAGCTAAAGTTCTAACACCTCACACAATAAGCGTATATAGTCAGGAATTTTTTAAAAGATCGTGCACATATGCATAAACGATACTATTTCGTAAACTGTTTGCAAATGAATTTTAAATGTCTTAGATGCAACGTCAATTCTTTTATTTAATCTGAAAATGGACATTAACATTCCTTACTTAACATATCTTACACGATTGATGTAAACAATATTGCTGTTGATAAAATATACACCAGTATTCTACTTAATTCCAGCAGCAGAACTCTTAACTGAAATAGTGACATAAGTACAAAAGAAAGAACTTACAAAATCTGACATATCAGTCCGTATAAACAACAAATATTACACCCAGCACATTCATCGGCGGGTAAATAATGTCAAATCATGAAGATTTCATGTCTGTCCTTGAGTAACATCTCATAGTTATTCTCATAAACACATTTATCTGGCAAAAATACCCGATAAATACATGAAATAATAAAGATCTTCAAGGAAGATGTGTACCACGACCATTGTATTACATTAGCAAACTTCCTCAATTGCTATTGATAGTACAGTTCCAAGTTCATACCATCGTGAATCTCGTAGTCTTGAAGTTTGATGTGATCTTTGAAGATGGTATACCATTTCTTCAGCACTATTTTGTCCCATCTTGTACCCGTCTGAGCTGCAATAAGTTTTTTAAGGTCGCCTATAGTATCATCCGGATTGCACTTCACTCGAACTTTCTTGCCCAACCGATCATTGCACGTTACTTCCAGCATTTTGTGCAAAACACTAAACCAAATAACAAGTGATCTTCGTTTCACTTGATGTGTTCTGCTGCACAATATGTCAATTTATCTCACTTCAATCGCTTTAGACGGCCAATCAATTCACAAACTACTCACAACTCGCCAATGGTCGAATGGTAAGTTTGCAACACCATCACAAACAATAAAAGCAAAGATATCTTCTTTGAAGCACACAAGGATGACAAGTTCATAAAGATGACTTCCATAGGCAACGAAAACTTGCATATGCTAACCTCCCCTCCTCCTCCTCCCACCCGCCGACACCTCACACCCCGCGGGATCGCAGTTCACACATAAAATCCAGTAAATTGTCGGCCTATTGGCCTGGCTTTAAGCCACATTTTCACAGACAACGAAAAATTGCATATAAATGTTCAGCGGAGGCCAGTAAGTGCTTCCACACGGGGAATTTGACTTTATACTGGATATACCATCAACTGAAATAAATCGAACGCCCATTGATGTTCATTCAAATTACATTGGGGAGACCGGTAGAAAAATAGGTACATGGTACAAAGAACACCACAGTCTAACATAACAGTCACGACACTTGGCCTCGATTTTGTTGCCTAGCGCACCAGTAGCGCCCCAAGTGGCCAGTAACTTAAACTGTGAGTTCGGCGCGATCGTGAAAGCGAATAGTAGTTGTTTATTTTGATTTCTACAATGGTTTTTACAAGCTGGAGCGTTTGTAGCGCAAGAAATTGCAGCAACAACAAGAAGAAGACACCACAGCTGTCTTTTTGCCTAAGGATCGTGATAGGTATATACCATCATGTTACTAAATTGTATAGTCAGGATTCACTTACATGATACATATGTTTTAATGATTAATGTTTCGTTTTAGGAGCAGAAAATTGTTAGTTAGAAGCAGACGAGACCTTATGAAAAAAGATCCTGTTTACATGTATAATAATATTAGGTTTTGGTCGCTACATGTCGAACAAAACCAGTTCATGAACGCAGACAATAATAAACTCGTGTAGAATGCAATACCCACACTGTTTGGCATCCCAAAGAAGCCACCTCAACTGACGATGAAGATAAAACTACCACAAAGATTCGACAATCCATCTAAAGCTGTAAAACAGTCCTATGACACGGAAGCAGCCAGTTCAACTCCCCATGTATCAGTGCCAAATTCGTGTGAATCGCCAACACAGAAATGCTTTGACGATGAAATGGTTAGATTAAGTGGAGTTATTCGTGTCTTACAAAAGCGTTTGGCATGTATTTCATTCACTTCTGTTGTTAGTCACTTAATTTTCCTTGCTTCCTTCGTGTGTTGACATTATTTTGTTAGCACCTTGTTCACTGACAGATTGTTTGAAAATTATTCAAATATTTGGTTTTACGTGAAATGTAATGTAATCAACTCATTGTAATGTTTTCAACATATTTCTCCCACTATTTGGCAGTTGCATGTCCCACTTAGAATAATATAAAGATGAAGGTCGTACATGTGGCAACAGGCGACAACAATGACAAACACAGTAGGCCTACAGAACGATAAATGAGCTGTCGATCGCTTTTGCATGTAGAGGTACATGTCTGTGTTTCTTACGTGTGAATATGTGTGTTCATATTCTTTTGATATCAACATGGTAAACTGCAGTTCTATCCAATGTCACAAGTGTTTCTTCACGAATGTGTTGGAGCTTACCACTCGATTCACGGTTTTTGTCCATACTTGCGCTCATTTTAGAATCATTTTTAGAAACATATATGCCTTGTGATACTACACAAACCCTTAGAGGAAAGAAAATAACTCAAATATTTCGTAAATTACGTAGGAAATAAATGCAAACAAACATTATGCTTACGACACGTCTGACGTTCATCTTACTCGCCGCTAGGAGCGCTAGTGTCGCTCCATCTGTCAAACGGTAACAACTTTTACAGCAGTGAGTGTCGCTACTGTTATGTTAGACTGTGGTAAGACCGACAAAAACAATCCAACAATATTTGGTATACATTTAATAGATGAAAAGCATGTGGTAGATAAAATTGATTATTATCTTACGTAAAGGGTTCTAATGTAGATGGATGGATCTGTTAAGCAGTGTGATTAATTGTGATCATTATAATCTTGTGATTTCTATTTGCAGATGCACAATATCTTAATCTTGCGTCTAATGTTTTTATATCTTTGCTGCTTCTGACTGACAGACATCCATTCATTCCTATGCATACTTTTTTGTCTTCCTATCAATGTTAATGGAAATCGTTCTGTACCTTATGTCTGTAGTGATTTATTCCCCCCAGACTGTAATAACTTGGTAACAGGTTGAGGCAAAACAAGCGCTGTGTCAGTGTAAAGGGTACAGAGGCCAGCGAGTGTACTGGGGCTTACACCAGTTCACTAGTACCAGCCCCACCTCATCATAATGCCCCTGTACTTAATGTATGAAGGACTGCAGCATTATCTAAGAATGTAATTAAAAAATTAAAATAACTTTTCCAAACTCAGTCTGTGTATGCTTAAGTAAATTAACATTGTGAAGTCTCAGACTGATCAGCTGAACATATTAGGCAAAATATATGATCTTATTAAAAAATACGTGGCAGTAAATAATAAAACTAGAAAGCTAAAAATTGGTCAGAATATGCAAAAGTATATCACAGTTAAAACTTACAAGTCTCAACTCTGTCAGAGTAGTAATTTGGTCAGAATTGGTGTTTTTACGAAAAACTGAAGACTCAGGAAGGTGAGAATTCGCATGTAGTCTCAGTTTGATATAAAAATATTAATGAAGTAACACCAATGAGCTACCTTAATTGGTTTTCAATTTATTTACTAAAAACCAAATTTGGACCGAAAGCACCCTAATTCATGATAGATTAAGTATCATTTCATTTATATTTACAACAAAGAGTTCTAATAACAGCACTTGATTACAAAAATACTATAATACAGCTGTTTCAAGAAGGTATTGCTAATAACTATATATAAATACGGCCAGAGAAGCTGTAGTAGAGACACCTTGCACCGAGATATCAATCTGTCTATGCTAGTCAAAAGCCTGTGTGCGCTGTGCCTTGGATGACAACAGAACTGGGCAGCTACCAAAAGCGTTTACAGTAAAAGTGGGACTGTACACTGCCATGGATCACTTAGATGTCACAGAAGTAACTGTTCACGTGCCGCTCGCAATGTTGACAAAGTCGAGTGGCAAGTGGCAAGATTATTTTCCCACTTTAAAGGTAAACAATTAACTTTTGGTGATTAGACCATTTTACTTGGAACTTCCCATGGATGTCGCCTCTGAACTGTTAATAGTACTGTTACTGAAAGAGATAGTATTATTATTATTATTATTAGGGATTTCATTATATTTTGTACAGTGAACTTTTACAGAATATATCATCAGTTAAAACTCAAAACTTTTATTTGTAGCCATAGTTCGTGATCCTGTTTAGTAAATAACAGGTAGGAACATTTTCTTTCAGCGAAGACAAAGAGTAATGTGGACTTGTTAAATGGGAATTACGGTCAGTATGTTCTCCATCACCTTCTGGCTGACCACAAAAATGGTTTCCAGGCTCTTCTGAACAGCGATGTTAGATGTAAAGCATGCACAGACCATTTAAGTGACATAACGAAAAACACATTTAATTTTTTATCCACCACCCCACAAGGTTATTGGCGCAGAAAACGTTGTAGTGGTTGCATAGTGTTTGTACAGTGTACTGTATTAAGGTGTACAAGTGTGAGAGTTACAAAGTGATTACATGTAGATGTAATATCTTTGGCTTTGTGTTTATTCTTTGCTTGTGATGTGCATGCTAATCCTAGGCCTACGTCGATAGTTCGAATGGCAGTTTATCACAGCAAATGTGACACATCCCATAATAGGAGCAGACTCTGTCATTTTATGGTCTGCTATCCGATGTCAGATATCGTCGACTACTCGATACCACCACCAATCTCGCCAGACAAGTTAGTGTACGTTTTATAGATGGTACAGCTGTTTGGATGATCGCAGGTGACTCGTCCCACATCGCATTGCTTAGACAGTTCCAAGAGATCACCAGTCAGCTACCAACCCTAGCACCTGTACACCATTAGACAGTGCACTACATCCTCACAAGTCCCAGACTGCCGATCCATCCCCTACCACACTGCTTGGGAGCTGAGAATAGCTAAGCATGAATTCTCTTCCGTGCTTGTGAAGGGCGTCTGCAGACTGTCAAATGGCAATTGGGCATCACCGCCACATGTGATGCCTAGAAGAACAATGGAAGGTGTCCATGCAGTGATAATCAGTTAAATGCAAGGACAGTCCGAGATCAATACACATCCCTGTACATTGAGGACTTCCCACTTAATGTCTATGGTAGCACGCCAGTTCCACCTTGGACTTCCTGTATGCATATTATCAGATACCAGTTTCCCCAGAACATATAGCCAAAACCGCTGTCACCACTCTGTTTGGCCTCTTTGAGTTTACAAGAATTCAATTCGGATTGTATAATGCCACACAAACATTCCAATGTTCCATACGCGACTGGAACAGGAAAGGGAGATAATGACAGTGACACGTAAAGTGCCCTCCGCCACACACCGTTGGGTGGCTTGCGGAGTATAAATGTTGATGTAGAAGTGATGAGAGACCTGGATTTCTGTTATATGTACATTGATGATGTAAAAGTTATGACCAGCTCTGAAGCTGAGCATGTGGAACATTTATGCCAGATATTCACACCTTTGTTGACATGAACTTCTTGCCAACCCCTCTAAACGTGTCTTTGGAGGTTCAGAAGTTCACTTGCTGGACTACACATCAATGTGCTGGGAATCTGCCCATCACAAGACAGGGTAGACACCAGTGGCGGCTCGTGACCAAAGAAGATGGTGGAGCACTTTGCTCACGAAGGAAAACATCAACAAAACAGAGAAAACCACTACACTGCTCATGTTTTTGTAATGTCTGATATAAACAGACCGCTCGCTCGTGTCACTCCTGCATCTACTCATAATAAAACCAAAAGATGTACACAGAAAAAATATTACTTTTGCAGAATAAAAGAAATTGAAATCAACTGCAGCACTATGTACTCAAAAATTTGTAGGTATGCCTTACTAACCTTTATCAGCAGGACTGATATTAACGCCGTTCGATTTTATCTCTGAATTTGGATGTGGTGGTGATCACTTGTACAGGAACTCTATTCTTCTTTCCTTCATATTCGCAAATCTTTCAATCACTCTTTGATTGAAGTCTGCAATTCATGAAACGAGATCTCGTTCAATAGAGAGCATCCCGAGTGCTGATAGTCTTTCTTGGTCCATAGTATTCCGCAAGAAGGTTGTGATGCGTTTCGGAGAAGAAAAACAACGTTCTGCTTCTGATGTGGTCATTGGAATTGTAATTATCACTCTCAGGAGCTTCACATATTCGCTCAGTGTACCACAAAGTTTATTGTCTGTTATGTAATCCAGAAAGCTCAAAGCTCCACACATGCTTTTGAACTCCTCTCTTCCATAAATAACAGAGTGTTCTGTTTGAAGTTTCTTTGCTTCCAAAAACGAGTAGCATTCAATAGCAGCTCTGAAAGAAGTTTCTGGAAAACTGGAAGAGTAAGTTGCGAATTTCACTGGTAAAAAGAGAGAGGCTGCAACTAGGTGTCCAGTGAACTTGAATCTTTCTTTTGCCTCGTAACTTGTGACATCACATACTTCTTTTGCCTCTCACAATAGATTACACATAGCTGCACCATCTTCAGTTTTCCCTCTTTTATCGTACTCTCGTAAACCTGTTCAATTTTCACTCACTCCTTCGCTAATGTTTGCAATTTCACCCTCAAAAGCTGTCAGCTGATTTTGTGCATAAGTTGGGCCAATATCCCTTTTTTGTAGCTGGATATACAATATATGCACATCGATCTTGATTTTATGAAAAAATGAAAACCGAAAAATGAACATTTAATCCTTCAAAATTGTTACTAAGCCACAAGCTTGCAGGATCGTGGTCCCATTACACAGTTTTCCCCCCTGGCTCATATTATTCATGCACGTGATAATATCTTCCCTATATTCGAAAACGGTATTGATGCTCCCTGACTGAAAATTCCAACGAGTAGGCACTGAACGTGGCAGTCGTTTTCGTACTGTTTCGTCGAGAACTGCTGTTCTTTGGGGAGATACTGAAAAGAAGTTACATAGTCCCTGAAGTTTAGTGAAGAACATTCGTACATTTTTACTAATGGAAGCGGCTTTAAGCATAATGAGGTTCAACTGGTGGGCATAAAAATGAATGTATGAAGCATTGGGAAACTTTTCCTTAACAACTCCCCCACGTGACGAACCACTCATACTCCTGCACCATTATATGTTTGCACTGTTAGCTTATGTGGACAGTTCCCCAAATGATTATTTATCTGTTAGATGATGGACACCATCATATGTTTGCGCTATTAGCTTATGTGGATAATTCCTCAAATGATTATTTATCTGTTAGCTGATGGACTATACCAAAGACTGGGCATCATGCTTTTCTGATACTATGAAGTCCCAAAATCTTTCAACTAGTTTTCATTTAATGATGTACCTATATACTATAGCCATTTGGAAAGCACAGGCTATATCACTGCTTTCATCAGCTATTACGGCCAAAAACTCAGCACTATTAATTTCCTTTCTAATTTCCTCTTGGCAGACTTGAAGCATGCACTGGAGGAGATGATTCTGGATGGTTTTTGAGGTTCCTTTGAAAACTGTAGCTTTCTCTAAATGCGATCTTAATACAGAGTCTAATTCTGTACTAAAATTAATCAATGAACGAAAAACACAAAGACTGGAAGATGATTCAGCCTCATCATGTCCTCTAAGGGCAAGTTCCAACGTTCCACAGAAACGAACACAGTTAATAATTAGATTCAATATGTACCTATTATCGATAACTTTTTAGTTGTGTAATGCCACGGACCTTCTGTACCCACTGTCTAATTGGGTAGCTATATTTACATTGCCTAGACTTTCCATATTCAAAACGTTATTTACATGGACCGAAAAAAGTTGGTGTTTTGTAATTTTGTCATGGAGGTGTTGAATGTCACAGTCTCTGTGTTTAGACCATGAAAGATCTCCCCCAAATAATGAACAAGGAAAACAAAATATGGCATTTTTCATGTCACAACCACACAGCCATTCATGCTTGTTGTACAATTCAAAGTTAAATTTCCTATTAAATTGGTGACTTTTCGTTTTAACTGTCTGCGAAATTGTTAAAGGAGGAGTTGGCCTACCTAGCCACAGATTTCTAATTTTTCTTCAAACTTTCGTGAACTGAACGGTTCAGAGAGCAATGAAATTACCTGATTCATTATTTCACGTATTCACTTGTCATTTTAGCCTCAAAATTCGCTGTAGCACACGCTAAAATGACTAACACAACGCACAGGAAATAGCTAGTTCGCTCGCAGCTACACCTGAACTGGTAAGGTGACGCGAGAATCCCACTTTGTTCGAAGATCCGATAGTTCCGTTTCTCTTCGGAAGAATTCAGGCCCTCTTCCGGCGGCTGGCAGGGTGGCCTGGGTGAGGTGTTTGTACACACAAGGCCCGCATAGGAGGACATTGTTGCCAAGCGTTGCCCCCGCAACCCGCACCCCCTCTGAGACACCCACGTCCGCGTTTGCAGCCACAGTGCAAACCCGCTGTCGCTGTCGGCACGTTCCTCCAACTCCGCTGCATTCGGCGTTTGGAGTCCGGGCATTTCAAAAGAGATAAACGGAGCGCTACTTCTCCACTAGTAGAAAACGCTCAGAAGGCAAACACAGTTGAACAGAATTATTCCTTGGGGGGTAGCGCAAACCTGCAAACCTATACAGGAGCTGCCCCTGGTGGACACAACACTTAATTATCCACAACTGCTGACTGTTCATGTATTGCTCCGTGTTCTAGGCGTCATCGACTTCTATCGCCATTGTGTGCGGAACCATGCACTGTTAGTTGCCCTGCTGAACCACCTACTACGTGATTTGCATAGACCAGGTGACACACTGCAGTGGAATAGTGAAGCTGAGAAAGCTTTCAACAATGTAGTGTCCGCTAATTCTGAGGCCATTCTGTTGACACATCCAGTCCCTCAGTGCAACTCCACGTGATAGTTGATGCGTCAGGGATGGCAAGATGGGCTGTGCCCAATAGCAGCTGAGTCATCAGTGGCGTCCTTTGGTATTCTATAGCAAAAAGCTGTTTCCTTCATAACACAAGTGGTCTACTTATGACCGCGAACTGTATGCGACATATGTTTCACTAAAAAAAATTCAGGCACGTGCTCGAAGGCAGACACTTCACTCTTGTAACAGACCACAAACTGCTGACATGCATTTCATCAATGCTCGGACAAACCGTCGCCACACTAACTTCGTTATCTAGACTTCATAGGCCAGTTTACAATCAACATTGTCCACGTGGAGGGAGAATGTCCCAGTCGATGCTCTCTCGCGCATTGAGATGATTTAAAAGGCAGTCGATTACAAGGCGCTAGCTGTGGCACAACAGTCCGACAGCAAACTGCGGGATTTCTTGGTCAAGTCACCTAGCCTTCAGCTTCATTGCATTCAGGTGCCTCCAGAAAACGTGCTTTTGTATTGTGACGTTTCTGCGTCGAAGCCACAACACTTCATTACTCAAAGTTTTCGACAGGAAGCAATTGCTTCACTACACAACCTCTCTCACCCTGGTGTTCATGCTAGAGCACAATTGTTGAAAAGAACTTTTGTATGGCCTAATATTGTCAGGGACTGTAAGACCTTTGTCCACTAGGGCATGGACTGTCAACATAACAAGAGCACTCGTCAAACTAGTGCAGCCTTCAGCATGTTTGTTCCACCTAATCAATGGTTCAAAGATGTCCACACTGACATCGTAGGACTGTTGCCACCATCAGAAGGATGTACTTACTGTGTGACTATCATAGATCGATTTATTTGCTAGCCAGAGGTATTCCACAAGTCCGATATCACCTCCGAAACTGTCGCCAGTACATTTCTCCAGGGATGGATTGCCCACTTTAGCATACCATTACGCATCACTACAGACCAGAGCAGGCAATTCGAATCTTATCTATTCAAGTCATTTGCCACCCTGTCAGGTATGAAACGCATCCGAAGAGCTGCTTACCACCTGGCAGTGAATGATTTGATAGAACGCTAGAATGCTTACACAGTCTGCTCAGAGCATCTCTTCAGTGTCATGAGTCACAGCGTTGGACTGAGAGACTACCGATTGTGCTGCTGGGCCTCTGCACAGCCATCAAAGGCAGTCTGAACACAACCGCAGCTGAGCTGGTCTATGGACAACCAATTAGACTACATGGTGAGTTCCTGTGCAGCATGCAGGACACTGTCATCAATGCATCTGCAAATTTCGCTCTCAGATTCGACAACTCAGTCCTATTGCAGCAAGAGAGCAAGTGACTCATTGCCCATTCTACTTTGCCAGTTTGATGAGCTGCAAACAAGTACCATTTGGCATGACACAGTACATAAATCTCTATAGCTACAGTGCGATGGACCTTATACTATATTGAGCAGGGAGGGTAAAATGTTTAGAGACAACGTAATGAGAACGCCAACAACAGTTTCCATTGACTGCCTAAAACCTGTCTTTAGCGCTACATATACCGGCGCACGCAAATCTCCTACCACACTACCTATGGATATGTCTCAACCACCCATCACCCCGCCACATGCCGCTGATAACCAGCTATAGACATCAAATTTTACAACTGACGACTTCACAACAACAACACCAGTCTTCATGTGATCCAAATGCCAGGTCAAGTTTAACTAGAGATAACGTTAACTGTTGGGGGGGGGGGGGGGGTGAGGGGGAGTGATGTAATATGGCATAGTGTCTGTGCAGTGTAGTAGTGCATCTAGGTGTAGAAGTGCTCAAGTTGTAAAGTGATTACATTTAGATGTAATATCTTTGACTCTGGGTTTATTCTTTGTTTTTTTTGTTTATGTATTTGTCCCCCCCCCCCCCATGAACCATTGACCTTGCTGTTGGTGGGGAGGCTTGCATGCCTCAGTCATACAGATGGTTCAAATGGCTCTGAGCACTATGGGACTTAACATCTATGGTCATTAGTCCCCTAGAACTTAGAACTACTTAAACCTAACTAACCTAAGGACATCACACAACACCCAGCCATCACGAGGCAGAGAAAATCCCTGACCCCGCCGGGAATCGAACCCGGGAACCCGGACGTGGGAAGCGAGAATCCTACCACACGACCACGAGATGCGGGCCCAGTCATACAGATAGCCATACCATAGGTGCATCCACAACAGAGGGGTATCTCTTGAGAGGCCAGACAAACATGTGGTTCCTGAAGAGGGGCAGAAGCCTTTTCAGTAGTTTCAGGGGCAACAGTCTGGATGATTGACTGATCTGGCCTTGGAACACTAACCAAAACGGGCTTGCTGTGCTGGTACTGCAAAAGGCTGAAAGCAAGGTGAAACTACAGCCGTAAATTTTCCCGAGGGCATGCAGGTTTACTGTATGGTTAAATGATGATGGCGTCCGCTTGAGTAAAATATTCCAAAGGTAAAATAGTCCCCCATTCGAATCTCTGGGCTGGGACTACACAAGACGACGTTGTTATCAGGAGAAAGAAAACTGGCGTTATAAGGATTGGAGCGTGGTATGTCAGATCCCTTAATCGGGCTGGTAGGTTAGAAAATTTAAAAAGGAAAATAGATAGGTTAAAGATAGATATAGTGGGAATTAGTGAATTTCGGTGGCGGGAGGAACAAGACTTTTGGTCAGGTGAATACAAGGTTATAAACACAAAATCAAATAGGGGTAATGCAGGAGTAGGTTTAATAATGAATAAAAAAATAAGAGTGCAGATAAGCTACTACGAACAGCATAATGAACGTATTATAGTGGCCAAGATAGACACGAAGCCCATGCCTACTACATTAGTACAAGTTTATATGCCAACTAGCTCTGCAGATGACGAAGAAATGTATGATGAGATAAAAGAAATTATTCAGGTAGTGAAGGGAGACGAAAATTTAATAGTCATGGGTGACTGGAATTCAAGAGTAGTAAATGGGAGAGAAGGAAACATAGTAGGTGAATATGGATTGGGGTTAAGAAATGAAAGAGGAAGCCACCTGGTAGAATTTTACACAGGGCACAACTTAATCATAGCTAACACTTGGTTCAAGAATCATGAAAGAAGATTGTATACATGGAAGAACCCTGGAGATACTGAAAGGTATCAGATAGATTATATAATGGTAAGACTGAGATTTAGGAACCAGGTTTTAAATTGTAAGACATTTCCAGGGGCAGATGTGGACTCTGACCACAATCTATTGGCTATGAACTGTAGATTAAAACTGAAGAAACTGCAAAAAGGTGGGAATTTAAGGAGATGGGACCTGGATAAACTGGCTAAACCAGAGGTTGTACAGAGTTTCAGGAAGAGCATAAGGGAATAATTGACAGGAATGGAGGAAAGAAACGCAGTAGAAGAAGAATGGGTAGCTTTGAGGGATGAAGAACTGAAGGCAGCAGAGGATCAAGTAGGTAAAAATACGAGTAGAAATCCTTGGGCAACAGAAGAAACACTGAATTTAATTGATGAAAGGAGAAAATATAAAAATTCAGTAAATGAAGCAGGCAAAAAGGAATACAAACGTTTCAGAAATGAGATCGACAGGAAGTGCAAAATGGCTAAGCAGAGATGGCTAGAGGACAAATGTAAGGATGTAGAGGCTTATTTCACTAGGGGTAAGACAGATACTGCCTGCAGGAAAATTAAAGAGACCTTTGGAGAAAAGAGAACCACTTGCATGAATATCAAGAGCTCAGATGGAAACCCAGCTCTTAGCAAAGAAGGGAAAGCAGAAAGGTGGAACGAGTACTAGAGGGCCTATACAAGGGAGATGTAATTGAGGGAAATACTATGGAAATGGAAGAGGACGTGGATGAAGATGAAATTGAAGATATGATACTGCGTGAATAGTTTGATAGAGCACTGAAAGACCTAAATCGAAACAAGGCCCTGGGAGTAGACAGCATTCCATTAGAATTACTGATAGCCTTGGGAGAACCAGCCCTGACAATACTCTACCATCTGGTGAGCAAGATGTATGAAATACCCTCATATTTCAAGTACAATATAATAATGCCAATCCCAAAGAAAGCAGACGTTTACATGTGTGAAAATTACTTAACTATCAGTTTAATAAGTCACAGCTGCAAAATACTAACGCGAATTCTTTACAGAAGAATGGAAAAACTGGTAGAAGCCACCCTCAGGGAAGACCAGTTTGGATTCCGTAGAAATGTTGTAACACGTGAGGCAATACTGACCCTACTTATCTTAGAAGATAGATTAACGAAAGGCAGACCTATGTTTCTAGCGTTTGTAATTTAGAATAAGCTTTTGACAGTGTCGACTGGAATACTCTCTTTCAAATTCTGAAGGTTTTAGTGGTAAAATACAGGGAGTGAAAGGCTATTTACAATTTGTACAGAAAGCAGATGGCAGTTACACGAGTCGAGGGGTATGATGGGAAGCAGCAGTAGGCAAGGGAGTGAGACAGGGTTGTAGCCTCTCCCCGATGTTATTCAATCTGTATATTGAGTGAGCAGTGAAGGAAACAAAAGAAAAATTTGGAGTTAAATCCATGGAGAAGAAATAAAAACTTTGAGGTTCGCCGATGACATTGTAATTCTGTCAGAGACAGCAATGGATTTGGAAGAGTAGTTGAACGGAATGGACAGTGTCTTGAAAGGAGGATAAAAGATGAACATCAACAAAAGCAAAACTAGGATAATTGAATGTAGCCGAATTAAGTCGGTTGGTGCTGCAGGAATTAGATTACGAATTGAGACACTTAAAGTAGTAAAGGAGTTTTGCTATTTGGGGAGCAAAATAACTGGTGATGGTTGAAGTAGAGAGGATATAAAATGTAGGCTGGCAATGGCAAGGAAAGCGTTTCTCAAGAAGAGGAATTTGATAAAATCGAGTATAGATTTAAGTGTCAGGAAGTCGTTTCTGAAAGTATTTGTATGGAATGTAGCCGTGTATGGAAGTGAAACATGGACGATAAATAGTTTGGACAAGAAAAGAATAGAAGCTTTCGAAATGTGGTGCTACAGAAGAATACTGAAGATTAGATGGGTAGATCACTTAACTAATGAGGAGGTACTGAATAGAATTGGGGATAAGAGGAGTTTGTGGCACAACTTGACTAGAAGAAGGGATCGGTTGATAGGACATGTTCTGACCACCAATTTAGTATTGGAGGGCAGTGTGGAGGGTAAAAATTGTAGAGGGGCACCAAGAGATGAATACACTAAGGAGATTCAGAAGGATGTAGGTTGTAGTAGGTACTGGGAGATGAAGAAGCTTGCACAGGATAGAGTAGTATGGAGAGCTGCATCAAGCCAGTCTCCGGACTGAGGACCACAACAACAACAACAACATGCCTTTGTCGAATTTTGTCGTTTATAGAGTATTTTCAGAATGCATTGCGTGAACATGTCAGATAATAAATGTTGCTGCAAAGTTAATTTCACACTTGGCGCAACAACGTGTTTACTAACTGTGGTAAGTTTTAAGTGTCCCACACATGAGTGATGAATCACTGCAGTCACTCGCATGGATGACCGATCGCTTTGTAGATCGTACTTAAGTGGACATATTGCATTGATCAGTCGTTGAGTGCATGGAAATCTCATTCAGTCTGATGGATTGCATGCAATTCGTCCTTGCAAGATGCCTGCCTAGCTGGTTAGCAGCGAAGTGTTGTAATATGGTTGCGACTCATTTCTTTAATTACTAAGCGTGTTTGTACAGTTTTGTTTCATCTCGTTTTGCCCACACCGAATAAGAAGTATACAGTAGAATTCATAGCTATTCAGAGACCATGAGCTACTCTGAGAAGTGGAGGAGCTTGTGCTGCAGAATTTGGGATGTCTGTAGTAACCATGATACAGTGGACTCCATCTGATGATTGAGTTATTTCTGAAACAATTACGTGCATTATTAAAGTTTTTAACTTGAAAACAGTATGATGTACCACAAGTGGACATTTTAATGTAAATATTCTGAGCACATCTATTAAACAACCATACTTAAGCCTATTGTCATGTCAAATAATCTAATTTTCCCTTATACGGTTTATAATAAGTATTATGGTTATCAGTAGTGAAAATTCTTAGTTTGATTAAATTTTTACTTACTTGGGCTGAAATAACTGAGACGGTGAAAATTCTACATCATATGATTCTGAAACTGCTGAGTGAAATTGAATGCAAGTGAATGTTCTTAAACTGGTGACTGAAACTAAACATACTGATCCTACTTTCGCTTTACTCATTCTTATCATTTCAACACTGACCCACAATATCCTAGCACAACACAATCTGACTGCTCAAAACTGATAACCAGACTTCAAATAATTAATACAAAAGAATAATCCTGAATTAGATTAAATCCTAAAAATAAACCATATGTAAGTTACTTACCTCACAGAAAATCTTCCTTAAATGAGTTACAGCGATACAACCACCAATACTGCTGGCTAAATAAGAGATTCTAACTACTAAAGGCTCTAAATACTAATAGGCATGTGATTAGCATAGGAAAGATTTTGTTGTAGAGCAAGCAATGTATTTAGCAGATTTTTACCTTAATCAAGTAACAACCAGTTCAAAAAATATATATAATCATCAGTAATAAATCTGCATGATGGATACAAACTCAGACTGTCCGCTTGCGCTAATACTGCAAACCTCCAACACTGCTAACTATTAACCTCTAACCTCCATCACTGCTGACTACTCACTCCCAACTTCCATCACAGTGCTGCACCTCCAAGTGCTATCACTGCTGACTATCCACCTCTAACAGCATGTCCGACCAGACACAGTGTCTTACAGTGTAAGTAGGATGTTTAGGTTTTTTTATTGGTAACGCCACCTTTGTATAAAAATCACTGGCTGTGCTGTGTGCAGTCTGTGTCTAGTTTGCATTGTTGTCTGCCATTGTAGTGTTGGGCAGCGGCAGACGGATGTTAACAGCGCGTAGCGTTGCGCAGTTGGAGGTGAGCCGCCAGCAGTGGTGGATGTGGGGAGAGAGATGGCGGAGTTTTGTAATTTGTCATGAACTGATATATATATATTATGACTATTAAGGTAAATACATTGTTTGTTCTCTATTAATATCTTTCATTTGCTAATTATGCCTATCAGTAGTTAGTGCCTTCCGTAGTTTGAATCTTTTATTTAGCTGGCAGTAGTCACGCTCGCTGTATTGCAGTAGTTCCAGTAACCAAGATTTTTGTGAGGTAAGCGATTTGTGAAATGCATAGGTTAATGTTAGACAGGGCCATTCTTTGGAAGGGATTTCTGAAAGTCAGATTGCGTTGCGCTAAAAATATTGTGTGTCAGGTTAAGCACAGTCATGCATAAATTGTTCTAAGGGGACGTTTCATATGGCGACCCTTAGCCGAGGATACCTCACTGGAATCTTCTGATTTTTTCTTGTAGTTTGTGTAATTAGTGTAGATTTTGTTTATTGCTGGCGCGTAATTGTAGAGAGAATCTCCTTTGTAGTTGCAGTCTTTTATTGTTGTACAGTAAAACAGGTGTGGCATGCATGTAGATTTGCACCAAGTATTTGCAATTAAGTAGTCATTATATCCATTGCTATGTTATTTTATTTTGCTCTTCAAATTGTGCTTTTCAGTGTTATCGTGTGAAATATTGTGACAATTATGGCGTGTGAAAAATGTAATACTAGGCTCCAAAGTAAACTGAGAAATGACAGTGAAGACGAAAGCAGTGTGTTAGCGCCACCGAGTAATGAATTAACTGATGTTCAAAGTAGTAATTTGGTAATTGTGCATAGGGAAATGCAGCGGGCTGCAAACAATGGTGTAGACAGTGAAACAGGTAGTGAACAGGGAAGCATTATCGATCGATCTGTCGGCAACAGCTCGCCTCAGGAATCCGAAATGACAGGACACAATTTCGCAAATACTGTAGATTCAGGTTTTGGGTCATCACCGTTTTCTCAAATAAGTCAAGACTCATTTTCTGCTTGTCAAAATGTGAATGTTGCCGGTGCAAATGCAATGCCGAAAAGCGTAGAGAAACAGATTCCAGACACTAATACATTATTATTGCAATTAATGCAACAAATGGAACAAAATCAGAGACAAATGGGACAAAATCTTCAAAAGTTAGACACAATGGAACAACACCAGAGACAAACACAGCAACAGTTAGACGCAATGGAACAAAATCTTCACACCACGCTTGAGCAAACACGTGAAGATTTAACTACTGAGTTACATAACATCGAATCGAAATGTCAAAAAGTCTGTAATGACGTAAAAACACAAATTTGTGAGCATTTCCAACCTATTTTTTCGCGTCATGAAAATGCATTACAGAATCACGAAGCAGCCATAAAAGAACTGCAAACTATTGTTCATAAAAATCATGAGACCTTGCAAGCTAAATTTGACTGAGTTGCATCTACCGATTCGGTTACGCAACTTGCAAAAACTCAGGAAAACGTAAAGGACACAGTAGATACTCTGAAACTTGGTTCAGAAAAACACACTGAGGAAATAAGTACACTATCGGAGAAAGTAGCCGAACTTTTGGATCAGTTCACTAACTTATCTACAAAGGTAGATGATGATCTTAATGACAGAAGACCCATACCCTTCACTGACACAGAAGAATATGAACAAATTAAGAAATTTAAACAAAATCAAAATCAAATTAATATGCAACACAAAAGAGAAACCCGGGAAGTAAAAGATCAGTTGGCACAAGTAATACAATAATTACATATTTCAGAAGACACTCGCGCTCCAACACGGGAAGAGGAACTTAGAAATACGGAAAAGCCACAAAATAATAACACAGGGCATTTCGGAAATTATGAAAGAAATTGGCAATGTGCACCGAATTTTGAGATGGAACCGCCGACACGACGTAACAATGACCGATAGGCGACTCGCCGACATGATGATTTTGACTATAAGCTGTTCATTATTACACGTAAATTCAAAACATTTAAGAATTCTGGCAACGACATTCATCCACAAGCGTGGCTCCATCAATTCTCTCATTGTTTTCCTCCCAACTGGTCATTGGAGCACAGATTAGAATTTATGTGTGGCTACTTGGAGAATGAACCAGGTGTGAGAAAGTGATCGGTCATTCACGATTGCCACAATGAAGGAGATTTTTATCATGCCTTCCTCTCAGCGTATTGGTCTCAAGCTACACAAGACCGAATAAAACATAGCACCATAATGATGAAACGTTTCGAACAATCTGAATTTTCCAGTCTTATGAAATAATTTGAAGACATGTTGCATAAGAATCAGTATCTTTCAAACCCATACAGCCCCTCAGAACTCATCTGCATTTGCTTAATCAAATTACCTGAACATTTACGGCATATTATTTTAGCAGGACGTTGCAAAGACGACATTGAAGCTTTTCAGGGACTGCTACAAGAACTAGAAATTGACACTGATAATCGCGGAACGCGAAAACAAGAACACAACAATTACAGGTCACATCCGTCGCAATTCCGCGATGAAAGAAATAATAACTGGACACGACAAGGCTATTCTCACAACACAAATCGTGACCAAAACAGACACCACCCGTATGACAACCGTTGGCAGAGTAGTAATAATTACAGGGAAAGATCACCTCTCTGTGGTAATGAATATCACAGAGACAATCAGAGAAACAGACAATATGGGAACCAAAATAATTATTATCAAGGGAGACAGAATAACTTCAGACGCAACAGTTCAGCCCGCAGGTACGATTCAGGGAGAAATTCTCCACCACGTGACCGACAAGAAAGAAACTATGGCATCTACCGACATGACGACAGACGATATGATCGTAACGACAGACCTGAATTGCATCAGAACTGGCGGGATTCAAACAGAGCAGGGCCCTCTCGAGGATGTGAATTTGTAGAAGTTAGGTCTCCAAATCCCAATAACGACGCACGCCAACAAAGAGACAATAGGCAATGACTCATACCGCTGGCAGCCACGAAACGTACGTATGAAACTGACGACGCAGCTGCCGTAGCTAGTAATTACGTAAAAATGGAAGACATTAGAGACATCTTACTCCAGGAACACGACGTAAAACATAACAACATTGCATATCCTGTGATTCACATTACAGTAAATGATGTAAAATTTACGGCAGTACTTGACACTGGCAGTCCCATTTCAGTAATTAGTGAAACAGCCTTTAGCAAATGCAACAAATCGAACGATTGCCCCACACTTCCGTTACGTAAGATTAAATTACAAGGTGCAATCTTTGGAAAAAGTGTAGATGTACGCCAACAAACCAACTTAGAATTCTTTTGTCAAAGCCACAGCTTCTCAATGAGCTTTCTTATTGTTCCATTATTGTCGACGGAAATTATATTGGGAGTAGACTTCTTGAATGAATACAAAGCAACCTTAAACTTTCACGATGCTGAAATAAGTTTAGAGAAAGAAGGAAAGTCAATAGCTTTGAAATTTGAAGATTGGCTCTCAAACCATGACGAGGAAATTAATCGGCTTTACCTTCTGTTAGACAACAGTTCGGAGTTTTCTACGAAACTAGACTCTAACAATCACTCTGCAAGTACTGACAGGGATGATATCCACGACATATTTGATACTAATGAGTTAATTCAAAATAAAATTCAAACAATTGAGAACTGTAATGACATTGATAGGCAGGACCTTTTTGAGATTTTACAAGCACATTCCACAGTTTTTACTCACAGAACAGGAACAATCAAGGGATTTCAATACCAATTTCGTGTTCGTGAGCATACTAAATTTTGTGTTAGACCATACGTAATTCCAGCACATTATAGGGACCGTGTTAGATCAGAAATACAATCTATGCTTAATGAGGGCATTATTGAGCCTGCAGTAAGCTCATACAACAATCCATTACATGTTGTTGAGAAGAAGAATGGATCGATCAGGCTTGTCTTAGATTAGAGACAAATCAATACTATCATTGTTCCTGAAACAGACAGGCCGCAAACGTTGGATGAACTTCTTCAAAATTTTAATGGCGTAAAAGTGTTGTCTTCTATTGATCTCAGATCCAGCTTTTATCAGATCGAACTTCATCCAGAATGTAGAAAATACGCAGATTTCCTTTGTTTCGGCGTTTGTTATCAGTTTCGGAAACTTCCTTTTGGTTTGAACATTTCTTCGGCAGCATTCATTCGCGGGCTAAATTCCATATTACCTGAGTTCTTAAAACGTCACATCACCTTATATGTGGACGATATTCTAATAGCAGAAGCTTCATGGGAACAACATAATCGCATCCTCAACAGTTTGTTACGTATTTTTGCAGAATCTGGAATTACAGTTAACTTGGAAAAGTCTGAATTCGGTAGGTCAAAGGTGAGGCTTTTGGGACATATTATTTCTTCTGAAGGTATTCAGCCGGATCCTGAAAAGTTAGAAGCAATCAGAGCCATTCCAGTTCCATCCACAAAAAGACAAGTCCGCAGTTTTCTAGGTCTCGTAAATGTTTACCGTCGTTTTCTGAATATGCAAATTCTTGTTACACCAAAACTTTGTTCTCTCACTGGAAAAAATACTTTTTGGAACTGGGACGAACAATCACAGTTGGAATTCAATTCTTTGGAAAGAAGCGTTACTTAACGCGCCAATACTAGCTCATCCAGATCTGTCACAAGATTTCTGCCTTAGCACGGATTCTTCTAAAGTCGGTCTTGGTGCCCATTTATTTCAAGAAGCCATAGAAAATGACACTACTGTTCAGAAAACCATTGCTTTTGCTAGCCGAGTGCTAACAAAATCTAAAAAAAATTATTCCGTTACTGAATTAGAAGCTTTCGCTATCGTTTGGGCATTTAACAAATTCCGTTTCTTTCTTTCTGGTAAGCACGTAAAAGTATACAGTGATCATCGTGCATTACAATTTCTTGTCTTCAAAATTAAATCATGACAGTTTAAAACGTTGGGCATTGTTTCTGCAAGAATTCCGCTTCACAATAGTCTACATTCCCGGCAAGGAGAACATTGTTGCGGACGCACTGTCACGCGCACTGGCTGGGCTTGAGAAAAGTAACACAGAAGGCAACCTCGAGAAAAATTTCAGTATTCTTTACATTCAGAAAGTCGCCTTTGAAAACTTCATCACCACATCTTTAAAGGACATTGCTCATGAACAAGATAAAGATCCGATTTGGAAAGACATCAAGAGCAAATGGCATGGAAAGACACACACACAGATTCGCCATTATTACCTGGTTAGAAACAACATACTCTTCAAACGCTGCACTGTTGATGACAAGCTATGGGTACTTTGCATTCCAGACGATTTTGTTAATAAGCTCATTTGGTACATTCATTTCAGCTACGCACATTTTGGTCCACGAAAATGTTATCATATTCTTCGAACGACTTGTTATTTCAACAATATGAAAAAAGAATTCGAAGAGTCTTGTCTATTTGTAAACTTTGTCAAAAGGCGAAACCATCTACTGTCTCACATCATGCTCTGTTGTTTCCTATTATTCCTTCTAAATTAAAAGAATTTGCTGCTGTTGATCTCTTGGGACCGCTTGTCAGAACATCTAATGGATTTTCGTACGTTCTAGTCGCTGTTGAACTTACTTCAAAATTTGTTTCTTTCACTCCGTTACGTAAAGCCACTGGACGGTCTGTATCCAACGCCTTTGTTAAAAATTTCTTACGTGAAGTTGGACACGTTAGTAAAGTCATTTCAGATAACGGACCGCAATTCAGATCTGCTGCTTGGTCACCCACGCTTCAGAATCATAAAATCAAACCTGTTTTTATTTCATTGTACTCACCACATTGTAACCCGTCTGAACGGATTATGAAAGAAATCAATAAGCTTTGCAGACTTTATTGTCACAGAAAGCATCAGCATTGGGACAGATATTTACACTTATTTCAAAACGTGCTGAATGAAATGCCTCACGACTCCACTGCTTTACCACTTACTCTTGTACTAAAGAATGAAGAACCACCGAACAGAATCAGAGAGCTTGTACCTTTCCCGAATACACGTAAACTTCGACACAAAGACATAATTGATTTGGCTATTAAAAATATAAAATCTGCAGCAGACAAAAGGAGAAAACTACACGGTAAAGCAAATGCAAAGAAATTATACATTGGTCAGAAAGTTCTCATTAAAGCTCATTCATTGTCACATAAGAAGAAACACTTGAGTCACAAATTCTTTCTAGTTTACAATGGACCATGCAGAATCCGACGTATACCACATGATAATTGCGTTGAAGTTGAAACTCTGCGTACTAGGAAGAGTAAAGGTTTACACCACATTTCACATGTAAAACCGTTTATTGAAAGATAATCTGCTTTTTAACTTTGTCTTTGCCATAAAACTCTTCACTTCACATTTCTAGTATGCTTTGTCAGACTTAGAATCTGTTAACATGCAACAATGTTTGAAGTTAAATATCCAGTCTAGAACCTAGAGAACATTTTTAAACAGAAATTACGAATGCATTGTTATTGTGAACAGACGACACAGTGTTATTGTGTGTGTACATTCTTGCTTTTTAGTTGCTCGATTACGTAACGATTATAAGGCTCACATACTTAGAACATATACCGGCACTGCTAATGAGATTTTCATGTAACATTTTGGTTTGCTTGAAAAGACATTCTTTATTTGAAGTACTTTCTGTGGGATTAAAGATGACTTAGCACTTGGTTTCTTTGACAGCTACACAATTATATCACGATGCTACTAATGTGTGACACAATTTACATTGTTGCTTTTGTGCTGTATCTGCTTTATATCTGCACAGTTTTTTTGAATTCTTCTGGAAAGTAAAATATGCTTTAGTAGTAACTTTTGTGGTATAGCTACAATGAGACTGCCTTTTCCGTAGCACAACAATACGTTACAGCACAGTACTTTCTTCATCATGGCAATAAGCGTAATAACTAAGATATCTATACGCAAAGCATTTCACTTTTGTTTATCATGAGGTAAGTACATTGACTTCTGCAGAACTTAGCTTTCGGAGGACGACAACTACGACACTTCCACAGAGATTATCTTACAACAAGACGCACAGTTTAGCGCTACAGTACATGTATTTCAGTGATTAATTTTATACTTAAAACATTTATTTTTAAAGGTTTTTGAATTACAAAGAAAGTTTTCCGTGATACATTTTATTCCATTGCAATAATCTGTAACACCTGAGGGTATAATTACATTAATCCTCAGGGGGGTACACGCCTGCTTTGTGTACCATGTGTTTGGCAAGCACAAGGAGCCCTAGCTAATATGGTATTTGCTTATACACCTTTACACATCGGTACCATATTTCTCTAACACAGAATTACACAGCTATCTGATTATTTGACAGAGATAAACATTTCTTTTTTACTACATCAGTGACAGATGTTTACGCAATTACACAGTTGGATAACTTCACACTTATGAAACTGTATTTTGTCTGTACTTTGTAAACTGTTCATATTTTTTCGGAACCATTGTGATACTATAAGAGCTTTGAATGATGTGTTTGGTAAGGGAGCATGATTTTAAAGTACGTTTGAGGTAGATGACACTCTTGAAATGAGCAGAGAATTTTTTTAGGTTTTGACATTATTGCAAAAAGCTACGACGTTTTTGAGATTTGACTGAGGTGTTATGATGTTATTATTATGACGACGATGTGTATTATGCTGTTGAGGTATGTTTATGATCAATGAGATGATGCTATGTGAGGAATTTGATTATGCTACTTATTTATTATAATGAAATATTGAAGAATGTCTACGAATATGTATATGTGTAATAAGGTAAGAAATAATGAGTAGTGGTTAGGGACACTGATTTGTGAAAAAGGTTGTTGGAAACCAAGTATCGTACTCTAAGAGTTATGAAATGTGTGTAAATGCGTGAATGTATCACAATGCCGACGAAAACTTTTTGAACACTGTTATATTCATAGGATTTTGTTTCTACACATTTGCAACGCAAATTCTCGACCTGTGAAATATTTTTATATGAGACTGTCACAGTAGCAGAAACCGGTGTCGTAAATATTTCGGCAAGAAAGTGACCTTCACGTAATGCGTCGTGGGCACGACGCATCACGTAGGCAGCTGCGCGACAGACGCCTGGAAAAAAGCCTTTCAGAGGCACAGGTGAAAAAAAAAGGGGAGGCCATTATCCTCGCTATTGACATTCCTTTGTAGAAAGCATCGCAAATACGATACGCTCGAACTTAAAAACATGATTACACTGTAGAGTTCTTAATTTATGATATTTACTGAAATGAAATGATGAGAAACATTTTATGTCTATTGTCTTGCTAGTTGAAAGATTGTTTACTGCATTATGAAATGCCATATGGCTAGTGAATGACGTTTGACGCCTTGCTTTGCCTATTTTGTTTAATATCTAGTTTCTAGCTGCACTGCAGCATTGGTTAAAATAAAATTTATAGATGTACTAATATAAATATTTTATGTCTACGGATCGAGTAAATAATAATTTTTTTCAAAAAAATGAGGGAGCACAGAAAGACATTTACCTTCACAGGGACTGCATTCATAATTTTCTTTTCAAGTACTTGGTAACTTTTTTGATAGAATAACTTCTTGTGGAGCATCGCTTTAATTACATAGACATTAAGATGTGAATAAACATTTCCCTTGTCTGCATTGTTGTCTTTAGTGTACTATTTTTTTGCTTGAGCTTTGTCATGTTTAGGTACTAGTTATATCATTTGCTGCTGCTGATTGCCAGGCATAATGTTACGGAATTTGACTTTTTATTACGCTGTTAAGCCAGTTTTACTACGGATTTATTTTTCTTGTTTGCTGCACAGTGCCTTATATTAGTTATAATTTATGCTGCTTGCTTTGCCTTTTGTATTTTTTATCATTGCTGTTTGTGTTAATTGTTTTATGCTGCTGCATTGCCTCGTCCCTTAGTTTAGCATCTGAGCTCAGTAGATTTAAGTTAGCTTAAGAGGGGGTAGACTATATAAGAGAATGAGTTGCGATGAATTGGAAGAAACGCATTGAGAAGAGATAAGAAACAGATTTGGCAAAAATGAGTATTGTGCCCTGAGAAATAATTATTTTGAAAGAAATATGAATAGAATACAGAAAGCAGGTATAGATAGGACTTTTTGGGAATAATGATGAATGAAGGGAGATCTCCAAGAAGTAAAGAAAGTTTTGTTTGCAAAATACTGCAGTAAAACAAACCCTGTCCTTTCCTTTTGTATTATTATGCTATGTGTTTGTGTACCCTTGTGTATTTGTGTACTTCCTGTCTTTATGTGTTTATCTGATAAGACTTATGTTGTAGAATTTTTCTAGTACTAAGCTACATTCACTATGATGAGGAATACTGTTATCCTCAAATATAATTTGCATTTATAATATGTTATTTTCTTTGTAAAGAAGTTTAGACATTATTTATTCTATTTTGTTTTAATGCTCATGTGTGAAATTGATGTTTCAAAAGTTATTCTGATCTTTTATGTATGAACTTATGTGATAATTCCTGTAACACTGATGTATAGGTATATTTTTATTCTTTTGTAAAGCCTGTATTACAACAAATGTTATCTGTACTGCTATGTTTTAATGATGTTTTCTGTATCTTTGTAATTGTATTCTCATGTTATAAAATAGTAATTGTCACCAGTTCATCATATTAACAACTTGTAAGTTACATTTCACTGCACACATTTCTGTTGGTCATAGTATATGGACAATGTGTGAGAAGTAGGGACTGTTAGTGTTTGCACGTGTGTTAATAATTCAGCAAGGGACTGGATAACAGCATTGCTGGTTCTAAGGACATTCCAAAAAGTTTTGTGAGTACACAAGTGGTGGTTTATGGACTTGCTGTATTGTCCGCAAGACTCTTCGATGGTGATTGTGCACCTGCACAGTCGCAACAGATGGTTGCTGGCCGTCTCTACATGGACTACAGTGGGTCTGCATCTTTGATGGCCCACCAATACCATTATTTCTACAAGGACTGCAGTGGGTCTGCACCTCTGGTGGCCCACCAATACCATAATCTCTACCAGGACTACAGTGGGTCTGCTCTGAGATGACCTACCTACCAGTATTCTTCAAAACTTCGACTGACTCAGCTGTGGGTTTGCTCTGTTGTGGCCCATTACCTGTCTGCATGTCAAGAGTCAGCACTGTCTTTCCGTTGGAAGGACAACACTACTTCTTCAAGACTGCATGGAAATCCACTACTTCTGTGTGCAATTTCTTTTACTAATGAGACTTTGTGAAAAAAACTGTGATTACTATTATAATGAATGATCAGGACTATCTTTATGGACTGTGAGAAAATTTTAGCTTTTGATCAACATTGTATCAATAAGTGTGTGCATTTGATATCTTTGTTATTGTAATTATGAAAAATTTTATCAAATCATTATTGGCCACTGCCCAAAACAATTTGTAAAATTTTTGTGGCGAGCATTGGGGCTATGTAAGTAGGATGTTTAGGTTTTTTTATTGGTAACGCCACCTTTGTATAAAAATCACTGGCTGTGCTGTGTGCAGTCTGTGTCTAGTTTGCATTGTTGTCTGCCATTGTAGTGTTGGGCAGCGGCAGATGGATGTTAACAGCGCGTAGCGTTGCGCAGTTGGAGGTGAGCCGCCAGCAGTGGTGGATGTGGGGAGAGAGATGGCGGAGTTTTGTAATTTGTCATGAACTGATATATATATTATGACTATTAAGGTAAATACATTGTTTGTTCTCTATTAATATCTTTCATTTGCTAACTATGCCTATCAGTAGTTAGTGCCTTCCGTAGTTTGAATCTTTTATTTGGCTGGCAGTAGTCGCGCTCTCTGTATTGCAGTAGTTCGAGTAACCAAGATTTTTGTGAGGTAAGCGATTTGTGAAATGCATAGGTTAATGTTAGTCAGGGCCATTCTTTTGTAGGGATTTCTGAAAGTCAGATTGCGTTGCGCTAAAAATATTGTGTGTCAGGTTAAGCACAGTCATGTATAAATTGTTCTAAGGGGACGTTTCAACAGAGTGCACACAGCACTGTCAGAATTATTAATGCAGAGCGCTACATAATGCTGCCAAAATAAACAGCCTACTTACATTGGCCCCCCTGCTCCTCACAAAAAATTTTACAGAATACTTCGGGCAGTGCCCAAGACTAATTTGTTAAAAAAAATTTCATATTAATAATATCAAATAGATCAAATGCATACAATTAGTAATATAGTCTTGGTGAAAAGCAAAAATTGTCCGCACAGTCCCTAAAGACAGTCCTAATCATTCATCAGAAGAGTAGTCTATAGTTTTATGCACAAAGTCTAAGCAATAAAAGAAAATGCGCGCACAAGTAGTGGACCTCCATGCAGTTTTGAAGTAGTGTTGTCCCCCCGACAGAAACACAGTGCTGACTCTTGACATGAAGACTGGTGATGGGCCACAACAGGGCAAACCCGCAGCAGAGTCAGTCGAAGTCTTGAAGAATATTGGTAGGTAGGTCACCACAGAGCACACCCACAGTATGCCTTGTATAAATTATGGTAATAATGGGCCACCAAATGTGCAGACCCACTGTAGTCCTTGAAGAGATAGCCAGCAGCCATCTGTTGCGACTGTGTGGGTACACAATCACAATTGAAGAGTCTTGCTGATAATATAGCAAGTCCATAAGCCACCAATTGTGCACCCACTAATTTTTTGCAGTATCCTTTCAGACATGTTATACAAATAGTATGACCAACAGAAGTGTGCAGTAAAATGAATTTCTCCTATTTATTTAACTTAAAGAACTGGTGTCTATACAATTTCAATTTTACAGCATAAGAATACAATTACAAAGCTACAGAAAACATCATTACAGTCAAGAACATGATAATACCGATAACATTTGTAGTAATACAAGCTTTAAAAAACGAACAGACGTAAGTGTATGCATGAGTATTACAGGAATTGTGACATAAGTAAATAAATGAAAAATGAGAATGTCCTTTCAGACATTAACATGACACAGAAGCATTAAAGAAAACATAACAGGATAAATAATGTCCAAACATCTTCTCAAAGTAAAGAACATATTACAAAACAAAATTAGATTTGAGGATAACAGTACTCCTGATCATGGTGAATGCAGCTTAGTATTAGAAAAAAATTCTATCAAATTTATCTTATCAGGTAAACATACAGAGACAGGAAGAACACAGACACACAAGGATATCCAAACACATAGCGGAATAACACAAAAGGAAAGACAGGTTCTGTTTTTAGTGTAACATTTAGTACTGCAATACTCGTGGAACCTCATTAGCAAATCAAAACTTTCTTCTTATTTCAACGTTTGTTCCCACAAAAAAGTCTATCTAAGCATGCTTTCTGGAGTTATACTTTCACAAATATTTCTTACCTCATCATTCTTTCCCAAGAAAATCCTTTCTAAACCTGTTGTCATCACACCCTACATATCTCTGTTCATTTCCTCTTTCAAAATAATTGTTCCTCATTACATAATACTCTTTGGCCAAACCTTTTCCATATAGCTTCTCAATGCATTTCTTACCAGCTCATCATAACTCATTATATAGCATACCCCCTTTTAAACTAAATTTACTGAGCTCAGATACATAAACTAGAGAATGAGGCAATGCAGCTGCACAAAACTATTAACACAAACAGCAATGACAAAAAATGCAAATTGGCAAAGCAACTAGCAGTATATTTAAATTAGCGAAGCAAATCCAACATTAGAACTATTATAAGGCAATATGCAGCAAACAAGAAAAATAAAGCATTGGTAAAACTGACTTAATACATTTATACAAAGTAAAATTCAGTAGAAAATGCCTGAAAATAGCAGCAGCAAATGCAATAACTTATACCTAAACATGAGAAAGCACAAGCAGAAAAAATATTATAGTAAAGACAGTAATGCAGATAAGGGGAATGTGTATTGACATCTTAATGTCGATGGCACACCTCAACACTAGACTGATGCACCACTACAAATCATTCTACCAAAAGAATTGTCAAGTCCTTGAAAAGAAAATTATGTATGCAATTCCAGTTACTAGTCACTTCCCCTTCTTATTATTTTTTTTCTTTCCAAATGCTCCCCTTTTCTTAGGAATGTGGATCATAAAATTACTATTTACTGGATCTGTAGACAGAAAGTGTTTACATTAGCATGTTGTTGTTATGGTCTTCAGTCCTGAGACTGGTTTGATGCAGCTCTCCATGCCACTCTATCCTGTGCAAGCTTTTTCATCTCCCAGTACCTACTGCAACCTACATCCTTCTGAATCTGCTTAGTGTATTCATCTCTTGGTCTCCCTCTACGATTTTTACCCTCCACGCTGCCCTCCAATACTAAATTGGTGATCCCTTGATGCCTCAGAACATGTCCTACCAACCGATCCCTTCTTCTGGTCAAGTTGTGCCACAAACTTCTCTTCTCCCCAATCCTATTCAATACTTCCTCATTAGTTATGTGATCTACCCATCTAATCTTCAGCATTCTTCTGTAGCACCACATTTCGAAAGCTTCTATTCTCTTCTTGTCTAAACTATTTATCGTCCATGTTTCACTTCCATACATGGCTACACTCCATACGAATACTTTCAGAAATGACTTCCTGACACTTAAATCAATACTGGATGTTAACAAATTTCTCTTCTTCAGAAACGCTTTCCTTGCCATTGCCAGCCTACATTTTATATCCTCTCTACTTCGACCATCATCAGTTATTTTGCTCCCCAAATAGCAAAACTCCTTTACTACTTTAAGTGCCTCATTTCCTAATCTAATTCCCTCAGCATCACCCGACTTAATTAGACTACATTCCATTATCCTTGTTTTGCTTTTGTTGATGTTCATCTTATATCCTCCTTTCAAGACACTGTCCATTCCATTCAACTGTTCTTCCAAGTCCTTTGCTGTCTCTGACAGAATTACAATGTCATCGGCGAACCTCAAAGTTTTTATTTCTTCTCCATGAATTTTAATACCTACTCCGAATTTTTCTTTTGTTTCCTTTACTGCTTGCTCAATATACAGATTGAACAACATCGGGGAGAGGCTACAACCCTGTCTTACTCCCTTCCCAACCACTGCTTCCCTTTCATGTCCCTCGACTCTTATAACTGCCATCTGGTTTCTGTACAAATTGTAAATAGCCTTTCGCTCCCTGTATTTTACCCCTGCCACCTTTAGAATTTGAAAGAGAGTATTCCAGTCAACATTGTCAAAAGCTTTCTCTAAGTCTACAAATGCTAGAAAAGTAGGTTTGCCTTTCCTTAATCTTTCTTCTAAGATAAGTCGTAAGGTCAGTATTGCCTCACGTGTTCCAGTGTTTCTACGGAATCCAAACTGATCTTCCCCGAGGTTGGCTTCTACTAGTTTTTCCATTCGTCTGTAAAGAATTCGTGTTAGTATTTTGCACCTGTGACTTATTAAGCTGATAGTTCGGTAATTTTCACATCTGTCAACACCTGCTTTCTTTGGGATTGGAATTATTATATTCTTCTAGAAGTCTGAGGGTATTTCGCCTGTTTCATACATCTTGCTCACCAGATGGTAGAGTTTTGTCAGGACTGGCTCTCCCACGGCCGTCAGTAGTTCCAATGGAATATTGTCTACTCCAGGGGCCTTGTTTCGACTCAGGTCTTTCAGTGCTCTGTCAAACTCTTCACGCAGTATCATATCTCCCATTTCATCTTCATCTACATCCTCTTCCATTTCCATAATATTGTCCTCAAGTACATCGCCCTTGTATAGACCCTCTATATACTCCTTCCACCTTTCTGCTTTCCCTTCTTTGCTTAGAACTGGGTTTCCATCTGAGCTCTTGATATTCATACAAGTCGTTCTCTTATCTCCAAAGGTCTCTTTAATTTTCCTGTAGGCGGTATCTATCTTACCCCTAGTGAGATAGGCCTCTACATCCTTACATTTGTCCTCTAGCCATCCCTGCTTAGCCATTTTGCACTTCCTGTCGATCTCATTTTTGAGACGTTTGTATTCCTTTTTGCCTGTTTCACTTACTGCATTTTTATATTTTCTCCTTTCATCAATTAAATTCAATATTTCTTCTGTTACCCAAGGATTTCTACTAGCCCTCGACTTTTTACCTACTTGATCCTCTGCTGCCTTCACTACTTCATCCCTCAAAGCTACCCATTCTTCTTCTACTGTATTTATTTCGCCCATTCCTGTCAATTGCTCCCTTATGCTCTCCCTGAATCTCTGTACAACCTCTGGTTCTTTTAGTTTATCCAGGTCCCATCTCCTTAAATTCCCACCTTTTTGCAGTTTCTTCAGTTTTAATCTACAGGTCATAACCAATAGATTGTGGTCAGAGTCCACATCTGCCCCTGGAAATGTCTTACAATTTAAAACCTGGTTCCTAAATCTCTGTCTTACCATTATATAATCTATCTGATACCTTTTAGTATCTCCAGGGTTCTTCCATGTATACAACCTTCTTTCATGATTCTTAAACCAAGTGTTAGTTATGATTATGTTGTGCTCTGTGCAAAATTCTACCAGGCGGCTTCCTCTTTCATTTCTGTCCCCCAATCCATATTCACCTACTATGTTTCCTTCTCTCCCTTTTCCTACACTCGAATTCCAGTCACCCATGACTATTAAATTTTCGTCTCCCTTCACAATCTGAATAATTTCTTTTATTTCATCATACATTTCTTCAATTTCTTCGTCATCTGCAGAGCTAGTTGGCATATAAACTTGTACTACTGTAGTAGGCATGGGTTTCGTATCTATCTTGGCCACAATAATGCGTTCACTATGCTGTTTGTAGTAGCTTACCCGCATTCCTATTTTCCTATTCATTATTAAACCTACTCCTGCATTACCCCTATTTGATTTTGTGTTTATAACCCTGTAGTCACCTGACCAGAAGTCTTGTTCCTCCTGCCACCGAACTTCACTAATTCCCACTATATCTAACTTCAACCTATCCATTTCCCTTTTTAAATTTTCTAACCTACCTGCCCGATTAAGGGATCTGACATTCCACGCTCCGATCCATAGAACGCCAGTTTTCTTTCTCCTGATAACGACATCCTCTTGAGTAGTCCCCGCCCGGAGATCCGAATGGGGGACTATTTTACCTCCGGAATATTTTACCCAAGAGGACGCCATCATCATGTAATCATACAGTAAAGCTGCATGCCCTCGGGAAAAATTACGGCTGTAGTTTCCCCTTGCTTTCAGCCGTTCGCAGTACCAGCACAGCAAGGCCGTTTTGGTTATTGTTACAAGGCCAGATCAGTCAATCATCCAGACTGTTGCCCTTGCAACTACTGAAAAGGCTGCTGCCCCTCTTCAGGAACCACACGTTTGTCTGGCCTCTCAACAGATACCCCTCCGTTGTGGTTGCACCTACGGTACGGCTATCTGTATCGCTGAGGCACGCAAGCCTCCCCACCAACGGCAAGGTCCATGGTTCATGGGGGGTACATTAGCATATGTATTTAATTTTATTTTATAAAACCTATGCTACACCGCAGCTAGAAACCAAATATCAATAAAATAAACAAACATGTATAAAGCAAAGCATAAAAACATCATTCACCAGCCATATGGCTTTTCATAAGTCAGTAAAAATTCTCTCAACTCTCACAGAAAGACACTTGTCATAAACAGGTGTGTAGACATAAAAATATTTCTCATCATTTGATAAGCATTTCAGTAAGTAGCACAAAGTACGAGCTCCAAAGTGTACTCATATGATTCCAGGTAATAATGTGTCATGTTTGTGGTGCATTCTGCAATGAAATGTCAATAGCGAGGTCAATGGCCTCTCTTTTCTGCAGCGGGAGTACGGCAAGCTTCAATGTTGCTGAAGTGGCACAAGAAAAGTTGGAAGTCCACACAACAATAGGTATATTTCGAAGTGGGTAACGCACAGCTGGGCGCATTCGAGTGTTACGTCAAGGTCACATACACTTTTTACCAACATATTTACGACAGCAATTTCCTCTACAGTGATAGTTTCATATAAATGTAAAATTTCACAGTTTGAAAATTTACGTTACAAGAGTGTAGAAACGAAATCTCATGAATAACAGTGTCCAAAAATTTCCGTCATTGTGGTACTCATATTCACATATACACTCACCTTTCATAACTCTTAAAGTGCGATTCTTAGTTTTCAACATTCTTTTTCACAAACCAGAGTCCCTAACCCCTACTCATTATTCATTGTGTCATTACACATATACAAATTCGTCGATACTTCTTCAATACTTCATCATCATAAAGATGTAGCACACTCATATGCCGCATATAGCATCATCTTTTTGATCATAAACGTATCTCAACTTCATAACACACATCGTCGTCGTAATAACATCATCATAACATATCAATCAAATCTCAAAATCGTCATAGCTTCTTTCAATAATCTCAAAACCTCGAAAAAAATTCTCTGCTCGTTTCAGTAGTGTCATCTACCTCAAACATACTTAAAAAATCATGATCGCATACAAAATACATCACTAAAATTTCTCACACTATCACAATGATTCCGACAATATATGAACAGATACCAAAATGCAGACAAGGTACGATTTCATAAATGCAAACTAATCCAATTGTGTAATTACGTAGACCTATGTCAGTGACGTAAAGAGAAGTTTATTCCTCTCAGTTAAGTGATCAGATAGCTGTGTAACTCTGTGTTAGAGAAATATGGTACTGATATGTAAAATTGTATAAGCAAATACCATATTAGCTAGGGCTCCTTGCGCTTGCCACACACATGGTACACAAAGTAGGCGTACCCCCATGAAGGAGTTCATTCCTCTCAGTTAAGTGATCAGATAGCTGTGTAATTCTGTGTTAGTGAAATATGGTACTGACGTGTAAAATTGTATAAGCAAATACCATGTTAGCTAGGGCTCCTTGCGCTTGCCATAGGCACGGTACACAAAGTAGGGGTACCTCCATGAGGGATAATGTAATTATACCCTCAGATATTACAAATTAAACTGCAGAATGAAATGTATCGCCGAAAACCTTCTCTGTATGACTGTAATTCAAAAATATTTCTAGAAATGTTCCAAGTACAAAAATTAATCACTCACATCCGTGCCCTGTAGCACTAAACTGTGCTTCTTGCTGTAAGATAATTTCTGTCATTGCTTAACGGTAAAAATGTACCACATGTCGTAGTTATCGTCGTCCATAAGCCAAGTTCTCCAAAAAATCAATGTACTTACTTTGACATATACAATAGTAAAGTGCTATGCATATAAATGTGGTAGTTATTACACTCATTGCTGTGACCTTGAAAGTACTGTACTGTAACGTATTGTTGTGTTATGAAAATAACTGTCTCTCTGTAGCCATCCCACAAAAGCTATCACCAAAACATATTTACTTTCCAGAAGAACGTAGAAAAACTGTGCAGACATAAAACAGATACAGCGCAAAAGAAATAATGAAGACTGTGTCACTCATAAGTAGCATCGTAGTATAATCGCTTGGCTGTCAAACAACCAAATACTGTGTCGTCTTTGATCCCCCAGAAAGTACTTTAAATAATTATGTCTTTTCAAGTAAACCAAAATGTAGCACTAAAACCTCATTATCAGTAATTGTTCCAACAATGTGGACTTTATAGTCGTGTCGTAATCGTGCAACCAACAAGCAAAAATGTACACACCATGAGACTGTATCATCCATTTCCTATAAAAGTGAACTCATAAAATCATTTTCTTAATAAATTCCATAGGTTTTTGACTGGATAGTTGACTTCAAAACATCGCTGCATCCGAAATGTGAAAAAGCGTAATAGTAACCTGAAGTGAAAAGTTTAATGGCAAAAACTAAGTCAGAAAGCAAGTTGTTTCTCAATAATCGGTTTTACACAAGAAATGTGGTATAATCTTTTGTATTTTTTTACTTTAATGACCAATTAGGAGGAAAGCAATTAGAAAATTGATGGAGCCAAGTCTGTGAATGTACATCATTACTAGAATTCTTGAATGTTCTGAATTTACACATGTGGTGAAGAGCTGATAGTGAAAGTCATCATGATGACGAATCGCTAATCTGTCATTCTTACATCTTGCCGGCGGTTCCTTCTCAAGGCTCGCTGCACCTCCCTTGCGGACTCCTTTCAAGATCTCCCAAATATCAAGTGTTATTACTTAGTGACTCTTCTGTATTTCTAAGTCCTTCTTCCCGTGTTGTAACGGAAGTACCCCTAAATGTGTACTTCTTGTATCACGTGTACCAATTGATCTTGTACTTCCCGCATTTCACTTTTATGATGCGTATTAATTTGATTCTGATTTTGTTTAATTTTTCTAATTTCCTCATACTCTTCTGTGTCAGTAAAGGCTATCAGTCTTGTATCATTCAAATCATAACCTACCTTCGTAGATATATTTGTTAACTGCTACGAAAGTTCGGGCCACTACGGTTGCAAGTTCGAATCCTGCGTCGGACATGGATTTGTGTGATGTCCTTAGGTTAGTTAGATTTAAGTAGTTCTAAGTTCTAGGGGACTGATGACCTTAGAAGTTAAGTCCCATAGTGCTCAGAGCCATTTTTGAACCGAAAGTTCGGGTACTTTTTCCGATAATGAGCTAATTTCCTCCTTGTGTTTTTATGAACAAAATATTAGTGTGTCCATTTGTGCCGAAGTTGTATCTACTGTGTCCTTTAAGTTTTCCTATTTTTTTGCAAGTTGTGTAACCGTATCAGCAGATGCAACTAAGTCAGTTTTAGCCTGCAAGGTGTCGTGAATTTCGTGAACAATAATCTGCAGTCCTTTGGTGCCAACTTCATGATTCTGTAATGTGTCTTCATCTCGCGTAAAGATAGGCTAAAAATGTTCACAAATTTGTGTTTTCACATCTTCAGAAACTTTTTGATGTTTCGATTCGATTTCAGATGTCTTAACAGTTAAATCTTCACGTATTTGTTCAACTGGTTGTTAAATTGTGTTAAATTTTTGGAACCATTGTCCCATTTGATTAGCTTTTTGAATTAATAGCAATAACAATGCATGAGTGACTGAGACGTGTCCCAACGCGCTTTTTGGCAATGCATTCACATCGGCAATACTTATGATGTGCAACAATAAAGTAATGAGTGTGATGTGAAAAAAATGTTGCTTACTGTATTAGTCAAGTTCAGTGTTGTCTCCTTCAAAATAGTTCCTTCTGAATGCACACACTTTTCCAGCGCTTCTGCCATTGATGGTAACATTTCTGGAACTCATCTTCTGTAATATCCTCCAAGACCCTCGTCACAGCTTTGTGGACATCTTGTGTTGTTTGAAAATGGTGTTCCTTGACCGCCGTTTTGGCTCTTGGAAATAGAAAAAAGTCGCATGGAGCGATATCTGGTGAATAAGCTGGCTGTGGTAGTACTTAAATTTGTATTGAGGTTAAAAATTGCTGTACTGACAGAGCAGTGTGGGATGGCACATTATCGTGATGCAGAATTCAATTATCAGCAATGTTGGTATGGACACGAAGAACTCTTTTACGAAGTCTTTCTAAAATTTGTTTGTAGTAATATTGGTTAACTGTTTGTCCAGGAGGCACCCACTCTTTATGAACAATACCCTTGGAATCAAAGAAGCACACAAGCATGCATTTCACTTTCGACATTGACATGCGAGTATTTTTGGTCCGGGTGATCCCTTTGAGCTCCATTGCGAACTTTTGCATTTTGTCTCTTGATCGCACTGGAACAAAAAGTGCCATCGCCAGTGATAATACGGCTCAACAATTCTGGATTGGTTTCCCATTTGCTCTAACAGATCGGCTGCCACATTTTTCGGTGTTTCTCGCTGTTGTGGTGTGAGGTTTCTGGGGACCATTTTTGCACAAATCTTTCTCATACCAAGACCTTCAGTAATTATTAGACAAACCGTTTCTCGATTGATGTTCAATTCTTCTGCAATCATTTTCATGGATAATATTCGATCAGATCGTAGAAGTTCACACACCCTGGCCAGGTTGACACCCGTCTGTGGGGCTGATGGTCGTCCACTGCGGTCTTCATCTTCAGCATTCGTTCTGCCCTCACTCAACATTTTGTGCCAACAAAAAACTTGAGATTTTGACGTAACCTCCTCTACAAATGCCTTCTGAAGCTTACCGTAAGTTGTCGTCGCGTTTTCACCCAATTTAACGCATAAAGAAATCACATACTGTTGCGCAATATTATGCGTTTCCATTTCCGTGATGAGAGACACAAACATGTGTTAACTTATCACAGCACAACTCATTACTGAGCAGTTGCATCGATGTGCCACTTGGACTAGAAGTAGCTTATAGACCAAGGTCAAGGATACTGTGCCTATGCAATCCTGCAGGGTTACCACATTTTGCAAAGAAAATCAGTCTAATTACTTTATTGTCGCACCTCATATATATCGAAAAACAGAAAGCATGTCTCGAGTAAATTGAGAAATGGGTAATGACACAAAAGCTAAATCTATGGAATTTGCAAGATTTCGTTCTGTTATTCTGCATTCCTGAGACGAAGACTACTGATCGACCGATCAACAATACTTCTCTGTTGGCTGATTGTTCCCATTTCTACACCATCATTTACTGCCTGATCCATGTCCCTATACACAATTACCAAATCATTGTCTTGAACGTTTATCACTTTGTTACTAGATGGTGCTAACAAGCTACACTCGTCATCACTGTCATTTCTCAATTTACTTTCAGCCTAGTATTACGTTTGTCACATGCCATGTTTATCACTCTATTTCACACAATAACACACAAAAAACAATTTGAAAGGCAAACATGAGAAGACACACTAAAATACCGCTGATAATAATAAATATCTAATATGTTGCAAAAGTGACTGTGAGATACTTAATGCAGATCGACATCCATGCCACAACTGCTTTCCTCATTACAACTTATAACAATACAGTACAACAATCAGAAACTACAACTACAAAGGAAATTCTCTAAACAATTAAGCACTAGCAATAAACATTAATACTTTCCAATCATGCACTAATTATTCAAACTACAAGAAAATCAGAAGATTCCAGTGAAGAGTCCTCAGCTAAGGGTCGACAGGTGAAACTTCTTTATTACATTTTTACTTAAGCTGCTGAGTGAATGAAACCTGGTAGTGAAGGGGAGGCAGGATTCGGTTGCGATTGTGGACGGGGCCATAATCAATTACTATTGGTTGCCTTTTGCAGTTTCACACAATTTATTTTAAACCAGTAATTCCAGACTCAACAATAAATAAAAATACCATACATTATTAATGAAGGAATAAACAACTGTGCCGGCCGAAGTGGCCGTGCGGTTAAAGGCGCTGCAGTCTGGAACCGCAAGACCGCTACGGTCGCAGATCCGAATCCTGCCTCGGGCATGGATGTTTGTGATGTCCTTAGGTTAGTTAAGTTTAACTAGTTCTAAGTTCTAGGGGACAAATGACCTCAGAAGTTGAGTCCCATAGTGCTCAGAGCCATTTGAACCATTTTTAAATAACTGTGTAAATAATAGTTTTTTCAGTGAGTTACAGTTCAGCAAATCACCATTAAATACAGATACAGCAGATAATGTTATAAAAGCAAGCCACTGAGATAGCAGATCTTACACGCCAGGAATGGCAATAAATTAAGAATTGTTTAAAATATGCAGCAACTTACAAATTACAGGTATTGAAATACTAAAGGCAAGTTGCGGCAAACACAGCAGAAGGCATCAGATGCCAGGAATGGAATTAAATAAGGTCTTAAGGCTTACTGCTAAAATAAAAATACCAAATTAAAATTTTAAGACAAATGACCATAATCACAGCTGAAGGCCTTACACGCGAGGAATGGCAATAATACAAAAAATTTAGAAAATTGCTGTAGAACAGCAAATACAATAGCAAAGGTTAATTAAAAAACAAGCAACTGATCACCAAACGGGTGAAATAAGATGATGTTAAACTTTGTAACACAACCCTTAACATCCACTGAACACTACACTGCTAGATTCAATCCAGAAGGCGACCATTAACTGGACATATAAACCCTTAATGTAGGCATTACAAGGTGTTGTAATAAATAATACAATAATAAAACACAAGGACCAGTACATAAGTTCCTTAAAGGGTACTGATGCAGATTATAGCCGCAGAAAGCGTGGGCTGGAGTGTTACACTGAACTACTGGCCATCAGTCCTCCTTTTAGAATACACATGTCTTACAAGAACCAAGAGGCCACAGACAGTGCTGCAGGAACCGACCTCTGAGAAGGTCTGGCAATGAACACTTTCACGAGCGATGAGATAGGCAGCTACGAGTTGCCTTCACTTCACAAGATGGTAACTCAGACTAGTGGCAGTCTAACGAATGACTAATGATAATCTTGCTGAAGCTACCTGACGTTCGATAAACCAAATGCAACGATGGAACAATACGCCAAAGCTGGAACCAGCAGTCTGCACTACGTCTCCAGAATACTGTGTTTAGAGTGCCCGGAACAAGAAAGGAACCACTAATACCATAGTACAAGAATCACCAAACGGCCTACAATCAAGAAAGCTGCCAAAGCTACACGCCTTACCGGACAGCAGCGGCAAGGCGAGGAAACATACACTGCCATTACATACATTAACCCCCAGGGCAGGTAACTGGGGCGTTAGCGGCCACCAGGCAAGAAAAATTACCACTGGTTGAACTTAACAAACTGTAACAAGTTGAACGCAGTAAATAGTAATAAGAAGTCGAGGGAAGCTAATTAGATCCGCCTTACCCAAGCACTCCACTCGCTGGTCTTCGCCTCGGCGACACTACGAGCAGCAACACGAACCCAAGTCACTGGAGAATCGCGAGATATCACAATGGTGGAGGTTTCTCTACTTGAATTGAAGTGCATTCATCTTAAAGCTTGCTGTTGCTATAGGTACACTTTTCTTCATAAGTAAGAGAGACTGTTCGATGAATTTTGCACAGCATACAAACCATACTTATAGGTGTCTTAAACTCTAGAATCTATTTAATTTATGAAAAAATGAATGAGCTCTTACGTTTTAAACTTTATGTTTAGAAAAAAATCAAATTTTGTAGATAATTATCTCAATTTTTACCACAGTTTTTAATAGATTTGGAAACTTCTAGAGTTTCATACGCCTGTAAATATGGTTTGTATGCTGCACCAAATTCATCAAATAATCTCTGTTACTTGTGAAGAAATATGTACCTATAGCAACAAATGTAGCCAATAGTTAGCGAAAAAATGATGAAATTTCACATGTAATAAAATTTATTTTGTTATGTTTTTGAACTTCCACTGCTATGAGTGTGAATCCCGAATCCTTCCTGGTCATGTTGACAAAGCTTTATGAATTGACCACAAAAAGGATAGAAGTCAATTTCGAGCATAAATTCTGTGAACAAAGAGGATTGTGAGTGCTATAATTGTAAGAAGAATGATCATTATAAGGCTAAGTACAAAAAAGGGTGTTTAAATTGTCAAGAGTAAGTCTAGAAACTCAACATGCAGCTCTGAGTGCAGAAATTAGAAACAGTTTGGTTACTAAGTGTAATAACCTTTGACTTGCTAATAATGACGCATCAAAACTGATGACTTCATACAAGGAATTGTGTTCAACATTTAAACCACTAGGGAATCAGTTCGCTATGCTGACGCTGTTAGATCAGTCAAGTTCAATGCACTAGTAAATGTTAGATGGGAACCTTGGACACTCAAGGATACGTAATATGTACCTGGTTTGAAGAAAAATCTTTTTCAGTGAAACAAACAGGTAATAAGTTATCAGAACTGATAATAGAACAGAGTCTGTTAATGATCAACTTTATAATCACTTCAGTCATGAAACCAATTCACCATATATACCAGAGCAGAATGGAAACATTCTCTGATATTTCCTCTCGTATTTTAAGTTAATTTTCTGTGGGACATTTTAGTGAAAATAGAAACAAAATACATCTGTTGACAATGAGAGAAAATAACTGATATCCGAACTCTAAACAATAATGTACCATAAACGAACTGACTGTATAAGCAAGCGGAAGTCTAACAGCAGTGTGGTGGTGCGTGGCTCTAACGAATATTACACATAGCTGTTGGTTCTGCATCTTCGAAGTTCAACTGGAGTTTCTTGACCTGTTTATCTTAACTTACCTTACTTGCAGTGATGCTGCTAATACACTGCACTCGATTATACGAACTAAAGAAAAGTTTTTTATTGACAGTAATACGGGGTGTTCAAAAAGTCTCTCCACAGTGCCATATGATTGCTAGCCGCGCGTGCCATCTGCCGCAGTGAATATACCGAAATGAAACTCAATGAAATACAAGTTATTAATTAATTGAATATTCATTTTTACTTACAAATTTTCACATTAAATGTTGAAAGTGTCCCATCTGATGTTGAATACACAATTCAATTCGTCTAATCATGTTTCCAAATACAAGCTGTAACATTTCTCCTGTAAGAAGTAGTGAAAGTGAATATTGCAGTTTTCAATCCATCAATGGATTTTGGACGGTTTTTATAGACAGTTGCTTTCGCTGCACCCCATAAGAAAAAGTCAGGTGGTGTTAGGTCAAGCGATCGTGGAGGCCAAAGTCCCTGTGAAATTATGCGATCATCAAAAACATCAGCAAGCAGTGACACTGAAACGCGAGCTGTATGCGTGGTTGCACCATCTTGTTGGAAATAACCGTTCAGTATTTCCTTTAACACAAGTTCTCCTACGAATGGGTATAGAATATCACTGCAGTATCGTTGTGCGTTTATTATTTCGTCGAAAAATATGGGACCCACAATCCGACGCCTAGAAATTGCAATTCAAACTCCTATTTTCACAGAATGAAGTGGTTCCTCATGAATACACAATGGATTTGCAGTACTCGACATACGAGAATTTTGCGAGTTCATGTACCCAGATAAATGAAACCACGCCTCATCAGTGAAAAACGTTTCATTAAGAATATCCCTTCCATTTTGTTGAACGACATTTTTCAACCATTGACAATAATGCAATCTCTTGCCATGATCAGTATTTTTCAGTTCTTGCATGACTGTCACTTTGTATGGGAAAAGTTCTAATTTTTTCCTTACAGCTATGTGGGCCATTCCGACACAAACATCAATTTCCTGGGCGAGTTTTCTTACTGACTTGTTCGGACTCATGGACATTTTATCGGAAATATCGAGTAGTTTATCCTCAGACAAAACTCTAGGACGACCAGTTTTCGGTTTATCTGTCACTGAAACCGTACTTCGAAATTTGTTAATCAGATCTCGCACAGTATCGCGATGTGAGAGTGTTGTCTCCGGGAAAACTGAATTAAATGTTTGACGAACTGAAACTGTGTATTTACCGCCAGCTTTGAATACTTATTCGACTAAAAACACACGTTCTTCAATGGTTAGCATTTTAACAGTGCCAAAAACGAAATAAACCAACAAAGGAATTAAACTTAAACGTTCACGTCAACAAGTAACGACACACACCAACGATACTACTTACGCTGGCTGAGATAAACGAAACAGTAGAAAGTTGGGAGAGTCCACTTGAAGGTAAGTAACCCAGGCAGGCCAACAATCATTGGGCACTGCGGAGAAATTTTTTGAACACCCCATATTTTACTGCATGTCTGCTTTACCCATCCACATAATCGCCGTTCACATCTATACACTTTTTGTAATGCTATACCATATTCTTTAACCTGTCTGCATATAAGTCTGCCGCCTGGGAATTGAACCATTTGGTAACATCAGCCTTGATTTCATCGTCGTTTTGAAATCGTTGTTCACCCAATCATTTTTTCAATTGCAACAAGAGGAATCAGCCGCTTGGTGGAAGTTCAGGACTGTATGGACGGTGATTAAAATTTTACCCAATGGAAATCTTGATTCTTCTCCTTGGTGTTACGGTGTGCGTTGTCGTAAAGGATTATGCTAGAAGACCGTTTCCCGCAGCGTCCATTCTGGATCCCAACTCTCAGTTTGGTTATAGTTTCACAGTATATGTCAGCGGTAATTGTTGACCCATGGTTCATGAAATCAATAAAAAGAGCACCCTTTTCGTCCCAAAAAACGGTAGCCATCATTTTTCAATTTGGAAACGGAGATTTCTTAAACTTTTTTGGTTTTGGTGAAGTGAATGGCGCCACTGCATGACTATTGTTTCGATTCTGTAGTGGTATACGATATCCACGTCTCATCGCCCATAACAACATGGGAAAACAAATCATCTCCATGTTGTCTATAGTGCCCCAAAAACTGCTTAGCACTACGCTTTTTTTGCTCTTTGTGTCGATCAGTGGGTATTTTTGAAGCCAACGTTGCACACAGTTTGTGATCTACTAGCTGTTCAGTGACACTTTTGTAAACTGAGGTTCGAGCAAAATTTTGGAATTCATTAGCCCGAGCACTAATAGTCAATCGCCCATCATTGGTTCACTTGACCAACGATGTCGTTGGCCGGAATACCGAGCCAGCCACTCTGTTGTTCATCGTGAACATTTGTGCAGCTATTTTGAAATTCTCGATACCATTTCCGAACACGTTTGTCACTCATTATTTCAGATACATATACTAAAATAGGCACAACTAACGATGGATTTCTGGTGTTGAAGATACTTTTGCCAGCAAAAATGCAATCACACCACGCATTTCACAACTGGCATGACCTGCGATTATCTCAACCATTGTGACCTGCTCTCACCGACTGGCAAACGACTGCTGAATTGAATCAATATTGCAGTCCTTTTCTGAAGAGCCGGTAGAAAGCGCTGCATGTGTGAAACATCAGTTAAATATTGGTCACCGGACCTTAGTTTTGGAATTCGCCTCATACATCGTTGTGGACATACACTAAGTTATATCAGTTCCATAGAGTTGCAAGTGCTTTTATCAGAATTCATGGAACTCACCCGGATATGTCTTCCTCTCGACACCATTTTACCAGTAGGGAAGAAGAAGTTAGTCACACATGAATTCACGATTCTCAGTTCCCTCAACTCTGCGACTTGTATGGCATATGGTTTATGCTCTTTGTGATGTGGGCTTCAAACTACAACACCAGGGCAGTTTAGGATATGCTGGCAATTAATAACCTGATATTTTCCAAGAACTTAATAAATTAACCCCATGGCCACTACCAAGTTGTCATCAGCAATGATAAAATCACAACACTGAGACTGTGACACACTGGAATAGTTAAAGCATCCTACTTACCAACACGAGCTGGAGTGATGGTGGCTTGCCTGGCTTAAGCTTGCCCATTATCTACTGTCATCTAAATCTGTGTCGACTGTCATGAATCCAAATATTTCTTTGTCAACATCAAGTAAGTTCAATTCCTATGAGACTCGAAATAATTAGATATTGCTGACTCAATAAGAGCAAAAATAAAGCGTATTACGCCATTACTAAGTAGCTGACATCAGGCGAATGTCTGAACTCATTTGACTTTAGCCACATTAACATTTGTGAATGACTCATCGCTCCCAGTGCTGCCTGTCCTGGGCATTGGTAGCACTACACCAACCACTTTAAGAATTATTGATGCCTTGAGTATTATAATTGCTTAAAACGATTACTCTAGCAAAGACAATATCAGAATTAGATATTCCATCATTTCTCCTTACTACTACACTCCATAACTTAAGCATGTACTACTTTATGTTTTCCCATTTTCTCTTCCTTGTACTCATCCACCAAGCTCTAGTGAAGGGGTATTGGTCTATGCAAACTTAGTAGTATTATTATCCAAGTTTCTGTTAGTGTTCCTCTGTCAGCCTTTGAGACCTTTTGACACCATAGTCTGAATGTCTGTCCCACTGACCGGTATTTTTGTGGGCACCAGTGCCTTTCTCTGAGACAATGACTGTCTGTACTCGCTGCTGGTTCTCGTGAATTCCGATCATAAAGCCAAATTAAAATTCAAATACCTTCTGATACTTTAAGTGGATTACAATGCAGTTTACACCAAACTTACTCTAACAAAATTTGCCGTACCTCTTCATAATGTTCCGTCTAACTATTTCTCTTCTTCATTATGTTAAGGTACAAACTAATTAATGATAAGATGAGCATGCACAGTGGGGTAACATACCACTTCAATCTTTCACCCTACATCCTTAGTTTTTAAAACTTTCATGAGTTTTGATGAACAGTGTTATAGACTCCACTTTCTGTTATTCCTTTGCAGTGTAGGTATGAATGGTCCAGTCACCTTAATGTGATCTCCTTTGAATAACTTGAATAACCACATTTTGTAGAGTGAGATGTGCAGGAAGAGAGTTAAGTAGCTTCTGGAAGGTAGTGACGGGGATGTGGAACCATCCCGACTCTAGTGCTGTGGCCAGCTTCGGTAGGTTTCCCTGTTGAGTATCCATGGAATGAACAGCCCAGTTGAGGTGGTCGCATATACTCTCGATTGGATTTAAATCTGGAGAGTTGGTGGCTAGAGTAGTATGGTGCTCTCTGAATCATGCACATGCAGTGTGAAATGTGTGACAGGTTGCATTGTCCTGGTGGTAGAAGCCATCATGCTGTTGGAAAAACATAACACTCCCTTCTCTGAGTGTGGCTTTTCCAACAATTGTTGCAGTGCCATACATGTCAACAGCCATCCATCTGGTGGAGTATAAAACGTGAGTCATCTGAATGCTTATTGAGAAGACACTGTTGGTGGCTCCTTGGTTCATCTGGGTGTTCAGTTGCTTAACAGATACACATTTATTCGCTCATACACATCTCAGCAATTATCGGCCGTCCCTGTCATCTATGGTCCATGGTACACCACAGTTGCGTTAGCATCAGTTTTGGACAGCGTCATTTTGCTAAGCACGGTATACTGTAACTATGACAGCACACGAACAGTTTAGAGACTTAGCCATATCAACCCTGGCCCAAAAGCGATTGGTCATGACCTTTTATACATCAAATAAATCACTCTGTTTCCACATTACCGCAATGACTGCACGTTTTCCATGTCCCCCACACATGTTTTATACACCCTCCATCGCTAGTGCTGCCGTCTGCCGTCCATGAGTATTATTGGACATTGGTTTCGAACATACACTGCTGGCCACCTTAAATGCAACACCAAGAAAGACAAGAGGTAGCACAACAAAATTTATTTTGTAGATAACACGTTGACCAAGTATCAAATGGTTACGTTTACAGACGTCTGTGACATGTGGTTCCTGCCAGAATCAGTAGCCAGAGTAGCCGCCATTGTTGGAGATCACCGCTGCCACACGTCTCGGCATTGAGTCAAAGAGACGTTGGATGTGTTCCTGGGGTACAGCAGCCCAAGCAGCTTCCACACGTTGCCAAAGATCATCTGGTGTGGCAGCTGGGGATGTAATCTGGGTCACTCGTTGAGCCACCATGGACCACATGTTTTCTATCGGCGAAAGATCCGGAGAGCGAGTCGGCCAGGGAAGCAATTCAATTTGGTTATTGACGAAGAACCTTCGGACAATGCGTGCCACGTGTGGTCGCGCATTATCCTGTTGAAATATGACTGTGGCCGAGCCCTGAAGGTAAGGAAGGACAACTGGCTCCAGCAACTCGGATATGTAGCGCCTGCTATTTAAAGTACCGGCAATGCGTACTAGAGGCGTGCGAGAGTAATATCCAATACCGCCTCATACCATAATACCCGGTGCAAGACCAGTGTGGCGGTGCATAATGCAGGTGTCCAGCACCCTCTCTCCACGGTGTCTCCACACTCGAATCCGACCATCGTGGTGCTGCCGACAGAAGCGTGCCTCGTCAGTAAAGACAACGTCATTCCATTCTGCCGTCCACATGCGTCTGTCATCACACCATTGGCGACGGAGACGTCTGTGGTTCTGCGTCAATGGTGGACGAAGCAATGGACGTCTTGCGGACAGACCACTCTGCTGTAAACGGCATCGAATGGTACGCGCAGACACTGGATGATGCGTTACAGACGCAATGTGCTGTGCTATGGTTCGCGATGTCACTGAGCGATCCGTCACTGCCATGCGCACAATTTGCTTATCAGCACGTGCAGTGGTGCACCGAGGTGAATGCGATCGACCACGTCGGTCCGTCGTACCCTCCTGCATCCAACGGTCACATATCCGCATTACAGTTGTTTGGTTTCGTCCAACACGACTAGCGATTTCTCTGTATGATAATCCACAATCTCGGTAAGCCACTATCCTTCCTCTGTCGAACTCGGATACTTGATCAAACGATGTTCGCTGTTGTCTACGAGGCATAACTGATCGTCTTGTGAAACAACCACAAGGTAAACACACGTGCCGAACGTACACTCATCGAAATCGCCAAGCCTTAAATGGCGCTATGAGGTGGCGCCACAGGCGTGCGTGATGTGCGTCTGCGCTGAAATTCTAATCAGTTGCATATCTCATCGCTGCAAACCCATGGTGTAAATTTCACTTGATTCGGATGCTTCCTTCAGGGTGTTGCATTTACGGTGGCCAGCAGTGTAGGTGTGATCACATTAATGAGACTGGACTGTGAATTTCATTTTTAAACACATTCTAGATCATCTCTTTATGCAGTGTAGGTACTATTTTTGCAGTGTCACACTACTTACACTACCTACACACTTACACACTTTCTCAGGCTAGTATTGGTATGGTAAACGAAAAGACAGGGGAAGTGACTCTGATTCTCCACAATGAGGTCAAACAATAGGAACAGGACAAAGGAGGTTATTGCTGTATCCTGCATCTGCGATGAGTCGCCTCCTTTCTTATAAATGTCTTCTACAATCATCACTCCATACCTCTCTTTCTCAACTGTGATCTAGGTTCACAAATCTCAAATGCAAATGCCTTATTGCATAACAACGTTTGTTTTCGACCTAGACCCAGACTCCTCCGTTATATTACTTTGTCTAAATAGCTTCGCAATGTCTTTACTCATGATTGGAAAAACATTGGAAGGTTACCGTTTTCATTCAATACAGTTTACTCTAGTCAAAGACTTCCGCTCACTACCTCATCTACTTTCCTTGGTCAACTACTGTACTGTCCTATTTTAATAGTCTGAATATCACATCTCTTGGCTGCATACGCTATGCTTACTTAATAACTAGATCTTTATGTATATACACGATTTAGCCCATCTTTTCTGGTGCTCATGTCTGCTCAGTATTTATTTCGTCGTAACACTATCCTGAGGCTTGACGTTTATTATTCTGCCGTTCTATGCTACTCACTCTCTGTTTCGTTAGCCTATTGCATAATATTTGTAGATGAATCACTTGTTTGTGACACAAAGCACTGATCTCCTTGACACCAGACCCTCGCCCTCGTACATAGTCTACATTTGGTACTGCTACCTTAGTTCCAATTACATTTCTTTTATACTTAGTCCACTTCTAACCTTCTTGACTTAAATGACAAAAGCACTACACATACATAAATATTTCAGAAAATTACTTCCAGTATCCTGGTTTACCTGGAATAATGCCTTGTTTCTACTTCACCTCAACTCAATAATTTTCCTATCTTTAGAATCTTCATTCGCATTGCCCTAAGTTTGGAGCCTTAAAGTTCTCATACTACCTACTCAACAGTCTATATCCACCTTTTATTTACTTCATATATTTGAAAGAAGATTACTGTTGATGAAGTAAAAGATCCACACAGTGGACACCAAATGAAATAGCTGCTCCACATGTTGCTGATCTAGACTGCCGTAAAAATGCGAAGGAACTGTTAATCAGAACTCAGGGAGAAGTTGTAGTCTAATTCACAATCGATTTATTGATTTTAAACATGACAAGACAACAAAATTATTAAAGAAACAACATATAAAAATATTTGTTTAACAAATGCCTTACTAAAATGGGATCTATGGTGGACAAAGTGATCTGCTGGAGATCGCCGCACGACACTAACCAGAAGACTACTCGCTCTATCTCACTTCATACACATGAATCCAAGTTATGGTATCAAACTACGCCACCACCAAGCATCTATATTCTACCATACAAAAAAAGGAAAAATACGGTTCGAAAGAACAGGGTGCTGAGAAATAGATATTATAGGTCTACGTCAAAGCAGCGAATACTTTACCATCCTACTGGTGAAGGCGGCACACTACGATGTGTTCAGCGACTGAAGTCATGGACGGTGGCAATCTGTTATTAAATACGCGTTCCCGAAAAATGCAAGTACGCGGTCTCGCATTGGGTTAATTCAGAGTGCAGGTACTTCTCTAAGAGCCTCTGAAACTCCGACGGATTCCAGTGTGCAGGTGGACCCGTTTGCTGGTCTGCCAAACCAATTTGACTTCGTGCCACGACTGTGCGTGTGGGAACACGTCAGATGTTTAGACGACCAACTCATGACAAATAAGTACACCCACGCGGCATTCATTGTGACCGTGATGATATAAGCAGTACCTCTGATGGTTCAGAAGGTGACTAGCACAGGCTCTAAGTCGCACCCTAGCAAAGGACACAAGTCTCACCGTTTAGGTAGAGATCTGCAGTTCTTTACTAGCGAAGCGCCAGTACAAGAGACTTGTACCAGAGTGCCTATCTTCCTTTCTCTGTGTTGCCTCCTCAACTTGGTTCCAAAAGCTCATTTCTCTTTTTTGACTTGCGCCAATTTCGCACAAGCCAATCACGAGCTGGAGCCCGGCATTCTATACTCAGAGAATGGCCTTTGCACTGCTAACCAATTTGAGCAATCAGGGACTTAAAGTTAATTGGCAGAACACGGAAAAAAATCAGTTTTGCAGCCTCTTTTCCACACGTTTGCCATGTCTTTTGCTAACACAATACAGGGTGGAAGCACAGCCGTCCATAAACAGCTTGTTATCTCCCCTGTTGCGTCCATTTCAAAGTTTGCAAAGAACAGCCATAAATTTGCATTGACAAAACACGTTTTGAAACAGAGTTTGCACGTTTGGGCGCCAGTTTTCCTGTCCCACGGACATTTGCAGAGCGTTTACATTTCTTTTGGCGGCTTGCTCGCTAACAAGGCCTACAATGCGCTGTCGGCGACTTTTCGGCGCTAGGCTGTATATCTGGACGTCTGGAGCCAAAGCTTAATGTGCTTCTGCACAATGCGACTGTGGCACGGCCCTTCTGGAAATGTCTCCTCAGCGTTATCCAGAAAAAAACGCGCTTTGTCGCCCCACCAACGCCATGCTTTTACTGAAGTCGTTTAAGTCAGCACCCTGTTCCTTTGAGCACAGGTGAAGCTTACCGTATTTCTTTCTCTAGAGCATGCAAACAAGACCATAAACTGCTGCCAACCACTTCATCACAATGTATGAAGTCAAATCGCCGTATGTCGTATTCCCTACACCAAATCAGAAGTGAGAGTGCCCTGCGAACTCTCACGATCTCCCCGTTCCGCTCCAATTTATTCATGGGGAGTGTTGCACTTTAAGAGGTTAGTATGACACAGAGCAGAATGAATTGTAACACTTAGTAGAAACATTATCCAAGAAATGAACATGAATCAATGTTTCTACACCATAAATCTCAGCACAGTGTTATACCCTTTCTTATCCACATTCAACCAGGGGTCATCCACACGCTCTCTGCTGCATGGCCACAAAAATAAATGAAAAACAAAGTGTGATGGGTATACCATCAGGTCATATTCTTGAAGACCCAGATTTAAATAACAACTATTAAACGGTTATAGGGCCATGCAGACATTTATCTACTCATTAATCCTGAATTTGGGGTCAGAGAAGGTTATTCCCTAACTTGGATATAATATTTTGGTCTCGTGGATTCTCTGCCTCTTGGAAAAATTACTACCCCTGCCCAATTATACATATGGCTACATTCATTCCTTGACAGAACATTGATTACCCATGCACTCACATTCATCCGAAAAGAAACTATTACTAGGTTAAATTTGGCGAGTTATCTGTGCTTCTTATTTATCTAAAATGTGTAAATCTGTTCCTTAAATGCAAAAATATAAGTGTCAACACAACCATACAACATATGAGTGTCATAAAACAAGTGAAACTTTACACCAAATGCCAAAAATAATACATGAGTCCATTAATAAAAATAAAACTTGATAATAAAACATAGAGAAAACATGTAAATGTGTAAGATGGAAACAGTAAGGCACATATCAGACATGTAAAAATAAAAAAGGAAACATACATAAAGCAACAATCAGAACAAAGCTTCCTACAGCTCCCTTCTCAAAGGTTTTAGGGAGCCCAAAATATTTTTTTTTATAAATTTATAATTGTCACACGAAAACACACGTCAGACAACAGGTTGTATGAGGCAGCTATGTGGGATGAGTTTGCCAAGGTGAGTTACAGCTTTTTTTGTTTTGTCACGTACAGTAAAGTACAGGCAGCCCCGCTGCGTAGCAGGACCTTGTCTCTGGCAACAATCATTGGCGCTTCGTTTACTGACCATCTTGGATGACGTGGTGGTCGGCAATGTGTGGCCGCTGTCGAAGACGTTCATGGAAAGACCAGTGCAGCATTTGGACACCAGGTTTGAGGTGAATCACCTCCCGCCGTCGCCGTCGAGCGTGTCTCCAGACATGTAATACCTCTATTCAGTGGACCTCAAGTGCGTCCTGCTGGCTCCGGTCTCGGGCTTCCATTCATTGGGAGGGCCACTCGGGACCTTGTAATGGCACTGGCAGTGAAAGTGCTCCATTGTCGCCCGTGCCAGGCCCCTGTTGACAGCTGGAGGTCCGAAGGGGCTCGCCCACTTAGGACCCTTATTCACGCAGCCGATGACGTCATGTCGAGCAGCTGCTTGCCGGTCGCAAAGTCGGCCACCGCCTGCAGCGTCTGTCATCCTCGCAGAACTGCAGTGTGGCCTTGACCATCCAGCATGTGTGCCAGCCCTTCTGCCCGCCGCTCTGCAGGTCGGCAACCTCTCCAAAACGCCTCACACATCCCCGTCAACTCAGCCACAAATAGTCTGCACAATCCTTCCAAGGCGATTCAGTGCCTTGTTTTTACAAATGTGTTTACAACATATATACAATGAATTATAATGAAAGATTACACCCAGAATAAAAAGGATTGACAATGCCTAATATACAATCCTATTCTATTACATAAATAATTTGATATTATTACAGCGATAATTTTAAATGATGAAATTTCTTTATAATCTCAAGTAGTGGTGAGGTGTTGTACTGTATGGTAGTGTAGTGTTAATTTCCCATAACCTTTAACGCACAAAAATACTAAGCTGGCTTACACTACACATTCACTTCAGTCATACTCATCCCATCTAAGTCTACTACTTATTCATGCTACCCAATACTGCTAAAGGTAAGCAAATTAGTATACTTTCGTTCTTGTGGACGTTAAGGTGGCACTAACGCTGGTGTATGGCATGAATCTGGATGAGAACCGATGTCACCAATCTGCTCGCTGTTCTTTCCTAAAACAGTGGCTGCGAAATTCTCCTTTTTTTTTCTTTTGCTGAAACTGACACAAATTTTTCTCAGGTTTGTGTACAACATTTTCTACTCCAGCTCCTGAAACAACATAAAGCACAAGATATTAACGACAATTGACTACCAACCTACCATCTTCCGTTCATCTCTTTCTCACAAATTGATCTATGCCTCGCTCACTCTGCCTAAACATACCAGTGTGACTTGCACATTCCGTACTCACGCCACATAGTACAAACTATCGCCCAAGATCAACCACTCAGGCGTTCGCGAACTTACTCGAAAAAACCTGTATGAATATCATCGCACAATAGTGCGGAAACCACATGCGACAACCACAAGCGAAAAAAAAATCGCAGTGGACCACAACCGCATTAGATGCGAGAGCTCATCTGTGTAACCACACTCGAATAAAATATCCAATTCGCGAGAAATATCCCACCAAAGGCGGCATCAACAGACAGAAACATTCCACAAATACATCGCGCCACTGGCAATAACAATAAAAAGCCCACAGCAAAGACACATTGCACTGGGCACTAGTCACAAACCACAGCGAAACACGCAAGAGTCTTCACGCATTTAGCGTGGACATTACACGACCATCCTCCAAAATACCTCCAAGAATCTTGCAAACTAATCTCAACGACGCCCCTCTCACACACAATACTATGAGTTATATACCGGATCGTTCAAGGGCGTGTACTGTGATGCATACACAATGAACAGAAGAAATATGCTAGTAGCTGATCTCTAAGATGTTCTGAGAAGGTTTCCATCCCCAATACTTTTGCTCTTTTTGTACTCGATCATTGTTGTTGTGACACCTGATTCTGTCGTTCCGTGCAGACTGCAAAACTCCTAAGATAACATGTTACTTACGCGAAATAGGACACAAATAAACAACGAAGTTTCCATCGTGAAATCGCTACACCTCTACTCTCAACAACTCTAATTGATTCAGCTCTGGGATGACCAACTGTACATCTATAAACTTGCTACATGTTACAAAGAAATACTTGTAAAGTGAAATTTTAACAATGCCAACTCTTACACCTAGCAGTAATGGGAGAAGTTTCTATGTTAATTACCATGGTGAATCACAAAAGATCTAAAGAAATGATTGTTATCTTTAAAATTATTATAACTACACAAACTTATGCTACAATGCTCATGTTCGGCTATCCCCGAGCATTAAACTATATGTGGCTTGTCCAGCATGAGATAATTGCCATCGTATGTCCCCCTTTTCTATTTTCGTCTCTATTCCTTCCTCCTGCTGTAACTGCTACTGTCGTGACCGCCAGCTTCATTCAATAAAGGGTTTAATGTGCGAAATGTGATGCACTCCTGCCGATCTTCCAGATATCAGGAACTCCAGCTCATACGCAACCTCGTGCGCGACACGGCGTATCCGAAGCGGTCCATTATATACATTGAAGATCTTTTGGCACTGTCCCTTCTGTTTGTTTGAGAGCCTAAACGATTTGACGAGAACCTTCTGTCCAACGTTAAATTCACGGACCCGAGCCTTCTTATGTTCTCGCTCCTTCCTTCTCTTGCCAGCTTCCCGAATCCTTTCCAGCGCCATCCCAATTATCTCTCGGTGCGGAATCTGTTTTCGGGAAATTCCACTAGCTCCCATACTTTCTCTGCTGGATTTCTGTTCTTCAATACAGTTATCGGTGCCAAGAGAGTGGAACCATGTGGAAGTTCATTCACAACATTTTGGAAATCCCGCAACATCACGTCCCATGTGCTGTGCTGTCGATGACAGTAGATACGACACAGATTTCCCAGGTCCTTCATCCATCGTTCGGCGGGGTTCGAACTCGGGTGATATCCCAATATGTAGATGGGTGCCATCCTATATCTCTCCAGAGTGTCCTTCCATCGTTTTGACCTGAACTGAGCCCCGTTATCTGTAATAATTTTGTCCACCCTGCCTACTTGCGCTCGGAAGTCTTTTGTTAATGCTTTGCAAACAGTGACTGCCGTGGCTCGTCGTAACGGAGTAAATGTAGCAAACGTCGATGTTAATTCAACGACTACTAAAATGTATCAGAAACCACGCCGAGTGACCGGGAGCGGTCCCATTAAGTCTGCGGCCACCATGTGTCGCAATTTGTTTGGAACGTTTGGATGGAGGGGTGCCTTCCTTGTCTGGCTGTCAGGTTTTGCCTTCTGACAGGTCTTGCATACTGATAGAACCTGCCGTATGCGTCTTTCCACATGTTTAAAATGACACAGGTCCTTCAATTTTAGAAAGCATTTCCGTGGTCCGAAGTGACAATAACTTAAGTGTGTGTACCAGATTACCTTATTGACTAGCTCGTCCGGTATACAAAGGCTCCATATCGTGCTGGTTGTGTTGCGTCAGTGGAATAAAATCCCCTTCCCTACGAGGTAGAACATTCGTAATTCGACTTCCTGGCGGTCCTTCCAACGTTCTTTCAGCTGCTTCAGTTCCGGATCTTTATCCTGCTCTCTTCTTATATCACGTAATGATGCAGTCAAAGTTCTCGAAAGCGACTTCCCGCAGATAGAATAGACTAAAGTGACTATCCTCCACATCTTCTCCCTTTTCATCTGGTCTCTCAATCGGTGAACGTGAAAGTGCGTCCGCAATCACATTTGTTTTTCCCGGGACATGTGTGACGCTGAAGTCAAAGTGTTGTAGGAATAAAATCCACTGTGTCAGCCTGTCGTGTCCCAATTTTGCCGACAGCAAAAATTCCAACGCTCTGTGGTCTGTAAAGACATGGATCTTGTGTCGAAGCAGGAAATATTTGAATTTTTTGAAAGCCCACACGATAGGCAGTGCCTCCAACTCAGTTACTGAATAATTCCTTTCGCATTTTGTAAGGACTCGGCTCCCAAATGCTATGCTCTTGTTTACTAATGTCCCCTCTTCCATGATGTGCTGAAATATTACTACGCCAATACCTGTTTTCGCTGCATCAGTCCACACGCAAAAATCCGCTGTTAGGTCAGGGTGAGCTAGGATAGGTGCCTCCACAAGAGCCTTTTTTAGCGAATTGAATTCATGATCTGCTGCCTAGTCCCATAGCCACGGTGTCTTCTTTCCTGTTAAGGCACAAAGCCTTGGTGCACCATTCTCTTCCGTTCTAATGAATTTCTTATAAATATTTACGAGGCCCAGGAACCCTCTGAGGTCCTTCCCGGTCCGTGGTCTCGGGAACTGTGCTATAACTGCGAGTTTTTCCGGATTAGGTGCAACTCCTTCTGCTGAAATTACGTGCCCAAGAAAATCCACCTTCCTAGTTCCCAAACATGATTTTTCTAAATTAATTGTGACACCATGTTGCCTTAGTGTTCCTAGTAGTTCGCTAAGGACCTTGTTGTGTTCGTCCCAGGAGGGCTTTACGACGAGGATATCATCAACGTAGGACGTGATGTCGTTCTTCAGACTCTCCGACAAAATTCCGTTCAACCCTCTGATAAATGCTGCGGACGATATATTGAGGCCAAAGGGCAACCACTGGAACTGACAACAGTGTCCTTCAACTAGGAAAGCCGTGTATTGACGACACGAAGGGTGTAACTCAATTTGCCAGAAACTTGAATGGAGGTCAATGGACGAAAACACTTTGACACCATGAAATCTTTGCAAGAGATCTTCCAGCTTCTCCGGATGGTCTGTTTCCGGCAAGATTATCGTGTTGATCTGCCTCGAATCAAGCACCAGATGTATCGATCCAATTTGATTTTCATCTACTCGCAATGGGTTATTGTATGTGGACACGCCGGTTTCAATGATTTCTTCTTGCAGCATCCTCCATACTTCTGTTCGGACTCTCTCTCTGTATCCGACTGGAATGGGATAAGGTGGGACGAAGAACTACTGATGTTCTTTGACACAGAATACATACTGGAAATTATTGATCACTCCTGTTTTAGGTCGGAACACTTCCATGTTGTTCAGTAGCACGAACCCTCTCCTCTTCGGTAATATTGTCAGTACCACAAACTCTCTCTTGTATCGCATGTATCGGTGTCGTATCGGTCATAGCGGTAATTCCTATCATCTCTCGGCACTGTTTTCGCCTTCACTAAATGCCAGTCATCTGAACCTGTGCAGATCTTATGGCACCTCGTCGGGACTTGCGCTCGTATTGCCCGATCAATGAAACGAAGCATGATGTTTTTATCCTTATTTAATGTCACTGTACCACGTCCTAGATCCAGTTTTGCATGATACTCGCGCAGAAAATCGGTTCCGATAATCAACTCAGTTGTCAGTTTTGGGACGATCAGGAAGTTTCCCACCAGCAGGTGACCTTGACAAAGAAACTCTAGTGTTGTCTGCATGTTTACTTCAGTTACCTTCTCCACTATTGCTCCTTTTATTCTTAGTTTCCTTACCGATAGTTCCGCCCAGTCTATAAGTCTCTTCCGCAACGGCCGAAATCTCACTACCACTATCCAGGATTGCTCTAACTTCCTTCCCTCCTATGGTTACCATAACAATTGGATGCACGTCATTTTCAGTGAACTCCGCTCTTTCTTCCAGCAACGTTTCTTCAATATCGTCGTATCTAATAACATTGATGAGGCTGGGTCCGAATTTAGTTGCAGATGCATTTTGTGCCTCTTCTCCATTCTTAACTAGTCACTGACCTTGGTTGTCATTTCCTTGCGCACTTCGACCTGGGTTCGGCCCCCGAATTTCAATTTCCTCGATCTGAGCTCTGTTTCCGTTTCCTCCGTTGTTCAATTGCGCCCATCTTCTATTGTCATTGAAACTGGAGTCATGGCTTCGCCACCCATTGCTTTGTGGTCCGTAGCCTTCATTCCTCCTTCCATTCCCGCCTCTGTTCCGCAGTACATAGTTATTGCGGTTCCCATTCCAGTCTCTTCGTTGTTCAACTTCGAAATTTCCCGACCATGAATGGTTTCCGTAAGGCGCTCCATTCCGTGCATTTCCGTTCCAGTTATTGAAATGGTAATATTGTGGACGCGACATATGGTCTGCGACGTATCTGTCAGACTTTCGTCTGTGTTCTTTGATGCTCTCTGCTCGGAATGCGTACTTTAATTCTTAAAGTGTGTTACGGTAAGTACTGAGCTCCACATTACACCTGCCAGCTAGTATTTGTTGATATGCTGACGGAAGTTTGGTGTAACAGTGACGAATGATTTCACCGGTAGAGCATGGTACGTCAAGGTGTTGATTCCTGTCAATCATTGCATCGAGGAACTTGACAGGGCTTTTGTAGCCTGAACTCTCGAAATCTTTCCCAACAATCATCTCGTATTTTACGCGCTCTTGCGTCTCCTTGGACCAGTAGATATTTAGGAAGCTGTCCTTGAACTCCTGGTAACTTCTACACGTTGCCGATATTCCGCGCATTTTCTCCGCAACTGACCCTTGCAAGTGTCCGCAAATAAAGCCCAGCTTGTATTTTAATTGCCAATTTGGTGGTAAAGAAATGTCAGATTGTGATATCCAAGTCCGTGGATGAGTAAAATTACCCTCATCTCGGAAAATTTCGAATTTTCGGACTTGTAGTAAGTGTTGAAAATCAAATGGCGTTTCATCAACAACGTCTGTCCTTCGGAAAATATCTGACCTTTGGTTGCCCTCGTTCGACGTACCCTCATTTGTTCTCTTCTCGGTTTCGTCTCACCATATCCTCTGCTTGCCGCTAACGGTATACAGTTATCCGTCCCGACTGAATTTATTTCAGGTGCTGTTGCGTTCGCGCTTGGCCGCATTTGAATTTGTTTCCTTAGCGCCTCCTCCAATTTCTTCTCTATGCGCGTGTTGATGGCTTCCTGTTGCGCTTTGAACGAAAGGAGAGTACGGACCTCTTCGGTCTCGCTTACTGGATTTGCAGTTGTTACCTCCGAACCTGTCCCTAATTTGCGCAGCTCAGATTCTTATTTGTCCGTTGCCGCTGTCGCATGAACATCAGTGGCTTCACGTATTTTTGTGTCGATGCGCTGCTCTGCGTCATTTTGTCGCTTTTCTACGCTTTCGACCTTCTTGTTCAAATTGATCATCGCCTCTCGTCCTTACAACCCTATCCGTTTAATCGCCTTCGATGCTTCAGTTGCTTCCCGCCTTGCGAAACTTGCAACTGTCTTGGCACACTCTGCCGTCTTCTTAGCATGATGTGCAATCTTTAAATCTTTAATTGGCTTGTTGTTTACTTTCCGTAGGTCTTCCTGGAGTTTATTTGCCCATGACTTGCGTTCCCCTCGCATCTGATTTACCTGAGCATCGATATTTTTTATGTCCGTCCTCGTCTCGTTAATTTTCTCCTCCATTCCTTTTAGACTATCAAGTTTCTTCTCCATTCCCATTAAAAATGCCACTAGATTGAAGTCCTCTTCGCTTCCCACCGTATCGTGATCACTAGAACTCATACAGGAATTCTCTGGTGTTGTGTCCACATCATTGCGTTCTGATACCTCCCTGTCTTCCCTGTCCAGATTTCTAACAATCACATCTGCCTCGATATGTTGTGGTACGCTAACATCTTCTACCACACGCGATCTGACATTGTCTGTCCCCTCAAGAAAAGACATATCGCTTTCGTCTCCTTGATTTCCCTGTTGTGCGACCCTCGTTGTTGCTAATTCCGTTCAACAGCAACGCCTCCCTACGTTCAAACTGTGCCTCAACCGTTTCATTGCGCTATTCCTCCGTGACCTATGCTTTATTTTCCCGCTCACAGTCTACTTGTCTAGCCCTGCTTCTCGTTATCATTCAGATTCTCTGTTAACAACAACTTCACTTATCTGTGCAACACGTGGACAACCTATTATCTAACTCACAAGATATACGCAGTATAATACAATGACAGTAGTCCCTTAGATTCAGAAAAAACGACCAAATACAATAGTAAACACCACAAAAATAATACGACAACGCCGTTAGCAACGACGGAAAGTCGGTCGAAAAAATGAGACAGAAGTCGCTGACACAAATGCACTATAATAAAACAAGTAAACACATAAACAACATAATCAGAGCATTAAATATCTACAGCATACTAATGTATCATATTTTTCTTAACAATGCGCAACTGATCGGCAAATACGCAAACTGACAGCATCACAGAAGTGCCAAGGACCGAGATCCTGGCAGCGGTTCGCCAAATGAAAGAAGATTACGGTTAATGAAGTAAAAGATCCACGCAGTGGACGCCAAATGAAAAAGCTACTCCTTATGTTTCTGATCTAGACTGCCATAAAAATGCGAAGAAACTGTTAATCAGAACTCAGGGAGAAGTTGTAGTCTAATTCACAATCGATTTATTGATTTTAAATAAGACAATACAGCCGCGCGGGATTAGCCGAGCGGTCTAGGCGCTGCAGTCATGGATTGTGCGGCTGGTCCCGGCAGAGGTTCGAGTCCTCCCTCAGGGATGGGTGTGTGTGTTTGTCCTTAGGGTAATTTAAGTTAAGTAGTGCGTAAGCTTAGGGACTGATGACCTTAGTAGTTAAGTCCCATAAGATTTCACACACATTTGAACTCATAAGACAATACAACAAAATTATTAAAGAAACATCATACAAAAAATATTTATTTAACAAGAGCCTTACTAAAATGGGATCTATGGTGGACAAAGTGATCTGCTGGGTATCGCCACACGACACTAACCAGAAGACTACTCGCTCTATCTCACTTCAAACACATGAATCCAGGTTATGGCATCAAACTACGCCTCCACCAAGCATCTATATTCTACCATACGAGAAAAAAAAAAAAAAAAAAAAACGGTTCAGAAGGTGAATAGCACAGGCAAGTTGTATACTAGCAAAGGACACAAGTTTCACCGTTCTTTACTAGCAAAGCGTGTAATGGTACTTGAATTACGTAACTATTATGGTACCTCACCTGAACCTCTCGATACCAGTAATATTCTACTGTGTTCCTGCAAAGTAGTTGACATATTTCTGAGACAACATTCAGATTTGATTTCATTTGTGATACGTCGATATGTTTATATTGCAATGACATTATTCTTATGTGTATTCTTTCTTTCGTCACTATTTGACGTACTTGTAACTCTGATTTTTGGGCGCGTAAGCGATTATTAGTTGGTTGTTAACTTGTTAGAGAGTCGGACCTTGAGAAAGTTAAGTCTTGGACGTCAAGTTGGAAAGACGCTTAACGTAGGCAGCTTATAAAATGTGAACTTTAACAGTGACTGTGAGGAAGATGTTTTCAAGTATGTTTTGTATTGTGAAGTGATGGAAGTGTGTCACTTGATATTGCAATAAAAGCAATTAAAAGGAAGAGTAACTTAATTTTGGAGTGCTGATTATTTTTTTACATCACCATTGTCCAGCAAAAGTGTAATCTTCAAGGATGGTTTGTGAAGCGCATCTACATAACTTTTGAATATAGCAGAATAAAACCTAGGCCTCTTTGCATCCGAGCTTGGAATCATAACCACCTAGATTTTCAACGATTGAACCATGATTTTACGACGAGACCAGCGTGGGAAACACAAAAAGATGAGTGCCTGGTTTTTTGATTATTACATGAAATGACTTTATTAACTGTGCTCTAATGACACCTGCCACATAATATGACTGTTGTTGCCCGAAAATGCAGTATTTAGCAGCGTGAGCAACACCACAATCGTTATCAAAATTTTGACCTTTGTTGTGGTAGGGTTGTTATAAGCGCCAGCACAAGAGACTTGTACCAGAGTGCTGATCTCCCTTTCTCTGTGTTGCCTCTTCAGGTCGGTTCCAAAACCTCATTTCCCTTTTTTGACTTCCCCCAATTTCGCACAAGCCAATCACGAGCTGGAGCCCGGCATTCTAAGCTCAGTGAATGGTCTTTGCACTGCTAACCGATTTGATCAATCAGAGACTTAAAGTTAATTGGCAGAACACGGAAAAAAACGCAGCTTCGCAGCCTCTTTCCCACACGTTTGCCATGTCTTTTGCTAACACAATACAGGGTGGAAGCACAGCCCTCCATAAATAGCTTGTTATCTCCCCTGTTGCGCCCATTTCAAAGTTTGCAAAGAACAGCCATAAATTCGCATTGACAAAACATGTTTTGAAACAGGGTCTGCACGTCAGGGCGCCAGTTTTCCTGTCCCACGGACATTTGCAGAACGTTTACATTTCTTTTGGCAGCTTGCTGGCTAACAAGGCCTACAATGCGCTGTCGGCTACTTTTCGGCGCTAGGCCGTATACCTAGATGTCTGGCGCCAAGGCTTAATGTGTTTCTGCACAATGCGACTGTGGCATGGCCCTTCTGGAAATTTCTCCTCACCGTTCTCCAGAAAAAAACGCGCTTTGTCGCCCCACCAATGCCGTGCTTTTACTGCAGTCGTTTAAGTCGGCACCCTGTTCCTTTGAACGTAGCTAAAGCGTACTGTATTTCTTTCCCTAGAGCACGCAAACAAGACCATAAACTGCTGCCAACCATTTCATCACAATGTATGAAATCAAATCGCCGTAGATCATATTCCCTACACCAAATCACAAGTGAGAGTGCCCTGCAATCTCTCATATTCCATTGACATTTCAGTAGCTTCCTAACTAATTACTTCATAAAAATTTCTCTCACACCTACCAGAGATGGAGAGAACAGAGCATGGAAGGGGAGAATTGTTCTGTTCAGTTTAGATGCACACAGTTCTCCAGAGTATGAGAAATCTCCTACACTTTTCCACTAAGAAAACGCTGTTTCCATCATCATCAATTCATTTCACACATCTGTTCCTGGTTCTCTTTCTGTATGATAGTTCTTACCTCCATTTCACGCTATCGTTTGAACTCTAAAATCATATAAACTTATATTTCATACAAGTCTTTCGTTATTGCTTTGGTCCCTACTCCAAATTTCAGAGGTTCCTATAACTGGTTCCTTCTGCAGAAGAAACAGTACCCCCATTGCCTTTCTTTTGACATAGTTTTTATGCAACACAATTCACAATTTACGTCCAGTAATACAAAGTCAAGAAAGCTGCATCCATAACCATGTTAAATGGGTTCAGAATGATCAAAAACATGTGATCTAGACGAGATACTTAAATTTCACAGGCAGTGTTGCGTCATGCCATATTTTTTTTTGAACACCTTCCCTGTAGACTTAAGCTTTTAACATTAGAGACCACCAATACTTCCATGTCTATTTTGCTTGGAAAGTCTGTAAAAAATTCTTGTAAAATCGCCAAAACCTCTGAACAACTGTCTACCAATAACTCATTCTCCATACCACCTACTACTACTGTTACAACGGGATATAGATCAGCTGGAATGTTTACTGGCTCTTCCTCATGTAACAAGTCTTTAATTGTGGCTTTTATATCAAACTCAGGCATAGCTATCGAATTTTCTGTCTTTACTATTCCTGCAGGCATACATTTAACTCTCTAAGTATACTTCCAGGAAGCAACAGTTCCCAAAGACTTCGTCCCCCTCGACCTGGTAGTCTAAAAGCATTACACGATCGTTATCCAACGTAAAGGGCAGTTCACATTTGGAACCTCTATCGAATAAAAATTTGTACAGGGTGGTCCCCTGATGATGTTACAAACTATCAGGAGTAATGGAGAATGTTAACTGTATCAATTTGATGTAAGGGGCCCTGGTCTGTAAAGGACCGAGTCGAAAGTCATAAGCATAAGCAAAAATCGTTCTGATATCTCTGACAGTAGAATACATGAACTGATGTTGTTTCTTGGGTTGCAGCGAAGGAAATTGCTAGAGCTGGCAGTATGGACCAAAACACGAAAGAAACCAAACATTGGTCCTAAAATGCATACGTTAAGAGCTATGGTCACTTATTCAATAGAAGAGATGTATTTCCCGGTAGCGAAATAAAAATATGCAAATAGTTTTAGAGCCCATGTTTACTAGAGTTCGTCTGTATAACCACCTCTGAAAGTTACCTGTCCTACAACCTTAGCAGCATGATTACTGGCACAGATATTCATTGTCAGTGGGATCAGAAGATTTCCGCTTATAACTTCCGACTCGATCGTTTCTGGCCCAGGACCGCTTAACTCATATTAATACATTTACCCTTCTCCATTATCTCTGAAATTTTGTAACACCATCACGTAAATACGCTGTAGATAACGTCGCTTCCCTCCAGAGGCACTGCTGCACTGTCTAAAGATAATTATAAGTGTTATGTATGGTTCTTATTTAGTAAGTCTGTGTCTTCAAAAGAGTAGATGCCTAGGTGAGGTGGTCAATATGGCGGCAAGCAGAATGAGCTACTGCAACGTAAGCATTGTGGAAGGCTGGTACACCTTCTGCACAGTCAATGCTGCATGCCAAACCCATGCAACAGGCAACAGAATAGCAGCCATTGTGACATCAGTGTGTAATGTGACAATGACCGTATTCCACATGACCTCGTTCGAGTTCCCTCACATGCCATTCGTAAGTGCTTGCACCGTTATGTTCTTTAATATGCTGTTTTGGATACCAACGTTTCCACACTTTCCAGCTCAATGAATTGTTATTTTCTATTGTACCTGCTCCATTCGGTTACTGTCTGTCAAACAGTCACACTATTCTGAAAGAATCAGTCAAGAATGTAATGACAGTTAGATCCACTGTGAAGGTCACGCCACACTGCACTCATACTCGGTGCTGCAAGTATGCCTCTCTTCCACTCCTGAGGCTACCGGTCTCCTCTCTCCTACCAAGATCACTAGAACACCCCAGCAACTATCTGATCAAGCTAGTTGTCGAACCTACTGTCCTCACCAACCTCCCCTCTGTGACACCAAAGTCAGCTGTAGAGTCTGCTTTCTACACTCCGTTTATACTCATTACTTGAACATTGTCGGCCAGTTTTCCAATTAGAATTGGGATCTCAGACCTCACTGTCTCTGGCTAATCCTGCACTGAGAGATTGGCCAATTTAACAGGTCATGTGGAATACAGTCATTGTCATATTCCACCTGATGTCAAAATGGCTGTTACTCTGTTGCCTGCTACATGAGTTTGCCATGCAGCACTGACTGTGCATAAGATGCACCAACCTCCCACCAAGCTGACATTGCTGTAGCACATTCTGCTTGCCGCCATATTGACCACCAAGAAATTCTACTCTTTTGAAGAACCTTACATAACACTCATAATTATCTGCCAGTGCTGCAACCAATTCCCAATGAATATACAGCAATAGGTATGTTCTGTATCCATGGCAAACAATTTTGTACCTAAGCCCATGTCCAGGTAGTTAATTTGCTTCCAACAGTATTTTTACAGAACTCTTTCAACGCGCTGTGACATGGATGATACTTGTTTCTGCCCCAGAAATCTACTAGCAATTCTTGCTGAATGTCTGCAGGCCACTACTGTTTCATAAATTTGTCCTCAAATTTGTCCAGGCCTGAAGACAGTTCTACTCCAACCAATGAGATTCCAGGCCGAAGACAAGCCTGGATATGCGCTGGACAGCACTGGAATACCAATCTGACTGTCACCTGCCATACTGCCCAACAACCAGGAGTGGTGGTCTGGGGTGCCATTTCTTTTCATATAAGGACCTCTATGGTTGTCATCTGCGGCACCCTTACAGCGCAGCGGTGCGTCAAGGATATTCTGCACCCTGTTTTGTTGCCCTTCAAGAAAACCACCCTAGCCTTACATTTCAGCGAAATAATGGCCAGCCGCTCACGGCGAAAGTCTCTACTGTTTCCCTTCGTGCTTACCAAGCCCTACCTTGGCCAGGGTCTCCGGACCTCTCCCCATGGAGAACGTTTGGATCATTATGGGCTGAACCCATCCAACTAATACGGGATATATTGACGATCCAACGCACCTACTGCACGGAATTTTGCACGATATGTGTCAGGATGACATACAACAACTGTATCAATCAATGCCAAGCCAAAAAACTGCTTGCGTAACTACTAGAGGCTGACCAAAACATTATTGACTTGCTCGTTTAGTCAATCTCTTTCTCTTGAATAAATTATCCAATTTTTCTGAAATTGTAGCCATTTGTTAGTCTGTGCACGTAACTCACAATTACTGTTTTCCGTTACAGTCGGATAATTCCTTCGTGGTGCTTCGTTTTTTTTTTTTTTTTTTGTTTTTGTCTTACAGTGTACTACAACAAATTATTTAAGAAAGCAGTTAAAAAAGTAGTTGCTAAGCAATATATTCTAAACATTGAAGATTATTTAGATAATACAGAGCATGCCACTCCCATGAACCATGGACCTTGCCGTTGGTGGGGAGGCTTGCGTGCTTCAGCGATACAGATAGCCGTACCGTAGATGCAACCACAATGGAGGGGTATCTCTTGAGAGGCCAGACCAACATGTGGTTCCTGAAGAGGGGCAGCAGCCTTTTCAGCAGTTGCAGGGGCAACAGTCTGGATGATTGACTGATCTGTCCTTGTAACACTACCCAAAACTGCTTTTCTGTGCTGGTGCTGCGAACGGCTGAAAGCAAGGTGAAACTAGAGTCGTAATTTTTCCCAAGGGTGCAATTCCTTCTGCTGAAATTACCCTCTTGGGTAAAATATTCTGGAGGTAAAATAGTCGCCCATTCGGATCACTGGGCTGGGACTACTGAGGAGGACATCGTTATCAGGAGAAAGAAGACTGGCGTTCTACGGATCGGAGTGTGGAATGTCAGATCCCTCAAATGGGCAGGTAGGTTAGAAAATTTAAAAAGGTAAATGGGTAGGTTAAAGTTATATGTAGTGGCAATTAGTGAAGTTCGGTGGTAGGAGGAACAAGACTTCTGGTCAGGTGAATACAGGGTTATAAATACAAAATCAAATAGGGGTAATGCAGAAGTAGGTATAATAATGAATAAAAAATAGGAGTGCGGGTAAGCAACTACAAACAGCATAGTGAATGCATTATTGTGGCCAAGATAGACACGAAGCCCTTGCCTATTACAGTAGTGCAAATTTATATGCCAACAAGCTCCACAGATGACGAAGAGATTGATGAAATGTATGATGAGATAAAAGAAATTATACAGATAGTGAACGAAGATGAAAATTTAATAGTCATGGGTGGCTGGAATTCGATAGTAGGAAATAGAAGGGAAGGAAACGTAGTAGGTGATTATGGAATGGGGGTAAGGAATGAAAGAGGAAGCTGCTTGGTAGAGTTTTGCACAGAGCATAATTTAATCATAGCTAACACTTGGTTCAAGAGTCATAAAACAAGATTGTATATATGGAAGAGGCCTGGAGATACTCGAAGGTTTCAGATAGCTTATATAATTATAAGACAGAGATTTACGAACCAGGTTTTAAATTGTAAGACATTTCCAGGTGCAGATGTGGACTCTGACCACAATCTATTGGTTATGAATTGTAGATTAAAACTTAAGAAACTGCAAAAAGGTGGGAATTGAAGGAGATGGGATCTGGATAAATTGACAGAACCAGAGGTTGTAGAGAGTATCAGGGAGAGCATTAGGGAACGATTGAGAGGAATGGGGGAAAGAAATACAGTAGAAGAAGAATGGGTAGCTTTGAGGGATGAAATAGTGAAGGCAGCAGAAGATCAAGTAGGTAAAAAGAAGAGGGCTAGTAGAAATCCTTGGGTAACAGAAGAAATATTGAATTTAATTTATGAAAGGAGAAAATATAAAAATGCAGTAAGTGAAGCAGGCAAAAAGGAATACAAACGTCTCAAAAATGAGATGGACAGGAAGTGCAAAATGGCTAAGTGGGGATAGCTAAAGGACAAATGTAAGGATGTAGAGGCATATCTCACTAGGGGTAAGATAAATACTGCCTACAGGAAAATTAAATAGACTTTTGAAGAAAAGAGAACCACTTGTATGAATATCAAGAGTTCAGATGGAAATCCAGTTCTAAGCAAAGAAGAAAAAGCAGAATGGTGGAAGGAGTATATAGAGGATCTGTACAAGGGTGATGTACTTGAGGAGAATATTAGAAATGGAAGAGGACGTAGATGAAGATGAAATGGGAGATATGATACTGCATGAAGAGTTTGACAGAGCACTGAAAGACCTAAGGTGAAACAAGGCCCCAGGAATAGACAACATTCCATTAGAACTACTGATAGCCTTGGGAGAACCAGCACTGACAAGACTCTACCATCTGGTGAGCAAGATGTATGAGACAGGCGAAATACCCTCAGACTTCAACAAGAATATAATAGTTCCAATCCCAAAGAAAGCAGGTGTTGACATGTGTGAAAATTACCGAACTATCAGTTTAATAAGCCACGGCTGCAAAATACTAACGAATTCTTTGCAGACGAATGGAAAAACTGGAAGAAGCCGACCTCAGGGAAGATCAATTTGGGTTCCGTAGAAATGTTGGAACACGTGAGGCAATACTGACCCTACGACTTATCTTAGAAAATAGATTAAGGAAAGGCGAACCTCCGTTTCTAGCTTTTGTAGATTTAGAGAAAGCTTTTGACAATGTTGACTGGAATACTCTCTTTCAAATTCTGAAGGTGGCAGGGGTAAAATACAGGGAGCGAAAGGCTATTTACAGTTTGTACAGAAACCAGATGGCAGTTATAAGAGTCGAGGGGCATGAAAGGGAAGCAGTGGTTGGGAAGGGAGTGAGACAGGGTTGTAGACTATCCCTGATGTTATTCAATCTGTATATTGAACAAGCAGTAAAGGAAACAAAAGACGAATTCGGAGGAGGACTTAAAATCCATGGAGAAGAAATAAAAACTTTGAGGTTCGCCGAAGACATTGTAATTCTGTCAGAGACAGCAAAGGACCTGGAAGAGCAGCTGAACGGAATGGACAGTGTCTTGAAAGTAGGACATAAGATGAACATCAACAAAAGCAAAACGAGGATAATGGAATGTAGTCGAATTAAATCGGGTGATGCTGAGGGCATTAGATTAGGAAATGAAACGCTTAAAGTAGTAAGTGAGTTTTGCTATTTGGGGAGCAAAATAACTGATGATGGTCGAAGTAGAGAGGATATAAAATGTAGACTGGCAATGGTAAGGAAAGTTTTCTGAAGAAGAGAAATTTGTTAACATCGAGTATAGATTTTAGTGTCAGGAAGTCGTTTCTGAAAGTATTTGTATGGAGTGTGGCCATGTATGGAAGTGAAATGCGGACGATAAATAGTTTGGACAAGAAGAGAATAGAAGCTTTCGAAATGTGGTGCTACAGAAGAATGCTGAAGATTAGATGGGTGGACTACATAACTAATGAGGAGGTATTGAATAGAATTGGGGAGAAGAGGAGCTTGTGGCACAACTTGACTAGAAGAAGGGATCGGTTGGTAGGACATGTTCTGAGACATCGATGGATCACCAATTTAGTATTGGAGGGCAGCGTGGAGGGTAAAAATCGTAGAGGGAGACCAAGAGATGAATACACCAAGCAAATTCAGAAAGATGTAGGTTGCAGTAGGTACTGGGAGATGAAGAAGCTTGCACAGAATAGAGTATCATGGAGAGTTGCATCAAACCAGTCTCTGGACTGAAGACCACAACAACAAGTCATATTTAGTAAAACATACAACGTATGTTTTCTATGCCTGATGTTTGAAGTCCTTTCTTTTTTAGTCAAGTAATAAAACTTATTCACCGTAGTCTGTAATAATTTGATTAAATTCTGTGCAATATGATCTCATGGAACAGATAGCTATTTTCTCACATTATGCAAAACAACTTAATTCTGTTTTGTTTGAACATCTCGAACTGAAAAATAAAATATACATTAAAAAGTTTGGTGATATCTTGTTACAAAGGTGATACTGGTCTTGATGGTCAGTTAATTTGAACTAAATCTGTGGCACTGATGGATAAGTGATGTTTTATGTCAACAATTGTTCATGATTCTTCGCAATTTCCTTTTGGGTATTCCAGGGATAGTCGTCGCTAATTGACACTCCATGTAGCTACATGTGCGTGACTCACAGTTATTTATAAATATTATATTTTTATGTATGCAATTCGTGTGTTTCAAAAATCTGTAAATTTTGCTTGTATTTTCACCAAAGTATCCAAACATTCTTTTCAACTGAAATTTTCAGGAATCCATGAGGTCTGTACAACAGGCATTGGCTAATGGTCATTCACCAAAACCAGTCGCACAATAAAGAATAAATCGAACAGCAGCTTAATTTGTTACACGATGTCATTTCTACAATACTATCACAAACATTTAGCCATTTCACATAATGTTATGTACTTCGCTTAATACAGAGTCCATTTTTTGGGACTGGGCTAACAATGCATGTGCACTAACTAACTATATGTTACGAGATATGTGTTGTCGAAATTCCTAAAAAGATTTACTTGTTAACCAAGTTCCTTTTATTGTTTCTTGAGTATACTGTGTTCTATCACACAATATTTTACAATAGGTTTACACCCAAGGCCATTAGGATATTATGTGTTCCAACCATAGAGTAGATATGTCTACAGAGTAGCATTCAGATGTGTAGAACAGAACTTTTGTCACCAACGTACAAATGCATTGTCTCCAAAGCTATATTGCTATAGTACAATGTAACGTTTGCCCTTAAGTGCTATTCAGATTTTGGATGTCATTACATCGACGATAGAGGCAGACCATATTTAAAAGTACTGTTGAAATTGCATGTGGATTTCAAAGGTATCTTAATAATTTATGCTCTGTATTAGAACTCAACTTTGTTTAAAATTTTACAGAAATAAATAAAGAGCATAACAAATGTCAAATCTCAGATGTCGCAAATTTCATTGTTAAAAGAAAAGAATCGATATTCAGCATGATTTTTGGCTTCTGTGAAAAGCCCTTTTAGGAGACATTCATAATTATCTTGTCGTCCAGGCCTACTCTACATCCACAGTCTGCAAACTGCTATGAAGTGCACAGCACTTCCCACTGTAGCACTTATTAGGGCCTCTTCCCATTCAATCACTTATGGAAAGTGGGAAGAATGACCATTGAAATGACACTGTGTGCGCTGTAAGTAATCTAATCTTGTCTGAATAAATTTTACAGGAGTGACATTAAGGATTTGTAGTATATTCCTAGAGTTATAATTTAAATCTGTTCTGGAAACTTTGTAAGTAGGCTTTCTCAGGATATTTTGCATCTTTCTTCAAGTGCATTTATTTATTTTTTATTTATTTATTTATTGTTCCGTGGGACCAAATTAAGGATAAGTCTGCATGGTCATGGAACGAGTCAATACATGAAATTATAACACGATAGTAGAAACAGATAAAATGCAATACAAGAAATATATTCAACCGACAATTCATAAGTTTAAATAAAGAAAATCAACAATGTAACACTGAAATTTGCTTAATTTTTCAGCTCTTCCAGGAGCTCCTCGACAGAATAGAAGGAGTGAGCCATGAGGAAACTCTTCAGTTTAGACTTAAAAGTGTTTGGGCTACTGCTAAGATTTTTGAGTTCTTGTGGTAGCTTATTGAAAATGGGTGCAGCAGAATACTGCACTCCTTTCTGCACAAGAGTCAAGGAAGTGCATTCCACAAGCAGATTTGATTTCTGCCTAATATTAACTGAGTGGAAGCTGCTAACTCTTGGGAATAAGCTAATATTGCTAACAACAGACGACATTAAAGAAAATATGTACTGTGAGGGCAATGTCAGAATTCCCAGACTATTGAATAGGGGTCGACAAAAGGTTCTCGAACTTACACCACACATAGCTCGAACAGCCCATATTTGAGCCAAAAATACCCTTTTTGAATCAGAAGAATTCCGCCAAAAAATAATACCATATGACATAAGCATATGAAAATATGCGAAGTAGGCTACTTATCGTGTTGAAATGTCACTTATTTCAGATACTGTTCTAATGGTAAATAAAGCAGCATTTAGTTTCTGAACAAGATCCTGAATATGGGCTTTCCTCAACAGCTTACTATCTATCCGAACGCCTAGGAACTTGAACTGTTCCGTCTCGCTTATAATAAGCCCATTCTGTCTGATCAAAATATCAGTTCTTGTTGAATTGTGAGTTAGAAACTGTAAAACCTGAGTCTTACTGTGATTTAGCATCAAATTATTTTCCACAAGCCACGAACTTATTTCATGAACTACATTATTTGATAATGTTTCAATATTACACACAAGATCCTTCACTACCAAGCTGGTGTCATCAGCAAACAGAAATATTTTTTGAATCACCTGTAATACTAGAAGGCATATCATTTATATAAATAAGGAACAGTAGTGGCCCCAGCACCGATCCCTGGGGAACGCCCCACTTAACAGTGCCCCATTGGGACTGAACATCACTACCACTCTCAATATTGCGGACAATTACCTTCTGGCTAAGTACTGGGCTAACATACATAGAACAATACTTCAGTATTCCGCTAGATACCCCGTCATATCCATGAGAGTTCTTGGTCTTTAGTGATTTAATTATTAACTCAATCTCCCTCTTGTCAGTATCATGGAGGAGCATTTCAGGTAACAGTCTCGGAACACTTTTTTCTGCGAGTCCCTGTTGGGACTAGGTTTCTATTTAGTTCACCTGCTATATTCAGAAAGTGATTATCAAATACTGTACATATATGCGACTTATCAGTAACATGGACATTCCCACTACGCACTGATTCTACATCCTCGACCTGTCTCTGCAGACCAGCCACTTACTTTACGAGTGACCATATGGTTTTAATTTTACCCTGAGACTTAGCTGTTCTATCTGCATACCACATACTTTTTGCCTTCCTAATAACATTTTTAAGCACCTTACAGTACTGTTTGTAATGGGTTGCTGCATTTAGATTTTGACTGTTTCTAACGTTTTGATATAATCGCCACTTTGTTCTACAGGATATTGTTATCCCTCTAGTCAGCCACCCAGGCTGCCTGTTTGTGCTAGTACCCTGTTTTGAACGTTCTAACGGAAAGCAAATTTCAAAGAGCACGAGAAATATCTTGAGGAAAGCATTATATTTATCGTCTACTGTATCAGCACTACAAACATCTTGCCACTCTTGTTCCTTCATAAAGTTTACAAAGGTCTCTACAGCAACTGGATCAGCTTTCCTAAAATGTTGATAACCGTATTTAACATGTGTTGCAGCACAAAAATCTTTTAGAGTTAAAATTTGTGCATCATGATCTGAAAGGCCCTCCACCTTGTTGCTAACAGAATGCCCTTGTAGTAATGAGGAATGAACAAAAATGTTGTCTATGGTTGTTCTACTGTTCCCTTGCACTCTCGTTGGAAAGAATTCGGTTTGCATAAGATTATATGAATTAAGGAGGTCTACCAGCATTCTTTTCCTTGCACAATCACTTATGCAATTAATACTGAAGTCACCACATATAACTAACTTTTTGTATTTCCTATAAAGTGAACCAAGAACCTCCTCTAGCTTTAGCACAAATGTTGTGAAATCGGAGTCTGGGGATCCATAAATAACAAGAGTTAGAAGTTTAGCTCCACTAAATTTAACCAGACCTGCACAACATTCAAACACCTTTTCAGCACAGTACTTTGAAACATCAGTTGACTCAAATGGGATACCGTTTTTCACATACATGGCTACTCCCCCACGCTGCAAAGAGCTCCTAGAAAAGCTGCCAGCCAACCTTCATCCTGGTAAAGGAAGACTCTGAATTATCTCCTTATTTAAGAAGTGTTCAGATATACCAATAATTTCAGCGTCAACATCTACACGCAGTTCACTAACTTTACCTCTAATACCTTGTATATTTTGATGAAATATAGTAATTCCCTCATTAACCAGATACCTAAGCTTTGTCGAAAGTGGTTCCTTTGTTAGAGAGACTTCCCTTAGGCAGGAATACCTATCAGCTGACTTCAATCTAAAAAAGGTACAGCCCTAACACCCACTACTACAGGAATTTTCCCATGAGTGATCCCACCACCCCACCTATGGTGTCACCTATAAGCTTTGCCAACCTCCCCTTTCCATACTTGTTGAGGTGGAGGCCATGTCTAGTGAAACCCGTCCTGCTGATAGACTCCACCAACACCACTGAAATGTGACTCATGCCTTCTGTCATCAGCGCATCCCCAAGTCTCATGTTATTACACCTTAATTGCTGTTGGTACAATTGGATGCATATATCCTTTGTGCTGTACTGTAGTCGTTTTAGATTTTTGACAAGTGTCACATGTACTCAGTATCTTACGTATACGCCTTCCCATGCTGTTGAATGCACAATCTAACTTCAACTTTTCCAGACACTTCTTCGGTCCATAATGCGCATTACTATAGTGCGTATACCAAATTAATTTTTCTACCACATGCTTAGGCACACAGAGTTTCCAGTTCTCCTCACTCTCCTTGTTTCTTTTATAAAGTATCCCATTATGAATATAATAAAATGTGCGAATTCTTTCCTCTCCTGCACACCTGTATTTGTTTTAATTGTCTTTAATTTCTCATCCTCGTTCTGTTCCCTGCGCACATTCTTCAGGAACTTCCTTATGAATACTTCATACTGTACTCCTTTCATCAGGTTAATTCTAACTCCTTCTCCTTCTGGTCTGTCCACCAACATTCCTCTCGAATCAGCTGGTAATCTTGACAAGGCATCAGGTATTATATGGGTTGCTCCTGGCTCATAAATTATCTCGAAGTCATAGACCTGTAATGCCAGGGCCCATTGCGTTAGTCTGCTATGCCTCAACTTGCTTGTGGTCATGGTCAGTCACTACTTTCACATGCCTCCCGGCCAAATAATAACGGAAACGCTTAAACGCCCACACAATTGCCAATGCCTCCCTTTCAGTAATCGAATATTTCCTCTCCCAAGCATTTAAACTCCTGCTACCGAACGCTATTGTTCTTACACTCTCACCATTTTCGCTCCTCTCCATTTGGTACAAATGTATTCCCAGTCCATAGTCAGAGCTGTCTGCTCCCAAATAAAAATCCTTGGAAAAATCCGGGTGGTACACTATGTCTGCACTATATAGTGCTTCCTTGATATTCTCAAACTCGGTTTGGCACTCTGCACTCCAATTCTACGTCATCCTCGCCTTGGTCAAATCCCTCATACTCAGGGCATTAAGTACGGATCCTTTTACAAATTTTCTATAAAACTCACAAACCCCAAAGAATGCTCGCAACTGCTTCTTACTATGGGGGGTCGGAAAATTTCTAATAGCCTCCATTTTACTAGGATCAGGATAGATACCCTCCTCTGATATTATATGGCCAGGAATTTTATCTTTGATTTGCCAAATTCCGACTTGTCCAGGTTTACAGTTACCCCTGCGGTTTCAAAAGCTGCCAAGACTGCATCCAATCTGTTCAAATGTTCTTCCCATGATTCACTTGCTATCAAGAGGTCATCCACATAGACAGTGACCTTTTTAAGTAACTCCCCGCCCAGTATCTTATCCATCGCTCTTATGAATTCAGACACTGACACATTAAGCCCAAACGGCAACACTCTAAATTGATATCACCTCCCTCCATAAGTAAATGCTGTATACTGGCGGGACTCTGTGGCCAATGGTATTTGCCAGTAACCAGCAGTTAAGTCGATACTACTAAGTACCTTCACTCCTCGGAATTTTTGAATCAGTTCTTCTATAGTCTCAGGCTTGTCCCACTGCGGCTCGATAATCTTGTTCGCTGTTCGTGCATCCAAAACTATCCTCACCTTTCCATCCTTCTTATCAACAACAAATAGGGGGTTGTTATATTGACTGTTGGCCCTTTCTATAACACCAAGGTCCATCATCCTCTGTATCTCTTCATCTACTGCTCTTCTTTTCGCCTGGGGAATGGACTACTGTTTTATATTGAACGGTTTATGGTTCTTTATCTTTAGCTTACACTCCACCTGTTTCATGATACCTGGCCGTTGAGAAAATACCTTATGACGCCTGTATAACACTGTGGCTAATTTCCTCTTAATCTCCCCATCTAGGTGTGTCATTTCCTCCAACTTTTTATTGATCTTATCCTCTTTACATCGATCCTCTCGTGCTAATCTCTCAAGGTATATCAACACTTCTTCTTCTAGTTCCTCTTCCCCGTATCCTATTGTGGGTTCCTCTTCATAACACAAACTTATCCTTTTAAATTCTTCCTCTTCTTTGATTGCACTACCCTCAGCAAACTTTAACCTCTTCTCTTCTCCCTTTCTTCCTTTGACCTTGATGGTACCTTCATCAAAACTCACTACTGCATCAACTTCATTCAACCAATCTATTCCTAAAATAATTGATGTGTTCAGTCCAGCCACCACCAAAAATGTTGCTTCGTATTCTTCTCCTTCTATCTCGAAGGAAATCAACACTTGTTCTTTAATAGGGTTACTCCTTGCACCCAACACATTCTCAATTCTCACTCCACTCACTGGGAAACTAGGCAAGCTAATGTTTGCTTTCAGTACCTGTTTGTATAACCTCTTGGATATTGCACATGCTTCACTTCCTGTATCGACTAATGCCTCGATATTCAGTCCACATAGTTTGATCCCTATCATGGGTAGTATGGGTTCTTTGGGAATCCTACTTCTTTCCTCCAGTAGCTCTCCTCTTAGATCTCCACCATTGTCGTGTCTTAGTAGGTTTATTCTGGTCCTTGTAGCTCTCACTCCTGACCGGACCTCATCTGGAGTGTCATTCAGTTTTCCGGTCTCTCCGCCTCTTCTATATGCACTGTGTCATTCATTCGCCTATCCCTTCCTCTCTCATGATCTCTTGGTTCTTCACTCCTTCTCCAATCATTTCTCCATTGCCGTTCACCACCATGGTTCCTATATCTATGGCCACCACCTCTTCCTCTATAATTAGACGAATTCCCTCTCCCTCTCGGTTTTGATCATTAGCTTGATTGTGTTCCTGTGATCGAACAGATTCCAACTGTTCCAGTATCTCCATCAAGGCCTCCCTATCTTTAATTAGGCTCCTGGATACAGTTTCTTGCATTCTCTGGCTCAATTTTATTTTTATCGCTGATATCATTATGTCATCACTCAGGGGTTGTTCCAAGGTCTCGTTCAATTCTCACAAATGTTTGGCAAACTCTCTCAACGTTCCTCTCCATGTATTAAGTGACTTGCGGTGTAGTAGGTCCTCAATTGCTGCACACTGATGACTTTTGGACCAGTATTTCTTCAAGAATTCCCCTTCAAACTGATCAAAACTAGTAGTCCCTTCCTTCTTCCTGACTCCCCAAGTGAAGGCCTCACCTTCCATCCTATCTATTGCAAATTGAATCTTGTCTGAGTCTTTAAAATGTGCTGGGAAAACTCCTTTTAACCATGTCATAAATATCATTGGGTGCAACCCTCCTTTCGGTTTAAATTTCTGCCCTGTATTATTTTGGACGTACCGATTATCACTGCTCATCAAGGTAACGACTCTACCTTCCCCACCGGGTAAAGTGGCATTGCTAATTCGTTTATCAATTTCTTTGGTTTTGCTCTCCAATTGTTGCACTTCCTGTTGTAATTGCCTGACCTCCATTGCAACCCTCTTGCTATCCTCTTCTCGTTGCACAGCTATAGCATTTCTCAGATTGACAGCCAGTTGGTTTTGCCTATCTCCTATCCCCTTAACTGCATCATTGCATTGTTTCTGCATCTGCATCACCTTGGCGATTCGATGATTGCAATTTGTTTCCACTTCGGTGATCCTTTCTCCCAATTCGGCTTTAGTTTCTTCAATATCGTCTTCTATCTTATTGGTTAACTTTCCTTCCATCTTCCCCACGTCTCCCTGGACTTGGTCTATATTCTTCTGTAGCTTACTCTCTCTCTCGTTGATGTCCATCTTCAATCGTTCTTTAACTCCTGCATTTCCTTCTTCAGATTATATTCTATCTTCATTTGCGATGTTTTGATCTCTTGTGCTATAGTCTCCTTAAATGATTTTTCTAAACTTTCTTTAGTATCTTGTTGATCTTCCTTTAATGATTTGCGGAATACTTCTTCCCTTTCTCTAGTTTCTTGTAAATCTTCCTTTAATGATTCTCTAGTTTCTTGTAAATCTTCCTTTAATGATTCTCTAGTTTCTTGTAAACCTTTCTCTAATGATTTGCGGAATATTTCTTCCCTTTCTCTACTTTCTTGTAAACCGTTCTATAATGATTTGCAGACTATTTCTTCCCTTTCTCTAGTTTCTTGTAAACCTTTCTCTAATGATTTGTGGAATATTTCTCCCCTTTCTCTAGTTTCTTGTAAACCTTTCTCTAATGCTGCCTTGGTTTCCTTTAGCAAGTCTGCCAACATCGACCACATATCTGCACCCTCTGAAACTGACTTATTTCTCGTCGTTTGTCCCGATGTCTTGGGGTAACTAGTTGAATGTGCTAATGGGCTTTCTAATGACAATCCATAATCACTGATTCCTGAATCATCTCTGTCTTCCTGTCCTATCCCTTTCCTTTCAACTACTGCCTCACAAACCTGCTTATCTTCAGTAGACATGTTTGGTTTATTTTTAATGCACAGGCAAGTAATATAAAATAACCTCTAGTAACCCAAAATACTCCTAATTACCGCGAAACTAATCAAACAGTAAGTGCAGTATCTTCAGTTAATCCTAAAACACAATACGTATGAATACTGAACATAACGACTCTCAAAACCTAATAATTTCAAATATCGATTTTCACATACACAGTTTATGTAAAATGTTTTAAATAAGATAAATCACACCATTCATTAAATCTATAAATGTAAAATCCCCAAAAACAATGAGCATATATGTATAATCACCATTTAGACAGCGTAGCATGCATCAATAAGTATGCTATATTTCAGAATACATTTCGCAAACCTTTCGGAAATTACTGTAATTGGGCACTTTTCATAAGGTGAAACACAGTTTAAAACTGTTTATTTATCGTGAAGACAGTACACTGCAATTTAATGTTATGCTAACCAGTCGTCTTCACTCACCAATTGACGTTACCCCGAGTCGCGATGTTTTGACGTTTGAAGTGGGCGTGGCGCTGTACTGTCGCCGGAGCCGCGTGAAGTTGCGCTGAAGATCTGTGGCGAGTTGTCGTAGTTCTCAGTCGGCCGCTCCGTGGCGCTGCAGGCGGACGTAGTTTGTAGTTCGGCCGCTAGATGCCGGGTTGGTGCTCGGTGTCTCGAAGTTGCGCTGAAGACCCGTGGCGAGTCGTCGTAGTACTCAGTCAGCCGCTCCATGGCGCTGCAGGCGGGCGTAGCTTGTAGTTCGGCCGCTAGATGCCGAGTTGGCGCTCGGTGTCAGTGTAGTGCGTCCGCGCCTGACCTACTCCTTGCATGGGTAGTTGGGATGACGTGTGAAATCACCTCGTGGATCGAAGCTCTTTGGCGCAGCTGCTGTAGGGGTCTGCATGACGTCCCTCAACAATTGCGTCGCCACATGTATTGTCGCCTGCATAACAGTTTATGGGTCCACTTGAAGTTGCTCGATTTTCGCTATTCAAAAAGCAATTTCGATCATAATATTACTACTAAACACTTCTTTAAAAGCTTCCATGACGAATTCTTAGTTCGTTTTGCTGTTCTAATGTTCACACGTGTCTTTCTTTGGTGTTCACTTTTCACAGTTTTTCGTGCGTATTTACGCGTTTGCACATTATAACACAGTTTATCGACACTATAACTCTTATCTAATATGGCAAGAAAAAACAGTTTATTCACAATCATAAGATGCTATTACTTCGTATTGTTCAAAATGCACTGTTTCTTGTCGCGATTTTAAAGTTTATGCTCTGTCTTGATCCGAAATTGAAACATATTTTCTCACGTTAAGCAAGATAACATTACCTATTCTTCTTTACGATTCGTCCGAAGATTGCACTTGTCCTTTCACGGTAAGCCAAGGTGTAACACCTCCGTTTATTTATCCCAAGCTGATCTGATCGAATAGCAGCCCAATAATTATTATTAATGTGACCGTGTACCTAATGGCGCTGGCAATCGGAATTGACTGCTACGGAAGTTGTTACTTTCCAGTTCGTCCTTCTCAACACTGTAATAATGAAATGTCTGGTAACAAGAAAAACACCAACACAGTTTCACTAATTACGAATCTATATTCGTCTAAAAAAAACACAAAAAGGAGGAGACAGCCACTGCCTTCGTCATACATATCTAATTACGGCTAATCGCAGCACAGGCTTCTTCATTTTCCATTATCGTCACACGCTAATCCATCACTGCATCCAACACTGCATTCCAACACTGCAATCCAAGGTGATGCCGGCGCGGTAGACGTGAAACCAAATATCGTGGTTCCAGTACTGGGAATCGATCCCGAGCCTCCTGGGTGAGAGCCAGGTATCCTCGGTAGTATAGTGGTTAGTATCCCCGCCTGTCACGCGGGAGACCCGGGTTCGATTCCCGGCCGGGGAGCCAAGGTGTAACACCTCCGTTTATTTATCCCGACCTGATCTGATCGAATAGCAGCCCAATAATTATTATTAATATGACCGTGTACCTAATGGCGCTGGCAATCGGAATTGACTGCTACGGAAGTTGTTACTCTCCAGTTCGTCCTTCTCAACACTGTAATAATGAAATGTCTGGTAATAAGAAAAACGCCAACACACTTTCACTAATTACGAATCTATATTCGTCTAAAAAAAACACAAAAAGGAGGAGACAGCCACTGCCTTCGTCATACATATCTAATTACGGCTAATCTCAGCACAAGCTTCTTCATTTTCCATTATCGTCACACGCTAATCCATCACTGCATCCAACACTGCATTCCAACACTGCAATCCAAGGTGATGCCGGCGCAGTAGACGCGAAACCAAATATCGGCCCTAGAAATGTCACTGATCACTTTCGTAATAATACTTCTTCACTTTCCCGGTATTATTCTAGTACAAAGGGGTCTAACCACGGCGATGGCGATTCCCTTGAGCGTTAAAGCCTTGCATTACAACAACTGGCCTCCACACACCCCTACCAGCAACATGGCACTGCCTCAACTCCACACTCGCTCTCGCAACACGACACTATCGATTGTTCGCCCTATCGACCTGTGCCGACTGCAAATTTATAGTAAGGGCCGACGGACCCCTTAAAAGGTTTAGCAGATGGAAACTTTATTTACAGGAATTTAATTTTACAATTGATCACATTCCCGGTACACAAAATATTGTAGCAGATGCACTATCCCCGTTCTCTCAGCTACAATCAGCAAGATATCGCAACCAACTTCTGCCAATTTCATTTGGGTGTCATTACGAGACGTAGTACAAGAGCAGAGTAAAGACAACGTATGGAAAGAAATTAAACACCTTTGGCAAGATAGGAATAATGTTACCATTAGAAACCATTACACTGTACGCAATAATATTCTGTTTCACCGCTCTCACCCTGACATCAACAGTTGGCTACTATGCATTCCTGACTAACTTGTTAACAAATTAATTTGGTATACTGATTTAAGTTACGCACATTATGGAGCCAGAAAATGTTTTCTTATACTGAGACAGAACTGTTATTTTGCGACGAGTTTTAGCGTCATGTAAAATCTGCCAGAAAGCTAAGTCAGACACGACTTCACATATTCCTCCGTTACATCCCATTATACCTGTTAAATTGAGACACATGGCCGCTGTAGACATTTTTGGTCCGATCCCCAGATGTAATAGAGGTTTTTGTTACGTCTTTGTCGCTGTTGAACTCACTTCGACTAATTTCCGACAATGGACCACAATTTCGATCTGCTACATGGACACGTATGTTACGAGCAAGAAACATTTCTCCGATCTATATATCCAAGTATCACGCTTCTTCGAACTCTTGTGAACGACTAATGAAAGAAATTGGTAAACTATGTAGAATATACTGCTATAAAAAACATATTGATTGGGATACACACATACTGTCATTCCAGGATGTAATTAACTCCACACCAAATGAATCTACTATGTTATCTCCGACTGTTATACTGAAAAATGTTGAACCACCTGACAAAATTAAAGAATTAGTATCCTTTCCTACATCTCATCGACTACGACACCATGAAATAATTGACATTGCGCTGAACAACATCAAACGTGCTGCAGAGCGCCGGAGAAGATAGCAAAAACAGGTTTGTACACGCCGTGACTTTCACATTGGACAGAAGATATTAGTACGCACACATTATTTATCCAACAGAGGAAAGACCAGATGCAGTAAATTTGAGCTTCTATATGCAGGTCCATACAGCATTCGCAGCATTCCTCACCCCATTGTAGTACACGTCGAAACTCTGAGAACCAGAAAAAGTAAAGGCAATCACCATGTCTCCAATATTAAACCCTTCATTGAATGAACATACTTTATGATTTATCACACTATAATGCCATTTTCTGATTTTTAAATGACCACTTATGCAATTATATTTATATGAACAATTACTAATGATTATCATATTTTTTCTTGGCAAGTGCCCAGCAAGGTAAGGTTAGCAGGTCGCTTTTCTTGTCGTTACACATCAGACCATGCACATTTTTGCAGATACACTTACATATTTTATGACCAATTATGCAATTCTATCTATGTGACTACTTACTGATGATTATCAAATTTTTTCTTGGCAAGTGCCCAGCAAGGTAAGGTTAGCAGGTCGCTTTTATTGTCGTTATATATCAGACCGAGCACATTTTCCATTTTTCGTGTATGTATGATTGTTTTCCTGTTTTGTTTCTATGCACTACGAAATCTTTAAGATATAACAAACACCAGTTGACTTTAACATTTTTCCTTATGATATCTCAACATCGTGACTATTTTACATTTTTTTTGCTACTACATTATGATATACTGTGTACATTTTTTGCACTTGAAAACTGTCTATGTTTTTGACATAATACGTTTTCTGTCATGCTATGCTGTATGCTTAATTATATCACTAGAAACCAGTTTTTATTTAATGGGTATATGATTTAAATGCAAGATATTAATCCTTATTCATCATTTTCAGAAAGCAAAAACGTCTAAATGGAATAAATTAAGCAAACCACAGTGGATTACTATGAAATGGGAACTTCACCTTCGGAATGAACGAAATAAAATGGAATACCTTGTGATGAAGAGTAAATGGATCAGAATTAACAAGCATTAACAAGAATATACTATACACATTGTATGATAGCAGTCTTAACTAATTATTTTTCTTTCAGAATACGAGGCGATTGATGCAGGCTGTCAGACAGAACTACACATCTTAGTTTTAGTGATGAAATATGCTAAAAATAAGAAACTCTATACTATGAATAGTTGTATGAAGTAAATGGTAATATGAATAATGAATAATGAAGTGTCTTTTTTGCAGATGATAATGAATAATGATGAATAGTTATATGAAGAATATGCTAATATGGAGGTTTTTCTTTGCAGCTGATGATAGTGACGAAGTTATGGTAATATGAATAATGAAATTTTTCTTTGCAGATGAGGATAATGATGAAGTTTATATATTTACTGTTAGTTAAGAAATGCTATATAGTTATTTAAGTATTTGTTGCAGTTCGTTTTGACAGTATGTCTTATATCGCATGGTATAATGACTGAATGTTTTGGAAAGGACAGCTAGAGTACATACGTATTGAGTACACGTTTCAATACCTGTTAATTCGAAATTCACTACTTTTCAGCATAATATGCATTTCTTCTGTCAGCTGAATAATCCATTTTGTATTTTTTCCAGGAGAAGCTATTCATGAAATTAATGTGCTATAAGCAGTTAGTCATTAAACCTGTTCTAGTACTTGCATTTTTTTTACCCATTTGTGTGTATCATTCTTGAATGTGATCACATATACTCTACTTGTTTCATAACCTTGCTACAGCTGACTCATGACGAATGACGTTACTAATCCTTATTTGCAGCAATAAGTCAAAAGCAAATATTTTTATGCCCCAGCAACTAATTATCGATCCCAACACAATGCAAAAAAAAATGTATTACCAGTCCCAAATAATGCTACTAGTTTAAGACATATTTATAGTACTAAATATAATGCAGATTTGTCAGATGTATTGAATCCATTATATCTATGTATTATTGGACCATGGACCATGGACCATGGACCTTGAGTAATAGTTGCAGTGTGTTGCATTTTGGATGTGTCCTATGTCACTTGAATGATGAGTTCTGAGTAATACTGAATGACGTTTTGCAATAATGCATAAATGCTATGCCAATAATTTCTGTAAATAATATTTTTGTTATACTCTATAAATGCTATGCCAATAATTAACTCTCATTTTGAGTGATGACTTCTGAATGATACTGAATAATGTTTTATAAAACTATATGAATACTTTGTAACTGGCCAATGAATGCCACTGTTTCTTATATTTTAAATTTGTCTTACGTCACTTACATGACAAAACTATGTGAATACTTTGTAACTGGCCAATGAATGCCACTGTTTCTTATATTTTAAATTTGTCTTATGTCACTTACATGCTATTATATATGAATACCAGTAGCTTGATGCTACACTCATTAACTTCTGTTTTGAATGATGACTTCTGAACAATGCATAAATATGATTTGTAACTGGCCAGTGAGTGCCAATATTTAGTGTAATCAGATGACTTACGAGTGATGTTCTGCAATACTCCGTACATAGTACAGAAATGTTTAGTAACTAGGCAATGAGTGCCAACAATTACTCAAATCGGTTAATAGACTAGTGTAATTCTCAATGATGACTAGCATAAGACTTAATGTCCTTCACCTTCTGACCTAATTACCAGAAATTACTGCAATATCCGTTTGTCCTGTCTATCCTCATGATCATGGAGCACTATATTTGGTTTTTGCACTAATTCTACGTTGGTGTACCTTACAAGAATGTGGTGTTGACACATCATGCTGTCCACCACCTTGAACGATGGAGATGTTATTATGGTCCCACTGTTTGGTGTACCTAATGTACTACCAAAATGATAACATTGAATATTAATACGACATTTCAGTGTCTTGGCTACACTGATTAATACTTCAGGGGAGAGATCTTCAGATTGTCTCACTTGGTGTTGTGCTTCTGTAGAAAGATATGGACTTTCAGTGCAGCTACGTGCAACCTACTGTGCTACAACCATGATGCAATCCTTCCCTTTCCTTTCCTAGTTCTTATAAAATGGTAAATATATATACAGTGCATGTGCACTTTATGTCATTTATTAATATGTTATGTACTCATTGCGTATCCTAGTTCTTGTAAAATGGTAAAAAAATATATACAGTGTATGTGCACTTTATGTCATTTATTAATATGTTTTGTACTCATTGCGTATGCTAGTTCTTGTAAAATGGTAAAAAAATATATACAGTGTGTGTGTACTTTATGTCATTTATTAATAGGTTTTGTACTCACTGCGTATCCTAGTTCTTGTAAAATTGTAAAAATTATATACAGTGCGTGTGCACTTTATGTCATTTATTAATGTGTTTTGTACTCATTGCGTATACATTTTGTCATTGCTTGGTATGTTCTGTACTCAGTGCATGTGCACTCTATTTCATTTCATGTTCTGCACTTATATATATATATATATATATATATATATATATATATATATATATATATATATATATATATATATATATATATATACGCTGTGTCTGTAAACTTAGTTAATTAAGTAGATTTTAGAAAAAAGTTTTTGCTCATGGCAAGTCCAATTGACTCACCATCGCTGCCAAATTTTTGCCCCCCCCCCCCCCCCCCCCCCCCCAGTGGAGGGTTATGTAAGAGGTCCGAGGTTACAAACTATTCTTTCCAATCAATTTTTCCAATTATTCAAGCAATTATTATTCAGTGTCTGTTCCGCATATACCTATTCACCACTGTGGTGTGAGTCACTGTCTACATAGACTGCAAAGTCAGTTTTGGGTACACAGAGTGCATTTGTGACACACAGTATTAGCAAAAAATGTGTATTTTGAATTATTTGTACAATGGACAATTGATATACATTAACAAATCTTATTCAAGTTTCACTCAAATTGAATTTTCGTAATTTACAAGTTTTGACTGGATTGGTTTAACCAGGGAGATAGAAAAAGAAAAAAAGGAAAACCAGCAGTCTTAGCCCTCTGTTGCCTGCACCAAAACAAAGTTTATTGTGTGGTTTCCCCTTCATTCTAGTAAGGCCAGCCAATACTCTTCAAGAGAATTAGGAGGCCCTTTACTAGGTCTTTGTTAGTCTCAACCTCTTCAGGCATTTCTGACTCAAATATTCTGTGTCTTATTTTGCCTCTAGTGCCTCACATTGGGAGATTAAGTGTGGTACGGTTTCATCTCCTACACCACACAGTCTGAATTTATGAGTTTCTTTCTGTGTACCCTTTGTGTGTCAAGTGTTTCTTAAAGTTTTCATGGCCAGACATTAGGCCTACCATGATTTTACTCTGCCTCTCTTCGTGTCCAAGATTGCAGAACTTACTTTAAAACATAATTTTGGCATCATTAGTTTGCCATGTTTTTGTTTTTGGATTTCAGTTCAGTATTCTATATGCTATCTCCTGACCAAACTACGCCGTTCCCCAGTGATTAAGACAGGTTCTGGTCCAACAAATGGAATTGTCAACCCTGCCTTGGCCAGCCTATTTGCTTGCTCATTGTCACCGATTCCCGAATGTCTAGGGACCAGTTCGTCTTGTTGCTTTCCCCTACGCTCATCACGGATTCACACTTTTCTACGACCATTGTTTTCCTTGTTGCATGGGCTGATAGAGATTTCAGAGCTAGCTGGCTGCCTGAATGAGTATAGATACTGTACCATGAGCCTCGTAGCAACTACATAGATTCTACTCAGCGCACACACTGATAGCGACTACCTCTGCCTGGAATATCATAGCCAACTTCTCTAGAGAGATTTTACTCTCTTGTCTTGGCTGTACAGCACCTGGCTTTGTTTTCATCCCACCAGTAAACCCAACTATGTGTCCTGAACAGTACCATGCTTCATTTTTTTCTCTGGTTCATGTTTCCAGTTCTTGCACTGGAAGGATTGTGAAGCAGATGCAAGCTGTTGTATAGTCAGCCAGCATATCTATATCTACATTATATCTGCAAGCCATCTTGCCGTGTGTGGTGGAGGGTACTTTGTGTACTATTGTACTTCCCATCCCTCCCTGTTCCAGTAGCGATTAGTTCACAGGGAGAACGACTGCCAGTAAGCCACTGCGTGGACTCGAATGTATATAATTTTATCTTAATTGTCTTTTCGTGACATGTATGTAGGAGGAAGCAATATACTTGATGCCTCATCTAGGAATGTAGCCCGGCCTGGGGTGGCCAAGCGGTTCTAGGCGCTACAGTCTGGAACCGCGTGACCGCTACGGTCGCAGGTTCGAATCCTGCCTCGGGCATGGGTGTGTGTGACGTCCTTCAGTTAGTTAGGTTTAAGTATTTCTAAGTTCTAGGGGACTGATGACCTTAGAAGTTAAGTCCCATAGTGCTCAGAGCCAATTTAGGACTGTACACTCTTGGAACTTTAACAGTAATCCATACTGTGATGCACAGAACGCCTCTCTTGCAGTGTCTGCTACTGCACTTGGTTGGTCATCTCTGTGACACTTTGGTGCTTACTAAATGAACCCGTAATGAAAAATTTTGCTCTTTTTTGGATCTTCTCTATTTCCTTTATCAATTCTATCTGATAGGGATCTCACACTGAAGAGCAATATTCAAGTACTAGTCGATCGTGTGTTTTGTGAGTTACTTCCTTTGTAGATCACTGCATTTCCTGAGGATTCTTCCAGTGAATCTCAGTCTGGCATCTGCCTTACTCACGATTCGTCCCATACACATACCCCTCATATTTTGTGGAAGTATCTACTTCCAGTGATTGTTCTGCAGTTGTGTAATCACACAATAAAGGATCTTTCCGTCTATGTATTCACTATTCGTTACATTTGTTTACGTCGAGGGTCAATTGCTATTTCCTGCACCAAGCGTCGATCCTCTGCGTGTCTTCCTCCACTTCGCAATTTTCTAGCATCATGACTTCTCTGTATGCAACGTCATCTGCGAAAATCTCATGGAACTTCCGACGTTATATACTAGCTTATTCGCAAATATTGTGAAAAGTAACGGTTCTATAACTTTTCCCTGGGGCACACTCGAAGTTTCTTCTACGTCTGAATACTTCTCTCCATTCAGAATGACCTGCTGTGTTCTGCTTGATGGAAAATCTTCAGCAATCACACAGTTGCTCTGATTTACGTACTCTCATATTTTTTTCATTAGGCAACTGTGCGGAACTGTGTCGATTGCATTCCGGAGGTCAAGGAAAACGGCTTCTACCTGAGCGCTTGTATCTACTGATTTCTGGGTCTCGTGGACGAACAAGGCTACCTGAATTTCACACGACGAATGTCTTTGGAACCCATATTGGTTCTTACGGAAGAGATTTTTGGCCTCCAGAAATGTCATAATAACGATCATAAAACATGTTCCAAAACTCTACAACTGACCGACCTGAGAGGCCTACAGTTTTTTGTGCCTGTTCATCTACATCTACATGATTACCTTGCATTTCACAAGTAAGTGCTTGGCAGAGAGTTCGAAGAACCATTGTCTACCGTTCCACTCTCGAATGGGGCGCTGGAAAAACGAGCACATAAATCTTTCTGTACGAGCTTTGATTTCTCTTATTTTGTCATGATGATCATTTCTTCCTATGTAGATGGACACGAACAGAATATTTTCTCAATTGGAGGAAGAAGCTGATGACTGGAGCTTTACGAGAAGATGCTGCCGCAAAGAAAGACGCCTTTGTTTTAATGATTGCCACACCAGTGCCCATAGCACTCTCTCCCCTACTTCGCGATAAATCCAAATGTGCTGCCCTGACTTGAACTCTTTAAATGTCCTCCATCAGTCCCATCAGATGTGAATCTCACACCACACATCAATACTTCAGAAGAGGATGCACAAGAGTGGTGTAAGCAGTCTCTTTAATAGACCTCTTGCATTTTCTAAGTGTTCTGCCAATAAATCACAGTATTTGGTTTGCTACCCCCACAACATTATCTACGTGGTCGTTCCAATTTAAGTTATTCGTAACTGTAATCCCTAAGTATCTAGTTGAATTTACATCATTTAGATTTGTGTGATTTATCATGTAACCGAAATTTATTGGATTTCTTTTCGTACTCACGTATACGATTTCACTCTTTTTATTATTTAAAGCCAGCTGTAACTTTTCGCACCATATAGATATCTTGTCTAAATCATTCTCCAATTGGTTTTGATCATATGATAATTTTACAAGACGGTAAATGACAGCAGCATCTGCAAACAATCTAAGAGGGCTGCTCAGATTGGCTCCTATGTCGTTTATGTAGACTAGAGGGCCTACAACACTTCATAGTGGAACGTCAGATGTTACTTCTGTTTTACTCTACGACTTTTCGTCAGTTACTAAGAACTGTGACCTATCTGACAGGAAATCAGGAATCCAGCCGTGCAACTAAGGCAGTACTCTGATTAGAAGACGCTTGTGAGGACCAGTGTCAAAAACCAAGTCAAAATCTAAAAACAAGGAATCGGTTTAACATCCCCTTGTCGATAGCACTCATTACTTCATGAGAATAAAGAGCTAGTTGTGTTTCACAAGAACGATAACTCCAGAATCTGTGCTGCCTGTTTGTCAATAAATTGTTGTCTTCGAGGTACAACAATACGGGAATTGTGAGTCCCCCTTGATGCAAAACAATGTGTTATTTGTTTACTTATTTACTCCCCAAACTAGTTTCAGCTACAAATATCCCCATCATAAGTGGGTGCATAAAATCTTACATATTGTACGTTATGGCAGGTTTTAAGAGTTGTCGCTGAAACTAGTTTGGGGAATAAATAAGTAAACAAATAACAACGTGTGTTGCATCGATGGGGACACACAATTCCCATATTGGAAGAGTTCCAAGATAGAGTTATTCTTTGTGGTAATTCATAATGCTCGAACACAGTACATGTTCCAAAATCCTACCGCAAATCGACGTTAGTGATACATGTCTGTAATTCATCAGATTACTCCTATTTTCTTTTTTGGATATTCGTGTGACCTGTGCAACTTTTCAGTCTTTAGTTATGGACCTCTCGACGAGCGAGCAGTTGTATATGACTGCTTTGTATGGAGCTATTGCACCAGCATACTCTGAAAGAAAGCTAATTAGTATACAACCTGTACCGGAGGCTTTGCCTTCGCCACAACGAGGATATCTATTGTTCATGTTGGCAATTGTTTTAGATTCGATTTCCGGAATATTTACTTCGTTTTCTTTGGTGAAGAAGTTTCGGAGACCCGTGTTTAGTTACCCATCTTGTGAACTTTTATCATCTTATTTTCAGTTTAATGGTGAATTTTACGAGCAAATTGACGGTGTTGCCATGGGAAGCCCCCTCTCCCTTCTGGTAGCTAATTTATTCATGGAAGACTTCGAGGACAAGGCACTGGACTCAACATGTTTTAAACCTACGGTCTTCTGGAGGTACGTGGACGACACATTCGTGGTATGGCCCCATGGTGTGGATAAATTACATCGATTTATTGAGCATTTGAATTCCATCCATGCTAGCATTAAATTTACTATGGAAATAGAAAAAGACGGCTGCCTCCCCTTTTTGGATGTTGTCGTTCGCCGTAAAAGTTATGGCACATTAGGACATGCCGTATATCGGAAACCAACGCACACAAATCTATATCTTCATGCCAGTAGATGCCATCACCCTTCACAGACCATGGGTGTCCTTAAGACCTTAGTGCATCGGGCGCACTGTATATCTGATAAAGACAATTTGCAAGGAGAGCTAACATACCTCAAGAGCATTTTTAAATCGAATGGATATTCTCCGCAACAAATTCGTAGAGCTTTCGATGCAAAACCTAAAAAGCAGGTATGTGATGGGGAAGAAGATAGTAATTTCTTCAGATCTAGTACGTTTTTGCCCTATGTGGGTGCTCTTTCTTCTAAGATAGGCCGTATTCTTGAGAAACACTGTGTTAAGGTGATTTTCCGGCCCCCCACGAAGATTGCGGCTTTACTCGGCTCTGTGAAGGACGATTTACTGCTTCGTAAGGCGGGTGTATACCAGATTACTTGCGGAAATTGTGAGCAGTCATACATAGGTCAAACAACACGCACCGTTCATGAGAGGTGTGTGGAGCACCAAAGATACACACGCTTATTACAACCAGACAAGTCAGCTGCGGCCGAACATTGTATTGATACGGGTCATTCCATGAATTACAGTGATGTGAAGATTTTAACATCCACCTCTTCTTTTTGGGAATCTATATTCAAGGAAGCTATAGAAATTCGATTAGCCAACAATTTAATAAACAGAGATAATGGTTTTAATTTGAAGAAAGCATGGAATCCGGCTCTTGGAGTAATTAAATTGCAGAGAAGTCGTCATTGTGTCACCACCGCCGATCAAACATCGATAAGCAAATCGAATGTCTGTACGCCTTCGCCACAGGCGGCGCATGTGTAAGCGTATGTCTCTGCCGCCGACCAGCATCTGTGACCTGCATGCGCAGTACCGCCGCGGTGGAGCATAGAAGGCGGCGCTTGGCACCTTGTCGTCAGTCTTGTGACTCGCTCTGAAGATGGCCGGACGATACGCGGCCGAAATATCAGTAGGAGAAGTTTTATTTGCGCGGCTGCATGCCCGAAATTTAATGGATTATTCATTACGCCGCGAGAAGTTGAAAATGGACATCACTGTAGTTTGCACTCATTGAAGATATTGATTGCGTATTGCCTCTGACATACTTTACATATGACCAGAAGTTCTTTTGCTTTACTGCCAGACGTCGAGACAGAATTGTATTGTGGAAATTAAATTAAGTTAAAAGCTTCTCACATTGGAGTTCACGCTAAATTTCGAGTTTCTGTATAATCTCACTAATCTTCGGAATTTTGTGTTCTTTTAAATTTGGGATGCTTTCTTCAGTTGATTCTGCGACAGTGTTCATAATAGACGTAAAACAGGCTTTGACATAGCGTAAATTATAATTATCGAGTGTAATAATTAGGATACGAAATTTTTAACATTTTTGTTAAAACTTCATTTTTGAATATTCATGTATCATGGCCGAAAAGTATATGCCCATTGTTAATAGCGATAGCGAAAACTCAATCAGCCAAGATGGCACAGAATTACGTGATCGAACAGTTGAAGTTCAGGCGCCACGCATGCCTACTGCAGAAGGTTTAAGCAGGTTAGATATCAGTGTCGCAGTTGTGACAAATGATAGCGACAATCCACAGCAGAATAACCTTGATGACACACTGTTTACCACTGATGAGACAATGTCAGGCTTCTCCCAGAACGACATACCACTCATGGATGAAACATTTGAGAGCGATTCCAATATGAATTTTGACAACACAATACAAACACCGCTTGGTCACAACACAAACATTAACTTGGAAATGACAGCTGACAGCAACCAAAGTAGTACAACGAATGCACTGCTATGGCAGTTATTATCTAATATAACACGAAATTAGACAGCATCAATACAAGTTTCAGTGATATGATACAAGATATTAACATGGTAAAACAGCAACAAAACACTATTACACAAGATCTAAATACAATCAAACAGAATAAAAACAAATATTCAAGGATTTGCAAGAAACAATCCCACAGAAGTTCGATGACTTAACCAAAAATTTTCGCTTTGAAATCGATGAAAAATTGAATGATATGAAAAAAACAAGTAAAGCATGAACTACTTTCTGAAGTTAACGGCAATATTACAGAGTTAAAACAGAAGGTAGATTCTTTTAATGACTATCATGATCTAGTAGAGCAACAGATAAAGAAAATCACGGATGCAAACACAAACATTGAAGCCTCGCAAAACCAGTTGCGTTCAACAGTAAACAAGGTAAGTAGTAAACTGTAGTTAAAAAACTAAATAAAGACTATGAAGGTGTACCTCTAGCTATATAAGAGCTTACTTTAAGAGTAGCAACATTAGAAGTTGACTCAGCATGTGCTAAGAAGGCTACAGAGAAGATCAATGAAAATCTGAGTGATATCATTAGACAAGCTGAACCAGGTACGTTAAATAAGGGTAATACCACTGCAGAGAAGTTAGTAACCGATTGTAAATTATACACAGATATAGTAGAAAGGCTATTCAGAAAAAAGAAAATGAAATTATGAACAAGGTAAGCATTAACCTACAAGCCGTGGAAGATAGGATCCGCAATCTTTTAGAAGAAAACGTTACTGGACCGCGAAATAGGCACGTAAATAAAACACAGGTTACAGTGAACAAACCACAACCTGTCGGTATTTATACAAAAATTATCAGGAGTCCCAAAGCAGGTACCATGACAGTTGTAGAGTGCAAACTGTAAACATATCCACAACCTCAACACCTAAACATTTACCAACCGGAATACAGGCAACTACAATAACCAGATAAATATGACTGAGAATACAACGCGTCTTGTTAAATCTGTGAAATGTCCCATGTTACTCTTTCCAGTGGTTCGTTTTTCTTTGTGACATCTGGTATATATGATATTTGAGGTGTTAAAATCTGTCTTGTGAGTGATTGTTCCAGTATTTTTTAAAGAGCTGGAGATACTCTCTAGGCAGGGGAACCTGTTATCTGGATTTATCCTAAAAAAGCACTACTTTTCCTACCTATGACAACAGTTAATTGACCATGTATGGCCTGAGATCCACCCCCTACACTTTCATGAATCAGCTGTACCAATCTTCCCTTCCAAGTCCTGTTTAGGTGTAGGCCATGCCTATGAAACCCCATCTGTTGATAGTCACGACGGGCACCAGAAAAACATGAGCAAAGTTGGCTGCCCTCAGAGCCAGCCCTAACCCCACAGTGATTCGCCTCATAGCTCCATCAAGGTGTGATCAGTCATGACGCTGGAACAGCTCAACACAGTGTACATTGGTGCCACGAGTCAAGGAAGCTATCTTGTCAAGGTCACCACCTACATCATATACCCCATCCCCATCCAAACTGTTTCCCACCCCACCCACTATCACTAAATGTCCTCTTTTGTAAAGTCCTTACAAAAAGACCCTAGGTCCTCTATCACATGACTTAGCCCTGCATTTGGCTTGAAGATACTGGTGGCCTGGTGCGCTGCCCCTAAACTTTTCTTTAACTGAGGGTCTACACTTCGCCCATAGCTACTACCTAGCAGCAGCACTTTCTTCTTCCTTACACTCTGTACATTCCTAGGCTTCTTGGCCTCGGTTGAAGTGTGCTGCACATTTCCTGCTCTTCGTTCTACCTGAGACTCTTCTCACATTTAACTCTGGCAGTGGTAGATAACTGCTTTTGGTGTTGATGATAAAACTGTCAGATCGCATTCTCTTTCTTCCTATCCTCCTTCCAGCTGCCAGTTCCCGACCACCCTCCTCCCCCCATCTCCCTTGATCCTTACGAGTACGATAACGGGAACAGAAAAAACAAACGATTTAAAAGATATTTTCAAAACAACAGGAATAATTTCACTGCATGAGCGAATTACAATCCGCCATCACAAGGCCCTATGCCGAACATGAACAGAAACAGTCAGCCGCAGCAGTGGCTGACGTGCGGCAACAATGCCATGCCTTACACTGTACTGCAGCTGACCTTTAGGCAGCAAAATAATGGCACAGCAGCTAACGACACGAATTGGTGAAATACCCACACCGTGCATCTAACTGAAATTACTCCATGCTATTGAGCTCTCTGGGAGTGGGGGCAAAGTAAAACTACAAACATGTTTTATAAGGTTTGACAAACAAAGTGACATCAAGTTAGATGCAATAGAAAAAATCTGGGAAGAACAAATACAAGCAATCATTAAGGTGCAAATATTTGATATTGACACACAGCTAATTTTAGATACAGGTTCAACAACTGACCTAATGTCAAATACGTTTTTCTGTGAACTGAAGAAGAGAGGCAAATTCCCAACATTTCCTGTCCAAAACTGTAAGGTACAAACTGCTACAGGCAGTAAGACTAAATTGGTTAAACATCAGGCATTTATTCCATTAAAAACTGAACATTTCACAGTAAAGTGCAATTTTCTCCTAATTGATGAACTTACAGTTAATTGTCTTATTAGCATGGACATGTTTAGAACATACAAAACACTATTGGTACAGGTAATGGTAAATGCCACTTTTATGTAAAGGATCAGATTTTCTTTCTATTGGTTTAGTCAAAACACCTGATGAAAGTAACAAGAACAAACCAGAGTCAAATCTAAGAGTACAGTATTCCTTTCCAGCTGTATATTTCACAAACAAATTTTATACTGAACAAGAAGCATACACTCAGGTTGGTTACGAAATGGTAGAGTAGAAACTAAGCTAATCACAGATACTAAATGATGTGCAATGTCAAGAACTTTCTAACTTGTTATTTAATAATGCAAATGTTTTCAGTAGCAAGCCAGAAGTAATCAAAGACTATGTATATAAATTTGAAGTCCATCCACATGAAACGTTTTGTGTAATGTCATACCCTATTCCATAGACAAAACAAGAAAACAAGAGGGAAGAGATCAATCATATGATTAAATGGTGAATTATGCAACCTTCATTTTCACCCTGTTGTAGTCCTATAATACCAGTAAGCAAAACAGACGGTTCTGTAAGATTAGTTCTCGATGCTAGAGGTATCAATAAGATTATAGTGGCAGTATGCATAACACCAGACAACTTGGACAAACAGCTTCTAAAGTTTTACAGTACAAAATATTTCAATATGCTCGAACTTAATATGTCTTACTGACAAATAAAGCTTCATCAAGAAAGTTGAAAATATATAGCATTTGTTTGTGGCGGCGGAAGTTACGAATCCCTTGTTCTACCTTTTGGACTGAACATTAGTGCAGGCATGTTTATATCTGCTTTGGACAAGGTTTTAGGACCAGAACTGCTTAGCAAATTTACTGTCTGTGTAGACGACCTGCTAATAGCCACACCCACTTGGTTATAACATATCAGGCTCATTAAACAGGTGCGTCAACGATTTGCAGATTATGGAGTACCAGCCAATTTAAAAAAAAGTCTAGTTTTGGTAGAGAGTAAGTCAAATTTTTAGGACATGTTCTGTCAGGACAATGTATAATACCTGATCAAAAAAAAAAAAAAAAAAAAAAAACGTGATGCCATACGCAATTGTCCAGCTCCAAGGAATAAAAAACAACTAAAAGCTTTTTTGGACTAGCATTTTTTTCGTAAATTCGTAACACAGCAGGTGATGAACATTTTTGCATTGCTCAGCTTGTTACGAAAATATAGGCTTTGGTTACAGGATGATAAGTGTCAACAGGATTTAAATACATTAAGCAGGCATTAGTCAATGCAAACATTCTTAGCCACCCTGATATGTCCAAGGATTTTTGTCTATGCACAGATGCCTCATCTCAGGGGCTGGGGGCACCTTTGTTCCAGATGCGAGAAGAAGGAGGTAAAGAAGTACCCAAGGTCATCAGTTTTGCTAGTTGCACATCAGAAGCATAAGCAGAAAGATCGTACTCTGTGTCAGAATTGGAAAGTGTAGCTGTAATATGGGCGTGTAAAAAGGTTGAATATCTTTTGTGGCTTAAGGATACCAATGTTTACTGTGAGCCACAGTCACTGTCATTTCTCTTAACATCTAAACTATTGCGCCATAAATTAGCTAGGTGGTGTCCATATTTACAAGAATCCAATTTCGAGATCATTTATATTGAAGGAAGTCAGAATGCTATTGCAGATGCTTTGTCTAGGTTATCACAAGGTTTAGAGGAATTTGGTGAATTAAGAGAGCAAGACGCAGAACTCAGAACGTTATTAATGCAAGGTACAACACAACACTCTGATTACCACAAGTTTTGTAAGCAAATGAAAATTATACAACAGCAAGATCGCAAATGGAGGAAAGTTATGCAAACCTTTAAGCAGGATGAAGGTAGAAAGGTAAGTAAATGATATCAGGAGTAGAAATGTTTTGTTTCATAGGAACATGAAAAATCTGATCAATGGTGTGTGTATTCCAGAAGATTATGCCCACGAATTTATAAGACACACACATGAATTATGGGAACATTATGAAGTAGGAAAATGTACTGAAAAAATTGCAACACTTTGTTATTTTCCAAATTTGAGAAGGCGAGTCCCACAGGTATTAAGAAAATGTGCAATATGTCAAAAATGAAAACAGTCCAAAATATACAGAGTTAGACCTAATACTCACAAAGATATATACTCTAGATATAGTATCCCTGTATATAGCTAGTCCATGTCCAGGAAGTAAAGGAGGAGTAAGATACATAGTAGCACTATATGATATTTTCTCGAAACATATCAAAAAGTATGCCATTAGAAAGGCAACAGCCACAAATATCAGAAGAAGAATTGAGGGAGACTATTTGAGAAGAGTAGGTAAACCAAAGGTACTACTAACTGATAATGCTTCATATTTCGTTGGGCAAAAGTGGAAACAGTTTATGACCTCACAGAGCATAAAGCACATATTAGTCAGTAAGACTCAGCACAGCCAGAAGCACATCCGAAGATGTCCAACTTAGCTTTGGACGAAACCTCAGGGATAGAAGAGTTCCAGGGACCACGGCCATATAACCCAGAAGAACTCCCGGCAGCTGAAACATCCGGTAGTGTAAGCCTTCATTGTATGATATATTAGTAAGCTTTTTTCACTCACAAGCGAGGCCAGTAGAACGAGTCTTTAAAGAATTTCACCGGTTTATTAGGACATACACCCCTCACAAACACATCCGGTGGGTATTACCTTGTGATAGAATGAAGAAAAGATACCTAGCTTCATCATTCTAAAAGGCTTTTGTATCTTTGTGAGGATGGAGACCCTTGTCTCTCCATGTTTTCACATATTCACATAGACTGATCTGTTCGTCCCAGGGCATGGTATTTTGGAAATTACATATGGTACTGAATAGAGTAATTGCCACTTTTTGTTCAGTTTGCCAAATTTCGTGCGCACATAAGAGGACTCATTGCCCTTTAAAAAGTTGTGTAACACGTTTCAGTTTCTTATTATAAATTTTCTTTCTACACACGGCCCTGTTTTCTAGTGTAATCATGGCTTGTTTGATTTTGTCTCGTAGTGTCAATTCTGTAGTGGGTACCTTTGGTATGGGCGATTCCCATTCATTCGTTTGTTTTGTCCGGAACATCAATTCGTTAGGTGTGAAACCTGTTGAAGAATGTGGAAGCTTATCATGTTCGTAGTATAAGCTATGGATGGAATGCTAGGTATAAGCTATCATGTTATGTATATTGTTGTAACTCAATACTTGTATGAATTTTCATTGGAACTCAAACTCCATATGAAGAAATGAACTTTGAAGGCAAGCAATTTATATTATGTTTTGGACGGCTGTATGTGTCTTTCAACAAGTGGATGGTCAAGTGGGTGACATGAACATGCGTGTGCTATGAATTAATTTCTGAGTATCGTTGCCCACAACACTTGACACATTAACACAGTTGTTCGAGCTGGTACTTACCTCATCGACGGATGCTGATGGTCGGGGTTCTGTCCACTGAAAATGCGAGTACGATGAGTAATAATGACGCCCTGGCCATAAAAATGAGGATCTGACACAGTGTCGGATTTTGAACAATAAGAACACGCCCACTGCAACCAGAATGAAAACAAACGACACGGCAATTCTTCAATATGTGACACTCAGGTGAAAGTGTGACACTCAATGTGACCTAATCGCTAAGAAAACGAGTGCATGCACGTGCGACGGTAGCAGCTAACATGTTGACCGTTGGCGACTAGTTCTTAGCCGCCAAATCTACCCGTGCGCAAGCGTGAAACCCGGCAGCAAGAATGAAGCAAACTGAACATTATTGTTATCGCGCTAAATTCAAATATGTAATGGACTATCATATTATGTATATAACCATTTAATTTCTTGTAGAACTCTAACATACATAGGATAAGGTGACATATCCATTCCATTAAACAAAAGAGAAGCCGACAAATAAAGGTTGTTGACCCCTATCGGCAATTTTAAACACTTACAAGCAAAAAACACTGTTGACCTCCATACCAGGTCAACGTACAGCGTGAGGGCAATTGTGTAGGTACATGATAAAAGACTCCATGGATATCGTAAAGTAAAAATTTACTTTAAAAAAAATGAAACACCGATCAGCCATAAGCGTTGGCAAAGACGTTAATTATGAATGCGCGGTAATTCGCAGACAAATGAAACAACTATTATTAATTTTTTTGTACACGATTTTGTTTCTCACTCTCTTGTATGTTAAGAAGTGCCGTTCGGAGGATGACAGGCTACGAGTGTTTTGTATCATACATGTTTCGAAATAAGAAAAAACTTTGATACCAGTATTAAGTATTTTTTATCCAAGTGAAGTGAAACCAAGGAAGGAGAATTTACTTAATTGTGACACACACTGGTGTACTTCGAATGCGCTGTCTGCATCTACAATTGAAATGTAAGAGAAGAAGTCCGATAGCCTAAAATATCGTACAAGTGCAGAACACTTCCAATTACGCAATTATATTATCCTTCTAATTGTCTGTCATATGTATATGAATATTATTTTATTTTTTATTTTTAGAACACACTGTGTAGCCGCTTTCTGTGTTTAGGAGTTCGACAACCATTCTTGAAAATGGAAATGACTTGTGTTTTTTTCCAGTCATCACGAACACTTCGCTTCTCCAAAGACCTTGGGCCATTTTGTCATTCGTGTGACGATTTAAAGGCACTGCAATGTGATCTTCCTCTGTCAAACAGTTTTGGAAAAGATGTTTAGTATTTCGACACACTTTTGTCATCTTATGTTTAAATGCCATTATGGTCACAGAGTTTCTGGACAGATCGCTTTGATCCGTTTACTGACTTAATTTATTTATTTATTTATTGTTCCGTGGGACCAAATTAAGGAGAAGTCTCCATGGTCATGGAACGAGTCAATACATGAAATTATAACACGATACTAGAAACAGATAAAATGAAATATAAAAAAACACGTAACGTAAGACCAAAGCTTTTAAGAATTTTCTGGCAAGTCGTTAAACAGAATTTTGCTTCCGAAATCGTTGAACGCTTCACGTATGGCTCTCCTTAAGCTAACTTTGGCCTCTTTTAATTTTTGTTAATCTGTGAGGCTTTGAGTACTTTTAAGATTTAAATAAAGCTCTCCTTGCTTTCGTAATAGTTTTCTAACATGGCCTTGGAACCACAGAGGGTCTTTTCCATCCCTCACAACTTTCCTCAGCACATACCTGTATTGTACAATGATCTTGAATTTTGTCCATTGGTACTCTAGGTTGTAAACGTTGGAAACGATAATTTCGTGCTGTCCACCCGGTGTCATAATCTGACCCTGTATCTTGTCGCTCTAGCAAAGAAGAAAGATCTTCCTGCCTTTCTTTGAATTTTTCGCTGAAATCGTCCACTTACATATTTCAGAGGTTAATATAGGCATTCCCTTGATCAAGTAGTCGTTCAGTAAACTGCTCTGAAATTTCATATCTAGATTACTATTGCCAGTGGCTGTTTTTTGCTTCACTTCTGCGTTTCTTATGTAGATGGTGGTGGTTCCGAAGACTGGAAAGCTCACAAGATGGATGTGCGAGATAAATCTCTGTTAAGAGGAATTTACCACTATAAAACTGTAGCAATTTGGCGAATAGCTCATCGGCAGATAGTGAGCCTAGCGTTCTTGACCCCGAGCACGGTCTTTGGAAGGGATGAGGAGAACACATTCCTGCATCAAAGGAGACTTCATATTCTTCACTGAATCACTTTTAGTCAGATCTAGGCAGATGTGATACTCTCTGGCTTTGTGAATGTTCCTTATGTCGCATGGGAATAAAGTCCAGTTTAAATTTTAAAACACAAACTCCCGATTGGCTGACGCTGTCATTTTCAGCAGCGCTCATGCGCTGTGCAGATCTTCTCATTTATCCACTTCAGAATCGCATCATGGAGTGGGAGAAATGTTTTGGTTCTAATTCCCTGTTTTTGAGCGATTATACGAAATATAATGAGATAGAAAAGAGTAGGACATTGTTTAACGTGTTTAAGCATTTTCCAGTCATTGGAACTCAGAATCACCATACTAGTAGTGGGACAAGCTATGTTTCAGTCCATTTTGTTAGTGTGGTTTGCCTACATCAGGGACAGGTATGCACTCAGGGACAAACCTATTGTTCTCCTTTGATTGACAGGTACTTAACCTATTGTTCTGTTACGTGGTTTTTCATGTCACCCCCATTTCCTTTTGATTGTCAAGCACTTATCCTATTGCCCCCCGCCCCGTTCCCTCCCCCAACAGCAGTCGCCCCCCCCCCTCACTGCTACAAGTACACTTTCAGGCTGAGTTATTATAATAGGCCCCCCTCTCACACTTATCAATTTGATTGACTACTTAATTAAATGGATCAATTAATTAACCTGTCACCTACTGGTAAATCCCCTCCCATCCTCCTCCCCTTTCCTCCCCCAGAAAATAGTGCGAAGTTCCACCAGGACAGTGCAACATACCATGGCTACCTCCACTAACCTAAGAAAATGGCGGGAAAAAAGGGAACTTGGCTACATCCACTAACCTAAGTCATCCGACCGCCAACTCTTCCTAGGAATTGGCTGGAAAAGGATTCAGTCTGTGCTCGATAGGATGGACAAAAGTCTTACTTAACCTATTGTTCTGTTAAGTGGTTTTCCACGTCGTCCCCACTTCCTTTAACTATTGTACCACCTTTGATGCCATATTAAGTAATTTGTGATGACTTACCACCATTTTCTGGTTCACTTTTCGAATTTCACATGCTGTTGAACGCCATTTCTAGCGCATTCTTCTTTGTCACCCACCCCCGTAAAATATTGTACTGCATTTTAAATAAAAATTTTGCAAATTAACCTAGTGCTATGCACTTAACCTGCTGTTCTGTTCCACGTCACCCACTGACACCCCCCCTCCCCACTTAACTATTGTACAGCTAACACCACATTGATAAAAAAATTATGCAAATTAATTAAATCGATATTTTTGACATGTATGGGGTAGTTTCTGTTAATTTTCAACATCCTATTTGCCAGTGAAATCGGTGGAATACACTTTAAACAAAAGATCGCTAGTAAAAAACACCCTCCCCCCCACTCGACACCCAACGCCGCCGCCGCCGCCACCGCCGTCAGCTGCCAAGTGATATGTAGGGGTCAGTTTGGGTCCCACAAGGATGAGGTGCCGACATCTCTCCCATACATTACACCTGAGAAATTCCTGTCGAGACATGTGTTCACCTAGGTACTGTTGCTGCCACAATGACACATAACTGTGGTGTGGGTCTAGTGCCGAGATAGATGCCCCAATGCTTCCCAGAATAGCACAGGGTGCATTCTTCCTAGCGATTGTCACTGAATCTACCCGTCAAACTGCTGTTGCTGCCGGTGTGGGAGCACTGTCACAAATGACATTAGTTTTTACTGATGGTGAGTTCTATTAAGGAGATGAAGTTTAAGATGGAAGATAACAAAATATATATAATGGTAGCATGGAATTACGCCTGTCATGCAGAACGAATTGGGTTATGGGAGCAGGGGGCACGTGACTGTGTCCAATTCCAAAGATATTCAGCAGACATGTCTAAAACTATATCTCCTGTACTTGAAGAAAACCACAGACATAGCATGTGGTTAAGAAACTGTACGCTGTCATAGTGGGAGTAGGGTTAATAAAAAACAACACAGACGTTGTGAGGTAAAAATTCATTTATTTCTGATCCAACTTAGAAGTAATTTTACATTTTCATAAGCAGACACAGAAACACTTTTTTCATACATGTTCTTGAGTCGAATGAGAAAAGGACATCCGTAGAATTCCACATCTTGAATAGCACAAAACTTAAAGCTTCGACGCATCCATGAGCTCTTCTTCTTCCCCTTCATGTACGCGATGGTATCCGTGTGATCGAATAATTTAAGCGCCATCACCATATCTTTAGAGGGTATGCCAGGATCATTCCAGTGAATTTCATGGTAAAAATGTGTTAACCACTTTGCGCATTTCTGTGTTTTAGCACACTTCACGTACTTGAAAGACCCCATTTATGCAATGTTTGCTGAGAATGTCTCTATTGTTCCAGCATCTTACGCGTACACTTCAAATGCAACATCTTCAAATATGAACTGTCTACGCTCACCATCACAAAAACCCTGAGCATCTGGAATGGTGTTCACACCTTGAGACGCCATTGTTAATTGCTCTAGGTACAGTGCAGCACCTATTCATTCATACAGCTCGTTGCACAACACTGGGGAGCGAGCAGTAGTTGATCACACAGTCATGTAGAACTAGAGCATACACGACCGTGTGTTCTGGGTAATTTTTCGAAGATTCAAATTCAATTCGCTCATCTATAGGTTCAGACTTAATTATCTATTTCTGTTTCGAGCAGTCTATTACGATGGTCGGTGAAAGCTCCTTCAACTTACATGGACTGAGTAGACACCCTCATCCCTCTCCTTTGGCAATTTCATAGTAAGAATCATGAAACTTTGCATACATGTCTTAAGCTAGACTATATACTCAGTCCCACTCAGACTATATACTCAGACCCACTGAGTTCATAGCGTACCTCTTGGAACAGGAATGCTAAAGCGTTACGTGTAAGCTTGAATCCCACTGTATCACTGTCGTCGGTTTTCTTGAATGACCCCTCTAGATGTATGAAACTCTTGCATGGAAGCATGAGTGCATCTTGGTGCTGGATTTCAATCCTAATTTCATCGCTCTTGTTAAATGTGGTTGAAGTGTAAGGTTTATGCGAGAAATATTGATTTGGCATTAGTTAGCTTGCAGTTATCGAACACGGTGGAATCATTTGCTATGTTACCTCTTCTATCAGTCTGAAATGCAAGTATGATGAATCTAGGTCTCTCTAGCTGCGAAGAGGTTTTAATAGTCCATGTTTGTCTGCTCGCAGTCGGTAGGGTACTCAAAAACCTCCCATGAGCGAAATGTGAGTGACTGAATTGTTCCAGAATTCAGGACTTTTAAAAGCTTCAAACGCTCCTCATCAGATACACTGATATGAAGCATTTTCCATATTATCTTGATGATTGTGATCATATTCTCCCCTTGAGCTCCTTGAATGTATGAGTTATTGTCCGTCGCACACCGCACCAGAATGAGCTCCTGTTTAGCATTCATAATAATCTGTCTCATGTCCTCAAAGTACCCTATAAGCATTTTTAGAGGTGTGCATGCAGTAAATCGCTTGTAGTCTGCAACTGTTCTATCCTCTGGATCGTCTATGAACCATACTGCATTTTCTAAACTATGCAAATCTGCGGGTGATGCAGAGACATATATTTTAAGGGTCGATGTTATGCCGACATTGCGTGTATGGTCGATCTCAGACCCACTGAGTTCATAGCGTACCTCTTGGAACAGGAATGCTAAAGCGTTACATGTAAGCTTGGATTCCACTGTATCACTGTCGTCGGTTTTCTTGAATGACCCCTCTAGATGTATGAAACTCTTGCATGGAAGCATGAGTGCATCTTGGTGCTGGATTTCAATCCTAATTTCATCGTTCTTGTTAAATGTGGTTGAAGCGTAAGGTTTATGCGAGAAATATTACTGACGTGTAATTCTCTCATCATACTCTACTGGACTGGTTCTAATGCGTGAGGACGTCATTGCACGGTTTCAAGGCAACTGATTTAAAAAACTTGTAGTTCGCACGTGTTATCACTTTGCTGTTCGGTAGTGAAGTGACATACTGTGGATTGTGTGCACTTGTTTTATACCGATCGCCCATCCCGCCTTAGATGTAATCGCACAATGATCTCCTCATCATGAAACTCAACAAGTTGGTTATTCTGGTCCACAATATGCAGCTCCAAATAATCCTGTGTCTGAGCTGTCACTGGAAGGTATATTGCATTGGCAGGGGTCTCAACAATCTTATATCCCATTGCAGCTGAGGGGAAGAATCCATTAATAGTATGAATCAGACTATTGTTGAGATAGGAGTTCACTGCAATATTACACTCGACTCGGATTGTGCTGACAGGAAGTATGTCCAGAGTCTGATCTGCTTTGTAAAATTTACTTGGATCCTTCTTCAGAAGCTGCCCTTTTGTGAAACCCAGCAGGCGCCCTATTGAACCTTTCTGGTTAAAGTCAATCGTTGCATTTACAGTCCTTATTTCAGATTTAAGTCTATTGATGTTTGCACGTTGTTCAATATCTTTTCCAGAACGTTTTAAGACTTAACTTAAATCGTCGATATCGTATGCACCCAGTTGTATTTCCATGACATCTTTTTCACCATGAATATACAGATGCAGTTTGTTGTTAGTCTCAGTGATATCTGGGATGCTGTTGTACATCTCGAGTCCAATCAATGCAATACTCCATTCACCAACCCTAAAATCAATTAGTGGGAAGTAATTTGCATGCAATAATTATGATTATTCTTTGAACGTTAAAGTGTATGACATTGCATCTGAACCTCAACTGATGAAGGAATGTTTAAAGCTCCTCCTTATATAGCATACTTCTTCTTCTTTACTAAGATCAAGAGAAACATGCCGCATAGATGTCGACAGAGGTATGTGTTGAAGTTCTGATAGCGCCGATAATTTTAGAACACACGTCTTCTGTGAGTGAAGTATTGTTGTAATTCTTCTGGCGGTTGCAGGTCACGAAATGAGTCGAAATAGTAGACAGTATCCGCATTTTTCATAACATATGATACTCAGGGGTGCTGGGGCCTCCAGCAACATCTAAATTCTCAATGCCACATTGACCAGTTTTCCACATAGTCTTCGGTAATGTATCCCACATAAACACACCCAGAACCTTTGTATTTTGAATTTGTTTCTAACAAACTTAAGAAGATCAGTATTTGTGAGTAGCCGAACTGGTAGGACCGCTAATGGGCTTTTTTTATTTATAAATAGACGAATCCCATTCCTGTACAGTTTCAAGTACAGTCCTTTTCCTGTGGCTGCAGCTTCCATCATGCGATTAAATCCTCTTGCCTTTTCTAACTGCACTTGGGTGTTATGCGCGTTCTTGACCGTTCGAGCGATAGCTGCAGCACCACCAGCGAGTGACCCTGCTGCTGAGAGTGCGGAGAGGGCCGGGATGAGAAATGGAAGAAAAACGCCAGATGTCTTGGGTACTGCAAGAACACGAGGTGCTTCAACCGATCCTCTTCTTCTTCTTCTTCCCGCATCTTTCTCCTTCAGTGCGTTTTCAGCTGCATACATCGCTGTCAGGATATAGTTCTTCAAACAGCTCTGCTTCCCGCCTCTGTCCTTCTTCTTGTTTAGTGCACAACGTGCAGAATTCATAACTCGCTTGAAATTCATCACTCCTGAACCAAACTTAATTTTTCCTCGCATGGTTTTATCAACTGCAAATGCTGCGATGCGTCTACCTACACCAATATCCTTTCTTCTCCGTATCCCCTTAGCTTTGTCAGCTAAAGTCCTATCTGCAATGTGACGATTTGATGGATCTTTGTTTGCAGCGTATGCAGTATCACGTTCCATACACGCTTCGTCGAGCAGACTGACCCCATCATTACCTCATGCCAAGCGTTTCTGAAGCTTTGTCCCAGGTCCACAGTCGTTATACCCAGGGATGTGTAATTTCACTGGCAGTTTGTTTAGAATACCACCACCTCCTCTAATGCGTCTCCTAGCATGCATGTTATGCTACTGTGGTGGTTGTGAATTATGTGCTTCCATTATATAGCAAATCGTTAGCATCAATACAGCAATTTTGTGCAGCAGGAAAACCAAGCCACTTGACTAGTGCATTATTTCCACGACGTCTTATGACTCTCTCCACGAGAAAAACATCCGATTCTGAGCTTTCCAGCAGCTCTTCAGTGTAGAAGCAGCCTGCAATTTCTTCACCTTTACTATCCTTCAATATATAACTTCTAGGATTCGTTCTTTGCACCTTTGAAACTGCAAATATCTCTGTTGATCAGTTCGGTAGGTATGATTTCTCAAAAGGCCGTCTTGTTTTTTGAGATATGTACCAAATCAACTACAATAAATTTCTGTCTGCGTGGATCCAGTATTTTAATGCGATAGTACACCGTATCCATGACTCCATTATCATGAACATCGATTGATCTCATTTTTATTGTGGTATGTTTGGTTCGATTATACTGACCAATTATTTCTGGGAGAATATCTGTCCACTTGTATGAACCGCGAAGACTAAAATGCATACACATTCGACCTTTTATTGTTCTGTTCATATGCTCCATGATACTTGCCTTCAGGTGAGTGAATGCTGAGTAGTGATGTATTCCGTACCACTAAATCACGGTCTTGAAATACCTATTGTAGAACTCTCCGCCGTGATCGGTTTGGAGGTTGTCTGGGCATCGATTCGTCCCTGTCTGTAACAAACGCTCAACAATATCCTCGACATTTCTACCCATTTTTGTTTTAACAGGTAATGCCCAATAACCATTAAAATATATTTGAATCCATTATTCTCATGTGCATATTCCCTCATATCTACAAGATCAGCTTGGCGTAAGTCATCCAAACCTTCAATCATAACATGCCTACGAGGGTATGTTTTGCATGCTGGTTTGTGCAGTTCTCGAACTACTGTCTCCATACTTATTAGATGATACCTCTCTCTCTAAGCTCAGAGATTACTGAAACAACCTCATTCGAATGAGCTCTATTACCTGCAGCAGTTGATGCCATGAGCAGCCATAGTCGATCTATTAGCTCGTTGGGTTCGTCATAATATATATACTGCGGAATTCGATTGTTCACTGCTTTATGCTCAATGTCAGTACCATCACCGCTGCTGCTGCTGCTGTTGTTGTTGTTGCCGTTTTCGCCTTCAAGTATTAATTTTATAATGGTTTTATATTTCTTGTTGCTCAGGCTTTTCGCGATCTCATGTACATTAGTCATGTGCAGTATTATATGGTACGTTTCTATATCATTAACTGAATAATTCATAGCTTTTTCTTAGGTCTTAGGAAAATAAGATTCATTAAGTCAGACGTTCTCTCAAACCATCTATTACCAATCTGTATTGTGTCATCAGTTACAGTTATAGGCTGCAAACCCAAGATGTACGGTCTTCCCCTGCTAACGCCAAATGTTCTATCTATCTCACCAGGGGAGGGACGGATAATGAGTTTGTCAGTGTCAACGCCTTCGTTATCGTGTGTTTTTGTTTTTGCTGAGAGCTGTCAGAAGGATTCAGTAACTGGCTTAAAGGTCTCTCTTAGTGTTTTCTGTCGATCCATATCCCCTAACCTCAGCAACCGTAATTTCTCACGAACTGCTTTCCTCGCTAGAATCACATTCTGCTTCGTTGACATCTTGGTGTATATTAATCAAACATCTCTGCAGCGTTAGGCTTAATATATCCGCTCACTTTCTTCTTCCTCTTACTATGTACCTGTTCTGCCTTCTCAATAACAAGGAACTCTACATCTATTTTCCTCTCAATAGCCTAGACCTTTTCAGTTAAGTCTGCTACTTTCTTACCGACTTCATTAACTAACTCATTTAATGCATTCACCATTCACAGAATAGTCTGATAATACGTCTGTAGTTCCCTGCACATACCTCCAACTTTATCCACAATAGCCTGAATTTTCGCATCCATGTACAGGCGAATGTTCTGTCCGTGTGCACCTATTCTCTCGGGCTGAGAGCAAGACATATTAGCGAATTTGTCCATGGTGCAGCATATACTGATGTACTATCCTCTCTTACCATGCTACATATGCAGAAACTCTTGAAAGTTTCGTCTATACCTACCATCACTCAGTTTTCTTGTTTTATCAATAACTAGAAACCCATACAGTGAATGATTCCAGCAATCAGCACATATCTTTACAAAATCATTGAACGACATAACCACGAGCAAACATTCATATGTTTACCATATTTATTACACTAGTGTGGGATTCTAGATATCGGAAATATTGCCAATTTTTTCCCAGTTTTTAGTCTATATGCCACTGCCTCTGGTGTTAGCCAAAGATGTAATGAGCACATGTCCAGAATGGTCTCTATCCCAGCAGTGGATGTGCTGCTAATTCCATCTGTTATTCCTCTAGCTCCTTGACTGCCACATTTTGTTTTACTTTATTCTGTCAGACTGTAGCCCTATAAACTAATATAGATTTACACCCAGTATATGTCCTGGGACTTAGCCCCCCAGTTTTTAGCAGATGCCTTCTACTGCAGATGAAAGCATCTCTTGCCTTGTAACTTATATTCCTTACTTGACTAGTTCATGTTTGCTTCGCGTGCAGGGTTACCCAATAGGTATTTCACTACCCTATCTACTGGTTGAATTTCGTCAAAAAGCTCAAGATTCCAGTACATGTTGTGGATACACTTCCCCTTGAACAGAAATACAGTGGTTTTCCTATGACTGTCCCTTAGATCTTGTTTCTAGTAATAGGGCAAAGACAACACGGCCCCATGTTGCACTTTTGCCAAAATTATTCATGACGGAGAATCCACATTGATGGCGATAGATGTGGCAACATCGCTATGACGTTATGGTGGGAACTTCAAATTTTGGTGGTAAAATAGGTCAACTGGCCTATCTCCACTAACCTAACATCCCCCCCCCCTCCCCTCACCATCCCCTCCTACTCCCGCCTATCCCCTTATCTCCCCTCCCCTCCTGAAGAGAAGGGCAGGAAAAATTTGGCGGGAAAAAGGCACTTGCGCTACCTCCAATAACATAAGAAAATGTCGAGACAATTCTGGACAGAAGTGCACATTTTGGTGGGAGAATCAGTTCAAAATGGTTCAAATGGCTTTGAGCACTATGGGACTTAACATCTGAAGTCATCACTCCCCCAGAATTTAGAACTACTTAAACCTAACTAACCTAAAGACATCATACACAGCCATGCCTGAGGCAGGATTCGAACCTGCGACCGTAGCGGTGGCGCGGTTCGAGACTGAAGCGCCTAGAACCACTGGGTCACAGCGGCCGGCCGGATAATCAGTCAATTGAACTACCTCCACTAACCTAAGTCATCCAACCACCACCTCTTCCTGGGAATTCGCGGAAACAGTCTGTCTCTGTTCAGCTGATGGAGGGGAAGAAATTTACTTTATTTATTTTCAGTTGGGGGACTGCAACAATATGTACAAGGGCTGAATTTCACCTAGTTTATTTATTAAGCTGATACAAAACACTTGCCCTGACGTGCTTGGGGCCACAATACATAGCTTACAAACCTGCAAATTATTGATGCAGTACACTGATATAACGATACGAAAAACTCATAAATTGTCAAATTAATGCATGTAAAACGCTCTTCAAACACTCTCACTAATTGTAAACTGTCGAAATAATGCAATGCACAGCCTACAGACATGTGCACAAAATAAACCAGTACGCTGATGTACAGACACGTTCACTACGTGTAAAATTGTCAAAATAATACGTGTATAACGCCCTGAAAACGCGCTAACAACGCTAAAACAGCCAAAATAACGCAATGCACAATCACTCTTTGCACGTAAAAACTCTTTCGAACTAAAGTTACGAAATTCGACTGCAATGTATCAGCGATCTGTTCCCTACAGAGGCCAAGATGATATGATGACTGGCTGTGTTGGGCATGCACGCCAGTGCAGCCTGTCCCACATGTAAGACGTGTCTGGATGCGCATGCCTGGGGAGAGCGATAACGTGTTTACCTCGCCACCATGAATGGTTCACGGATGTGTCGCCTTTGTACCTGCAGGGCAGTGCAGGCCTAATTGCCAAGCGATACGTTTTCCTAGCTACCCTCTCTCACAGGCGCAGCTAAGAGGTTGTCAGTGTTAGACTGACATCTCACGTCTATGTAAATGACAGCCAAGTTCCCCTCTGGACACGCTGTAGAGGTCTTTTGCACTGCTTTTAGAAACTGATTACGAAAATATCCCAGAATAACGAAGGATGCATTCTTCCTACCAATCCTAATGAGACAGCTCATCCATTACATATCAACCCTTCCAGGAGATTGTAAATTGTCGTAGAAATAGTTAATGATCGCTTTTGTTGTAATAACTTTCATGATCTCTCAACTTCTCTGCATGGAATTTCTTGTTCTGACAGGACAGCCTGTTCAAAATATGGGTCACCACACACTATTAACATCTATGGCGACCTGCCTTCGAGGAACAAAAGCATGGCACAGCTAATAGGTAGTCAGTGTTATGCAGACGTTTCATGTCGATGTAGCTGACAGCCAAATCTCCCTCTGGACAGATGCATACTATAGAAATCTTTTGCACTGCTTTCAGAAACTGTTTACGAAAATATCCCAGAATAACACCAAATGCATTCTTCCTGATGGTGCTAATGAGGCACCCCACTAATCACATGTTACCCTTCCTGAAAATCGTGGCATCCTGCTTTCAATGTACATCTCAGAAACGGTAAACGTTCGCTCTTGTTCTCACCACAAAAAGCCTTCATCATGTCTGTGCATGCTTGCGAAAACACTGTTAGTCATAAAAGCATTCTTGTTGTTTGGAGGGACAGTATCCCTCCAGGGCTGGATGGTCTGCTTGAATATGTCTTTGAACACTCAAATAAAGAAGACATCACATTACTCTCAGAACTTTCCGTAGATACCTTTCCCCATCTTGTTCGAACCAATCTGTAGAGCCCCCTATGCCCCACACAAAGGATGTCTTCTGAATGAATTGAGCATTGTGACTGACTCTTACTGAATTTACTTGCCAAACGGCCGATGTGGAAGCACTGTCCACCATTTTTTTCTGCAGACAGACAAATTACGAGACTTTCCACAGCAAAACTATTTTGTACAGATCGAAAAAAAACATACAGCACTCATACCGCACTGACAGTTAAACCCTGCAAAAGTGATCTACAGAAAGACACTTCCTCAATTACAGTGCTCTGCTATTGTCGAGCAAAGATTGAATTTTTTTTCCAGTCTGAAACCAGCCAAGCTGCTGATGCTGAAGACGTGGGATCACTTTCCGCCATTTTCTGCAGACGATACTTTCAGCAGCAAACTATTTTGCCATATCGAACTAACAGTTAAATCCGGTACAAGTGATCTACAGATCATGAAATACAGAAAGACACTTGCTCATTTACACTGCTCTGCCTTTGATGACGAAAGCTTGAATATTTCAGCGTGAAACCGATCTCCAACCTGGCTATATATCAGCACATACTATAACAATGTAGTAAACACACAATTTGTATCCTACATCATACAGAATCATCTCTTCTGCATCCTTCATATAGCTGTCGAACATCAGACACTCATACACATACTGTGAAGACAGGCAGGATAAGCACACGCACCATATATAGTCCTCGCAGCACTAGATATTTCCCGGGAGCTCATGGGTCATCCACCACAACCGATGGTCACAAGTCATCTGCCCCCACACAAACACTGGCCCTACGTGTGACCAGAGAACCCTTAGCGGACCAAGGTTCATTTCAGTTTAGAACCTGACACAGACCTCGAAGTCGTGGGGGAAAAAATAAAATGTATGGCAGTGTACAAAGCGTGATACAGCAAAAAAGTATCAAACAACATAAAAGGAACCCTCTCTTGTAACTGATCGTCTGTGGAATATGGTCGTTCCACAGTATAGGCGATGAAACTTTACACTCGTCTGTGAAAGCGACTTCGATCATTGCTGCTTGCTCCAATGGATCAATACCTGTAGGTTTAATAGGATCGCCACAAATGCTTGGTGCCAGCATGCAGACGGTATTTGTTTTCGATATTTCAGAAGAGAGAGATGCGGTAAAAATCTTATCGAATTCTGTATTGGATGAAGCTAGCGGAGCTTTTATGGTTCATAATTTTTCTCTGTTGGATGGTACAGAATAACAATGATAGAATGTTGGAGTGGTAGAGGTGAATGGACCCTGAGGGAGGTGGATGCACTTCGGACTGCAGTTCCTGTATAATGTTGAGTCTTCCTAACTTTCCCGATAAAAAAACACCACCGTAACTGTTCGTATTGTTTTTTATACTATCTCGTGTTGCAGAAACAAGCTTCGTTTGGTACTGGCCTTACACATCATACATGGTTGTTGAAGCTATGACAAAATGTTCCCATTTCCACCCAGCAGTAGAAACGCAGTCCTGTCGCATCAATTCAGCTCGTTATGTTTCTACGCGGGCTGCAGAATGTGGTAGATAAAGCTCTCTCCGTCTTCTGCTCAGTTCTCAAGTATATATACTTCAGTATTTCTGGTATCTCAACTGCAGATTATTCAGCGCTCATTTAACTTTAGGACTCTGTATCTCAGAATGAACAAAAATGGACTTGTACCACTATTGGAATAAGCCCATCATATGTAAGCCAACATCCGGAATTTCCGTTGTCTTGCGGAGACTGAAACCAAGTATGTTACGCAGATTCACTTTGGAAATTTAGGTGCAAAAAACTTGACGTAAAATTTAAACTTGCTTTACGTGATGATTTTTTTCAAAACTCGTGTAGGTTCGAGAAGTATGGTGTAATATTAAATCGTCAGCTGTAACTACAACCGGTATAGTATTAAATCGTAAATTGTAAACATAACCTGTACTTTTCAGGTACATGTTATATTGTGTGGGCAATGGCTTTGCCATAGTGGTAACATCAGTTCCCATGAGATCACCGAAGCTACATACTGTCGGGCTTGGCTAGCACTTGGCTGGGTGACCATGAGAGTCTGTCGAGTGCTGTTGGCAAGCGAGGTACACTTAGCCCTTGTGAGTCTGATTAAGGAGCAACCTGACTGGGGAGTACCGATTCCGATAAAGGAAACTGTCAACGGGCAGGAGTGCAATGTGTTGACCACAGGCCCCTCCACATCCGTATCCTGTGACGCCTATCGGCTGAGGATGATACGGTGGTAGATCGGTACCATTGGCCCTTCTGAGGCCTGTCCGGACTCAGTTTAGTTTTATTCACATTGTGTAGTGTTATGTAGTCAGCTGTAAGGTTTACTGTGCTCTTCATAAATCTTGGTCATAATCCTCATTTACAACTAACAATTCCCAAATCTTTGAGAAGTTTCGGACGCTTTCGAAGATATTCGCGGTTTACGAATGTTTTGTGTAACATATCTCGTAATAAATCTGTATTTCTGATCTGCAGCTACTGCGAATAAGTAACATATCGTGTCACATGAGTTTTCTCTTTTAATAGGAGTGTATATTGTCTGCATCTATTGTATAATAACCCTAATGTCGAACTTTCTTAGTAACCATAACATGAAAACGCCTCAAAGAAGCGGCAAAACTTTTACAAAGTTTTCTGTTGTAATAGATACGTTGTTTTTGGTTTGCAATTTATTTAAATTCCAGAAAGCTGGTGACAATATTTTTAGCATATCAAATTCATAAATTAAAAGAGGATCAGGAAGGTTAGTATAAAGTTCTTTGTTTACTATTCTGATTTATACTGAATCACACACAAATTCTTTTTCTGTCCCGTAAAATATTGCACCAGGCGTAATGCAGCCCCACTGTGTTTGCTGCTTCAGCCAGGGGATAAATATGTTACTATTCATAAGCAGCTGGAAATCGCCCTTACGACTGGCAACTCATTGAAATGTGCTGCGATCGTGTGTTGGGAGGGTTACCAAGAGTTGCGTACTATAGGTACCAAAGGCGCCTAAAGTACTATTCTTCCCTGTGGAAACTGTCTCTTTTGCAGGAAATAAAAGCCCATCATTACCCATCAACTTAGTAGTGTGTCAATGCTGGGTCTTGGCGTCCTGTACAGGGTAGATTGTGACCAAGGAGGACTCATGGTGCTACATCGATCACTCAAACGAACAAGTTCCAGGTGCCGTCTTTCAGTGAAACTGAGCCAGTGGGACTCACTTCACCTGTATTGGAGAAATGTGCTTTGCCCTGTGTCAAGAGGAAAAAAGTAAAAGCGATTAGGGGCCTATTAATAGTCGATACCAAGCGAGGTGGCGCAGTGGTTAGACACTGGACTCGCATTCGGGAGGACGACGGTTCAATCCCGCGTCCGGCCATCCTGATTTAGGTTTTCCGTGATTTCCCTAAATCACTCCAGGCAAATGCCGGGATGGTTCCTCTAAAAGGGCACGGCCAACTTCCTTCCCCATCCTTCCCTAATCCGATGAGACCGATGACCACGCTGTCTGGTCTCCTTCCCCAAACCAACCAACCAACCAATAGTCGATAGTTCAAACTTATGGCAAATGGTTATTGTTAGCCAGGGCCATTCTTTTGTAGGGATTACTGAAAGTCAGATTGCGTTCCGCGGAAAATATTGTGTGTCAGTTTAGTGATGATCAAAGAGAAATGTCTGAGTACGTTCAGTTTTGCTCAGCTGTTTGAAAATCAAATAGCGTAAGAGGTTTATCAGCACAGTAATTCATAAATTTTTCTAAGGAGACGTTACATATGTCGACCCGTAGCCAAGAATACCTCACTGGAATCTTCTGATTTTTTCTTGTAGTTTGTGTAATTAGTGTAGCTACTGTTTATTGCTAGCGCGTAATTGTAGAGAGAATTTCCTTTGTAGTTGTAGTTTTTCATTGTTGTACAGTAAAACAGTTGTGGCATGCTTGTAGGTTTGCATCAAGTATTTCACAGCTGCGCTTGCAATTAACTACATATTAGTTTCAGTGCTATGTTAATGCGTTTTCTTATTTTACTCTTCAAATTGTGCTTTTCTGTGTTATCGTGTGAAATATTGTGACAATTATGGCGTGTGAAAAACGTAATACTAGGCTCCAAAGGCCGGCCGGTGTGGCCGAGCGGTTCTAGGCGTTTCAGTCTGGAACCGTGCGACCACTACGGTCGCAGGTTCGAATCCTGCCTCGGGCATGGATGTGTGTGATATCCTTAGGTTAGTTAGGTTTAAGTAGTTCTAAGTTCTAGCGGACTGATGACCTCAGAAGTTAAGTCCCATAGTGCTCAGAGCCATTTGAACCATATTTTAGGCTCCAAGGTAAACTGAGAAATGACAGTGAAGACGAAAGCAGTGTGTTAGCGCCACCGTGTAATGCATTAACTAATGTTCAACATAGTAATTTGGTAACTGTGCATAGGTAAATGGACCAGGTGGCAAATAATGATGTTGACAGTGAAACAACTAGTGAACAGGGAAGCATTATTGATCGATCGGTCAGCAAAAGCTCGCCTCAGGAATCCGAAATGACAGGACATAATCTTGCAAATACTGTAGATTCAGGTTTTGCGTCCTTACCGTTTTCTCAAATAAGTCAAGACACATTTTCTGCTTTTCAAGATGCGGATATTGTCGGTTGAAATGCACTGCCGAATAGCACTGAGGAACATGTTTCAGACACCAGTGCATTGTTATCACAATTAATACAACAAATGTGACAAAGGCTTTAAAAGTTAGATACAACACTTGAACAAAATCAGAAACAAATGGGACAAAAGTTTCAAAAGTTAGACACTATACTTGAACAAACACGTGAAAGTTTAACTGCTGAGATTCTTAAAATCGAATCGAAATGTCAAAAAGTCTGTAATGACGTAAAAACACAAATTTGTGAGCATTTCCAACCTATTTTTTCGCGTCATGAAATTGCATTACAGAATAACGAAGCAGGCATAAAGGAACTGCAAACTATTGTTCAGGAAAAGCACGACACTTTGCAAGCTAAAATTGACTCAGTTGCATCTACCGATTCGGTTACGCAACTTGCAAAAACTCAAGAAAACTTAGAAGGACACAGTAGATACGTTTTCAACACAAAGGGACACTCTGAAACTTGGTTCAGAAAAACACACTGAGGAAAACAGTTCATTATCGGAGAAAGTAGCCGAACTTTCGGATCAGTACACTAACTTATCTACAAAGGTAGATGATGATCTTAATGACACAAGACCTGTGCCCTTCACTGACACAGAAGAATATGAACAAATTAAGAAATTTAAACAAAATCAAAATCAAATTAATATGCAACACAAAAGAGAAATCCGGGAAGTAAAAGATCAGTTGGCACAAGTAATACAAGAATTACATATTTCAGAAGACACTCGCGCTCCAACACCGGAAGAGGGACTTAGAAATACGGAAAAGCCACAAAATAATAACACAGGGCATTTCGGAAATTATGAAAGAAATTGGCAAAGTGCACCGAATTTTGAGATGGAACCGCCGACACGACGTAACAATGGCCGATATGCGACTCGCTGACACGATGACTTTGACTATAAGCTGTTCATTACTACACGTAAATTCAAAACATTTAAGAACTCTGGCAACGACATTCATCCACAAGCGTGGCTTCATCAATTCTCTCATTGTTTTCCTCCCAACTGGTCATTAGAGCACAGATTAGAATTTATGTGTGGCTACTTAGAGAATGAACCAGCTGTAAGAATGCGATCGGTCATTCGCGATTGTCACATTGAAGGAGAATTTACCATGCCCTCCTCTCAGCATATTGGTCTCAAGCTACACAAGACCGAGTAAAACATAGCATCATAATGATGAAACATTTCGAACAATCTGAATTTTCCAGTCTTGTGAAATATTTTGGAGACATGCTGCATAAGAATCAGTACCTGTCAAACCCATACAGCCCCTCAGAACTCATCCGCATTTGCTTAATCAAATTGCCTGAACATTTACGACATATTATTTTGGCAGGACGTTGCAAAGACGACATTGAAGCTTTTCAGGGACTGTTAAAGAATTGGAAATTGACACTGACAATGGCGGGACGCGAAAACAGGTACACAACAGTTACAGGTCACATCCGTCACAATTCCGCGATGACAGAAATAATAACTGGACACGACAAGGCTATTCGTATCAGGCAAATCGTGACCAAAACAGACACCATCCGTATGACAACCATTGGCAGAATAATAGTTACAGAGAAAGATCGCATTTCCGTAGTAATGAATATGACAGAGATAACCATAGAAACAGAAAATATGGGAATCAAAACAATTATTATCAAGGGAGACACAGTAACTTCAGACGCAACAGTTCAGCGCGTAGTTACGATTCAGGGAGAAATTCTCCACCACGTGACCAACAAGAAAAAATTATGAAATCTACGGACATGACGACAGACAATACAATCGTAACGACAGACCTGAATTACATTAGAACTGGCGGGATTATAACAGGGCAGGGCGTTCTCGACAAGGTGAATTTGTAGAAGTTAGGTCTCCTAATCCTAATAACGACGCGCGCCAACAAAGAGACAGACAATGACTCGCACTGCAGGCAGCCACGTGCGCCAGCTGGCTCAGAGAAAACTAACATAGACGCTAACCTTGAGAAAAATTTTAGCATTCCTTACTGACGTATACAACATGATGATTGCTTTGAAGTTGAAACTGCGTACTAGGAAGGGTAAAGGATTGCACCACATTTCATATGTAAAACCGTTTATTGAAAGATTATCTGCTTTTTAACTTAGTCTTTGCCATAATATCTTTAACTTCACGTTACTAGTACGCTTTGTCACACTTCGAAACTGTTAACATGCAACTATGTTTTAAAGTTAACTATCCAGTCAAGAACCTAGGGAACTTATTTAGACAGTAATTACGAATGCATTTTTATAGTGAACAGACGACACAGTGTTATTGTGTGTGTACATTCTTGCTTGTTAGTTGCATGATTATGTAACGACTATTAGGCTCACATACTTAGAATATATACCGGTACTGCTAACGAGATTTCAATGCAACATTTTGGTTTACTTCTGGATTTAAAGTACTTTCTGAGAGATACCAGATGACACAGTGGTTAGTTTATTTGACAGCTACACGATTATAACCACGATGGTACTAATGAGTGACACAATTTATATTATTGCTTTTGCGCTGTATCTGTTTTATATCTGCACACTTTTTCTGAATTCTTCTGGAAAGTAAAACATGTTTTAGTAGTAACTTTTGTCGTATAGCTACAATGAGACAGCCTTTTTCGTAGCACAACAATAGGTTTCAGTATAGTACTTTCTTGATCACAGTACTGTACGTAATAACTACGATATCTATACGCATAGCATTTCACTTTTGTTTATTACGAGGTAAGTACATTGACTTCTACAGAACTTTGCTTAAGGACGACGATAATTACAACACTTAGCACATTTTTTACCCTTATGTAATGATAGAGATTATCTTACAACAAGACGCACAGTTTAGTGCTACAGTACACGTATTTGAGTGATTAATTTTGTACTTAAAACATTGATTTTTAAAGATTTTTGAATGACAAATATACAAAGAAGGTTTTCGGTGATACATCTCATTCGATTGCTGTAATCTGTAACATCTGAGGGTATAATTACATTTATCCTCAGGGGGTACACGCCTACTTTGTGTGCTAAGTGTGTAACAAGCGCTGGGAGCCCTAGCTAATATGGTATTTGCTTATACAACTTTACACATCGGTACCATATTTCTCTAACACAGAATTACACAGCTATCTGATTATTTAACAGAGAAACAACATTTTTTTCATATGTCAGTGACAGATGATTACGCAATTACACAGTTGGCTAACTTCACACTTATGAAATTGTATTTTGTCTGTACTTTGTAGACTGATCATATTTTTTTCGGAACCATTGTGACACTATGAGAGCTTTGAATGTTGTATTTGGTAAGGGATCATGATTTTTGAAGTACGTTTGAGGCAGATGACTTTATAGAAGATTTTGAAATTATGGAAAGAAGCTGCGACGATTTTGAGATGTGATCGATCTGTTATGATGTTATTATTATGATGACGATGTGTATTATGCTGTTGAGGTATGTTTCTGATCAATAAGCTGATGCTATATGAGGAATTTGATTATGCTATGTATTTATTATGATGAAATATTGAAGAAGTGTCGACGAATATGTATATGTTTAATAAGGTAAGGAATAATGAGCAGTGGTTAGGGACTCTGATTTGTGAAAAAGGATGTTGGAAACCAAGAATCATACTTTAAGAATTATGAAATGTGTGTACATATGTGAATGTATCACAACACTGCTATTCATGAGATTTCGTTTCTACACATTTCTACTGTAATTTTTCGGCCTGTGAAATCCTATTGGTATCAAACTGTCACTGTAGTGGAGACCGCTGTCGTAAATGTTACGGTAAGGAAGTTACGTGCCCTTGACGTAATGCATTGTGGGCGCCCAGCTGCGCCAGTCACCTGGAGAAAAAGCCATTAGGTGGAGAAAAAAGAGGCCATTAACCTCGCTATTGACATTCATTTTTAGAAAGCATCGCAAATATGACATGCTATTACTTGGAAACATATGATTATACTGTGGAGCTCGTACTTTGTGCTACTTACTGAAATGCTTATGAATTGAGAGTAAATATTCTTACATCTGCACACCTGATTATGACAAGTGTCTTTCTATGAGAGTTGATAGAATTTCTACTGACTTATGAAATGCCACATGGCTATTGAATGATGTTTTTATGCTTTACTTTGTACATAGTTGCTTACTTCATTTGATATCTGGTTTCCAGCTTTGTTGCAGCATTGGTTTTATAAAATAAAATTAAATGCATTTGCTAATGTGAACACTTTCTGTCAACAGATCTATTAAATAATAGTTTTATGATCCACATTCTTCGAAAAAGGAGCACTTGGAAAGGAAAGAACAATACGATGGGACTAATAACAGTAACTGCATACATAATTTTCTTTTCAAGTACCTGGTAATTTTTTTTTGTAGAATAAGTTGTTGTGGTGCAACACTTTAATGACATAGACATTAAGATGTGAATAGACATTTCCCTTATCTGCATTATTGTCTTTAGTGTACAAATTTTTTCTGCTTGTGGGTTTGTCATGTTTAGATATAAGTTATTGCATTTGCTGCTGCTGTTTGCCAGGCATAGTGCTACTGAATTTCACTTTGTATTACTCTGTTAAGCCAGTTTTACTACTGATTTATTTTTCTTCTTTGCTGCACATTGCCTTATATTAGTTGTAATATTGTATTTGCTTTGCTAATTTAGATATACTGCTGCTTACTTTGCCAATTTGCATTTTTTTGTCATTGCTGTTTGTGTTAATTTTTTTTGCTGCTGCATTGCGTCATCCCTTAGTATATATATCTGAACTCAGTAAATTTAAGTTAACTTAAGAGGGGATAGGCTATATAAGAGAATGAGTTATGTAGAATAGGAAAAGAATGCATTGAGAAGTTATATGAAAAAGATTTGGGCCAAAATGAGTATTGTACAATGAGAAATAATTATTTTGAAAGAGGATATGAACAAAAAAGTAGGCTTTAGGAACAACAGGTTTGGATAGGATTTTTTTTTTTGCTGGAACAAATTTTGAAATCAGAGGAAAGATCTATGGAACGAAGTTTTGGTTTGGACCGCAGCACCAAATGTTACACTGAAAACGAACCCTGTCCTTTCCTTTTGTGTTATTCCGCTATGTGTTTGTGTACCCTTGTGTATTTGTGTTTTTCCTGTCTTGGTGTGTTTAGATAATAAGATTTATCTTGTAGAATTTTTCTAATACTAAGCTAAATTCAGTATGATGAGGAATACTGTTATCCTCAAATATAATTTGTATTAATAATATGTTATTTACTTTGTAAAGATGTTTAGACGTTATTTTCGAAAGCTATTCTGTTCTTTTATGTATTTACTTATGTCATAATTGCTGTAACACTGATGTATATTTTTATTTCTATTCTTTTGTAAAGCCTGTATTACTACAAACGTTATCTGTATTATTATGTTTTTAATGATGTTTCTGTACCTTTGTAATTGCATTCTCATGTTATAAAATTGTAACTGACACCAGTTCATCAAATTAAGTAACTCGTAAGCATTCATTTCAGTGCACACATTTCTGTTGGTCATAGTATAAGCACAATATGTGAGAAATTGGGACTGTTAGTGTTTGCACGTGTGTTAATAATTCAGCAAGGGACTGGTTAACAGCATTGCTGGTTCTAAGGACAATTCCAAAAACTTTGTGAGTGCACAAGTGGTGGTTTATGGACTTGCTGTATTGTCTGCAAGACTCTTCGATGGTGATTGTGCACCTGCACAGTCGCAACAGATGGCTGCTGGCCATCTCTGCAAGGACTGCAGTGGCTCTGCGCCTTTGATGGCCCACCAATACCATACTCTCTACCAGGACTACAGTGGGTCTGCTCTGTGATGACCTATTTACCAATATTCTTCAAAACTTCGACTGACTCTGTTGTGGGTTTGCTCTGTTGTGGCCCATTACCTGACTACATATCAAGAGACAGCACTGTCTTTCTGTTCGAAGGACAACACTACTTCTTCAAGACTGCATGGAAATCCACTACTTCTGTGTGCATTTTCTTTTACTGCTCAGACTTTGAGAAAAAAAGGAAAACTGTAATTACTATTGTGATGAATGATCAGGACTGTCTTTTTTTTTATTTTGACCAACATTGCATGAATAAGTATGTGCATTTGATATCTTTGTTATTGTAATTATGAAAAATTTTATCAAATCATTATTGGCCACTGTCCAAAACAATTTCTAAATTTTTTTGTGGTGAGCATGGGGGCTACGTAAGTAGGCTGTTTAGTTTTTTATGTTGGTAACGCCACATAGCACTCTATATGAAAATCACTGACTGTGCTGTGTGATGTCTGTGGCTGGATTGCATTGTTGGAATATTTGCTATTGTAGTGTAGGGCAGTTGGATGTGAACTGTGCATAGCGTTGTGCAGTTGGAGGTGAGCTGCCAGCAGTGGTGGATGTGGGGAGAGAGATGGCAGAATTTTGAGAGCAGACAATCTGGATGTGTGTCCATCAGAAAGAGTAAATTTGTAATACTGGATACCATGAACTGATATATATATATATATATATATATATATATATATATATATATATATGATGACTTTTGAACATTATTAAGGTAAAGACACTATTTGTTCTTTATCAAAATCTTTCATTTGCTAACTATGCCTGTCAGTAGTTAATGCCTTCAGTAGTTAGAATCTTTTATTTAGCTGGCAGTATTGACGCTCACTGTATTGCAGTAGTTCGAGTAACAAAGATTTTTGTGAGGTAAGTGATTCATGAAAGGTATAGGTTATTGTTATCCAGGGCCATTCTTTTGTAGGGATTACTGAAAGTCAGATCGCATTGCGCTAAAAATATTGTTTGTCAGATTACTGTTGATCAGAATAAGTAAAGAGAGAAATGTCTGAGTACGTTCAGTTTTGTTCAGCTGTTTGAAAATCAAATAACGTAAGAGGTTTATCAGCATAGTAATTCATAATTTTTTCTAAGGGGACGTTACAACTTTATGGAAATGGCAGCAAGGAATGGGAAGCAACACCAGATAAACTCAGTATGCTTGCCTGGCGGCTTCATTCCACATGTTTAGTTGACTGTTCTGGCCACCATCAAGGGAACAGGATGCAACTAACTAAATATTGTGATGCACGTGGGAACAAATGATGCATGTCGTCTAGGATCCAAGGTCATATTTGAATCATTCCAGCGAATAGTAGAGAGGGTTAAGATTACCAACCTTGCTCACATAGTTTCAACAAAGCTCGCAATCTGTAGCACTCTCCACAGAACAGATAGTGGACCCCTGGTTCTCAGTTGGGTGGAAAGCTTAAACCAGAAATTCTGAGGGTTCTGTGACAAGCTAGGCTGTGACTTCCTAGACTTGTGCCATAGGGTTGAGAGTCAAGTCAGGTGTCCACTACACATCAGAGGCAGCTAGCGAAGTAGCTGACTGCATATGGGGGGTACACAAGCGTTTCTTAGACTAGACGACTCTCCATCCAATCCAGATACTGATAGCTGTGGGAAACCGAGAAGTATCAGTGTAAGATCCAAAGAAATGCTTCCTGTAGATGAGAGTATCAACATCCTAGTGGCTAATGGGCGAAGCATACATAACAAAGTGCCAGAGTTCAAACCGCTTCTATAAAAACACTGAAGCTCACATAATATTAGGCACAGAAAGCTGGTTAAAAACCTGAAGTTGAAGGAGTGAGATCTTAAGGGGAATGCATGTGTATTTTTTGGGCAAGATTCAGTATCAAGAGTGGGCAAAGAATTATAATAGGGTCCGTCTACTGACCACCAGATTCTCCTCCTGATGAAACCAGAAACTTCAGAGAAAACCTCAGTTCGCTTGTACATAAGTTACCTGATGATATTATAATCATTGAAGGAGACTTTAATCGCCAACAATCGGTTGGAATATTTATAGTTTTGTTAGTGGCACATGTGACGAAACATCCTGTGAGTGCTAGTGACACCAAAGTGTCCAGTCACTAATGGACGAGGCTGGAACAAAATTTGAGAGCAGCAAAACAAATGCAGGAATGTTTAACTCTGTTTTCAAATGTTCCTTTACAAAAGAAAACCCAGGAGTATTGCCCATCTTTGTTCTCGTAACACTGAAAAGATGAGTGAAACAGATATCAGTGTCAGTGGCACTGAGAAATGGCTGAAATCGTTAATTGGTCAAAGCTCCAGGGCCCATTGGAATTCCTGTCAGGTTCTATACCCAATTCGCAGTTGAGTTATCCCCCTCTGTTGACTATAATCTATCGTAGTGTGACACGACAGTCATATGTTGTCATTTGGAGTTAGAAGTTTCATCGCGGGTTGCGCTTAAAGGGCGCACACAGCAGACAGTGAGGCCGTGGAAGGAAGACAGCGGCGAGCAAGTGGCCAGCGGCAGATCGCTTCACGTGGACCTATCAGTTTCAAGCGGCTGGAGATTACGTGAGGTCACGAGCGTTTAACCCATTCCAGTGCACAGCTTTAAGGCAATGTTTTATTCAATTTTGCATTGATTACACACAGACGCAAATCAGTACAGCAAAGTACATTACAATTGAAACGTCCCCTTTGAACAATTCCACATGACTGTGCTTAAACTGACACACAATATTTTGTTAGCGCAACGCAATCTGACTTTCAAAATTCCCTACAAAAGAATGGCCCTGACTAACATTAAACTATACCTTTCACAAATCACTTACCTCACAAAAATCTTCGCTGCTCAAGCTACTGCAGTACAGCGAGCGCCACTACTGCCAGCTAAATAAAAGATTCAAACTATGGAAGGCACTAACTACTGATAGGGATAGTTAGCAAATGAAAGATATTAATAGAGAACAAACAATGTATTTACCTTGATATCATCATATATAAATATAGCAGTTCATGACAAATTTCAAAACTCCGCCACCTCTCTCCCCACATCCACCACTGCTGGCGGCTCACCTCCAACTGCCCAACGCTACGCGCTGTTCACAGCCAGCTGCCTAACACTACAATGGCAGACAACAATGCAAACTAGCCACAGACTGCACACAGCACAGCCAGTGATTTTCATACAGAGGTGGCGTTACCAATAAAAAAACCTAAACAGCCTACTTACATAGCCCCCATGCTCCCCACAAAAAGTTTTACAAATTGGATTGGGCAGTGGCCAATACAGATTTGAAAAAAAATTTTCATAATTACAATAACAAAGAAATCAAATGCACACACTTATTGATACAATGTTGGTCAAAAGCTAAAAATTTCTCACAGTCCATAAAGACAGTCCACATTGTTCATCACAGTAAAAATGCAGAGTTTATCTCAAAGTCTGAGCAGTAAAAGAAAATGCACACAGAAGTAGTGGATTTCCATGCAGTCTTGAAGAAGTAGTGTTGTCCTTCCAACGGAAAGACAGTGCTGACTCTCGACATGCAGACAGGTAATGCGCCACAACAGAGCAAACCCACAGCAGAGTCATTCGAAGTTCTGACGAATACTGGTAGGTAGGTCATCACAGAGCAGACCCACTGCAGTCCTGGTAGAGAGTATTGGTGGGCCACCAGAGGTGCAGACCCACTGTAGACCTTGTAGAGATTGTGGACAGGCCCACTGTAGTCCTGGTAGAGATTGTGGTATTGGTTGGCCATCAAAGATGCAGACCCACTGTAGTCCTTGTAGAGACGGCCAGCAGCCATCTGTTGTGACTGTGCAGGTGTACAATCACCAGTGAAGAGTCTTGCAGTTAATATAACAAGTCCATAACCACCACTTGTGCACTCACGAAGTTTTTGGAATTGTCCTTAGAACATGCAATGCTGTTATCCAGTCCCTTGCTGAGTTATTAACACACGTGCAAACACTAACAGTCACTACTTCTCACATATTGTCCATATACTATGACCAACAGAAACGTGTGCAGTGAAATGTAACTAACAAGTTAATAATATCATGAACTGGTGACAATTACAATTTTATGACATAAGAATACAATTACAAAGGTACAAAATACATCATTAAAAACATAACAATACAGATAACATTTGTAGTAATATAGGCTCTACAAAACAATAGAAATAAACATATACATCACTGTTACAAGAATTATGACATAAGTAAATACATAAAAGATCAGAATAACTTGCAAAACATCAACTTCACACCTGAGCATTAAAACAAAACAGAATAAATAATGTCTAAGCATCTTTACAAAGTAAATAACAGAGTATTAGAAAAATTCTACAACATAGCTCTCATCAGCTAAACACATAAAGACGAGAAAAACACAAATACACAAGGGTACACAAACATATAGAGGGATGACACAAAAGGAAAGGACAGGGTTTGTTTTACTGCAGTATTTTGCATGGAGATCTCCCTTCATTCAGCATTATTCCCAAAAAGTCCTATCTAAGCCTGCTTTCTGTATTCTGTTCACATCCTCTGTCAAAAATAGTTTTTCTCCACTGTACAGTATCCTTTTTTTTTGCCAGACCATTTTCTGATAGCTTCTCAATGCATTTCTTATAAATTCATCATAGTTAGTTTCTTATATAGTCTACCACCTCTTAAGCTAACTTAAATCTACTGAGCTCAGATGCTAAACTAAGGGACGAGGCAATGCAGCAGCACATAACAAATTAACACAAACAGCAATGACAAAAAACGCCAATTTGCAAAGCAAGCAGCAGTAAATCTAAATTAACAGAAAAAATGCAAAATTACAACTAATATGAGCCAATGTGCAGCAACAAGAAAAGCTTAACAGAGTAATACAAAGTCAAATTCAGTAACACTATGCCTGGCAAACAGCAGCAGTAAATGCTATAACGTATACCTAAGCATGACAAAGCTCAAGCATAAAAAAATATTACAGTAAAAACAACAATGCAGATAAGGGAAATGTATAATCACATCTTAATGTCTAAGTAATTAAAGTGGTGCACCACAACAACTGATTGTAAAAAGAAATATTACCATGTACTTGAAAAGAAAATTATGTGTTACTGTTACTAGTTCCTTCTTATTGTTCTTTCCTTTCCAAGTGCTCCTTTTTTAAAGAATGTGGATCATAAAATAATTATTTAATAGATCTGTTGACAGAAAGTGTTCACATTAGCAAATGCATTTCATTTTATAAAAGCAATGCTGCAACACAGCTGGAAACCAGATATCAAATGAAATAAGCAATTACGCAAACCAAAGCATAAAAACATCATTCAATAGCTATGTGGCATTTCGTAAGTAGTAAAAAAATCTCTCATCTAGAAAGACAGTAGTCATAGTCAGGTGTGTAGACAAACTATTTCTTGTCATTTCATTAGGCATTTCAGTAAATATCAGAAAGTACGATATGTTTCCAAGTAATTAGCGTGTCGGATTTGCGATGCTTTCTCTAAAGGAATGACAATGGCCAGGATAATGGCCTCCTTTTTTTTTTCTTCCTGTGCTCTGAAAGGCACGCGCCAATGGCCCTCTCTCCAGGCGTCCGACACAGCTGGGTGCCCACGACGCATTACGTGCAGGTGGTCACTTAACTTTCTTACGGAAATATTTACGACAGCAGTTTCCGCTACAGTGACAGTCTCACATAAAAATATTTCACAGGTCAAGAATTAGCGTTGCAAATCTGTAGAAAGAAAATCCTATAAATATAAGTGTCCAAATAAATTATTCGTCAGCATTGTGATACAGTCACGCATTTACGCACATTTCATAACTCTTAAAGTACGATTCTTGGTTTCCAACATACTTCTTATTCCTCATATACGGTAGCAACATCTTATTGATCATAAACATATCTCAACAGCATAGTACACATCGTCGTCGTAATAATAACATCATAACACCTCAGTCAAATCTCAAAATCGTTGTAGCTTCCTCCAATAATTTCAAAACCTAAAAAAAATTCTCTGCTCATTTCAATAGTGTCATCTACCTCAAACGTACTTTAAAATCATGCTCCCTTACCAAATACATCATTCAAAGCTCTCATAGTATCACAATGATTCCGAAAAAATACGAACAGTTTACAAAGTACAGACAAAATACAGTTTCATAAGTGTGAAGTTACCCAACTGTGTATTGCGTAAACATGTGTTACTGATGTAGTAAAAAAATGTTTATCTCTCAGTTAAATGATCAGATAGCTGTGTAATTTGTGTGTTAGAGAAATATGGTACCGATGTGTAAAGTTGTATAAGCAAATACCATATTAGCTAGGGTTCCCTTTGGTTGCCACACACATAGTACACAAAGTAAGCGTGTACCCCCCTGAGGATTAATGTAATTATACCCTCAGGTGTTACAGATTAAAGCAATGGAATGAAATATATCATGGAAAACTTACTTTGTAATTCAAAAAATCTTTAAAAATAAATGTTTTAAGTACAAAATTAATCACTCAAATGCGTGTACTGTAGCGCTAAATGTGCGTCTTGTTGCAACATAATCTCTGTGGAAGTGTCGTAGTTATCGTCCTACGAAAGCTAAGTTCTGCAGAAGTCAATGTACTTACCTCATAATACACAAAAGTGAAATGCTTTGCGTATAAATGTCTTAGTTATTACGCTTATTGCCGTGATGAAGAAAGTACTGTACTGTAACGTATTGTTGTGCTACGGAAAAGGCAGTCTCATTGTAGCTATACTACAAAAGTTACTACTAAAACCTGTTTTACTTTCCAGAATAAAACAGAAAACTGTGCAGATATAAAACAGAAACACTGCAAAAGCAACATTGTAAATTTTCACTCATTAGTAGCATCGTGATAAAACCGTGTAGTTGTCACATAAACTAACCACTGTGTCGTCTGGTATCTCACAGAAAGTACTTTAAACCCAGAATGTATTTTCAAGTAAACCAAAATGTTGCATTAAAATCTCATTAGCAGTACTGGTAAATGTTCTAAGTATGTGAGCCTTATAGTCGTTACGTAATCGTGCAACTAACAAGCAAGAATGTACAAATACAACACTGTGTCGTCTGTTCACTATAACAATGCATTCGTAATTTCTGTTTAAAAATGTTCCCTAGGTTCTAGACTGGATATTTAACTTCAAACATAGTTGTATGTTAACAGTTTCTTAAGTCTGACACAGCATACTAGTAATGTAAAGTGAAAAGTTATATGACAAAGACAAAGTTAAAAAGCAGATTATCTTTCAATAAACGGTTTTACATGTGAAATGTGGTGTAAACCTTTACTCTTCCTAGTACGCAGAGTTTCAATTTCAACGCAATTATCATGTGGTATACGCCGGATTCTGTAAGGTCCATTGTAAACTAGAAAGAATTTGTGACTCAAGTGTTTCTTCTTATGTGACAATGAATGAGCTTTAATGAGAACTTTCTGACCAATATACAATTTCTTTGCATTTGCTTTACCGTGTAGTTTTCTCCTTTTGTCTGCTGCAGATTTTATATTTTTAAGAGCCAAATCAATTATGTCTTTGTGTCGAAGTTTACATGTATTTGGGAAAGGTACAAGCTCTCTGATTCTGTTCGGTGGTTCTTCATTCTTTAGTACAAGAGTAGGAGGTAAAGCAGTGGAATCATGAGGCATTTCATTCAGCACATTTTGAAATAAGTGTAAATATCTGTCCCAATGCTGATGCTTTCTGTGACAATAAAGTCTGCAAAGCTTATTGATTTCTTTCATAACCCGTTCAGACGGGTTACAATGTGGTGAGTACAATGAAATAAAAACAGGTTTGATTTTATGATTCCGAAGCATGCGTGACCAAACAGCAGATCTGAATTGAGGTCCGTTATCTGAAATGACTTTGCTAACGTGTCCAACTTCACGTAAGAAATTTTTAACAAAGGCGTTGGATACAGATCGTCCAGTAGCTTTACGTAACGGAGTGAAAGAAACAAATTTTGAAGTAAGTTCAACAGCGACTAAAACGTACGAAAATCCATTAGATGTTCTGACAAGCGGTCCCAAGAGATCAACAGCAGCAAATTCTTTTAATTTAGAAGGAATAATAGGAAATAACGGAGCACGATGTGAGACAGTAGATGGTTTCGCCTTTTGACAAAGTTTACAAATAGACAAGACTCTTCGAATTCTCTTTTCCATATTGTTAAAATAACAAGTCGTTCGAAGAATATGATAACATTTTCGTGGACCAAAATGTGCGTAGCTGAAATGAATGTACCAAATGAGCTTATTAACAAAATCGTCTGGAATGCAAAGTACCCATAGCTTGTCATCAACAGTGCAGCGTTTGAACAGTATGTTGTTTCTAACCAGATAATAATGCCGAATCTGTGTGTGTGTCTTTTCATGCCATTTGCTCTTGATGTCTTTCCAAGTCGGATCTTTATCTTGTTCATGAGCAATGTCCTTTAAAGATAAGGTGATGAAGTTTTCAAAGGCGACTTTCTGAATATAAAGAATACTCAAATTTTTCTCAATGTTGCCTTCTGTGTTACTTTTCTCAAGCCCAGCCGGTGCGCGTGACAGTGCGTCCGCAACAATGTTCTCCTTACCGGGAATGTAGACTATTGTGAAGCGGAATTCTTGCAGAAACAATGGCCAACGTTTTAACCTGTCATGATTTAATTTTGAAGACATAAGAAATTGTAATGCACGATGATCACTGTATACTTTTACGTGCTTACCAGAAAGAAAGAAACGGAATTTGTTAAATGCCCAAACGATAGCTAAAGCTTCTAATTCAGTAACGGAATAATTTTTTTCAGATTTTGTTAGCACTCGGCTAGCAAAAGCAATAGTTTTCTGAATGGTAGTGTCATTTTCTATGGCTTCTTGAAATAAATGGGCACCAAGACCGACTTTAGAAGAATCCGTGCTAAGGCAGAAATCTTGTGACAGATCTGGATGAGCTAGTATTGGCGCGTTAAGTAGCGATTCTTTCAAAGAATTGAATTCCAACTGTGCTTGTTCGTCCCAGTTCCAAATAGTATTTTTTCCAGTGAGAGAACAAAGTTTTGGTGTAACAAGAATTTGCATATTCAGAAAACGACGGTAAAAATTTACGAGACCTAGAAAACTGCGGACTTGTCTTTTTGTAGATGGAACTGGAATGGCTCTGATTGCTTCTAACTTTTCAGGATCCGGCTGAATGCCTTCAGAAGAAATAATATGTCCCAAAAACTTCACTTTTGTCCTACCGAATTCAGACTTTTCCAAGTTAACTGTAATTCCAGATTCTGCAAAAATATGTAACACGCTGTTGAGGATGCGATTGTGTTGTTCCCATGAGGCTTCTGCTATCAGAATATCGTCTACATATAAGGTGATGTGACGTTTTAAGAATTCAGGTAATATGGAATTTAGCCCGCGAATGAATGCTGCTGAAGAAATGTTCAAACCAAAAGGAAGTTTCCGAAACTGATAACAAACGCCGAAACAAAGGAAAGCTGTGTATTTTCTACATTCTGGATGAAGTTCGATCTGATAAAAGCTGGATCTGAGATCAATGGAAGACAACACTTTTACACCATTAAAATTTTGAAGAAGTTCTTCCAACGTTTGCGGCCTGTCTGTTTCAGGAATAATGATAGTATTGATTTGTCTCGAATCTAAGACAAGCCTGATCGATCCATTTTTCTTCTCAACAACATGTAATGGATTGTTGTATGAGCTTACTGCAGGCTCAATAATGCCCTCGTCAAGCATAGATTGTATTTCTGTTCTAACACGGTCCCTATAATGTGCTGGAATTACGTATGGTCTAACACAAAATGTAGTATGCTCACGAACACGAAATTGGTATTGAAATCCCTTGATTGTTCCTGTTTTGTGAGTAAAAACTGTGGAATGTGCTTGTAAAATCTCAAAAAAGGTCCTGCCTATCAGTGTCGTTACAATTCTCAATTGTTTGAATTTTATTCTGAATTAACTCATTAATTTCAAATATGCCGTCGATATCAGCCCTGTCAGTACTTGCAGAGTGATTGTTAGTGTCTAGTTCCGTAGAAAATTCCGAACTGTTGTCTAACAGAAGGTAAAGCCGATTAATTTCTTCGTCATGGTTTGAGAGCCAATCTTCAAATTTCAAAGCTATTGACTTACCTTCCTTCTCTAAACTTATTTCAGCATTGTGAAAGTTTAAGATTGCTTTGTATTCATTCAAAAAGTCTACTCCCAATATAATTTCCGTCGACAATAATGGAACAATAAGAAAGCTCATAGAGAAGCTGTGGCTTTGACAAAAGAATTCTAAGTTGGTTTGTTGGCGTACATCTACACTTTTTCCAAAGATTGCACCTTGTAATTTAATCTTACGTAACGGAAGTGTGGGGCAATCGTTCGATTTGTTGCATTTGCTAAAGGCTGTTTCACTGATTACTGAAATGGGACTGCCAGAGTCAAGTACTGCCGTAAATTTTACGTCATTTACTGTAATGTGAATCACAGGGTATGCAATGTTGTTATGTTTTACGTCGTGTTCTTGGAGTAAGATGTCCCTAATGTCTTCCATTTTTACGTAATTACTAGCTACGGCAGCTGCGTCGTCAGTTTCATAAGTACGTTTTGTGGCAGCCAGCGGTGTGAGTCATTGCCTATGGTCTCTTTGTTGGCGCGCGTCGTTATTGGGATTTGGAGACCTAACTTCTACAAATTCACCGTGACGAGAAGGCCCTGCTCTGTTTGAATCCCGCCAGTTCTGATGCAATTCAGGTCTGTCGTTACGATCACATCGTCTGTCGTCATGTCGGTAGTTCCTGTAGTTTCTTTCTTGTCGGTTAAGTGGTGGAGAATTTCTCCCTGAATCGTAACTGCTCGCTGGACCGTTGCGTCTACAGTTATTCTGTCTCCCGTAATAATAATTATTTTCGTTCCCATATTGTCTGTTTCTCTGATTGTCTCTGTGACAGTCACTACCGCGGAGAGGTGATCTTTCCCTGTAATTATTACTAATCTGCCAACGGTTGTCGTATGGGTGGTGTCTATTTTGGTCACGATTTGCGTTGTAAGAATAGACCTGTCGTGTCCACTTATTGTTTCTGTCGTCACGGAATTGTGACGGAAGTGACCTGTAGTGATTGTTTTCCTGTTTTCGCATCCCGCGACTGTCTGTGTCAATTTCCAGTTCTTGTAACAGTCCCTGAAAAGCCTCATTGTCTTCTTTATAACGTCCTGTTAAAATAATATGTCGTAAATGTTCAGGCAATTTGAGTAAGCAAATGCGGATGAGTTCTGAGGGGCTGTATGGGTTTGAAAGATACTGATTCTTATGCAACATGTCTTCAAAGTATTTCACAAGACTGGAAAATTCAGATTGTTCGAAATGTTTCATCATTATGATGCCATGTTTTACTCGGTCTTGTGTGGCTTGAGACCAATATGCTGAGAGGAAGGCATGGTAAAACTCTCCTTCACTGTGGCAATCGTGAATTACCGATCGCATTCTTACAGCTGGTTCATTCTCCAAGTAGCCACACATAAATTCTAATCTGTGTTCTAACGACCAGTTGGGAGGAAAACAATGAGAGAATTGATGGAGCCATGCTTGTGGATGAATGTCGTTGCCAGAATTCTTAAATGTTTTGAATTTACGTGTAGTAATGAACAGCTTATAGTCAAAATCGTCATGTCGGCGAGTCGCATGTCGGTCATTGTTACTTCGCTTCGGCGGTTCCATCTCAAAATCCAATGCGCCTTGCCAATTTCTTTCATAATTTCCGAAGTGTCCTGTGTTATCATTTTGTGGTTGTTCCGTATTTCTATGTCCCTCTTCCCGTATTGGAGCGCGAGTGTCCTCTGAAATACGTAATTCTTGTATTACCTGTGTCAGCTGATCTTGTACTTCCCGGATTTCTCTTTGGTGTTGTGTATTAATTTGATTTTGATTTTGTTTGAATTTTCTTATTTGTTCATACTCTTCTGTGTCAGTGAAGGCTACGGGTCTTGTGTCATTCAGATCATCATCTACCTTTGTAGATAAGTTAGTGACCTGATCCGAAAGTTCGGCTACCTTCTCCGATAGTGTACTTATTTCCTCCATGTGTCTTTCTGAACCAATTTTCAGGGTATCTACTGTGTCCTTTAAGTTTTCCTGAGTTCTTGCAAGTTGCGTAACCGAATCGGTAGATGCAACTGAGTCAATTTTAGCTTGCAAGGTCTCATGATTTTCATGAACAATAGTTTGCAGTTCTTTTATGGCTGCTTCGTGATTCTGTAATACATTTTCATGATGCGAAAAAATAGGTTGGAAATGCTCACAAATTTGTGTTTTTACGTCATTACAGAACTTTTGACATTTCGATTCGATGTTATGTAACTCTGTGGTTAAATCTTCACATGTTTGTTCAAGTGTAGTGTCTAACTTTTGAAGATTTTGTTCCATTGTGTCTAACTTTTTGAGATTTTGTTCCACTGTGTCTAACTTTTTGAGATTTTGTTCCACTGTGTCTAACTTTTTGAGATTTTGTTCCACTGTGTCTAACTTTTTAAGATTTTGTCCCATTTGTCTCTGATTTTGTTCCATTTGTTGCATTAATTGCAATAATAATATATTAGTGTCTGGAATCTGTTTCTCTACGCTTTTCGGCAGTGCATTTGCACCAGCAACATTCACATTTTGACAAGCAGAAAATGCGTCTTGACTTATTTGAGAAAACCTGAATCTACAGTATTTGCGAAATTGTGTCCTGTCATTTCGGATTCCTGAGGCGAGCTGTTGCCGACCGATCGATCGATAATGCTTCCCTGTTCACTACCTGTTTCACTGTCTACACCATTGTTTGCAGCCCGCTCCATTTCCCTATGCACAATTACCAAATTACTACTTTGAACATCAGTTAATTCATTACTCGGTGGCGCTAACACACTGCTTTCATTTTCACTGTCATTTCTCAGTTTACTTTGGAGCCTAGTATTACGTTTTTCACACGCCATTATTGTCACAATATTTCACACGACAACACAGAAAAGCACAATTTGAAGAGCAAAAATAAGAGAACACATTAATATAACACTGAAAATAATATCTAGTTAATTGCAGCTGCGAAATACTTGGTGCAAATCTACATGCATGCCACAACTGTTTTACTGTACAACAATGAAAGACTGCAACTACAAAGGAGATTTTCTCTACAATTATGCGCTAGCAATAAACAAAATCTACACTAATTACACAAACTACGACAAAAAATCAGAAGATTCCAGTGAGGTATCATGGCAGGGTCGCCATATGAAACGTCCCCTTTGAACAATTCTACATGACTGTGCTTAAACTGACACACAATATTTTGTTAGCGCAACGCAATCTGACTTTCAAAATTCCCTACAAAAGAATGGCCCTGACTAACATTAAACTATACCTTTCACAAATCACTTACCTCACAAAAATCTTCGCTGCTCAAGCTACTGCAGTACAGCGAGCGCCACTACTGCCAGCTAAATAAAAGATTCAAACTATGGAAGGCACTAACTACTGATAGGGATAGTTAGCAAATGAAAGATATTAATAGAGAACAAACAATGTATTTACCTTGATATCATCATATATAAATATAGCAGTTCATGACAAATTTCAAAACTCCGCCATCTCTCTCCCCACATCCACCACTGCTGGCGGCTCACCTCCAACTGCCCAACGCTACGCGCTGTTCACAGCCAGCTGCCTAACACTACAATGGCAGACAACAATGCAAACTAGCCACAGACTGCACACAGCACAGCCAGTGATTTTCATACAGAGGTGGCGTTACCAATAAAAAAACCTAAACAGCCTACTTACACAATGTCTCGACTCCTCTTTAATTTGATAATGAAAGAGGAGTTGAGACGAATCAGCTGAGACCCTGATACGATTTGTATGGATTTTACATCAGAGGATATCAAATAAACAGGGCTATAACATGTGCCAATAACTGAATGAACTTTTGAACCAATGCAGGTACAGAGTAGAGCGTGTGCTCATTTTAAAGGTCTTCTCGAAACGACTGATATGCTTGTATGATTTTCAGGGTTAATATATCACTGGTAAATCACCAATTCTATTCATTGGTTGCTAATAATTGATTAAAACAAATGCCACAAGACAGATACGCCAATAGCAAGGCAATGTATGACAGCGAGTATCGTTATACACATTTCAACATGATATACTGTCTCTGTTTAAAATAATTTTCGCTTAGTTTTGCCCATATTTGTTTAATCTTTGTATATACATAAGTTCTGATCAGCGCATCAGAAAGAGCGCTTCAAATCCATATGGAAAGTGGTGGCTTATGAAGAACTGCAATGTTATTCAGTGGTACAAGTGGACAGAAACTATTTACGCACTCTGTAAGGATAATTGCGAAACATTAAATCATTAATTCTGGGCAGACAACTGCAGCTACAAATCAGTGTTATATTGTCGCGAAGGGGTCGCGGATGTGAGTAGAAATGCATAAGACTGCATAAGATGAACCTGTAGGAAAGCAACCTAACGTCAGCCAGGGCGCTGGGAAGCAGGAGATGCTGCGTTTTTGTAGCAAGGAACACTGGAGCTTCGTGACCAGCTACGCTGGAAGGACGACTGGACACGGGAGACGCGCGTGATCGCGGGGGATTGCATCAGACGAGCCTATATAAGCAGGGCCGCTGGTGTAGCTACGAGATTCCTTCGACAGTTGCCTCAGACGCTGGACCTGAGTTACTCTGCCCTCAGGACAGGACTTAGTTTCTCGTGGCACTTAGCCGCACAGCGTACAAACAGGATTGCACAAATTACATTCATTGTGTTTGTGCATTTTAGGGTTCGACAGTGGTCTTATCCTAACTCGTGTTTCGTCTCAGTTATTTCACCAGAAGTACACGTCCTTTATCCCACCAAGTTCCCTTATCTGCAAAGAATTTCCAGCTTGTTTTCCAGCACCATGACTTCGAATTGGACGAGCCACCTCATTACTGGATTTAACATCTAGCTTCCATCCTGATCCGCTCACAGGAAACTAAGGACGTGACAGACGATCCACACTTTTTGGTGCCAGGTGTGGGGTTGGCACAAATCAGGCATCCCTTCTAATAGGTGTTGGCTTTTTGTGGAAGCCTTAGCCTTACTGTCCTTACACACAGTACCGGGATTAGCAAGGTCACGGATTTGAGGAATAGATGTAGGAGGACTTTAATTTTTGACAGTACTCCGCGCAAAGTCAGGAAAAGACTGACGGCTTTGAGCAATCTAACTGAGATGAGGTGCGTACTCAGGCAAAGAAAGAAGAAGACGACTTTGACAGGCTGGGAAGATCCGTCATGGCGCAGGTTCGACACGCGGGAAGCGGTCGACGGCAAGAAGAAAGAAGAAGACGACTTTGATGGGCTAGGAAGGTCCGTCATGGCGCGGGTTCGACACGCAGCAAGTGGTCGACGGCAAGAAGAAAGAAGAAGACGACTTTGACGGGCTGGGAAGGTCTGACACGGCACGGGTTCGACACACGGGAAGTGGTCGACGGCAAGAAGAAAGAAGAAGACGGCTTTGACGGGCTGGGAAGGTCCGTCACAGCACGGGTTCGACACGCTGGAAGCGGTCGACGGCAAGAAGAAAGAAGAAGAGGAATTTGACGGTCTGGGAAGGTCCGTCATGGCACGGGTTCGACACGCGTGAAGCAGTCACCGGCGAGGCGTAAACAGTACGCAGCTCCAGAGAGGGAGGCGGCGTTATCGGTCTTCGGGAGGGCTGCAGAGGCCAGTCAGCTGCTGGAAACAGATAACTAGGTTCCTGGCTGCCGAGCGAGGCAGGCGGCAAAGGAGGCGTGGCGGCGAGCCGACGCGAGCGACGAGAAGCGGCGCACAAATCAGTGCAGACCACAAAGACTCTTAGTAAGGCAAGACAGATCTTGTTGGTACAAAATGCCGTAGTCAGGGCTGTTTGACATTTGTACTTGTCGGTCAGCAGCATCGAGAGTATTTTATTTATGCAGCTTAACAGGTGTTAAGGGCACATTTCTGGCGGTAGAAAGGGTGGGAGATCAGTTCCAATGTAGACGACGAGAGCCAGCGAGCAGAATCATCTGCAGTGTATCCCATTCCTCCTACAAAAAACTGTTTCCAGTAGTTGGAAGAAAGCACAGGTCATACTTCTCTACAAGAAGAGCAGCAGAAATCGTCCACAAAACTATCTTCCAATATCCTTGACATCCATTTCTTGTAGAACATTAGCACCTATTTTGAGCTCAAAGATAATGAGTGTATGGTATATCGAACAGAATGGCCACTTCCTTCCCAGCCAACATGGCTTTCTAATACATGGATCATGTGAAATCCAACTCTCACTTTACTCTCGTGACATCCTAAAAGCAGTAGATCAAAGCAGTCAGATAGATGCAATATTTCTCTATTTCCGAAAAGCATTTGACTCAGTACCACACCTACAGTTACTATCAAAAGTACGAATACATGGGGTATCAGACGAAATATGAGAGTGCATTGAAAATTTCTTGATAGGGACGATGCAGCACGTTATCTTTGATGGAGAGTCATTGTCAAATGTGTACCACAGTGAAACATGTTGGGTCCTTTGCTGCTCATGTTGTATATTAATGATCTTGTGGGCAATATTAACAGTAACCTCAGACTTTTCGCAGATGATGGAGTTATCTACAATGAAATACAGTCTGAACGAATCTGCAAAATATTCAGTCAGATCTTGATAAGATTTCAAAGTGGTGCAGTGATGATTGGCAACTTTCTTTAAATATTTAAAAACGTATTATTGTACACTTCACAAAACAATAAAACTCAGTTCCTGGTTGATATAATATTAGTGAGTCGCAGTTGGACTCTGTAAATCCATACACAGACTTGGGTGTAATACTTAATAGGGACATGAAGTGAAATGATCACATACACTCAGTCGTTGGTAAAGCATGTAACAGACTTTGTTTTATTGATAGGATACTAAGGAAATGAAAACAGTCTACAAAGGAGATTGCTTACAAATCACTCATGTGACCCACCCTGGAATATTGCTCTTTTGTGTGGGATGGATACCAAATGAGGCTGGCATGGGATGTTGAACTTATACAGAGAAGGACAGCAGGTTTGTTTGACCTTAGGAAGAGTTTGTATGAGATGTTGAAAGGACTGAACAGACAGACTCTTGAAGAAAGATGGAATGTATCCTGAGAAAGTCTGCTAACAAAGTTTCAATAACTGGCTTTAAATGACTCTAGGAATACACTACAAACCCCTACATACCACTCCCACAGGATTGTGAGGATACAACTAGACGAATTATAGCACTCACAGAGTTACTTAAACAGTGATGCTTCTCACACTCCATAATTGAATGGAATGGAAGAAAGCCCTAAGTTGGATGTACATTCTGCTATGTAATTCACTGTTGTTTTAGAATTGGTGTAGATACAGATGGCGAGGAAAACAATGTGGGTACAAAATGACTGTGACTTACTTTCAGGAACACCCTCCACTCCCCCACCCGAACGATAAGCAGATGATTTTCAGTCTTTCTTAGGGTTCTTCTTATTTTCCCAATATTTCTTGATTTTCTCCCCAAAGGTCTTTCTTCGTTCTACAGTTCACTTTGGTTGGAACGGTTTTGGTTCCATCTCTGGAATGAACTTCCACTTATCAATTTTGCTTCTGAATATATCCCTGTCTGATGTGTTTGTTACATCAATTGTTGCTTTTGTCCAATCCTTCTTAACTTCAGTTATCCAAGTATTCATGGTTTAAGGGATGCCATGAAGTCCAATAGACGTTTAGCTATTCTGCTTCCAGGTAATCTGCCTAGGTGTCTGTAGAACTTCATTCGTCACTTTCTGATGTCGATTTCGATGTTTGATACTTTTTCTGTAGTCTTGATGGTGTGCAGTCTGTATCCATCTTGTGTGTATCGAGGTCCCAGAATTTTTCTAAGAACTTTCTGTCTACTTACTTAATTTCTTGTAAATCTAATTTTAGATTCAATGGGAGTGTTTCACTTGCATATGTGACTCTCTGTATTGTAGAGTCTGGTTTTAATCTCTTTTGACAGACAGTTTTTGTCATAGAAATTTGAAACAAATCTGGACACTTCCTTGATTTTCTGCAGTCTGTTTTTTGTGCTAGTTTTTCAGGTCCTGTTGGATCAATATTTTCAACAAGGTACTTAAAGTATTTGACTTCTGTTGATTTCACCATGATTTGTTCTAAATTTCGGAATATCTAACATGGAACACATGAATTACGTTTTCTCAAAGGAGATTTGCAGGCCAACCTTCTCCACACATTCTTTGAGGGTTTTGATTTGTTTTATTGCTGTTTCTTCACTATTGGCTAGAATCGCCAACTCATCTGCAAAAGCTAAGTGTGGAACGTTCAATATTCCTTGATCCCTTAACAGTTCGATTGGCTTCCAAAAGTTTTGTTTTCTTAGTTCCATTTCCCATTCTTTCATTACTTTGTCTAAAACTATGTTGAATAATAGTGGTGAGATCCCATCTCCTTGTCTTACTCCTGTTTTAACTAAGAGTGGTTCAGAAATTTCAGCTATGAACTTAATTTTTTATTTGGTTTCTGACTGTGTTTGTTTGATCAGTTTTCGAGTTTTGGTGTGTAATCCGTATTCTTCTAGAATATTGCATAAAGATTGTCGATATATAGAATCGTATGCTTTTTTAAACTCCACAAATGTGTGGACTATTGGTTTGGAACTGATTGTTTTAATTTTTAAAATAGTTTGAAGATTAAATATCTATTCGTGGAATGACCTATTTGGTCGAAAGCCTGCTTGGTAATCTGAAATTCTGTGTTCTAGCTGTTCTTGTGCTCTCTTTAGAAGACACATGGATAAAATTTTGTAAGTGACCAGCAAAAGTGAATTGCCTCAGTAGTTGTTTACATCTGATCTATCTCCCTTTTTGTGCAATCCTCTGGAAGTTTTTCTGTCTGCCAAATTTGTTGGATGATTTGACTGATCTCTTTTAAGGAATTTGACCAAGGCTCTTCAGTAGTTCAGCTACAATTCCATCTTCCTGAGTTGATGGTAGTGAAGTTTCATTTGTGTGTTCTCGTTGTGATCTGGGAAATCTCGTACTTGCTTGGGAGCAATTTAGAAGCTGTGAGAAAAAGTTGGCTAATTCTCGACAATTTTCTTTGTTAGTTAGTATCTGTTTTCCATTTAGTTTCCTGAAACAGGGATTTCATGGAGTGTATCCCTTGATTTGATTTGCAAACGTTTTGTAAAAGTTGTGTGTTTTGTGGTTCCTAAAGACGTCTTCAATTAAGTTCAGTTGTTCATTAAGATATTTTTTTTCGGTTTGTCTAAGTATTTTAGCTGTTTTTTTTTTTACTTTAAAAATTTCTCTTGTGTGGTTTCTGATTTGTCACAGTTATAGTTTAAGAAGGATCATTGTCTCTCTTCTATTGCATTATCACTATTTGAATTCCACCACGAGTGCTTGGATTTTTTCTTTAATGGCATCAGTTCTCTTGCTTTCTGTATAATTTTAGTTTGGAAATCTTTCCAGTTGTTTGTAGGTTGTTTTTATCACACTTCTATAATTTTTGATTCTTGGATTTTTCAAATCAAATTTGGGAATTAGTGGTGTTTTCCTGCGGCATTTCCTTTCTGGTGCGAATTTAATTTTGACTCTGGTAAGATAGTGGTCAGAATCTATATTTGCCGCTCTGTGGACTTGAACGTCATGTATTTTTTTGAAATCATAGGAGATCGCAACATGGTCTATTTGAAATCCATCTAGCTGAAGGATTGGGGATCGCCACATTTTTTGCTCCTTGGGGTTCTTTCGAAGTGATGTTGACATGATTGTTAGATTGTTTTGTTGACACAGCTCGATGAACCAGACGCTATTCTCGTTCATTAATTTGTGTGCAGGGTAATTGCTGACTGTTTTTTTTATATTTCCTCTCTTTGCCAATTTGTGCGTTGAAATCGCCGGGAAGAATGTTTACGTCCTCCTTCGGAATTTTGGACACCTCAGTTTCAAATTTTTCTCGAAAATTTTCTGTCTTCTCAAGTTCTTTTTTGTTGTCAGTGCTTGTAGGTGCATGAATTTTAATAATTGTATATGTTTTGTTGGTGTGCTTAATTAACATGGTCATCAGTCTGCCGCTGATTTGATTTACTTCTGTAACAGTCAAGAATGGCCTTACTCACAATAAAGGCCATTCCAAATAATGCAGCTCCTTTGCATATTTCCTTGTCTCTTTTGCTTTAAGGATACTGTAGTTGTTGTAGTCCATTGTTTCCGGATCGGTGAATCTAGTTTCTTGAAGTTCAAGGACTTGGATTTTCTGTCTGTTGAGTTCAGTAGTAAGATTCTGTAAATTGCCAGTCTGAATAAGTGTTTGGATGTTAAAAGTGCCAATATATGTGTGAGATTTTCGTGGACGTTTACCACAGAACTCCGACTTTCTCTGTCATACGAGCCCAAGCTCCCCAGAATCCGACAGCTTGGTTGTCGCCACAGAGCGAGTGGAATGACCATCTCAGGTAATTTAAATATTATTTGTACGAAACATTCTACTTGTAATTAGGTTCCAGCTAATGCTGGTTGGATAGAACTGTGGCTTGTTAGTTCCTGGAGCTCAGTGTTCAGCCGCACCTCACATGGTGAACAGATGCTGGCCAGATTACTGGTGGTTACCACACAGACATGTGTGGACTTCTAAATATGCTTCCAATGATCTGCATTTCCACTTTCACTGCCGCTGAGGTCTTCGCCGTTATCCCAGCAAGAAACCATTACAAGGTTCTATCTCCTGGGTTAGGCAAACCAAGGTTTTTTAACAAGTGCTACTCCTCCCTCTCCCCCTTTTTCAATCGGGCTTGGTACCAGCTTAGGCAGCGTTATATATATATATATATATATATATATATATATATATATATATATATATATATCTGTGTGTGTGCATGTGTATATAAGTGCCTGTATTCATCCAATATCGAAGTACAACAGTTGACTGCATGAGTAGAAAATCTGTAGAAGTGGAACATACAGATGAGATACTCATGTTTATTGTCGCTACTATTGGGTTCAACATAATTCAGGTCGATTTTAAGGCCTAAAGAAACCAATTACTTGCAAAATATTGTAGAACAGACTGAGTGAAAAATTTTTTGACAATATGTATATGTAAAAAAACAATACTTCCTGCAAAACTAAACTTTCTCCCCCACTCCCTCATCCTATCATTCAAATGTTTTATACCTCTTTGGAGAGAGCTGAGTTTGTCCAAATAAGAGGCATATGAAAAAACCAATTTCCATACTGACTATTGCTATGTACCAAGTGTCATTGTCTCCAGTGTCTCCACCTCTTCAACTGTCGACTGTCGCCATTGCCGCTGTAACATTACGAGTCAAGACAGCTGTAACGGAACTTGAATAGCGTAAAGTTATCGTTAAAAACGCACGCCGCGCGATTTATTATGATTTGGTCGGTCATAATAGTAGTAACATGCTTTTGAATACAATTAAAATATAACGGCGATACCTGTTTAGCGTTATTGGAAATAATATGTAATAAATTAATGAGTAAGGTAGCCGATCCTATAAGAAGAGGTAAAATTGGGCATATTACGGTGTTTTGCTTTATATCGACTAAGCCGATGATAAGGCGTCTTTTTTTTCCGTTTACTCTTAGAAAAAAAAAAAAAAAGAAAACAAGTAACGAAGTGCTAATTGTGCGTTGTGAAAAATATAGGGGCGAATTTTAAATAGCTACAGTGTATAATCAGATTAACAAATGGACATTCAGTTACGCGAAATAGCCGACAGTGAAGTGTGGTCATTAAATTGAGTACACCTACAGGGCGGTCAATTCCAAGATAAGTCTATTCGCGTCTCACGAGGCACGCGGTATTTTTTTTATTATATCACGGAGAGTGGGCTTCAATTTATAAAAAGGAGAAAAGCTGTATCATTATCATTGACTGTTGGTGTTATGCAACCAAAACTGTTCATCAAAGGGTTTCGGTGAATGAGTGGTGAATGCGAAATGAAACTGTGAACGAAGTTATGTTAAATAAAGCAGAAGAGACAAGACAGTTTGGTCGTATCTGTTATTATTCCATAAACCGTAACATGTACTCTCGTTGTACGAAGCCTTTATAGACGATCGTATGACAATTTGCTTTGAAGGGATCTCGTTACGAGATCTTAACTACTGCAACTATTCTGGAATCAGGTGCTACCGTGACCGTTGTGTGTTGTCTATGGATTAAGGTCATCATATCTCATGCTCTAAGATCGACGCGCCTTTCCTCTTGGTATAACGGTGTCTCACGGTAACCACGACAACGCCGACGGCGAAGGAAGATACGGTAGAAGTGGCGCCACAACGTGCGGCTCGATCGAGGAGGATTGCTGCATCGAGTCGAGTGTCATCCGGATTCACGAACCCTAGAGTTGGAAAATATTGTAGCAGCCAGTGAGTCTGTCCAATGAAAGAGGTATTCTTCAATAATCGCTAAAAGTGAGCGATACTACCAGGTATGATTAAAATAACTGTATAATTATAAAAAAAGGGAAGTTGAGACTTGTGATTTCGGTAGATAAATATATATAAATACATAGTGAAAATAAGTGTATGTCTTGGTAGTGAATAATCATGTCAAAACGAACGAAAAGAATACATGATAATGTGCAGTTGAGTAGAGTAATGAGTAGAGAGAGAGAGGAAAGTGAAGAGGATAGGGATGATGCATCCCATGAGCTCAATGTGGGACAGGAGACATGTACAGATAATAATACAGTTATTGATTTAGAGTCGTTAGGAGATTCAAATACAATGATAAGTAAGGTAAGCAGCGTGGGAGAACATAAAGATCTTGAGGTTTCGGAAGTAGATCAGCAAGTTTATCTTCAAAATGGAAATATTAATCAAAAAATGTTTGATATGCTGGTATCAATAAATACTCAAATGGGTGTAATGAATGGAAGACTTGGTTCACTAGAAAAAGATAATAAGCAATTAAAAGAGGACAATCAAAAGTTAAATGAAAAATTTGAGGCCAAATTTGGTTCATTAGAAGTTAAAATGGATTTTTTGGAAAGCAAACTGAACACCTTTGATTATAAACTGGAAAATACTAAGAAAGAATTAAAGGCAGACTGGGAGACTCAATTAAATGCGAAATTTGGAGAACTAGATGTAGAGTTTTCTAACACCTTAGAAAGGCAATATAATAATTTAATGGAAAAACTTCATGACGTAGAAAAGAAATATGAGGTAGTTTCGAAGAGTTATGATGGCCTGTCCAATAGGATGGTTAAGTGTGAAAGCAGCTGTTTCAATGCTAGCGCACAGATAGAAGAGCTTTCGAAACAAATAGTCGAGTTTGAGTCTGATGCTCGTAAGGGGATTGACAAGTATTTGGTAGATCAAACTAAAAGACTTGACGAAGATCTATCTGAATGGATAGAAATAAAAGGAAATGAAATTGTAGACAAGGTTAAGACTACTATTGGATCCCAGCCAAATGAAAATATCAATGAGCACCTAAGTAGAAATTATGAATTAATTAAGCTCTTCACTAGCGAATTTCAGAAAATAAAAGACAAAATAGTTGATGAGTTACCTAAATGGCAAAAGGAAACCGATCATAAATTGGCGGAGCTAGAACGAAAGTCATCACAAAATTTGTTGACAGAGGACGAACGTTCGGAGAATAGGTCGAAAAACAACCGAACATGTGATAATACGAAGTACAATTGTGGTGAAAATTTGCATTGGGAAGTTGATGATTCGGTTGGTAAAGATGATGATTCTTTTGGTCAGCGAGGATATTTGTCTTCTTTAAAGGTGGAGAACAGCATTTTTAAAAGTAGACAATTCCCAACATTCTCCACTGAAAAGAACAACCTGCATCCGAAAATCTTTATCAATAATTTCAAAAGAATATTTCCGCGTAGCTGGTCAGAACACGACCGACTTCAATTTATAGTATCCAAAATTACCGGAGAAGCCGCATTATGGGCCGCCGAAGTAAGTGAAAGTTGCCATACTTGCGCTGAGTTTGAACAACTTTTTTTGACTAAATACTGGTTGTCGAGTAAACAAGAGAAATTAAGAAAAGAGGTTTACCAACCTGAGTATTTTAACAGTAAAAGGAGTACTTTAAGGCAATATTTTGAAAAGTACATAAATAAGACACGTTATTGGAGTGATCCAATTTCTCACAAGGAAGTGATCAGAATTTTGAAGGGAAGGTTGCCCATAAATATACGTGAAAAGTTAATAAATGTTCCTGACCACGACGTAGAACAATTCTTGTCGGTGATTGACTCTATAGATATGATTATGGAAGACGCAAGACAAATGAGTAGTAATCAAATGTCGACTCACACTCATAGTAATACGAATAATTATAATAATAATTTAACGTATGATAATAATAATACCGAAAACCAGGTCAAACCCGCATCACAGGAGCGTGGACAATCTTCATCCTATGGTTGCAATAAAAACAATGATTATAATAAATATAGAAGAGATACTTACTGTGCTAGAGGTAAACCTCGATATGGTGACGCGAATGTGCATAGTAGTGATATTAATAAGAGTAACAGGTACCCAAATGATGAACCCAATTGCATTCGACCTTGGGAAGATAATTCGAAGCATAATGTTCATCGGCAGGATGGAACAAATGCCTCGAGTCCTCATCCAGCACAAGGAGTTATACCAATGGGTGAAGGAGCCTCCAATGTGCGACGGGGTGCATACCATAACTCGGATCATACTGTACGGATTGTGGTAGTTCATGAACCCCCACCGATGACTCAACGAGATAGATTAAACTAATACCAGTCACCAAATGCCTTCCTAGGATGACTGGAAAGGAGAAGGAAGGCAGGCATCAATTTGAACTGAGAGTGTTAAGGTACAATAATGATCAGGATATAAGGAATGAGTTAATTGAAGAAAAACCTGAAGTTTCTAATAAATGCGGACAAATTTTACAGGCAATAATTCCAACAAGTATAAATAATGTTGATGTTGAAATATTAATTGATACTGGAGCAACTACACTCCTGGAAATGGAAAAAAGAACACATTGACACCGGTGTGTCAGACCCACCATACTTGCTCCGGACACTGCGAGAGGGCTGTACAAGCAATGATCACACGCACGGCACAGCGGACACACCAGGAACCGCGGTGTTGGCCGTCGAATGGCGCTAGCTGCGCAGCATTTGTGCACCGCCGCCGTCAGTGTCAGCCAGTTTGCCGTGGCATACGGAGCTCCATCGCAGTCTTTAACACTGGTAGCATGCCGTGACAGCATGGACTGAACCGTATGTGCAGTTGACGGACTTTGAGCGAGGGCGTATAGTGGGCATGCGGGAGGCCGGGTGGACGTACCGCCGAATTGCTCAACACGTGGGGCGTGAGGTCTCCACAGTACATCGATGTTGTCGCCAGTGGTCGGCGGAAGGTGCACGTGCCCGTCGACCTGGGACCGGACCGCAGCGACGCACGGATGCACGCCAAGACCGTAGGATCCTACGCAGTGCCGTAGGGGACCGCACCGCCACTTCCCAGCAAATTAGGGTCACTGTTGCTCCTGGGGTATCGGCGAGGACCATTCGCAACCGTCTCCATGAAGCTGGGCTACGGTCCCGCACACCGTTAGGCCGTCTTCCGCTCACGCCCCAACATCGTGCAGCCCGCCTCCAGTGGTGTCGCGACAGGCGTGAATGGAGGGACGAATGGAGACATGTCGTCTTCAGCGATGAGAGTAGCTTCTGCCTTGGTGCCAATGATGGTCGTATGCGTGTTTGGCGCCGTGCAGGTGAGCGCCACAATCAGGACTGCATACGACCGAGGCACACAGGGCCAACACCCGGCATCATGGTGTGGGGAGCGATCTCCTACACTGGCCGTACACCACTGGTGATCGTCGAGGGGACACTGAATAGTGCACGGTACATCCAAACCGTCATCGAACCCATCGTTCTACCATTCCTAGACCGGCAAGGGAACTTGCTGTTCCAACAGGACAATGCACGTCCGCATGTATCCCGTGCCACCCAAAGTGCTCTAGAAGGTGTAAGTCAACTACCCTGGCCAGCAAGATCTCTGGATCTGTCCCCCATTGAGCATGTTTGGGACTGGATGAAGCGTCGTCTCACGCGGTCTGCACGTCCAGCACGAACGTTGGTCCAACTGAGGCGCCAGGTGGAAATGGCATGGCAAGCCGTTGCACAGGACTACATCCAGCATCTCTACGATCGTCTCCATGGGAGAATAGCAGCCTGCATTGCTGCGAAAGGTGGATATACACTGTACTAGTGCCGACATTGTGCATGCTCTGTTGCCTGTGTCTATGTGCCTGTGGTTCTGTCAGTGTGATCATGTGATGTATCTGACCCCAGGAATGTGTCAATAAAGTTTCCCCTTCCTGGGACAATGAATTCACGGTGTTCTTATTTCAATTTCCAGGAGTGTATTAATGTCATGACGTTGGACTGTTTAAAACAGATAAGCCGAGGGGTAAAAATGCCCACTTTTCCTATCACAGGATGTACCGTGTCTGGCGAGTTCAGCGCAAAAATGCAAAAAGTTGTGAAACAGGTACGTGTTGACGTTACAATACAGGGGGCTCAAATAGAAAGTACATTCCTGGTTGTTCCTAAAATGACAGTACCATGTATCTGGGGTTTGGATTTTTTATGTGAGACCGGTGCAATCATTAATTTAGAGAAAGGTAAATGTATATTTAATTCAAATGGTAATGTTTTGACAAACACCCTGAGAAAGGGCCGAGTAATTCCAAATCAATTGTGTATGAATCTAATGGTAAAATATGTCAGTATTGATGATGAAAATGTGTATGATATATGCCTTATTGAATGTTCTGAAGAAATGATGGATAAAATGTCATTGCAGGAAAAGGTGTTAGAATCAGAATATTTATCTGTTATCCAAAGGGATGAACTGTACTACTTGTTGGAAGCATATCAGTCAATTTTTAGTAAACATCCGGGTATAATAAAAGACTTTGAATACCATATAAAGACGTATGCACATAAACCCTTTTGTCATACTTCCTATTCTATCCCATGGACAAAGAAAGAAGTAGTCAGAAAGGAAATCAATAAAATGTTAGAATGGGGTATTATTGAGCCCTCAGATTCTGAATATTGTAACCCTCTTGTGGCGGTAATTAAACCCAATGGTGACATCAGATTGGTGTTGGATGCCAGAGAGATCAATAAGATCATTATACCTGTACAAACGCGACCGGAGAACCTAGAAGAGTTAGTACAAAAGTTTTATGGTGCCCGCTTCTTAACTTCTTTGGATATGCGTAGTTCATATTGGCAAACTAGAATATCGAAAGAATCTAGAAAATATACTGCATTCGTTTTTCTGGGCCGAAGTTACCAGTTTACTGTCATGCCATTTGGGTTGAAAATAAGCGGTGGTGTTTTCATATCGGCCTTAGATACCGTACTGGGCAGAGACCGTTTGAATGAAGTTACTTTATATGTGGATGATTTGCTAATTGCTTCTGAAACTTGGGAGGAACATTTGGACTTATTAAGAAGAGTTTTTGCGAAATTTTTGGAATACGGAGTTACTGTAAATTTGAGCAAATCCAAGTTTGCTCATAACCAATTGAAATTTCTTGGACATATAATCACTCCTGAAGGGATAAAACCAAATCCTAAAAAGATGGATGCGATTAACAGATGTGCTTATCCAAAGAATAGAACGGAATTAAAGTCATTTATCGGCTTAGTTTCATTTTTTCGACGATTTTTACCCAATCAGTTAGGAAGCCAAGACTGTTTGTTACGGCTGTTAAGAAAAAATTTCATGTGGGAGTGGAATTCTGAATGCACGCAAGCTTTTGATAACATCCGCAATGCTTTGACTAATGCTCCACTGTTACATCATCCAAGACTTGATCAAGATTTTTATATTGCTGCGGATGCTTCTGAAACAGGATTGGGTGCCACTCTTTTCCAGATGGATAATCCAGAAGATATCAGTACCATCAAGATAATTGGGTTTGCCAGCAGAACACTCTCTAGCTGTGAACGTGCATATTGTACTACTGAATTGGAAGTACTGGCCGTGGTCTGGTCACTTAGAAAGTTTCGCTATTTTGTATATGGAAAGAAGATCACTGTATTCTGCGACCACAAAGCTTTATCTTTTATTTTAACAGGAAGGATGTTCCATTCACGTTTAACCCGGTGGGCCTTGCTACTGCAAGAATATGATATTACGCTCAAATACATCAGAGGGAAAGACAACATCATAGCCGATGGATGCTCTTTCAAGACTACCGAAAAGAAAGAATGACGACGAGTGTGAAGAACGGACTATTGACTTTAAAGTCGTGAATTTATCAAGGCAATATTGTGAGAGGCAGATTTCACAGCTATCTCGAAGTCTTCCACAGCTGCAAGAAGATGATAAGTTGTGGAAAGCCATTAGGCATGCTGTTGAAAGCAAAACGCTAAGTCACTCTCAAGAACAGTATCAATTAAAATCCGGAATATTGTATCGGAGGAAGGATGAGGAAGATGTTTGGAAAGTTTGTGTTCCAAATAAATACTTAGAATCACTAGTATGGTACACTCACTTGAATTGGGGTCATTTTGGTGCCGTTAAATGTACAGCCAAAATAGCACAATACTGCTATCATCCAAATTTGGGACGTATAGCTACAAATATTATTAAGAAGTGCAAAATATGTCAGAAGGCGAAACCCATAAACTATTGTCGGAAGATAGAATTACATCCTATCATCCCACAACAACCTTTAATGTTGGTGTCATGTGACGTCTGTGGGCCATGTCCCATGACACGTGGACGGTTCAAATATGTATTGGCTTTCTATGATCTCTTTTCAAAATATGTGAAATTACATCCTTTGAAAAATCTCCACGTTCGACCCATGTTACGCAAATTTATCAACAACTATATAACTGAGCTTGGCAAACCTATAATGATCTTGACAGACAACGCTGCTTATTATACAAGCAAAGTATGGAGAGACACTATGAAAGAACAAGGAATCCAGCACATTTACATCTCAAGATTTTACCCTTGTGGAAATCTGGTTGAAAGAATCTTCCGAGAGTTGAACCAATTTTTACGGACGTACATACCCAAACAACATTATAAATGGATCGATTGGATTTATGAATTTGAGAAAGTGTATAATGACTTACCACACTTATCGACAGGTTATTCACCTAACCAAATAGTATTTGGTGAAAGTATTGTGCCAGAATGGATGAAGAAATTACCTGCAATAGAACAAAAGATTACCAAGAAAGAAGATATGGTGAAGAAGATCTACGAAAACCTGAAGCATCAAGCACAATTGAGAAAAACCCATTTTGATAAAAATGTGAAGAAAGTAGTCACATATGATGTAGGGGAAGAAATTTTATTGAGAAATCACCCAAAAGCATCAACCAGGAAAAGACTGAATAAGAAATGGCAATATTTATATACAGGTCCATATAAAATAATGAAAATACCTCATGAGGGGAGCTACCTCCTGGCAGATTGTGATACTAATGTAATTAAAGGCTTGTTCCCTCACATAGACCTGAAGAAGTATTATCAATAATGAACAAAATATAGATTCAAGAAACACTGAATGATACCAGTGGACTAAATAAAAGCACCAATGGATAAATACGTACTTATACTAACTTACAAAGAAAATTAAAGAATGTACCGACGATTTCCATGAGATACCTTCTTGGTATCAGCAACAATGATACGATTTATCCTCTCACCGAACAGCGAGGATGGATGATTTAAAAGTGGAATTAAGAGGAAAAGAAAAGGACCAAATCCTCTCTGGTTAAACAAGTGGCCTGATAAGGGTTTTGGCCTAGGATGCCAATCGTCGAACCCGGCAGTGATCCCTGCCTTGCACAGTCGGTTGAAGAACTGAGGGCTTCATCCAAGAAAAAAAAATGTGGTGTGAATATGAAGTGATTAGTGTGAAGTGTTTCTAAGACAACCTACAAACAAATGTGAAATTTAGTTAAGGGCATTTTGTCTAGGCCCATTAACTCAACTTAAATATTGTAGAATGTATGTACTGACTTGTTGAGTGAATCTGAGAGTGAGTGTATTCGCCGAAACAAATACCCTCTCCTTTCACAGTACACACAAAAAAAAATAAGCCTGTTCTGTCTGGAACCCTCTTCAAGACATCACAGTCTGGGGGGCCGTGTAACATTACGAGTCAAGACAGCTGTAACGGAACTTGAATAGCGTAAAGTTATCGTTAAAAACGCACGCCGCGCGATTTATTATGATTTGGTCGGTCATAATAGTAGTAACATGCTTTTGAATACAATTAAAATATAACGGCGATACCTGTTTAGCGTTATTGGAAATAATATGTAATTAATTAATGAGAAAGGTAGCCGATCCTATAAGAAGAGGTAAAATTGGGCATATTAAGGTGTTTTGCTTTATATCGACTAAGCCGATGATACGGCGTCTTTTTTTTCCGTTTACTCTTAGAAAAAAAAAGAAAACAAGTAACGAAGTGCTAATTGTGCGTTGTGAAAAATATAGGGGCGAATTTTAAATAGCTACAGTGTATAATCAGATTAACAAATGGACATTCAGTTACGCGAAATAGCCGACAGTGAAGTGTGGTCATTAAATTGAGTACACCTACAGGGCGGTCAATTCCAAGATAAGTCTATTCGCGTCTCACGAGGCACGCGGTATTTTTTTTATTATATCACGGAGAGCGGGCTTCAATTTATAAAAAGGAGAAAAGCTGTATCATTATCATTGACTGTTGGTGTTATGCAACCAAAACTGTTCATCAAAGGGTTTCGGTGAATGAGTGGTGAATGCGAAATGAAACTGTGAACGAAGTTGATGATGATGATGAGCGTTTGGCGTCATTGGCCGGGAGGCCCCTCGCGGGGCAGGTCCGGCCGCCATATCGCAGGTCTTATTACGTTCGGCGCCACATTGGGCGACCTGCACGCCGGATGGGGATGAAATGATGATGAACACAACACAACACCCAGTCCCTGAGCGGAGAAAATCTCCGACCCAGCCGGGAATCGAACCCGGGCCCAGAGGATGGCAATCCGTCACGCTGACCACTCAGTTACTGGGGCGGACTGTGAACGAAGTTATGTTAAATAAAGCAGAAGAGACAAGACAGTTTGGTCGTATCTGTTATTATTCCATAAACCGTATCATGTACTCTCGTTGTACGAAGCCTTTATAGACGATCGTATGACAATTTGCTTTGAAGGGATCTCGTTACGAGATCTTAACTACTGCAACTATTCTGGAATCAGGTGCTACCGTGACCGTTGTATGTTGTCTATGGATTAAGGTCATCATATCTCATGCTCTAAGATCGACGCGCCTTTCCTCTTGGTATAACGGTGTCTCACGGTAACCACGACAACGCCGACGGCGAAGGAAGATACGGTAGACCGCCACCACCACCACCAACCTGCATTGAGCAGTGAGATCCATATGCCTCAGCACATGGAGTGCTACTGAATAGTACTCAGACTCACCACCATGCAGCACTACTATTGCGTTGTTGCCGCAACAAACTTCCGTGGACAGGGTAGGGCTGTGGGTAATTCCTGCCAATCCACCCTGCCAGCCACCTGCCTGACGACCCAAATGCCAGACATAATGCAATGACCACCACCCCAACAAATGTTGCTGGCATTGCCGCCATCACCACCATCACCACTGCTGCCACCACCACCACCACCACCGCCACTGTGCTCACCTCTGCCACAGCCAGCAGGAGCTACCTAAGGCAGCAGAGCTGGCAGAAATGAGAGGTGAAAACACCACACCTGGACAAGAGGAGACAACATGCGCATCACTTCCTTCCTTCAGGAGCAAACAGTATTCAAATGTGAATTAAGAGTCTATAAAAAATCTGTAGCCACCATAGCTGAGAGGGTATGGTGCTCCCTGCATAAACAGAAAAATAATCCAAGCCACTTGCTAAGCTGCAGTGACTAATGCAATTTTTTTAGGTTGCTAACCCTGCTGATAATATTATATATATATATATATATATATATATATATATATATATATATATATATATATATATATATATACTTTTGATCACATAGTGTATATATATAATGTGATAAGAAGTATCCGGACACCCCCAGAAACATACATTTTTCATATTAAATGCATTGTGCTGCCACCTACCGCCAGGTATTCCGTATCAGCCACCTCAAAAGTCATAAGACATCGTGAGAGAACTGAATGGGGCGCTCCGCAGAACTCACAGACTTCGATCGTGGTCAGGTGATTGGATGTCACTTGTGTCATACATCTGTACGCGAGACTTCCACACTCCTAAACATCCCTAGGTCCACTGTTTCCGATGTGACAGTGAAGTGGAAACGTGAAGGGACACGTACAGGACAAAAGCGTACAGGCCGACCTCATCTGTTGACTGACAGAGAACGCCAACAGTTGAAGTGTATTAGGCAGATATCTATCCAGACAATCACGCAGGAATTCCAAACTACATCAGGATCCATTGCAAATACAATGACAGTTAGTCAGGAGGTGAGAAAACTTGAATTGCATGATCGAGCAGCTGCTCATAAGCCACACATCACGCCGGTAAATGCCAAACGATGCCTCACTTGGTGTAAGGAGCATAAACATTGGATGATTGAACAGTGAAAAACCGTTGTGTGGAGTGACGAATCATGGTACACTATGTGGCGGTCGAATGGCAGGCTATGGGTATGGCGAATGCCTGGTGAACGTCATCTGCCAGTGTGTGTAGTGCCAACAGTAAAACTCGGAGGCGGTAATGTTCTGGTGTGATCGTGTTTTTAATGGAGGGGGCTTGCTCCCCTTGTTGTTTTGCCTGGCACTATCATAGCACAGGCCTACACTGATGTTTCAAGTACCTTCTTCCTTCCCACTGTTGAAGAGCAATTCGGGGATGGTGATTGCATCTTTCAACAAGATCGAGCAGTTGTTCGTAATGCACGGCCCCTGGCGGAGTGGTTACAGGACAATAACATCCCTGTAATGGAGTGGCCTGATCTGAATCCTATAGAACACCTTTGGTATGTTTTGGAACGCCGTCTCCGTGCCAGGCCTCATGGTCCGAAATCGATACCTCTCCTCAGCGCAGCACCCCATGAAGAATGGGCTGCCATTCCCCAAGAAACCTTCCAGCACCTGATTGAACGTATGCCTGCGAGAGTGGAAGCTGTCATCAAGGCTAACGGTGGGCCAACACCATACTGAATTCCAGCATTACCGATAGAGGGTGCCCCGAACTTTTAAGTCGTTTTCAGCCGGGTGTCCAGATACTTTTGATCACATAGTGTAAATATGAATGTTTGATTTGGAACATTTGCTTTGCTTTGTGATGGATGGCGCTGTAGTATTCTCACAAATGTACCAGTGCACCCGATAGCACTGAGTGTAATTCATTACTTAAATTAGGTATGATAATACGTTTGTCCAGTCGTAATAATTACGTGGAGAACATAATCTAGTTAAAATGGAACATTTAACAGTCGCAGAAAAGGTAAATATGGTGTTTATTTATAGCTATTGTGATATCAAAATGCCCAACAGCATCCAAGTATTCGGAAGTGTTTAACCAAAGAAGAAGACACAACCAAGAACTGCAACAAATGAAGATGCCCAAATAAGTATTTTAGTTGCACATCAGTAGGAGACAAACTGAACGGCAATCGAGAATTTCAAAAACGTCGATTTTGAGAATTCTACACCATCATACATTTCATTCTTACCATATTTCTGTGCACCAGGAATTGCATGGCAATTATTTTGAATGTCATGTACATTTTTGCCACTGGGCACAAAATAAATTACTAGACGATAACAGGTTTTTTCAAGACTTCTATTTAGTGACGAAGCGTCATTATATATAGAGGGCAATGTAAACCGGCATGGAAAATCTACGATGCCTGCGACAAACAAGTGAAACAACAGCGACTCTGGCGGGTTAATGTATAGCGCAGAATTATGGGAGGGCATTTAATTGGCCCTTATTTTATTGGTGACAGTGTAAATGGTGCAATGTATGCCGATTTCTTAATTAATGTTTTACCTATTCTACTACAAGATGTTTCACTTCATGACACAATGTCAATGTACTTTAAACATGATGGATGTCCGGCACATAGTATGCGTGCAGTCGAAATGGTATTAAATAGAACACTTAATGACAAGTGGATTGGTTGTAGAAGCACCGTATCATGTCCTGCACGTTCACTGGACCTTACATTTCTGGCCTTTTTTCTTTGGGGAAAATTGAAAGATATTTGTTATCATGATCCACTGACAATGCCTGAAACATGCATTACCGCATTGTCAATGCATCTACAACAATTACTGAAGGTAATCTACTCGCTGTTGAGAGGAATTTCGTTACACGTATTGAACGTATTGCCCAATGCATTGAAGATGAAGGACATCATTCTGAGCATTTATTTCATTAATGATCTTATTCTGGTTGCTCACACAGTAACACCATGCGTTCCCATAATTTATGATAAGGTCACAAAAGTAAATATATCACACTGGAATAACAGAAATATAGTCCAAACGTAACTAATTTTAGTGTTTTAATTTAAAAAACCACATTGTTACCAACTATTCATCTATGAGTAAATGGGTGAGGCATATTATAAGTGTTAGAATTTTACAGTGCCATCCATCACAAAGTGAAACAAATGTTCCAACTCAAACATTCATATTTATTTATGTACTATACGAATATGTAATAAAAATGGAGGTACCCATTATAAAAAATGGAATTTCTATCAATTTGACATATGGCAGTGCTGTCTAGTGGGCCATCCATAGCGCTATCTGTTTTCCCCCATCACCCTCAGATTTGTTCTTCTTATTTTTTCGTTTGATTCTAATTTCGTGAGTTATTTGGCCCAGTCACTATCAATCGACCAGCCTGTGTCTATATATATATATGTGTGTGTGTGTGTGTGTGTGTGTGTGTGTGTGTGTGTGTGTACAACAGCCAACAACTTATTCTTCTAGTCATGTGAAAGCTCTCAAAGGGTAAGCATGTCGAAATCTACAGCAAGACAACCTCATATGGGGGGATGCTACCTGAAGTGAAATTAATGTTGTTTAACATGACTTATAGTCCTAACATCAGCACTAGCAAATGCATCACTGTAGGAAAAGATGTCACTTTGTGAGTTATCTCTGGTAGTGGGTGTCGAAAATCCAAAATATAGTGATACTGGGAGCGAAAATTATGTACAGTTTGTATGGAATACAATCATAACAGTTGAGGGACATGAAAGAGAAGTACTGCTTGAGAAGGGAGTGAGACAGTGTTGTGGACTTTCCCTGATGTTATTTAATCTGTATATCAAGCTAGGAATAAACGAAACCAAAGAAAAACTTGGAGAAGAAATTAAAGTTCAAGGAAAGAAATAAAAAAATTGAGATTTGTGAGTGACATTGAAATTCTGTCAGGGACACAAAATACGAGCATCTGAATGGAATGGACAGTTTTTTTATATAAAATATAAGCTGAACATCAAGAAAAGCAAAATAACGTAATGGAATGTAGTCAGATTAAATCAGGCAATGCTGAGGGAATTAGATCAGTAAACTAGACACTAAAAGTAGTAGATGAATTTTTCTATTTGGGCAGTAAAATAACTGATGATGGCAAAAGTGGAAAAAATTTAAAATGTAGTCTGGCAATGCCACGAAAAGCATTTCTGATGAAGAGAAATTTGTTAACACAGAGTATAGATTTAAGTGTTAGAAAATCTTTTCTGAAGTTGTTTGTCAGGTGTGTACTCATACATAAAAGTAAAAAATGTGCATGATGAACAGTTCAGACAAGAGGAAACAGAAGCATTGGAAATGTGGTACTACAGAAGAATGATGATTAAATGGGTACATCATGTAACTAATGAGGAGGAACTGTATAGAATTAGGGAGAAAAGAAGTTTGTGTCGTAACTTGACTAAAAGAAAGGATAGGTTGATAGGAAACATTCTGTGACATCAAGGGATCACCAGTTCAGTAGGGGAAAGGGAAGGGGGGGAGATAAAATTTGTAGAGGGAGACCAGGATATGAATACTATAAGTAAGTAAGATCCAAAGGATGTAGGATGCAGTGTTTATTTGGAGATGAAAAGGCTTGCACAGGATAGAGTAGTGTGGAGAACTGCATGAAACCAATCTTTGGACACTGAAGACCACAGCAACAACAACAGTGATACCAAAGTTGTGATATCTGTGGATGGGTGGATATGCCTATGCAACACATCAATGTGTAATTGTCTTGTTCCATGGAAATGCCCACTCTCCATCACTGATACTGGGTGATCATACAATCCCTTAAGGGACTTTCTATGAACAATTAAACCGTACAACAAGACAAAATGCACCAATATACATTTTTAAAAATTTAACATATGCCAGTTACATGATCCAGAATGCTCTAGAGTGTCAACCAAGCTGGAAACTGTATGTCTGTCGATTCTAAAAGAGAATATAGAGCAATATGTGGGAGTCAGCACGAAAAACTCCTCACCCATGGGTAGAACTTGTCACGCAACTATATATTACATTTTTGCATCAAAACAAGTCAGTGTATATGAACCAACCAACCAACAGAACTATGCTCATATCCAAGTATGTACATATACCATGCTATACTGAAAGGATTGTAAAACTGAAAAGACTGTAACGGCTACATGTGTTACATGTGTCTTCACTGTAAAATCCCCTGTATATTAGTGTAAGTGCATGATCTTCATCATGACTGAATGGACAAAACGCCCTTATCACAGACACTTGCAGCAACTGACTTGTCCTACAATGATACTGAAATCACAAGAAGAAGAGAATGGATCAGTATTCCTAATAAAATACATGTTTTAATTGTGGGACCATCTGACTGCGGGATGGCCAATGCTGTTTTTACATAGTTAACACAATGTGACGGAATGTTCCTCAGCCTAAGTACCAGTCGTTACAGGAGATTTTGAGTGGTATTGATCCAGTAACCACTCAGACATTCAGCAAAAGCAGTGATATTGTGCAACTGAGAAAGTAAAGCCCAACAGTATTTTCATATTTTAAAATATTGCAGTGGATAACCAGGATCAGCTATGGAAATATTTTTGTTTTGACCGTTATATGAAGGTTGATGTCCTTTATTTGAGTCAAACATATTCCAGGACTCCAAAGCAGTTATTATGGGATAATGCAAGGCTTATTGAAGCTTTCAAACAGGACAATATCGATTAAAAACATATTTACCAAGCACATGTAGTACGGACCTGACATTCAATGAATGTATTACAATATGCAGGGATTGCTGGAATTACATGCAGGACGACTTTCTAGTCATTGACAAAACGATAAAACAGAATGATGGACGATGCAGATGAACCTTCCAGGGCTTTTCCTTTAAACAATAGTGTGCCAATGTGTAACTGTCAGTGTATTATAGGTTCTGGACAAATTCACATGAATGTAATGCACTCATTCCGAGAAGTTGGTGCATGGGCCAAACATTCATTTTTACACTGAAAGAAAAACTGAAGCTTTAACACAAGGTTAATGGACTTGAGTGGCATAATTAGGGCAGCGGATACAGTAAGCGAGGCATTTGGAGATTGAACAGCTGAATGATGGAATCCAGTGACATGAGGGATGTGTCAAAGGAATCAACATATGGTTAACAAAATTGGACATCATTATCATGGTAACAACTATGAAAGGCGAGATGTATGAATCTAAGACAGAAGAGTACTGGTATATAAGGTATATATCACATCAAAATCTGTTTAGTATACAGCATCACATCGACAAAACGTAAAATAATAGAGGTGCAGAAGGCTATTCGTTGGAAAATACGACTGCTTAAATTACGAGTCATACAGCTGGGGCAAGATCATTTTCTCCCTGAAGTGTATAGATCAGTAATAGTATTTAACAGCTCTCACACACAATACATGGACGTAGAGGAAAAGAAATGTGACATACAAGTTGAGCCACACATGCTTGGAAAGCATCCTATATGCTTAACCAAGCGTGTATTACATGTTGGTGGCACTAATGTTCTTAAAAAGTAATATTGTTAAAAACTGTAAACCCCACCAAGTGTTTCGCAAAAGAGACAGAAGTGTCTGCTGAACTATTATCTATGACTTTTGCACACAGGCGAGATAACATCCCAAAGGGACGAATAAAAGCCCCAAAACGTAGGACTGCATTAGCTAGTGTACATTGTACAGGTGGTGGCATTGGCATTCAGCACAAAAGACTCAACAACATACCTCTGGAGCATGATTACTATGATTACCCACACAAAATAACAGAATGGCTACAAATTCTCGCAGCCAAAGGTAATGGGGAAATTTAAAGAATGTGAGGTTGTAAGTAAAGATGTTGGGTTGCTCATTAACAGAAGTTTATTCTTGATCCCACTACAGGGAAGAATTTGTGAACCGTTTGAGTTAATCGATTGTTGAGATATGAATTAGTTGTGATATACAACCAACACAAATTGTGCTCACTGGCAGTATATCCACTGCTTGATCTGTCACACAAATTTTCTCAGTATTGTTCTCCAAAACTTGTCTCCACAAGAAACCCACTAGTACCCCAGTTGAACCTTCCTGGCTAAACGATATGGTCTGTTTTGTCGTTTGTATTTCTGTTTTAAACACCTTAATATCTGCAAATAAGTCAATCTCTTTTGCAGATCTTTTTATAACTGCTCTTAAATCGTCAATATCATATGAGCCAAGGGTGTTTCCACAACTTCTTTTTTACCACCGGCTTCTAGATGTAGGTAGTTTCTCATTCATTTTGCTGATACTAGGGATGCTCTTCCATGACTCCAGACCGATGAATGCAATATCTAATTTCGTCTTGCTTAGCTTTATTTTCAGAAAATAATTTGCATTTCGCGTTCATTGCATTGCGACTCCTGTTACCTTCATTTTCTGTTGGTATATAGCCTACTGGAATTTTTTCGTGGACAGGTTTCCATCACAAAGTTGTATACGGTGTTTAGTATAGATTTTCATACGCTATGACTAATGTTTTGAGACGAATTTGTTGCATAAAGGGTAGTTTATAACGTTATTTGTGGTGTTGTTGTTCTGATACAGAAAGCAATGGCCAGGAGACAGAGAAGTAACTAGAACTAAAAGAAAGGAAAAGAAAAACTGGCTTGCGATCTGACACTTTGTACTTTTATTCCAATTTTTTAACTTTTTACATAAATACACTGTTAATAAACGCCACCCTCACTGCCTTATGACCTCTGTTGACTTCATGTGCTGCAGGTACTGGAATTTCTGCGTACACTCTTCTTCCATCAGATACACTGACGTCAGTTTCAGGCTCTACATGCGATGCATTCGCAGACTATTATAACTGATGCACGATTTACTTTCAGTCTAAGTCCTCAACTGAAGCAGGGAAACTATCCTTTTATTATCCCCAACATTGTCTCCACTGCCGATCTTGTTTCCTTGTGGGCACTGTTACAGATTCGCCAAGACGCCGTTTCTTCACGAAGTACCAGCGTCATCAAATATCTGCAACACTGATATCCACTGTCTCCTAGAAGTATGCATTTCGGAATTTCTCCTGTTTCGAACTGAGCACGTACACGTGAGTTTCTGGAAATATTGCTGTCATGGGCAATTCCGGCCATGTAACTACGATATTTAAACATCGCAGCTTAACGTCTGAGATCACTTGTACATTTAAAGAAAATCACCAGTGACGATTTCTAAATATATCATCATCGTCGCTTTCAGGCGGCTTGATGGGGATATGAGTGCAATCAATAGCGTCTAAAACGCCAGTAACATACGATATATGATAATAATCACGCTGGGTGTCCCTAATGTCTGAAGTAATTTTCTGTCTTCACCTATGTTTAAATGCTTTATACGATCGGTCCTCAGTGTGGTAGTGCCTGAAAATTGTCATGCTATCTGTGAGGTGTTCAAAAGCAATTTCTTAAAGGTAATTGCTCAAAGGTAATTGCATTTTTCTAAAAAAAAGTAACAGTTGTATTCCTCCATGATCTCTATTTCATATTTAAAATGTCTTTACACTTTCCTACAAGCTTTAAGAGGAGGCTAATACACTACCATTATGAAGGTCTACTGCAGGAAATATTCCACCTGATGTTAAAGATGTGAGAGAGCGATCTATGAACTATTTTGTTAATGAAGGACAATTTCCTTGGTAACAAAAATTTGTGCATTAACATATGCAAAAAACAATATGCAGTGAAACATTGCATACAGAACTAAATGAAAGTATTTTAACTCTAACAGTGCTACTGAAAATAAATATTACTGACAACCTCACGCCTCTGTTTTTTCTAAATTACCAGAAGAGTACTGTTGAGTGTCCTGCTCTTTTAAAAACTGGAACAAATCAAAATACCACAAAACAGGTTAGTGGGTCTCCTCAGTACCAGTCTCTGATTTAAAACTTTGTCTTTTTTTCTTTTCTCTTCTGTAATCAGTTCTTGATGAATTTAGCTTCTACATGGCAGAATCTTTTGTTGCTGTTGGATCTAACTGTTGGCACTTCACAAGAAGTGCATCATAGGCAGCGTTCCTCTTGGTTCTATTGTGATAATCCTTGCATTTAATGTTCCACAAATATGGGACGATTTTCATAAAGACTGTAACATGTCACAGTTAACTTTTCTTAGCTGTGACATCGTTATGGAACGAAAGCAAACGAAAAGACAAGATGCTCACGCTATACAGACTGACTCAGGACTGATGATTGTTTGTACAAGCCGCCTTATTTACAAAATTCTCGGATGTCCAGCCAGGTGACGTAATTTTTCCACGATATTTAGGCAAACAGACATGTTGCCATCTTCAAGGAGTCCCTCAAGAACGCTGCGCTGCTTCTCTTGGTGTCCTATACACATGCTGGTAATTACACCCTCCACCATCTGTGAAAGGAAAAGGGAAATATATCTTTTTGCAAGACTAAGTAGGGATCTGCAGTAGTTGCACACTACAAAAAATACTCCAAATTTCTAGGAAAATTCAATGAACATGCACATAATGTCAGAAATCAGTACTTCTGATGACAGACTTATGGCAATATGGAATATAGTAAAGTGAGAGAAAGGACAGCTGGCCACAGAACAACACAACAGCACCACAGATCTGAATGGAAGGGCTGTAAATGATGAGTCACAAGAAGCAAATGCATTTAATAAACATTTCTCAAATACAGTAGAAAGCATAGGGGCAAACAGTTCAAGAGAAAAATGAAACCAGTATGTTGAAAATGTAAATCATATGAATGTATCACCAACTTCTCCTTTTGAAATTAAGAAAATTAAACATTCTCTCAAAAATAAAATCATAACTGGTTTTGATGGTGTTTCCAATAGAATACTAAAAATTTGGTCCCTTGTAATAAGCTCAGTATTGTATGAAATATGTAATGCATCACTAACTCAATCCATTTTTCCAGAGAAACTGAAATATGCCATTGTTAAACCCAACTTTAAGAAACGTGTAAGAGAGAAGTCAATAATTACCGACATGTTTCACTGCAGACATCATTTTCCAAAATTTTTGAAAATGTGATTTATTCCAGACTAGTAACCCCACTTAGCTAATCATAGTTTATGTTTCCGGAGGATTGCTCTACTGAGAATGCCATTTCCATGCTCACTTACCAGATTTTACAAGCATTAAATAATAAAATAGCACCAGTTGTTATTTTGTGCATATGGGGTTCCCTAAGGATTAATCTTAACTACAATACTTTCTCTCACATATGTAAATCACCTTCCATCTAGCATGCAACAAGCAGAATTAATTATTTTTGCAGATGAACACTACTATTGTAATCAATCCAAACATATATACAGTAACGGGAGAAATAGCACACAAAGTTCTTAAAAGTATCATTGACTGGTTTTGTGTAAATGATCTCACCCTCGATTTTTAAAAAACCCAACATATTCAGTTCTGCACATCTAGAGGTAATACACCAATAATAAATGTAACATAAATAGGGTTTAAACTTCAAAATCCTTAGGAGCCCATGTTGATAAGAATTTACATTGGAAAAAACACATTTCGGAACTCCTAAAGCAACTTGGTTCAACCATATGTGCGATTAGAATCACTACAAATCTTGGAGAGAGACAAATCAGTAAGTTGACATATTTTGTATATTTCCATTCAATAATGCCATATGGAATAATGTTCTGGGATAAATCGTCTTTAAGAAAGAAAATCTCCATTCTGCAAAAACGTGCTGTGAGAATAACACTTGGTACTCACCCACAATCATCTTATAGAGATCTGTTTAAAGAGTTGGGTATTCTGGATACTTCTTCATACCATATTTATTCTCTCATGGAGTTTGTTGTAAACTACAGTTAAAGCGAAACAATGAAGTGCATAATTACGATACCAGAACGAAAAATGGCATTTAGTACTTCACATTAAGGTTGTCTTTAGCACGAAAAAGGCGTGCACGAGGCTGCAACAAAAATTTTTGATCATTTACTTAGTGATATAAAATGTCTGACAGACAGCAAAATAAAATTTAATAACAAACTGAGAAAACTTTGACAACTTCATCTACTCTGTAGAAGAATTCCTGTTATTGTAATGTGTAAAAGGTGACGGGTAGGAATTACTAGCTCATATCTGAATATCTATTTCTCTTTTTGGGGAAGACATAGGAATGTTCAGATTGTACCATACGTACAAATTAATTTGGGATGTGAATGTATAATGACACACTGCACATCATTATGATCAATTGTACAAAATGATCCCTGGAACATGTTCCTAACTAACTAACTCTGCTCGCTGTCAGTGCAGTCATCCCAGTGGATGGTGGCAGTGGTGGGGGGAAGTCCTGCTTGAGCATGTGCAGTCACCTTCAGAAACGAAATTCAGTTATCAATTAATCAGCGATATAGCTCCATTCTCCCTGTAATTCATTAGTGTGAGCAAAGTAACTAATTTTTTGTGTTTGAATTTTCTCAATATGTCTTTTTTACCTCTTTCTTCTTACATTTTAAGCCAACATGCTCATCACAATTACGACAACGATAACTTAAAGTCACTGACCATTTATGTGTATCACTATTTTTTTTCTTTCTTTCTTTCAATATGTAATGATAGTTGATTTCTAAAGTTGTTACTTCTCTTTAAAGACAATCACTGAAAGTGAGCTAACTTGTGAATGCAAAAGTATTCGCGAAATATTAAGATTTTTTATTTCTTTTATTTCGTATTTACTTTTTCTCCTTTTCTTTAATTCAGATCTTTGAAATGATTTTACCGATATATTTCTTTATTTGGAGAAAATAATAAGAAGACAGAACACTAAATTTTCGTTTTTTTCATTAGTGTCCATTCTCCCAAACCTATTACTCGGTTATAATTATATATTAATACCTTCAGCTGCTGAAGGGCGTTGATGTGCATCAATGGGGACATGTGAAAATGTGTGCCTCGACCGGAACTCGAACCTGGTATCTCCTGCTTACCTGGCAGGTGCTCTATCCATCTGAGCCACCGAGGGCACAGAGGATAGTGCGACTGCACGGACTATCTCGCGCATTCCTCCTGCAAGACCAACATTCTCACTTTGTATGTCCACACATTACGTTCGTAGTGTCCCACCCCAACACACTCATTACTCATGGAATACATTCTTACCAAGTCCCGTAAGAGTTTGGAGAATATGTGTGCATCCGCACAGAAGATGAAGGTCATGGTCGGTATTGCCAGAAGTATATACTTATATTGATGTGGTATCCTTTCTTTCAGACATGTCTGAAAGGACAGACACTATTGATGACCTGCAGCCATCTAGAATGAAATTAGAATAATATATAAACAACTTCAGCAGCTGATGGACGTTAATATGTATCAATGGAGACCCATGAAAATACGTGCGCTGATAGGGACTTGAACCCAGGATCTCCTGCTTACATGACAGACACTATAGCCATCTGAGCCACCAAGGGCACAAAGGAGAGCGTGACTGCAGGAACTATCTCAAGCACACCTCCCTCGAGACCCACATTCTAACCTTGTATGTCCACACACTACATTTGTAGTGTCGCACCCCAATACACTCATTACTCGTGGAAGACATTCTTACCAAGTCCCGTAAGAGTTCGGTGAACATGTGTGCATCCACACAGAAGAACGTCATGGCCACTATTGCCAGAACTATATACTGATATGGATATAGTGTCTGTTCTTCCAGACATGTCAGCAATATTTGAAATGGTTGTGTTCAAGCACCTTCTTAGCATCTGACTGAAAAAAAAAATATTGTTCGAGTCACAGTTTGGGTTCCTTAAGGGTGTCGATATAGAGAAGGCTAGTTACATGCACTGTTAGAATGTATTTTATCATTCGTTTACATATTAGAGGCTAGTGGCATTTCGTGCAACCTGTCAAAAACATTTGACTGTGTGGTTCATAGCATTTTATTAGTTAAATTTGAATATCATGGTGTCACTGGCAGTGCTGCAAAATGGTTCGAGTTTTACATAATTAACAGGAAACAGAGGGTGACAAATGATCAGGGAACTGATTTTTATATTCATCAGTTCTATGTTTATAATGTTATACTTTCTAACATCTTCCACATCCACAAGACTCATCTCACTTTTCGTTCTATTGAACGAAGAGTGAATCTAAAATTACAGAACAGTCACTACTCAGTGACAATATCAGTTTTGCTATTATATTTCCACAGAATTTTAATGAGGGTTAACCAAAATATTGGTGGATTAAAGAAAAAAGTAGATTTTCACAAAAATAAAGTAAAAAATAATGTTACCATTTTTCATTAAACTATTCTGGGATTGAAGAACAAAGTAGATGAGCTCCTGGTTTGTTTAGATGACACTGAATCTGATAATGTAATAGATATACTATACCTGTCTGAGCATCACATTGTGTCTGATATGGAAAAGGTAAATATCAGTGGTTATAAACTAGCTGCACATATGAGTAGAGAGAATAAGGTGAGAGGAGGAGTTGCCATGTATGTCAAAAATTATGACTTTGTAAAAAGCTTTGATACAAAAAAGTTTTGTCTAGAGCAACATATAGAAGCATGTGCCTGTCAACTTAAATTGAAGGAGGGCTCTTTTATAATTGTAACAATATATAGATCGCCCTCAGGAAACGTTCATTTATTCCTGGGAAACTTGGATCCCTTGTTGTGCTGTCAGATAGGGGAAAGCAAATTATTATTTGTGGGGAATTCAATGTTGATTCACTGAAAGAGTGTAACAAGAAGAATGATCTGGAAGTCTTGCTTAGTTCTTTCAAATTGACATCTGTCATTAATTTTCCCACTCAGGAAGTAAAGGACAGCAGCACATTGATAGATAACACTTTTATAAACCAATATAAGTTTAAAAACATAAATTCTTGACCTGTTGAGAATGGCCTTTCTGATCGTGGTGTTCAGCTAGTTACAGTTATGTCATAGCTCCATTCAGTAATTCAAAACTACCCTCCAAAGTTGTGCATTCAATTAATGACTCAATAATTAGAAGTTTCAGAGAAAATCTTCAGCATTTAGACTGGGATGAGATGTACAAGAACCTGATGCTAATTTAAAATATAACTTATTTCATGACACACTTGTAAGAGAATTTGAAAACTGTTACCCCAAGAAAGCAGTTAAATCTAATTATAAGAAACCATGCAAAAATCCTTGGCTTTCTAAAGGAATAAAAATATCTTGTAACCACAAAAGGGAACTGTATCTCACAACAAGAAAGAGTAATGAACCAGAAACAGCCAAATATTATAAAAACTACATTGCTACATTAAGAAAGGTTATTAAAAAGTCTAGAAGGATGTGCATCATGTCTGAGATTAAATACCTCTGATAACAAAATCAAAACAATTTGGAATATTATTACAAGGGAGACAGGGCAACCAAGAGTACAGGATGACAGCATTACCATCAAAGCGAATGGAAACTTGACAAACAACAAGCTGGAAGTCGAAAACATTTTGAATAATCATTTTTTAAATGTTGTAGAGAAAATAGGATCTAAATGTTCATTAGAAGAAGTAGGGCAGTTAATGTAAGAGGCCTTATCCACACCATTTGAAACAATTGAAATTCCACCCACCTCTCCTTCTGAAATTAGGAAGATAATAAACTCTGTCAAGAATAAAAGCTCACATGGAATTGATGGCATTTCGAGCAGGATAATAAAAGCTTGTTCCCAAGAGATAATTGGGATTCTTAGCCACATATGTAATAGCTTTCTGAAACAGGGTATTTTCCCAGATAGACTGAAGTATGCCATTGTTAAACCACTGCATGAAAAAGGGGATACATCTGATGTCAACAACTACCGTCCAATCTCTCTTCTGACTGTCTTACCTAAAATTCTTGAAAAAGTAATGTATTGTAGAGTAGCTTCAAACCTTTGTAAAAATTAAGTTTTAACGAAATGTCAGTTTGGTTTCCAGAAAGGTTTTTCATCGGAAAACTCTATATATTCTTTCGCTAATGAAATATTAAATGCTCTGAGTAACCGGAAGTCACCCATTGGGATTTTTTGTGATCTCTCAAAGGCTTTTGATTGTGTAAATCGTGGAATGCTTCTAGATAAGCTCAAGTACTGTGGTATGAATGGGACAGCGCTCAAATGGTTTAAATCCTACCTAACTGGAAGTGTGCAGAAAGTTGAAATAAGCAGTTCATATAATATGCAAAAAACTGGTGATTTCTCAAACTGGGGAACAATGAAGAATGGGGTGCCACAAGGTTTGGTCTTGGGTCCTCTGCTGTTCTTAATACATATTAATGACTTTCCATTCTATAGTCACGAACATGCAAAGCTGGTACTTTTTGATGATGATACAAGTATAGCTATCACACCCAGCAGGCAAGAATTAACTGGTGAAATTGGAAATGACGTTTTTCAGAAAATCATTAAGTGGTTCTCTGCAAATGGGCTCTCATTAAACTTTGACAAAACACAGTACATACAGTTCCACACTGTAAATGGAATGACACCATTAATAAATATAGACTTCGATTAGAAATGGGTAGCTAAGGTAGAATATTCAAAATTTCTAGGTGTATGAATTGATGAGGGGTTGAACTGGAAAAAACACACTGAAGATCTGTTGAAACGTTTGAGTTCAGCTACTTATGCTATTAGGTTCATTGAAAATTTGGTGATATACATCTCACTTACCACGACAATTTTCATTCTCTACTTTCGTATGGCATCATATTCTGGGGTAACTCACCATTGAGTAAAAGAGTGTTCATTGCACAAAAGCGTGTAATCAGAATAACTGCTGGAGCTCATCCAAGATCATCCTGCAGACACTTATTTAAAGAGCTAGAGATCTTCACTATAGCCTCACAATATATATATATATATATATATATATATATATATATATATATATATATATATATATATTGACTTATGAAATTTGTTATTAACAATCCAAACGAATTCAAAAGTAATAGCAGTGTACATCGCTAGAACACTAGGAGAAACGATGATCTTTATTACTCAAGGTTAAATCTAACTTTGGCTCAGAAGGGGGTAAATTATGCTGCCACTAAAGTCTTTGATTACTTACATAATAGCATAAAAAGTCTGGCAGATAGCCATATAGCATTTAAAAGGAAATTAAAAGAATTTCTTAATGGCAACTCCTTCTACTCATTAGATGAATTTTTGGATATAGTAAGTGGAAAATATACCAATCCCCACAAAAAATTAAAAATATTAAGTGTCATGTAATATTTTGTGTAATGTAATATCTGGTATAGACACCTTTTCGTAACCTGACACGTTCCACATCATTACGAAGTGTCGTATTCATGGTCTATGAAACAAGTACTAATCTAATCTAATCTAGTAGCTTTAAGTCTCTAAGGCCAGGAATGAACTTCCATTTCTTGGTAATGTTTACACTCAAAGACAAAAGCAAAAAATTATTATCTGTATGCTGAAATAAGAGATATCTTTATAGTATCGAGTGTTCTGAGGTAGTAAGAACCTCACCAAGTCCATACTCTCGGTTTAAGTACTGTTTAATCCATTTCGTCACTCTTATTCTATTGCAAAAAGTAATTATAAGGAATTACTGAACTCTAGAATGATGTTCCTATCACATTCTTTAGGGACATTTTGCTACTTTCGAAAGTATTTACTTAATTGAACACTAATGCTCGGTTTACACTAGCAAGTTATTGCAGCAATTTACTTGCGCGGAGGAACTCGCCGCGCGATTTGCGAGTGTAAACATATCGCCAAGTCGACTTGCGACCGTAGCAATTTATTGCAGAAGTGACTTGCTGTACGTTTTCCACTTCCAGTGTGAACGCCACGCAAGAAGTATCTGCAAGTAACTTGCAGCTTTTAGGATTTATTTCTATTTCCTGCAAGTAGGAAGCGCAAGTTAGAGTATGTATGTCGTCTGCATAACACTCATATTTAACATTTTACTTACTGTGGTGACTTAATTTTATGCAACCATCTTACGTATTATATGCAAACAAATTTCAGAAATGGAGGAGAAACGGGAATGGATGAAGCAGGATGCAGAACATTTTACTGACGCCGTGGAGAGCTACCCCGAAATACAGAACGTGCATAACCGAGACTTTAAGGATAGAGTGAAGAAGATGAGCGCATTAAATGAAATCTCGTCGATATTCGACACATCTATAAAAGAAGTACTTAGAAAGTAGCATAACTTGAAGACACAACCCCTTTGCCACCTGCATCCACTCGCTTGTTGTTTTAGGAGTCTAGAAGAAGATGATGTGTAATCATTATATGTTCTATTTACTTAGCTTGTCACTTTCCATTTTATGAGCATTAGAAAAAAAAACAATTTTATAAGCATATCATTCTGTAAAATTCAGTTTATTTCAATAAAAATTTAATTTCATTGTTGTGTTTTCACATACCTTCAAATAATTTTCCCTTTTCAAAACGTTAAAAATGGCTCTACATACATCGGGTACGATCAGAAAAATCGTGCTGACGGGAGTATGAAACAAGTACATTTGGGACTTGTATGAGTCTCTTACAAAGAAAAGATTTCAAAATTCAAACTTTTTTTGGTTGTGTGTTTCACATAAATAAATGAAATGCCTATTTTATTCGTAGCTCACCGGTGGCTATAAATCATAGAGTGAGTAGCAAACGTTCCTTTGCTGAAATAGCATTACCGAAGTTTGATATGATGGGCACTATTAACACCAACAAATACTCCAGATCATTTGAGGACATTCTGCAAAAGTTTTCAAAAGTATCCATGTTCTCGATACTCAGTTCTTGCAAAAGGTTATTACAGGCACCATTTTGCGATCTTCTCATTATCTACTCTCTAACCCAAATACTTCTCTTTTTCTTTTTCACGTTTTGCATTACAATTACAAGAGCTGCAGCATATCTCACCCGCCTACTTGTCATTTTACACTTTGGCTGACACTCGTAGTGGTACTGAAAGCATATGTAAACAGTATCAGCAAGTTATTGACGCAAGTTTCTTGCCAAAGAACTTGCGGAAGACTCTTGCTTAATTCTTGAGCTGCTGTGTAAACACAGCTGCAAGCGGCTAGCAATAACTTGCAGCAATAACTTCTGCAAGCGACTTGCTAGTCTAAACCCACCTTAAGCCCATCCCTTTGGTATGAATGCAGTAAATCGCTGTGGAAGCCCGCCTTTGGATGATCCATGGTACCCATTTCTGCTGGGGCTAGACACCGTCATTTTGGATGTTACCTCCACGGCTTCCGTGAACTCTCTATTTAAATCTCTGATTATTGTATCTCTGATTGTTTTCGCGCCAAGCTTGTGTTTTAATTGTGCGAGTTTGTGAATGATATGTGAAATTATCGAAGAGACGGCAGTAAAAAAGACAGCTAGCATTCTTTGTGTTAATTTTGCTCACAGAGATTGCTCAAGATGGCTGTTACATTAGATAAGATACAGAAAATATCTTGTACATTAGATAAACTGAGAAAGAATTTACAGTGTGTAATATGGTGAGTTATACCATTGGTCAGCAGCGAGAAATTGTTTGTTGTGTGTTGAAAAGACGCGTTACTAATGAGGTTTCGAGACTAGTTGAGAAAAAAAAGCAATGTTATTATCAGTATTGAGTGTTCATACCTAGGTTGTCCTAGGCCTGTTTCCAAAATGTGCTGATGCATGAAATGTGTATTTTGACGTTTAGAGAGATTCTGTTTGGAGTAACTGGCCCTCGATTCCTTGTGCCTATTATCTTCCTAAGTATCATTAGTGTTATTGGGGTGCGTACTTTACAGCTGTCTTTTAGTGTTGGAATCTGCTTTCCACGCATAGGCAGCGAGTGTCGCAGATAAGCCTTCGTGGTAACAACCCTACCGGATGAAAGAAATATATGCGAAGAATCACTAGACGTTATGAGGACATGTTTCTCAACACTGACATGATTGTTGCGTGTAATTGGTGAATATCATTGTGACATGATACACGCTTCTTAATTATACTGTTCTATTGGAACATGATGTGTCAGAGTGTACTGTGGCAGTAATTTTAATAGATAACAGCTTCAGTCGCATACAATAATTTTGTATGTCGACCACTTTTGGTTTGGCAAAACCATTAAGATCCATGAGAGTAATTTTGAATTGTAGTTTTAGTTATTGTAAATGAAAAATTGTTAAATATGGCGTGAACGTAGATCTTGGGCTAACCTGTAGATAGATATGTTTTGATGTCACCATCTGTCAACCAAACTTTCACCTTCCGTCTAACACAGACCTCGTGTTCTACTGCAGATCGGTCTATCACAATATCTTTCATTTTGAATGTAGATACTGTCATACTCAATTGTAGTGAGGAATCACCCTGAATGTATAGCCATGTTATGTTAACCGGGGATCTAGAAACGATGGAGAGGCTCCGTCCCCGCCACAACCGCAGTGGTCTGCAACCCCTTGACGACTATCGCAGTCCATTTCATGCCTCCGCCGCCCCACGCCGAACCCAGGGTTATTGTGGTATTCGGCCCCCGGTGAACCCCCGAGGGAACGTCTCACACCAGAAGAGTGTAACCCCTATGTTTGCATGGTAGAGTAATGGTGGTGTACGCGTACGTGGAGAACTTGTTTGCGCAGCAATCGCCGACATAGTGTAGCTGAGGCAGAATAAGGGGAACCAGCCCGCATTCGCCAAGGCAGATGGAAAACCTCCTAAAAACCATCCACAGACTGACCGGCTCACTGGACCTCAGCACAAATCCACCGGGCGGATTCGTACCAGGGGCTGGCGCTCCTTCCCGTCTGGAAAGCCGTGTGTTAGACCGCACAGCCAACCGGGCGGGCATGTATAATCTTAAATGATGCTAAACACTGTTCTATATTCTTATTCCATGATTTCAAAACTATAGATTATTATATAGCATATTAGCAGTGACACTGGATAATCATAATTGTGGAGTTGGAAAACTGAGAATAAGTAGTGAGGAAAGAAAGCACTTGATTTCATATTGAAGAAGCAGAAATGTTTTTCCATGTGTAAGTTCGTGTGTGTGTGTGTGTGTGTGTGTGTGTGTGTGTGACATTTAATTAAGTTGACTGCTGTGGGTTATTTTCATTGTGTGTCACTTGTTTTACTTGTTTTAAGTATCTGTTGAAAGTCAGGTTATTGGCTCAGTTTATCAAACATGGGAACAAAATGTTCAACATAGAAGTGAAACTGCAGAGTTATCTATTCCTTCAAGTGTGTGACAAGTCCACATCCTTAGCTTAGTGGTAAGTGTGGCAATGCCATGCGATGGACCCAGGTTCGATTCCCTGCTGGGTTGGAGATTTTCTCTGGTCTGGGGCCTGTTTATTGTGTTGTCTTCATCACATCAACCTCATTGACAAGCAGGTTGCTGAAGTGGCGTCACTTAAAAAGACTTGCATCAGGTGGCTGTTCTACTTTATGGGAGGCACTTGTCACATGACATTTCATTTCTTATGTGCCAAAACATTTGTGATGTAGGTGCACAGTGTAGAGGTGTCACTCATTTCAGCAATACTCTAATGAACTACAAGGCTTGCATGAAACTATTAGATTGCCATGTTGTAAATGATTATGATATATAGACAGTGTAGGGGCCTACTGAGTGAGACGATGAAGAACTTAAGACATCAGATAAGTGCCCAATAGGAGCAGGGTTAAAATCCCTGTCTTGACATCAGAGTTTGGATTTTATGTGGTATCATGGCAAAATCAAAGTGCAATTACACCAATCTGGTTTGACCCGTGATGTCGTCAAGATGACAGACACCCCTGTTTCAAGCGTTTACGATATGGTGACCACGAAGTCACTCATTATACCCCAGACCAAACATCAATACACAGGAAATATTTAACTCTAGCAATAAAATGAAACCAATGACACAAATGAGGGAAGTAGGGAGTTTTGGGTTGTCACAAGCTAAATATACGATAATAACACCACCATTCCAAAATATGTATTAACAAAAAAATCAAGCACTCAGGTTTTTGAAGTTTCAACAAAACCGAAAAAAGAGCAAAAATGATGCCATTGGTATCATAAAATTCACTTCAGCTACATAGCTTAAACGAACCCTTTAATACAAGGAGTCCACATAAAACTTGAAAACCAGGTATTGCAGATGTCACTGGGGCTTTATAATTCAAACGAAGCCACTAAGTGTAGCAGTGCTGTGGTTAGTGCACTGGACTTGCATTTGGGAGGACAACAGTTGAAATCCATGTCCGACTGTCCCGATTTAGATTTTCCATGATTCTTTAAATTGATCCAGGCAGATTTTGGGATGGTTCCTTTGAAAGGGTGTGATGTTCATTCCTTCTGACAAAGCCCTTGATACCAGGAACACACATACAACTCCAGAACCTGACACTGCAAATTACACTTGACTTCCATGCCAGCTGAAACAAGCCTGCAGTACTGAAAACCAGCACACTCAAATCATCAGATCCATTATTCAAACTTGCACTTACTCTATGTACCTAAAACGAAGTCCATAGTACATCAAACACAACAAACCTGAACTTGTATACTGCAATTAATATAAAAAATATAACCCAACCAGTGATGATAAACTGCTATTCTACCAATGCAATTGCCAGACAAAATTAAGAAAAACTCTAAAATCCATGAAAACGCGAATAGTCACCCATTTCAGTATCGTAAGCAACTGTAACCTCACAAAGCGTACATATTACTATAAAAGAATAGAACCTCCACCCCCCACCCCAAAAAATAAGCGTGCGCACGTGCGCAAACAAAAAAAAAAAAAACACACACACACACACACACACACACACACACACACACAAAAAATCTTAAAATCTTCCACAGTTGGTTCAGATAACTGTAAGAACTTGATCATAGACAACATATCTTTGGCCATTGCAATAAGCAGTAACCTGCTAATAAGTTTCTGTCATATCCATTAATGGGGAATAAAAAAAGAAAATAAAAAGTACTTCTATTAAATTTCTGACCATAATAAACTCACAGCCGAACACAAGCACTAATCCATCACCTGGAGTATGCTAAATCAAATTAACTCACTAGGGAGCATGTAAAAACTCTTGAAATGACACTCATACATTTGCCCAACATCAAGGGACACACTAATGTGCGTGACAAACAACTTTTCAAACAAGAGAGTGCCACCAATTACAACATGTTACCTACACAAGCGGACTTAAAATATAATAAAATAAAATAAAATGAGTGGGCCTGACATTGTACAACAAAACACAGTTGTCACAAGTTGAAGGATAAATGGAATCACAACTCAGATTATACAGGGATCGGGTTAACAGAATCTGCTGATACCTGGGTGTCAACTTCATCCCTTAATGTAATGTAATGTTAATGTGACAGTGATGCCATATGTGTGCAGACAGAAAGAGAACAGTACATTGACAATTTTTTTTTTCGTCTGGCTTAGATACTGTAATGCCATTTGTAGTGGAAGTGAGATTTGTTGTGTCGCTCTAGGTCTAAGTTAGGTTTAAAGAGGACAGTTTGGTTATGAGTTGGTGACGTGGTATGAAATACTTCACTTCACCACCCTTCAATAAAGTGGTATCGAACGGTTCAGTTAATCACCCTTCAGTAGGTCCTGGCTAACCTTTTGCATTATCCCTACAATCAACCTTATGCTCTCCCTCCTGACTATCTCTTTATGGGCAGAACATGAAAGCTGTATATTCCCTCTGTCCTTCACGACTGTGTTACCTCATGGATGTGAAAGCTAGTATTAGTGGAGTAAGATATTTATTGATGCTTATCTTTTTTCATATATTACCATCAGGGAGATTCTATGGTGACTCATGTTACATTTTGAACTCTGTGTTTTATTATGTTGAATTGTTACAAACTATAAACCCATATTTTCTTTTGTAAATCAGTATAAATTGTGTTATTCAGGCAAAGATTTTGAAGTGTTTTTAAGCAGGGAAGAGCGCTAAAATTAAAGAACGAGAATATAATTATGTTGTACTGTAACTCATGTTACAAATTTGGGACATCCTATTCCTAATGTGCATTTTAGGTCAAAAGTATCCTCAAACTATTAGGAATATGGATCGGGTTTTTATCACAGAAAATGTACATTAGGTTGGCATTTATATGTTAGAGTTACAGATTTCTATACATATTTATACCATGTGAAATATTGTAATATATTGCGAAAAGGTGCGTGACTCAATGTTACGTGGCTCATATTACTTGCTACTTCTTGTTGAAAAAACTTTTTTCCTGCAAGCAAAGAAATGAAAATATGACATCATGTGCCAAATGAGGTAAACTTAACATTAACATTTCACTTTTCAAACACTATGAAAAATTATAAGAGCATGACATCTGTTGTTGTTGTTGTTGTTGTTGTTGTTGTTGTTGTTGTTTTCTTCAGTCCTGAGACTGGTTTGATGCAGCTCTCCATGCTACTCTATCCTTTGCAAGCTTCTTCATCTCCCAGTACCTACTGCAACCTACATCTTTCTGAATCTGCTTGGTGTATTCATCTCTTGGTCTCTCTCTACGAGCCGGACACGGTGGTCTAGCGGTTCTAGGTGCTCAGTCCGGAACCGTGGGACTGCTACGGTCGCAGGTTCGAATCCTGCCTCGGGCATGGATGTGTGTGATGTCCTTAGGTTAGTTAGGTTTAAGTAGTTCTAAGTTCTAGGGGACTGATGACCACAGATGTTAAGTCCCATAGTGCTCAGAGCCATTTGAACCAATCTCTCTACGATTTTTACTCTCCACGCTGCCCTCCAATACCAAATTGGTGACCCCTTGATGCCTCAGAACATGTGTCCTACCAACCAATCCCTTCTTCTAGTGAAGTTGTGCCACAAACTCCTCTTCTCTCCAATTCTGTTCAATACCTCCTCGTTAGTTATGTGATCTACCCATCTAACCTTCAGCATTCTTTTGTAGCACCACATTTCGAAAGCTTCTGCTCTCTTCTTGTCCAAACTATTTATCTTCCATGTTTCACTTCCATACATGGCTACACTCAATACAAATACTTTCAGAAATGACTTCCTGGTACTTAAATCTATACTTGATGTTAACAAATTTCTCTTCTTCAGAAACGCTTTCCTTGCCATTGCCAGTCTACATTTTATATCCTCTCTACTTCATCAGTTATTTTGCTCCCCAAATATCAAAACTCCTTTACTACTTTAAGTGTCTCATTACCTAATCTAATACCCTCAGCATCACCCGATTTAATTCGACTACATTCCATTATCCTTGTTTTGCTTTTGTTTATGTTCATCTTATATCCTCCTTTCAAGACACTGTCCATTCCATTCAACTGCTCTTCCAAGTCCGTTGCTGTCTCTGACAGAATTGCATGACATCTAGAAAAATGAATTCTAAATTCAGTTAAAAGTCAGAGAACCGAAAATATCCTCTAGAATTGATGACATGAAGTGGATTAATTTTCTTCATAATTTCATCATATTTTACAGGCCATTTCCAATAGTGACCAGCACACTCCATTGCCCTGATTAAGTAAGAATTTCCAAAAACTGCATGTATTTTTCCAGCCTTGAATTTACCGTGATATTCTACTTTGTACCAGTCTCCAATTCTCACACTTTCTATAGTTTTTTCAGTATGATGATCTGCAGCAGCAAAATGCTTTGGAGACAGCAGCTATGTTTGTAGTACTCCTTTCTTGTAGTGAAAGCAGTGAATGCCTTTTTATGTTTGGTATTGACAGTACTGGAGAAAATATTTGAGCCAGATTAAGTTTCACATTGATTCCTTGACTTTCATCTTAGACACATGTAAAACCTGCGTAGTTGTGGTACTTGCAGCTACCTGAGCAAAAGTTGATATCGCCTACTATGAATATTCACTTTTTTTACTGCATTCCCCATTAGCTGTTCCGCAACTGCACCAATTCCATCTACAGCTCCTTTACCATGGGATGTAACAAATAAGTTCCAACAGATTTCCACATTATGAAATGATTGAAACTGAGGTACAGCAGCAGTAATACATTTCTTTTTAAATTGTGAGGCAGGTCCGTCTGACCAGATTGAAACTACCCTCACATTTTCAGGTATAGTTGACAGTACCTTGCTAATGTAAGCAATTGTAGCACTCGAGTCATGGCTTTATCCAGAGTGTTACATTACATATGCTGTGACAAACTTGCTTTACTAGGTTGTTGATCTTCTATCTTATGTTGCGTATGTTTTCAAACTCTCTCTCTATTTTAGCTCTTCTTTCTTCTAATAATAGTGCTTGCTTATGTTGACTCAACTGTAGAAACTTTTGTTTCGGCTTCTGCTGGCTTTTTTGAGCTTCTTCCAGATGCTTCTTCCTAAATTGTTCATATTTTCCTTCGCTCTTTAACTTTTCCCTCTTCCTGCTCTTGTCTTTCTGGTGCTGCTAAGGGCATCCTCTTCTTCTAATTTTAAAATAATACAACTGTGACTCGGATTACGCAACTCACGTTACACATTTAATTTTCTGTTTTTACGATATTGTTTGAAATTGGGAAACTTTTAGTAGTTACATTAGTTACACATTCACACTAAGAAATAAATTACTGAACAAGATAAAGTCATATTTAATATCTCTCTTGCTATAAAAACTTAATTACATGAAAGTGACTCATGTTACATGAAAGTTCATGCTGTTGTATTACATTGTTTGCTCCAACCTATAATATACCTACTTCAGTTTTATACTCTTTATGCACTACATTAGGGTATGTAACAGTAATACAACTAATGATATGCTAATTCTTACCTGCCAGTTAGTTGAAATGAAGGTCCAAAATCTCCAATAATTCACACACTCATCACACGAAAAACATATGCCGCTACAAAAATGGCTATGGATTATGAAGATAAGCAATAATGGGCCACAAACCATTGTTGCCATATAGTAAAAAGTCCAGCATTTTCAAAAAATATATAAAAAGTACCAAATTTTAAACCTTTAGGCTAAGTATCGTGTCTCCTACTTTACATGGAATATCCCGTCAAGTGCAAACTTATCAAATAGCTGCTGTTGTAACACTATATCATTATAGAAAAAGAATGACACTCTTAATATCTTTTGTCACCAAATGAAATCTCGTTGCGCTCACCTTTCACTGACTTTTAATGACTTTCTGAATTTGCTCCTTTTGAGTTAAAAAACCCAATTACAGCTGTTACCTTATAATCAAGTTTCACGAAAGGATAAATCTGTATCTCTTCAATAAAGGCAAATTTTCAGAACTTACAGGCTTTAATTACTATTAGCTGCAGCAAAAGATTTTTATCATACATTAACTAAACAATTTTAAAGATTTGCCTTCACTAATGCCCTTGTTTTGAGATCTCTCTCTCAACCATATGTTTCAAGTAGGATTGTTTCAATGTCAGCCCACTAGGAGTCTTCTGATTGGTTGCTCAGCAGTCTTTCCTTATAGCGTCTCCAGAATTTGCCTGCTGGAACAACTAACAAATGACGCTGCTGAAGTATACAGAGTCTTCATTGCCCTGGAGCAGGTGAGATACCATCACAGTACTTTATGATCTGAGTTCACTCACTCATTGCCTTACAGTCTGTACAAAAAAAGAATCCTGCAGGAAAAAAAAATATTCGAACTGTCCAAGATATATTTTACAGGAGGTCCAGAAATAAAGCAAAGAGTTGATATTTTGCTGGGTATTGGGACACATTGAGATATGAGGAAATGATGCAGTCAACACATCAGCCGAAAAAGCATGTAGAAAAGGCATTGTGATTCAGTGTTCCATATTGCTACATACTATTATCTCATTGTTGGCCAGAAGGATCGTGCATCCGTGGGAAGAAGTAGTGTTACAGATGTTAAACAACAAACTGCACTCAATCACATTGACCACCAAAGTGTGGCAAATCTTAAACCAGTCACATCAGTGGAAGGAAGTGATGCTCATTTGGTTAAGAATATAATGATGTCCATTGACACGTGGTTTCGTTTTCCGGCAGGATTATCCACCAATATGTGAAACCTGTGGAATACCACTTCTGATGCAGAGTATTTTATTTAGATAATTTGAAACTTTTTTGTGCAGTGTCAGGCTTCCTGCCTAAAGTACTATGGATAGTTAGTCGACAAGTTCTGATTGAATGGCTTGACTCTGGATTTTGTTTAAGTAGTCCACAACCCACATAACATACAATGTGTATAAGGACATTTTTCAAAATGAGGGAAGGATTTTGATATATACGAACCACATATTTATGTAGCTGGACTTTCTGGGGGTGGAGGGAGGGGGGATGCTAATGTGTGCTCCTCGGCAGTCGTCAGGGCTTTCACTTGTGAGAACAAACATCGTTCAAACCGCTAGATGTCCAGTTAGGATGCTGATGGCTGTGCTGTTGAATGTCCTAAGTACATCATCATTGTGTCAGAGTACCCCTACATATACTTGTGGCAGCTCATATGGTAAATGGCATAAAACATTCATTTTTTGTACTTATTTAAAGTATGTGGTATCAGATAAGCTTCTTGTTATTCAGTTTAATATTGCGAATACCAAATCTTGTAATATGTATAGAAATTAGTATGATGTGAGTTTACTACTGCCATGTTAGTTATAAATTATCATGGTCCATCCAATGATGATTATATGATTACAACTCAGTTATAAATTATCATGGTCCATCCAATGATGATTATATGATTACAACTCAGTAGTAGTTTTGGGTGAAGTGTACAATGTAGTCGAGTATGATTCATATGTCTGAGAGAGGCATTGAGCTTATGGCCCACTTAGTGCTATTCACAAAGAGTAAATTCACTGAACACACTGTGTGTAAGGTCTGGATCGGGGGCAGTGCCCTCACTTACCTCTTTATGGGACAACATTGCCTGCTCTCTGTGAGCTGTGATAGAAATGCAAGGAAACGCATAAGCAGCTGGTTGTTGAGTAACGAATGAGAGAGCAGCAGACAGATGACATATCGTATGACAATAAATGGAAGAAATTGCGTAAAACTTTGTTATGAACATAAGATGAAATGCACAGCATATTAAAAAACAGCAGTTATGATCACAAAAGTTATCGAGATAATTGCATAAAAATTAAAAAGAAATTGTGGCACATATAGACAGACAGATGACAATGAAAAGTAATGGGAGACATACATAATACGTGACCACTGATGGTCTTTTGAATAACAGCTTGAACTATTCGATACATGTACTTCTTGTCATATCATAGTCATTGACTTTGAGAACTTACAACCAAATTTTTCATTTTTCAACCTAATCTAGAGCTTGGGCTACGCTATAGATCAGTCATACTCCACAACCTTTGTTCCAGTAAATTGCTTCTTTTCACATCATTGCTCATAACCAAACTGTTGCCTTTAAAACTAACCTAGACGTCATGATACATTGCAATCAGTCTGTCACCAAAATCTTCATTCCAAAAAAAGTTATAAAATGTGTTGAAACTGTGTCAGCAAAAATTTAAGGAAACTAACACTGCGATCAGTCTGTCACCACAACCTTCATTCCAAAACAGTTATAAAATGTGTTGAAACCGTGTCAGCAAAAATTTAAGGATACTATTAATAACACCCAGTTCTTTCAGTTCAGTCACTCATAACACTTAGCTACTTTTCTCACCTTCCATTGCTTGCTTTAAACAGTTGTTCCATTGGCTGCCTGAAACTGATGCATTGCCATATTGTTTGGGCTTGTTCTGGAGTTTAGGCTCTTAGGTGAATGTACTCTTCATACAATTAATCTGCAGAGAATATAACGCAATATTCATATTTGCAATGGAAAGGTGTCATCGTATTCAAGGAAATGAAAAATCTTTGCAGGTTATTTCTTACTGCATCCACAGCATTCGATAATCCACACGTCCCATGAGTTGTGCCAGATTTGCGAGCACCTCATGGAGCTTGTCTTCATTGGCTGGTTACAGGTTTGACAATACCGTGGGTACTGCACTGGGGCTAGTAAGGACAGTTGTTCATGCTTCAGTGACCATCGTTTGTTGTTGCGGTGGAATGTTCTTTGACACGGTATGAGGATCTTGCTTTAACATCAAAATGATGTATGTGCCAGTGGGTTGGATGGCTGTTGAGACAAAACAGTTGCTAGCCGGCGAATTCTTGGAAACTGCTGCACTTCAGTTGTATAAGGTTTATGCAGGTGAGTAAATTTCTGTCAGGGTGCACTCTTTGTTTCCCCAGCTGCTAGGTAGAAAACCATGATGAACTGTTCCACCAGAAACACTGTGTGAGATGGGTGCAATGTTTGGTACAAAACACTAACTCATAGCCCAGTGAAAACTGCTTAAAACTGAAAAGCTTACGGGTAACAGGACACTTAACATGTCTCAAAATGTGTTTATGATTATTGAAAAGCATATGAAAAAGTATCACCTTTTGTGTACATTAATGAGTGCAATGTATAGCAGGTATACTGAAATCAGTGAGTGCTCGAAGGTGGGAACAGCAGCAACACGGCAAGCTGAACTTAATAGATAGCAGAAGTGCTAGGTGACTACCCATTTGTGATGAAATTGCATAATAATACAAACTCGACAACCTCCATGAATATCAACGCCAAACCATAGTATAAGACAGTGACTCGCCTGATTTTGAGTGATTTTGTCAGTGTAATGGCATTAAATACTGGACAATATGTCCATTACACCAAGCATTCAACACAGAGGTTAAGCAGCTGATCAGGAATTCGAAACTCAGATACGAAAAAGGTACTGATGATGTCTTGTATGGAAGCATTAATGAGATTCCTCCAAGTTATCGATCCATCCCACAGCCCAGCAGAGTGTTGCATGGACACAGCCCTGTTTGCTGCTGATTGTTTACATCTGGCACAGAAAATTCAGGGCCAGCAGTCTAAGACGGTTTCCACATGGTGGGATGGCAGATTAAGCCCTTCACTGTAATGTGTATGAGGCAACGTTGTGGGATATAGGGAGCATCAGTTATTCAAAGTCACAGAGGCCCAGAGTCAGCAGGTTTAACATCATAACCACCTGCAGCTGCAAAGCAGGTCAACACTGTGCCCCCTGACAGTCACCACATAAGACCTCTGACAGCTGTGCGCATGGCCAGCCACCATCAATTATACCTGTATCCTTCTCCTATGTAGCATTAAGACCTTCACCATCTACGCTCGCACCTCACAACGGCCAAGTGTCACCCACTTCCTCTCCCCTTTACACAGCTTCGCGATCTGCCTCCACTATAACTTGTGGCCAGGTGAACTCGTAGAGATGAGTCGCTCACTAATGCCCATGATTGAGACAAATGTAATGGTACGTGTTTAGCTACCAGCAGCACCGGCACCCTTTTGCAACCATGCAAAGCACAGCCTATACCATTTCAGGTCCTGCCTGCCATTTGCAGTGTGGAGGGATATATATCCCAATCCAATAGTGACAAATATGAACTCCTGCCAGATGGGAATAACGACAAAAGCCCACAGGCCATAGTGAGCAGTAGGTTTCATGGGGTAATAGGTGCTTCTCTGTAAGTGTTTGCCAATTTAGTGTTTTTCAATATATGTGAGTTAAACAAACCCTTGAACTCTCCTGACAATCTCTTTGTATACATTCAGTACCCTCTGTAATTCTATTTGGTATGAGTTCCACACACATGAACATATTCTAAGGTAAGACATACAAATGATTTGTAAGTAGTATGCTTTTTATACTGACTGCAGTTTTCCGGTACCCAGTATGACAAGGAAACATCACTGACTTTACTACATATTTTAAGGAAGAAAAAAGCACACGTGCAACATATCAGCCCCAGTAACTGATCCCGTGTGAAAATCTGGGCCATAATTCGGAAAGTACAAAATTATGATCCTTTGAACGTACAGCTTTTAAACTTCGCAGGCTCCGACTACTTGTAAATCACTCTGTCCTGCAAATGTGTAATGCATGAACATAAAGTACCATACAGTGGAGTGAGTAAGAGCTTAGTGTTCAAAATGTTGATGAACAAACAAGCAACACTGCTTTGTTCATTATTTCCAAGTGTACTGTTTCTAACCTGTAATTGGCGCCAGAGATCTCTTTGTAGTGAACACTTTCGTGTTGCGATTCACAAATGCAGTGTAAATTAATGAAATAAGTAAGTCATTAAGAAGCAGTGTATCACTATTTAACTATTAACATTGCTGTTGTGCTTTAGTTTCTTTGCATTGAAGAGCTGACACTATTGAACTGCAGTACTTTTGCAGGAGTTGTGCTATTCTTCAATGTGATTGGTGTGATTAAATTGTAAATAAAAAAAATCATTAGCTCCATTTCATAATAATGCGCATGCATGTGTGTGAAGCTGACAGGAGCTTGATTACTCTTTTTGCATAAAACAATGGCCGGCCGGAGTGGCCGAGCGGTTCTAGGCGCTTCAGTCTGGAACAGCGCAACCGCTACGGTTGCAGGTTCGAACTCTGCCTCGGGCATGGATGTGTGTGATGTCCTTAGGTTAGTTAAGTTTAAGTAGTTCTAAGTTCTAGGGGACTGATGACTTCAGCTGTTAAGTCCCATAGTGCTCGGAGCCATTTGAACCATAAAACAATGTGTTCTCGGACAAGATTTCAAAACATGTTTGTCGGAAGTGATCCCCTCCTCTTTCCTTATCGTCAACATTCCCTAATAGGATGGCTCTGCTTGTTACTCCACTGTACAGTACTTTGCACTCAAGCATTCAGTGACTGCAGGAGCAAGTAACAAACGACTGGTGCAGGCTAAGTTTAATAGCTCTACTTTCAGAACGGTCATAACTATGCGCTATCATAATTGTGGCCAAAATTTTCATGCAGGATCAATTACGTGGCTGACATCTTGCATTTGTGCTTTTTTGTCCTTAACCCTTTCTAATCTAGTTTTTGTGCTTGCAGTGTTCTCCCCAACTCTTATTTATTTTATGTGGATAAGTATGTAAGTGATTACTGATTATTATGCTATTGTTGTAAAAAAATTAAATGCACTGTGAGGTTACTTACAACTTTATTTCCTTTTACACTAGTTTTTTAAACTACATATGGTGTATTTGTTTATGGTGATTTCTAATTTTTTTCTGTATGGTACTTCTCCAACATTCTTCCGGGTGATATTCAGGCTTCCTCTTGCATGTTTTGTGGTAGAAAATTGTTTCTCTTCTTCCTCTTTTCTCCTTGTGTTTGCTGCAAACCACACAATCCTTTTTCTTTTACTTTTACTTTATAAAGTTCATCTTCCCTTTTAGTCACCTCTCGATGGTGTCCTCTCTTCTTTGAATTTGTATTTCTTACCTGATGGACTAGCTGTCTGATTAGATCTCTTGTATAAGAGTGATGAGTTTGTAGCTGTTCTCCATATGTGTTTTTGTCTGTTGAGTAAAGAACATAACTGTTCACTACAGCAAGTTCAATCAGCCAGAAGAATAATTTTTTCCACAACTTGAATGATCATTTCGTAAAACCATAGGAAGCGCGGTAGTGATCAGCCCTGTCCTCTCCTCCCATAAACTTTGTGTATTCCAAAGTAACAGTGGATTTCAGGAACTGCACAGGCTCTTTCTTCGTGTACCCAATGATCAGTTGAGTATGAGGACCGAGTAATGTACTCAGCATTGCCACTAACCTCTTGTCATGGAATGAAAGACATATAATTTTCATCTCACTTTCATAGGCACATAACTTATATTCAGCAATTTTCTTCGTCTTCAAATCATGTAGAAAATCGTTTCTGCAAGACATAACTTTACTGCCATAAAAAGTTCTTGGTTTACTCACCGGATCAAATTGGAATAAAATTGCAAGCTTTCGATGATTGCCTCCATCATCATTGTCAGGGGTTAAAATTGATTATTGTGAACTGGCAAGGCTCCCACTTTTATCCTCAAAGAATGCCGTCTCTTTGGCTGTATTCCATCATTATGTCAACATGGAAGTGCCCCAGATGTCCATAGATTTTGTTTGTGCTCTCAATCTAGCATTGCTTGCAGTACCGTCCCTCACATCAGGCAGTAAACTGCTAGAAGTCTTGCTCTGCGCTTTTTATTTATCAACTGCCCACTTCCATGCATTACTAAGTGCATAGCCAGTTTGTGTATTGAAGTTGTTTTCACAAAGTCTACTTTCAGCTGCATCCCCGATCGCAGAGACCAAATAGGTTAATGCATGAACAAATATTCTCGTTTGTCCAAACAAAATCTTGTGCTTATTTGGAATAGGCTGTGCTTTGCCACGCCTGATTTATCCAAATACCTGTATTTGAGACGATACTGATGCATGCTGTTTCCTTGCTGTTGAGGATAATCTTGGCCTGAGAGTGTTGGGAATTTTTAGTGTTCCTTGCGAGTGTGGTGAGAGTTATGTGGGCCAGTCTCTATGCACTGTCAATCATCGCTGCATCGAGCATCAGCATCATTTTAAATACAGATATTTTGATAAATCAGGTGTGTCAGAGGGACAGCCTATTAACAGGCTATACACACAGCATTGCACGGAAGCATGCACTTGATAAAGAAAAATCACAGTAGAAGACTTCTCACCGTTGACCACCTGATGCAAGGGATGGTGTTGCAGGCAACACTAGATGGAGAGCTCAAACAAAATCTATGGACATTGAGGGCACCAACTTGGTATGCATCATTTCTGTGTTGTTATCATGATGTAATACAGCAGATTAATGTCATTCTGTTGGTATAAAAAAGTCAGCCTCGCCAGTTCACAACAGTCAGTTTTAGCCCCTGATGGTGATGGGGCAGTTGTTGTAGCTCGGAATTTTATCCTAATTTGACATGGCAAGTAAACTGAGAACCTTTTATGCAGGGACTCTGTCATGAAAAACTTTCATGCCCATAACTGTTCTTGTTGAATGAAATTTCATTTTGTGCAATTCAAAAGCAAGTTGATAGCTTGTGTGCAACCTTTCAGTAAAGATGTGATAGCCTGAATCACTTGCATAAGCTAGCAACTGCTGTCCAAATGAACCACTATTTGGATTGCAAAGGTAAATCAGAATGAATTTGACTTCCTGTAGTTGTCTTTCCATAATATGGAAAGTGGGGAAAACAGTTAACCATTTTCTGAATCACACAGACAGAAAACTCAAACCACACTTCATAGGCATCTTTGGATTATAGCAACTGAATTGAATTCTTTCTTTGAATCTCATCTGTAGCCTTTTTTTTTTTTTTTTTTTTTTTTTTTTTTTTTTTTTTTTTTTTTTTTTTTTTTTTTTTTTTTTTTACATAATGTTCTTTGAATTTACTGTCAATATACTCGCTAATGTTCGTCACATTGCTCCCACTCGTAAGTTAACTCCCCTGAGCTGTGACAGGTGGGAAAAATGAATATTAGAGAAAACATCCTTGGAAGTTCGTTCTAGCCAGTCCTCTGTAAAGTAGTCAGCTAACCCTGCCTTAAAATTCAAGGCCATGTTCAGTATTACACCAAGGAAAGCCTCCAGTTCTTCTATTGAAACATCCCTCTTTGGGTGTGAAATTTGGCCTCTTGTAAGTTGATTTACTTTCTGTATTTTTTCTTAGCATACAAATTTGTAGCATTGACAGTTTCACTGATGAGATTGTCAGTGAAGAATAGTTGGAAATATTCAAGGTTAAAGTTTGGTCAAACGCCGTGAGGTATGATGAAACCTCATTGCATAACAGAAAAAGGAAACTTTGTGAGATAACCATTGCCATCATGATAAACCTTCCAGCTTTTTGCTACAGGTTCTCTCTCTTCAGTTTCTATTCTGCCAGTAGATTCTGATTCACTAGAACTGACATACAGCACACAACGGAAGTTTCTTCCTGATCACTTTCATCACTAAATTCTCCTTTGTCCTCAGTGTTGTTGAAAAGTCAGCTGGCAATATCATGACCATTTACACATTTTCTGCTGGCCATTATCCTACTAGAAACGTGCAAATGCAACACGTTTTAACTGTTTCGATCTTTGTACTAAGTGCTGCCATGTGCCTTACGAGTTCCAACAATGGAATGGACAGAAAGCACAATAATGGAACCTTGTCGGACATTGTCCAACACCGGAGCTGTTGTGGAAAATCATAGTCAGACATAGTCTGACAGTTGATCTGAAAGGGTTAAAATAAGAGGTGGTGTTAGTGATGTTTCATTATGAGTTTACTATTAATATTGTCTGCCAGATTATTAATATGCAGTATGAACAGCAAGGGTTCCAACACGCTTCCCTGAAACATGCCGAAGTTGCTTTTGCTCCTGTTGATGATTCTCCATCCAAGACTAAATGCTACATCCTCTATACCAACAAATCCTAATCCAGCTACAAGTTTATTTTGATACACCAATAACAGTACTTTTGTTAACAAACATTGATGTAGCCCAGAGTCAAATGCTTTTCAGAAGTCAAGTAATGCAGTACTGTGTCCACACTTTATCTATAACTTTAAGGATGTCACGAGACAAAAGTGCAAGTTGGCTGGACATTCTTTTTTAGATATCTCATTATGTTTCAGCTCAGAATTATTCTAGGGTTCTACAATAGTAATGATGTTGAACTGTAGTTTATGGATAACTTCTGCTACCTTTCTTGTAGTTGGGTATGACCTGGCGGCCGAAGACTTCCGGCGTAAGAAGTCAGCCTCATTCTGCCAACGGCCTTGTCAAAGAGGGCGGAGGAGCGGATAGAGGTTCAGGGCACTCTCTTGTCCTAGGGGTGGGAAATTGCCCCTAAAGGCGGAAGAATCAGCAATGATCAACGACATGAGGATGCAGAAGGCAATGGAAACCACTGTATTAAAGACACGTAACGTGTATCCACAGGACATGTGGCCTGTAATTGAAGAAGTGTCATGATGATCTCTCCATTGGAAAAAGATTCCGGAATAGTCCCCCATTCGGATCTCCGGGAGGGGACTGCCAAGGGGGAGGTTACCATGAGAAAAAGATTGAATAATCAACGAAAGGATAACGTTGTACGAGTCGGGGCGTGGAATGTCAGAAGCTTGAACGTGGTAAGGAAACTAGAAAATCTGAAAAGGGAAATGCAAAGGCTCAATCTAGATATAGTAGGGGTCAGTGAAGTGGAAGGAAGACAAGGATTTCTGGTCAGATGAGTATCGGGTAATATCAACAGCAGCAGAAAATAGTATAACAGGTGTAGGATTCGTTCTGAATAGGAAGGTAGGGCAGAGGGTGTGTTACTGTGAACAGTTCAGTGACCGGGTTGTTCTAATCAGAATCGACAGCAGACCAACACCGACAACGATAGTTCAGGTATACATGCCGACGTCGCAAGCTGAAGATGAACAGATAGAGAAAGTGTATGAGGGTATTGAAAGGGTAATGCAGTATGTAAAGGGAGACGAAAATCTAATAGTCATGGGTGACTGGAATGCAGTTGTAGGGGAAGGAGTAGAAGAAAAGGTTACAGGAGAATATGGGCTTGGGACAAGGAATGAAAGAGGAGAAAGACTAATTGAGTTCTGTAACAAGTTTCAGCTAGTAATAGCGAATACCCTGTTTAAGAATCACAGGAGGAGGAGGTATACTTGGAAAAGGCCGGGAGATACGGGAAGATTTCAATTAGATTACATCATGGTCAGACAGAGATTCCGAAATCAGATACTGGATTGTAAGGCGTACCCAGGAGCAGATATAGACTCAGATCACAATATAGTAGTGATGAAGAGTAGGCTGAAGTTCAAGACATTAGTCAGGAAGAATCAAACCGCAAAGAAGTGGGATACGGAAGTACTAAGGAATGACAAGATACGTTTGAAGTTCTCTAACGCTATAGATACAGCAATAAGGAATAGTGCAGTAGGCAGTACAGTTGAGGAGGAATGGACATCTCTAAAAAGGGCCATCACAGAAGTTGGGAAGGAAAACATAGGTACAAAGAAGGTAGCTGCGAAGAAACCATGGGTAACAGAAGAAATACTTCAGTTGATTGATGAAAGGAGGAAGTACAAACACGTTCCGGGAAAATCAGGAATACAGAAATACAAGTCGCTGAGGAATGAAATAAATAGGAAGTGCAGGGAAGCTAAGACGAAATGGCTGCAGGAAAAATGTGAAGACATCGAAAAAGATATGATTGTCGGAAGGACAGACTCAGCATACAGGAAAGTCAAAACAACCTTTGGTGACATTAAAAGCAACGGTGGTAACATTAAGAGTGCAACGGGAATTCCACTGTTAAATGCAGAGGAGAGAGCAGATAGGTGGAAAGAATACATTGAAAGCCTCTATGAGGGTGAAGATTTGTCTGATGTGATAGAAGAAGAAACAGAAGTCGATTTAGAAGAGATAGGGGATCCAGTATTAGAATCGGAATTTAAAAGAGCTTTGGAGGACTTATGGTCAAATAAGGCAGAAGGGATAGATAACATTCCATCAGAATTTCTAAAATCATTGGGGGAAGTGGCAACAAAACGACTATTCACGTTGGTGTGTAGAATATATGAGTCTGGCGACATACTATCTGACTTTCGGAAAAGCATCATCCACTCAATTCCGAAGATGGCAAGAGCTGACAAGTGCGAGAATTATCGCACAATCAGCTTAACAGCTCATGCATCGAAGCTGATTACAAGAATAATATACAGAACAATGGAAAAGAAAATTGGGAATGCGCTAGGTGACGATCAGTTTGGCTTTAGGAAAAGTAAAGGGATGAGAGAAGCAATTCTGACGTTACGGCTAATAATGGAAGCAAGGCTAAAGAAAAATCAAGACACTTTCATAGGATTTGTCGACCTGGAAAAAGCGTTCGACAATATGAAATGGTGCAAGCTGTTCGAGATTCTGAAAAAAGTAGGGGTAAGCTATAGGGAGAGACGGGTCATATACAATATGTACAACAACCAAGAGGGAATAATAAGAGTGGACGATCAAGAACGAAGTGCTCGTATTAAGAAGGGTGTAAGACTAGGCTGTAGCCTTTCACCCCTACTCTTCAATCTGTACATCGAGGAAGCAACGATGGAAATAAAAGAAAGGTTCAGGAGTGGAATTAAAATACAAGGTGAAAGGATATCAATGATACGATTCGCTGATGACATTGCTATTCTGAGTGAAAGTGAAGAAGAATTAAATGATCTGCTGAACGGAATGAACACTCTAATGAGTACACAGTATGGTTTGAGAGTAAATCGGAGAAAGACGAAGGTAATGAGAAGTAGTAGAAATGAGAACAGCGAGAAACTTAACATCAGGATTGATGGTCTAATGAGTACACAGTATGGTTTGAGAGTAAATCGGAGAAAGACGAAGGTAATGAGAAGTAGTAGAAATGAGAACAGCGAGAAACTTAACATCAGGATTGATGGTCACGAAGTCAATGAAGTTAAGGAATGCTGCTACCTAGGCAGTAAAATAACCAATGATGGACGGAGCAAGGAGGACATCAAAAGCAGACTCGCTATGGCAAAAAAGGCATTTCTGGCCAAGAGAAGTCTACTAATATCAAATACCGGCCTTAATTTGAGGAAGAAATTTCTGAGGTTGTACGTCTGGAGTACAGCATTGTATGGTAGTGAAACATGGACTGTGGGAAAACCGGAACAGAAGAGAATCGAAGCATTTGAGATGTGGTGCTATAGACGAATGTTGAAAATTAAGTGGACTGATAAGGTAAGGAATGAGGAGGTTCTATGCAGAATCGGAGAGGAAAGGATGATAGGAGAAGGGACAGGATGATAGGACATCTGCTAAGACATGAGGGAATGACTTCCATGGTACTAGAGGGAGCTGTAGAGGGCAAAAACTGTAGAGGAAGACAGAGATTGGAATACGTCAAGCAAATAATTGAGGACGTAGGTTGCAAGTGCTACTCTGAGATGAAGAGGTTAGCACAGGAAAGGAATTTGTGGCGGGCCGCATCAAACCAGTCAGTAGACTGATGACAAAAATATGACCTGTGCCTTCTCCCAATTCTGGGCCCAGTTTGTTGTTTAAGGATTCTTCAGTATATTAGTTAAAATGGGAATGAATGTAGTGAGTTTTGCATAGAAACTAGCATCAATACCGTCAAGCCTGCAACGTTATCCATTTGTAGATGAGCTAATCAGCTACCTAGAATTGCTAATTGACTGCCAAGAATTGGTACAAGGTACGGTGAATTTGTTTGCGAAGCTGTGAAACGCCAGGGCTGAGAGCACATTACGGCTGGGCGGGCAGCCTCGGCCTTTTCAGGCAAGCCAGGTGCATCAGCAAAGGAGCAGATGTGGGTTAATCCCAGTATGGGGGATTTTGGTGACAGACAGTCACTTAGGAGGACAAACAATTGTACAAGAAATAGCACTGTGTTAGAAAATCTTAAAGATGGCTAAGTTACAACCCTTTGAACTTAGACAGTAAATCACAGTTACACATTAAAGCGAATCTGAATACATCTATGATCTCAGAAAAATGAGCCACATCCAGTGCTACAACATCATTTCAATATCTTTAAAACTACAAAGTTAATACACAGTGAATAAACATTTTCACAATACACTTCTGAATTAACAACTTTTAAATGCTCCATGCAATTTCAACACGATATCTCGGATGATAGCATTGCACAATAGCTGTCATCCCTGATAGCCATTCACCTTTCTGTCTTTTATTTATTGACTTATGATGTCTTTTATAACTTTTTTGTTACGCAAATATTTGTCAGAAAATAATATTCTCCACATTTACACAGCAAATGAATACAGCATCAGTACCTCATAGTTTGTCATACTTGTGTATTTATTTAATGAACAGTGTACTATTTTGCCAATACCTTTATTTAGATATTAATTGCAGTTGGTAATAGAAAATTGTGGTAATTTAAGTCACATATGTTAGCTGACACCAACTTTGTAAAAGAGTGCTAAAAGACACTTGTGGTAAGCAGGCCTAAATAATTGTTTAAATGTATTTAACTACAGTCCATTCCCATTTATCATGAGCTCACTTGTGCAAAAATACTGGCTTATTTATTTATGGACAAATCTTTACTTAGGTTTATTGTGAATCTCTTTGAGTGATCAAATGTTTATAACATTTCTTTTATTTAAATATTGTTGTAATTTATTAATTTATTTCATGAAAGTGGTCCTGTTGAGTCAGATCAGGTTGTAGAGCTTAAGAGCAATGTATTTTTGGTGGGGATGTCCTTCAACTAATGGAAAAGCAGACAGAAGCAGAACACTACAGGAGTCAAGTGGAGTCTGGGACTTTTCAGATGGAGAGCTCAAGGTAGTGATTCTGGACGCTTTCACGCAAGTTCTGGAAGAAGACAGACCTGTCGAGAGTAACGTGCACGATTCTGTTGTCTAGCTGATTGATGCTGTGCAGTGAACAGCTGCTATCATATTCTTTCTGAAGGGGCTTTATATTCAAGGGGTCTGAATGTGCCCCAGAGTAGGAATCTAACTTTTTGTGCTTTTATTATGGAACTGAGGATAGACAGAGTATGAGTTACTGTTCTTTGTACTGCATGTGTTAATTTATGAACCATCATGACCTGTTTTGAGCTGATGAATGTTTGTGTATTGTGATTAAGAAATGGCCTTAGTTTTCGCGTATCTGTGATGACTATTTAGCTATTTAGTTTGAGGATTTTGCTACTATTCTTGTGATGCCCTAAATGTAATTTTACTGCATTTGGTAAGGGTATTTTCTGTCTGCATTTTAAGTGATTATTGTAGGACCACTTCCCATTCCCGTTTATTTGAGGTGTTCTTTCTCGAATGAACATTATTTAACATAATTTGCTGTTGTCCCTATAAATTAACACATTAGAATAGAATCCTTGTTATTAAATTATTCATTTAACTGTTACATTTCTGTGTGTTTATTAACTTGCAGTTCTAGTCAATGCATAGATGATTTGACTGCAGGTTCACAGGTACAAGTTGTTATTTGCAGTGAATTAGTTGCAGGGCATGAAAGCAGATGTGCATGGCTCGTCCCCATGACTACATCAAACTATTCTTTTTAAACGGAGCTGTGCAAAGTCGAAGTACCTAAGATAGGAGCAGTATCAGGCAAAGTCACAACTGGTTCACTCATATGGGTGCTGCTTAATAGAGCAACTACACAGCAGTAACCATTAACCACCATCATAAGCCCTAGAGCCTTTTTTAGTTTTAGCAATTTTAGCTGTTTCCCAGCACTGCTGACACTAATATCTATATCATTCATTTTGGCAGTGGTGCGAGAATTAAACTGGGACAATAGTTTTCCATCTTCCTTAGTAAAGGGACATTACATCATGGAGTCTATCTTTTCTGGTTTTACTTTGCTACTATTAATTTCAGTTCCTGTATTGTCCGTGAGTGTCTAGACTCAAACTATCAATGGAAAATTCAGGAAGGAATGTAACAATGTACTATCCCTCCCCCTCCCCACCCCAGCCTCCTCCTTACCCCCACCCAGTCGCCACTCCCATCATGCACTGGTGCTGCTGCTCGCAGTGTGTTGAAAAAGACCTTAATGGCCGAAAGATATAAGTATGAGAATCTTTTTGTTGTGCTTATCTGCGACTCAGCATCTCCGCTATATGGTGTGTGGACACGAACTGTGGTGCCTAAAGCTTTTCCATGTTATGAGAATTTCTGTGGGTTTTGTGAGAGATCTTATGATAACATTCTGCTACTTTAGTCATTGGAGGATTTTTCGATTGCCTCTTGGGAGCAAAATGCATTTCATTCAACATTTCTTTTCTATAGCTTTATGCTTTGTTTTATACCTGTTATGCAGAAGTAGTTGTTTAGTTAGAAGTTTATTTATGGTGGTTGTAGGTCACTTTCATTATGATCTGTTGTGCTACACACACACACATCTACTACTATTTTTAACTTGAGCTGTAGTCTTCCACACTTATTACTTGGATGCTACCATTTGGAGTTTGTCTTTGAGCTATCACAATGGCCTCTTCATCTAGCTCACTGAACATAAATCTTCCTACTTCTTTTAATTGTCCTTTGTATAATCATTGTTGCTACAGCTGCCTTGTGCTCAGCAATACCTGTTTCAATATAGACCCCACATTCACTTGGGTACTGACTGAATAGTTATGTTGATTTACGACTTCTGCTTTGCTTACTGAGTGTGACTTTGTTGCATTAACAACCATGTACGAACTGGACCTGTGAAACAGTTCTTAATGATTACTCCTGTAATTAACTTGTTAGTGCCAGTTTTGCTGAATGCTAAAGAGATTGTAAAGCAAACTGTAAGCCCTACTCTCTAGAAGATATTACCAGAAAGTGACTGGAGATTCGGAGAGCTCATTGGATATGTGTAATTTTTTAGTATGTCAGAGCTATTCTGGATTAGTGCAAGTAATGGAGGTATTAATCTAGCAGGGAGTTTATTAAATAATAATAATAATTTTATTATGACAAATGCCATGTTTTCGTGGCCTGATTTAAGCCTCTCAAATTGATGTACCACTTGTAAGTCACCTCTAGATTGGCATCTACGTGCATATTTCACTAGTCACCATACCTTGTACCATAAATAGTCAGTTCCTTTCCAGTTCTGCTCTCCAATGGCATGAGGGAAAAACAACCAACTGTATGCTTCTGTATGTGCCCCAATTTCTGATTTTTATTACCTTATGTTGGCAGCAGTGGAATCATTCTGCAGTCAGCTGGAAGTGTCGATGGGGTTTCCCATTTGAGTTCATAAAGCACCTCTGTAATATTAGCATGTTGATCAAACCTACTGGTAACAAATCTAGCAGTATGCGTCTGAATTGCTTCAGTGTCTTTCTTTAGTCCAACCCAATGGAGATCCCGAACACTTGAGCAGGAATGGGGCGCACCAGTGGTTTACACACAGTCTCCTTAAAAAATAAGCTACACTTTTCACTTTGTTCCATTTCATATCACTCTGCAACATTAGATCTAGATATTTAATCAACATGACTGTATCAAGCAGCATACCAACAGTACTCTATTTGAACACTGCAGGATTGTTTTTCCTACACTGCATTAACTTAACATTTTTCTACATTTAGAGCACGCTGTCATTCATCACACCAAATAGAAATTCCATCATCTCATTTATGGTCAAATACATCAGCATTACCTACAGGCTTGGGTAGCATCTGCATTTATGTTCAAGAATGCATTTCTTGTGCTGTTTCCATATTTTGAATTCTGTATTAGATGACTTTAGTGGCCATAATGTTCAGACAGCAAACTACAGACATTGCAAAATTAGGAACAACTAGGAAGGGCTTTACTGTTTGCACTGCCTCATTCTGTTGTGACTCTCCGATCTTTCAAAGTGCCACTGTGCAGTTACGCGCGTCCTCTACATGCGGCGCTGTCTGCCATCCACACAGCAGCCGCGCCACCTAAGCGGCCAGCCAGCCAGCGGCCGCTGGACTTGGACTCAGTACTGATTTGATTGTTACCGTGTACACATGTCTTATGTTGTCTACTCGCTCTGTGACTTACATGTATTGTGTCGTCTTTTGAAATATGTGTGTTCAACTTGATGTTATAACACATTCAATTCTTTTTTTCTTGGAAATGTAGCAAAAAATGGTTGATATAAACTTTCACAATTCTCCTTAGACTCATTGAAACTTGAGAAAAGTGGAGCAGACAAGAGAGGTGGTGAATCTGAAGCACCCTCTTTTACATCAGTTGTAGCAGCTCCTTGTACTGCAGTTGTTACTGTTTAAGCAGTAGTTGTTGAAGTTGTTGTTGTTGTAGCATGAATTCCTTATTCTGCTACTGTTGTTTTTGCAGAGCTAGTTGTGGCTGTTGCTGGAACTCCCATTTTTGTTTTTGTTGCGTCGCAATGTAAAGAATTCTGGATCTATGATTTGCACTCAGAGGCTCAGCATTCGTTTGCTGAGTACAGGTTTGGTGACCTCAGGGTTTTTGAGCTGGGGACTGGTAAGGGAACGAGGATCTTGGCTTGAGCGCCCGAATCACAAGGATGGTAAAAACCTGTACAAGAAAGCACTGCAGCCTCAAGATGTGCTTCATTCTGATGAGATGCATGGCTGTTGTGGAATAGTCATTAGTGGGCAACCTTTGTAGAACCTGCCACACCTCAGTTGTTAAAGGCTTACCTAGGCACTTGGGGCTCTTTCTGGATGGAATTGTATTTCCTTAGCTGCTCGTGGGACCGAGATGGATCCCCTGAGATCTTTCTCTCCTACTCTCAGTGGAATGAATGGGCTGCTTGGAGAAGCCTCATGTGATGAGTGCTCCAGATTCTGGAGTTGTTAAGGCCCTTAAGAATAGCAACAGAATGCATGCTGTGCGTCAGAATGTATTTTTGATAGTTAAAAGAAGACATGCCACCTTTGAAAAAGTCTCTCCTTTTTACATTCATTAGAGGTCATGGCAGGGACATTAAAATCAATCACTTGGTTATGCAATGGGACGATATTGGTTGAAACAACTAATTCCCAGGAGGCAATGAACTTGAAGAAAGTGAAATTCTGCAAATGCCATTGACAGTAAGCTCCACGCCACGTTGAATTACAGCAGAGGTGTTATGACATGCAGGACTCATGGACATTCCCAAAGAAGAACTGAAAGTTGAGTGGGCCCAAGAAGGAATAGCTGATGTGCAGAATATCATGAAAAGGATGGATGGCAGTCTTGTCAAATCCAACTCGTTTACACTGATGTTCAGCAGCATGAAACTTCCAGATCTCGTTGAGCCAGGTTTCCTTCATATAAGTGTGCAGTCTTATTTAACCATCCCAATGCACTGTTTCAAATGCCAGCACTTTGGACATACTACTCTTGGGTGTAAGAGAGAAGCCAGCAAGTGCGTGAGTTGCTCTGGGCCTCACCTTGTCTGGAGTCAGGACTGCAGTGTATACCTTGAAAAATGGGAGGTACTAGGGCTGAAGACTACAAACTGCATCCCATATGGTGAGACCAAAAAGATTTATAAAGTCATGCTGGCCCCCCCCCCCCCCCCCACGTTTGCTCATTTGCTTCAGTTCTTAAACAGCCACTGCAGAAAGCTGATGCTGCTACAGTAATGGAGGTTGGTAGTGTCAGCACTAGCATCTGCATTTGCCAATGTAGTTGTGTTGTAGCAGTTATTTTGACGCCTGTGTCTCCCCAAAGAACTTCAGAAAAGGCCGCCATTGCAAAGCTCCCAGACCCTCCAAAAGATCCAGTCTGGGATGACGTCCAGTGCTGCCATTATCACAGCCACAGCTGCGGCTCTGAAGCCTACTCAGGACGAAGAATCAAAGATCAAGCATCCACCACTGTTAGTCAGGAAGTTAAGAGTCTGAAGATGTTGAGATCATTGTCCCTGATGTCTCACAAGATTTTTCTGCAGAGCAGATGTATCTTGATGTCAGACTCTGGCAATTGTCTTGCCCCAAGACTGAGCCTCCACTCGCTGTCTCATTAAGGAGACTGCGAATCTGTGGAAGTCTTTCCTGCAGGCTTCTCGTAGGGAATCAGTTGTCCTTTGTCGGCTCTGCATTGGCCATATGTGGCTCACACATGGTTACCTCCTCCATCGCAAAGACCCACCTCAGTGTTGCTGTGGCTCCCAAATGACAGTCATCCACCTCTTGTTGGACTGCCCACTTTTAGCCACTTTGCAGCAGACTTTTAACTTTCCCAGCACCCTACCTTCAGCGTTGGGCGACAATGGCTCAACAGCAGATTTAGTTTTACGTTTTATTTGTGAGGGTGTACTTTTAGGGTGGAGGTTTTAATGAGTTGCAGAGTGGCTGGCTTCTCCTTTTTTATTCTCATGGTCAGCCAGCCATGGTAATCTGCTTTCTTGTTTTAAATCTCTTCTCCCTGTTTCTTGTGTCTGTGGTTTTCGTCCTGTTTTGCTCATTGTAGTGTTTGTTGTCCTTCTGTTGTTCTTCTGGTTCTTCCTTTCTCCTGTTATTGTGCCGTACATCTTCTTTGTTTTCTTCTTTCCACTGGGTAATTGTTCTACTGGGAACAAGGGACCAGTGGCCTCACAGTTTGGTCTCCCCACCCCCTTCACTTTTAAACCGATCAACCAACCAACCAACCAATCGAGAAACACGCGCTGTGGGTTCACCTACAGGGCAGAAAGACAGAGTAAAGTGCAACTGTCATGGTAGATGGCTTCCATATTACAAAGGAACATTAATGGGTTGAGAACACATCTGAAGGAACTGAAACTGTTAGCATAGGAATGCCCCCTGCACTTGTGTTAGCAGGAAATGCATTTTAAAGTGTCTGATACCCCTGTACTACGGGGCTATACACTATATCACAAGGATGACTTGACTGTGGAAAGGGTCAAGGGAGGGGTTGCTTTGTTTGTCAGTTACATGCCTTCCCCTAGCCAATGACTTGCAAGCAGTTGTTGCTGAAGTTCATTTGTGTCAGAGGAGCACTGTTTACACAGTGTATTTACCTCTGCCTGATGCGATAGACTCTGAGGCTCTAATGGATCTTACAGAACAACCACCCCTACACCGAGCGAGGTGGCGCAGTGTTTAGCACACTGGACTCGCATTCGGGAGGACGACGGTTCAATCCCGCGTCTGGTCATCCTGATTTAGGTTTTCCGTGATTTCCCTAAAATCGCTCCAGGGAAATGCCGGGATGATTCCTTTCTAAGGGCACGGCCGACTTCCCTCCCCGTCCTTCCCTAATCTGATGAGACCGATGACCTCGCTGTTTGGTCTCTTCCTCCAAAAAAACCCAACCCAATCCCCCTGCCCATTCTCCTACACAGCATCAGTGTCTGGGAATGGGTGGATCACGTCACACAAGTGATACATCATGCTGCTGTCTTATCCATCCCAATGTCTTCAGATCGTCTTAGGAGGCAACCTGTACCTAGGTGGAATGATGAGTGCCGTTCACCAGCTCTTCAATGATTTAATGCTGCACAATACCAAACCTCCTCATAGCCTTTCGAGTCACAAGAGCCAAGACTCGATGTGTAATTAAAGAGAGCAAGAAGAGATCATGGTCAGTGTTCCTGTACTCTATCAACCATTCCACTTCTTCTACAAAAGTATGGGAAGCCATCCAGAGGATTTCTGGTAAAAGCAGTTGTTTACCAATAGCAGCAATGCTGAAACAGGGACATCTCCAAAGAATGCCGAGAGATATTGCTTGGACGGTGGCGGAACATTTTGCTAACAAGGGAACCTCCCCATCGCACTCCCCTCAGATTTTGTTATAAGTTGGCACAGGGGATAGGCCTTAAAAAACTGAACACAGATCAATCGAGAAAACAGGAAGAAGTTGTGTGGAACTATGAAAAAAATAAGCAAAATATACTAACTGAGTAGTCCATGTGCAAGATAGGCAACATCAAGGATTGTGTGCGCTCAGGAATGGCATGGTCCCGTGGTTAGGGTGAACAGCTGCGGAACGAGAGGTCCTTGGTTCAAGTCTTCCCTCGAGTGAAAAGTTTAATTTTTTATTTTCAGACAATTATTATCTGTCCGTCCGATGCAAGGTAACTGTCATGTGTCAATTATCAAAGTTCAGGCACTCACACATAATAAACTTCGCTCTCCAAAATTCCAGGACATGTTCAGATTTGCTTGGACATATGCAGGATTTGACGGTCTACACACGGAAAAATTTGAAAATGTTAAAAACATATGTTTTGACAGAGCACAGGGAAAACTGTGCGACTGTGAAACTGTTGCATTCATTTGTTGCAGTTTATGTGACAAACTCTTATGTTATCATCACTTTTTTGGGAGTAATTATCACATCCACAAGAAAACCTAAATCGGGCAAGGTAGAAGAATCTTTTTACCCATTCGCCAAGTGTACAAGTTAGGTGGGTCGACAACATATTCATGTTATGTGACGCACATGCCGTCACCAATGTCGTATAGAATATATCAGACGTGTTTTCCGGTGGAGGAATCGGTTGACCTATGACCTTGCAATCAAATGTTTTCGGTTCCCATTGGAGAGGCACGTCCTTTCGTCTACTAATCGCACGGTTTTGTGGTACGGTCGCAAAACACAGACACTAAACTCATTACAGTGAACAGACACATCAATGAACGAACGGACAGATCACAACTTTGCAAAAATAAAGTAAGTAAACTTTTCACTCGAGCAAAGACTTGAACCAGGGACCTCTCGTTCTGCAGCTGCTCATGCTAACCACGGGACCACGGTGCTCCTGAGCTCACACTATCCTTGATGTTGCCTATCTTGCAGATAGACTACTCAGTTAGTATATTTTACTTATTTTTTTCATAGTTCCACACAACTTCTTCCTGTTTTCTCGATTGATCTGTGTTCAGTTTTTCAAGGCCTATCCACTGTGCCAACTTATAACTAAATCTGAGGGGGTGCGATGGGGAGGTTCCCTTGTAAGAATATTGCTGATGCCAGCCAGGATCCGGCATTTTGCTACTGCCATGCAACTTCAGGGAAGGTCATGTTGGACTTCAGATCTCACAGTTCTGAGTCTTACAACTGCCAATTCTCCATGGGGTAACTGGAATTGGCATTGTCTGACACTTTTGATACTGCATCCAGTCACGACCAAATCTGGTACTGCGAGCTTCAGTATTTGCCAGCAGCATCAAAGTAATTCATCCTTGAATGTTTTAATCTTATATGGAAGACAAGCAACTTTCTCAACTCGTCCTAGAAGTATCGCATTAACGAACTGTGGAGGAAAGACCCTGGGGCAAATAGTTAACCGTTGTGTGCTGTGATTGCTAGAGACCAAGCAACTCCGTAGCTGCTGTCAGTGTGGATTCTGGAGATTTCAGTCCACTGTCAACAACCTGACTGTAGTAGAGGTGGCGATTCATCAGGCTTTCCTAGAAAGCATGTGACACTACTTGAAGACACATTATTCTTGTCCAGCCCCATCTGGGACTTCTATAGTCATCTCCACATCTTCATATGGTCCTTCTTGTCTAAGCACGTTTTTAGGTCCCAAGTTGGTGGCGTACTGTTGGAGCATTTTGAGCAGGAGAATGGTGTCCTCAGGGCATTGTTTTGAGTGTTACCCTGTTTGCCATATCCATAAACAGTATCATGTGTACAATAAGGAGTCCTGTACAGTGTTTCTTATGTGTGATTGATTTTGCTGTTTTCTGTTCCTCTTCTGCCATTGCAACAGCGACCTGTCAGTGGCAACTTACAGTGTGGAGGTTAGAGGAGTGGGTAACAAAGATGGGCTTTCAATTTTCTCCAGATAAGAGAGAGAGAGAGAGAGAGAGAGAGAGAGAGAGTGAGTGAGTTCATTTTAATAGTTTTCATGGTGGTATTTTTGACTTGCATTTGAGGGACACCATTCTACATTTTAGAGATGCAGTGAGATTTCTGAGCCTCATTTTTGATTCAAGTTGTCATGGTCACTACACCTGAGAGACCCTGAAGCCAGAACCATGAAGGCACTGAACATCATAAAGAGTCTGAGCCACAGGTCTTAGAGAGCAGACAAGGGACATCTGGTCTGGTTTAAAGGCTTTCATGCATTCACGGCTAGGTTGTGGATGCACAGGGTATGGATCGGCGAGGCCTTCTTATTTGAAGATCATTGACACTGTCCACCATGAGTGAATTAGGCTGGCCATGGGTGCTTATAGGACCAGGCCCATACCCAGTCTCTGTGCTGAGGCTGGTGAACTGCCACTTACAATCTGACAGCAACTCCTCATGGTGAGTCAAGCATGTAAGTTTCTCACAGCTCTGAATGCACCTGCGTATGATACTGTTGCTCATCAACCTGTGGTATGCCTTTTCTCCAATCATCCATTAATAAAAAGGCTATTTGGGATCGTCACGCGGCGTTTGCTGGAGTCATGACGAGGAGCAAGTACAACCCCAAACCCAGGGTTTTAACCATCTACCACCCAGATTACTGCAGAGGCCCAGAGTAATTTTAGGTGTTGTGCAGTACAGGAGAGATTGTATTCCTGCTTATGTTTTTAATACTTTATTTTCTGCCATCTTAACTGAACATTGCTACTCTACAGCTGTCTTTATGGATGAGTTGAAACAGGGGAACTCTGTTGGTTACTTCATTATATTCCCCGATCTTATCCTCAAGGTCAGACTGCCTCAAGACTTTACTGTCTTTGATATGGAACTGTATGTGATCTTGCGGGAACTGGAGTGGATGAGACGTGATTCAGTTACTAAATTCCCGTCTATTCTTATTCTCTGAGTGCCCTTCACTCTCGACAATGCTTGTATCCATCAGTAAAGTAGTTCAGAGTATCCATAATGCCCTTCTCCAACTACAGTGGCTGGGGAAAGAAATGTCCTTCTGCTGAGCGCCAGGGCACTTGGGTATTGTGGGGAATGAAGGACAGATGTAGCAGCCGAGATGTGTCACGATGCTCAGTTAGCTTGGTGCGCCATCCCCCTGCATGTTGTTGCCTCACTGTTGAGACATAGTCTTGTGTTAATGGGGGGATGGGTGGCTGGAAGTGACAGACAGTATTACCTGTCTAGTAAAGCCCACAACATGGCCGTGAGGTCCTTCCTTCCAGCCATTCACGAGGTGAGGTTCTCCTTACTCGTCCCTGCATGGGGCACAGCCCTGTGACGCATGGTTTCTTGCTCCAGCAAGAGGAATCTTCAGTGTGTGGTGCTTGTGGCATACAGATAAGTGTGCGCCACATTTTGTTAGACTGTGCTTTATTTTATAACTAGCAGGCAATGGTGGATTTGCCAACGGATCTACCATCTATTTTAGGTAACAATCAAACAAATATGGTGAGAGTTTTAAGGTTTTGTGATTTGTCTAACGTATTTCCGAAAATTTAAGGGAAATGTTTGCAACATGTTAACTGGATGACAGGCTCAACCATTTTTTGTGAGTGGTCAGACAGTCACATTGCCCTTTGCCTCTTCTTCTTCTTTTTTAGCTGCTCTGTTGTGTTATTTCTGTTTTAATCCCATGAATAGCACCTTTTTTCCTTTCTCCATTGGTCTTAGGGTATGTGAGATAGAGTAATTGCGAGGTCAATGCGAATAGAGTAATTGTGAGGTCAATGTGAGTGTTATTTTATAGGATTCCTCTTCACAGTATAACATTTTTGTAATTTCAGCCACATTCATTTCTTTTAATGTGTGTAAGGGCACTGATAACCGTGTTGTTAGTCTAATCCACCAGTAGTCTACAATGACTTTCCAGTGTAGCCTTTCTGGTGATGACGTCTGCTTTTGTGTGTTGTATTTGCCAGATACTACTCCACAGAGTGGCCCTAATCAATGTCCCTTTCCAGTGGGTGTTTGAACATCCTTGTGTCTTCATTGTTGCTGAGTGGGGATTGCAACTGTCTCCATAAAGATCTACAAATGACTCTGTCACCAGGGCATCCGCAGTGGTAGTACATTTTATAGCAAGAATTCCACAAACAGCTCTATCTTGAACCAATTTTATTAAGGCACTATGAGTTTCATGGTCTATAACCACATCATCAAGTGCATATCTAAACAATGAGAAGTAAAAAATGATTACTGAACCCCTATATATGAAGTAATACCAGAACCATAAGCATCCAGTTGTGAGAACAGATAAAAACACAAGTAAACTTACAAAAATTAAAACATGTTAAACCGTATGGCAACGAATATAGAAGGCTCAACCATCATTGTTAAAACTATAATATTCATAGGGTGGTTAGTAGTCAATGAATAAAAAGTTGAGTGACAGAAAATATCCTATGCTATGTAACAAGAATGTGCCTAAAAACAATGAGCTAATTTGAGATGTTAGAAAAAATGCAACATATTACTGAGACAAGAAGCACAAAGCGTACCAGTAAGTAAGCACTGCACAGAACCACCCAGGTGAACCTCTGCAACCACCTGCTGCACTGCATGCACAGAGTGCCTTTGTAGAGTCTGATGCAGGAGTCACTGGCGCAAAGAGTGGTACCATAATGTAGGGTGGGAAAAATCGGAACCATGTCCTCTGTTTGCTAAGCTTTGCTTTGTTACTCTTATTTTATTAAAATTGATCTACCAAATTTCCAACTTTAATATGGTCTTAGTTATGGGTATGAAATATTACGTAATTTGCCATTTAATGAGAAAAATGAAAAGTATTCAGAATGCTATCATATATCGTATGGGTTTTGCAGCTTGGAGCTGCTTAAGGATCCAGTGCAGACACGATGTCGTCATTCCTTTTGTCAAGACTGTGTAAGCACCCTTCTCCAGAAGTCACGTCATCCACAGTGTCCTTTATGTAATACTGCTCTTGGGCGTCGTGGTATCAGTGAGGACCCAAAGAAAGCTGCTCTAGTGGACATCTGTCAGCGTCTTACCATTGCTGTGCAGCTTGATCTTGGCATTGATGGTGAGTATTGAGTTAATGTTTTGTGTTAATAATGATAATATTTTAGACAACTTTTTCCTTTTTAGTTCTCCACCATTAAAATCAGAAGCAATAGAGATTCGTCAGTACCTTATCTAGAACCAGAATAGACTTACTCTGTGCACTATATGGTTACTTGAACTCATAAAAGCTTGAATGTAGCTAGAATGAGTTGAATTAATATTATTTGAATGAACAATAACAGACTGTGTAATGTGAACAGAAAGTGCCTGGAAGCAAAGAGAGTGAGATACAGAAGAGAATATAAGATATAAAACAGTTGTTCTTAGGTGACTGAGCAACAATTGTGATAAGCTTAAATCAGAGATATTTCGTAAAAGAATGTGATATTCCATGAAACATATGTCATTGCTTTTGTATTCAATAACTTCTTGGTTTGCAAATAAAAAGATTTCTTTTTATAAATTGTGTGGTAGATTCAGAATTGATTGAACCTTTGTCTTTTATGGGCAGTATTTTAATCAACTTGACCATCTGAACATAAATCACAATGGAAAATCCAGGATGGAATGTGAAAAGGAAAGTTGCTACCCACCATATAGTGGAGATGGTGAGTGGCAGATAGGCACAACAAAAAGACTGTCACAATATAAGCTTTCGGCCCACAAGGCCTTTGTTGAAAACACACACACACACACACACACACACACACACACACACACACACACACACACGTGCACGCACAAACATAACTCACACATATAACTTCAGCCTCTAATGGCTAAAGCCACATTGTGTGTGTGTGTGTGTGTGTGTGTGTGTGTGTGTGTGTGTGTGTGTGTGTGTGTGGTCTGTTTTTGACAAAGGCCTTGTTTCCTAATATTGAACATAACTCACAGCTTGGTTTGAACCCCACATGACCAGCATCTTTCTCCTACTTTGCTTGTAGTGTCGTAGTATTTTTCTCGAGAAGGAAATGTATGATAAACAGCATTGCTTGTTACAGTTGCATTTGTATTCCTCAAAATACAACAGAGTGTGTGGCACACAGTGCTTAGTTTGTGGGTATCATTAGTCCTCTTATCTAATTGTGAGTTGTAAGAATAATGGTTGTTCATGAGTTTATGTGACTCTAAATTTTTTGATTTAAGAATAAGGGTGCACATAGAATGTTAGAACCAAATGTCATTCGAATGTTTTGATTATTACTTACTTAGCGTATGGCTCATAACATCACAGTAAAAATTACAGTAACAACACGATAAAAAAAAAACCGCGTAAGTATAAACAGAACAATAAATAACAGTTTGTATGTCAGGACACCACCAATTGTAAATGTACACTCACAGAAGAGCAATTGATGTTTTGATAAAATTGCCTAGCAGTTATTTGTGTATACAGTTGCAAATGACATGCTCACAGCTGAGTTTCAAGATGGAACTTTCTAGTTTTTAAACTACAAGTAATAGCTCACAACTCTTGATAATCAGTTCTTTCTCATGCGAGCTGTTGTCATATTGTAATTCCTTGATGGTACATCTTTCAAAAGTTTACCATAAGCTACTGTAACAGAAAACTGACTTAATCAACTAATTACCATCCTTAAGTTCATTTGCTGCAGATAGTATCCACAAAGAAAGCTAATCTGACTGAAGCGATTCATTCACTTCACATATCTTGTTATGTGTTTGAAGAAAATTACTGAACCAAATTTTAAAAGCTGTTCTTGGGTACATCCTTACTGGCATACTAATGTAAAATCTGGCACTTTTATGGTGTTTAAAGAGTTGAAAATGTACCCTGCTTTCCTTCATTTCTTTTCTGAGGACATCATTTGAAGACTTGTGGCTGAAATGTCAAAGGGAATGGGGAAAATTTGCAGTGTGAATATTTGATTTCCCAACACCATCTCAATAAATCTGAAAGAAAACAACTGATCATTACTGGGAATTATGAATTGTACTGAATTATACTGATAGCTTAGACAGAAAGCATACCAGAGTGGCGAATCTGGATCAGTATTTTATAATTGCAATTCATAGTATTAGCTGTTTCAGGTAAACATCGATTGTTGTTGTTGTTGTTGTTGTTGTTGTGGTCTTCAGTCCTGAGACTGGTTTGATGCAGCTCTCCATGCTACTCTATGCTGTGCAAGCTTCATCATCTCCCAGTAACTACTGCAGCCTACATCCTTCTGAATCTGTTTAGTGTATTCATCTCTTGGTCTCCCTCTACGATTTTTACCCTCCACGCTGCCCTCCAATACTAAATTGGTGATCCCTCGATGCCTCAGAACATGTCCTACCAACCGATCCCTTCTTCTAGTCAAGTTATGCCACAAGCTCCTCTTCTCCCCAATTCTATTCAATACCTCCTCATTAGTTATGTGATCTACCCATCTAATTTTCAGCATTCTTCTGTAGCACCACATTTCGAAAGCTACTATTCTCTTCTTGTCTAAACTATTTATCGTCCACGTTTCACTTCCATACATGGCTACACTCCATACAAATACTTTCAGAAACGACTTCCTGACACTTAACTCTACACTCGATGTTAACAAATTTTGCTTCTTCAGAAACGCTTTCCTTGCCATTGCCAGTCTACATTTTATATCCTCTCTACTTCGACCATCATCCGTTATTTTGCTCCCCAAATAGCAAAACTCCTTTACTACTTCAAGTGTCTCATTTCCTAATCTAATTCCCTCAGCATCACCCGACTTAATTAGACTACATTCCATTATCCTAGTTTTGCTTTTGTTGATGTTCATCTTATACCCTCCTTTCAAGACACTGTTCATTTCGTTCAACTGCTCTTCCAAGTCCTTTGCTGTCTCCGACAGAATTATAATGTCATTGGCGAACCTCAAAGTTTTTATTTCTTCTCCATGGATTTTAATTCCTACTCCATACTTTTCTTTTGTTTCCTTTATTGCTTGCTCAATATACAGATTGAATAACATTGGGGATAGGCTACAACCCTGTCTCACTCCCTTCCCAACCACTGCTTCCCTTTCATACCCCTCGACTCTTATAACTGCCATCTGCTTTCTGTACAAATTGTAAATAGACTTTCGCTCCCTGTATTTTACCCCTGCCACCTTCAGAATTTGAAAGAGTATTCCAATCAACATTGTCAAAAGCTTTCTCTAAGTCTACAAATGCTAGAAATGTAGGTTTGCCTTTCCTTAATCTTTCTTCTAAGATAAGTCATAAGGTCAGTATTGCCTCACGTGTTCCAACATTTCTACGGAATTCAAACTGATCTTCCGCGAGGTCGGCTTCTATCAGTTTTTCCATTCGTCTGTAAAGAATTCGCTTTAGTATTTTGCAGCTGTGACTTATTAAACTGATAGTTCGGTAATTTTCACATCTGTCAACATCTGCTTTCTTTGGGATTGGAATTATTATATTCTTTGTGAAATCTGAGGGTATTTCGCCTGTATCATACATCTTGCTCACCAGATGGTAGAGTTTTGTCAGGACTGGCTCTCCCAAGGCTGTCAGTAGTTCTAATGGAATGTTGTCTACTCCGGGGGCCTTGTTTCGACTCAGGTCTTTCAGTGCTCTGTCAAACTCTTCACGCAGTATCGTATCTCTCATTTCATCTTCATCTACATCCTCTTCCATTTCCATAATATTGTCCTCAAGTACCTTGCCCTTGTATAGACCCTTTATATACTCCTTCCACCTTTCTGCTTTCCCTTCTTTGCTTAGAACTGGGTTTCCATGTGAGCACTTGATATTCATACAGGTTCTTCTCTTTTCTCCAAAGGTCTCTTTAATCTTCCTGTAAGCAGTATCTACCTTACCCCCTAGTGATATATGCCTCTACATCCTTACATTTGTCCTCTAGCCATTCCCACTTAGTCATTTTGCACTTCCTCTCGATCTCATTTTTGAGACATTTGTACTTTTTTTTTGTCTGTTTCATTTACTGCGTTTTTATATTTTTTTCATTTCATCAATTAAATTCAATATCTTTTCTATTACCCAAGGATTTTTACTAGCACTCATCTTTTTGCCTACTTGATCCTCTGATGCCTTCACTATTTCATCTCTCAAAGGTACCCATTCTGCTACTGTATTTCGTTCCTCCACATTTGTCAATTGTTCCCTAATGCTCTCTCTGAAACACTCTACATCCTCTGGTTCTTTCAGTTTATCCAGGTCCCATCTCCTTAAATTCCCACCTTTTTGCAGTTTCTTCATTTTTAATTTACAGCTCATAACCAACAGAGTCCTGTAGCCATCCCTGCTTAGCCATTTTGCACTTCCTGTCAATCTCATTTTTGAGACGTTTGTATTCCTTTTTGCCTGCTTCATTTACTGCATTTTTATATTTTCTCCTTTCATCAATTAAATTCAATATATCTTCTGTTGCCCAGGGATTTCTACTAGCCCTTGTCTTTTTACCTACTTGTTCCTCTGCTGCCTTCACTACTTCATCCCTCTAAGCTACCCATCCTTCTTCTACTGTATTTCTTTCCCCCATTCCTGTCAACTGTTCCCTTATGCTATCCCTAAAACTCTGTACAACCTCTGGTTTAGTCAGTTTATCCAGGTCCCATCTCCTTAAATTCCCACCTTTTTGCAGTTTCTTCAGTTTTAATCTACAGTTCATAACCAATAGATTGTGGTCAGAGTCCACATCTGCCCCTGGAAATGTCTTACAATTTAAAACCTGGTTCCTAAATCTCTGTCTTACCATTATATAATCTATCTGATACCTTTTAGTATCTCCAGGGTTCTTCCTTGTATACAACCTTCTTTCAGATTCTTAAAACAAGTGTTAGCTATGATTAAGTTATGCTCTGCACAAAATTCTACCAGACGGCTTCCTCTTTCATTTCTTAGCCCTAATTCATATTCACCTACTATGTTTCCTTCTCTCCCTTTTCCTACACTCGAATTCCAGTCACCCATGACTATTAAATTTTCGTCTCCCTTCACAATCTGTATAATTTCTTTTATCCTGTCATACATTTCATCAATTTCTTCATGATCTGTAGAGCTAGTTGGCATATAAACTTGTACTACTGTAGTAGGTGTGGGCTTCGTGTCTATCTTGACCACAATAATGCGTCCATTATGCTGTTTGTAGTAGCTTACCCGTACTCCTATTTTTTATTCATTATTAAACCTACTCCTCCATTACCCCTATTTGATTTTGTATTTATAACCCTGTATTCACCTGACCAAAAGTCTTGTTCCTCCTGCCACCGAACTTCACTAATTCCCACTATATCTAACTTTAACCTATCCATTTCCTTTTTAAATTTTCTAGCCTACCTGCCCGATTAAGGGATCTGACATTCCACGCTCCGATCCGTAGAACGCCAGTTTTCTTTCTCCTGATAGGCTATAGTTTCCCCTTGCTTTCAGCCATTCGCAGTACCAGAACAGCAAGGCTATTTTGGTTAGTGTTACAAGGCCAGATCAGTCAATCATCCAGACTGTTGCCCCTGCAACTACTGAAAAGGCTGCTGCCCCTCTTCAGGATCCACACGTTTGTCTGGCCTCTCAACAGATACCCCTCCGTTGTGGTTGCACCTACGGTACGGCCATCTGTATCGCTGAGGCACGCAAGCCTCCCCACCAACGCCAAGGTCCGTGGTTCATGGGGGGGGGGGGGGGGGGGGGGGACACCTCCTGACACTCATCGATTATTTTTTTTAAATTGATGGCAGAGGACAACAGTGATGAGAGAACATTAAAGGGAAGTGCTTTCGGTAAAGCATTGCTTGAAGGCCTACTCCCGCCTCTGAAACCAACACCTTTGCTGCAAAAAGACTGCAAATTTTCTTTATTATTTGGCTGTGAATGAAGCTTTTCTTCTAACAAAACACGTGTTGTTGTTGTTGTTGTTGTTGTGGTCTTCAGTCCTGAGACTGGTTTGATATAGCTCTCCATGCTACTCTATCCTGTGCAAGCTTCATCTCCCAGTACTTACTGCAACCTACATCCTTCTGAATCTGCTTAGTGTATTCATCTCTTGGTCTCCCTCTACGATTTTTACCCTCCACGCTGCCCTCCAATGCTAAATTTGTGATCCCTTGATGCCTCAGAACATGTCCTACCAACCGATCCCTTCTTCTAGTCAAGTTGTGCCACAAACTCCTCTTCTCCCCAATTCTATTCAGTACCTCCTCATTAGTTAAGTGATCTACCCATCTAATCTTCAGCATTCTTCTCTAGCACCACGTTTCGAAAGCTTCTATTCTCTTCTTGTCCAAACTATTTATCGTCCAGGTTTCACTTCCATACATGGCTACTGTCAGAGACAGCAAAGGACTTGGAAGAGCAGTTGAACGGAATGGATAGCGTCTTGAAAGGAGGATATAAGATGAACATCAACAAAAGCAAAACGAGGATAATGGAATGTAGCCGAATTAAGTCGGGAGATGCTGAGGGTATTAGATTAGGAAATGAGACACTTTAAAAAGTAGTAAAGGAGTTTTGCTGTTCGGGGAGCAAAATAACTGATGATGGTCGAAGTAGAGAGGATATAAAATGTAGACTGGCAATGGCAAGGAAAGCGTTTCTGAAGAAGAGAAATTTGTTAACATCGAGTATAGATTTAAGTGTCAGGAAGTCATTTCTGAAAGTATTTGTATGGGGTGTAACCATTTATGGAAGTGAAACATGGACGATAAATAGTTTAGAGAAGAAGAGAATAGAAGCTTTCGAAATGTGGTGCTACAGAAGAATGCTGAAGATTAGATGGGTAGATCACATAACTAATGAGGAGGTATTGAATAGGATTGGGGAGAAGAGAAGTTTGTGGCACAACTTGACTAGAAGGAGGGATCGATTGGTAGGACATGTTCTGAGGCATCAAGGGATCACCAGTTTAGCATTGGAGGGCAGCGTGAAGGGTAAAAATCGTAGAGGGAGACCAAGAGATGAATACACCAAGCAGATTCAGAAGGATGTAGGTTGCAGTAGGTACTGGGAGATGAAGAAGCTTGCACAGGACAGAGTAGCATGGAGAGCTGCATCAAACCAGTCTCAGGACTGAAGACCACAACAACAACAACAACAACAACAACATGCCTACACTCCATACAAATACTTTCAGAAACGACTTCCTGACACTTAAATCTATACTCGATGTTAACAAATTTCTCTTCTTCAGAAACGCTTTCCTTGCCATTGCCAGTCTACATTTTATATCCTCTCTACTTCGACCATCATCAGTTATTTTGCTCCCCAAATAGCAAAACTCCTTTACTACTTTAAGTGTCTCGGCTTGCCATGCCATTTCCACCTGGCGCCTCAGTTGGACCAGCGTTCGTGCTGGACATGCAGACCACGTGAGACGACGCTTCATCCAGTTCCAAACATGCTCAATGGGGGACAGATCTGGAGATCTTGCTGGCCAGGGTAGTTGACTTACACCTTCTAGAGCACGTTGGGTGGCACGGGATACATGCGGACGTGCATTGTCCTGTTGGAACAGCAAGTTCCCTTGCCGGTCTAGGAATGGTAGAACGATGGGTCGATGACGGTTTGGATGTACCGTGCACTATTCAGTGTCCCCTCGACGATCACCAGTGGTGTACGGCCAGTGTAGGAGATCGCTCCCCACACCATGATGCCGGGTGTTGGCCCTGTGTGCCTCGGTCGTATGCAGTCCTGATTGTGGCGCTTACCTGCACGGCGCCAAACACGCATACGACCATCATTGGCACCAAGGCAGAAGCGACTCTCATCGCTGAAGACGACACGTCTCCATTCGTCCCTCCATTCACGCCTGTCGCGACACCACTGGAGGCGGGCTGCACGATGTTGGGGCGTGAGCGGAAGACGGCCTAACGGTGTGTGGGACTGTAGCCCAGCTTCATGGAGACGGTTGCGAATGGTCCTCGCCGATACCCCAGGAGCAACAGTGTCCCTAATTTGCTGGGAAGTGGCGGTGCGGTCCCCTACGGCACTGCTTAGGATCCTACGGTCTTGGCGTGCATCCGTGCGTCGCTGCGGTCCGGTCCCAGGTCGACAGGCACGTGCACCTTCCGCCGACCACTGGCGACAACATCGATGTACTGTGGAGACCTCACGCCCCACGTGTTGAGCAATTCGGCGGTACGTCCACCCGGCCTCCCGCATGCCCACTATACGCCCTCGCTCAAAGTCCGTCAACTGCACATACGGTTCACGTCCACGCTGTCGCGGCATGCTACCAGTGTTAAAGACTGCGATGGAGCTCCGTATGCCACGGCAAACTGGCTGACACTGACGGCGGCGGTGCACAAATGCTGCGCAGCTAGCGCCATTCGACGGCCAACACCGCGGTTCCTGGTGTGTCCGCTGTGCCGTGCGTGTGATCATTGCTTGTACAGCCCTCTCGCAGTGTCCGGAGCAAGTATGGTGGGTCTGACACACCGGTGTCAATGTGTTCTTTTTTCCATTTCCAGGAGTGTATTATTGTAGTGTTAGTTTCCCTCTGAAGTAAATTCAATAAACTGAGTGAAGACCATGCAATAATATTAACAGCTACTTAACCATTACTTATTCAGCATACACTGTGAGCAATAATGATGCGTGTAATCTACCATCACAGTTAAAAAATACCTGGGGGGAAAAAGCTAGTGCATGTAACTTCTTGCTGTGGCATATTGCCTCGCAGGTGCAAGCGTGTATGTCTGCCGTGTTTTATTTGGGCCATGTTGAAGTTCCACGATGTTTCGATGAACTGTCTCTCGTCACCTTCTGGCAGGCCGAGGATTGCTTCGTCATTGCCACTAACAATGTCGTTTGACTCTTAGCAGATCATTTTGAGCCCAAAACAGAGAAGTTGTTTGAACGTATACTCAGTACAACTTGTTCAGATGTAGTGGGGAATTCTGAACAAGTTGATGGAATAGCCGTGGGTTCACCACTTGCCCCTGGGATTGCCAATATCTTTGTCGATCACTTTGAAAAGATGGCACTAAAAACTGCGCAGCTCAAACATTAATACTTGTTTCATTATTCGGATGACACTTTTATTTTGTGGAAACATGTCAGACTGTTCTGGATGAGTTCCTGGTATTTTAATAAAAGGAAAATCAGACGGTACTGTAGGACACACAGTTTACAGATCTGTACCTACATGCAACAACCTGTTATCATCTGCAACAGTGGTGCACTATTGTAACAACTCTACTTCACAGGACATTGTGACAAAGTCAGTCGCCCAGCTGAACTGCAACACCTTACAGATGTATTTTGCCAAAATGGGTACACTGAAGTGCAGATTAGACGTGCATTCAAGAAAACAATCGACACAGCTGCCTGCAAAGAATGCTTTGTTGTGAAGAAGCTATACAGAGCCTATGGTTCCCTAGCCAGGTTACAAGGCCACTCAATAAGTGCATGCTGTGAAAGTGTCTAGCGGCGGCAGTGTAATGACCTACTTTTTAAGAATGTATGGTGTAGCCTTCACCTCTTAGCTGGCTGCAGGTGGTGACTGATACTGCTTGTCTAAACTGGACAGTGTATGTTTGAGCTTGGCTCATCATTGTTTCTGAAACTTCAGCACTTCTGTCTCCTAAGTCACAACAGAACGAGTTGCAAGGCATGGACATTGGGCAACCACGACATCACTGTCTCGGTGATCCAATCTTTTCTCTGTCAGTGATTTCACAGTCCTGGCTGTGCCCTAATGGTGTAGCAATTTTGCCATCCAAAATCTGTGGGCGACTATTTCCTTGGTGTCAGCATAATCTGCATATAGCTTCTTACACAAGAACATATAACTGTCCCTGTTACTCAGGTATATTGTGTCACCCATGTTACACCACCACCTGCTAAGGTGGTCATGAGATTTTGCCAGCAGCCACTGCTCCATTGGAGCACCTCAAATTGCAAGCTATTTCTGAGATGTAGCATTGTACCTATGTTTCATCAGTGATCACAAACTGGTACGAAAAATCTTGTTGGTTGCTCTCAACCTGCATTAGACAAGTCCATTCTGATGTGTTTCTGATCCTGTGTTAAAGAGTCACAGCTCCCATATAGAAGGTAATTTTCTCATATCCAACTCAACTGTTAAAATGTGATATAGCTGTTCAGATAACACCCCTACAGTTTCAGAAGTTTCTCGCATTTTATCGGTGATCGTCTATGACCATTTTATGTACTTTTGCAATAATTTCTGGGATAATAACACATCTTACGCAACCACTACGTGGATAATCGTCTAATCTACCCTGACCAAATTTAAACACGTTGGTCCACTTGACAACAGTTGAACATGAAGGAACAGATCTCTCAGGTGTCCTGAAAATCAAAATGAATTTTCTTTGCTTTTGAGTCATCCTATGTCAAATCAGCGCAGGTGCCGACCTGACCCTCTTCAATTTTCATAAAATTTGGTGTGTTTATTGCGTGTGACAAGAGAATGAAAAATACCATATTACAGAATTGTAGTGCAAGTATGACAAGAGTAAAAAATACCAAATTACAGAATTGTAGTGCACGTATAACAAGAGCAATGGCCACTCAAAGTTCTAAAAATGTGTGGAATATTCACAAAAATGGCCATAACTTCTGTTCTAATAAAGCGTTAACTGTGAAACATGTAATTTTGGAAAGGTATTGAAACAAGCTTTCCAATGATATACAAGTTTGTCATATTCGAAGAATGTACACAATTAAGGTCAGTGACCTAGACTTTGAATATCTGAAAACGTCATCTTCAAAATTGACGAAGAAAAGATATTAGCTTCTTTATGTTACATTATACAACGCAGTAAAAAATAAAGTTGGAATGATAATGGGATTAGGAGATATAAATTAATATGTATGGCCATGTGCTGTGTTAATGCAAAATAAATTGTGTTCAGATTGCAACAATATGACACAAAGCACTGAAAAACATGTTTATTGCTAAAAAAGTTGTGTTGTAACATAGCTTAGTAATTTAGTACAGTCAACAGGCCAATAGCAAGTGTTTATAATATATGCAAGATCACACACTACAACACCTGGCCTTCAATAATGCAAAAATATGATACAGCGATCACAGTTTAACACAGGTATGGAAGGTGTGGTAAACAGGTTCAGATTTACAGAAACAAATATGATAAATGTATCATCTAGACTTACTATACCTCAATACTGTGAAGCAACATATAACAGTTGTTATGCATTTTTTGGTGAAAGGAAATACGTTCACCCTGTTGCCGTTCTCACATCAATCTTTGTAAGAATGTCCTCCTTGTACACAGTTAAGATGGCAGGTTTCTCGGGGTGTACATATGAAGGGGAAGGCCCTTGAGGATGTAGGAAGCTAATATGATGAAATATCAACAAAGTTAATTAAAGAATGTGATTCTGAGCTAAGTAACATATTAAGCTATCTGTGTAACCAGTCGTTTATCAGTGGAATATTTCCCGAATGGCTGAAATATGCTGAAGTTAAGCCACTGTTTAAGAAGGGAGATAAAGAAATAGCATCAAATTTCCGTCCAATTTCACTGTTGCCAGCATTCTCAAAAATTTTCGAAAAAGTAATGTACAGTCGTCTTTATAACCATCTTATCTCAAATAACATACTGTCAAAGTCACAGTTTGGATTTCTAAAAGGTTCTGATATTGAGAAGGCTATCTACACTTACAGTGAAAATGTACTTAATTCATTAGACAAAAAATTGCAGGCAACTGGTATATTTTGTGATCTGTCAAAGGCATTTGACTGTGTAAATCACAATATCCTTTTAAGTAAACTAGAATATTATAGTGTAACAGGAAATGCTGCAAAATGGTTCAAATCTTATATCTCTGGCAGGAAACAAAGGGTGTTATTAGGAAAGAGACATGTATCAAGCTATCAGGCATCATCCAACTGGGAACTAATTACATGTGGGGTCCCACAAGGTTCCATTTTGGGGCCCTTACTTTTTCTTGTGTATATCAATGACCTTTCATCAGTAACATTACCAGATGCCAAGTTTGTTTTGTTTGCTGATGATACAAACATTGCAATAAATAGCAAATCAAGTGTAGTCTTAGAAAGATCAGCCAATAAAATATTTGTAGACATTAATCACTGGTTCCTAGCCAATTCTTTGTCACTAAACTTTGAAAAAACACACTACATGCAGTTCAGAACTTGTAAGGGGTGTCCCAAGAGTATATGTCTAACATATGATGACAAGAAGATAGAAGAAGTGGACGGTGTTAAATTCTTGGGATTACAGCTTGATAATAAATTCAACTGGGAGGAGCACACCACAGAACTGCTGAAGCGTCTTAACAAATCTCTGTTTGCAATGCGAATTTTGTCAGACATAGGGGATATAAAAATGAAAAAGCTGGCATACTATGCTTACTTTCATTCCATAATGTCATATGGGATTATTTTCTGGGGTAATTCATCAAGCCAAGCTAAAGTTTTCCGGGCACAAAAACGTGCAGTAAGAATTATATGTGGTGTGAACTCAAGAACATCCTGCAGAAGCCTGTTTAGGGAACTAGGGATACTAACTACAGCTTCCCAATATATTTATTCCTTAATGAAATTTGTCATTAAAAATATATCACTTTTTCAAACCAACAGCTCAATTCATGGAATCAATACTAGAAATAAGAATAATCTTCACAAGGATTTAAAGTCACTTAGTCTTGTACAAAAAGGTGTGCATTATTCAGGAACACACATTTTCAATAACTTGCCAGCAGCCATAAAAAGCTTAACAACCAATGAAATTCAGTTTAAGAGAAGCCTAAAGGATTTATTGGTGGCCAACTCCTTCTACTCCATTGATGAATTTCTGAGGAAAACCAACTGATTTGTATATAAGTACAACATAACTTCTGCACAATTTCAGTGCAGTAATGTGTTCACTGAAAATTTGTGTGTGTGTGTGTGTGTGTGTAAGTATAATCTAACTTCTGCACCATTTCAGTGCAGTAATGTGTTCATTGTAAATAAGTATTACAGTAGTTGTATTACATGTTTCTTACCTTATAAATAAATATAAAACTTTTTTATTTTAAATTCAGTGCAATAGTATTTGTAAAATGACTCTTAGTGTTCATTAAAAAATGACGATCATTCCACTTGGGACCTGTGGAATGGTACATTAGCTTATTTGTTTTAGTTTAAATATTTGTCATGTATTGTTGTTTTTCTGACATGTTCCACATCCTGGAGGACCTCCTCACTACGGATCAATTGGAATGAATGTAAATCTAATCTAATCTAATCTAAACTGAAACCCATTGGTATCTTCATTAATATTCAAAACACCAGTGACCTCCGTACAGGCATGGAACAAATCCTGTGATATCACCGGCAAATGCTAGTTAGAGATTCATTTCTGATGTCAGGCAAACTGGAGAAAGATTTCATTTGGATATTGTAATGGCCAGTGGGACTAAACACTGTAACTTGTTGTTACCTGCAATTATGTGAATTTGTGCAAACTGCTCTTGAAGGAGAGATACTTCTTCATTATACTCAAATTGTTCTTCGTCATACTCACTGTTAGCTGTATAATGAAAGTGATGCATTGCAATTTCTTGGAGTACCATTCAAACAACTGTCTGGCTGCCATTATCTTAAGAGTTGTAGTTGCACTGCAGACTGGTACGGACAGCAAGTCTCTTATGATACCAGCAATACCATCACAAGGTTCTCTGCCATGTGATATGCCAAAGAAATGCCACTCTGCAGAGACATTGAAATCAGCCTGATGAAAAGTTATGTTGGCAAAATTCTTGTTTCTTATAGTGGGCTGCAGCATTATCTGAGAAGTAGTACACATACTAGTGTGTTATATGGAAATGGGATCTCATGAAACTAACCCAGTGACATTGAAAAAGTGAATACTCACTCTGTCATGTTTAAGGCATTCTGATATTATAGCAAAGGAAAAGTGATCAATTGTGTGATTTTCTGGATGTCTATAACAAACAACAAATGGATGAATAGTGGCCTGTTCCAATGAAGCCTCTACACCTCTTTTTGCAGGACAAATGCGTAATTTTCTGCAAAATCACTTATTACAATTTATTCATTATTGCCAAGTGTGTCTCTCAGATGCTGTAGAAATTCAGACTGGTGGGTGACTATGAAGGATAGCAACAGAAGCTTTTTTCTTTTTTAATTTGTCTGCAAGGTTTTCCAAGAAGTTTTCCACAGATGATAAACATGTCTGTAGAGTTGTTCCATCTGTACATGTGCACAGTTTATATGTTATTTTGTCAATTTCATTAATGTCAAACAATTCTTGTAGGTGCGTCATAAACCTGGGCAGTTTTCACATTTTGACATATAGCAGTTTGGCTGTGCAAGGTTACAAATGATACGAGCTAGACAGTGTTTGTGGGTGCTAGATTGATAGTCTAATGTGTCAACTCTTTCAGTCTGGAACCTTCTGACATGAGCTTCACATTTTGGTGAATACTGCAAACACACACACACACACACACACACACACACACACACACACCCACACACACACCATATGTACCAAGAAGATTAAAACTGCATGCTGAACTGAGATATGAACTCAGGCCATTTGTCTTTCGTGGGTGTTTCATTCTGGAAACATCCCCCGGGCTGTGGCTCAGCCATGTCTCCACGACATCCATTCTTCCAGGGGTACTAGCTCTGCAAGTTTCACAGGAAAGTCATTCCATGTCAAATCAACACACTTTAAATAAAAATTTTACCTCACCCCCTTAGATTTTGCTGAAAGTTGGTATACTTATAGCGGGTGTTGAAACTAAGAAAAATACCAAATTGCAATTTTTTACCTCAAACCATTCCTGAAATATGGTCATGTAAACTTTTCAAAAACTGGCCAAAAATGTGTGAATGGACTTTTTTTAAATTGCCCTAGGAGCTGCCCTAATTGAGGTAGAGAACTGGGAAAGGTGTCATTTTGCAGCATTTTTCATGCTCTTTCCAGTGATAGACAAAAAACATAACTTCTAATTAATAACCTTATTCAAAATTGTAATTAATATTTTGATTTAATTTTTTTACAAAAAGTACATAATTGAAAATTTTCAAAATATTTTCACAACTACTTCATTCTGTTGTAAATCACATGGCAAAATATAAATGTGGGATGATGATGGGTTCATTGTAAAAAAAAAAAAATTATTCCAGACTCTTTGTTTTTCACTAATGGCCCTAGTTTCACCAAACTGACCTTTACGGTAGTACGTCAGTAGAGGACCGTATACATAGGGCTTGATGTCTGTACAATAATTCAGAAACTGGAGCCATTGTTGAGATGATGTAGTCTGCATTGTTACCTTCTAAGGCTTTGTGTGCCTACAGCATTAATGTGCACTGTGGTTTTAGTGCAAATCAATTGTTACCTCTGTGTTGACCAGTCTGTATCTATTATATTTAATAGTTCATTTTCAAGTAAATCTATACATTGCAGGACAGTTTATAAGTGGTTTTGTATAAATATGTAATCAAGTAAAAAGTGCAGTACTGTAAGAGTGCAGTGTTGTAATCCATTGAAGAAGTCAAATCATTTTATTAGAGAAAGAAAAAAACTGAGATGTCACAACATGGATGCCCAAATTATTTCCTCAAATACCATGTGGTGCCAAGATTTGTGATAAATGTAGGAAAGATGTAACCAAATTGAAAAATACACCAGAGCCCATCAGTGATGAAAGTGTTGAAGAAGAATCTTCTGGATCAGAGATAATCATCTGAGACCAAGACCCTGACTTCACTCCAACTTCAGTAGCTGTTAAAACATTTAACACAACACTTCAAGAACTAGGTGAGTCCCCAATTGACAAGAGAAAACAAACATCTAGGCATTACGCCAAATCAAAAGTGAAGAAAATCTCATTAATGACACGTAAACTTTTTGTTGCTCCTGAAACTACTTCGTCAGATACTGATACTGATGAATCCGTCCTTGAAAATCTTAAAAGAAACTTTAAAAATTCTATAAGTAGAGCGAAAAAACTAATGATTCTTACAAGTTTACCTGAAAAGTGGAGTGTCAGGAAAATAATGAGGGAATTTAATGCTCCTAATTACATTGTTGGGCAGTCCAAAAAAATTTTGAAAGAGAAAGGATTCATGGAAGGTCTAAACCCAAAACCAGGGAAGTGTTTACCAACAGAAACTGTCAAAACTGTACATTCATTTTATGAAAATGATGAAGTTAGCAGGGCAATGCCAGGTATTAAAGATTGTGTGACAATTACAGAAACAAGTGGAAATAAAACAAAAATATCAAAAAGACTTATTTTGTGTAACCTTAAAGAAGCTTACGAGCATTTTAAAGACAAGTTTCCTAACATAACAATAGGTTTATCTGAATTTGCTGAGTTGAGACCAAAACATTGTGTATTAGCAGGCCGGAGTGGCATACACACACTGTTTGCGTGTGCACAACTCACCAAAACATAAAATTAATGATAAAAAATGCCAAACTAAATACAGTAACAAACAGCAGCTTAGACAGTTATAAGCAGTGCATTGCAAAAATGCTTTGCAACCCATCATCAGTTGATTGCAACGTGGGAAACTGAATACTGCCCAGGAGAAACTGTCATACGTAAAATTTTAAAAGACTCTTTTCATGAAAACTTAATTGAACGAGTTCAGTTCCGACAGTGGATGTCAGTTGACCGATGTAATCTGGAAATTGTTCAGAAAACTTCTGAAGAATTCATAGATTTATTTTGTGGTAAGATGTCAACTTTGATTTGGCATGACTTCATTGCCAAGCAACAACAAACATTCCTTAACTCCACAAGAGAAAAACTTATGGAATCTGAATTTGTTGTCATATGTGATTTTTCAGAAAATTATAGTATAGTTCTACAGGATGAAACTCAGAGTTTCCACTGGACAAGACAACAGATTACCATTCATCCTTTTGTTATATATTACAAACAGGGAGACAAAATTGAGCATATGAGCTTTGTCATTGTTTCTGATTGCCTGGAGCACAATACAACTGCGATTTACACCTTTCAAAAGAAGCTAATTTCATATCTAACAGATAAATTTCAAAAGATTCCAAAAAAGATATACTATTATTCTGACGGTTCTGCTGCTCAGTGTAAAAATAAGAAAAACTTCCTGAACCTTTGCCTTCATGAGGAAGACTTCAACATAAAAGCTGAGTGGCACTTTTCAGCCACAGCACATGGGAAAGGGCCTTGTGATGGAGTAGGGGGTTCAGTAAAGAAACTGGCAGCTCGTGCAAATTTCTAAAGGCCATACCAAAGTCAGATCCAAACTGCACGAGGTCTATTTGAGTGGGCAGTAGATAATATCACAAATGCTGATTTTGCATATTCCACTCAAGAAAACTACGCTGCTTCAGAAATATTCTTAAAAAGCCGACTTGAAGAGTCATTGACATTCAAAGGAACACAGCAATTTCACACTTTCATTTCCAACACTACATCAAAATTAATAGTCAAATACTTCTCAGGTGATATGCAGAGTTGGGAGAGGGATGTAACTACATCACCAGATAAACTGAAGTTACAAGATGTATCAGGCTATGTCACCACTGTATATGGCAGAAAGTGGTGGCTTGGGTACATTTTAGAAAAAAACGAAGAACTTGATGAAGTGAAAACAACTTTTCTTCATCCATGTGGACCAGCTAAGTCATTCTCTTATCCTGCACATGCAGATGTCCTGTGGGTGTCAGTTGTGGATGTTCTCACAAAAGTGAATCCATTTACTCTGACAGGGAGAACATACATTCTTAGTGAAAGTGATGTAAACCAAACCCAGTCAGCTTTATTAAAATGTGATATGTGAACTTCCAAGACAATTTATTGGGAAACTGCTTTCAACTCAAAACTTAATTTTTGTCTCAGGTTAGTGAATGTATATTTTATTGAAAGTTGTTTCAAAATTATTGTTAGTACCTATTGTGTTAAATTTAGCTATGTACAGATACCTGTTGCTCAAAAACAAGCATTACGTATTTAATTTGTTTAATAGTTCCATTTCAAACATCATGGACCAGAACTATTATGTAAATACTTGTACTTATTCATACTTTATTTCAGTTTGTAGTTAAATGCTCAATTTCTTTTTTTGTTATATCGGTTAATATACTGTTAGTGAAGTTGTATTAATAAGCAATCAACTTAATTATAAAATTTGCTGATTAGTTTTGGTTTAATAAGGTGATGTTTTGATATTTCTAATACTTTTTTTACTTGCCTTTCAGTATATTTTAAAGAAATTCCTGTTTGTTAAAGGTCAATTTGGTCAAACTAGGGCCGTTAGTGAAAAACAAGAGTCCGGAATAATTTTTTTTAACAATGAACCCATCATCATCCCAGATTTATATTGTGCCATGTGATTTACAATAGTATGAAGTAGTTATGGAAATATTTTGAAAATTTTCAATTATGTACTTTTTGTAAAAAAATTAAAATTAAATAAAAATATTAATTAGTATTTTGAAAAAGGTTATTAATTAGAAGCTATGTTTTGTTTTATATCCCTGGAAAAAGCATGCAAAATGCTGCAAAATGACACCTTTCCCAGTTCTCTAGCTCAATTAGGGCAGCTCCTAGGACAATTTAAAAAAGTCCATTCACACATTTTTGGCTGGTTTTTGAAAAGTTTACATAGCCGTATTTCAGGAATGGTTTGAGATAAAAAATTGAAATATGGTATTTTTCTTAGTCTCAGTGCCCACTATAAGTATACCAACTTTCAGAAAAATCTAAGAGGGTGAGGTAAAATAGGTGTGTTGATTTGACATGGAATGACACAGGAGAGCTTCTGTGAAGTTTGGAAGGAAGGAGATACGGTACCGGTGGGATGAAAGCTGTGAGAAGAGCGCGTGAGTTGTCCTTGGGGTAGTTCAGTTTGGGCTGGGAGTTGCTAAAATACCACATTCTTTGACTAATTGTTTCGCTTTTCTCACGAAATAGTTAGAGGCTCCAAATTCATTTTCATTCCTTTGAATGCTGCCACTTTTTGGAAGAAGTGTCAGAATTTGGATCTTCTCACTGTTTGTCATACTGTTACTAAACTTCTTTTTCAATTGCATGATCATTTCAGATTCAACATTTGTTTCATAATCTGCATTTTCTTCCACAACAGGTATGTATTTCCTTCCGAATTCCTCATACAGTTGCTCAAACTTATTCTGCGGGTCCCCATCTTTTTCACTGAGGACTCGCTAAGAGGTACCAAACTATCATCTAATGCATCTAAAGCAACTTTTAAGGCTACAGAAGTGTCTCAAGCAGCATTTCACATGGAGTACTTGGATGGTGTCTCTGGACTTTTTTCTTGTTGATGAGGGGTCATAGTTCTCGACTTCATATGTGATGTCTGACAAGTGACAAGATGTATGATACAGACCAAAAAGCTCTATAGTAACTTTTCAAATAGTCCAGCATTCTGCACTGGTGCAAAAATCTCTTTCAAGTGTTGCGGGCCATTATTTCACTGACTGCTACTTGGCGTTATAGTGCATTTGGTCCTTCTTCTTGGCATCCACAGTCCATATGTGAGCCAGCTGTTTTGAATCTTTGCTCCTGGTGATCGGGTGTTTTACATAGTCATTCTGAGTATTGTTCGGTTGAAACTGGAGAAGTGTATCCATTGTCGTTTTGACCTAGTCACTGGTGTCTTTCTTTGCTATACCCAAATGTCGCAGTGGACAGAATTCTCTATCAATTTCTGTTCAGCATCAACATTCATCCAGAGAATATCTTCCTGTGTCTTATTTAAGAGTTCTATAAGGCCATCTGTCTGTGGGTGGTAGGCAGTTGCCACCTGTGGGTGATATCGCAACATGAAATTACCTCTGATACTAGTCTGCACTGGAAAACTTTTCCACGATCAGAGATCATTACATAGGGTGCTCTGTATTTCAGAATGATTTCTTCTGCAAGGAAACTTGCAATTTCAATAGCTTTGGTGTGCAGCCCAGCTTTAGTGACTTTGTAGCAGGTGAAGTAGTCAGTGCTGGCTATTATCCATTGATTCCCATTTGTCAACTGTGGTAACTTCCCACAAGAGGTTGATTCAACGGTGGAATGGCACTGCTACAGGCAGAATTGGTATCAGCTGCGTCAAAGGTAATTGCGCCACTTGCTTCAGTTTTTGGCGTTTCTTACAGTGGCTTACAAAGTCTAATGGATTGGTAGAGACCTGGTCAGTGACACCTGCATCTGATTTTGTGTACAGTCTTCACGAATGAGATGATAAGCAACCATCTTTGCCCTATTGGATCATACTTCTTTTATATAATGTTGTGATTATTAATTGGAATTCTCCTTTGGTTGGTTCCTACTTCAAGGCCTCAGTGGTTTTTAGCAATGCTGGATCTTCCCTCTATTCAGCAGCACTGTCATTTAATGCAGCGGTGACTGACATTTCATTCATACTACTGTGTTCTGCCAAAGGATTTCTCGAAACATAGTCAGTGTCCTTGTGTTTGCATCCACTTTTCTATACTACTGTGGCCTTGTAAACCCCTGAAGCCTCAGTAGTCATCTTGCCAGTCCCCATTATCAGCCAGCATAGGAGACTTGTGGTCTATAACAACAGTGGATGGTTTGCCAAGTAGATACAGCCACATCTTGTTGATTGTCCAAGAAAAAACGGGACACTCTTTCTCAGTTGTAGAGTAGTTCCTCTTGGATGGACTCCAGCACCATGAGCTAAGGTGCCCCAGGAGTTTTATTTGATGGGAGCGAAAAGTCACTTTCCAGATTTGGGGGGAGAGCTGCTACCTGCATGCACTCCATCATGGTTTCACGTGGCTTAGATGTTGTTCAAATGTTTTTAAAAATGATGTCATCCAGTTAGTGAAGACATATCATCAATTTGAGGTGGTGAAGCAAGTTATCCATTGTATGCTCGAAAGTGGCTGGATCATTACATAGTCCAAATTGTGTAATTTAAACTCATAGAGGCCATCAGGTGTTCTGTAGGGAGTCTTTTCCTGGTCAGCCATGATTTACCGCTAGCCTCCTCTTCAACCTCGATTTGCCACTAGCACGTCTGCATGTCCAAAATTGAGAGAAGACTGCTGCTTTCAAGGAGTCTAGGGTTTCATCATTGCATGGGAATAGATGGACATCTTTTTTGTGATTTTGTTCATTTGTTAATAGTTGATGCGGTAAGGCAATATGCCATCCTTCTTCTTCACAAGGACTGCAGGAGAGGACCAAGGACCATCAGTGACATCATCTTCACTTGCTACTGAATTGTGTGTTGTTCACCAGACAGCAGCCTGTAAGAGTGCTGGCTAATTGAGATATGATTCCCAGTGTCGATACAGCGTTTTACCATGGTCTGCTTGGCCTGTTCTTGATTTAATAGCATCCAAAAATTGGCACAAAGTGGCTAACACTTGCCAGTGTCATTCCTTGGTCAGACCAGATCCTATTGGTAGTTTGATAGTAGCTTCCTCCACTGTGTTGTCTGTAATGGAAATGTAGCAAAACTCTTTGTTGATGGCACTGAGCTGCACATCCTGGACTGGTCTGGTTTTTCCTATGCATATGCCTTTAGGGGTGCATTGCGACTGCTTGTGACAGTTAGTGATCCAAAGTTTTCCTTGACCACTTGAGATGCTTATCGTCACATGACTGCAGTCTATTAAAATGACAAAATCAAAGGACTGTGTTCAGTAATTTATAGTTATTCTTGCAATAGATGTTCCTGTCAGCTGGACACATTTCCCATTTTTGACTTTCAGCTCAATCATTTTGTGTCACTAAATATAGTCTTCTTTAGCTGGTGACGGTAAGCATTCAACATTACACAGGAAAAGAAGCCCCTGAGTCGACTAGTACCAGGACAGGATGGGTGTCAACAGTGATGTTGAATAGAGTCCAGACGTCTTGGTAACTGTCACCCCAGAAAAATTTTCATCTGTGGTGTCTCACCTCCATAGATGGCCACCTTGCTTAGTTTTCCTGCGTTTGGCAGCCAGGCAAGTAGCTGGTATCTCTATATTGTGACAGGAGGGAATGGGTGCAATGTGTTGTGGAGCAAGCGCGTCCAGAGTGTGGCGATGGGCTTCATTCCACAGGTTGATTAATCGTCTGAAGTTTGCTATTGTGAATAGGATTGTTGTGATGGTTCTGGAGAAATGTATTTATTTATTTAAATGTCAAGTTCCGTAGGACCAAATTGAGGAGCAAATCTCCAAGGTCATGGAACGTGTCAGTATGTGAAACTACAATATAAAAGTAATAACAGATAAAAATAAAATGTTTATGAACCCAAAAAAGTCAAGCCATAAGTTTAAGTAAATGCAATCAACAGCATAAGAATTAGCTTAATTTTTCAAGGAACTCCTGAATAGAATAGAAGGAGTGACCCATAAGGAAACTCTTCAGTTTTGATTCGAAAGCGTGTGGATTACTGCTAAGATTTTTGAATTCTTGTGATAGCTTATTGAAAATTGATGCAGCAGTATACTGCACACGTTTCTGTACAAGAGTTAAGGAAGTCCGATCCAAATGCAGGTTGGATCTCTGCTGAGTATTAACTGAGTGAAAGCTGCTTATTCTTGGGAATAAGCTGATATTGTTAACAAGCAGCAACAGTAAAGAATATATAACTCAAGAGGCTAATGTCAAAATATCCAGACTTGTGAACAGGGGTTGACAAGAGATTTGCGAACTCACATTACTTATTGCCCGAATCACCTGTTTCTGAGCCAAAAATATCATTTTAGAATGGCAAGAGTTACCCCAAAATCTAGTACCATACAACATAAGTGAATGAAAATAAGCAAAGTAGACTAAGAGTACATAAGGCAATACTGACCCTATGACATTGAGGAAGGGGAATCCTAGGTTTATTGCTTATAGATTAGGTTCAAAATTTTCATAGTCCATACTGGAATAAACTCTTCAAAATTCTGAAAGTAGCAGGAATAAAATACAGAGAGCAGAAGGTTATTTGTGTCTTGTACAAAAAGCAGAATGCGAATATGACAGTTGATGGGCATGAATAAGATAAAATAGTTGAGAAGAGAGTGAGACAGGGTTGTAGCCTACTCCCAATGTCATTCAATCTGTACATTGAGCAAGCTGTGAAGGAAACCAAGGAGAAATTTGATAAGATAATTAAAAGTAGAGGGGGACGACAACTTTGAGCTTTGCCAATGTCATTGTAATTTTGTCAGTAACTGGAAAGAACTTAGAAAATCAATTGAATGAAATGGATAGTGTCTTGAAAAGAGGTTATAAGTAAAACAAGGGTAATGGTTTGTACTTGAGGTAAATCTATCAATGCCGAAGGCATTAGATTCGGAAATGGGACACTAAAAATAATAGATGGATTTTTACTATTTGGGCACCAAGATAAAAAAGAATAGTGTTCAAAGTAATGGACATATAAAATAGATACTGCTTATGTGAAAAAGAAATTTGTTAACATTGGATATAAAGGAAGTCATTTCTGAAGGTATTTGTCTGGAATGTAGCCTTGTATGTAAGTAAAATTTGGACGATAAACTGGTCAGACGAGAAGAAAATAGCAATTTTTGAAATGTTATACTGAAGATGTATTGGACAGATTAGATAACTAATGGAGGTGTACTCATTCAAACCTGGGAGGTAAGAACAGTCTGGTATACTTTGTAAAAAGAAGGGGTCATTGATTGGACACATCCTGAGAGATCAAGGGATTGTCAGTTTGCTAATGGAGGGGTGTGTGGGGAAAATTGTAGACGGAGACCAAGGCCTGAGCACAGTATGCTGCTTTATATGTATGTAGGTTGCAGTAGTAATCCAAGATGAAGAGGCTTGCAAAGGTTAGGCTAGTGTGGAGAGCTGCAGTAAAACAGTCTTTGGCCTGAAGATCACAACATATTTTACAAAATATGGAGATGATTGTAAGTCCGAGTTCTGCACCTCTTTCTGCTGAGAGTTTCAAAGACAGCGGTAGCGTTGATTGTAAAATTCCGGAAGAGTAGTTCACTGTTCAAAAATTAGGTGAGAAGATGAGAAAGCCAATGACTCATAAATAATGTAGTGTTGCAGTGAATGTTTTCATTTACTCGTGATGTGTACTTATTTTTGTAACAGAGTATCACAGATTTCACTTGACCTACATATAGTCCAGCGATATAAGTTTTTTACGTTATTTAATTTTTTCCAATAAAATTGTTATTTATTTTTGCAATAACCAGTTTGATTTTGTCTTGAAATAGAATTACATTTGTAACTGTAGATACATTCTCTCTTCATTACAGATTTATTTTATTAATCTGTAATTGAATATTGTAGTTTTAACGTGTTTTTTTTTTTTTTTTTTCCCTCCATTGTGAAAACTGTCAGGTTAATCCAGTTTAAAATATGGGCGAACATTATAGTCACCATTGTAATGACACAATGTGATACATACGTGCTTGCTCACTATTTCACTGGTCAAAGTAGATGCAATGTATTACTGTCTCCAATTTGTCCCATTTCTTGTCACACCATGCTAGGAATTGTCCTGCTGAAATGCAGCATTTGAAGTTCCCAGAAGGATTGCATGTGCCTCAAAAAATCGATGGCGTGCATTCTGCCATTCAGGTGGTTCCCAGTAAATAGAAATTCAGATCAAATTACACCCCAAACCATCACTCAAATTATTTTTTATGTGTACACTCAACAGTAAAAGCTGCCAGATTAAGGCCAGCATCACATCTCAGTAGAACTCAAAAACACTGTGTTTGATGCTCAGCCCGGTAGTATCTGTGCGAATGTGCCCATTGATCTGGGACCACTGGACAATGGAAACTGATGTGGTACAATCTAGCTCTCGACAGACGGGATGGTATTTAACTATCGGTGCAGACCGGATCACATCTGTTGCAATGCTTCAGAGTTGAGCTAACACTGGACTAAGATGTATAGCCAAGCTGACAAAGGTAGCACTCATCCTGTACTGTAGCTACATTCATAGTCCTGTACCTAAATCAGACTAAGAGCAGCCGACCAGTTGCAAAGGATAAAGTAATCTTTACCTAGGTTTCAATAGATATAAATCTATCTTCTTCAGAAGACGGCAGTATTATAACAACATGAAGTGATATGTCCTTATCGTTTAGGCAAACGTCTGCATAGTTACATTAATCATATAAAATATAGCCCTGAAAACAGGGTTTGTCAGGCGCTCTGCAACTTCCATGTACCTATTTTATTTGTCTGACAAACCCTGTTTTCAGGGCTATATTTTATATGATTAATGTAACTATGCAGATGTTTGCCTAAACGATAAGGACATATCACTTCATGTTGTTATAATACTGCCGTCTTCTGAAGAAGATAGATTTATATCTATTGAAACCTAGGTAAAGATTACTTTATCCTTTGCAACTGGTCGGCTGCTCTTAGTCTGATTTACGTGGAACCGTTGCTGTAGCGCAGCTATGTTTAAAGTACTGAAGTCCTGTACCTTTTAATTGCTATATACGATTTTCTTCAATCATCAGGTTCTGCTGATGGATAACTGTGAAGGCTGGTCAAGTTGAAATGTCATGGTAGGACACCAGTTTCCCAGAGACCAAGCAGTCTGCCTTGGTCAAACTCATTGATATGATGATATTTTGTTCTTTGATGTCAGTGAGGAATATGTTCAGTGACCTTTTTTTTCTCTCATTGCATGATGACCCTTGACTCTTCAGGCACTGACCTTACCAAAACATAAATTTCAAAGTCACATAAGAGAGGGCCTGCTGGCCCAAAAGTATACTACCTCTCTGCAGTTAGTAAATATTGAAAATGCTGTGGTAGTATAATGTAATGTCTTACTCTTCACTAACAAGTACGATGATTTTGTTAGGAATGCCTTTCATGCTATATGCTGACGGAAAAAAATCACAATCCGAAAAAATAATTAACCCTTTAACTGCTCTGGACATGTTAACGCTTGCACACAGGGGTGTGCTCTGAACGTGTTTACGTGTAGACACGTTCAGAGTACCAGGTAGAAGGACTGGTGGTGTGCGTAAACATGTTCAGAGGACACAGGGACAGGTACAAAGGTGCACGCTTTAACACGTCCAGAGCAGTTAAAGGGTTAACATAGAGTAATGGAATTTTGTGAATACATTTTTATGGCGAGTGGGTGAGTGTTATCCTGTTGGAAAACAGTCCCTGGAATGCTGTTCATGAATGGTTACAGGCCCGAACTGGCCTCGTCCTAACTGACACACGACCATCATTGTCACCATGGCAGAACCAGATTTCGTCATAAAACACAACAGATCTCCACCCTCCCCTGCAATGAGCTCTTGCTTAAGACCATTGAAGTCACATGTGTTGATGGTTTGAGGTCAGTGAAATGCAGCCTACAGTGTGTCTGGCTCGGAGCTGTCCTTGAGGTAACCAATTGTTCATTGTGTCACTCTGGTGCCAACTGTTGCTTCATTATCTGCTGCAGATGCAGTAAAATTTGACAGAGCAATATGCTGAACACAGTGGTCTTCCCTCTCACTAGTGCCATGTGCCCATCCAGAGCCCAGTCTTCTTGCGACTCTACATTCTCATGACCATGGCTTTCAGCAATCTTATACAGTGCCTACATTCCTGCAAGTCTGTCTGCTGTATTATGGAAGGAATATCCAGACTTTTATAGATTCACCATGGCACGAAAAGTTTACTTTATTGGACAATAACAAGGGAAATAACATCCTAACTGATTTTCTCAAATTGGGAACAGAGCCAAGTAGTCATAAAACTTCTACAGTGCAAAGCTATGGAAAGCCATATTACATGTCCTCATTTAAACTCAGTGAGGTGTTGATAATGGTGTCTTTGTCACCTTAAAGGTATTTTTGACTCAACTCACAACATACAATCTCAACTTCACAACAGTTACAATATGTATTTAAAACAATCCTGATTTGCATACTCATAGCGCTACTAGCGACAGGTGCAAAATCTAAACAGTCATCATCATTCAGAGGTAGGAATACGCCTACCAACTTTTGTTGATAACTCCTTATTGGTGATGCCTTTCCTTTTGCCATCAGTGTACTTTAGAAATGACATTTCATTTATATTCTTCCTTAAAATTCCTTATCCGTGTTATTCACCTCTAAATATATCCGTGTGCTAACTATAGTTAAGTGAGCAGGGCCGTGCAAATAATGATGTAAATGTGGTACACATCTTCCACATTTACAGAAACCAATAAGTCATGGCTCTTAGGAGAGGTTTTGAGTTTTTAAGTATGAAAGCCTCATACATTATCATCTGGAATACATTCTTGCCAAGAAACATATTTGAAACAAAAGTATAGAGCATTTATATTTTTTCCTAATGTCTTAATGTGAATGGGAATAATTACCAGTATTAACTCTCAGTCCTAATAGTTTCTGTGTGTTGACATTTCCTATCAAACAGTTTCAATCTCTGTGTTGTTAGTTTTTCTCACAAACATATAGGACAGCTCTTTGTCTAGAATAACAGCAATTGTTAGAAGTTCATGTAAATTGGTAATGCAAGACTAGAAAATGTAGTGAAAAATCATTGGACAAGTGATATATTAGAGTAACAGTCAAATTTGTGGGATAATTTTAGGAGCCTACTTGTATGAGTCTTTCAGTAAACCCACAATCTTTTCCTTCTTCTGTCCTTGTCAAAATCATGCTATTTAAAAATGGCCTTGATGTTGTCATGAAACTCAAATCGAAAGAGGAAATATCCAGTAGGATGGGTAACATATGCATTTTGTGTGTGTGTGTGTGTGTGTGTGTGTGTGTGTGTGTGTGTGTGTGTGTGTGTGTGTGTGCGCGCGTGCGTGCGTGCTTGCGTGCCTGTGTAATAATTTTGTAAATTGATTTGAGATTAATTCAGGAAATTGAAAAGTGCATCTTGCCACGAGTGTTGAATACAAGAGTAACTGTTTTATAACTGTTTTACCAGAAGCTGCTTTACAGTGTGTGTGTGTTGTAATTTGTTCACAGTGGAATCGTACATAGCTGCCAATTCCAGTTCACATGAGGCTTTTATAGATTCACCAAGGCACAAAAAGTTTGGTTTATCAGACAGTAACAAGGAAAATAACAACCTAAATGATTTTCTCAAATTGGGAACGGAGCCAAGTAGCCATAAAACTTCTACAGTGCAAAGCTCAGTGTCTGCCAGCAAAGTAAATGGGAATGTAGCTTCCAAAAGTAACAGCTGGTCTAAGGTGAAAGAAAACATTATTAACAGTGATACATCAGGCCAAGCAGAAGCTGGACAGGATGGTCGAAACACATGGTAACAATATCAAAGTAGTATTTATTTTTTCACCTGCCTTTATAATTTTGTTTGATTTGGATTGTTAAATAGTTTTTAGATAATATTTAAATTTAAAAAAAAAATGCTGTATTTAATTTTATTTTATTTGTAATTTTTATTTTCTTCTTCTTCTTCTTCTTCTTGTTCCTTACATGTTTCCAGTTCTCTTCAATAAAAAATTGAAATAAATAAAAATCCATTTATATGGCAGTTTTCTCCGAATTAGTACACACACATATTTACATCAGAATGTAAGAAGTGCAAATGTTTGTATATATATAGTTTGTTTCGTATCTAGAAAGAAGGGTCCAGATCTCTCAGCCAAGTGAGACACTGAAGTATGGGATGAGACTAAAACCCAGACAACACGCACTGATCAGTCAAAACATTATGACCACTGCCAACCATGGTGTTGGATGCCGTCTGGTGGCGTTACAGTCACATGACATGGTGACAACAGTATGTAAGGGGAGCAGATATGGATGGGGATCACTCTAGCAAAGATATGGGCTGCAAATGGGAAAATCCATTGACATAAGTGATGTTGACAAAGGCCAGATTATTATTACACAGAACCTGTGAACGAGCTTATAGAAAATGTCGAAGCTGGTCGAATGTTCACATGCTATTATCATGAGCATCTATGGGAAGAGGTAGGAGGACGGTGAAACTACCACAAGGCACTGAATTTCTGGATGTCCAGGGCTCTTCACAAAAAGTGGGGTTTGAAGGCTTGTCTGCTCTGTGAAATAGGATAGATGGTGATCTGTGGCATCTTTGCTGAAAGATATCACAATTCTGGTGCAGGCACAAGTGATTGAGAATGCACCGCTCAATGATGTCTCTCCCGACAGCTATGTCATCTTTCGGCAGTATAATTGTCCATGTCTCAGAGCCAGAACCATGCTGCAATGGTTTGAGGAGCATTATAGTGAACTCATGTTGATGTTTCGTCGACCAGATTCACCTGATGTAAATCCTATGGAACCCACCTGGGTTGCTGTCAGGCAGCATCACCACATTCACAAATCAGAGGCCCATCATTTACGTGAATTACACGAACTGTCCGTAGGCATCTAATGCCACCTCCACAAACCTACCAACAAACTGTCAAATCCCTGAAACACAGAATCAACAATGGATTTCATTTCAAATATGGGCAGCTGTGTTATTAAGTAGGTGGTCATAATGTTTCGGCTCATGAGTGTAAGTCTCACATATTGTGATCCACCGTTAAACTTCATTTCACATGAGACCTAGTCCTGCAAGACATGCAGGAGACAGTGCCTTTAATTTTGTGCTTCCAGGTATTTTGCTGATTCTTTTTTTTTTTCCATTTTATGCACACTATTTCAACAACCGACCCAGTCGTTTTCTTCAGTTTCTGTGGGTTGCTGTTATGTGTTCTCGCTGTTTGGATTCCAACCAGACTGTGAACTATTATTGGTCTCACGCCAGTATTTATAACCGAGTTTGACTCTCAATGCCCAATATACTCATTGATGCTCTTGTTTTTTCAGAGCTTGCACTAATATTGTGTGTCTTGCAAATTCTATCAGCGTTTTCCAACTCTAGTGGGTGCGAATGCCGGCAAGATTTTAATAAACTGAGTGCCGGAATTGAGTACTGCAACAGCGTAACTATGCAGGCACATTTGTCCATGCATAATTTCCTGGAAATGGAGGCCATGCATAGAGTGCATTGCTACCCCTGTTTGGTGGGAATTTTTGCACTTTTTTGTAGACAACAGACAGCTGGGGTCCATAAGTGTTTGAGTGTGAAGTGTGTTGAGTTATGCTGTAAAGCAATTTATATGACTCCAGAGGAAGCACATTTAAGTTTATAGACAATTACAGACAAAGGAAAAGTCATTTGGAATGCCGCTTCTGAAGATTATTTGAATAAAAATTTGAGATGTGTTCTGCTAAGCATCGCATATTAGATAAAAAGTCTCTGATCATATTTCTGTAAAGAATAAGATACCATAAGTTTCGAGGTAGAAGAACTGAAATGAATAAGCCAAAAATTTATGAAAAGTTTATCTGAAAACTGTGGATGAATATTCATGTTATAGCGACTTAGAAGTACAACTGAGGAGCTTGAATCTGAACAAAAGATAAAAATAGAAATGGAGCTCATTGAAAGCTTCCTCCTAATGGATTCTGGTATCTATGAAATTCCCAAATTTGTTGGTTCCAAGGATGGTAATCTACGTATCATATTTCATGAAAAGGTTTTCAGAAATTACTGCAACCAGTCGCCTTTTATGTAGATGTATTTTATTTAACCATGACCGGTTTCGAGCTGCCTAGCAACTCATCATCAGATGGTATATACATTTAGTGCTTTTTTGTACCCATTGTGTGGGTGGTTGAGTATCTGTGGCTAGACAGAAACGAGAACAAATAATCGCTACATGTGGTACAGTAACACGAAATATTTACAGCATAATTTATGTTTAACGTATAAGAGCAAATAATCACTACATGTGGTACAGTTACACACGAAATATTTACAGTTTAATTTACGTTTTGAGGTGTTACTTACAGATAAATCTTTCTGCAGGTATATATATTATCTCTTTTAGGACGTATTTTTGAAACCATTGTGTCTTGTTTTTTCACAATTTCACAAGTTAAAACTTTCACTAGATGTATATTACTTTTATGAGGCACTGTTGGAAACATATATCTTGTTTTTCGTAAACATCGCTGAACACACTTAGCCACAGATACGAATACAGGATTTACACATTATAAACAAGCCAAAGATTGCAATATAACTACAGTATCAAAGATTTCAAGTTGACCAGAGGCACTTATTAGTCATCACACACCACTGACAAGAGATTTGTCTTTATTACATAGAAAAATAAATGTAAATTAGCTTAAACTAGTAAAATGTTTATTTATAAATTAACCTGTGCAATTTTAACAGGTATATAAAAAAAAAAACTAGATTTTTTACATTATATTTCAGTTACATTTAAGATTATTGGTATTGAGAGTATTATGACAGCTAATTTCTTGCTCCTTCCATTGGCTGGTCTTGGCATATGATGTCTGGGATGAGAGGTTGATGGTTAACTTGAAATAATAAGTGATGCTGGTACTTGAAAGGGTGTGGAAAAGGAGTTGGCGGTGGGGGGGGCGGGGGGGTGTATAGGAAAAAGGAGAGGGGGGGGGTTGAGAGGGTGATGTGGAGAGAGAAGAGAGCTGATGGGGGGGGCAGAAGTGGTACAAGCTTATATGTGTGTGTGTGTGTGTGTGGGGGGGGGGGGGGGGCATTTTGTTTCTGAATGACTGTTTAGTTTTTTTAAGTTCAAAGAATCCTTAAAATTCTGAAAGAAGGAGTTATTCGCCAATTCTGTCTGCTCATTTAAAAATGGTATGTGGGGAATTATGTTTGTGGGTAAAAATCTCTACATTGTTCGAGAAGATCCATCTTGAATTCCCTTGTCTACAGTGTGTAGGATTTGAAGGTTAGTTTTAATGTCTGTTATGGAATGTTTATTATCTGCTAGATGGGGTAGCAAAAGTGGATCTATTTAAGTTGTTTAGGCGAAGTGCATCAGTGTGCTCTTTGTATCGGATCTCAAAAAAACAGGTAGAAATTTTGAGATCCGATACAAAGAGCACACCTGATGCACTTCGCCCTAAACAACTTAAATAGATCCACTTTTGCTACCCATCTAGCAGATAATAAACATTCCATAACAGACATTAAAACTAACCTTCAAATCCTACACACTGTAGACAAGGGATTCAAGATGGATCTTCATCGAACAATTAGAGATTTTTACCCACAAAACATAATTCCCCACATACCATTTTAAATGAGCAGACAGAATTGGCGAATAACTCCTTCTTTCAGAATTTTAAGGATTCTTTGAACTTAAAAAAACTAAACAGTCATTCAGAAACAAAATGCCCCCCCCCCCCCCCCCCCCCCACACACACACACACATAAAAGCTTGTACCACTTCTGCCCCCCCATCAGCTCTCTTCTCTCTCCACATCACCCTCTCAACCCCCCCCTCTCCCTTTTTCCTATACACCCCCCCCCCCCCCCCCCCCCCACCGCCAACTCCTTTTCCACACCCTTTCAAGTACCAGCATCACTTATTATTTCAAGTTAACCATCAACCTCTCATCCCAGACATCATATGCCAAGACCAGCCAATGGAAGGAGCAAGAAATTAGCTGTCATAATACTCTCAATACCAATAATCTTAAATGTAACTGAAATATAATGTAAAAAATCTAGTTTTTTTTTTTATATACCTGTTAAAATTGCACAGTTAATTTATAAATAAACATTTTACTAGTTTAAGCTAATTTACATTTATTTTCTATGTAATAAAGACAAATCTCTTGTCAGTGTGTGTGATGACTAATAATGCCTCTGGTCAACTTGAAATCTTTGATACTGTAGTTATATTGCAATCTTTGGCTTGTTTATAATGTGTAAATCCTGTATTCGTATCTGTGGCTAAGTGTGTTCAGCGATGTTTACGAAAAACAAGATATATGTTTCCAACAGTGCCTCATAAAAGTAATATACATCTAGTGAAAGTTTTAACTTGTGAAATTGTGAAAAACAAGACACAATGGTTTCAAAAATACGTCCTAAAAGAGATATATATATACCTGCAGAAAGATTTATCTGTAAGTAACACCTCAAAATGTAAATTAAACTGTAAATATTTCGTGTAACTGTACCACATGTAGTGATTATTTGCTCTTATACGTTAAACATAAATTATGCTGTAAATATTTCGTGTTACTGTACCACATGTAGCGATTATTTGTTCTCGTTTCTGTCTAGCCACAGATACTCAACCACCCACACAATGGGTACAAAAAAGCACTAAATGTATATACCATCTGATGATGAGTTGCTAGGCAGCTCGAAACCGGTCATGGTTAAATAAAATACATCTACATAAAAGGCGACTGGTTGCAGTAATTTCTGAAAACCTTTTCACACCACAGTCGCAGTGTTCCACATCCACAATGGATAAAAGTCTCATATTTCATGATCACAATATTTTGAAAAGGATAGTTGCTACACACCATATAGCAGAGATTGTGAGTCGCAGATAGGCAAACAAAAAAGAACTATCAGAAAGTGAGCTTTTGACCAACAAGCCCTTCATTGAAAATAGTCTATTTCCAATGGAGGTCTTGTTGGCCGAAAGCTCACTTTCTGATGGTCTTTTTGTTGTGCGTGTCTATAATTCAGCATCTCCGTTATATTGTGAGTAGCAATTATCCTTTTCATAATATTGTTACATTCCATCCTGATTTTCCATATTTCGTGATTAAATACAAATGGCACACTGAAAGTAAATTAACCTTCACAAAACAATTAAGAATGTCCCTTAAGTATTTCTCAGTTTCAGGAATAATCAGTTTCATTTGTATTTAGTTGTTCACGTTCCATTGATCCAGTATGCAAGAGAATTGAATGGGTATGGAAACGAGTCATAATTATACATTAGAACTGTAGTTACAGATGGTAACAGATACAAATTGTAATATTGTAAAGGAACAAAATATGTTAATAATTACAAGTTTAGGCAATTCCTACTGTAAAAAGAAGTATAAAACAATCAAATAGAAAATTGTAATCATTCCACATTACAAGTTACAAATTTGGTAGAATTGAAATGCTTTGTTTTGAAATGAAGAATAAATAATTTGAATGAGTATATAAGTTGACGGTTTCTAGATAACCAAATTTTATTGCCAGCCTTATCACTGCAATTTCCGAAGCAAAAAATCTAAAATCTCGTTTTGGTCTACTGAAATTTGAGGACAGAATGTTAACATCGCTTTGTATTTCTTATACTTATGTTATTTATATGCTTCTTTACGTACAGTTGCTTTTGTGTATTCTTTTTCTGTCATCTTTTCATCACAATAACGCAACACAAGCTCCCGAGCAAAGAAGGGAATTCATAGCAGACTGCTTGTGCAATGAGGCAACGTGTGGACATGAGAATGCACACGCATACATACGATAGTCATTGAAGGCATCACACATTGCTCTCTTGGCAGCCAAATGCGTTTCATTCAGCATCTGACTCATATGCTTCATTTTACACCTGTTATGCAATAATCTCTGTTTCTTTAGAAGTTTCCTTACTGTGGCTGTGTACCACGGAGATTCCCTTCCATTACGAACTGTTCTGCTAGATACCTATCTATCCGATACAGGATCAACTACTCTTTTAAACTTGATCCGTAGTTCCTCTACATGCTCCAGCCTTGTGCTGAAAGTTTCAGGTTCCTCTTTCAGATATGACACTACTGAATTTTTACCTGCTATAGTGAACATATAAATATATCTTTCAGTTTGTTTTAGTTGTCCTTTGTACTTTGCTAATCACTGTTACCACAACCACATCGTGATCATGATACCACTTTTGATATGGATATCCTCAAAGAAGCCAGGCCTGTCTGTTACCATTAGAACCAATGTATTTTCATCATGAGTGAGGATCATAATTATCTGCTGTAGGTAGTTTTCAGAGAAGGCATTTAGTAATGTTTCACAGGATGTCTTATCGTGTCCACCACTGACAAAACTGTAATTTTACCAGTTAATGATTACAGTATGGCTCGGGAACTTAGGTACAAATGAACTGAGGTTTTCTATAAAGATTTCTGTTACATCAGGAGATGAGTCTGGTGGACAATAGAAGGATCCAATTATCATTTTATGCCTACCCATGATACTGAGTCTTGCCTGAACAATCTCACATACAGCTTCAATTTTTGTCTTGGTAGATTTGAGTTTCTTGTCTGCCGTGACAAATACACCACCTCCATTTCCCGCTATCCTATGCATTCTATATACACTCAAATATTCCCCTAAAATCTCACTGCTATCAATTTCAGGTTTCAACCTGGTTTCTGTATCTAGTGTTATGTGAGCTTCACTGTGTTTCAGGAGTGCTTCAAACTTGGGCTCTTAGTTGCAATTGCTTTGGCAGTTAACCATTAGGATTTTAATACAGTCAGTTTACCTGAGTAGTAACCTCTCATGTGTAGTGCACAACTGACCTATTCAGGGGGACCCTACAGTTCTGAACCTTATGACACAGGTCCAGGAAGTCACAGCCTAACTTGGCACAGAACCTTCAAAGTCTCTGGTTGAGTCCTTCCACTTGACTCGGTACCAAAGGTTTGTGATCAGTTCTGGGGATAATGCAAATTGTGAACTTCGTTGAAACTCCATGCACAAGGCTGGTCTGCTCAGTCTTCTCTGCCAGTCGCTGGAATGACCCAAGTATGACCTTGGAGCCGGGCCTCAACCTTGTTGCTTAGGGGGATCAGTACAACACCTTAAGTCCTCCCTAGCCCCCATCTGCTCTGCACAGTCATAATTTGTTCCAATGTGCACCACAATCTGCAGTTGGTTGTACCCGGTTTCGTCAGTGGCTGCAGGACTAACCTCTTTGACATATTGAATGAGGCCCCCATGCATACACACTGAGTGCATCTGGTGTCCATTTCTGTCCCTTGCTGCCATTTCCCTAAGGGGTACCATCATTCACCGTGTGTTTGAACTGTCAATGATCAATAGACCCCTAGTCCTTTGTGTTTGCCTTCTGTTGCCAGCAGACAGAACAAGTTTCGCCAAAACAGATGAAGTGAGTCCCACTAGCTCAGTTTCACTTCCAGTGAAAGACAGCACCCAAACTTGTTGGTTAGGGGGATCGGTACCACACCCTAAGTCTTCTCTGGTCCCCATCCACCTTGTACAGAATGCCAAGATCTATCATTGGCACACCAATCATTGGCATTAAGTGGATGAGTAATAACAGAACCTGTACTTTCTGCAGAGGAGATAGGATCCACAGGAGATGATAGTACTTGAGGTACCTCTGGAACCGGTATCACAGATACATAACTCTTGAGAGCTCTTTCAACACACCGATTCGCAGCAGCTGGCAATTGTTTGAGAGTAGTTGGCTCTTGGGAGATCTTTCGACACACCGATTCGCAGCAGTTGCCAGTTGTTTGAGAGTAGTTGAGGCAACTTCCAGCTGCTAATGAATGTCAACTGACATCCTGCGTTTGAGAACAGCATTCACAGTGGTGCTGCATTTTGGCTGGTGCAATATGTAATAAGGCAGTGATCAAGTAACTTTAAATTAAGCCCACTGATTATCTTTCAGTACGTTGAGCCTTTCAATCTGCCAAGTGTTTCAGTCTGTTGAGCTATAAAGTTGACAATTCCCTATAAGAATTAAAGAAAATATACAAAACAAAATTTCTGTTAAGGTAACACACAAACCTGTGGTAGAGATTACTTTCCTAAAAGATTTAATTATAGTTGTTAGCAAACTCGAAAACAGTGTTAATTTATGTTAAATGTAGGTAATATAGAGGGCTGCTACTCTTTAAGTGAAAACTAGATGTAACACAATATGTTAGATAGAATATCTGATACAGTAATTAAATCGCAAAAACTGATTTACTACAGATTAGTCGTAGATTATGCAAAGGACAATGGTAGCTTTCAAAAATTCTCAGAAACACATGTTTTTTTGCATTGATATACAGTGAAATGTTGAATGATATATTCTTTGACAGTAACACTGAACCACAAACTCTTATATACTATGAAATAGGTTACGTATCCAAAACACTGGTACCAGCAAATTTTCGAAGTATCCAAAAATTCTTAAAAATAACCAATTTCTCACATAACTACACAATAAAATTAGAGAACAATCATTTTGAACAATGATAGGCCTACTGTCCTCAAAAATTTTGAAAGAGCGCTATTAAGTATAAGCCTATAGTTGACAATAACAGTAAGAGTTTATTGCAACACTTGTGAATGTTCGAAGTTTCACAGTATATCACAATATAAATGGGTATTGATACAATAAATAAAAGATTATACAGAAGCAATGCGAACAGTAAAATATGTGAATTTAGAACTTCAAATCGCATATGAATGTGTTACACATGGTCTTACATAAAGGAAAATCCCAAAGTCATCTTTTATATATAAATAAATGTGTATGTTGCATGGATTTTTCACTTAGCTGTTTCTGTGTACATTTCTATGCTGACATTCCCCAAGAATAATTTGCAGCGTGAGTTTATCTCGGTCAAAACCGCTAAAATGTGTGGCACCAACAAAGCATGTCTTCTGCCTGTTGCAGCTTACAGTCACCAATGTAAGTGATCAAACCGTGGAAAATCTAGCATGGAATGTAACAATCTTACGAAAAGGAAAGTTGCTACTCACCACATATCAGAGCTGCTGAGTTGCAGATAGGCACAACAAAAAGACTGTCACAAATAATAGCTTTCGGCCAGTAAGGTCTTCTTCAGAATTGGATGGCAAACACACACATACACACTCAAGCATACGCAACTCTCACACACATGACTGCAATCTCAGGCAGTGGATCATAATAATGACGAAGTACAGCAACTTCACCTTCAGTGAGCTACCTCACTGATAAGATTACATGGTTGATCTTAATCACAAGTAGTGTATTTTTAGCTTAAAATTCTTTAGGCCTAACATTGTTGTCAGACATTTTCACTCTTAGTGTATCTTTCCTCACAGCTTCAATTTTCTGCTATCAGCCCAAATATTTTTATCAATAACTGAAAAATTATTTTTCGTTTGGAACCATGTGATTTGTTGCCTTGGGATTCACTATCCAGTGATCACTATTCAAAGTAACTGTGCCACAGGAAGCACTCTTGCTATCAGCACCTCATTACTCTTTCCCTTTTTTAAATTTCAATTTTTTCAGGGCAGTTTCTGGATTTGTGACTCACTTTGTGACAGTTGTAACAAACAAAAGTACCTTTTCATATTGCTTCTTTCTTCATTTGTTCCTGCCCTTGACACATTGTTCTGTAGGTGATGTTTTTTGACACGTTCGATTACCAGTAGTAATTTTAAAGGACATTGTGTGATGTGTATCTTCATTATATTTATGATATGTAGCATATTCAGCAAGCAGATGCCTTTTAATTTTAGCACACATAAAATCACTGTCTGGCAAATTGCACAAAGCTGCAACTGCTGCCTCCTATTCGTGTGGAAATCCACATGGAATGGTCATTGCTAGATCTCCATTTTCAGTTTTGTCACCAGTTTTCACTAGATCTGCTACAGTTTTGTTTATCAGTCATAAATAATTTTCCTTAGATTCACAATTTTTCTTTTTTTTTTTTTGGTAGCATAATTTTTAAAGTTATTCTCATGTAGTTTTTCTATTTGTCAAATTTTGTATATTCATTTGATTCTTTGTTGCATACAGAGAAGTACAGTTTTTGCTAGTACCTTATGTAGGCAAGATATACATGCTTTTCTATCAGCAACTGATGCACCTTCACCAGGTTCTGTATTGCCAGGCTCAGTATAGTCCATAAATCCATAAATCAGCATCTGTTAGCATTTATGTCATTTGTTACAACTAGGAAGTGTAATTCATTCCATTTAGCTTTTCAATGCTGTGCCTGTTCTGTCAACTTCATATTTTTCTAATCATATCACTGTTGTTAAGAGAAGATGTCTTCTTTTCCGTGAGATTGACAAAAACAGCTCTGCTTCAGCAAGCTTTTTCTATACGTATTACACAAAAATACTTTTGGTATCGGCATATTTGTAGTCTTTGCCACACCCATGAGTTTTAGATTGGCCAATTGACACTAAATACTTTCCTGTTTTCATTATTTATTTTTTATTATTATTAGCGCTCCTAGGGCCATAACCATTGTTGCAGTAGAATAAAATGGCCATATCACACACACTAATATTTACTGAGAGAAAAATGCAATGTACATCATCAAAGCAGAGAAAAATAAATATATTTTTAGCAGGACAAACTTTGATTGCTTTTTAACAAACATCTTGTCACAAAAACGAAATTAATAAAGGTGATCTTGGCCATCTTGTTAACTCTGTTTAATTGAAACAGCCAGCTAAAGATTCCTGTTCCTTTTTCCTGTCAGGGTATTTTAGGAAGTCTACACTGAAATCTCCATAAACTACAGTTTTTTCCCCCAACAGATAGCTTAGTCATGCATCTACATTTCTCACATACAGCTGAAGGTTTCCTAAAGAGGGTCTGTAGACTGTTACAATTACAAGAGAGGTATTCTGCAATAACCTTCTAGGTTTTGATCTTCACAAAAATTGTGTTTCATTATTTTTGACGTGGTGTCCCACTTTTAGGTATATTGCAATTCCACCTTTCTCCATATTAATTCTACATGGAATTGATGGTAGTCTATAATGCCGTATATTTAACTTCCCTATTCCTGTGGTTAAGTGGTGTTCAGTGAAGCACAGATCCCCTGTCACTTCAGAATTTTACACATCTTCTAGATGTACAAGAAGCTCATAATCTACCTTTTTTTTCTGGAACACTCATGTTCTGATGCAACAAACTAATTTTACTTTTCTGAAGACTGGACTGGCTGCCACACCTACTAACTGCCAGCTCTCTTGAGAACTTATGATCAGATGTGTCATTTACTGAAACATTAGAGGAATTATTCAAAGCCATAAATTTGAAAGTTGATTATCCCAAATGTTTGATTTTAGTCATCTCTGCCAAATCTGGTGACAAATGATATTGCTCCCTTTGTTTGAATGACTTTTCAGATTTATTGTTTGTGCCATCACATTTATTATTAAAGCTTTCATGGCTGTTGTTCAAGCTTTAGGACAAGTTCTAATTGCAAACAGTTAATGTGTTGTCTCATGTTTGATAGATTTCCATCTTTGTGGTCAAATCTAACAACCACCTCACCAATATAAGGCATACAGCATCACACACTTACTCCACTAATGATGATTTAAAAATTGTGTTTCATTATTTTTGATGTGGTGTCCCACTTTTAGGTATATTGCAATTCCACCTTTCTCCACCTTTCCTGGGCAAACACTTCAATCACACCTAAGCCAGCCAGCTACCAAGAGAGACAAATTCCAACAATCAGGAATATATAAACTTGAATGTCAAAGTTGTGATGCAGTATACATAGGCATGACATGCAGGAATTTTCAAACAAGATACAAAGAACATATCAGGAAGTATGAAACAAACCATTCCACATTTGCAGAGCGTTTAAAACACTGTAACCATCATCCTACAAACAGGGAACAAGAAATGAAAATAATGAGAATAAGCAACCATGACAAACATCTTACACAAATGCAAGAAAACTTCCACATCCAGAAAGCCATAGCAGAAAACAAACATGTGATAAATGAACAAACACATATCAGCACAGGCTTCCTACTACACTTAGTGAAGGAAATGATAACATAAAACAAAAAAATAATAATAATAAAAAAAACTCTTCCCCACATCATGTGGAGACACACACACACACACACACACACACACACACACACACTCTCCTGGAAATGGAAAAAAGAACACATTGACACCGGTGTGTCAGACCCACCATACTTGCTCCGGACACTGCGAGAGGGCTGTACAAGCAATGATCACACGCACGGCACAGCGGACACACCAGGAACCGCGGTGTTGGCCGTCGAATGGCGCTAGCTGCGCAGCATTTGTGTACCGCCGCCGTCAGTGTCAGCCAGTTTGCCGTGGCATACGGAGCTCCATCGCAGTCTTTAACACTGGTAGCATGCCGCCACAGCGTGGACGTGAACCGTATGTGCAGTTGACGGACTTTGAGCGAGGGCGTATAGTGGGCATGCGGGAGGCCGGGTGGACGTACCGCCGAATTGCTCAACACGTGGGGTGTGAGGTCTCCACAGTACATCTATGTTGTCGCCAGTGGTCGGCGGAAGGTGCACGTGCCCGTCGACCTGGGACCGGACCGCAGCGACGCACGGATGCACGCCAAGACCGTAGGATCCTACGCAGTGCCGTAGGGGACCGCACCGCCACTTCCCAGCAAATTAGGGACACTGTTGCTCCTGGGGTATCGGCGAGGACCATTCGCAACCGTCTCCATGAAGCTGGGCTATGGTCCCGCACACCGTTAGGCCGTCTTCCGCTCACGCCCCAACATCGTGCAGCCCGCCTCCAGTGGTGTCGCGACAGGCGTGAATGGAGGGACGAATGGAGACGTGTCGTCTTCAGCGATGAGAGTCGCTTCTGCCTTGGTGCCAATGATGGTCGTATGCGTGTTTGGCGCCGTGCAGGTGAGCGCCACAATCAGGACTGCATACGACCGAGGCACACAGGGCCAACATCCGGCATCATGGTGTGGGGAGCGATCTCCTACACTAGCCGTACACCACTGGTGATCGTCGAGGGGACACTGAATAGTGCACGGTACATCCAAACCGTCATCAAACCCATCGTTCTACCATTCCTAGACCGGCAAGGGAACTTGCTGTTCCAACAGGACAATGCACGTCCGCATGTATCCCGTGCCACCCAACGTGCTCTAGAAGGTGTAAGTCAACTACCCTGGCCAGCAAGATCTCCGGATCTGTCCCCCATTGAGCATGTTTGGGACTGGATGAAGCGTCGTCTCACGCGGTCTGCACGTCCAGCACGAACGCTGGTCCAACTGAGGCGCCAGGTGGAAATGGCATGGCAAGCCGTTCCACAGGACTACATCCAGCATCTCTACGATCGTCTCCATGGGAGAATAGCAGCCTGCATTGCTGCGAAAGGTGGATATACACTGTACTAGTGCCGACATTGTGCATGCTCTGTTGCCTGTGTCTATGTGCCTGTGGTTCTGTCAGTGTGATCATGTGATGTATCTGACCCCAGGAATGTGTCAATAAAGTTTCCCCTTCCTGGGACAATGAATTCACGGTGTTCTTATTTCAATTTCCAGGAGTGTGTGTGTGTGTGTGTGTGTGTGTGTGTGTGTGTGTGTGTGTGTGTGTGTATATATATATATATATCTAAAAACAAAGATGATGTGACTTACCAAATGAAAGTGCTGGCAGGTCGACAGACACACAAACAAACACAAACATACACACAAAATTCAAGCTTTCGCAACAAACTGTTGCCTCATCAGGAAAGAGGGAAGGAGAGGGAAAGACGAAAGGATGTGGGTTTTAAGGGAGAGGGTAGGGAGTCATTCCAATCCCGGGAGCGGAAAGACTTACCTTAGGGGGAACCTCTTTCCTCATTACCTTAGCCAGCTTCATCCTGACCCACAACTTCTTCACTTTTGAAGGCCAGACATACCAGCAATTAAAGGGAACAGCCATGGGTACCAGGATGGCCCCTTCGTACGCCAACCTATTCATGGGTCGCTTAGAGGAAGCCTTCTTGGTTACCCAGGCCTGCCAACCCAAAGTTTGGTACAGATTTATTGATGACATCTTCATGATCTGGACTCACAGTGAAGAAGAACTCCAGAATTTCCTCTCCAACCTCAACTCCTTTGGTTCCATCAGATTCACCTGGTCCTACTCCAAATCCCATGCCACTTTCCTTGATGTTGACCTCCACCTGTCCAATGGCCAACTTCACACGTCCGTCCACATCAAACCCACCAACAAGCAACAGTACCTCCATTACGACAGCTGCCACCCATTCCACATCAAACGGTCCCTTCCCTACAGCCTAGGTCTTCGTGGCAAACGAATCTGCTCCAGTCCGGAATCCCTGAAGCATTACACCAACAACCTGACAACAGCTTTCGCATCCCGCAACTACCCTCCCGACCTGGTACAGAAGTAAATAACCAGAGCAACTTCCTCATCCTCTCAAACCCAGAACCTCCCACAGAAGAACCACAAAAGTGCCCCACTTGTGACAGGATACTTTCCGGGACTGGATCAGATTCTGAATGTGGCTCTCCAGCAGGGATACGACTTCCTAAAATCCTGCCCAGAAATGAGATCCATCCTTCATGAAATCCTCCCCACTCCACCAAGAGTGTCTTTCCGCCGTCCACCTAACCTTCGTAACCTCTTAGTTCATCCCTATGAAATCCCCAAACCACCTTCCCTACCCTCTGGCTCCTACCCTTGTAACCGCCCCCGGTGTAAAACCTGTCCCATGCACCCTCCCACCACCACCTACTCCAGTCCTGTAACCCGGAAGGTGTACACGATCAAAGGCAGAGCCACGTGTGAAAGCACCCACGTGATCTACCAACTGACCTGCCTACACTGTGACGCATTCTATGTGGGAATGACCAGCAACAAACTGTCCATTCGCATGAATGGACACAGGCAGACAGTGTTTGTTGGTAATGAGGATCACCCTGTGGCTAAACATGCCTTGGTGCACGGCCAGCACATCTTGGCACAGTGTTACACCGTCCGGGTTATCTGGATACTTCCCACTAACACCAACCTATCCGAACTCCGGAGATGGGAACTTGCTCTTCAATATATCCTCTCTTCCCGTTATCCACCAGGCCTCAATCTCCGCTAATTTCAAGTTGCCGCCACTCATACCTCACCTGTCATTCAACAACATCTTTGCCTCTGCACTTCTGCCTCGACTGACATCTCTGCCCAAACTCTTTGTCTTTAAATATGTCTGCTTGTGTTTGTATGTGTGTGGATGGATGTGTGTGTGTGTGCGAGTGTGTGCCCGTCCTTTTTTCCCCCTAAGGTGGGTCTTTCCGCTCCCGGGATTGGGGTGGCTCCTTGCCCTCTCCTTTAGAGCCCAAATCCTTTCGTCTTTCCCTCTCCTTCCCTCTTTCCTGGCGGGGCGGCCGTTGGTTGCGAGGGCTGGAATTTTGTGTGTGTGTTTGTGTTTGTTTGTGTGTCTGTCGACCTGCCAGCGCTTTCATTTGGTGAGTCACATCATCTTTGTTTTTGGATGTATGTTTCCTGCGTGGAATGTTTCCCTCTATTATAGCTATATGTGTGTATATATATATATATATATATATATATATATATATATATATATATATATATATATATATATATATATATATATATATATATATATATATATATATATATATGTGTGTGTGTGTGTATAGTTGTGATAGAGGGAAACGTTCCACGTGGGGGGTATATATCTAGAAACAGGGCTGATGTGACTTGCCGGGTGGGGGTGCTGGCGGGTCGACAGACGCACAAACGGGCATAAAACATGCACACAGAGTTCAAGCTTTCGCGGCAGACTGTTGCCTCGTCGGGAGGGGGGGGGGGGGGAGGGGGGGGGGATGTGGGTTTTGAGGGAGAGGGTGGGGAGTCGTTCCAGTCCCGGGGGCGGAGGGACTTGCCTTGGGGGGAAGGAAGGACGGGTGTACGCTCGCACACACACGCATGTCCATCCACACATATACAGACACAATGTCTGCTTGTGTCTGTATATGTGTGGATGGATATGTGTGTGTGTGCGAGTGTATACCCGTCCTTTTTTCCCCCTAAGGTAAGTCTTTCCGCTCCCGGGATTGGAATGACTCCTTACCCTCTCCCTTAAAACCCACATCCTTTCGTCTTTCCCTCTCCTTCCCTCTTTCCTGATGAGGCAACAGTTTGTTGCGAAAGCTTGAATTTTGTGTGTATGTTTGTGTTTGTTTGTGTGTCTGTCGACCTGCCAGCACTTTCATTTGGTAAGTCACATCATCTTTGTTTTTAGATATATATTTCCTACGTGGAATGTTTCCCTCTATTATAACCATATATATATATATATATATATAAAACAAAGATGAGGTGACTTACCGAACAAAAGCGCTGGCAGGTCGATAGACACACAAACAAACACAAACATACACACAAAATTCAAGCTTTCGCAACAAACTGTTGCCTCATCAGGAAAGAAGGAAGGAGAGGGGAAGACGAAAGGAAGTGGGTTTTAAGGGAGAGGGTAAGGAGTCATTCCAATCCCGGGAGCGGAAAGACTTACCTTAGGGGGAAAAAAGGACAGGTATACACTCGCACACACACACATATCCATCCACACATACAGACACAAGCAGACATATTTAAAGACTGACACAAGCAGACATATTTAAAGACTTGGTCTTTAAATACTTAAAATATTTAAAGACTTGGTCTTTAAATATGTCTGCTTGTGTCTGTATGTGTGGATGGATATGTGTGTGTGTGTGCGAGTGTATACCTGTCCTTTTTTCCCCATAAGGTAAGTCTTTCCGCTCCCGGGATTGGAATGACTCCTTACCCTCACCCTTAAAACCCACTTCCTTCAGTCTTTTCCTCTCCTTCCCTCTTTCCTGATGAGGCAACAGTTTGTTGCGAAAGCTTGAATTTTGTGTGTATGTTTGTGTTTGTTTGTGTGTCTATCGACCTGCCAGTGCTTTCGTTCGGTAAGTCACCTCATCTTTGTTTATAACCGTTAATGGCCTTACCATCAAATTACCCATCTCTGGTTGCCACCCCTCCTTCCACAATGACCTCCACCTGTTCAGATTCCACCAATCCTTAGTGCTCACCAACATAGTTCTGCAAAACCATATCAACCAAGCCCAATCCTCCTTGCAGTACCTTATCTTCATCCGCAAAATTCTCCTGCTATGTAATCCCAAATTCCTGGAACTCATAACACACATTGAAACTCTTGCCCTGCAGGAACTTGAGCAACATGCACAACACCACCTCAAAAAGCTCTCCATCCTGCTCACTTCCTACTCCCGCCTCAGATTACCACTGTCCACCACTTCTACAACAACCTCTAAACCTCCCCCATGCCCCCTCATAGCTGACAAACCCTGTCTCGCAGGCCTACTATGCTTACCCCACCCTCCAAAACTCCCTCCCACCACCACACAGATCCTAAAACCTAAACAGACCTGCAACACAGCCATGAACCTTTCCTCCAGGAGCCTTAGTCCCACAGAAATATTAGTCCTTTCCAAAGGCCTCACCTTTTGCCCCACTCCCAAATTCAACCATGCAGGACTAGTTAATGACCTTCTCTCCTTCTCACGGTCCCTACAGTGGAAACACTTTTTCGCCACCAACCCAACCAATCAGACTCAACCAAAGACCAATATTGAACCTTGCCTAACTCAGTTCACTCCTCCATCCAACCGTGATCCACCCCCACTGCCTCCAAACCACCCCCTGTTAACTTTCCAGAATTTCTTATCCTCAAACCTTGCCTCACCGTCATTCCCCAAATCCCTCAACATGCATACTAACCTTACATACGCAGAAAGAACCGCAGTCCACCATCTAAAAACTGATCCTGATCTTAGAATTCTACCTGCAGACAAAGGCTCTACCACCGTTGTTTTGAAACGCAGGGATTACATGGCAGAAGGACTCTGTCAGCTGTCAGATACTTCCACCTACAAACCATGCCACAGTGATCCCATTCCAGCAATCCAGCAGGATCTCCAGTCACTACTCAAATCCTTAGGCCCATCCCAGAACCTCTCCCCAGAGTCCATCTCTCTACTTACCCCTACCACTCCCCGCACTCCCACCTTCTACATGCTTCCTAAAGTCCATAATCCCAACCACCCAGGACGCCCCATTATGGCTGGTTACTGTGCCTCCACTGAGAGAATCTCTGCTCTCATAGACCAACACCTTCAACCTATTACCCAGAACCTATCCTCCTATATAAAAGATACCAACCATTTCCTCGACCAACTCTCCACAGTTCATTTTCCTTTACCACATGGTGCCCTGCCCGTCACTATTGATGCCACCTCCCTGTACACTAACATTCCTAATGCCCATGCCCTTACTGCTATCGAACACTACCTTTCCAGACGTCCTATGAATTCCACACCAACAGCCTCCTTCCTAGTCTCCATGACCAACTATATCCTCACCCACAATTACTTCTCCTTTGAAGGGATTACCTACAAACAAATCCACGGTACTGCTAAGGGCACCTGCATGGCACCATCGTATGCTAACCTATTCATGGGCCATCTAGAGGAATCCTTCCTAAAAACCCAGAATCCTAAACCCCTCACCTGGTTCAGATTCATTGATGACATCTTTGCTATCTGGATTGAAGGTGATGACACCTTATTCACATTCCTCCAGAACCTCAACAACTTCTCCCCCATTTGCTTCACCTGGTCCTACTCATCCCAACAGGCCACCTTCCTAGATGTTGACCTCCACCTCAGAGATGGCTGCATCAGTACCTCTGTCCATATCAAACCTACTAACCACCAGCAATACCTCCACTTCGACAGCTGCCACCAAGAAGTCCCTTCTGTACAGCCTAGCCACCCATGGTCATCGAATCTGCAATGAGGAGCAGTCCTTCTCTAAATATACCGAGGGCCTCACTGAAGACTTCACTGACCATAATTATCCTCCCATCCTTGTACAAAAACAAGTCTCCCATGCCTTGTCTTTCCAGTCTCCCACCACCTCCCAAAGTCCCACAGTCTGGCCACAACGGAGCATTCCCCTCGTAACTCAGTACCATTCGGGACTGGAGCAACTGAATTACATTCTCTGTCAGGGTTTCGATTACCTCTCGTCGTGCTCTGAAATGAGAAATGTCCTACCCACTATCCTTCCCACCCCTCCTACCGTGGTATTCCGCCGTCCACCGAACCTATACAATATACTCGTCTATCCTTACACAACCCCTGCTCCCAGTCCCTTACCTCATGGCTCATACCCCTGTAATAAACCTAGTTGCAAGACCTGTCCCATACATCCTACCTCCACCACCTACTCCAGTCCGGTCACTAACATCACCTATCCCATCAAAGGCCGGGCTACCTGTGAAACCAGTCATGTGATTTACAAGCTAAGCTGCAACCACTGTGCTGCATTCTATGTAGGCATGACAACGAACAAGCTGTCTGTCCGCGTGAACGGCCACCGACAAACTGTGGCCAAAAAACGAGTGGACAACCCTGTTGCTGAACATGCTGCCAAACATAATACCCCTCATCTCATCAAAGGCCAGGCTACCTGTGAAACCAGTCAAGTGATTTACAAGCTAAGCTGCAACCACCGTGCTGCATTCTATGTAGGCATGACAACGAACAAGCTGTCTGTCCGCATGAACGGCCACCGACAAACTGTGGCCAAAAAACAAGTGGACAACCCTGTTGCTGAACATGCTGCCAAACATAATACCCCTCATCTCAATTACTGCTTCACAACCTGTGCCATATGGATTCTTCCCACCAACACCAACTTTTCTGCATTGCGCAAGTGGGAACTTTCCCTGCAATACATCCTACGTTCCCGTAACCCTCTTGGCCTCAACCTTTGTTAGTCACTGTCCTCACCCATCCAGCCCCCTCCCTGTTCCCATTCCAGCACTACACAGCCGTCATTTCACCGCTACATCCAGCCTTTTAATTTCTTTTTATTTCTCTCCTTTCCGCTACTTACCCCTTCCCCCCTCCGCACCTTCGCTCCTGCCCTCCGTCTAAACTGCAACACTTCACTGTCCGCCACTCCCACCATACTATCCCTCCCCCTTCCTGACCCAGCCTCCTCTTTACCCCCACCCTGTCGCCACTCCTATCATGCAGTGGTGCTGCTGCTCGCAGTGTAGTTTCAGCTTGCTAAGACTGCAGACGTGTGTGTGTGTGTGTGTGTGTGTGTGTGTGTGTGTGTGTGTGTACTGCTGACAAAGGCCTTAATGGCCAAAAGCTATGATTGTGTGAATCTTTTTATTGTGCCTATCACGACTCAGCATTTCCGCTATATGGTGAGCGGTAGCTTCCCTTCTCTGGTATTGTTACATTCCATCCTGGACTTTCCATTGTTTGATTCAGTTTTAGCCATGATGTACCCAGTACTTTGCAGCAGTGCCATTCTTCCTTAGTCTTCATAAATGATGCTTCTTTCAATCATTGTGGTGTGTACAGCTGCCGCAGTAACCATACCAAAAATGATAAAAGTCTGTTTGCCACATTTGTCTCATATAACAGTGATTCCCTATTTAAGTTGGGGCTGGAACTGTACAAGATCAACTATAAAGATCTGTTTTGTGCCACCTCGTTTGAATGGTGCATATCACCTGTGTTTCTTTGAGATGCATTGCCACATTTGTTTGAGAGTGTACGTCTTACGTGTTAGAAATGTGGTTTCAGCTTGATTGTGCACCACTCCAATTTCATCACACAAGTTGCAGATATTCTCAATGTTGGAATGGAGAGAGTGGTCCTGCGCCATGACCAGAGTGATTACCAGATTTCAGTCCTCTAAATTATTTCCTGTGGGGTACATAAAATCCTTTCCATATGTACCACCTGTAGGGTGTTAGCTGTATACCTCTTTTTATAACAGACAGCAGGGATATTTGAGAAATTGACACAAAATTTTATGTGCCATGTTAATAAGCGTGTTGAGACTGGCAGTTGTAGCTTCTAACAATTACTGTGAGCTTACAGGTTAGCTATAAGGTGTGAGTCAATTACGTCAATAAAAAACTAAACATTCATTTAAAGTGTTTAGTTCCTTATCTCAAAATACTCATAATTAATGCCATGTCTTAGGAACCATCATATAATGAAGAAACAATCACTGCCCAGAGCACAACTTGTTATTACCGACGACCTATTCCAATCTGTACCACAGGTCATCTTCAGGTCTGGTGCAGTGAAGTGCAGTTAGTCAACAGTGATGTAAAGATCACCTGCAGCAATTCAGACTGTGTTTATTTATTACAATCAAGGTACTCACTTCAAAATCCTGTATCGACAGAACAATGTTGACACTAAAGGCTTTAGTTGAAGATGTCTATTGAGAAGCACTCACATTGAATTAGGTAATGAAATATTAAAGGGAATATTTCATTATCTTCTGTCAGTGTGAGTGTTCCTCAGTTCAACACTGAAAATAACTTTTTCCAAATAAAATAACAATCAAGTCTGATACATCAAGTCAACAGATTGTATTTACAGTGTGTGTTTATAGAAAAAATCACAACTTCCCCCAAATGTTGTTGCACCCATACAACTTTACAAAAACACTACATCTCTGGCAAAAATACAAAAGTGAGTTGTAAACTGCAGCAAAAGATTTTAATATGCTATCTTCGGGTATGAAACAAGCTGTTTATAATTTAATAGCTTTGTGACCATGACACTCCCACACAAAAAATATTAAGCCATAAGCTAGTCCAATGTATCAATTACTATGAGCAGAAAAAATTGACTAAAATCTAAGGTAAAGTTAATTCTTATTAAAGTATGATAATCATAGACAAAGTTGGTATATATGCATCATATGCAGCTAAGTGAGGGCTTACATAATATGTGGCGTATACTATTAATGATTTTATTTATATTATTACTGTTTAGTCAAGACATATCAAGATCCTGGGCAGTGAACTTGGTGGCAGGCAGGGCAAAGAGGCTACCGGTAAACCAACCTAGAGATTGGCACACTGGAGACTGACCTCTGATTGGTCTTACACCGTAAAGTTTTCGAGATCGGGGATACTGAATAGTGCTACCTCAGTATACTAAATAAACTACCTGTTGTCAAGGAGACAATGAATGTGTGAAGGTCATCCTTGTGAGCCACTTGCAGGGACTCTATTTTCCTTTGCTGGCTCCACATCGTCATTACATAGCTGTCTCACAGTCACCTCCTACGTCGTGAAGACCCACCTCAGTGTCGCTGTGATTCCCACTTGATCACATCATGTAGGACTCCCCAGTTTTAGCTGCCCAGAGGTGGACTTTTAACCTTCCCGCCACACTGCCAACAGTGTTAGGCGACAGTGCCTCAATGGCTGATTTAGTTTTACGTTTTCTTGCATATCGGTTTTATCGTTCAATCTAAGTGTCGGCATCAGGCCTTCTCTTCCAGGCCTTCACCCTCCATCTTTTTTAATGTTCCTCACTCTTTCTTTGCTGTTTGTTTGCCTTGATGTTTGTCTTTTCCCTATTTGTGATACTCTAGCCTTGTGTTTTTTGACTGGAGATTGTAATGTGGCTGGCTCATCCTTCTTTATTTTGCAGTCAGCGAGCTCAGGCCATCTGCTATATTATTTTAATATCTTCCCAACTTTTTCCTTTTAGTGTACATTTTCCCCTCTTGGTTACCTTCTTTTACTTCCTCCGACTCCTTTTGGGAATGGTTTTAACCCAAGACCTTTTTTCATGAGGGAAGAGACTGATGACCCTGTAGTTAGGTCTCTCTACTCGCCAAGCCACCCAACCTTATATGTGGTACTGGATTCACACAAAAAGGAATCAAAATTAAGGATAAATAACTATTTATGGATAAATAACTATATAATTTGCAGTGGAAGTGTGTCTCAGTGGTTAAGTGCTGGACTACAAATTCAAAAATCTGGTGTCCGGTCTCTACTCAGTGCTAGGAACAGCTTATGATGATAATATAATACAAATTGTTGTTGTTGTTGTTGTTGTTGTTGTTGTTGTTGTGGTGGTGGTGGTCTTCAGTCCTGAGACTGATTTGATGCAGCTCTCCAAGCTACTCTATCCTGTGCAAGCTTTTTCATCTCCCAGTACCTACTGCAACCTACATTCTTCTGAATCTGCTTAGTGTATTCATCTCTTGGCTTCCCTCTACAGTTTTTACTCTCCACATTGCCCTCCAATACTAAATTGGTGATCCCTTGATGCCTCAGAATATGTCCTACCAAGCGATCCCTTCTTCTAGTCAAGTTGTGCCACAATCGCCTCTTCTCCCCAATTCTATTCAATACCTCCTCATTAGTTATGTGATCTACCCATCTAATCTTCAGCATTCTTCTGTAGCACCACATTTTGAAAGCTCCTATTCTCTTCTTCTCTAAAGTATTTATCGTCCACATTTCACTTCCATACATGTCTACACTCCACACAAATACTTTCAGAAACAACTTCCTGACACTTAAATTTATACTCGATGTTAACAAATTTCTCTTCTTCAGAAACACTTTCCTTGCCATTGCCAGCCTACATTTTACATCCTCTCTACTTCGACCGTCATCAGTTATTTTGCTCCCCAAATAGCAAAACTCACTTACTACTTTAAGCATCTCATTTCCTAATCTAATTCCCTCTGCATCACCCGATTTAATTCGACTACATTCCATTATCTTCATTTTGCTTTTGTTGATGTTCATCTTATATCCTCCTTTCAAGACACTGTTCATTTCATTCAACTGCTCTTCCAAGTCCTTTGCTGTCTGTCAGATTAAGATAATGAAATTTACCAACATACCCACACTCTTTATACATACACTTAATCTTATACAATAAAGTCAGTGTGTCGGCTGATTGACTCCCTCACTGATTCATCGCCTAGCGCAAACCACTAAGGACAGAAAGTTGAAACTTGCAGTGGGTGTCGATCTTATTGTGTAGGTGTCACTTTAGAAAGGATTTGATGTTCCATCCCTAAGAGGTGAAATATGGGATGAGAGGCTTAGTGAAAATAAACTATGTGATCAAAAGTATTTGGACATGTGGCTGAAAATGACTTACAAGTTCGTGGCACCCTCTGTCGGTAATGCTGGAATTCAATATGGTGTTGGCACACCCTTAGCCTTGATGACAGCTTCCACTCTCCTAGGCATATGTTCAGTCAGGTGCTGGAAGGTTTTTTGGGGAATAGCAGCCCATTCTTCACGGAGTGATGCACTGAGGAGAGGTATCGATGTCGATCGGTGAGCCCTGACATGAAGTCGGTGTTCCAAAACACCACAAAGGTATTCTACAGGATTCAGGTCAGGACTCTGTGCATGCCAGTCCATTACAGGGACGTTATTGTCGTGTAACCACTCCGCCACAGGCTATGCATTATGAACAGGTGCTTGATTATGTTGAAAGATGCAGCCGCCATCCCCGAATTGCAAGAAGGTGCTTAAAACATCAGTGTAGGCCGGTGCTGTGATAGTGCAATGCAAAACAACAAGGGGTGCAAGCCCCCTCCATGAAAAACACGACCACACCAGAACACCCGTACCTCCTAATTTTACTGTTTGCACTACACACACTGGCAGATGACGTTCACCTGGCATTCGCCATACCCACACCCTGCCATTGGATCGCCACATTGTGTACTGTGATTCTTCATTCCATGTTTTTCCACTGTTCAGTCATCCAATGTTTCTACGCTCCTTACACCAAGTGAGGCGTCGTTTGGCATTTATTGGTGTGACGTTTGGCTTACAAGCAGCCGCTTAACCATGAAATCGAAGTTTTCTCACCTCTCGCCTAACTGTCATAGTATTTGCAATGGATCCTGGTGCAGTTTGGAATTCCTGTGTGATGGTCTGGACAGAAGTCTGCCTATTACACATTACGACCCTCTTCAACTGTTGGTGGTCTCTGTCAGTCAGCAGATGAGATTGGCCTGTACGCTTTTGTGCTGTACGCATCCCTTCTTGTTTCCACTTCACTATCACATTGGAAACAGTGGACCTAGGGGTGTTTAGGAGTGTGGAAGTCTCATGTACAGACGTATGACATAAGTGACACTCTTATCACTTGACCATGTTCGAAGTACATGAGTTCCGCGGAACGCTCCATTCTGCTCTCTCATGATGTCTAATGACTACTGAGGTTACTGATATGGAGTACCTGGTAGTAGGTGCAGCACAATGCACCTAATATGAAAAACATATGTTTCTGGGGGTGTCCGGATACTTTTGATCACATAGTGTATGTTGCTATTAAGGTTATTTTTGAAGCTAGAATTACAATAATTGGTATTTCATCTCTTGCTCAGAAATAAAAAAATAAGCATTTTGGCATGGAAATTCAGCCCCTTAGGAGCGAAATAAGAGATCAAAAGTTTTATAAAATTATTTTATTATGAAAACATTTTCAGGGACAGATACATGAAAATTTGTTTTCAGTTTCTCTGTTACAATTTTTTTTTTTTTTTAATTGTTTCACTGTTTTCACAAATTCAACCCCTAAGTGGTGAAATAGGCATTGACAATGCTTCAGAAAATAATTCGTTCTATTAAAAAAAAATTAAAGCTAAATCTATGAAAATTGGTATTTCACTTCTTGGTTACATATTAAGAAATATGTGTGTGTGTGCGAGTGTATACCCGTCCTTTTTTCCCCCTAAGGTAAGTCTTTCCGCTCCCGGAATTGGAATGACTCCTTACCCTCTCCCTTAAAACCCACATCCTTTTGTCTTTCCCTCTCCTTCCCTGATGAAGCAACCATTGGTTGCGAAAGCTAGAATTTTGTGTGTATGTTTGTGTTTATTTGTGTGTCTATCGACGTGCCAGCGCTTTCATTTGGTAAGTCACATCATCTTTGTTTTTAGATATATTTTTCCCACGTGGAATGTTTCCCTCTATTATATTCATATCATTAATTTGAACCCAACAATTACGTTTGTTATTGTCACTGTTGCATTTCGAAATCTTTTTTGTCGTCTTATTTTCTCTTTCTGTTTTTGCCAGTAGTTTCACTTTGTATTCACCTTCTCCTTTTTACCGTAATCTACTATACAATTTTATCCCGCCTATATATACTCAATAATATGTCACCCACTTCCAAACCATAACCAAAAAAAATTTTTTCCGCTTTCAACACTACCGCTGCTATAAAATCCACTGTTTCTAGTTCACAAACAGTTCCTTTCACCTATTAAACAACCATTTCGGCTAGTTCTGATAACTTTCACTTTATTTCCATTTCCGTTTTTCCCACATCACTGATAATTTTTAGCCGCTTCCCACAGGTTTTAACGTCATTGTTTCTTCGCCAGACAATTGTTAGCCTCATTTTCATAATCTGCCACCACAAAACAACTCCTTTTAATACATTTACACACAGTTTTTTCGAAATTTTCCCGAATTTCTCCATCCTTTAACATGTTTTGGCGGCAACACAACCACCTAACCTTTGTGCACATCGTTGTCTACCAACCCAAGTTCACCACAGGATCAACACAACCCAGCTTTAACCAACACTTTTTCGCCTTTTTTCACAACAGATCTCCAGTTACTTTCTAGTTCACCTTTATCTCTCCCCATATATTATTATTTTCATTTTCATTTCAGCCTCATGTTACACTTTCCACCTTCTAATACCATGCCACCCTCACAACACCCCCACAACGACCCCATTAAGTTTTATTTACATTCCCTCCGCAAACATGCCTTCACCCTAGCCAGATTTCGTTCGCATATTTTATTTTCTCAGGCTTGTCTGACATTTGGCATTACCCGCAAAGGCCTCACACTTAAAGTTCCCATCTCTGGCTGCAACCCTTCTTCCCATCAGTCCCTATATCAGTTCCAAACTGAACAATCCATTGCCCTCACCCACCTAATCCTTCACCTACACATCAACTCAGCCAATGAACACACCCGTCAACTCCTATCCTTAATAAAAGTCCTGAATCTTTCCTCTCCCACATCCACACCAGCTGTTCAGAGCATCCTCCTACAGGCCAACCGCAAATTAGAACAGCATGCCACCCTTCACCTCAAAAAACTATCCAATCTCCTGGTTTCCCACCTCCGGAAAGGCAACTCACTCACCCTTCACAACCTCTCCAGCAAACCTCAACCTCCTCTTATTGCACACAAACACAGTCTCTCCCATCTACTCAATCTCCCACTTCCAGCTCCACTCCCTCCAAAACCTCAAAATTCCAATCAACACAATCTGGAACCACAACACCCTAATTCAGTAGTTAACCTTTCCTCCAAACCTCTCTCCCAATCCGAAACCTGTATCCTATCCAAAGGCCTCACCTTCAGCCCCACTCCCAGATTCAACCAAACAGCCCTCGTCAAAGATTTACTGTCCTACACCCATACTCTCTGCTGGAAATATCACTTTGCCACGAAGAAAAATGATCCTAATCCTACTCCTAATGATCCAACTCCCCAAGACACTATCCAAATTGAACCCTGCCTGGAACAGTTCCGTCCTCCGTTACAGTGTGACCCACCTCCTCTTCCTCAAAATCACCCTCTTCAAACCTTCCAGGAATTTCTGACTTCCAGCCTTGCCTCTCAATCCTTCTTCAAAAACCTTAATCCTACTCCCAACATCACAACTGCTGAAGCCCAGGCTATCCGTGATCTGAAGGCTGACTGATCCATCGTCATTCTTCCGGCGGACAAGGGTTCCATGACCGTGGTACTTGATCGTCGGGAGTATGTGGCTGAAGGACTGCGTCAGCTTTCAGACAACACCACATACAAAGTTTGCCAAGGTAATCCCATTCCTGATGTCCAGGCGGAGCTTCAAGGAATCCTCAGAACCTTAGGCCCCCTACAAAACCTTTCACCTGACTCCATCAACCTCCTGACCCCACCGACACCCCGCACCCCTACCTTCTACCTTCTTCCTAAAATTCACAAACCCAATCATCCCAGCCGCCCCATTGTTGCTGGTTACCAAGCCCCCACAGAACGTATCTCTGCCTACGTAGATCAACACCTTCAACCCATTACATGCAGTCTCCCATCCTTCATCAGAGACACCAACCACTTTCTCGAACGCCTGGAATCCTTACCCAATCTGTTACCCCCGGAAACCATCCTTGTAACCATTGATGCCACTTCCTCATACACAAATATCCCGCATGTCCAGGGCCTCGCTGCGATGGAGCACTTCTTTTCACGCCGATCACTTGCCACCCTACCTAAAACCTCTTTCCTCATTACCTTAGCCAGATTTATCCTGAACCACAACTTCTTCACTTTTGAAGGCCAGACATACCAACAATTAAAGGGAACAGCCATGGGTACCAGGATGGCCCCCTCGTACGCCAACCTATTCATGGGTCGCTTAGAGGAAGCCTTCTTGGTTACCCAGGTCTGCCAACCCAAAGTTTGGTACAGATTTATTGATGACATCTTCATGATCTGGACTCACAGTGAAGAAGTTCTCCAGAATTTCCTCTCCAACCTCAACTCCTTTGGTTCCATCAGATTCACCTGGTCCTACTCCAAATCCCATGCCACTTTCCTTGACGTTGACCTCCACCTGTCCAATGGCCAGCTTCACACGTCCGTCCACATCAAACCCACCAACAAGCAACAGTACCTCCATTATGACAGCTGCCACCCATTCCACATCAAACGGCCCCTTCCCTACAGCCTAGGTCTTTGTGGCAAACAAATCTACTCCAGTCCAGAATCCCTGAACCATTACACCAACAACCTGACAACAGCTTTTGCATCCCGCAACTACCCTCCCGACCTGGTACAGAAGTAAATAACCAGAGCCACTTCCTCATCCTCTCAAACCCAGAACCTCCCACAGAAGAACCCCAAAAGTGCCCCACTTGTGACAGGATACTTTCCGGGACTGGATCAGACTCCGAATGTGGCTCTCCAGCAGGGATACGACTTCCTCAAATCCTGCCCTGAAATGAGATCCATCCTTCATGAAATCCTCCCCACTCCACCAAGAGTGTCTTTCCGCCGTCCACCTAACCTTCGTAACCTCTTAGTTCATCCCTATGAAATCCCCAAACCACCTTCCCTACCCTCTGGCTCCTACCCTTGTAACCACCCCCGGTGTAAAACCTGTCCCATGCACCCTCCCACCACCACCTACTCCAGTCCTGTAACCCAGAAGGTGTACACGATCAAAGGCAGAGCCACGTGTGAAAGCACCCAAGTGATTTACCAACTGACCTGCCTACACTGTGACGCATTCTGTGTGGGAATGACCAGCAACAAACTGTCCATTCGCATGAATGGACACAGGCAGACAGTGTTTGTTGGTAATGAGGATCACCCTGTGGCTAAACATGCCTTGGTGCATGGCCAGCACATCTTGGCACAGTGTTACACCGTCCGGGTTATCTGGATACTTCCCACTAACACCAACCTATCCGATCTCCGGAGATGGGAACTTGCTCTTCAATATATCCTCTCTTCCCGTTACCCACCAGGCTTCAATCTCCGCTAATTTCAAGTTGCCGCCACTCATACCTCACCTGTCATTCAACAACATCTTTGCCTCTGCACTTCCGCCTCGACTGACATCTCTGCCCAAACTCTTTGCCTTTGAATATGTCTGCTTGTGTCTTTATATGTGTGTATGCATATGCGTGTGTGCAGGTGTATACCCGTCCTTTTTCCCCCCTAAGGTAAGTCTTTCCGCTCCCGGGATTGGAATGACTCCTTACCCTCTCCCTTAAAACCCACATCTTTTCGTCTTTCCCTCGCCTTCCCTCTTTCCTGATGAAGCAACCGTTGGTTGCGAAAGCTAGAATTTTGTGTGTATGTTTGTGTTTGTTTGTGTGTCGATCGACGTGCCAGCGCTTTCGTTTGGTAAGTCACATCATCTTTGTTTTTAGATATATTAAGAAATATGTGTTAGAGATAAACATTACTATGAAAATGTCACCCTAATAATTCAAAATGCATGATTGGTTAAAAGTCTGGGATTACAGATACCAGAATCACTTTTTGGTCAGATGTACATTCAGAAAAGACAATGCTTCTGTGGCCTTAATTAGTATGAAAAGTTTGGAAGGTGTTGCAGTTTGTTAACAATTTAAAAATTCAGTGAAATAAAAACAAAAGAAATCTGTGCAGACCATACAGTTTACGTGAGCAAAGCAGTGGATGCTAAGCTACTGTTACATTTATGGATGAGTTGTGCGCTACTGGACATCTAAACTAAGAAATCTATAAATATCCTACTTGGTACACCACTACAGGTGTCTAGGTGCATCACAACTCCTGTCTGGGAGCATCACTACCCTTAAATACCTATCCTGTCCCAAATGGACCGCCTCCCCCTCCCAGTCAACTCTGGTATGGTTATCTTTCCCATCTGCCACATCCTCCGAAACTAGTTTCAGTGCTTATGCCAGGAAATTCTATGTAATCACATAGTTTCAGCCCTGTCCACCTATCCAGAGGCCTTACCTGTAGCCCCACACCAAAGTTCAACCAGGCTGGACCCTCAAAGACCTATTTTTCTTTGCCCAATCCCTTCTGTGGAAACACTTCTTTGCTACTGATCCCTTCAACTGAAACCAACATAACCCCTGAACTGAACCTTGCCTCTCAGTTCATACTACTATCCAATCTTGACCCTCCTTGCCACCTTCTAAGAATTTCTGATCTTTAACTTGCCCTCACCATCCTTCCTCAGTCCTTCCCAAGAATATACAGTAAACCTTTCAGCAGAAGAAAGAACAGCTCATTTGCAGCCTAAGGGCAGACCTTGATTTAATCATTCTCAGTGCAGTCTGACTCCACTGCTGTTGGGATGAATCACAGTAACTAGCTGACAGGGGACCCTACTACAAGCTCTGCCATGGTGATACAATCCGAGAAGCCCAACATGGCCTGCAATTCCTACTCAAATCCTTAGGCCCATCATGGAAGATCTTGCCTCTATCCATCTCTCATCAACATTCCATGGCGACATGGTCAATGGCTTTCTTAAGCAAATGTTGCTGATCTGTAATTATGGATGGATGTGACCTTGTGGCCCATTTTTGCAACTACACAGTCTAGTTCAAAATGGTTTGTAGTGATGTGTGCAGTACTTGGATTCTTACAACATATTTCCATTGTGTATCAACCTGACTTTTAAATATTTTCTCTCCCAATCACTGCGAAATTTCTTCCTTCTGTTTATTTCAATTAGAAATTTTATCCCTCTTTTTTAAATGATAGCTGATACTATCCATGGTAATGACTTATCCCTTCTGTAAGCTATAAATCAGGGGGAATTGAATGAAAACCTTGAGAATGTGATAAACATTTGACTTCTCATGCCACTGTTCTATAATTTGGTAGTACAATTATCATCATTTTGAAGAATGCCCAATGTATGAAATCAATTGAAATATGTCGACCATTGAAAGTCCTGTGTGATGCGGTATGTTTATTACTGCAGCAAGTGTACAAGTGGATGAAGTAGATCTAAAATAGCATAGCAGATGCTTCCAATCCAGGTTAGGCACACCATGATGTAACATCAGAGTCTGTAGCAGCATGCAAAGCCATTGTCATGGACTATTTTTTGTGACAGTGAATGAAACAGCTACAAATCTGGACATTAATCGTGGCTCAGTACCTCACATTAGTAGGTTTCACAAAGTGTCTTCAAGGTGGGTGCCTTAGCATTTCATTCCAGAATTTTAAGAGTGATGTATTGATATCTGTGAAGAACTTTTGCAATACTTTGAAGCAGAAGCTGGTAGCTTCCTTGCGAGAATTATTACAGAAGATGAAACCTGGGTCCACGTCTACTAATCAAAACCAAGATTCCTTTTCACCAAAACCCAAGAAGCTCCAGGCTCAGCCATGTGCAGGGAAAGGTTATGCTGACACTTTTTTGAGATGACATACTTAGCAGCCATGTGCAGGGAAAGGTTATGCTGATACTTTTTTGAGATGACATACTTAGGGCAAACACTATCACTAGCACATCTTACTCAGAATTGTTGAAAAGTCATCTTTGGCATGCAGTCTGATCAAATTGATGTGGACGTCTGACTGCAGCTGTCATTTTGCAACAAGGAATGCCTGACCTCATACTGCCCGGTGCCACATTTACAACCATCACTGATCTTCACTTTGATACTGTTATATACCCAGTGTACTCAGTACACACATGACCTTGTGCCAAGTGGTGCAATATGATTGCACAATTCAAAGAGCTGACTGGAAGAAAGAAATTTCAGTCTGGTGCAGATGTATGAGGCGGTGCACAAATGACTTCACACACAACTGCAAGAACTTTTTTCCAGCGAAACCTGTACACCTTCTCTTGGCCAGAGATTATGTCAAAAAATGACACACTTGTGTTCAATAATTCACGTATAAAAAAAGGGTTTAAGGTTTTCGTTTGGTTTACTGAAGTATATCCAACAATATTAACTAAACATGTCACTATTTACATACTCATGATGATTGGTAGATTTGTTGGATAGAATATTAACATTGAAATTTTCATCTGGCATTATTTCAATGTGAAAGACAAAAATAAGTGTCTTTTTATAGTTTTCACTTTCTAGCTGCTAATACCCTCATGTCCTTTCAGATGTATACCTGTCTCTTTTTGGTTGAGCTAGATCTTGTACAAATAAGTTAAATAACTGGCGGACAATGATTTTCTTCCTTGGTCTCCCCCCTCCATACCTTGGAATAGTTTACCTAGGTGCTCTTTGCAGTTTTTGTTATCTGAATGCAAAAAATCTGCACATGTTCTCTTTGCTGTTCAAAATGAATAATTCATGCCACTGCTGTGCAGTGCACAGGGTTTTGTTTTTTTCTGATATTATCATAAAGATAACAAAGAAATCCGTATACTCTGTGTACGACTCCTTTCATTTGGTCCCATGTGTCTTAGAACTGAGCCACAAACACAAATAGAAGATTACTTTAGGAAAATCAAAAGGCTATCAGCAAACAGCATTTTCCAACTGCAAAGATATGGGTAACCACTAGATCAAAATTGAATGTTAAACCTGGGCCTGCAGCATCTTGTAAGTAATAGGTTTCTGTTCACATCTAATAAAACAATATGGATGGTAGCCATGGGAGAAATGATACTGTTACAGTCACTTCTCATTGGTGGTTAGAGAAGAAGGGAACTTAAGAGGTGGGAGAACAGATGTTTTCGTCTGGGCTGTCAGATTTGTTGCTCAGTTGTAGAGTAATCATCTGCAAGCAACGCTGTCTCTACTAATGACAAGAGGTAAATTAGATACAAAAGTGTCAATGTATGTGTGTCAAGGTATGTGTCACACAAAATATTATTTGTTATCTTTACTGGTGAAATTTACACTTAAACAGCTGCAAATTTAATTGTAAAAACACCATCATTTGCAAGCCATGTGCACTGTAATCATCCATTATGTAATATACTGTCACATATCACAAAAGAATGTTTTATTTTGTCCTCATTCCATATCCTGTAAGGTTCTTCCTGATGGTACACTCATAGAAAAGTTAATAATAATTTGCTAGAATATGTTGATGACAAACACAGCTTTGAAATTATGACTTACAAGTAAAATATCATGGCAAATGTTATACTCACTGAGATGAGATATCTTTAAAATGAAGCCTTAACTATAAGTTGTTTTGAAATACATTTAAGGCCTTCATATTCACTCTCAGTGGATTTGTTTTTGCAAATGTATGTGTGAATTTTTTGACTTCATGTTTTTATGTTCTATTTGTGAGCTCAGAGCTCAATAAATGTGCTCCTTTTCTTAGGAAAAATTCTCCCTGTGATCAACCCTCATCTTCAAGATCGAACAACAAAGTCTACAAGAATAAAAAGGAAAATTCAAAAAAGCTGGATAATTTTTTATTGCCTGCCCCAGTTGACAGACCTAAGGGACAGGATACTGGCCATCTAGGCAGAAACAGATTATCTATGACACGTGGATTCCAGAGTGGAGGAAGTGATGATAAATGCTTTAGCAGTGCTGTAGTAGAACAGACATCCAGTGAGGCTGCTACTGCTGGACAAAGCTCTGGTGGAACCAGTGAGAAATATTGTAAGAGCTATAAGGGACCAAAGACAGCAAACAGTAAGGTATATCTTGGCAAAGATTATTTAAATTTTCTGTTTGGCCAATGTTTGTACTAGTGAAATAAGACTACAAACACATGACTAGCAAGTCATGTCCTTAAATAAATTTGTGTAATAGAATAATTTAAGTCTAAAAATTGCATTATGCAATGAAATGCTGTGCTGATGAACTGAGTGTTTTTCTTGTGACATTATTAATGGTGTGAAGGCATCGGTATTATTTATTGATCACTGTTTTCCTCCAAAGGTGTGAGGTCACCTTCGTGTTACAGTAGTTGACTGTGCTAGCTACTCACACAGAGGTCTGGAAAAGGATCCAGTTAGCTTCATGAGCCTAAGTCTGCAGCTCGTGGTCTAGTGGCTAGCATTGCTACCTCTGGATCACAGGCTCCTGGGTTCAGTTCCCTGCTGGATTCAGGATCTTCTCTGCCTGGGGATAATGAAAATTCTAGGATGATTATTTACGCACATCATTTGACGTGAAATTCTTAAACAAGATAAATAAGTGCATCTCAGTAAGATATGTCTAACAGAATGTATTTCAGTGAACTTCTATTGTTGGAAAATAACCTACTTATTTTGATAACAAGCTACGAGTTCCTAATGTAGAAATATTTGACTTACACAATTCATACATTTATTGTTATATAGAGTCAGTTCAGTACACCTACGTACAGAATTATGATTTCGAGTGTAACGGGTCTGTGAGGACAGAAAAAAAAAGTATGAGGCTCATTAAACCTTTGTTATTAGGGGATATTTGTTGTGAGTTGTAGCTTTGGTTCTCAGCTCACCAGCTTGTCCCCTTGTATTCTAATACTTCAGAGCATGTTTGACTCTTCCTTCTCACAATGGAATATTTGTAGTAGAAAATAGATCTTGTAAGGTCTTTTACTTTCTCTAATAACTACTAAAAATATTTATTAGTTCATTACTTATGAAGGGATGATTAAAGATGCTGCATTAGCACATTTACATTTTTGTTGCCCATTTGCTGGAACATGCCATTTTTTAGTTGTAATTATGAGAAACAAGATGTGCACAGCTCTTATAAAAGAAAGAAGCATAAGTTCACTGTATTTGAGAGGCGAAAGTCAAAATTTGGAAAAGGTCTATTTAGGCCACTGTTGCTTTGAACACTTTGTTTTTCCCTTTGCCTGTAGGTATTGAGCTACATGCCTTTTCAGTTTAGCCGTGTATTGCAAATATTTTTAGTGAGACGGATAATTTATGTAATTCATTCCTATTTGGACTTATACTCATTAATGATTATAAAAAAACAAGAGTGGGTCAAGCTTATAATATATTTAATTCATAGCAGTTGTGGTGTCAGCTGTTTCTCCCAATGCTCCAAGAAGCTGCATAAGATTTTTAACTTGTTTATTAACCCCTTGACTGTGTTGGGCTGCAATAGCAGTTCATTACTGACTTGCCAATCATTTTTCATTCATTTGTATATTGTGTCCTGCAAATCCCAATATAAGATGTGTCTGCATGGATATGAAACAAGTCAAGCTAAACATTAACAGCAGGATCAAACATGGCATGCTACCCTTGTAAAGCATACTAACAAGTTGTGACCAGCCTGTTACATACTTTTGCACCAGAGTGTAAAACTCCATTCTGAACTTCTGAACCCCAGTTAGTCTAACTGGAAATGATAGTTAGTTCTAGTATTGTTGGTTTTGAGTTGCACAGTTCATCCTTAATTCACCCTTGTTATTAAGTGCAAATACCATCAGAAAGTACTTCTGTTGGCATGTTAAGTGGAAGAATTTCTGGTGCCCTGAAGAAGTTTCTGCAAGATGTTCATTACAAACTCTTACTGTACACTTTTGTAGAACAAATACTTCTTTGACCCTAGCTGCATGACCACAGAAGATTATACCCTAGCACATTATTGACTGAAAGCATGCGAAAGTTTACTAATATTCTCATCTGTAGAGCAACGCAATGAGGGAGATTTGTAAGTGCAAAAAAGCCAGAATGAAGCTTTTTCGTTAACTTATCAAAATATTGGTGCAGTTTATTATCCATCTGGATGCCCACGAACTTCACATATGGAGTCTTCCAGTGTGCAGCCTTTGAACTGTGCTTCTGGTATCTGGAGGTAATTTTTAATTGTTTGAGATGGAATAATATGAGCTTTGCAAGATCAGGGGTTAAAGTTTTGACTGTGAATCACTTGTAAGACTGCTTTGTCCATTATTGACCTTGTGTGTATATGTTTGGGGTGGGGGGGGGGGGGGGGGCAGTTATCAACATAATTGTGTCATCGGGAAACACAACAGTTTTCGGAGACTCCTCCAGTTTCATGGGTAAATAGTTTAGTTTCAGCAAGAACACGAGTGGACCATGTACCAAATCTTGCAGCACCCAATATTTTCACAGGCTAAATTTAAATTTATTTTTGTTGTATCATTAGTTAATATGACCCTCTGTTTTCTATTCCAAAGACATCATTTATACATAGTAAAGGCTTTTGTGGCATGCTGTTTTGGTCTCCCTTGTAGAAATGGTAATCTACTGAATCAAGTTTTGGTCTCCCTTGTGGAAATGGTAATCTACTGAATCAAAATGTCTCAGCAAAATAACAGAAAATGCCAAGGGGGAATTTTTCTTGTTCAGCTGTGCCATAACTGAGTTCTGTGTATATCTTAAGTTGTATCTGGTATCATTCGTGTTGACATGGCTGGTACATACCTGTAAACATGAAATGTAGGAAGGAGAAGGAAAGGAAAAGAATGGATGCGAAATCGTGCAATTTCCTTAACTGCTTCGGTCATCAGGACATAGTCCCTGACTGGCTAAAATTTCCAACTTATTGCACGCTGCAATGCAGCATCCCTGACCCATGAAACTTGCTACTCGCAAATTCTGATTATCTTAGGAGTTCGTACAATATTTGTGCATCTGCACTGAAACAAATGTGGCAGAGCCATTACCCTTTTTTTTGTTTCAGAAATGTTTATTGGAGCGTGAGTGTAAATCTGTGTCATACTGAAAAATTTCATTTTTGTTCTAAGTGTACATATCGTATCGTATAAGGCCTCAAAATTTGAAATTGCCGAGGTGTATTCCTCGTTACTAGGAAAGCTGTTCCAAGGTTAGCTGTACCACTGCTGCTGCAAAATATTGTGTTGTCACCATAATCCAAAGTCCAGGTCTCCTTCCACATAATCCTCCTGTATTTGCTGTTATTCCTATTTGGTACTTTCTGAATGCCCCTACTCTGTTAAGACTCATTACATTCCAAGTAGCCATTTTTAGTTCACCCATGTTGTTTCTAGGTTGTCATAGAGGGTGTGTTGTTTCTACATGCGCTCGACATTTTCGTGTCTAGATTGACAATGGAAGAGTTCAATGCAACAACACATCAACTGTGTGTGGATTATAAAGCAGTTTATGGCAGTGTCAACAGAAATCGTCTTTTTAAGCCATTACGGGAGCTGGTGATACTACCAAAGCTAAAAAGACTCTTATAAACGACCCTCAACAACACTAACTACAAAATAAAACTTAATGGTAAATATTCCAATAATTTTCCGGTCTTTCAAGGACTAAAGCGAGAAGATTCTGTATAACTGACATTATGTAAATTGGCTCTGAAGGCAGTCATGCGAAAACTGTAAAGCGAAACGGATGTTACTATTTCCAACAAGATAATTAAGCCTATTGGCATTTGCGAACAACATAGCCGTGCTTGCGAGACATAGAGAGTATTTGCTGGAAAACTATGTAGCTTTGGAACACAAAGTGGCTTCACTGAGCTTGGTCATAAGTAAGGAAAACACTAAGTATATGATCAAAACCAGAAACAAAACAAGGTGGAGAGGTATTGTCCTGTTTGAAGGCTTTGAAAGAGTAAAGCAGTTTAAATATTTGGGAGGTATGATTATGGAAGATACTATGGTACCAACAGAGATAAAGGCAATAGTAGCTGCAGATAACAGGGCGGATACAACTTCCTTAACATTTTGCAATCCTCCAGGATTTCAAGACAGCTGAAGATGACAGTTTGCAAAACAATTATAAGACCAGTTTTTAAGTATGGATCTGAAATGTGGACAATAACACAACAGATCAGAAATGCTTCAGTTGCATGGGAACAGGAAGTACTGCACAGGATATAAGGAGGAGTATGTAAAAATGGTGCTTGGATAATTCAGACCAATGCAGAACTGTATGAACTCTTTATAAAATCCTTCAATCACAGTGGAATGAATTCTATAAAAATCCACCAATCTCCGTAGATATAAAGGCACGAAGGTTACCGTGGTGTAATAGCAAAAGAAAATACCTTACTTTTGATGAACTCCATTCATGTAACAGTTTTAGTCATTGATGTTACACACCGAGCGAGGTGGCGCAGTGGTTAGGCACTGGACTCGCATTCGGGAGGACGACGGTTCAATCCTGCGTCCGGCCATCCTGATTTAGGTTTTCCGTGATTTCCCTAAATCGCTCCAGGCAAATGCCGGGATGGTTCCTTTCAAAGGGCACGGCCGACTTCCTTCCCCGTCCTTCCCTAATCCGATGAGACCGATGACCTCGCTGTCTGGTCTCCTTCCCCAATAACCAACCAACCATTGATGTTACATTTACTGGTACTTTTGCACAGTGTATCATATAAGATGTGATGCATTTTGAAGATATGTTTATTTTGGTACACCAGCTAAACTGCATACTTTCGTAGTACACAAGTATAAATACAGAAACTGCCAAGCATGGCATCGCTTCAGTTTTGCAGACATGTAAATCAACATGGTATCTCTTCGGTTTACTTGTATCAGTCAATCTCAGAACAGGACATACGACATCATGCAAACATCACAGTCATCACATATGACAGACAGAAGAATTTAAATCATCCAGAGGGAGATTTTCACTCTGCAGCGGAGTGTGCACTCATATGAAACTTCCGAGCAGATTAAAACTGTGAGCTGGACTGAGACTCAAACTTGAGACCTTTGTCTTTCGCGTTCAAGTGCTCTACCATTTGAGCTACCCAAGTACGACTCACGCCCTGTCCCCACAGCTTTACTTCTGACAGTAACTCGTCTCCTACCTTCCAAATTTTACAGAAGATTTCCTACGAAACTTGCTGAACTAGCACTCCTGCAAGGAAGTATATTGCAGAGACATGGCTTAGACACAACCAGGGGGATGTTTACTCTGCAGTGGAGTGTGTGGTGATATGAAACTTCCTGGCAGATTAAAACTGTGGGCTGGACCGAGACTCAAACTCAGGACCTTTGCCTTTTGCAGGCAAGTGCTCTACCATCTGAGCTACCCAGGCACGAATCACACTGCATCATCACAGCTTTACTTCTGCCAGTTCTTGTCTTGTACCTTCCTAGAGCACTTGGCCGTGAAAGGCAAAGGTCCCAAGTTTGAGTCCCGGTCCAGCAGACAGTTTTAATCTGCCAGGAAGTTTCAATTTAAATCATGATGCACTATTAGTGTGATTGACAGCTTGGGCTCATGTTCATTGGTTTCATCAACTGACAACGAATGTATCACTTTCAACATAATGTAAACATCAGACTATGCAACGCTGTCACCACAAACGGCATTCACAAAATAGTAAAAATAATATTGAATAAATATTGAAGTAAACATTCTCAATAATTCGTCTTACTACTGGAAACAGATTTTCTTGGCAGTAGTGTCTTGTGCTGTGGTTCATTGGTAGAAACAACTGAGCAGCACCATGTTGATTTACATTTTCGTGGAACTAGAGTGCTCTATTTGGTGGTTATCAGTTTTAAACTTGCATACTATGAAAATATTCAGTTATTGATGCATGACATTAATGAGGTCTCCAAACAGTGTCTTTATGGTATGATTTGTTTCGCAAAAATATTGGGAAATGTGCTGTCGTCAAAAAAACTATTACCTCTTTTCCAAATTAAAAGATTCCTTCATTATTGTGGGAAAAGAAATGTTTGGTGACAAAACCAGTGTATTGTTGAAAGATGTTGTAGGACAAATATTTCAGACATAAGTGAAGGAACAAACTGAAGTGCACTGGACTGCACCTTCAAACTAGGCTATCAACTCTTATGGCCACAGATCCATTTCAAACCTGTGTACACAGCTGTAGTTTTTTGTTTCACTCATGCTATGATAATCATAATGCTGTCATGGCAAAGAAGTCATCCAGTGTATCTGGAATAGCAGGTCTCAGCCATTTATATATTCTAAACAGATACAAATTCCTTCATAATCGAGAGGAACGGCAACATTTCACACCAGCGGAAAATGGGGTAGTTGTGGATTGTCCTGTGTTTTGCTGAAGGCTGATGTTGAATGCAGGTGGCTGTTTCCACGCTATAGTCAAGGCTGGGGCACCAAGTGATGTCATGGATGGTATAGAGCTCAAATTTATGGAGATGAATCAACACGAAATATTTAACACAATGCAAAAGTTAAAGAACAAGCATTCATCTGGATGGGATGGTATCTCAAGTGTCGTGTTACAGAAATGTGCCAATGAAGTAACTATAAACCCCTTACCTATCTTATCAACTGTAGTATTAACGAAAACATATACCCAAATGTCTTAAAAAATAAGTGTAATTCAGCCAATCCATAAGAAGGGAAGTAAAGAAGTAGTTTCAAGATATAGACCGATGTCACTAATCTCTATCTTCAGTAAAATATTTGAAACAGTCATCCTATCACAACTCTCAACATTTTTCTCAAGACACAAAATGCTTACTGAATCACAGCATGGATTTAGGAAAGACTTAAGCACGACGACTGCTGTTACCAGTTTCTTCCATGACGTATATAGCAGTAGAGAACGGGGTATACACACAGCCGGAATACGCCTTGACCTGAGCAAAGCTTTTGACTCAATAAACCATGAGCTAATCTTAAAAAAACTGCCGGCATACAATATCAGTGATGCATCAATAAAACTTCTATCCACGTATCTGGTGAATCGGAAACAGTGTACCAAACTTACACATCAAATTGACAATAAGATCTTAACCTTTAAATCCACAAGTGAAACAGTGACACAGGGAGTCCCTCAATTCTTGGACCTTTCCACTTTTTAGCATATATTAATGATGATGTACACCCCATTAACTTTCACATTGTAAATTATGCTGATGACACTTCAGTTTTGTGTGTGTTGGGGTTTATGGGCGCTCAACATCGTGGTCATCAGCACCCTGACACTTCAGTTTCATTTCATGGTAAAGATTGTGAGGAACTGAAATTCTCAGCAAGAAATGGGATACTAGAATTAAGTTCATATTTTCATGCACAAGGATTAAAGGTCAATGTAAATAAATCCCAGATGCTTATTTACAACTGGCAGCCCACACAACTCATGCGTAAATGAGGTATGTGGCATATTGGCAGAGGAAGCAAACGAGTGTAAATTTCTAGAGGTCCATCTGGACTCAAACCTGTGGTGGATTAACCATATTAACGCTGTATGTAAAAAAGTATCTTCTTAGCCAACTCTCCAAAATGGTGCCCACTCACACGCTTGAAACTGTGTATTATGGAACAGTCTGTCCCCATCTTAGCTACTGTGTAGAAATATGAGGTTGTGCTGCAGACATTCACCTTAACAGAGTACTATTGCTACAAAAAAGAGGGTTAAGGATTATACATGGACTAGGCTATAAAGACTCTTGCCGTGATGTTTTCAGACACCATATACTCCTTGTATCTTCATAAATTAATTACTTTTGTGTCTCACAGAAAACTGAAGTAACTAAATGTAGTAATATACATACCACAACACCAGGTCCAAAGAGAATTACTACCGACAAAGAACAAGATTAAAAATGACGGACCAGAGCCCATATACTAATGGACCGATATGGTATGATAAACTGCCAGAGTCCATGAAAAACAGTAAAAAAATCAATTCAAATCAAAACTAAAGAATTCTTAATTGAAAAGTGTCTCTATTCACTAAACAAGTTTTAAATGGTTAAGTTTAACAGCTGTAAAGTAATGTGGTTGTTGTTGTTGTTGTTGTTTTGGTCTTCAGTCCAGAGACTGATTTGATGCAGCTCTCCATGCTACTCAATCCTGTGCAAGCTTCTTCATCTCCCAGTGCCTGCTGCAACCTACATCTTTCTGAATCTGTTTAGCGTATTCATCTCTTGGTCTCCCTCTATGATTTTTACCCTCCACGCTGCCCTCCAATACTAAACTGATGATCCCTTGATGCCTCAGAACATGTCCTACCAACCGATCCCTTCTTCTAGTCAAGTTATGCCACAAGCTCCTCTTCTCCCCAATTCTATTCAATACCTCCTCATTAGTTATGTGATCTACCCATCTAATCTTCAGCATTCTTCTGTAGCACCACATTTCGAAAGCTCCTATTCTCTTCTTGTCTAAAGTATTTATTGTCCACATTTCACTTCCATACATGTCTACACTCCACACAAATACTTTCAGAAACAACTTCCTGACACTTAAATTTATACTCGATGTTAACAAATTTCTCTTCTTCAGAAACACTTTCCTTGCCATTGCCAGCCTACATTTTACATCCTCTCTACTTCGACCGTCATCAGTTATTTTGCTCCCCAAATAGCAAAACTCATTTACTACTTTAAGCATCTCATTTCCTAATCTAATTCCCTCAGCATCACCCGATTTAATTCGACTACATTCCATTATCTTCATTTTGCTTTTGTTGATGTTCATCTTATATCCTCCTTTCAAGACTCTGTCCATTCCGTTCAGCTGCTCTTCCAGGTCCTTTGCTGTCTCTGACAGAATTACAGTGGCATCGGCGAACCTCGAAGTTTTTATTTCTTCTCCTTGGATTTTATTTCCTATTCTGAATTTTTCTTTTATTTCCTTTACTGCTTGCTCAATATACAGATTGAATAACATCGGGGATAGGCTACAACCCTGTCTCACTCCCTTCCCAACCACTGCTTCCCTTTCATGCCCCTTGACTCTGGCATCTGGTTTCTGTACAAATTGTAAATAGCCTTTCCCTCTGTGTATTTTACCCCTGCCACCTTCAGAATTTGAAAGAGAGTATTCCAGTCAACATTGTCAAAAGCTTTCTCTAACTCTACATATGCTAGAAGCGTAGGTTTGCCTTTCCTTAATCTATTTTCTAAGATAAGTCGTAGGGTCAGTATTGCCTCACGTGTTCCAACATTTCTACGGAATTCAAACTGATCTTCCTCGAGGTCGGCTTCTACCAGTTTTTCCATTCGTCTGTAAAGAATTCGTGTTAGCATAATAAATAGTAAAATAGTGTATAAAAATTAATTGGCTGTATTAATGTGTGTAAGATGTAAGGTATTTTGACAAGCATCAATTTACTGTTTAATTACTACCTGTAAAGCTAAGGTTTAATGTAGTTTAAGTTTGTAACTGTACTTGACATTTGCAAAAGCCATTATATTGATGACTCCATGGAAGATAATTTAAATAAATAAATAAATAAATAAGTTGACATATCAGCAGCGTAAGTTTCAGAAGAGAACTTTCACATTATATTAGTGCTTTCTTTTGGAAAACTTTGTTGGTGGTTGGTTGCTGATTTATTTTTCATTTAAATGAGTTCTTCTTTCCGGTAATTCCAATGAATGTGATCTGTGATGTCAAGAAATACAATGTAATTGATACAATCATTTAATTGGATAGATGAAAAATCTACTCACTAAGCGACGACAGAACACACATATAAAAGACTGTTGTAATTGGCAAGCTTTCAGAGCCAGTGGCTTCCTCTGCAGGCAGAAGAGTTGAAGGGGAAGGAAAAAGGGCAAAGGAAAAGAACTGGAGAGGTCTAGGAAAATGGTAGCTTTTGGGAAAGTCACCCAGAACCATGGGTCAGGGGAGGCTTACCGTACGGGATGAGAAGGAAAGACTCCTTATTGGGGATTACATTGGGTGAGATTTGAAAACCTAAGAACTTACAAGCTGGAAGACAGGGTAATATGTAGACTGAAATTACTGCTTAGACATCATGCATGAGTTAATAAGAGTGAAAAGCCAAGTGCATTGTACGTAACAGAGATGGGCGGTGGAAAATAGATCGGATAGAGAATGAAATATATAGAAAACTAAAATGGAGTGAAGCAAATAGTAATTACAGTGAAGAAATTCTGAGGTGGAAAAAATGAACATAAATAAGGCCAGATGGGTGGCAACAACCAAGGACATGTTGTAGTGCTAGTTCCCACATGCAGAGTTCTGAGAAACTGGTGTCTGGGAAAACAATCCAGAGGGCGCTTATGGTGGAGCAGGTGCCGAGGTCACGAATGTCATGTTGTAGAACATGCCCTGCAACAGGATATTGTGAGCTGCCAGTATACACCCTCTGCCTATGCCCATTCATCCTAACTGATAATTTGGTGGTAGTCATGCTGATGAAGGAGGCCAAACAGTGTTTACATAATAGCTGGTGTATGATATGTGTCATTTCACAGATAGCTCTCCCTTTGATTGTATATGTTTTGCCAGTAACAGGGCTACTATAGGTGGTGGTAGGAGGGTGCATAGGGCAAGTGTTGCATCGGGCACTGTCACAGGGGTCGGAGTCATAGGGTAGGGAGATGGGTGCAGAAGGAGCGTGGGGTCTGATAAGAATATTGCAGAGATTGGGAAGGTGATGGAAACGTATACTTTCCTTTTTAACACATCACTGTAAAGCAAGACAAAAAATAAGGAACATATAGGAACATAAATAAGAAATCAGAACCTTATTCAGGAATAGGTGGAAAATAGTAGCCGTTCTGAAAGCACACACTCACACTCTGATCTTACGCAACATGAAACTTGTGAAGATTTTATACAAGGAAGAAGCTTTCTGGACACCGCTATTTTACTGTGTGCAAATGCAATATCACCTAAGAAAATGTTTGTCTTTACAATGAAAAAACACAATAAATAACAGTGAATAGCTACATTACTTAAAGAATCTGTAATTAACGTATTGTTTGTATTTTTTCTTGTACCACACATTTTGAATTGTACTTATATGCTCAGGGGCATTATGAGGTACAGTTTTATACTGATTTTGTTTACATTGTAGGTGTTATTGTGTTCATACCCAACAACATTTTATAAAGTCATAAGCTTCTAGTGAATTAACAAGAACTTGCCAGACTGTTTAATAATATATATATAATAGTGTTGTTTGTTAGTCAAGTTGAGTGTCTGCTCCAGGCAGTATTATTCTAATGTCTTTGAAGATTGTGAAGACTGATTGTGTAAATTTGTATGTCTGCAGGCGGTACCTGGCTCTCTGGTGACAATAGACCGTGTGTCATCCTCTACGAAAGTTGAAAAATGGCTGGAAAAGAATATTTGTGAAGCTGCATTAGAAGAGTCATTGCATCCACCTACACCTCCAACAAGATCACGTTCATCATCTACCTCTTCATTTTCATCAAATGATGATTTGCCCTTGCTGTCAGTGTCTCAAAGACCAGAAGGAGGTGGTATTTTTCCACAGACCTCTCGTGAAATGTATAATACAAACAGTCCTGCCGATCCATATGAGTTTGTATCCAGTCAAGATGTTAGAAAACCAGTAAAACATAGGAAACCTGGGACTAAACCAATAGGAGATGAAACACTTTCACAATTACTGCCTCCCCCGTCAAGTAACCCTATTTCTCAGGATATGTCTGATATTTGTAATTTAACAGTGAATAACACCTTTGATCGTCTGCTGCTTAGTAGGAAGGAAATTCAGAAACATAAACAGCCTCCACAGAAAAAAAATTCAGAGAAAGAGTGTACTCTATTTACTTCTCCTCCTTCAGACAATGATGATGACAACCAACAGTCTGACTACCAGTCTTTCATGGCCACAACTACAGCTGTCACCACATTTGCAACTGTTGTCACAACTACAACCACTGCTATCAGTGCTGCATGCACTACCTTTGCCAATTCACCATGCAGATCAGACACTGAGTCACAGCACTTCAAACCTCATGTGTCATCAACTCAAGCAGGCAATGACGCCTCTGCAAGTGACAACAGCATGAAGACTGTGCTCCATGTACAGCTGCCCCAGAAATCCAGGGAATCAGAGGCCAACAATGATAAGACAGTTAGAGATTCACAGCTCCTTTGTCAATCAAGAAGTGAGTTGCAAAATGGTAACGATCCGGCATCGTCACAGCACAATTCATCACAGACTGTGAATGACAAAGAGGTAATTATTTTGTGGTTAATTTTGTGGTTACTGACGAAACAAACCAATTAGTACTACATAATATAAGGTCTATTTTGCTGTTGACATGCCTCACTCTCTGCCCTCAAAGAAGTCATACATTTTATACATGCCTTACTTTTAAAATTACTTAAATGCCTTGCTTGTTTATTCAAAAGTGAAATTTGAAGCGTATAATGGTTTTCAACTGGAAAATAAGGTACTTCGAAGCTGCAAGGTAAAAATGTAATCACTTGATGACTATGTCAAAAGCATGAGTTCACGATCTCTTGTAGCTTATGAGTATTTTGTTTTACCAATTGAAGATGCATTCCTTTTATGCCATGTTGCAAATGTCTGTCAGAAATGACACTAAAGGTTTTTATCACAACAAGTTTCACACTGCAGTGTACAGGTTAAACTGCTCATTGCATATAATGTGAGAAAAATGTGTTAGATAATAGATGTTATTTATCTTTATTGCTGTAATTGTGACTATCTACTAAGTACATGCAGTGGTATTTTATAATTTTTTATGTCTGCCAAAACTGAACTCTCTTAATACTACAGTTACTCCATTAAGAAATATGTGAGTAATATTCTCAAAGCCCCATCCGAAGGAGTTCACTATCATATTAATTATTTGGCACTAGCAGCTTGTTGCTAGTAGTTCATTTTACTGGACTAGTTCGGGTATTGTCTGTCATCAGCAGTATTTGTATTACACAAAAGACATATATTTCTTAAGGACTATCAGTCACATTAATGTGACCACCTCCCAAAAGCTTAAATAATTATCTTTTGCAGTGCAGGCCACTGTGAGACATGCAGGAAGAGTGTCAGTGAGGTTCTTGAAGGTACCGACAGGGATGTGGGGCCATGCCAGCTTCAGTGCCTTGACCAGCTGTGCTAGTATTGATTAAAATTACTTGATAGTTGACATGTCACGTGTTATAGTTGACACATCAATTAGTATACTTTTAATTCCTTGTCCAGTGTTCTTTCTTTGTGTGTTTGGATCCCGAATCCTGGGTCTGACCGTTTTATTTCATATTTCATCACATGTAATAGCCACAAAAAAGACACACACACACCACACACACACACACACACACACACACACACACACACGCGCGTACATACGTACGTGTACATGCACGTGCAATGCTGCTAACGAGATACACACATTTCATACACAGCACCAACCAAACACCAATGTATCCTCCTGCACAAGACACAATTCAGTGTCATTTATACGTTATTATTGTCATTACAGAGATCGGGTATTAGTAGATAAGTTTTGCACGACATTGCATGAAGCCAAATTTTTGAAGGCTATTAATTAATCATCGCAACTGTGAATCCAGAATCGTGAATACAACAGCGTTTTGCAGTGTAATGGCGTAGTGTCGTGGTTAGCATACAAATATGACATGTAGAAGGTCGAAGGTTGGAATCTCATCAAATGCAGTGATTTTTTTATTTTTATAAACCTAATCAAAAGACTTTGATTATAATTTTTTCAGTTAAATGGTTTAAATGTATTTATTTTTAGTATGTTGCCGTGTCATTTTCAGTATCATATTGACTTCTCTTAGTTTCCTTCCTATCATTCTTTTCTCGTTTAGAGTCTCTCTCTCTCTCTCTCTCTCTCTCTCTCTCTCTCTCTGTGTGTGTGTGTGTGTGTGTGTGTGTGTGTGTGTGTGTGTGTGTGTGTGAACTATAATATGCAACCAAATGCCAACCAGGATTTTTCATCTGTTGATAATGCACCATCGTGCGCCAGTGAGGATAGTTTCAGGTAACCAATGACAGTGAACTGCTAAAACTGAAATTTTGCTGCAGAAGATGGCTACTCAAACAAACATGTTATGAAATTTTTCTGTTTTGTGTTTGCTCATAAAGATTAGCCTTAAATACCATGAACAAAGCAATTGTGATTTTAGTTCTGCTGCAGATTGTTGATCACAGTTTCCTTGAATACATTGCACATCATGAAGCTGTGGTTAGGTTGGGACATGAGCTTAAATTCAGGGCTACAAAACTCGTCATCTGTCAAGTTCAGTCATTGGCCACTTAAAACCAACAGTTGACATTGGATCTCGCATTTCCGTCATATCTCATGGTGGCCACTTCCAACATTGCTCAGCATTACCCATTAACAAAATTTGTGAAGTGAGCTGTCATGTTTGTGTATTGTCTATAACTGAGCTGTAGCCCATGGATGTGACAGCAGTGTAGTGACAAGTGATAGATGTCAGCTATCAAGTAATTTTAATCAGGCTGTAGGTTTCTTGGTTGAGGTTCCATGACACAAACAGCCCGATTGAGGTGGTCCCACAGATTCTCAATTAGCCTTAAATCCAGGAAATTTGGTGGCCAGGAGTGTACAATAAACTCATCCTAGTGCTCTTTGGACCACATGTGTAAACTGCGAGCTGTGTGACATGTTGCTTTGTTCTACTGGTATATACCATCATGTCAAGGAAAAACAAACTGCTTGTAGGGGTGGACATAGTCCCCAAGAATAGACACATACTTGTGTTGAACCATTGTGCCTTCCAGAATGATGAGATCACCTGGAAAATTCACTCTGGCCTGGACCCTTTTGACAAGTGTTGCAGGGTTTTGCTTTCAGACATTTCATGCCTTACATGCCAACGGCCATCTGTCCGATGGAGAATAAAATTTGATTCATCTGAAATGGCCACCTGTTGCCACTGGGTGGATCTCCAGTAGCAATATTGGCGTGCAGATTCCAGCTTTCGACTCTGATAAACAGCAGTCAGCATAGGAGCTTAAACCACATGCCTGCTGTGGAGGCCAATATGCAGCAACGTTCACTGAATGGTCATTGAGAAAGTACTGTTGGTTGCCCCTTAATTCATCCGGACTGTCAATTGACTAATAGTTACAAGTCATTCATGCTAACACATCTCTGTAGCCTCATTCACCCTTGTCATCTATGGCCTGTGATGCACTGACTTTGCCTCAGTGCCATTTTGCCATACTAGGTATACAGGATGTGTAAAAGAAAATCATCCAGTTTAAAAAAAATTATAACTATTATGTTACCAGAGGTACATGGCTGATCAACCTACTCTTAGAAAGAGCAAACTCTCGAGTTTTACATGGTTTCCACTACGTAGCGGCAGTGTGCGCCCGCTTCAGTTCTAGTAAAAATGGTGTTGGGACAACAGAAAGCATTTTGTGTTCTATGTTTTGCACAGTGCGGTTCAGTAATAACTCTTCAGCGTGATTTTTGTACTAGGTATGGTGTGGATTCTCATACAGCACAGAGCATTAGATGATGGCTTGAACAATTCCTAGAACTAGATTGTTTGTGTAAAGGCAAATCACCGGGCCATCCACAAGTGTCCGACACAGACGTCCTGGTTTCACAAGGAGTCCGCAGAATACCATTCGCCATGAGCTCAATACGTCCACTGATGTCCATTTGGCGTGTGTTGTGTTGACGTTTACACATGAAACCATACAAAATTCAGCTACTGCAAGCTCTTTGTGAAGGTGACAAACAACAATGTGTGGAGTTCCATAATTTCGTTCTTGGCAAGATGGAGGATGACAATTTTCGTCCAAATATAGTGTTTAGTGATGAGGCAACATTCCATTTAAATGGAAAGGTGAACCATCATAATGTGAGAATATGGGGTACAGAACAACCACATGAAGTTGTACAGCATGAGAGGGAATCTCCAAAATTTAATGTGTTTTGTGCAGTTTCACGGGAAAAGGTGTATGGTCCATTTTTCTTTGCCGAGAACACTGTTACCGGAAGCACATATCTTGATATGCTTGAGAACTTACTTTTCCTACTGTTGGAGACTGAATCGAATGACTTTATTTACCAACAGGATGGGGCACCGCCACAGTGGCATCTGGAAGTGCAGGAAGTTTTAAATGAAACTATTACTGAACGATGGATCAGTAGTGCTGGAACAAATGATTCAGCCGTACATTACTGGCCTCCAAAATCACCATACCTGACTGTATGTGATTATTTTTTGTGGGGGTTTATAAACGACTCTGTTTATGTGCCTCTGTTACCAACAATAATGGAGGAACTGAGTCATCGCATAACAGCAGCTCTGCAAGTTGTAACTCAAGACAGGCTCACTGCAGCATGGGGACAATTTGAGTACCGCATTGACATATGCCATGCATCTCAAGGGGGGCATATTGGACACCTATGGAAAGGTATGAAAAAAGAAACTTTTGGAGTTTCCTGTTCATCAAAACACAAAATTCATTGTATATGTTTGTTAGTTTCAGAAATATAGACATGCCAAATGGGATGATTCTTTTTGATACATCCTGCAATTTAACCATGACGACATGCAAACTGTTTGCAAACTAACTGTTTCAGAAATGCTTCCACCCTTGTCGTGAAAGTCAGTGATCATACTGTATTGGATGTCAGGTAAATCACTCAGTTTCTATGTTAAAAAAATGACTACGCTGTTTTCCATGTCCCCCAACACGTTTTATATTCTCTTCACAGCTAGTGCTGCCACCGCTGTCTGGGAGTGGTTATTACACCTTGATGTCGAACATGAGAGGTGGTCACGTTAATGTGACTGGATCATGTAACACAGTATTTACAGTGTGAATAGTGGTGTTTTACGCTTGTATGAGTTTTCAATTCATTGTAATGTGACTATCCCTACAGTAATATCCTCTTGCGTACGCCAGTGGCAATATTTTGTAATATTCATGTAATAATATGATCATATGAGTTATATATACATACATGTAGTGAAAATAATCAAATTTTGACAATATAATGTAGTTGGGCAGATAAAAAACTCTACTCACCAAGCGGTGGCAGAAGAACGTATAATAAAAGGTTTTATGTATACAAGCTTTTGCAGCCAGTGGTTCCTTCTTCTGGCAGAAGGGTTGAAGGGAAAGGAAGGGGGGTGAGAATCCCACAGGTTAGGGGAGATTTACCAGACAGGATGAGAAGGAAAGGCTGACTGTTGGGGATTGCACTGGACGAGATTTGAAAACCTGTAAGTGTAAAGCTGGAAGACAGGGTAATCTGCAAGACAGATATTACTGCTAAAACGTGCACGAGTTAATAAGAATGAAAAGCTAAGTGAATTGTATGTAATAGAGATTGGAGAGAGATTATGAAAAATAGACAGGTCAGAAAATGAAAGATGTATTAAACTAAAATGGAGTGAAGAAAGGAGTAGTTACTGTGAAGAAATGCTGAGATGGAAGAAATTAACATAAATTAAGGCTAGGTGGGTGGCTAGAACCAAGGACATGTTGTAGCACTAGTTCCTACCTGCAAAGTTCTGAAAAACTGGTGTCCTTGGGAAGAATCCAGATGACATGTCATGTTGTAGAGCATGCTCTGCAACAGGATATTGTGTATGTTGCTGGTATTCTCAGCCTCTCGTCTAATGAACTTGCCTCTGAGTTATCTGTATTATCCAGGGGTCTCACTTTCAGCCCTAAACCTGCATTTAGTCATGCTGCTTTGCTGAAGGATCTACTCTCCTTCGTGCATAATGCCAACTGAAAATATCACTTTGCCAACCCAATCGTAAAACCTTTCCAACAGCAAACCTTGACTTGAACAGTTACGACAAGGATCTTAACTCGATTCACCACTATTACTTCAAAATCATCCCTTCTAAGCCTTCCAAGAATTCCTCACATTCAGCATTGCTTCAAAAGCCTTCCTTAGGTCCCTACAACATGACCCTAATCTGTCCTCTGCAAACTCCAGGCTCTGCATTCTCTAAAAGCTGATGACTCCTTCATTATCCTCCCAGCAGACAAAGGATCTACCACTGTCGTACTTGTGACAGGAGTATGTTGGTGAAGGTCTATGCCAGCTGTCTAACACTTCTGCATACATCATCTGCCATCAAGATCCCATCTGTGTGATTCAAATTGACCTGCAGTCCCTCCTTAAAACCTCAGGCGCCTCACAAGGACTAACACCTCAATCCCTAGAATTCCTTCCCTCCCTCCCACCTCAACCATGCTCCCCATCTTTTTTCTTCCTAAGATCCACACACCCAATCATCCTGGCCATCCCATTGTTGCTGGCTTTAAAGCACCCACAGAACATATGCCTGCCTTAGTTGATCAACACCTGCAACCCTTAATACAAAGACTTCCCTTCTATATTAAAGACACCAACACTTTCCAAGATTGCCTGTAAACTGTGCATGTCCCGCTCCAACCACATGTGTGGCTTGTCACCATTGATGCCACCTCCCTCTATTCCAGCATCCCCCACATACATTGCCTGTCTGCTGCTGAACCTTTCCCCAGTCATCACCCACCTGATTCCAAGCCTATCACATCCTTCTTGCTTGCCTTAATCAACTTTATACTTACCAACTACTACTTCACCTCCGAAGGGGCAGTCATACAGATGGATCAGTGGTATGGCCTTGGGAACCAGAGTAGCTGCTTCCTGTGCCACCTTTTCATGGTTGGCTTGAAGGGAGCATTCCTGGGATCCATAATCCTTCAGCCTCCGGTTTGGTTTAGATACATTGATGACATCTTTGATATATGGACTAATGGTGAGGCTGACCTGTGAAAATTTCTGGAATCTCTAAATACTTTCTCCTAATTAAATTCCACATGGTCCTATTCCATATCCCATGCCACTGTCCTTGGTGTTGATCTCTTCCTCACTGAAGGCCAAATACACACTTTTGTCCACATTAAACGTACTAGCAAACAGCAGTATTTACATTTTGACAGTTGCCATCCTTTCCATGTCAAACATTCCGTCCCATACAGGCTTGGCATTTGAGGCAAACATATTTGTTCAGATGCAACAAAACACCACGAATCCCACCTATCCTTCGCAGAATGTAATTACCCCACCATCCTAGCTCAAAAGCAGATTTTCTGGGCCATCATATCCAATCTTGGTACTGCTGACCGCTCCAAAAAGCAACTTCGAAGCACACCATTTGTCACTCAGCATTATCCTGCACTTGAATGTATTAATGAGCTACTTCGACAACTCCGTGACTTCCTGAAATCATGCCATGAAATGAGATCTATTCAGTCAGATTTTGCCCACCATACCTAATCTCCAAATCTCTGGAATGTCCTTGTCAGAACCTATGCTACTTCTGTACCCGTCTCCCTACCCAACGGCTCCTCCCCCTGTGGCTGACTTGGCCTATGCACCCTCCTACCACCACTTATACCAGCCCTGTAACCAGCAAAACATATGCTATCAAAGGGAGAGCCACCTGTGAAATGACGTGTCATATACCAGCTGTTAATGATAACACTGTTCGCCCTTTTACATTGGCATGACTACTGCCAAGTTGGCAGTTAGGATGATTGGGCATAGACAGAGGGTGTATACTGTTAACACAAGATGTCATATTGCAGAACATGCTCTACAACATGACAGTTGTAACCTTGGTGCCTATTTCACCACATGTGCTATCTGGACTTTTCTCTCAGAACTCTGCTGGTTGGAATGAGCGCTACATCACATCCTTGGTTCTCGACACCCACCTGGCCTTAATTTACATTGATTTCTAACATTTCTTCACAGTAACTACTCCTTTCTTCACTCCGTTTTTGTTTTCTACATCTTTCATTTTCTGACTTGTCTATTTTTTGCCATCCCCCTCCTGCCTCTATTACATGCATTGCGCTTAGCTTTTCATTCTTATTAACTCGTGCATATTACCCTGTCTTCCACCTTTAAGCTCTCAGGTTTTCAAATCTCGTCCAGTGCAGTGCCCAATAATCAGTCTTTCCTTCTCATACTGTGTGGTAAATCTCTCTTGACCTGGGGCTCTGGGTGACTAATCCGAACTCTACCCCATTTCATAACCTCTCCAGTTCTTTTGCCTCATGCCACTTCTTCCCCTTCAACCTTCTGCCAGGAGGAGGAGCTACTGGCCCCAAAGCACCTAGCATCCAGCGCACGTCAGTCTATCGATTATTCATATGATTTTGAAACACTCCCCTGCTGGTTTTTGAACACATTCTAAGTTGATTTCTGAATGAATTATAAGTTCATTTTTGAATGCGTGCATACTGTACATGATGTCTCTGCCAGGGGAATCCTCGTCACATCTAGAAATAAACTTTCCTGCAAAGGCCTATTTTGTTTTATCCAGCACACAGTGACAAAATAGACGTTATCAGATCAAGAAACCACACTAGTTATGGGTACTATTTGTATTAACAGCTTTTTCAGTATTAGACAACGACATTTCTATTTTTCATGTAGCAAAACGTTTGACAAACTTTGATAAGGTAATAGTTCTTTCACAGAAAGGAAAGCACACCATGTAAAACTGTAGCAAGATTAGATAGAAAAATCGCTAGGACTTAAGGATTGAAGAAATGTGTACTGTCTTGCCTGTCTCTTGTCTTTACTCGTTTTAGGTATCCTATATTTAATTTTGTCACACAGAAGAGCAAGTTATTAGTTAATAGGCAATAAAGAGTCCAGATTTTCTGAAGAGTTCTTGTTCTCATGGTTACAAATAATCCTATCCAGTATTAATTGCGAGTTTTCTTTTTCTTTCTTTCCTTCCTTTTTTAAGTAAGGGGAGGGACGTCAAATTGGGAGCAGGAGAAGCACTACAGGACTTTTTAATTTCCACTGTCCTGAAATAGTTTGATGGCATCCGTTACAAAATATACATGTTTGAGTTCCACAGAGTGAAATAAAGTGACGTGCAGTATAAGAATGTTGTTTGAAGAGGCGTGGCACTGCACTACACACTTAAGACCAAATGACGTGTCTTATATTTCCTTGAAGATGTATGTTTTATGTATCAGACTCTTCAGAAAGATGTGCGCTACAAAATGAACTTATTTTTTGAAAAATCTTTTCTTTTAATTTTTGACATTCTGATGCGCAGAGCAGTCTGAGTTATGGGGATGGGGGGGTAGTCTCCACGTGACCTGTGTTTACATTTAGTGATTTTTGTGTTTCCTCTTTGTTGACTGCTCTCACGTCAAATGAAAACAAGACGGATTTCTGTGGCTGGGAGCTATCAAGTTAATTAAAATACATTCACATAATTACAGAAGGCTAAAATATGTTACTAGTTTCAGATTTTATTTTATTTCCACCTTTCTGACAGTCAAGCATTAATCGCCTTGCAGAACAATAAAGTTATTTTTGTCGGTTTGCAAAGAAATTTGGCTTTTATTAATCTTTCCTGCTGAGGCAGTCAATTTATCTGAAATTAAGTGTTTATCTCCAGAGTATTGGCTAATTTCATCTGTTCGCTGCATTTCAAGAGCATGTTTTCATCTTCTAGCATGTATGGCATTATGCCATAATAAAGAACAAAACATGAGATAATACAGTACCGGTATTCCAAGAAAATTTACGTCCCGAAAACCACGTTGAAAGCTTCATATCAGGTCGAGGCCTATCTCATTGGGAATCTGGACATACGAATGTGCACTGTAAGGCGAACTATGCATTTTAGTATGGTTCACGAAATTCCGATGCTCTTGGAGTACCCTCTGATGTCATGCTTCTTGTATGACATAATGTAAGATCTTTTAATGTTTTACACGTACTAACTAGCGGGCTTCCTATGTCACCGTAGCTGCGCAAGCGCGGTGACGCCTCTTATCTGGCAACTGCTGAAATGAATCTATTTCTAACAGGTCGCGGGAAAATATTGCGAATTGTTGTCCGAAAAGCGTTATTTTCAAAGTAAATTTCCTTTCACGCAAGACGAACTATGTGCGAGAGTGTAGGATCAATTTATTAAATCACAGAGCGTTTGCTCTCTCTAAATCGACTCTTTGATGACAAGCCATTTAGAAGAATTTCGAGCCCAGAAGATCAGAGATTTATGTGGGTATCAAAAATTTTACTGGTGTATTTGTGTGACGTATCGTAAAGTGTAACATGTGCTAAACAGATCAACATTATATGTGAAAGCTTAGCTTCTCTTGTAGCTTATTAATCTTTGAGACAGATATTATATACGAAATCTCTGCTTTTCTTGTAGCAACACTGTGTATATTAATTTAAACCATTAACGTTTCCTGTTGGTGGAATTCGAATTTATACTTTCGTAATACGAAAATATGAAGCGTACATGTCGGTGCACATCAAAAATCTTTCCAAAACGTGGATTTTCTCCCTGAGTTTCGTTTTCTAAAGTGCCGGGAAATTCTACGCTGCTGTATAAAACCACATCCCTTCAAAGGATAAGTTTTACAGTTCTGAGGGAAAGTATACTGTCATTTAACACGGAAAAAGTGTATTTTCACCCGGGAGAAATGTATTTTTAACCGGGAGATCCAGGAAAAATCCGGGGATGTTTTTTCCTTGTCCACGTGTACACCCTGGACTAGGCAAGCTAACCTCGTATCCACAGAAAGAACCACAATCTACCCCCTAAAATCTGATCCCAACCTTATTATCCTATCTGCTGGCAAATGCTCCACCATTGTTTTCAACCACGAGGACTACCTGGCAGAAGGACTCTCAGCTGTAAGCTGTGACTCAACACCTCTGCTGTATGGTGAGTAGCAATCTATCATTTTCATAATATTGTTATCTAATCATATTATTACATGAATAATACTAAGTATTGTCATTGGCATAAACTGGAGTGTGTGCTAGAGAACATATTAAATATAAGGCATTTGTCTTTTGTGTAATAAAAATACTGCTGATGAAGGACAGTACTTGAAACTAATCCAGTAAAAGAAAATACTAGCAATGAGCAGCTTATATCAAACAATTAATTTACATTACTGGACTGCTAGTGGTAGCCAATGTTCAGTCATACAATGACGTATTTCGTGGCTGGTATTTACATCCTTGGCAAGTTTTGTGTGAAGGGCATCAGGCCTTGCTCCAGGGCGTATTTCTCCGATACTATGACTTCATCAAGATTCAGTCATGATATGCTATCATGTAGAGAGAGACCATAGGAATTCAAAAGCACAATAACAACTTTTAACAGAAAAGGAGGGGGATTGAAACTACGCAATTTGTGGACCTTAGTGCTAAATACAGCAAACATTATCTGCTCTCCCTCCCCCATCCCCCCTCTCCCCCCTTCCCCCCTCCTCCCCTCCCACCCCCTACAGGCTCCATAACACACATTGGACTGTGCAATCTTGGGCAATGGTCTGATGATCTCATGAAAGGACCATTGGATGGACACATACAAATAGTTTGGCTTGCTGAGCTTGTTTGAAGTTGTTACTAATTTTGGAGTCATTGCCTCTTAGGATGTCTCTGGCATTAGATGAAACATTGGGCAGAACAATATGCTGTGGCCCATGGCCTTATGCCCAGTGTGTCGCCCCATACTGAACTCGCCAATCTGCCTTGGTGTCCACTGTCTCTTTCTCATTGGAGAGCAGAGGGTGAAGGCTTCTCGTGTAGTGATGACACCGACTGTGGATGAACAGGAGTCCAATCCATGTAAATGTGGGACCTGGGGCTAACTGTGACAACAATTGGTGCGAATAATGCTGCTAGTGAGATCTCCCTCGCCTAAAGAGGGATTTGGTGGCAGTGATGAACACCCTCTAGGCTGCCACTGGGTTGACTCTGTGCAGCAGTAACTGTGGCCCTAACCCAGCCTGGGCTTCAGCTAAATGTCTGCATATAGAAACAGGCTTTGACAGCAATGTTCTTGCGGTTCTATTAGTATTGGTGTGACTATGTCAAGAAACTGAGCAGCATCCTTGTCCATGGAAACATTCATGGACTGCAACTGGCACTGATGGCGAAACAAAGCAGCCACTTACGCTGAATGCTGGAGTGTTCAAAAAATATGGTGAAGTCGACCGACACGTATGGAAGCTGTTGTCTTCGAGGAGGCCTTCAATAGCATGGACCTCTCCCAATGTAAAAATAGTATTCTGTGCTACAGAGAACATCATCTTCTGCACATTAAGTATACATCCCCTATAATTATCCGTACTTCAGGGGCTAAGTAAACATTCAGCAATCCCTATGGTTCTGTTTGCTTGGGCCAAACAGAAGACATTCGCCATGGTACTGCTTTCTAGAAAGCACATTGCTGGTAGGATTATAACCCTGCACCAGGGGCTCAATATCACTTATCAGTTATCAACCATCAGTATGCTGGTGCTCCACCAACTTCTTTCAAATAACATCCCGACAACATTTTGGTCCACTGGACCTGACGGGATACCAATTCGATTCTACACAGAGTACACGAAAGAACTTGCCCCCCTTCTAACAGCCGTGTACCGCAAGTCTCTAGAGGAACGGAGGGTTCCAAATGATTGGAAAAGAGCACAGATAGTCCCAGTCTTCAAGAAGGGTCGTCGAGCAGATGCGCAAAACTATAGACCTATATCTCTGACGTCGATCTGTTGTAGAATTTTAGACCATGTTTTTTGCTCGAGTACCATGTCGCTTTTGGAAACCCAGAATCTACTAAGTAGGAATCAACATGGATTCCGGAAACAGCGATCGTGTGAGAACCAACTCGCTTTATTTGTTCATGAGACCCAGAAAATATTAGATACAGGCTCCCAGGTAGATGCTATTTTTCTTGACTTCCGGAAGGCGTTCGATACAGTTCCGCACTGTCACCTGATAAACAAAGTAAGAGCCTACGGAATATCAGACCAGCTGTGTGGTTGGATTGAAGAGTTTTTAGCAAACAGAACACAGCATGTTGTTATCAATGGAGAGACGTCTACAGACGTTAAAGTGACCTCTGGCGTGCCACAGGGGAGTGTTATGGGACCATTGCTTTTCACAATATATATATAAATGACCTAGTAGATAGTGTCGGAAGTTCCATGCGGCTTTTCACGGATGATGCTGTAGTATACAGAGAAGTTGCAGCATTAGAAAATTGTAGCGAAATGCAGGAAGATCTGCAGCGGATAGGCACTTGGTGCAGGGAGTGGCAACTGACCCTTAACATAGACAAATGTAATGTATTGCGAATACATAGAAAGAAGGATCCTTTATTGTATGATTATATGATAGCGGAACAAACACTGGTAGCAGTTACTTCTGTAAAATATCTGGAAGTATGCATGCGGAACGATTTGAAGTGGAATGATCATATAAAATTAATTGTTGGCAAGGCGGGTACCAGGTTGAGATTCATTGGGAGAGTGCTTAGAAAATGTAGTCCATCAACAAAGGAGGTGGCTTACAAAACACTTGTTCGACCTATACTTGAGTATTGCTCATCAGTGTGGGATCCGTGCCAGATCGGTCTGACGGAGGAGGTAGAGAAGATCCAAAGAAGAGCGGCGCGTTTCGTCACAGGGTTATTTGGTAACCGTGATAGCGTTACGGAGATGTTTAAAAAACTCAAGTGGCAGACTCTGCAAGAGAGGCGCTCTGCATCTACATCTACATCTACATCTACATTGATACTCCGCAAGCCACCCAGTGGTGTGTGGCGGAGGGCACTTTACGTGCCACTGTCATTACCTCCCTTTCCTGTTCCAGTCGCGTATGGTTCGCGGGAAGAACGACTGTCTGAAAGCCTCCGTGCACGCTCTAATCTCTCTAATTTTACATTCGTGATCTCCTCGGGAGGTATAAGTAGGGGGAAGCAATATATTCGATACCTCATCCAGAAACGCACCCTCTCGAAACCTGGCGAGCAAGCTACACCGCGATGCAGAGCGCCTCTCTTGCAGAGTCTGCCACTTGAGTTTATTAAACATCTCCGTAACGCTATCACGGTTACCAAATAACCCTGTGACGAAACGCGCTGCTCTTCTTTGGATCTTCTCTATCTCCTCCGTCAGACCGATCTGGTACGGATCCCACACTGATGAGCAATACTCAAGTATAGGTCGAACGAGTGTTTTGTAAGCCACCTCCTTTGTTGATGGACCACATTTTCTAAGCACTTCCCAATGAATCTCAACCTGGTACCCGCCTTACCAACAATTAATTTTATATGATAATTCCACTTCAAATCGTTCCGCACGCATACTCCCAGATATTTTACAGAAGTAACTGCTACCAGTGTTTGTTCCGCTATCATATAATCATACAATAAAGGATCCTTCTTTCTATGTATTCGCAATACATTACATTTGTCTATGTTAAGGGACAGTTGTCACTCCCTGCACCAAGTGCCTATCCGCTGCAGATCTTCCTGCATTTCGCTACAATTTTCTAATGCTGCAACTTCTCTGTATACTACAGCATCATCCGCGAAAAGCCGCATGGAACTTCCGACACTATCTACTAGGTCATTTATATATATTGTGAAAAGCAATGGTCCCATAACACTCCCCTGTGGCACGCCGGAGGTTACTTTAACGTCTGTAGACGTCTCTCCATTGATAACAACATGCTGTGTTCTGTTTGCTAAAAACTCTTCAATCCAGCCACACAGCTAGTCTGATATTCCGTAGGCTCTTACTTTGTTTATCAGGCGACAGTGCGGAACTGTATCGAACGCCTTCCGGAAGTCAAGAAAAATAGCATCTACCTGGGAGCCTGTATCTAATATTTTCTGGGTCTCATGAACAAATAAAGCGAGTTGGGTCTCACACGATCGCTGTTTCCGAAATCCATGTTGATTCCTACATAGTAGATTCTGGGTTTCCAGAAGTGACATGATACGCGAGCAAAAAACATGTTCTAAAATTCTACAAGAGATCGACGTCAGAGATATAGGTCTATAGTTTTGCGCATCTGCTCGACGACCCTTCTTGAAGACTGGGACTACCTGTGCTCTTTTCCAATCATTTGGAACCCTCCGTTCCTCTAGAGACTTGCGGTACACGGCTGTTAGAAGGGGGGCAAGTTCTTTTGCGTACTCTGTGTAGAATCGAATTGGTATCCCATCAGGTCCAGTGGACTTTCCTCTATTGAGTGATTCCAGTTGCTTTTCTATTCCTTGGACACTTATTTCGATGTCAGCCATTTTTCCGTTTGTGCGAGGATTTAGAGAAGGAACTGCAGTGCGGTCTTCCTCTGTGAAACAGCTTTGGAAAAAGGTGTTTAGTATTTCAGCTTTACGCGTATCATCCTCTGTTTCAATGCCATCATCATCCCGTAGTGTCTGGATATGCTGTTTTGAGCCACTTACTGATTTAACGTAAGACCAGAACTTCCTAGGATTTTCTGTCAAGTCGGTACATAGAATTTTACTTTCGAATTCAATGAACGCTTCACGCATAGCCCTCCTTACGCTAACTTTGACATCGTTTAGCTTCTGTTTGTCTGAGAGGTTTTGGCTGCGTTTAAACTTGGAGTGGAGCTCTCTTTGCTTTCGCAGTAGTTTCCTAACTTTGTTGTTGTACCACGGTGGGTTTTTCCCGTCCCTCACAGTTTTACTCGGCACGTACCTGTCTAAAACGCATTTTACGATTGCCTTGAACTTTTTCCATGAACACTCAACATTGTCAGTGTCGGAACAGAAATTTTCGTTTTGATCTGTTAGGTAGTCAGAAATCTGTCTCCTATTACTCTTGCTAAACAGATAAACCTTCCTCCCTTTTTTTATATTCCTATTAACTTCCATATTCAGGGATGCTGCAACGGCCTTATGATCACTGATTCCCTGTTCTGTACATACAGAGTCGAAAAGTTCGGGTCTATTTGTTATCAGTAGGTCCAAGATGTTATCTCCACGAGTCGGTTCTCTGTTTAATTGCTCGAGGTAATTTTCGGATAGTGCACTCAGTATAATGTCACTCGATGCTCTGTCCCTACCACCCATCCTAAACATCTGAGTGTCCCAGTCTATATCTGGTAAATTGAAATCTCCACCTAAGACTATAACATGCTGAGAAAATTTATGTGAAATGTATTCCAAATTTTCTCTCAGTTGTTGTGCCACTAATGCTGCTGAGTCGGGAGGTCGGTAAAAGGAGCCAATTATTAACCTAGTTCGGTTGTTTAGTGTAACATCCACCCATAATAATTCACAGCAACTATCCACTTCTACTTCACTACAGGATAAACTACTACTAACAGCGACGAACACTCCACCACCGGTTGCATGCAATCTATCCTTTCTAAACACCGTCTGTACCTTTGTAAAAATTTCGGCAGAATTTATCTCTGGCTTAAGCCAGCTTTCTATACCTATAACGATTTCAGCTTCGGTGCTTTCTATCAGCGCTTGAAGTTCCGGTACTTTACCAACGCAGCTTCGACAGTTGACAATTACAATACCGATTGCTGCTTGGTCCCCGCATGTCCTAACTTTGCCCCGCACCCGTTGAGGCTGTTGCCCTTTCTGTACTTGCCCAAGGCCATCTAACCTAAAAAACCGCCCAGCCCACGCCACACAACCCCTGCTACCCATGTAGCCGCTTGTTGCGTGTAGTGGACTCCTGACCTATCCAGCGGAACCCGAAACCCCACCACCCTATGGCGCAAGTCGCGGTGTAGCTTGCTGTCCAGGTTTCGAGAGGGTGCGTTTCTGGATGAGGTATCGAATATATTGCTTCCCCCTACTTATACCTCCCGAGGAGATCACGAATGTAAAATTAGAGAGATTAGAGCGCGCACGGAGGCTTTCAGACAGTCGTTCTTCCCGCGAACCATACGCGACTGGAACAGGAAAGGGAGGTAATGACAGTGGCACGTAAACTGCCCTCCGCCACACACCGTTGGGTGGCTTGCGGAGTATAAATGTAGATGTAGATGTAGATGTAGATGCTAATGAGGAAGGAAGGCTGTCGACATCGGTCACAGACGACAATGTCCAGGCAATTGAGCAGTTATACACAGCAGTCGCAGGTTTCCCAACGACGAGGACATACACACAGCAGTTCTTAAATGAGCCGGCCGGAGTGACCGAGCGGTTCTGGGCGCTGCGGTCGGGGCCCGCGCGGCTGCTGCGGTCGCGGGTTCGGGTCCTGCCTCGGGCGTGGGTGTGTGTGGTGTCCTTGGGTTGGTTGGGTTTGGGTCGTTCTGGGTTCTGGGGGGCTGGTGACCTCGGGGGTTGGGTCCCGTGGTGCTCAGAGCCATTTGAATCATTTGGTTCTCAAATGACACTGCGACCAAGGGGAGGATACTTATCGCCTGGTAGGAGAATCCGACGGTTGTTCACAGAGACTTGGTGCTATGTTGAAAAATAATGTCATGTATCTGTGTCTCTCTAAAGTGTAGTGTAGCATTCAGTAATAGTTACTTGACCTGTGATAATACTGTGTAACCCTCGAAAATGTACTTACAAGAAGAAATAAAATGTAGGCTCTCTATCATCGTTCGTCCTTATACAGTAGCGACAGGAGAATTCTTTTGAACAAAGGATTAGAAAAGGGCACAGGTCATCCCCGTTTTCAGAAGGGACGTCGAACAATTGTGCAGAAATGGTTCAAATGGCTCTGAGCACTGTGGGTCTTGACATCTGGGGTCATCGGTCCCCTAGAGCTTGGAACTGCTTGGACCTGACTAGCCTGGGGTCATCGCACGCATCCGTGCCCGGGGCGGGATTCGAGCCTGCGACCGTGGCGGTCGCGCGGTTCCGGATTGAGGCGCCTGGAGCCGCTCGGCCACACCGGCTGGCCATATGTGCAGAACTATAGACCTATATTTCTAACGTCGATCAGTTGTAGAATTTTGGAACACGTATTATGTTAGAGTATAATGACTTTTCTGGAGACTAGACATCTACTCTGTAGGAATCAGCATGGGTTTCGAAAAAGACGATCGTGTGAAATCCAGCTTGCGCTATTCGTCCACGAGACTCAGGGGGCCATAGGCACGGGTTCCCAGGTAAATGCCATGTTTCTTGACTTTAGCAAGGCGTTCGACACAGTTCCCCCCAGTCGTTTAATGAACAAAGTAATAGCATGTGGACTATCAGACCAATTGTGTGATTGGATTGAGGAGTTCCTGGATAACAGAACGCAGCACGTCATTCTCAATGGAGAGAAGTCTTCCGAAGTAAGAGTGATTTCAGGTGTGCCGCAGGGGAGTGTCGTAGGACCGTTGCTATTCACAATATACATAAATGACCTTGTGGATGACATCGGAATTTCACTGAGGCTTTTTGCGGATGAAGCTGTAGTATATCGAGAGGTTGTAACAATGGAAAATTGTACTGAAATGCGGGAGGATCTGCAACGAATTGACGCATGGTGCAGGGAATTGCAATTGAATCTCAATGTACACAAGTGTAATGTGCTGCGAATACATAGAAAGAAAGATCCTTTATCATGTAGCTACAATATAGCAGGTCAGTAACTGGAAGCAGTTAATTCCATAAATTATCTGGGAGTAGGCATTATGAGTGATCTAAAAGGGAATGATCATATAAAGTTGATCGTCGGTAAAGCAGATGCCAGACTGAGATTCATTGGAAGAATCGGATGGTTCAAGTGGCTCTGAGCGCTTTGGGACTTGGCATCGGAGGTCGTCAGTCCCCTAGAACTTGGAACTGCTTGGGCCTGACTAGCCTGGGGACGTCGCGCGCATCCGTGCCCGGGGCGGCGTTCGGGCCTGTGACCGTGGCGGTCGCGCAGTTCCGGACTGTGGCGCCTGGAGCCGCTCGGCCACTCCGGCCGGCATTGGAAGAATCCTAAGGAAATGCAATACGAAAACGAAGGAAGTAGGTTACAGTACACTTGTTTGCCCACTGCTTGAATATTGCTCACCCCTGTGGGATCCGTACCAGATAGGGTTGATTGAAGAGATAGAGAAGATCCAACGGCGAGCAGCGCGCTTCGTTACAGGATCATTCAGTAATCGCGAAAGCGTTACGGAGATGATAGACAAACTCCAGTGGAAGACTTTGTAGGAGAGACGCTCAGTAGCTCGGTACGGGCTTTTGTTGAAGTTTCGAGAACATACCTTCACCGAGGAGTCAAGCAGTAAATTGCTCCCTCCTACGTATATCTCGCGAAGAGACCATGAGGATAAAATCAGAGAGATTAGAGCCCACACAGAGGCGTACCGACAATCGTTCTTTCCACGAACAATGCGAGACTGGAAGAGAAGGAAGAACCGATAGAGGTACTCAAAGTAACCTCCGCCACACACCGTCAGGTGGCTTGCGGAGTATGGATGTAGATGTAGATGTAGATGGTGCATGGAACTGAATACGGTGTCATTCTTAGTATGCAGCTGAGGACGGTGGACATGGAATGCAACCTATAGTTTCAGGAAAATTACACCCAAGACAGGGGCTCTTAGTGGAGAGACACTTGGACAGGCTGTGCTGTGCCTAAAAGGACACTCCTAACAAAATCTGATCATGCTGGTTTCTCTTTCAACCAATGATACGATAATAAAAAACTTATGATTGCATGGCACCTGTCCTCATCCCACTGGAAACAAATGACTTCCATGGAATCAAAAACTTATGAAGTGACCATGACGAGAAAATCAGAGAAATTAGAGCTCTTATGGACTTTACCAACAATTATTGTTCCCATGCAACATTTGCAAATAAAGCAGGGATGGGGCCAGAAGTATGCTCCTCAACACACCGAGAGGTGGCTCACAGAGAATAGAGGTAGATATACGATGTTTTTGAGAAAAGTACTGAGACTGATTTTTATCAACTAAAGTTTTTATTTATTTATTTTTCAGACAATAATACTGTCCACTTCAAAGTAGTTCTCTTCAGCAGCTGTACGTTGGCGAAGTTGTTGTTCCCAGTCTTGGCGGCAGTTCTGAACAGCTTCAACTGGTAGGGCCTTTAACATGTCAATCACATGATTTTGAATATTCTCCTGGGACCCAGAATAACAGTCTTTTAAACATTTTTTCAAAGAAAAAAGTCACAAGGACTCAGATCAAATGAATAGGAGGGCTGTGGAACAACAGGAATGCCTTTTGAGTTCAAAAATTCCCTGATGGAAATGGCTTTGTGAGTGGGGCGTTTCATGATGCAACTTGCCTGCAATGTGCAAAGTGCCGTCAATATTTGATGTAAAGTGAAAGTGTTTAACAGGTCAACCATCATCCTTATTGGTAAACATTGGTCTGATATCACAAGAGCATGTACACATTTGATGTTTTCTTCGGTTTTCGAAGTGTAAAGATTCATCTTCAATGTGCTCTCGGCCTTCCAAAACCGAAAAACTTTTTGTGCTCTAGATAAAGAATGTTCCCCATAGGCCTGTTTCACATTTTCAAAGCTCACAGTTGTGGATTCCCGAAGTTTAACACAAAAGTTGAGGGCTTAACATTGCTCTAAATTCTGCTGTTCCATTTTCTTAACATACAACAAGAACACATCTTCACTGGCGGCACTTCAAAAATCACATGATGGCTGTACGTAGATGAAACACCACTTTCAAAAATCACATGATGGCTGTACATAGATGAAACATGGACTGGCTTATGGAAGCGAGGAACACACTGGTGTACACAAGTAGAACAACACAACGTTGCCAGATAGTTTGCAGTGTTGTCAGTCTCATTACTTTTCTCACACACATTGTTTATGTAACCTATCCTTTCAGACACTCAAAAAGGTTACGATTGGAACTCCTATTTAGTTTTGCAAACTAGTTCCTTCGCTGTACATCCAATCATTATCTCCAACTGTGATCAATACGAAAACATCTACTGGGTGTACAAGTAAGACTTCATTGTTAATATTTACTGTTTCTTTTTTGCTGTGTAAAGTATTTATTATCATAATTGTACTATGTAGACACAACACACCTATAAAGTTGCCCTCATATTGCCATGGAATATAACTAGTTTCACATGCATGGAGAATGTGTAACTACTAGCTCAGAGAAGGCCATTATGCATATGTTTCATTTATTTATTAGCGTTTTTATGTACTTCTACACTACAAGCTACTGTAGTCAGTTTTTAACATTTGTTGTTATTATTAAGATTCACAGTACAATCCTTCTTTTATCATTTACTATACAGTTCTGAAACAAATCACCTCATTGCACTACTTAACTATTTTTAAGATGTAAATGAAAAGTCAGTGATGTAGGAAATGACAGAGAGAGGGAAAGGAGGTATTAAAAATGGGATTGTGGCATGGAGTTGAGAGAAAGGCAAATGAATACCTGATTACAAAAATATGTAACATAATAAGAGGTGGCTGCCAGTAGAAGTTAAAAAAAGAAATTAGCAGTAATTGTTCGTATGGAAGGCAGTCCACCAGTCACATTTGGCGATTCCTTCTATGGAACACTGCAGCAACCCCAGCAGTTGGCGTCAATCTTGGAAAATGTGGCTTCCTTCATTTTGGCAGAAATGAGGCAGTGCTCCCAATATAGCCCGGGAACATCATGTGTTCCATGCCATATGTTGACATCAGTCATAATTTCTTAACCTTTTCTCCTTTGGTGCCATGTTTTCAGCAGACACAGTGTTGTTAGTCATTTCTTAGCTTCATGCTCTCTTCTTCTCTAAAGATCTGTTATTTTTATAGAGCTCCTTGTGTGTATCCGACAGTGTGTTCAGAATATTCATGCTTTTCTGTCACATATTTAATTCTAAGTACTACAACCTCTAAAACTGCATCAACTGTGAGCATTAGTTGAGACACTATCATTACATTTACATCTTCATACATATTCTGCAAACCACTGTGAACAGCATTGCAGAGAGTTCTTTGCATGGCATCACGTACTGACATTTCGTCCCTTTCCAGTTGTGTATGGAGCCTGGGAAAAATGACTGCTTAAATGTCTCTGTGCATCCTGCAATTATTCTGAGTTTCCCCACCCATCTTCAAGGGTCTGCCAAGTCAGGTTTTTCAACACACGAGGAGGGTTTGAAAAGTTCTCGGAGTGGAATAGAAAAAAAGTACTTACATCACTGAAACTTTTTTATTTTTCAATGTAGTCTCCTTGTAGATTAATGCACTTGGTCCAACGACGTTCCAGTGCCTTGATCCCATCTCAAAAATGAGTTTCCTCCAGGCCTTCCCAATAATTGTCAACTCCAGCTATCAATTCTTCATTTGAAATGAATCTTCATCCACCAAGAAAAATTTTCAGTGTTGGGAAGAGATGGAAGTCTGACAGAGCCATATCAGGTGAATAATGCAGGGTGGCAACAATCCACACCTTAGTTTGTGTAATTTTGCCATGGCGACGGCACTTTTGTGCGGGCGTCTGTTAAGAGTTGGGGCACCCATCTCGCAGATAAATTTTTCATTTCTATTTCTTCAGTTAAAATGTGATATATCCTTTCAGATGACATCTGACAAGTGTGAGCAATTTCATGCACTTTCAATCGGTGAGCCTCCATGAACATTTTGTGCACTTTTGCAATGATTTCTGTAGTAGTGACTCATCTTGGCCGACCACAGCACGGATCATCATGTAAGCTCTCCTGATCAACTTTAAATTCATTTGTCCACTCGGCAACAGTTGAATATGAAGGAACAAAGGTGAAATCCTCGCATGAACAAAGTAAGGAACAGATAGATCACTACTTAGCATCAGCATGACACCTTAAGTTGCAAACAGGCACAATTTAAAGAGAGTTAAACGTCAGCTTTTGTCAGAAAAAGAAGAAGAGCACACACACAATTAATTCACAAGAGCAAGCACACTTCATGCGTACATGATCGCCATCTCCAGCTATTCAGACCAGAGCTGGTGCAGATGGCAGTCATGTGGGCATGAGGTGTGCTGGCTTGTGTGAATGAGTGGTATGCACTTCTCTTGCTTTTTCTGATGAAGACTGCGGCTGAAGGCTGATGTGTAAGTGTCTTTTAATTGTGCCTGTCTGCGACTTAACGTGTTATCTTCACAAAAAGTAGCAATCTACCTTCTCCTAACAATTTTGATATTCCAAACAAAAGTTTCCATTGTTTGTTTAACCTTTCCCATGAATCCAAAGAACCTGTGACAATACACGTCACACTTTTTTGCATAATTCAGTTTCTTCTGTTAGTCATTTTTGTTGTGGGTCCAACAAATTTGAGTGGTATTGTAAGATGGGATACACCAAAGATTTAGAAGCAGTCTCGTTTGTAGACGGTAACCTGCCAGTGGAACAAGATCTTCCACTTGCCTTATCTACGATTGAGACCATGTGATCATCCAGTTTCATATCATATCAATATAAATTTTTACTCCCAGACATTTTTTTGAGTCAACTGATTCTGATTGTGATTCATTGATACCATAATTATAGGATATTACCTTTTTTGTTTAGTGAAATGCATAACTTTACACTACTGTATACTTAAAGCAAATTGCCAGTCTTTTAACCACTTCAGAATTTTATTAAGATCTGGTTGAATATTTCTGTAGCTTTTTTCAGACAATACTTTGTTATAGGTAACTGCATCATCTGTGTATAGTCAGTGTTGTTGTTGTTGTGGTCTTCAGTCCTGAGACTGGTTTGATGCAGCTCTCCATGCTACTCTATCCTGTGCAAGCTTTTTCATCTCCCAGTACCTACTGCAACCTACATCCTTCTGAATCTGCTTAGTGTATTCATCTCTTGGCCTCCCTCTACGGTTTTTACCCTCCACGCTGCCCTCCAATACTAAATTGGTGATCCCTTGATGCCTCAGAACATGTCCTACCAACCGATCCCTTCTTCTGGTCAAGTTGTGCCACAAACTTCTCTTCTCCCCAATCCTATTCAATACTTCCTCATTAGTTATGTGATCTACCCATCTAATCTTCAGCATTCTTCTGTAGCACCACATTTCGAAAGCTTCTATTCTCTTCTTGTCCAAACTATTTATCGTCCATGTTTCACTTCCATACATGGCTACACTCCATACGAATACTTTCAGAAATGACTTCCTGACACTTAAATCAATACTGGATGTTAACAAATTTCTCTTCTTCAGAAACGCTTTCCTTGCCATTGCCAGCCTACATTTTATATCCTCTCTACTTCGACCATCATCAGTTATTTTGCTCCCCAAATAGCAAAACTCCTTTACTACTTTAAGTGCCTCATTTCCTAATCTAATTCCCTCAGCATCACCCGACTTAATTAGACTACATTCCATTATCCTTGTTTTGCTTTTGTTGATGTTCATCTTATATCCTCCTTTCAAGACACTGTCCATTCCATTCAACTGCTCTTCCAAGTCCTTTGCTGTCTCTGACAGAATTACAATGTCATCGGCGAACCTCAAAGTTTTTATTTCTTCTCCATGAATTTTAATACCTACTCCGAATTTTTCTTTTGTTTCCTTTACTGCTTGCTCAATATACAGATTGAACAACATCGGGGAGAGGCTACAACCCTGTCTTACTCCCTTCCCAACAACTGCTTCCCTTTCATGTCCCTCGACTCTTATAACTGCCATCTGGTTTCTGTACAAATTGTAAATAGCCTTTCGCTCCCTGTATTTTACCCCTGCCACCTTTAGAATTTGAAAGAGAGTATTCCAGTCAACATTGTCAAAAGCTTTCTCTAAGTCTACAAATGCTAGAAACGTAGGTTTGCCTTTCCTTAATCTTTCTTCTAAGATAAGTCGTAGGGTCAGTATTGCCTCACGTGTTCCAGTGTTTCTACGGAATCCAAACTGATCTTCCCCGAGGTTGGCTTCTACTAGTTTTTCCATTCGTCTGTAAAGAATTTGTGTTAGTATTTTGCAGCTGTGACTTATTAAGCTGATAGTTCGGTAATTTTCACATCTGTCAACACCTGCTTTCTTTGGGATTGGAATTATTATATTCTTCTTGAAGTCTGAGGGTATTTCGCCTGTTTCATACATCTTGCTCACCAGATGGTAGAGTTTTGTCAGGACTGGCTCTCCCACGGCCGTCAGTAGTTCCAATGGAATATTGTCTACTCCGGGGGCCTTGTTTCGACTCAGGTCTTTCAGTGCTCTGTCAAACTCTTCACGCAGTATCATATCTCCCATTTCATCTTCATTTACATCCTCTTCCATTTCCATAATATTGTCCTCAAGTACATCGCCCTTGTATAGACCCTCTATATACTCCTTCCACCTTTCTGCTTTCCCTTCTTTGCTTAGAACTGGGTTTCCATCCGAGCTCTTGATATTCATACAAGTCATTCTCTTATCTCCAAAGGTCTCTTTAATTTTCCTGTAGGCGGTATCTATCTTACCCCTAGTGAGATAGGCCTCTACATCCTTACATTTGTCCTCTAGCCATCCCTGCTAAGCCATTTTGCACTTCCTGTCGATCTCATTTTTGAGACGTTTGTATTCCTTTTTGCCTATTTCACTTACTGCATTTTTATATTTTCTCCTTTCATCAATTAAATTCAATATTTCTTCTGTTACCCAAGGATTTCTAGCAGCCCTCATCTTTTTACCTACTTGATCCTCTGCTGCCTTCACTACTTCATCCCTCAAAGCTACCCATTCTTCTTCTACTGTATTTATTTCCCCCATTCCTGTCAATTGCTCCCTTATGCTCTCCCTGAATCTCTGTACAACCTCTGGTTCTTTTAGTTTATCCAGGTCCCATCTCCTTAAATTCCCACCTTTTTGCAGTTTCTTCAGTTTTAATCTACAGGTCATAACCAATAGATTGTGGTCAGAGTCCACATCTGCCCCTGGAAATGTCTTACAATTTAAAACCTGGTTCCTAAATCTCTGTCTTACCATTATATAATCTATCTGATACCTTTTAGTATCTCCAGGGTTCTTCCATGTATACAACCTTCTTTCATGATTCTTAAACCAAGTGTTAGTTATGATTATGTTGTGCTCTGTGCAAAATTCTACCAGGCGGCTTCCTCTTTCATTTCTGTCCCCCAATCCATATTCACCTACTATGTTTCCTTCTCTCCCTTTTCCTATACTCGAATTCCAGTCACCCATGACTATTAAATTTTCGTCTCCCTTCACAATCTGGATAATTTCTTTTATTTCATCATACATTTCTTCACTTTCTTCGTCATCTGCAGAGCTAGTTGGCATATAAACTTGTACTACTGTAGTAGGTGTGGGCTTCGTATCTATCTTGGCCACAATAATGCGTTCACTATGCTGTTTGTAGTAGCTTACCCGCATTCCTATTTTCCTATTCATTATTAAACCTACTCCTGCATTACCCCTATTTGATTTTGTGTTTATAACCCTGTAGTCACCTGACCAGAAGTCTTGTTCCTCCTGCCACCGAACTTCACTAATTCCCACTATATCTAACTTCAACCTATCCATTTCCCTTTTTAAATTTTCTAACCTACCTGCCCGATTAAGGGATCTGACATTCCACGCTCCGATCCGTAGAACGCCAGTTTTCTTTCTCCTGATAACGACATCCTCTTGAGTAGTCCCCGCCCGGAGATCCGAATGGGGGACTATTTTACCTCCGGAATATTTTACCCAAGAGGACGCCATCATCATGTAATCATACAGTAAAGCTGCATGCCCTCGGGAAAAATTACGGCTGTAGTTTCCCCTTGCTTTCAGCCGTTCGCAGTACCAGCACAGCAAGGCCGTTTTGGTTATTGTTACAAGGCCAGATCAGTCAATCATCCAGACTGTTGCCCTTGCAACTACTGAAAAGGCTGCTGCCCCTCTTCAGGAACCACACGTTTGTCTGGCCTCTCAACAGATACCCCTCCGTTGTGGTTGCACCTACGGTGCGGTTATCTGTATCGCTGAGGCATGCAAGCCTCCCCACCAACGGCAAGGTCCATGGTTCATGGGGGGGGGGTATAGTCAGTAGTTGCTATTAATATTATATGCGGAGTCATTCATATACAATATGAGCAACAAGCATCCCACACATTTCCATGGTGCACACCTGAAGTTACTTCTACTTTTGTTGATGATTCTTCATCCAAGATAAGATGCCTCAGGCTGCTTATCAAGAAATCCTCATGCCAATCACAAATTGTGTTTGATACATCTATCACTTTTGTTAATAATTGTTGTCATGCTTTTCGAAAGTCAAGAAATACACCGTGTACCTGAGTAAAAAATTCTCAGATTTCCAGCTGCATCAACAAATGGTATGACTACCAGAGGGCTGCTGGTACGTCCCTTTTGTTCACTAGCTGCCGGCTGTGATGTCCTGGTGCCCACAACATTGCCATATAAGGGCATATGTTGACATGGCATTCAATGCACCTGCTTTAACTGCACAATTGTTGGATCCCACGCTGTGCTAAGGTGCAGGCCACTGTCTCTATTTAGAGTGTTATCAGTGATTTTTGTTGCAATGGCTTCTTTAATTACACAGCCCCAGAAGCCAATTGTGTGAGCCATGATGGATGGTTCGTCAGTTTCAAGCGTTGTTCATTTTCTAAATCATGCTCACCTAAAGCAGATTTCTCAGGGTAGCATAGGCGATAAAATCTCTTGTGCTCCTACCTTTTTGGAACACCTCAACGGCATTAACAGTAACATCCAGTCTACCATGGAGGTAAAAAAGATGATGTGTTGCCCTTCCTCGACATCCTCGTCTGCCGCAAATGAAATGTCTACCATAAATGAAACGGATGCTTCAGCCACAGCATCTATAGAAAGCCCACCCACACTGATTTGTACTTGCACGCCGTCAGCCATCATCACCTGACACAGAAGCACACTGTTTTATGAACATTGGTTCATCATATAAGAATGATATCAGATGCTGATAACCTGCCCCATGAGCTGAGCTACCAACAAAAGGTCTTCAGGAACAACAGCTGTAATTGTCCATCAAATAAATGAAGTGATGTCAAACAAGATTTAGAACAAGACCACCGACGAGAAACTGTAAAAGAATCTCGCGTTCTTGCCATTCTGTGGCTCCATGGCGGGCAAGGTAATAAGCCGCCTGCTGAAATTAAATAAGATTAAATCCATGTTCAGGCCTCCAACAAGAATCCACCAGTTACTGAGACCAGTTAAAAATGCAACAGGTATCGGAACACCAGGGGTGTACAAGATACCTTGTGAGTGTGACCAGACTGTGTTGGACAAACAGTACATATTGTGGAACAATGCAGGAAGGAGCATGAAATGTTTTACTGCCTTTGCTACCCCAAGAAATCTGCTTTAGCAAATGGACACCAGATAAAATTTGATGAAACATCCGTTGTGGCTCACACAACTACTTCTGGGATTGTGTAATCAAAGAAGCCATTGAAATAAAAATCACTGATAACACCCTAAATAGAGACTGTGGCCTGCAGTAATTGCTTAGCAATTGCACCGTTGAAGCGGGTGGATCAAATGCCAAGCCAAAGTATGCCCGAATATGGCGATGCTGCAAGCACCAGTGATGTCACAACCAGCAGCTAGTGTATATATGGGGCATACCAGCAGCCCATTGGCAGTCATACCAGTTGACAATGACCAAGGAGTGCTTGACTGAAAGTTGGTGAAATTTTAATCAGTTGATGCAGCTGGAAACTGGAGAAGTTTCTATTTGATGTTACAGCCACGAGACTTTACATTCTTACATTACGTTCCTCTGTTGTTATTGTGGTCTTCAGTGCAGAGACTGGTTTGATGCAGCTCTCCATGCACATACAGTAAAGCTGCATGCCCTCCGGAAAAATTACGGCTGTAGTTTCCCCTTGATTTCAGCCGTTTGCAGTACCAGCATAGCAAGGCCGATTCGGTTAATGTTACAAGGCCAGATCAGTCAGTCATCCAGACTGTTGCCCCTGCAACTACTGAAAAGGCTGCTGCCCCTCTTCAGAAACCACATGTTTGTCTGGCCTCTCAACAGATACCCCTCCGTTGTGGTTGCACCTACGGTATGGCTATCTGTATCGCTGAGGCACGCAAGCCTCCCCACCAACGGCAAGGTCCATGGTTCTTGGGGGGGGATGTTCTTCTATGGAGAGAAATTGCAGTGCAGCATTAAATATCTGGTTAAGCTCCATGCCAAGAAAGCTAATTTATTGACTTTGATAGCTACTGTGACAAGATTATTTGATGATTTGCTATGTTATCCATTATATCAACACAGTTGCCTCCAGAAGGGTATTTCGTGTGCTAGTTTCACAATACTACGATAAAGAATACGCAGCACCAGGTAACAGCTGGATTCATCTGCATCTGTCAAGGACACTCCAAGTTGATGTCACTTTGAGGCAGTATGCAGATATTGCATTATGCTAACTCAGAATTGTACACAGAATCCTGTACACAATATCTGACTTTAATCTCTTGCCCCTGTTGAAGAATCAAGCCAGGTGAGGACACGCGCCCCACATATAATACGAATCAGTTCAATAAAAATACAAAAATTATCCCACAAAAGAATGACTGGGTTGTGGGAACTGGTGGTCAATTTTAACTGAAAGTCAGAAATACTGAGTAGAATGACACAAATTTTTATTACGATTGGGTTTTTACATTAACATCTAAAAATGCATGGTGAGGTGAAGCCTCCTAATTAATTATGACACAGTTTGCATAAATAAAAATGACCACTATCACAAAGTACTATTTTGTATCAGTTTTTAATACTGATGGCAGCTCTCCTGTTACTGGTAGAGTGCAAAGATTCTAGTTGGTTTACCTATCAGCATGAAGGTTATTGACATACAGTAGCAAGCTGCACTTTGAGCACACACTGCACTTCATATGTGGCCTACAACTAGCCCTTCTGTACCTATTTCGGAAAGAGCAATTTGAATGTAGCCTGAGCTGCTGACATTTACCGTGTGATGTACTCTGCAATGTTGAAACCACAGCAGGCAGCCCTCTCATGGTGTGGGGATGTGGATCAGCATCTTGTTGCAGCTGCGAGTGCCCCATGCAGTCGTGCATGTGCAAAATTAATAACTGGGTTGCCAGACAAGATATAAAACTTCATCACTCTGTTGCACAGGCCAGAACAAAAGTGACTACTCTTCGAAGCCAACACGCAAGTGCTTAATTTCTGTAGCTATCACATGGACTTTGTGCTCCTTGCCAGGGCCCATCCAGTAGTAACAATTTTCTTATGAACTACCCTCTCCCTGTCATTCCTAGCTGTCTGGATTCCCAGCAGCTGCCCGGTCAGCGTTGGTTTTGGGAGGCATTCATTCTCCGAGTCACTGGCCCGAGTGCCACAACAGTGCCGTTTTCTGAATTCACAGAAGGTCCCTCTGCTGTCTGATGACGGCAGTCATTTTCTGGTGTCTAGGTAAGACAAAAGGGATGCTTCCACACAGGATGCCGTCTTGGGTGGCCCTATGTGGGTGTTATAAAGTTCTTCATAATACATGAGTTTTACTTCAATGCACCTTGTGCTCATTGTGCATTTAATAGGCCTGTGATAGCTATGATTATGCATGTGGAACCATTAACTTGATCTCCAAACTTTGCTGGTTGCCATGGCAACCCTCAGTTTAGTAATAAAAATGCAAGTTGGAAGATAATGTGGGCCTTGCACTAGACAAAAAATACTTGCCAGTCCCGAACAACAGAGCAATACAAAAATGAGTGGGGTGCCAACCCACATATCGTGACAGCATAAACATATCCTAAATAATATACACCAAATAAATACTTAACTAAAGACTAAAGGTACTACACATAAATGTGTTTCAGTTGCAGTTTAAATATCATTGTGGCAGTGGAGACAATGACATCTGTTGTCAACTTAGACAGACTAAACATGTCCAGAATTGATGCTACATAGAAATGTATTACTATTGCAGATGTACAAATGGTTTGTGAAACAAGTGAAGAGAGAAGAAAACAGAAAAAAAAAAAAAAAAAAATGTGAACATACAATACGAAAATTTGCGTCCAGAAGTATATGAGAACAGTTAGTATAAGTAGAATCACAGTAACTTAATAATACATGATTGTGGAAAAGAATATGAAATAGTCGTAATGAGTATGGCCAATTAATAATAATCTCTTAAAAAAAAGTAGTACATGTCTGTTGACGGACACAAGCACTAAAAGTCGATGAAGGATTGTTTCACTGTGTTTTTGTTCCCTTATCATTCAAAAATTGGCACCACATAGCTTCAACACTTGCTTAGTGGTTCACACATGTGAGGTTGTGTTGTTGCACATGATTTATGGCAGGGGGGTGCTGGGTGCAGTGTCAGAGGGGCAATGGCATGGGGCAGTTGCTGGCTCTGGCATGGCGTGCACATCTCGCTTACATCCACCATCTGGAGATGCTATAGCCACTTTCGAAGACCAGTTGGTAGGAGCCGGCTGGCCAGTTGAGCCATGTGTGCAGCCATGCGTCTGTCAGTGCATGCACAATGGCCTGAGCATCCTGTGACACCGGCTGTGCCCCAGTGCGGTGTATAGCTGGTTTTACCCACCGGTGGCTCATCAGTGGGGCAGTGGCTCATGGCGAGCCCCAAGGAATGGCTCTAAGCAGGTAGTCAATCAAAGCTGGTGCTGCATGTAGCTCTAAGGCTGCTTGTTAGCCTCTCACACAGCAGAATGGTGGGTTCTTAGCAGGGCCGGCTTTCTTCCTTCATGCGGTGTCCATACTCTTTCAGCTTCCTGTGACTTTTGTGGAATCAGCTGTGGCAGCATGCAAGTTCTGTGAATAAAATATCTCATATAATCCACAATCCTTTTCTAAATGACTTGTGCGCTTGTAATTTGTTATAAAGAGACAGAAGTTACATCTAGTTATCCTTAACATGTATTTTACAAAAGACAGTGTCTATAATAATGTGGACATGTGCAGACATCAAGTCAGAAAGATACTATTATTACTATTACATTAATATATGTAGTAGTGTATCATTACCATCAGGAACTTCAATTATTTACCAAAACTTATGGGTGAAATGAGAGTATTAGTAGAAGACAATACCTGGGTAAATTTAGACTACATACTCGTAATATATCGTCATCATCATGAAGATCAGTTATTTACAGAAACCCTCTGGCTTAAATGAGAAAGTTAGAACAGTACAATGTGTGAATAAATTTAGGTTACATACCCTTATCATCATCATCATCATCATCATCATCATCATAAAGAGCAATTATTTACAAAAATCCTATGTATTAAACGATAATATTAGAACAATATATGAATTAATTTTGAGTATGTACTCTTGACATCAGTGGTGACAGAAAGATGAGAAAAGAACTTATGCTGGGAAGCTGGGATAGGACATGTGTATTGTGACTGTGCAGAAATTCTTATGACAGTGTGATTATGTCCAAAGCGATGGAAGAAACGTGATCAACAGGAAGTGGCTGGTCCACTGAATTAATAAACATGCAACTTTGACATTGAATTAGGCATGCCCTTCCTTAAAGTAAAATACAAGCTTATCTTAGTAGGCAGAGAGTAATTCCAACATGATGGTGCTTATTGTAGGACACCTGTAGTAATCTTATCATGCAAATTATGGCTAAAGTTAACTATTGATAAGAATAAAGGAGTGATTGTCCTGTTCTCCCAAATCCATCTTGGAACCAAATGACACTCCACAGTAAAAGGCCAGTGGAAGGAGAAAGTGTTCTCATCAGTCTGGACAAATGTGGTGCCATCATTTTCTTCCTGTATTGTGTAATAAGTTGACAATCTGAAATTTGCAGATGGGCATTAGTAATTGTGCAACTAGAAACAGGTTACCAACAATTCTAATGAATGCAGTTAATTAGCTTATTGTGAGACTAGTTATTGTGCTTCTGAGTGAATATCATGGGGAAATGTGCTTAAGGCAGTTTGTGTAGAATTGGTATCAGCCACAGTCTATTATTGTCAAACAAGTGATGAGTTTTGAAGAACAGCACTCCACCCATATGCAACATGTGCTTGGAGTGCTGCCAGAGCAGAGACAATTAGTGGACAGGGCGTGGCTCTCCGCATAGCAGCTAGGCCATCAGCACTATAGCAGACTGTGTGTACTTCAGTCATGGGGGTCAAACCTAGTACCAGTAGGAATTAGCCAACCTTCTGCACGTATTTTTCTACGTCATATTTCCCTGTTTCATTGCCTGAATACATGGTGATTCCACAGTGTTTGTGAGAATTACGTACCGAACAAGGTATGAAATTATTGCCAACGTAGATTAATTATGAGCAGTAAGTGCTGTAACTGTCCTACTGCCTGTGGCAACTCGCCCAGTGATAGAGTTTGGTGTTCAATCCATATTCAAACTAACCGGAGCTAACAACAGCAAGTGACTGGATAAGAACATAAAACCTTAAACTCCTAGCAACATTGAAAGAAAGAGAAAGAAAAATCAAGAGTAAAAATGCATGAATCTAGTCTAAAAATAATTCTGAAATTACTGAAAAACTGGAATCTAACGTACTGTGTACTCGGAGAGGAAAGACATCAAGCCAGATGTGTTACAATTTTTTTGGTGCAAGCAATGGACACTGTTCATTTCCTAAAATGCTTCACATGGGAGACATGATGTAGTCCTATTGACTTGTCGGACTTGATGTATTCCAGTTTCAGGGAGGAAAGTTGACAATTTTTCTAATCAGATCTACAGGTTGTTTATTCTCGAGGACCTGAACAGGGGCAAGATCGGTAATGCCAGGTGGTGTTTCATTAATCATGTCCTGGAAATCCGTAAGCATACATCCCACGTTGCGTGCTGTTTTGTGCAATTTGTTCAACACAGATTCCCCAGATCCTCCATAAAGCATTCAGAAGTGTTTGAACTCGGGTGACGTGACAATATGTGGACTGGCATTACCTTGTGTTTGAGCAACGTTTCCTTCCATAGGTAGGAATGGAACAGTGAACCATTGTCTGTAATCAATTTTCTACATGACCTACTTGAGCCAAGAAGTCCCATTGTAACACATTTGACACTATTACTGCCATAACGTGTTTCAGTTGTGTCAGAGTGACGAATTTAAAAGTCAGCTCCAGAAATATCAGTATGTGGCAGTACTCTCTTTTGGTGCGAAGGAGGAATCCCATGAGGTCTGCTGTGGCTGTGTGTTTTAAGTTTATTTTGGGTAATTGGATACAAAGGTGTGTGCAGGCTCTTGGTAATATGTCTGGATTTCTGGTATGATTTTCATACTGGAAGTATGCCTCTAATCTGCCTCTCCATGTCATTGAAATGAACAAGGGTTCTCAGCTTAAGAAAGCACTTCCTTGCTCCAAAGTGGCCATAGCTGAGGTGGGTGTACCAAATGACTTGATCAACTAGCTGTTCGGGAATGCACAGCATCCATGTTGCATTATCACTGCACCCGTGGTGGAAAAGAATTCCTTTCCTCAGTAGCTAGTACTAGCGCACTTCTGCCTCTCATGTATCTTCGTACTTTTTTTCAAGGTTGCCGTCCTGATGGCAGTGGATGTCTTTCACTTTCGCTATTACCTTTTCCTCATATACACTACTGGCCATTAAAATTGCTACACCACAAAGACAACGTGCTACAGACGCGAAATTTAACCGACAGGAAGAAGATGCTGTGATATGCAAATGATTAGCTTTTCAGAGCATTCACGCGAGGTTGGCTCCGGTGGTGACACCTACAACGTGCTGACATGAGCAAAGTTTCCAACCGATTTCTCATACACAAACAGCACTTGACCGACGTTGCCTGGTGAAACGTTGTTGTGATGCCTCGTGTAAGGAGGAGAAATGCGTACAATCATGTATCAGACTTTGAATAAGGTCGGATTGTATCGTATCGCGATATTGCTGCTTGCGTTGGTCGAGATCCAATGACTGTTAGCAGAATATGGAATCGGTGGGTTCAGAATGGTAATACGGAACGTCGTGCTGGATCCCAACGGCCTCGTATCACTAGCAGTCGAGATGACAGGCATCTTATCCGCATGGCTGTAATGGATAGTGCAACCATGTCTCGATCCCTGAGTTTAACAGATTGGTACGTTTGCAAGACAACAACCATCTGCACAAACAGTTCAATGACATTTGCAGTAGCATGGACCTCAGCTCGGAGACCATGGCTGCGGTTACCCTTGACACTGCATCACAGACAGGAGCGCCTGCGATGGTGTACTCAATGACAAACTTGGGTGCACGAACGGCAAAATGTCATTTTTTTGGATGAATCTAGTTTCTGTTTACAGCATCATGATGGTCGCATCCGTGTTTGGCGACATCGTGGTGAACGCACATTGGATGCATCTATTTGTCTTCGCCATACTGGCGTATCACCCGACGTGACGACCCATGGCTACCTTTCATTCGATCCCTGCGAAACTCTACATTTCAGCAGGATAATGCACGACCGCATGTTGCAAGTACTGTATGGGCCTTTCTGGATACAGAAAATGTTCGACTGCTGCCCTGGCCAGCACATTCTCCAGATCTCTCACCAATTGAAAACATCTGGTCAATGGTGGCCGAGCAACTGGCTAGTCACAATACACCTATCACTATTCTTGATGAACTGTGGTATCGTGTTTAAGCTGCAAGGGCAGCTGTACCTGTATACGCCATCCAAGCTCTGTTTGACTCAATGCCCAGGTGTATCAAGGCCGTTATTACGGCCAGAGGTGGTTGTTCTGGGTACTGATTTCTCAGGATCTGTGCACCCAAATTGCGTGAAAATGTAATCACGTGTCAGTTCTAGTATAATATATTTCTCCAATGAATACCCATTTATCATCTGCATTTCTTCTTGGTGTAGCAATTTTAATGGCCAGTAGTGTACTATGTTCTTCGTGTAGTAGAGGCTAAAGTGGCCCTCTTCAACATTATTTTTGATGGTTTCTTGTAAGCATATCGGGGACCAAGATAGGGCATCTGCTATTGTATTGTCGCTTATTTTTATACGTAGAATTTGAAAGGAGTACTCTTGTAACAGTAGCACCTATTGGAAAAGATGTCTGTGGGTGAGTTTTGCTGTCAGCAAAAAATCAAGCGCGTTGTGGTCTGTGTATGCTATTGTCTGCCTGCCGTAAAGGAAGTGTCGGAACGTTTAAAAAGGTCACACCCGACGAGTGCCTCCAACTCTGTCACTGGCTATGCTCACTTTTTGTGAATACCCGACTTCCAAACACCATAGTCTTTCTGATTAATGTCCGATTCTCTTTACACTTCTGGAAAACCATAACAGCTAGACTTGTTAATAAACTGTCTATTATGACACAAAAGTATCGGCACGTTGATAATGCTTCTTTGAGCACTAAAAACTGACCCTGTGCATCCTGGGTCCATTGCCACGTGGTACTCTGCCCGTGAGGGTATTGAGGCATGGGCTGCCAAAGGAGGAAGTTTGCAGAAGTTTTCGGTAAAAAATTAAGATTCCTAAGAAGCCACACAACTGGCACTTGTTTGTGGGACGTGGGAGTTGGGTAATTGCTGCAATCTTGTTGTGATTGGGAGAAATTCCGTCCCTAGTAATTACGTGCCCCAGGAAGTGCACTGGTGTAGCACTAAAATATGACTTTTCAATGTTCACAGTGACCTTGTGGTGTTTGAACACTGAAGTGGTTCTTGGAGCACAAAGTTACAGTCTTCCTATGACGTTTCTGCTATCAAAAGGTCATCAGTGTATTTTGTAACTCTCCCCTGGAGAAGCTTACAGAGGATATTGTGTAGACCGCGAATGAATGCAGGTGACAAGATGTTAAGGCTGAAGCGAAGTGGTCGAAACTGATAGCACTTCCAAAAGGTTTAAAAGGCTGTATATTTCATGCATTCCGAGTGAGCTCTATGTGCCAGAAGCCGCTGCAGAGGTCGCTATATGTAAATATTGACACACCATGAAAGTTCTGCAGCAGTTTCTCAAATTCTTCTGGTCTATCAGTTTCGGTATCAGTAATTGTGTTTAACTGACATGAACCTAACACCAGCCTGATAGAACTGTACCTTCTCTCCACGTCTTTTATTGAGTTGTTGTAGGTGGAAGTGGTGGGTTCAATAGCTGCGTCGGCCAACGTACGTGCAATTTTGTTTGCCACTTTGTCCCGGTATATGTGCGGAATGATATATGGTACCAAGAAGAATTTGTTGTGAGGTTTTACCTCAAATTTGTACGTGAAGTTTTTAATAGTGCCCAGTTTAGGCAAGAAGGCTTCATTTTATCCGGAAGGATAGCGTGCAACTGTTCCCAGTCCTGGCCGTATGTGTGCTGAGGTGTGTTCAGCTATTGTGTGATTACCTGGTGTAATACGGACGATTACTATTGTCTTTGCTGGACTTCTCGGAAGTCTGTGGTGTCAGTTCAGGTATGTCATCCATGTGGCACAGTTTTATGCTGTATGTGGACAGCTGTGATTTAATGGCCTGGTCTTCAAGTCAGATTGTGATTTTGTGATCTTTTCTTAGAGTAACAATACCTCTGCCTACGTATTATCAGGGCCAGGTGGTCACATAAGAAGTTCATTCCCTATGACCATTTGCAATGAGAGAGTAGATTCCACTAGGAAATTTGCTTCCATTTGACGCCCCTGACGGAGGACAATCTGACAATCACACCTTTGATGTGTGATTTTTTCATGGCTAATGTGGGTACGGGATGGTCTCGCACACCTTTGGCATCATGGGTGGTTGTTGTCGTTGTCAAAATTCGGGGTCAGGTTAGGACCATGCAATTCGATGAGCTCACTATTTCGTTCAATGAAGCGCTGGCCGTTAGTATCGTTGTGCAGTTGTGGACTTTGTCGCTGGTCATGCCGATTTGTGTTTGTCCTGTCGTCTTGCTGACTATTGTGGTAACTACCGTTGTTATTGTGGTTACTGGTTGTTGTTGTTGTTGTTGTTGTTGTTGTACTTTAATGATTTTTTGAGTGGTTACCTTGCTGCCCATTGTTTCTGTGCGACTTAGTGTTATCCTGTCCGTTATGTTTGTTGCCTACACTTTTCTTGTGACAGTCAATCACCATGGCTACCTCTTGCGAGAGGTTCCGGAACATGTCAATATCTTTATGGCAATGCTGTACCAAGGCCTGTTGATAGGTGAAAGGCAGTTTCGATTTTTCCGTATTAGTGATTCTAGCATCTTAATGGGAGACTTGTATTGGCAAGTTTCAAGGTCGGAGCACATCATAATCTTGTTTTTTACTCATGATTGTTCTGCTGGTAGCCAGTACAGTGCCTCGGACTTTTCTATGAATGACCTGTATGAATCGCAGTACTCTGCTGTGTGATGCATCTTATCAGCAGCATTCTCATCCATATACATGTACAATGGTGTATAACGGCCAGGGCATGGGGAATGCATTGTGGAACTGCCTTTGCTATGTGACTGGATGTAATAGACCATTCTCTTTGAATGTTGCGAATTTCCTAGTAGGTAGGAAGTCAAATCAACATCCACTGATGCATTCTGTAATTGTGCCTGTTGTTGGAAGTGTGTGTTTTCAAGCTGGCCGTGGTTGTGTGATGGCTATGACTTCCCACTGGAATAGTGCTGTTGCTGAAATTCACTTGTAGTGCATCTCGAGTATTTGCCATTGGCTGCAGTGAGGGAGCACTTGACAGTGTTTGTTGGGCTAGTTAGTGTTCACCGGTGCGAAAGTACACAGTGACAGTGGTGTATGATTAATTGCTGAGTCGTTGATGCACAGACTTTTGAGTGTTGTTCGTCTGTTCCAAGTCTTTGATCCTACTATCAATTAACTCAAATTTTTGCTTATTGTTTTCTTGATGCTTATTGTTTTCTTGATGAGTGGAGATTTGTTCAGAAATTTTCTGCTCTCCTGCAGCAAACCTGTTGTTAATTGCCTTAGATGTCATCGTGACTGTCAAAACTTCAAGTTCACTTTTTGTGTGCCAACAAGTGATGCTTTTCTAGTAGTGGCAGCATCCACTCTTGCTAGACAGCGACTCCTTTGGCAGAAGTGGCCTTTTGTTTTACTTCCGCACATAGTGTATCTATTTTTTGTATCTGTTTACGTAAGTATCGTTAACAGTGGCGATTTGGGCTTCTATGTTTCTGTCGGCATTTTGTAACTTATCAAATTAAGGCTGGAGTTCTGCTTCTACTGTATTACATTTTTGTGCTTTTTCTAACAGTTCCTGTTTGCATTTTCTTCACGTCTTCTGCCCGTTCTTGTTTGCACATTTCTTGGATGCATTTCCAGAATGCACTCCTTCTGTCATTGTCTGTGTCATATTGTTCACTGAGCATGGATGGTGAATTTACTCACAATTTTGGTATGCTATGAACAACATGTGTGTGTTGCTCATTGTTTTGTGCCAATTCATATTCAGTATTGTCGGTGACGGAGTTTGAATTATCGACTGGACTTTCCTAATTATCATACTGTTGTCTTGTTGGGCTTGTACACCTAAGATTTGTACCTCCCCCTTGTTTGAATGACTGTGAGTGACATCGGTGGCACCATTTTGAAAAATCATACTGTTGTGCGACTGTACTGACTGTGTATTGATTGACACTGATCCTGAAATCATGTCATCTATAAATTCTGTCTCGCTATTTAATGGCCTTCCCTATAATATCATTCTCCTGAGTGTCTGTGATGTCTACTAGATTATTCTGACACAATAGGTTGGCATAGCTGCGCGTCATGCGTAACATTGGAACATTGTATCATGGATTATAATATGCAAGTGACCCTAATGAAGTAATACTTTCACATTTAAACCGATCAACATCTTGTGAACAATGCTGGTGTGCTACCGCACTCACAGACGTGACACAGAGGTCACGAAAACCACCAGTTACTGTAGAAGGTAACACCTATTAGGTAAAAAATACGAAGGCTTTGTAAATATGCGCTAGCTGTGACCAAAATGCGGAACTTCTCATAGTCCACTACATGAATTTCTTTAACTGCTGACTAGTAGAGTGCTGATAAAAACAATTTTAATATTGGGAAGATGTCTAAAACTGAGTATCTTGATATATTTACCTGAAGATAGCAATGTACTTGTCTAAAAACAGGGTCGCCAATTATGTGACGCTTCCTCTGAGCTGATCTCATCGTGAGACGATATGCAGATTGTGCATTACGCTAACTCGGAATTGTACAAAGAATCCCCCTGACATGACTCCTATACGCAATATCTGACTTTTAATCTCTTGCCCCTGTTGAAGACTCACACCAGGTGAGGACACAAGCCACACATATAATAAGAATCAGTTTAATAAAAACACAAAAATAATCCCCCCCCCCCAAAAAATGACTGGGTTGTGAGAACTGGCAGGTAATTTTAACTGAGAGCCAGAAATACTGAGCAGAATGAAACAAATTTTTATTAGTACTGGGTTTTTACATTAACATCTATAAAAGCATGGTGAAATGAAGCCGCCTGATTAATTATAGCACAGTAAGCTTAAATAAAAATGGCAACTAAATCAAAAGTACTATTTTTTATCAGTTTTCAATACGGATTGGCACCTCTTCTATTACTGACAGAGTGCACAAGACTGTAGTTGGTTTACCTATCAACGTGAAGGTTATTGACATACAGAAGAAATCATCACTTTGAGCATAAACTGAACTTCAAATATCGTCCACACTAGCTCTTGTGTACCTACCTTGGCAAGAGCGATTTGAATATGGCCGGTGCTGCAGATGTTTACTTTGTGATGTTCTCTGCAACGTCGAAACCACAGCACGTGGTCCCCTCGTGGTGTCTGGATGTGGAACAGCGCCTTGTTGCAGCTGTGACTGCCCCATGCAGTTGCGTATGTGCTAAACTAATGTCCGGGCTGAAATAGAAAACTTCACTATTACTCCATTGCGCTCTGCGCCAGGTCCTTTCCAGTAGTAACAATTTTCTTATGAACTACCCTATCACTGTAATTCCCACTTGATGTCTGGATGCCCAGCAGCTGTCCAGTCAGTGTTGCTTTTGGGAGGTGCCCATTGTCTGAAGTCACTGGTCTGAGTGCCACACTGATGCCATATTCAGTATTCACAAAAGGTCCCTCTGCCGCATGGCAACGGTGCCGCCTATGTCTGGTACAAGCATCCAGTGTAGGGTAAGATCAAACAGACACTTCCGCTCAGAAACACTGTGGAGCAATGCGGGAAGGACCATGAGATGTTTTATCGCATACTCTACCCAAAGAAATCTGCTTTAGGTAAGCATGCTTTAGAAAACAAACACCAGATAAAATTTGGCGACACATCCATTGTGGCTCACACAGATGGCTTCTAGGATTGTATAATTAAAGAAGCCATTGGAGGGGGGGGGGGGGGGGATCACAGATAACACACTAACTAGAGACGGTGGCCTGCAGCTCAGCACAGCGTGGAATCCAACAATTGTGCAGTTAAAGTGGGTGCATTGAATGCCAAGTCAACTTATGCCCACATATGGCAATGCCATGGGCACCAGTGACATCACAGCCAGCAGCTGTTTTATCTGAGGGGTGTACCAGCAACCCAATGGCAGTCACACCACATGACAATGACCAAGGAGTGCTTGGCTGAAAAGTGGAAAAATTTTAATCAGTTAACATGGCTGGAAACCCGAAAACGTTTTATTCAATGTTAGCGCCACAAGACTCTACATTCTTACAGTGCATGTACCTGATTTCCTTGATCTGATCAACAGTTTTCAGGATGTCATTTGAGAAAAGTGCAGTTTGGTTTTGCATGGTCAGTGTTTCAAAATCCGTACTCACTTGTGTGGAGGAAGTCATTCTCTTCAAGATACTTCATTATGTTTGAGTTCATATGTTTTAGGGTTCTGCAACAGGTGGATGTCAGTGAGATTGAGATTGGACACTAGGTTTGGGGATCACTTCTGTTGATCTTTTTGTAGATGGATGTGACCTGTGCTTTTTACCAATCACTGAACACAAATTTTTGTTTAAGAGATGTAGGTATATTATGGTAAAAGTGAGATCTAACTTGACCACAAATTATGTATAGAATTTGACAGGGATGCCATTGGGTATTAGAGCCTTGTTTAATTTTAGCTGTTTCTCAATGCCACTGCCACTAATATCCTTGTCACCCATCTTTGCAGTGGTGTGAGAAGTAAATTGGGATGCTAAATTTGTATCTTTTTTTAGAAAAGGAACATTTTAAAATGGAGTTCAGTATTTATGATTTTACTTTTCTGCCCTTGATTCCAGTTCTTTTGTCATCCACAAGAGTTTGGATATTAACTTTGGTGTGACTTGCAGCCTTTACGTATGACTGGAATTTCTTTGGGTTCTGTAAGAACTTTTTGATAAGATTCTATTGAAATTTTGCAATGCATTTGTCATTGTGTCTTATATGAAATCTACAGGGATAATTAGGACATGGTCCATGGCACATCAGTATGTGGATTATCCTGTCTGATGAAATTAAACTACTCATTTTTGGATGTTCTTTAATGACTGGTAGGATGCTATCACTTTCCACTCTTTATGGGTACTCCCACAGATTCACCACCATTTGTCTACCATGCATACTTATGGCAGTCTACTAATTGTTGTCTCTACACCAGAGCTGCTGTACTCTTTTGCTCTCTCTGAACTTGAAAATTTCTACTAACCACTCAAATTAACTTTTTTTTTCAGATTATGTTCCAAAAGTAATATTTTTTATTAGTAAAAAACTTCCTATGATGAATGACATTACGTATAGAAACACAAAGACAGCTTTTAAAACTCAAAATAATGAATAACAAAATTTTGAAAACCACCAGTAATAAAATACAGAGTATGCTCGTGCACTGGAACAACTAAATCTTGAAGTCATTTGTCATTTTTTAGTTTCTGTGTAGCTGTAAAATCTAACTATGTATTTCACAAGTTTCCTGTGAACATAAATCTTGGAGAAGCTGGCTATAGCACAATGGATGTATTTATCTCGTACCAGTAGTGACTACTTGTCATTCAACTGATGAAATGTTGTCACTTTCAGTCTGTAATGAAATAATATCATGTTCTTCTTCACTTCCTGAGACACTAAATTAACTATTAGTGCTGAAAGAGAGATAAGAGGGGTTTTGTTTTTTTGAAGGCCTTTTAGTAAGTTGCCTGAGCATACACTAGATTTTACTTTTCTGTACAAATAATAAAAACAAGAAAACTCGGGATTTTAAGCTAAGGGATTAACTGCAATGACCAGGGTTGCCACAAGTTCTGGAAATCAGAGAATTTCAAACGTATGAGCAAAATCAGGGAAATTTGGAAAAAAAAACACTGAAAAATCTCATTTTCATCTCAGTATATGAAATGGTTTGTTCATGAGATGTCAAGCATCGTCATTGGCTTTCCTACTCCATCATTCTTACTGCTTCTCCCCTTCCTACCATTCCCCTCAGCTTGCAGTCAGCGCTGCCACCACTTCTTGCCGGTAGCCTAGTAGCTTCTGTTGAAATTCAGGGAGGCATGCATCACCTGAAGGAATCTCATGGTATCTTAAGGAGGTTGCCAGAAGTTGTCTCTTTGCTTCAAAAAATGTTGCAAATGTAGAATGAGGTACAGTACTTCTTGATCTGCTTTACACAGGTGTTAAAGTTTCTTTTCAGTTTCCACATTTATAGGTGAGATAATCAATTTGGAGGTTATGTGAACTGTTCTTTCAGGCTGTTCGTTTTATTGATATGGTGTTATCTTATTAGTATTCATTTTGTGCACTTTTGTGAGTTTGGTACCCCAGGGAATCTTAACATCTCTGCTTCCAAAATTATCTATGCTTACTGGCAAAACTGTACCTTTTTCCATTGCACTCATTCGGGATAAACTGCTCTTCGCATGCATCTGTTTACTGCCTAAAACTTTGTATCTTGTTAATGGATCCCCTAATATTATATCTCCTCTTAAAAAACCTTCATTTTCTCTATACTGTCTTATATTTTCTTTGATTTCCTTAACTTCAGTGCTGTGGTATGTGGTTGTTAGAACATGGCATTCGTTGTTAATTCCTTTCCACTCTTATTGTGGAAACGCTGCAAAAATGGTGGACATTTCCACCAATTGGGGCTTCTTGTGTTCAGAAGTTAACTATGCCTTGAAAATAGAGCAGGAAATCATTGCCAAAAATGGCATCGAAATTGTGGTCATGCTTTCAAACCACTTCAGATGTGAACTGGTACTTGCGTATGTCTATTTCCACTTCCAGATTTTGCGAACCCATTAGGTAAATTACCTTTCTTCCCAATCCAGTTAGTCTACAAAGTGGAAATTTTAACTCTTGACAGTGAGTAGATTTAATGAACAAAACACTTACTTGTTGTCCTATATCAATGCTAAAGTGAGTCCTGCCTCTCTGATTGGATTTGCTTTGTAGAAGTGAAATGAGGGGCAGTGGCAGAACTGCACACAGTTGCATTTCCCGTATTCGTGCCCTTATGAGAATCTTGGAAACCTATTTGGTTAGCTGACTGATGCTGTAGAGACAGACAGTTTACCCTAGTGTCCAATCTTTTTACATCAGGCACATGCTGTTCACCTTGTGACCTGGGCATTTGAAATGAGTGCGGTGCCTTTTGGAATGAATGCACATCTAGTGGGGGCTTAACCCGGTGGAATATTGTACAAATTGTTGGGACTCCTCATGTAGAAACATGAGTCGTACAGCCTCCCTTAGTGTGCTGAGCAAAGCAGACTTCACCTCAGCACCTACGTGTGGGTCAGTCCTGCAAACAAATACATTTACAAAGCAGGCCTCTGCTTTGCTGAGTAGGCACTTATTCCTTTCGTTACTTTCCCTTATTATGTATGTATGACTTGACAAATGCTTATTTGATTACTAAAGCGCTTTAAATCCTCTCCGGATTTTTGACGTAGGGTGGAAAGTTTATTGCTATAATAGCTAACACTATGGTTATCTCTATATTTATCTGCCAGCCCTTTTACGAGGACCAAATGGCTTGGTATTTCTGAGCCCTTCCATGGAATTTGTGAGCAGAAGACACTCTTAACAACTTTAGGTTGACGACTCCTACCATCACTTTGCCACTCCATATGGATGGTTTCCCTACATCTGTTAAATTTTTTATGAAAGTGTGGACATTTTTTCCTGATTTACCTGCAAAGGTTGGAACCAGCATTGCAACATCAGTTTAAGGCCAGGATGGAACTGGTTGTGGGAACTCTGGAAATGGGGAAATGAAGCTAGCTGTCGGCGCAATACTGCTTTGTGGCATCGCATTTACTGATGCCTCATTAACTCGCCTTTGCAGATCTTCATTCTCCACCCAGAGATGATCCAACCTTGTCTGCATTGCGGGAACTGTCTCCAGCTGTCCCTAAGACCTGGTGGTGGACTTCCCTTTAAAGTTTACACATAAAAACAAAAACAAAAAATTCGATGGCAGTTCTCCGTGATGTCTCTAATGGCGTCAAATGCTGACAGCATCTTATCCCTAAAAGCAAAACTTGTGATATACATTTGTCGATTGATGAATGGCATTGCACCATTGGGCAGTAACATGACGATGGCACCCAACGCCAGTGTGGCACTCAGTCATCTTACTCATGACGTGACCTTGTGTGAAGGCAGTGGTGAGGTCAGATGGCCTCGTGCAGCTTCAGCAGTGGTGGCAGCTCTGGGAAGATTGCAATGGGCAGCTAGCACTGACTGCACTAAGCACTCATCTGTTACAACAGAGCATGGAACCAAAGGGACCTGCATAATGGTTTCACACCACCACTCATGGCTTAGCAATTTGTATGTGGCACCTCAAAGCCCAAAAAAAAAAAAAAAAAACGGGTGGGGGGGGGGGGGGGGGGGGAGAGGGTGAATTCAGCGTCCTGCTCCTGACGCCAGTTTTTACACCCCTTTACCCCTTTGGGGGTGTACTCAGGATTAGAAAGTGGTGCGGGCTTGGAATTAATATATGACCTTCAAGTTTAAAGAAACTATGTTACTTTATTTGTTCATTGGGATTACATGAGAAGGATTGTCAGGGGGTCAGAGAGGATAACTCCAGTAGCCCAAGTCCCATCTCTGAGGAGGAGGAGGGAACTTGCCAAGAGAAAGGAATGGAGCCCTTTAGTGTCTGCTCTAGGTGGATGCTCAGAACAGAAGAGGGAGACATTTTTCGGTTGTGGCTCCAAGAGCCCTCAGTCTCACGAGTCTTCTGATCCTGCTGCGTGATTTGATTGGAAAGACCGCTTGACTGACATTGATTCGGCCTATTCCGTCATTAACCAGTTGATTGTTTTTGCATCAGCTGAAAGGCGACGGACCAAAAGATGGACTCTTTGTAAAAATAAAAATGGTCTAGGCCTGGGGGCCACCTTGTACATTAAAGTGCAAGGCAACATATCTGCTGCACATGACTTGTTTGACTGAATACCCAAATGTGCCTGTGCAACAAGCACCTTTCAGCTGTAACTGATGTTGCCCTTATACTGAAAGTTCTAGTGAGTGGACACGGAATGAAAGGACCAATCAATCAAATGTTGTATATCGCACTGTCATTGAAAGGTAGCATGTTGGTGTAACAGATACTTGTGCAGAGAACCATTGTGATCTGTTTGCCAGCGTGAAGAGATGTGTTGCCATGCATTTTAGATTTGACATGGGTACTTTGACGTACTGAAATGCGGGCTGAGTCCCTGAAACCTGGTAGTTTAAAATCTTCAGTCATAAAATGACTGTACAGCTGCAGCAGATGTTTTAATCATGATATTTTTAAAGGCATTATCACCTTGCTGATAAGAGGCTTCATCAGGGAGAAGTTAAATGTAGTTTAGTTGTCTATGTTAACAAAACACATCACACCTCTGATATCTTCCTCTATGGAGCTCTGTTACCATAACGATTTACCACATTCTAACCTGTCAGCTGAGTGTTGTGTACTGCATCGTGGCTCTGAGTATGGAGAGTTGGAGAAGATTTCAGATGGAAGGAACATAACAGAAATAGAAATGCACTGTTTGCTACATAGAAGAGTTATAGCAAAAGTTTTAGTAAATCCAAGTGTTCAGTATCCTGACATTTAACTCAGGATACGAGCAGTGGCAGCTCCCCGTAGCAGAAGATCCAGTCATTATACTGCATTTCCATATGGAAAGCTGTATAAAGTACAGAATATTATCATTAAAATAAGTAAATAAAGCTGTCATCATTCTGAAGATAGGTTTGAGCATCGGAGTGCTTTACTAGACATAGTACTGTTGGAGACAGTATGCTGTTGACTTTCTCTGACCTTCAAACTGACTTACCTACCGAGTTATAGGTGTAATGGTAAAGTGCCAGTCTATGGATCCAAAGGTCTTGAGTTTGATCCTAAGTCAGTCCTAGGATTTTTATCTTTCTTTTATCATCATCTTTCACCTCAGGCAGTGTTTGTTGATGTGAAAAATGCCAAGTTAAAACACGATTCAGAGTCCATACAAAATTGGAATGCCTGTAGCTTCATTCTCTTTGCTGCACTCTTCTACATAATCTCTTAAACCTTCCAGTTGCTCTTTCTACTTTTAGGCTGACAGGCAGTACAACTTTTCTTGAATTTCTTGTGGTGTTCTTTTTAGATGTCGATTTTCCTGTTCCCACTGTCAAAATTTAATACTCTTGCCCCATATGTTGTTCATGACTGTGAGTCCATTAATGTGAAGTTTTTGAATTTTTAAAATTATGGGGAGACAGTATGGCTGCCCAGCAATTCTCTTCAGGAAGTGAAATTCCAGTATTTCCAATAGGTATTTAAAATTAAAGAAAATCGTTTGTAGGTTTCAGAAATGTTGTACTTCATTTAAAACAACATTGTGATTTATATTTCAGTGACTGGTGCTTAAGATCCAGGCATCAGCCAATGGTAGCTCTTTGTCAAGGCACACACAGTTGCTGTGTTGCCTATTTTGTAGATTCGTGCAAACAGTGGCAGATTTAAAAATTTCATGAATAATGTTTGTAGTCTGCTGAGTTGATTCAATAAAGCTGAAGCCTCGTTTCACACAAGTGGTTTTTCAAACGTATTATTGGCACATGTGTGAGGGCATTGATAATACCCTCCGAGTTTTCATATAAACGTACACACGCTTCTTCTCTTGCTGACCAAAGTGTTTTTGATAAACTTTTTACCGGTTTGCTTCCTGGTTTGATGAAAGAAAGAAGTTTACTCCAGCGCTGTGTAGAAACAGAGAAAAAATTATAAAGGTTTTGCACTACATTGAAAAATGAACATGCTTACCGACAACAGCTTGCAGCACTAGTGCCTACTAAATTCAAAGAATGTGCTGGACATGCCACATAATACGCTTTTGGATTTTGTTCTTTAATGCGTGCCTGCAAACCAGTGTAGGTTCCTGACCTATTGCTTGCATTGTCATATGACTGGCCTCTACAGTCAATAATATCAATGGAATTTGTGGACAGGGCTTTTAGTACGGCCTAGCCAAGTTTTCTGGCTTGTGTCCCCGGTTTGGTAAAAATAAAGGGGAACGTTCAACAGGTTCACCATTCTTGTTCACATATCTTAATATGAAAGATAATTGATGAACATGTGAAATGTTTGCAGTAGAGTCGACTATTATAGAGAAATATTCGACCTATTTTATTTCACTTATGATAATTCTTTTGATTCATTCAGAAAGATGCTCTATTATTTCAACACAGATTGTTGAAGAAAGATAACTTGTATGTCACTGCCCTGGATTTCCATATCGTTCAATGTGCTCTGCGAGAAAAGGATCAAACTCGGCTATAAGTTCAAGAGACATCATAAATAGACTATTATGTAATGAATGGGATCTTTCAGCGTGTCCATGTAGTGGAAGTCCATGACTTATCAGCTTCTTCACTAAGGCAAACACCCTTTTCAACACACTGTACCAGTACATTTTTTCTGTCTCAACATATGACTCGAAATTGTTATCTATTGTTCTAAGTGACTTTTATCTTGTTAAGTGTCATAACTCAGAATTTTTGTGTTTAAGTGAATTCTCATGATGAGATAAAATATTAGAAATATTTTCCCAATCTGCAATACCATTAGTATGAATCACGGCCTTACTTACGAACGAACAATTTACATGGTGCACAAAAAACAGCACTGGTACTACAGGAGTATACTAGAAAATCATGCAAAGTTGATTCACCATTTAAAAGTTTACAGTAAAATACATTTTTGTTCAAATATCTGGTTTTATCGCCTATTAATCTTCTTGTATTAGAAAAATCACCATTACTGTTTTGATTAATGCCACATTATAAGAGAATGTCGATTGTTGATTCATTGACACACCATTACGCAGGATCATCACTAACGAGGTTATTTCTTTTTGCAGTGTCTGACTCGACACTTAGTTTTTCGTGAAACTTGAATTGGGAACAATTTGCTTTTCTTCACTTCTTTTACAACAGCTGCAGTGCTAGAAGTATCATACGTACTACATGAACTCTTTAAGTCGAACCAGCAACATTTTATGCGAAAGATTCATGTACTCTGCCAAGCATTTTTAGAACATTGGTTTCTCGTTCTGACCTTTCCTTCAATTATTTCTGAAATGCTGCCCCACTTAATTTTGCATGATTGCTTTTGTCACTGTTATTCATGTTAAGGCACTTACAAAATTGTCAACCAATACTCAAAACAAGAGAAAAAAAATTGTAAAAGGAAAGAAAGAAAGAAAGACTGTATCCAGTTCCAATCGTACTACACCGCACATGAGCGTTAAGCTTTTTACTTTAAACATTTCACACGAGCACAAAGATTTTTCCTTTGAACATGGAGCAATGAACTGACCAACTCTGATTACTTGACGTAACTGTGCTATGAAAGACTTGACGTAACTGTGCTATGAAAGAATGACAATGCAGAATAATTTAATTCCATTGTTGCCTGTTTCTCTGTTGCCAGCACACATGCCAGCTGGAATTTGTCTCGTAAAGAAAACGAGACAGTCTCTTTTTTGGCTTCTGTTTCCTACTTTCTGAATATTCCTGACCCCGTCTTTCTAATTTAAAAAGCAAATAATTTTTGCAGTTTCCTGCAGTGACGTGTGCTGGATCGAGTTTTATCCCTTATAACATTTTAGCAGTTTCTGTGGGCAGAGAAGACAGACTACAAACTTTAAGTAGTCTTGTTGGCAGTTGATGTGGTGTGTTGTCGATTGTGTGAACAATGCTGTTATGTCTACACGCAAATGCACCCTTTGTTTCAACATAAAATAAAAATAACCTTTCCTCAAAGAAAGAAAGCTTAGTTAAGAAGTTTAATATTAAATTTGCAATACCATGTACTATTTGATTGCACAGAGTGGGAACTTTGATATTATGCAGGCTCCAGCACAATAAATGAGACAAACAAAAGTTGGTTTCTTTTTCTTTTTTGCCAAAAAAAGTAACTAAGTAAATAAATAAAATTTTTAAACTGTTGTGAAGTGTATTTCACACATTATTAGATATTCTGCTTATGTTCTTTTCGGATAAACATGTGTTTCAAAATGTAAAACATTCCTTGTATCGACATGTTTTGTTAAACAGGTGTCATTAAATCAAGCTCAGATATTAAAGACCACAGAGCTTTCACATTAATTACAGTGATGGAGGGTTGACTTTATACTTCCCAATAATTTCTACAAGAAAGGTAGAAGCCGAAAACATTCTCGGAATTATAATGTTTCAAACATTACATTGTAGATTGCCATCCTGACAGCTTACTTCAAAATATTTTTAACAATCATGAAGATGATGCCAGACAGAAACCCATTGTTAAATTTCCATTCAGCCACCAAGTAAACTGTATATTTCCAAGCTTTTATTGTCAAATTTCGTTCTTGAGGCGTATTTAAACTAGCAAGTTGTTTGACCATATTAAAAATTTTTGTCGTTTGTAAGTGCAGTTATTTTAAAACATAAAAGGTTAAAGTGAGTACAGAGCAAAAAATGCCACCCCGCTTAATGTGCCGCCCCGAGGCCCGTGCCTCATGGGTCTATATGTAAATCCACCACTGCGTGCATAGGTCACGCAGCTTACATGGCAATGTAGGAAGTGGGGGGGGGAGGTAGCTGTGTAGTAGCTGATAAAGTAAGATCACACAAAACTGAAGTGAAATTTGAAATCACACACACATACATTTAGTTTAGCATGTGCTCCCTAACCCTGTCATCAGTCATTAACTTCACAATTTTTACAGTGACATTACTACCAGCCAACTTCTTTAGCAACTTGTGCTCCCTAATTCAGATGATGTAGTTACTAAGGACTCCGGCTCATTGCTCATTGTAAGGTATATGTGCACTATTTGTAGTTTATGTTCCAGATGTGGTATCCTGTTGCAGGTTGATTCATTATTCATCCATTTTGTTCGTAGTTTAATATGAGATTAAAACAGACATGAAACAGAATTATGGTACACTCCATGAAAAGCGTGCTGTGTCAGGTGAAAGAAATTGCCTGGAAATGCGAAATGAACAGCTGTTCACAGGGTCTGCTGTTAAATCCAGAGACCACTTTTTTAGCATCTGCTCTGAAATTCTCACGAATGTGTGATATTGTTTAAATTTTTAGAATGTATTATGTGAGAGTAATGGTGTTGAAGTATAATGTATTTGTACTTAAGTAACATGCTTTGGAGTCTATGTAAGAGATGACCATTTCGACATCATAAGAAAAGACCATTTCTGAATCATCCATGAAATAAATATAACATTTTGGTTTTCCTGTAAAGCATACAGAGTAGTCTAGACATATGACTTTAAATTTTTCAGAAGTATGTGAGCTCTTGTTTTCGTAACCCTTATCAAATCTGAGACAGTCTCCACAATAAGGGCATTATGAATGGTATTTTTATATTCTCTGTGTAATATGCCAATATCGATTCTTCCTAATTGCCGCTATGTCTTCTACGATTATTATAGACATCTCACTTACATTTCTTTTTTGACAGATCACCTCACCATCATCAGAAAATGACCCTTATGATCGAAAGACGGTGCTGTTTCCACGAATTCCGCCTGTGCTGCGCACGCCAGATAGTCGAAGTTCACGCCTAGCAGCTCAAGCACCCGACACGCCATCATCTGCAGAGCCATTCACACATTTTGAAAGTCCAGTTCAGGATACCTCAGCTCTTGAGAGACTGATTCAGGGTAGTGATTTAGAATCCATTCCTGATGGAACTATAGTACTTGATTCACAGAGAAATTTAGGAAATTTTTATGGACTGAATCAGTCCAACACGAGAATGGAACCAGTGGAGGCTGTAACAACAAATGAAGACGTTGTTCGTCCTTACACTGCACGTTTTCCACCTCAGTTAACACCAGAAGAGCCTTCTAAAGCTTCAGAACTTCATCGTTCAACCCAGTGTTTGACGTCGATGCAATCTTTGGCTCCAGTGCTTGCAGCTCCAGTGGCTCCCACCGCAGTTTCAGACTCTGCTCCACAGCCAACCTCCATTGTATCTCCAACATCAACCATAGGAAAACAAGTCTCTGCAATCAGTTCTGTTACAGCTAAAGAAAATAAGGGTAAATTTGGAAAAATTGACCGTGATTTGGAAAATGTAGATTCAAGACTAGGGCGTGATGAAGCTGTATCCGGTAAATTGTCTCCTGCTGCAGCTGTTCCTTCTAGTTTGCAACTAGGAAACACAGGCAAAGTAGCACCAGTTTCTCTTGCAATGGATGTATGGATTGGTTTAAATAACAATGGAACTATGCCACCAAAAAAACCATGTGTCACATTCACCCTAGACACGGAAAGTAACTCATGTTGGTCTAAACCCGTCAGTTTGCAAGGGCATGTGGATGTAAGTTCAGCAGAGGCAAGTGGACGTCGCCGAATTTCCATTGCTCTTACTTTGGACTTTGAAGGATCTGAGGCTCCACAGACAAGGTAAGTCTGCAGAGATATTTTTACTGACAGTAATTAGCTTTTAGTACCTCATCTTCTGTTTACAAGATGTAGAAAAAATTATGTCACTTGCTGTGGCTTAGCATTTGTGCAACATACGTAATATCTGAAAATAATAATAAGTTGCTGAATGCTCAACATTGTCACTTATTTTACTATTGTATGAAATCAAAATAATTTGATGTTTAAACATAAAAGCACAGTATACAAATTACAAAGTAAAATCTTCTGTATCCGTTATAATATTAAGCTTTATAACTAAAATTTTGGTTAATTTTCCCTCAAGAAGGAAAAGTAAATAAATTCTTCATTGAATCCACCTTAAGTGAGTGATGTAGAGCTGTCTGTGAGAGAAAATGATCATCTTAAATCCACTTCACAGTATCTAATAGAGGACTCCAGTTTCCAAAACATTCAGCAGAATATGATATACTACATTTGGACTTGCACATCTACATCTACATTTATACTCTGCAAGCCACCCAACGGTGTGTGGCGGAGGGCACTTTACGTGCCACTGTCATTACCTCCCTTTTCTGTTCCAGTCGCATGTGGTTCGCGGGAAGAATGACTGTCTGAAAGCCTCCGTGCGCACTCGAATCTCTCTAATTTTACATTCGTGATCTCCTCGGGAGATATAAGTAGGGGCAAGCAATATATTCGATACCTCATCCAGAAACGCACCCTCTCGAAACCTGGTGAGCAAGCTACACCGCGATGCAGAGTGCCTCTCTTGCAGAGTCTGCCACTTGAGTTAGCTAAACATCTCCGTAACGCTATCACGGTTACCAAATAACCCTGTGACAAAACGCGCCGCTCTTCTTTGGATCTTCTCTATCTCCTCCGTCAACCTGATCTGGTACGGATCCCACACTGATGAGCAATACTCAAGTATAGGTCGAACGAGTGTTTTGTAAGCCACCTCCTTTGTTGATGGACTACATTTTCTAAGGACTCTCCCAATGAATCTCAACCTGGTACTCTCCTTACCAACAATTAATTTTATATGATAATTCCACTTCAAATCGTTCTGCACGCATACTCCCAGATATTTTACAGAAGTAACTGCTACCAGTGTTTGTTCCGCTATCATATAATCATACAATAAAGGACCCTTCTTTCTATGTATTCGCAATACATTACATTTGTCTATGTTAATGGTCAGTTGCCACTCCCTGCACCAAGTGCCTATCCGCTGCAGATCTTCCTACATTTCGCTACAATTTTCTAATGCTGCAACTTCTCTGTATACTACAGCATCATCCGCGAAAAGCCGCATGGAACTTCCGACACTATCTACTAGGTCATTTATATATATTGTGAAAAGCAATGGTCCCATAACACTCCCGTGTGGCACGCCAAGGGTTACTTTAACGTCTGTAGACGTCTCTCCATTGATAACAACATGCTGTGTTCTGTTTGCTAAAAACTCTTCAATCCAGCCACACAGCTGGTCTGATATTCCGTAGGCTCTTACTTTATCAGGCGACAGTGCGGAACTGTATCGAACGCCTTCCGGAAGTCAAGGAAAAGAGCATCTACCTGGGAGCCTGTATCTAATATTTTCTGGGTCTCATGAACAAATAAAGCGAGTTGGGTCTCACACGATCGCTGTTTCTGGAATCCATGTTGATTCCTACAGAGCAGATTCTGGGTTTCCAAAAACGACATCATACTTGAGCAAAAAACATGTTCTAAAATTCTACAACAGATCGACGTCAGAGATATAGGTCTATAGTTTTGCGCATCTGCTCAACAACCCTTCTTGAAGACTGGGACTACCTGTGCTCTTTTCCAATCATTTGGAACCTTCCGTTCCTGTAGAGACTTGCGGTACATGGCTGTTAGAAGGGGGACAAGGTCTTTCGCGTACTCTGTGTAGAATCGAATTGGTATCCCGTCAGGTCCAGTGGACTTTCCTCTGTTGAGTGATTCCAGTTTTCTATTCCTTGGACACTTATTTCGATGTCAGCCATTTTTTCGTTTGTGTGAGGATTTAGAGAAGGAACTGCAGTGTGGTCTTCCTCTGTGAAACAGCTTTGGAAAAAGGTGTTCAGTATTTCAGCTTTACGCATGTCATCCTCTGTTTCAGTGCCATCATCATCCCGGAGTGTCTGGATATGCTGTTTCGAGCCACTTACTGATTTAACGTAAGACCAGAACTTCCTAGGATTTTCTGTCAAGTCGGTACATAGAATTTTACTTTCGAATTCATGGAACGCTTCACGCATAGCCCTCCTTACGCTAACTTTGACATCGTTTAGCTTCTGTTTGTCTGAGAGGCTTTGGCTGTGTTTAAACTTGGAGTGAAGCTCTCTTTGCTTTCGCAGTAGTTTCCTAACTTGGTTGTTGAACCATGGTGGGGTTTTCCCGTCCCTCACAGTTTTACTCGGCACATACCTGTCTAAAACGCATTTTATGATTGCCTTGAACTTTTTCCATGAACACTCAACATTGTCAGTGTTGGAACAGAAATTTTCGTTTTGATCTGTTAGGTAGTCTGAAATCTGTCTCCTATTACTCTTGGTAAACAGATAAACCTTCCTCCCTTTTTTTATATTCCTATTAACTTCAATATTCAGGGATGCTGCAACGGCCTTATGATCACTGATTCCCTGTTCTGCACTTACAGAGTCGAAAAGTTCGGGTCTGTTTGTTATCAGTAGGTCCAAGATGTTATCTCCATGAGTTGGTTCTCTGTTTAATTGCTTGAGGTAGTTTTCGGATAGTGCACTCAGTATAATGTCACTCGATGCTCTGTCTCTACCACCCATCCTAAACATCTGAGTGTCCCAGTCTATATCTGGTAAATTGAAATCTCCACCTAAGACTATAACATGCTGAGAAAATTTATGTGAAATGTATTCCAAATTTTCTCTCAGTTGTTCTGCCACTAATGCTGCTGAGTCGGGAGGTCAGTAAAAGGAGCCAATTATTAAACTAGCTGGGTTGTTGAGTGTAACCTCCACCCATAATAATTCACAGGAATTATCCACTTGTACTTCACTACAGGATAAACTACTACTAACAGCGACAAACACGCCACCACCGGTTGCATGCAGTCTATCCTTTCTTAACACCGTCTGTGCCTTTGTAAAAATTTCGGCAGAATTTATCTCTGGCTTCAGCCAGCTCTCTGTACCTATAACTATTTCAGCTTCGGTGCTTTCTATCAGTGCTTGAAGTTCCGGTACTTTACCAATGCAGCTTCTACAGTTTACAATTACAATACCGATTGCTGCTTGGTCCCCGCGTGTCCTGACCTTGCCCCGCGCTGTTTGAGGCTGTTGCCCTTTCTGTACTTGCCCGAGGCCATCTAACCTAAAAAACTGCCCAGTCCACGCCACACAACCCCTGCTACACGTGTAGCCGCTTCCTGCATGTAGTGGACTCCTGACCTATCCAGCGGAACCCGAAACCCCACCAGAACCTCCACTCGACTCTGTACCAAAGGTCCGCAGTCAGTCCTGTCGACGATGCTGCAGATGTTGAGCTCTGCTTTCATCCCGCCAGCGAGACTGGCAGTCTTCACCAAATCAGATAGCCGTCGGAAGCCAGAGAGGATTTCCTCCGATCCATAGCGACACACATCATTGGTGCCCACGTGAGCGACCACCTGCAGGTGGGTGCACCCTGTACCCTTCATGGCATCCGGAAGGACCCTTTCCACATCTGGAATGACTCCCCCCGGTATGCACACGGAGTGCACATTGGTTTTCTTCCCCTCTCTTGCTGCCATAGCATACTCCCAGATATCCAGTCATCCAGACTATTGCCAGTAAACCTGAAAGTAGTGGATTAAACTCTAATTTCAGTCATTTTTCATTATGTTTAAGTAGCAAACTGTAGTCACATGACCCTGCACTTTTTTCACATAGTAAGTCATTTGTGTTTGGCTGTAATTTCTCCAGACTTTCCAAAGTTTGTCTGGTATGTACATACAACCATGGTCTGGTAATGTCATGTGGTTTGACAAAGATGTTACAGGGGTTAGGAGGATGGCAGAAGATGACCATGAATGGTGTGGGTAGTATATCAGGGATAAATCTCATATCAGGGCTTGATTTGGAAAACTCGAATCCTTGACAGAGTGTTGTATTGAGCCGTCAAGATCTCAGGAGGGTTGGGGGGCATTTCTGAGCTTTTTGAAAGTGAGAGGTTTTCATTCACAGGATAGGAGAAGGGAACTGCCTGGGAGATTTGTTTGTGAATAAGATATAGTGTGGTTTTGAGTGAGACAAGCCTGAGATTTTTGTTGGTGTTGAGGGTTTCAGTAGTGAATCAGATATGTTTGTCTCTGATTTATAAGCTGTAAGAAAGGAGTATTTGATGTGGAAGGAAAGGTAGCTGTCAGTGTGTAGATATTGTTTTGTATATACTGCACTTTGGATGTCTGCTTCTGTGAGCTGGAGGTCAATGGCAAGAAAGGTGGGTTAGTAGAACCAGGTGAATTTGAGTTGAGGAAAATGAGTTAAGCTGTTGCACAAAGTGGAGGAACTCTTGTGGTTATTAGTGCAGACTACAAAGATGTTATTAAATATTTAGGTTTTTAAGATGCTTTCTTCCTTGCAGCCCATGAAAGTGCTTGCATAGGATGGAGCAATTTGTTTCTCAATGTAATCCCCTTGATTTGTTTGTATGTCTGACCTTCAAAGGTAAAATGTTTATGGGTAAGAATGAAGTTGGCTAGGACAATAATAAATGACATTTTAGGAATACATGCTGATGGGTATTGGGAGGAGTTGTGTTGTTGGGCAAAGGACCATTTAATTACACGTGGATGTTTGTGTTGAGAAATATTGCATTGATAGTCACGGGGATTCGGATGGGAGAGGAGTGGGAATGGATCTGAGATGTTACAGGAAGTGGTTGGTATATTAGGTGTAGGATGGAAGGCTCTTTGTGATGATTGGAGGGTTCTGGTCAGCCAAGGTTGAAATGCACACAGTGGCAACTTTGAAACCAGTTTCTATGTGGTGGCCAACATGTAGCTTTTCAGCAACGTTAATCTGCATCCACACTCTGCAAACCACTGTGTAGTGCGTAGCAGAGTGTACACCTCATTGTACCAATTATTAGTGTTTCTCCTCGTTCCATCACATATCGAGCATTGGAAGAATAATGGTTCAAATGCCTCTTTGTGTTCTGTAATTAACCTACTCTTGTCCTCACAATCACTGTTTGAACCATAACTAGGGGTTGTGGTATTTCCCTAGAATCATCATTTACAACCAGTTCCTGAAACTTTGTAAGTAGCCTTTTTTGGAATAGTTTTCATCTATCTTCAAGAGCCTATCAGTTCACTTTCTCCTGTATCTCTGTGATGCTCTCCCATCAGTCAAACAAACCAGCAGCCATTTGTGCTGTCGTTGTCTGTGTACATTCAACAGCACCTGTTAGTCCTATTTGGTTCAGGGCTCACACACTGGTGCAATATTCTAGAATGGGTTACACAAGTGATTTGTAAGCAATCTTGTATGTAGACGGATCACATTTCCCCAGTATTCTACCATTACACTGAAACTATCACCTGCTTTACCTACGACTGAGTCCATTTGATAATTCCATTTCATATCCCTACAAAATGTTACATCCAGGTATTTGCACGAATTTGTGTAATCCCAACAGTGACTCATTGATAGTATACTATGTTCATTTTGTGAAGCGCACAGTCTTACAATGTTGAACTTTTAAAGCAAGTTGTCAGTTTATACATCACTTTGCAATTTTATTAAGATCTGATGGAATACTCTTTCAGACAGTGCTTCATTGTAGATCGTGGCACCATCTGCAAAATGTCTGAGATTACTATTAATATTTTCTCAAGGTCATTAATGCACAACATGAACAGCAAGGCTCCCAACATACTTCCCTGGGACACAGCCGAAGTTACTGCTACATCTGACAAGGACTCTCCATCCAAGATAATATACTGTGTCCTCCCTAGCAAAAAGTCCTCAATCCAGTCACAAATTTCTCTTGTTATCCGTATGAGTGTAGTTTTGACAAGGAAATCAAGAAATGCTGCATCTACCTGACTGCCTTGCTCCAAAGTTTTCAATATGTCATGTGAGAAAAATGTAAATTCAGATTCAGAAGATCGATATTTTCAGAGCTGGGTGGCATGGAAAAGCCATTCTGTCTGAGGTACCTCATTATGTTGGAGCTCAGAATATGTTCTAATATTTTGCAATAAATCTGTGTCAGTGATATTGGATGGTAGTTTTGTGGTTCTCTTCGACTACCCTAATAGAGTGAAGTTACAAGAGGACTCAACTCTGCTGCAGATTAGATTAGATTTACTTTCATTCCAATTGATCCGTAGTGAGGAGGTCCTCCAGGATGTAGAACATTCAGAATAGAATCTGATAGAGATTCCATCAGGCTCTGGAGCTTTGTTCAGTTTTATTCAGGTGTTTCTTGACACCACTGATACTAATTATCATTTTGCTCATCTTTTCAGTAATATGAGTATTCTCCTGGGTTTTCCTTTGTAAAGAAACACTTGAAAACAGAGTTAAGAATTTCAGCTTTTGCTTTGTTACTCTCAGTTTCAGTTCCTGTCTCATTCGTAAATGGCTGGGCACTAACTTTATTGCCACTAACTGCCTTTACAGATGACCAGAATTTCTTTGTATTCTCTACACAGTTGACACGATCAAAGATTGGAAAAGAGATAGAACACCATCAGGCATAAATATTGGGAGGAATAAACATATTAACATGATGTTATCCGTGGTTGATCAAATTATCAGACAAGACAGTGAAGATAAATTACTAATGGCATAAATATGGCATTTCTAGGTATTCACCCAATATGAACAAAAATAGTCCTGAATAATAAACTGACGGAACAGGTAGCCTATTTCAAGTATTTAGTATGTGACATATTGCACGACCAAGATATGAATATACAGAAAAAACAAATGCTTACCAGTGTAGATGTTGCACAAATAAAGAGAACACTTAAGGGTAAAATGAGAAAAGAGAGAGAACTGAAATTTTGTATAGTCCTGGCAGTTCTCACTTTATTATATGCGGCAGTAAATTGAATGCTGAAAAATAAAGATTTATGGCAACTGAAACATCATAAATGAAATTTCTAAGATCTGTGAAAGGCTGGACAAGGAAAAGACAAAATTAGAAACTAAGTAGTAAGGAGGAATCAGGGATGCAACCAGTAACTCAAAATGCAACACAATACAAAGAAAAATGGAGAGAACATGTGCAGTAGACCCCCCAGTAATTTGAGCTAATTGGGGCTGAGCTACCTCGAATTACAAAAAATGTGGATAATGTGGAAATATCCCTAAATCAATGGGTAAATCATGTATAAATGTTTAATTAACACAATTATGATTAAAACAATAAATACAAAACAATATAAACATACCTGCATTATATGTACATATATGGGCACACATTTCCAACTTGCAAAAGTATAAGTTACATTTTAAAGAAACTGTCCATAGTCCTTTGTTTTACATTAGAACATTCTTTTTTTTTTTTAAAAAAAAGCAAGAATGTCACGCCATCTTCAAGAAGCATGGTCTCAATTGGAGTAACTTCTGCATGCTGCTTGAGGTAATGCAGTGCCACATTTAGCTGTGCCAAACCTTTGGTGTGAGTGACCACTGGTACAGTTTCTTCAGACATTTCCTTGCCTTCAGTCACTAATACTTTAAACAATTGCAGGATAGGTCACTTCAAACTGATCATCCATCCTGAAACATCACTCTCATTCACATTTCCACATCCGTCTTGCTTTTTCATCAGTTTTGCCAACATTAGGTCACCTTCGTCTGTACTGTATATATTCGTTTCATTTTGTACAATTTGGTTCCAAGACTTTTTTAGTGTCTTTGCCTTTATTACAGACCATGAATCGGCTGTCCAGTAAACTACATCTTTTATCATAGTCTTTTTAGAAATTTTTTGATGGTTCTTTCAACTTCTGTTCTTTGTAGAAAAATCTGAAGCAAATGGCGAAATTACTTTTTTTCAAGCATTGTAAAATGTTTTGGTCCATAGGCTGTATTAAATTCGTCACATTAGGGGGTAAGAACAAAGCACGAATACTGTCACATTATAATTCTTCCTCATCAGGTGTGAACCAGCATCATCAAGCATTAAGATTGCTTTGAAAGGCAAGCACTTTTTCTTTAGATATCTTTGGTCTCTGGAACAAAGTCTTCAAAAAACCCTTTTTTAAAATATTTTTTGACCATCCAAGCAGATTTTTGATGGACAGTGCAGAAGCAGTGATATTTTTTAAAGCTCTGGGCTTAGCAGACTTCCCTATTATCAGCAGCTTCAGTTTGTGATCTCCACTTGCATGCAAGGCAGCAAGAACTGTTAACCCCTTTTTAAATTTTTTTGTAACCCAGGGGAGCCTTTTCCTCTTTTGAGGCTGCAGTTTTAGGTGGAAGCATTTTATAATTTAGCCCTGTTTCAGCTCAGTTATACAGTTGATCAAAATCTTCCTGTGTAGTTTTTCTAAATTTTTCAAAAAATTGATTAACAGTTTGAAATCCACAGACTGTATTGCTTCCTCCATTAATCTAATCATGCTGAAATTGCAGTAAAATTGTCGTCTCATTCCTTTTACTCATTTCTAAAAAATACAAGTCTTTCTTGTGGAATAGGCCCTAAAATTGGATTTCCTTTCTGTCTTTGTTGAGCAAACGAAAGGAACAAAGCTTCACTCATTTTTTCATCCTCAGATTTTTTCGTTGATTTCTGTTCAAATGATAAAATAGAACGCATGTTTCATGCAAACTTCTCAATTTTGTCTCTGCTTCTATGCCCATATCCAACTGCATTACAGATGTTACAATGCAACCAACTACAGTACACACAGAAATGGTCAGCCAATTTTGTAAAATGTTTACTGTATTACTACTTAGGTGTACTGTATTGCTGAGTATGCTCAACAGTAGGGGTAACAACAAGCACGGTATGCACTGTACAACTGATTGTCATGCGGTCCCAGTTAGTGAAGATTTGCCAGACAAAGAGCAAGTGCACTCCTCAAAACCTAATGATACCTGTCCACATGTAATTTAAATACATTAGCAGTCTGAGGCCAAAATTATTTGTGTGTATTATGAACAAAAGCCTTAAGTGAGACAGTTTCATGTGTACTGTACTTAGAAAACTGAGAGAAAGTTCAAAATGAAAGTCATTTGAAAGAGCCTAAAATGTACATGCAGAAAAGTATGAAAATGTGTTTTTACTCTAGTTTTAAGTAAAATTTCAAGTTTCCTGAGACGAGCTTGAATTACATGGAACCTCGAAATACCGGGGCTCTGCTGTACTTTGTTCATCACAAAGTCGTCCTGAACTAGCAATGGTTTGTATAACCATGGAAAGACAAAGGATGAGATGGTGGGACCAGAATGGGCCATAGGCCTAACCCTGGAGTGGCAGAAGAAAAAGAAGAAGAAATGATAGCTATGTTTCCATTGTGAAAGGTCTTATTAATCAGCCAAAAGATCATGGGGTGTAGAACGTCATTTCCGTATAATTTGGGAGCCATAACCAATGAGCAGTGTGAATGCTTCACCAAGTTATTGATGTGATGGAACACATCAAGGTCACTGAAACACTTCGGTGATAGACGTGTACTGCTGGGGTCTTGTTAGGGAGAGTAATGAAATGACAAACAAAAGAAGAACATTGTTGTCACATCCATGTGGTAGAAATTAAATAGTATTTACTGAAGACCTGAATATGTACCAGTACTGTTTTTGATTCAGCTGTATAGCTTGGAAATGTGATGCGTTGAAGAAAAACTGATTTTACGAGTCAGTTCAGCACTTCAAAATTAGGTAAATCCACCCATTTACAAACCAGATGCAGAAAAAGGCTTAAATTTGTTGACTAGTTTATTAACGGGTGTGACAGATTTAAGCAGAATGGTCACAGCATCAGTATCCAACACTGATGAGTGTTCTGAGACTTGCAGCAGCATTGAATCTTGAAACAAAATATTTCTACAAATGAGAGTAAAAACAAATTTCATGTTCCACAAATCCAATAAAACATTAGTAATTTTTATTTATGTTGAATTGGTTGACTTTTTCTGTTAGACACATTCTTTACAATAATTGGCATAATTCCAACATTGTGTTTACAATTATGTTTACTATCTTGAGCAAGTCACTAGCCAGTATTATTGTTTTCAAACCATTGACTGCTTTTGTCCAAGGCATTTGCTCACATCTGTCTGAAGGTGCCCAGCTGCCCTTGAGCAATCACTGCTGCTGTAAACTGTCACATGACACTTGATTTGAAACTTCTCGGCAGATTAAAACTGTTTGCTGAGCTGGAACTCTAACCCAGAACCTTTGCTTTTCAGTGGCAGGTGCTCTACAAGTTGAATTACCCAGGCAAATTTAAATCAGAAAAACTGCCACCTTTCTTCTACTTTTCACACTTCACAGAAGTTCTCCTCCAAACCTTGCAGAACTTGGGTTCATGGAAGAATGGATACCTTACAAAGTTACATTATGTACTGTTTTAGTCATGGCATCAGGCATATTGTCTAGGCACATTTCTTATGTAATTATAGGCAGACCATCATAGCCTCTTGATTTTGAGCTTTTTTGTGACTGTGCTATGCGCTTTTTCTCTTTGCTGCATTTAACTGGAATATCCTCATACCTATTATGAAGATTGTTAAATTGGTCACTGATGGATTTTCCAGCAGAAGAAAAATACTCGTTAAAAACATTTGCAGTCAGATATAGAGATTTTATTATAATCCCTTTATGGTTGATGGTAAGGTTACTAAAGTGATTTGTCCTTGCAATCTCTAAAACTGTGTATAACTTTCCAAACTGCTATGCTAGTATTCCTTGAGTTCTTTCTAAGCATTACAGTTACATATTTACTTTTAGTTTCGAACTTCAAATCTTTATAACAATCATAAGAGTTCTTAAATTCTATGTTTCATCACTGATTATTGAAATACTTCAGCAATGCATACCAAAGTTCAATGTGTTATTTTTTGTGTGTGGCCCTAATCTGAGTTCTTTGCTTTCCATATTTTAAGAGGTGGTAGTAGGGACCAAAACAAGAAAAAATTTCCAGCAGAAATGATCTCTAAAATGCATACCCTACAAGCTATGAGCACTACTTATTCATCTTTGCTACTGTGAAACACATCTCACCAACTAAACAAGTGCTCACAGCTTGTAACATATGCGCTTTAGCTCCATTGTTTAATGGACATTTTTTCTTGTTTGTGTCCATATTATCATCTCTCAAAATATGGAAAGCAAAAAACTTGCAGTAGAAGACATTTGTTTCACAGAATCGAAGATGGAGTGCTAGTAGCACTTAAGGTATGCATTTTAGAAACCATGTTTACTAGAGAGTTTTTCCTCGTTTTGGTCCACACTACAATCTTTGAGCGTTTGTTGGTGGTGTTCTGGTTCACCCTCTTTGTCCTGTGGTATATGAGTTTTGAATCACCCTGTAAATATTACTTGAAAGTTGATAAAAAGTTTCTCCTCTTATGTTGCACATAGCATTAATATTTATTATTTACTTCTAGACTTTGAAGAAAAATAAATAAGTCTAAGCCTGTGGCTGTTCTACCTTTCCACTGAGACTGAAGTTTACAAAGCTGTTTATCCTAATATAGTCTGTCGACAGAAACCATCATAAACGTATGGCAAAGTGAGGCCTATTTTTATTAAAAGTAGTGTGTATCTTAAGTCTTAATATTTGGACAATAACTTCATCATTAGAGCCATCTGCTGGTTATTAAAATAAAAGAATGCCTAAACTTGATTAATGCAGAACTCAAAGATGTTTAGCCTGTCTTATAGCTGCATTACTTCATAGATGGATAATACAACTTTTAATGTGTTTTCAGAGGTATTTTGTGCTATTTACTGCGCAGAGCAAGTCTCTCTTCTGTCAGTAATGATGAAGAAAGGCATATAGGGGGTATTCTCTACCCTAAGAAACATTTTTTTGATGATGATACAAGTTGGTGATCGGATGGGCCAGCAGTAGTGTTTAAGTTCATCTGCATGTTTGTCGTACCAAACCGAGTTTCCTGCAAAAAGGAATAGAGCCAGTGAAGTGTATGAAGGTTACGTGCTAGTTGAGAACACCATGTGTGTGGTCAAATACCAACACAAACCTTGTGCACTGTTTTTCTTTGGAGAGTAGCAATAGGATGAACAGAATGTGATGTAAATGTGACACATAAGTCCCAGAACGACATTCAATATTTGCTAGTAAGAGTCACACGATTTGGTAAATTAGCTTTCAGTGCTATGTCCCCAAAATAGATCTTATATGTAGTTAGAAAATAGGTGAAGAATGGCTCACTGCACCATTTTACTCTCTTCCCTTCATTATTAATCCATCTTTAGTTTTGCCTTCATGAACAGTTGTGTTCCACAATGTTTGGTAACATTATGTGTATTGTTCCATAAGTCCTCTTTCCCCTGGCTACCTTCCCACATATTGTGGGAAGAGAATGTCCAAGTGTGTAAAGTGTCTGTACAAATCTGAATCTTTTTTCCCTGAAACAGATGGCAGATATTCAGTGGCATAATGCAGCATGAAGATGAAGACACTAAGCAAATAAACATACAGTGCTTGATCTGTTATCAAAGACCCTAACCTACAAGTTGCAGTCACAGTGTGCACATACAAAACAGTGTCAATTACTGATGTTCTGCTGCAAGTTGCTAAAGGAGAAACAGGAAAGAAGGAAAGGTAGAGAGAAATTACTCCCTTTAGGACAGCAGTTGATAGACATGCACAGAAATTCTAGTGTCATTCCTTTTAGCTGTTTGCATATTCTGTGTCATCTCATATATAGATTTCTGAGTGATGTTACGTATGATGTGCCACTACTAGTTTTCCATAGGTTCCGTTGCCCATGCTTTTTCTTTCAGCTTCTATCAAAAGAATCCTCATTTTCAAAATACGGTAATTAACATTTATCAAAGACTGCCCCAAGGTTAACTATAATGTTTGGTCACACGGGGAAATAGGACTTGTGTATAGGTAAGAGCATAATTTATCAAAGAGTATCTTTGTAATACTGCTCAGGCAAAGATATTATATAAAAAACTATGAAGCATTTACATTGTTTCAAAAAATCTTAAACCTTAATTATACACATGCATTATCTTTTCAGCCTAGAAGCCAACTCTGAGGAAATTTCTGTTGATGTTCCTATGAGGTTGAAACCAACACCTACACAAGAAGGTATGTATTGTTACACATGCTTCACATAACACACCTGATGTTAAATGCTTGTTTGTAGCTTTTGTCAAATCTCCTGTAACTCTTAAACAGGGTGTATATGATCCGGGACAACCGGGAGATCCAGGAAAAACCTGGGAATTTTTTCATCCGGGAGAAAACCAGGAGAAACCGGGAATTTTTTAGAATTCCGGGTATTTTTCATTGTTTTTGTTTTCAGTTAAATATTTGTAATTTTGACTGGTAAGAACCGTACCCTAACAAAGGATATTACTGTATCCCGCAACTGCAGAATAATACAGCAATAAAACACGAACAAGAGAAAAAACGAAAATAAAACTTAAATTGCAAAGAAAATGCGCCATATACAGCAACAAAACACAGTGCTCAAACAAGCGTCTGCCAACAGCAAAATATGTCAATGGCTTTATGAAGATTGTGCAATGCTTAGTGACAACAAATTGCCTCCGATGAGCGTGCCGACACAACTGTTTACATTAGATTCGTTTTAGCAGTTAAGAGCGGGATCATGCGCATGTGCAGTTGAGTAGTATCTTTTCCCGCTTCCAGCTACATAAATGTGGCTGTTGGCAGTGTAGCAGTCGCATCAAGCAGCTAGATGCTACCGGGGAAAAATTTTACTGTAGTGCCCAAGCAGCCAGATTCATGCATGTGCAGCAGGCACAAATCGGGGGTGGGGGCAAATTCGTATTCTTGAGGGAAAAACCACGTTTCACAAAGCGACTAGCATCCAGCGCCCATTAGTCTATCGATTATTCATATGACTTTGAAATGCATCCCTGTCGGTTTTTTAACATTTTTGAACACATTCTAAGTTGATTTCTGAATGAATCGTAAGTTGATTTGTGACTGCATGCATAGTGTACATGATGGCTCTGTCAGGGGAAGCCTCGTTGCATGTAGAAACAAACTTTCCTACAGACAAAAGGGGCTATACGAGCTGAGCGGAGTAAGGCCGAACGGATGAATGCCAACCGCTGTCTGATTGGGTGGTTGATTGGGTTTCCGAATGATGAGCGTCGTTATAGTTACTAGCGAAATCCATAGATTCAGACTACAGAAGTGGAAATAAACGAATAACAGGTAAGAAAGATTACGTACTACCTTCTTGGTGTATCCAAGAAAATGAAATTTTAACAGAAAATTTTTGGTCAGATCGCTACACTAGTAAGGGACAGTTGTACAGTCCCCAGCTAGCAGCCGCTTTAAGTTCTATTCTGGAAGAGACGTGGAAAACTCTTTGTACGAACATGTAACAACGCCTAACTGGAGAATAATCGCGGGATAACTAAACCGGTGATTCTGGCAGAGTTAGTGAAGTTAACCTGTGAATAAGCTTTGACATTGGCAGGAACAGTTACAGAATTAGTGATAACAAGACTGTTTGTTAGAACGAGGAAAGAGAAGAAACGGGGACATCACACAAATTATGAAACAATATGACGATTCCAAGTTTGTATAAAAATTTTGTACTACTACTTTTCGATGTCATGCTTGAGAAACTGGAGCATGTGAATGAAGTGTGAAACTATTTCCTAACGTAAAGCTTTTTGCTTGTAGTAGACCTAATAGGCATTTGATATTGGCAGGTACTTTGTGAATTATATTCTGTCATTACAAAAAAGACCGTTTGTGCCAAAACAGTCTCGTTTATTTGGTGTGTGTTACAATTGTTGCAGTATTAGAAAGTCCTATTTTGTTTTATCTAGCAGACAGTGACAAAATAGATGTAATCAGATCAGGAAACCACACCAGTCTTGGGGTCCTATTTATATTAACAGCTTTTTCAGTATTAGACAACGACATTTCGATTTTTCACGTAGCAAAACGTTTGACGAACTTTGATGAGGTAATAGATTCTTCCGCAGAAAGGAAAGCATGCCATGTAAAACTGCAGCAAGATTAGAGAGAAAAAAATTCTAGGAGCTTGTGATTGAAGAAATGTATATTGTCTTGCTCATCTCATGTCTTTACTGGGTTTATGTATCCTAAATTTAATTTTATGTCACACAAAGCAGCAAGTTGTTAGCTGATAGGTAATAAAGAGTGCAAATTTTCTGAAGAGTTCTTCCCTCCCTCCCCCCCTTAAAAAAAAGGCGGGGGGGGGGGGGGGGGGGGGGGGGGACAGATTGTCAAACCAGCCGACTGTAAGCGGGAGAGGCACCACAGGACATTTTAATTTCTACTGTCCTGAATATGGTTTGATGGCATCCATTACAAAATATACGTGTATCAATTCCACAGAGCGAAATACAGTGACATGCGATAGAAGAATGCTGTGTGAGGACACCAGGCAATGCACTTTGACTCACTTACAACCAAATAACATGTCGTACATTTCCTCGAACACATACGTCTTATGCATCAGACTCTTCAGAAAGATTCGCTTTACAAAATGAACATATTTTTGAAAATTCCATTTTTTAAAATTTTTTGACGTCCTATCTCAAATGCTCGAGGGAGTGGCGGGGTATTGTCCGGTTTGGCAATATCGTAGATCCAGGGCTGATGTGCAGAGCAGTCAGAGTTACAGTGGGGAAGTGGGTAGGCACCACGTGACCCGTGTTTACATTTAGTGATTTTGCTGTTTCTTTCTGCGTTTACTGCTCTCACTTCAAATGAAAACAAAACAGATTTCTGTGGCCAAGAGCTATAAAGTGAATGAAAATACATTCACATAATTACGGAAGGCTAAAATGTGTTGTTAGTTGCAGATTTTATTTTATTTTCACCTTTCTGAGAGTCAAGCATTAATTGCCTTGCAGAAAAATGAAGTTATTTTTGTCAGTTTTCTAAATAAATTTTCTTTTTTTAATCTTTTCTGGTGAGGCAGACAATATATTTGAAACACGTTCTACACACTGTTCGCTGCATTTCAAGAGCACGTTTTCAACTTCTAGCATGTATGGCATTATGCAGTAATAAAGAACATGAGATAACACAGAATTGGTACTCCAAGAAAATTTACATCCCGAAACCAAATTGAAAAGCTTAATATCAGGTCGTGGCATACTTCACTGGGAATCTGGACATACGAATGTGCACTTTAAATGTGCATATTTTAGTATGGGCCACGAAATTCCGATGCTCTTGGAGTATCCTCTGATGTCTTGTTTCTTTTATGACATAATGTAAGATCTTTCAATGTTCTACACGTACGAACGTACAGGCTCCCTAAGATATCGTAGCTGCGCAAGCGGGGTGACGCCTGTCATCTAGCGCTCTTTAGCAACTGCAGAAACAAACCTATTTCTAACGGGTCATGGCAAAATATTTTGAATGGTGGTTTGAAAAGCGTTACCATCAAAGCAAATTTCCTTTTACACCAGTTGAACTATGTGCGAGAATGTACGATGAATTTCTTAAATCACAGAGCGTTCGACTCTCCTTTGAAAATCAACTCTTTGATGACGAGCCATTTAGATGAATTTCGAGCCCAAAAGATCAGGCATTAAAAGAATTTTCTGGCACATTTGTGTGATATATCTTAAATTGTAATATGAGCATAAAAGACCAACATTATATGTGAAAGCTTAGCTTCTCTTGCAGTGTATTAATCTTATAGACCAATATTATATGTGAAAGCTTTGCATTTCGTGTAGCGACTCTATGTATATTAATTTAAACCATTAACTTTTTCTGTTTGTGTGTTAGCGCTACTTACCATTGATGTCGCTATTGGCTGACTACATCACGTGTCCTAAGCTCTGAATACCCGCTGTCATCGGCTGGCGAGATCATATGACATGAGTTAAAACTGGCTTACAAAAGCGTATCGCAATCTCGATTTCATTGCTTCGGAAAGTAACATGCGGTGTTTGGTGGAAATCAAATTTAGACTTTCGTAATACGAAAATATGCAACGTACATGTTACTGCACGTCAAAGATTTTTCCAAAACGTGGTTTTTTTCCCCCCCGTGTTTCATTTTCTAAAGCACCAGGAAATTCTACGCCCGTGTATAAAACCATAATCATTCAAAGGACTGATAACTTATACAGTTCCGAGAGAAAATATGCTGTCAGTTAACAGGGTATGTTTTCACCTGGGAGAAAGTGTATTTTTAACCAGGAAATCCGGGAATTTTTTTTCCTTGTCCACCATACACCCTGCTCTTATTCTATTTGTTTATTGTCTTAATTGTGGAGACTGAGGATATGCTTCCGCCTATTTGTCTCTCTGGAAATTATCTATAAATAGCTACCTTCTTTAGCTGTTTTATTATTATTATTTGATCAACAGAATGCAAATGACTGTTTTTGTATTTATGTGTGACATTTTAGTTAGCCCAGTAGAGATTCTTACACATGTGTGGAAGAGGCCTACCCCATTCCTGCTTGCATAATGTGTGAGGGAAGATCAGAGAGTAACAGAATAATTTTATCACCAAAAAGTTTAATTTGTAACAAAACAAAAAAATCACAAATGAACTTACATGTTTTACATTTCTATATAGTCACCAACATTCTCAACAAATTTTTCCCATTGTGGTACCAGTTTCAGTATGTCCTATTTGTAGAAGTCTGTCTGGTTGAGGTATAACATCTGTGGACAGCTGATTTCACTTTTACTTCTATCACAAAGCGTTGACTGGCCAGCAATTTCTTCATGGGACCAAACACATGAAAGTCTGACGGTGCAAGGTCCGGACCATATGGTGGATGCTGGAGCACCTACCACCCAAAATTGGCAATTTACTCATGCACAAGAGCAGCAACATGGGGGTTAGCATTTACATAAAGAAGCTTGACACCATCAGTATTAATGCTTGTCACGAAGGGCAAGACACAACTTGACCGAAGTTTTAATGTAGGCTACGCAGCATTCACAGTGGTCCTGTGTTCGGCAAAGTCCACCAATTGACAACAGTGTCACAAGCACTTTCCTAGAGGATTGAGTCACTGAATTTTTTTCATACTGGGTAACCAGCATGTTTCCACTCCATAGAGGACCCCTTGGCTTCAGGCACGTAGTAGTATGCCTATGACTCATTACCAGTGACGATTCCTTTCAAAAAATCGTGGCCTTCTGCGACATAATGTGTTAAGTGATCCAAGCTTGGCATCATTCGCTGGCCCTTGTGCTTATCTATCAGGTTCTTAGGTGCCCAGCAAATCCCAACCTTTCAAAATTTCAGTGTGTCATGAAGATTGTCATACACCACACCACAGGAAACATTAAACTACTGTGATAAAGTTTGCAGTTGCACACACCGGTCATTCAAAATTACTGCCTCAGTGTGTCTGACATTTTGTTTTCAACTGTTACTGGCCATCCGAAGCATGGGGAATCACAGCTTCCCTGTGACTTTCACTCTTGTTTATACTCTTCGGCCCACATATATTGAATATTTGCTGCTCCTCACAAGTTGATGGCAGTAATATACGTGCAATGTTTGTTTCATAGTTCAGGCCTCTGTTACTAGAGCTCCACATGAAAACAAAATACTGCCTGTAGTGCAGACTCCAGATTATATTGTTGTGAAATTTTAACATTCCAGCTGCAGTACCAGGGTAGCAAAAACTATTGTGTGTTACTTTCCAATCCTCCCTTACATGTATGCTTGTCTGTTTGTCTATGTCAAATTATTGATGTCACCTGTTAAGAAACATTTAGCTGTTTTCATGGGTAATATCTCCCCCAATGCATTTTGTTGTAAGAATTAGAAAGAAAATGTTTGAACAATAATGGAGGCTTTCCTCACAATGTAAATTAAGTAGTATTTTACATGCAAAAATATAGTCATTACAGATTATCAGTCTATCTCCCCCTATCCCCATGCCACATCCTAGGCATTGATAATGGTGCTGCTAACTATTCCAATTTCTTTAATGGAAAGGCATGGTAGTGTGGCCTGACTCGAGGTTTCTCCTCTCGATATTCATACTCGGACACATGTGACGGACACGTACAGCTTCCAGAAAGAGCAATCTGAATGAATCCAAATTTGGAGGATGTGTACAGACAAGTACAGCTGAGCAACGTTTCGGGACAGTTTTTGATGTATGCATAACTGAAGGCTAGAGTGCCCAAAGAATTTAGTGAATCCAGTATAAATGAAACCACGTAATTTGATAAACTCTCTCCTGAAAATGAATGTATAACTTCTGTAAAAAGTATAGAGTATAGCTAAAGTAATATTCTCTTTGAGATCAGTGTTTTCAGGTTGCAGTCAGGTAAAATTATTATTAAACCAAATACACTAAAGCTGCATAATTATGAGCAGCTGATTATGAGCAGCCTTGAAATATCAGTGAAAGTCACTACTTAACAGGATGTTAAACTATAATCATCGTTCCTTCTGTACTGTTTTGTGAATAAAACTGTCTTGATTGCTTAATAAATTTCTGTTACACCATTCCAGCTACTGCATCAAGTTACAAAAGACGAAAAATTAAGAAGTTAAAAAATACTTTAACAGTTCTTTCACCAAAAACTTAGAATTTCTGTACACTAGAGACGGCACTGCTGTTATACATTATTGTGTTACTCAGCAACATTCATGAGTGTGACAACACCCATAATTCAGTCAAAATAAATGATAATCTTGAAAATTTGTCCATTTATTGATTTATTTATTTTAATTAAATGATAAATTGCCAGTCCATTTGGTTCATTACCCTTTAAAGATTATAATTCTGTTGTCAGACATGTTCATTCCCGATAAAGAAGATTTTCCTCACAGTTTTAACTGCACAAAACACCGACATATATTAGACTAACATATAACATTTTGATTAACAGTAATAATAATAATAATAATAATAATAATAATAATAATCAGTATCTTGTGTACATGTAATAGAACATATAAAGAAACACTATATACGTGAGACGTCAAACTTTAAAACACTGTCCTTGCTCAGGGTTGAATAACAAAAACTTGTGATTACTTGTCTTCAATATCCAGAGGAATCAGAATGACAATGCATTAACATTTAATTTGTTTTGAGTCCAGTCATAAACACTGCGAGAGCTATATATTCTCCGAAGGCATCGCACTTCTCCAAAATAGGCTGCTGACGTTATGAACTTTCATGTTATGCATCCATGCAGATATTTCCTCTCGCAAAGCTATTCCAGTTGCCATCCCATTCTGAAGACACACATCCTTGCTTAGCATGGTTCTCCACATGGAAATAAAATAACAAATCCACGGAATGTTTGTGATAACGTTGTTTTATGGTCTTCGTTCATAAGTATCATTCACTAATAAGAAAATTCGGGGATACACATTACTTTAGAGTGGCATGTAATGCCACAGTCTTGTGTCTTACAAAAAACTAACCTTTTACAAATTAGGAGAGCTCAGGCTACCAAAATCTTTGTCGAAGAGTTCAAGTGCTCTGCAAAAGCGACAGATAGCTCAATATGAGGAAGTCCCAAGTTTTTCTAGAACTGACAGTTGAAAATGGAATGGAAAGAATTGAGGGAATTATAACCTGTGTATATTGGGTACTTCTGCTCCTGTTTCATGTGTATTCAATTAGAATGTTCAAATGCTGTCCTATAGGGTGCGGACACTGCTGAGCGCCCCTCAGCTTGCTCACAGGCAGGTGCAACTGAAGTAGGCTAGGTGCCAGGCTTTTAACCAGCATATAGCAACGAGTAACTTGTATTTACAAGTGAACAGTTGGATCAAAGATATTTTATGTGCATTTATAGACCTCCATTGAAACTTTACCAGTGGCATTAATCACTAAGGTCTTCCCTCCCTGTGCTTCAATTATATTGTGTTCTTCATGCACATTAACATCATTTCTTTGATGAACCCATGAGTGCTATGCCACAATGCTTGGCATTGGGCTCACATTAGGAACACCAGCGATGTGATTCCCCATTCAGCCATTTAGATTTTGGTTTTCTGTGTTTTCACTAGATGGGTTTTAACAAATTGAGATCCGGCGAATATGGTGGATGTTCAAGTTGCACCACCCCTTTTTTGTCAGGAACTGTTTGATGATATTGGCCGTGTGTGGGTGAGTGTTGTTGCGAACAAAAAACCAGGAACCTTGTTGTGCTTACTGGGATTGTACCCTGCATAGACATTGCATGAAACGGATCAAAATTTCAACGAACCATGCAGCATTAAACGTTGTTCCCTCAGGTAGAAATTCCATGTGGATAATGCCTTGACTATCAAAAAAGGTGATGAACATCGTTTTGATGCATGATATTTTTGGCTCTGACCTTTTTCCGGCAAGGTGATGTCGGAGAACACCATTCTGTGCTTTGCTGTTTCATTTCGGAATCGTACCAGAGACACCAGGTTTCATCCTTGGTGACAGTACGGTTCAAGAAATTGGATGTCGTATTCACCGTTTCAACAAAATCCTCTGAAGCCTCTAAACGTGCCTGTTTCTGATCATCAGTCAGTGATGTAGCGCAAGACTTCAGCACGTTTTCCTCTTCCCTAACTCCCGGGTAAGGATTTGTCGCACAGATTCATGGTTCATATGCAGTTCATCCGCTATCATGCACACAGTTAATCTACGGTCGTTCATGATTAATGTCCTCACTTTCTCATTGTTTTTGTCGCTGATGATGGATGCTGCTCGTCCATGACGGGGATTGGCAGAAACACTTTCCTGGCCTCCTTGATAACGGGCAAATGACTCATACACACACTTCATGGACAGTGCTTGATCCCCATAAATAGGTACCAGCATTGCCTGCATTTCTTTTTGTGTCTTTCCAAGCTTAAAACAAAACTTTAAATTGATCTTTTGCTTGTTCATTGTCCTTTCTCAGTTCAGAACCAACGCTCTAAACAAGCACTTCGTCCAACAGGTCTAACACGGAACACCCACGATGCTCAATTGAACTACGGTGGGTGCAGGTTGTCAACACTGGCCGCTACACAGGTGCAGCATTGTGAGTACCCAGCATTGCTGATCGACCATCCTGACTTAATTCCTTGTCAGAGGTTGTATGTTAGATTTCCTTTCTGTCTCTAATGACCGTGTCATTGATGAAACATTTAACCCTAATCTTTCCTATATAAAGCTTTCTAGTGTGTTGTATGCATTACAGCCCCACTCTTGGAAGTGCTTCAACTGTGTAATGTGGATAACCATGCATCTTGATCTTATAACCCATCTGGAAAAGGAAGGCATATGTTCCTCTGTTTTCACATAGCTGTATTATTTTATTGTCTGTTACCATGTTGCTATGTCCATTTGTAATGTGAGTTTCTGTTTCTGTAATTAGTTTCTGCTCTGTATGCCAAAATCGTAAATTTAACCGAAAAAGGATTTGGCCAATATTAATTTAGTAACAACCTAGAATAACATCTCCTGAATATGTTCAATGTACAGAGTTAATAAATCTCATAAATAACAAACTGTAGCTTTATTCATTGTGATTACTTACCAATAAAACTAAAAGCATACTGAAATAGTATTTTTGTATATTTATACGTGCTAAAACAGAAATTTGTGTTGCAGTGCCATCTACCCGTGAGGAGAAGACCAGTTGGGCCCCTTCTGAGAAAAGTCAAACGCAGAGCCAGCATAGCCAGTGTTTGAGTCAGCCACCTTCTAAAATGAAAGTGGATGACTCAGCTGCCAAGCCAAGTGTCAAATACGTTCACAGTGATAATCCAAAAGTGTCAGATACACTGGACAGAACCCCAATGCAAACTCAGAGCCAGAGAAACACTCCATCTGCATCAGTTACCATAGACAGACCTCTCACACAAATGCAAAATAATTCTTCTCAGGCTAGCTTTTCAAAAAAGACCAGTCAGGAGAAATCTGCTGTTCAGACAAAACATTTGAAAGGTAACTCCCCCTCTGGTGAAACATATCCCAAGAACAGCAATACTTTACAAAGTAATTTGTCCAGGACCCCACAAGCTGTCGTTGACAGTGAAGGAGTTTGCTCTCAGTTCCAACAGAGTGACTCAGCAGATAAACAAGGGGTGTCTGTCAGGGAGTCCCAATCACAAAAATCAGGTGAGATGGCATTGGTAGTATCTGGCTGCAGACAAAAACTATCAACGTCTCCTTCAGTACGTGGCACAGAGGGCTCAATCAGTAGGTCCAGCTCACAGAAATCATGTGCGGTGGCATTGCCAGCATCTGGTAATACACTAAGACTGTCAGCATCTCCTGCAGTGCGTGACACTGTTGGTACTCCTGTGACGAAAGAGTTAATGACTACAGAGAATGGGAATTATTTTCCATCTTCTCTTCCACAAGGTGATGTTAGTAGTCATGATACACTACGTGAAAATGGTGTAGTAGGTGAGTGATAGCAGTAATTACTTTCATTTATCACGTGTAAAACATACTGTTCAGTTTTAGGTGTATAAAAACTTTTTTTGGCTTAACATACTAAATTCATAAATGTGGAAAAAATATTTCCATCACATATTGAGGTTAATGCTGCTTATTTGAAGAAATATGTATTCTTTATTACATTTAGTGAGTATCTTCATATGTGACGGAAGTTTTTATTATTTCAGGCTTTATGTTTAATACATGTGCATCTACATTTCTGCAAACCACCTTGAAGTGCATGGGAGAGAGTACGTCCCATTGTATTAGTTATTAGGGTTTCTTCCCATTCCATTCGTGTATGGAATGTGGGAAGAATGATTGTTTGAAAGCCTGTTTGTGCTTTAATTGTTCTGATCCTGTACTCATGATCCCTATGTGAGTGACACGTAGTGGGTTGTAATATATTCATAGAATCATCATTTAAAGCTGGTTTTTGAAATTTCGCTAATGGACTTTCATCTATCTTCAAGAGTCTGCCAGTTCAATTTCTTCAGTATCTCTGTAACACTTCCCCATGGATCAAACAAGCCTGTGGCCATTCATTCTGCCCTTCTCCATATACATTCAGTATCCCATGTTAATACTACACTCCTGGAAATTGAAATAAGAACACCGTGAATTCATTGTCCCAGGAAGGGGAAACTTTATTGACACATTCCTGGGGTCAGATACATCACATGATCACACTGACAGAACCACAGGCACATAGACACAGGCAACAGAGCATGCACAATGTCGGCACTAGTACAGTGTATATCCACCTTTCGCAGCAATGCAGGCTGCTATTCTCCCATGGAGACGATCGTAGAGATGCTGGATGTAGTCCTGTGGAACGGCTTGCCATGCCATTTCCACCTGGCGCCTCAGTTGGACCAGCGTTTGTGCTGGACGTGCAGACCGCGTGAGACGACGCTTCATCCAGTCCCAAACATGCTCAATGGGGGACAGATCCGGAGATCTTGCTGGCCAGGGTAGTTGACTTACACCTTCTAGAGCACGTTGGGTGGCACGGGATACATGCGGACGTGCATTGTCCTGTTGGAACAGCAAGTTCCCTTGCCGGTCTAGGAATGGTAGAACGATGGGTTCGATGACGGTTTGGATGTACCGTGCACTATTCAGTGTCCCCTCGACGATCACCAGTGGTGTACGGCCAGTGTAGGAGATCGCTCCCCACACCATGATGCCGGGTGCTGGCCCTGTGTGCCTTGGTCGTATGCAGTCCTGATTGTGGCGCTCGCCTGCACGGCGCCAAACACGCATACGACCATCATTGGCACCAAGGCAGAAGCGACTCTCATCGCTGAAGACGACACGTCTCCATTCGTCCCTCCATTCACTCCTGTCGCGACACCACTGGAGGCGGGCTGCACGATGTTGGGGCGTGAGCGGAAGACGGCCTTACGGTGTGCGGGACCGTAGCCCAGCTTCATGGAGACGGTTGCGAATGGTCCTCGCCGATACCCCAGGAGCAACAGTGTCCCTAATTTGCTGGGAAGTGGCGGTGCGGTCCCCTACGGCACTGCGTAGGATCCTACGGTCTTGGCGTGCATCCGTGCGTCGCTGCGGTCCGGTCCCAGGTCGACGGGCACGTGCACCTTCCGCCGACCACTGGCGACAACATCGATGTACTGTGGAGACCTCACGCCCCACGTGTTGAGCAATTCGGCGGTACGTCCACCCGGCCTCCCGCATGCCCACTATACGCCCTCGCTCAAAGTCCGTCAACTGCACATACGGTTCACGTCCACGCTGTCGCGGCATGCTACCAGTGTTAAAGAATGCGATGGAGTTCCATATGCCACGGCAAACTGGCTGACACTGACGGCGGCGGTGCACAAATGCTGCACAGCTAGCGCCATTCGACGGCCAACACCGCGGTTCCTGGTGTGTCCGCTGTGCCGTGCGTGTGATCATTGCTTGTACAGCCCTCTCGCAGTGTCCGGAGCAAGTATGATGGGTCTGACACACCGGTGTCAATGTGTTCTTTTTTCCATTTCCAGGAGTGTATTTGGTACAGGTCCCACACACTCGAGCAATATTCTAGAATGGCTCTCGCAAGTGACTTGTAAACAGTCTACAAAGACTGATTGCACTTCTCAGTATGCTACCAATAATTATAAGTCTACCACCTGCTTTACTCACAGCTGAACCTATCTGATCATTCCGTTTCATATTTCTACTAAGTGTTTCACCCAGGTCTTTGTATGAGTTGGCTGATTACAACTGTGACTCATCGATGTTATAGTCATAGGATACAATGTTTTTTTTTCATTTTGTGAAGCGCACAATTTTACATTTCTGAACATTTAATGCAAGTTGTCAATTTTTGCTCAACTTTGAAATCTTATCAAAATCTGTCTGAATATTTATGCAGTACTTCATAATAGATCACTGCATCATCTGCAAAGAGTGAGAGATTACTATTAATATTGTCCATAACATCGTTAATGTACAGCATGAATAGCTACGGTCCCACCACACTTACATGGGGCACACCCAAAATTAACTTCTACATCTGACAAGGACTACCCATCCCAGAAAACATGCTGTGTCCTCCCTACTGAAAGGTTCTCAATCCAGTCACAAATTTCACTTAATACACCATATGATCAAACTTGTGACAATAAGCATAGGTATGGTACTGAGTCAGATGCTTTTCAGAAATACTGCAGCTACCTGACTGGAATGATCTGAAGCTTGTGAAAAAAGTATGAGTTGAATTTCACATCATCAGTGTTTTTAGAATCCATGCTGATTGGTGGAGAGATGTCGTGTGTTCAAGATACATCAATATGTTTGAGCTCAGAATATTTTCTAAGATTCTACAACACATGGATTTCAATGATAATGGATGATAGTTTTATGGATCACTTCTTCTATCCTTCTTATAGATGGGTATGACCATTACTTTTTTGTAACTACTTCACATGATTTTTCATTTGATTATAGTTAGAAGAGGGTCGTACTAGCTGAAAATTCAGTATATAATCTGATAGGGATTCCATCAGGCCCTGAAGATTTGTTCAGTTTTAACGACTTCAGCTGTTTGTCAACACAACTGACACTGAATCTTATTTCACCCATCTTTTCAGTGGTGTTGTTGTTGTTGTGGTCTTCAGTCCTGAGACTGGTTTGATGCAGCTCTCCATGCTACTCTATCCTGTGCAAGTTTCTTCATCTCCCAGTACCTACTGCAACCTACATCCTTCTGAATCTGCTTAGTCTATTGATCTCTTGGTCTCCCTCTACGATTTTTACCCTCCACGCTGCCCTCCAATGCTAAATTTGTGATCCCTTGATGCCTCAAAACATGTCCTACCAACCGATCCCTTCTTCTAGTCAAGTTGTGCCACAAACTTCTCTTCTCACCAATCCTATTCAATACCTCCTCATTAGTTACGTGATCTACCCACCTTATCTTCAGCATTCTTCTGTAGCACCACATTTCGAAAGCTTCTATTCTCTTCTTGTCCAAACTGGTTATCGTCCATGTTTCACTTCCATACATGGCTACACTCCATACAAATACTTTCAGAAACGACTTCCTGACACTTAAATCTATACTCGATGTTAACAAATTTCTCTTCTTCAGAAACGATTTCCTTGCCATTGCATATCCATCCACACATATACAGACACAAGCAGACATATCCATCCACATATCCATCCACACATATACAGACACAAGCAGACATATATGTCTGCTTGTGTCTGTATATGTGTCTGTATGTGTCTGTATATGTGTGGATGGATATGTGTGTGTGTGCGAGTGTATACCCGTCCTTTTTTCCCCCTAAGGTAAGTCTTTCCGCTCCCGGGATTGGAATGACTCCTTACCCTCTCCCTTAAAACCCACACCCTTTCGTCTTTCCCTCTCCTTCCCTCTTTCCTGATGAGGCAACAGTTTGTTGCGAAAGCTTGTATTTTGTGTGTATGTTTGTGTTCGTTTGTGTGTCTGTCGACCTGCCAGCACTTTCATTTGGTAAGTCACATCATCTTTGTTTTTCCTACGTGGAATGTTTCCCTCTATTTTTTATATATATATATATATATATATATATATATATATATATATATATATATATATATAGAGAGAGAGAGAGAGAGAGAGAGAGAGAGAGAGAGAGAGAGACGGGGGGGGGGGGGGGGGGGGGGGGGGGGGACATTCCACGTGGGAAAAATTATATATAAAAACAAAGATGAGGTGACTTACCGAACGAAAGCGCTGGCAGGTCGATAGACACACAAACAAACACAAACATAGACACAAAATTCAAGCTTTCGCAACAAACTGTGGCCTCATCAGGAAAGAGGGAAGGAGAGGGAAAGATGGAAGGAAGTGGGTTTTAAGGGTGAGGGTAAGGAGTCATTCCAATCCCAGGAGCGGAAAGACTTACCTTAGGGGGAAAAAAGGACAGGTACACACTCGCACACACACACATATCCATCCACACATACAGACACAAGCAGACATATTTAAAGTCTTTAAATATGTCTGCTTGTGTCTGTATGTGTGGATGGATATGTGTGTGTGTGCGAGTGTATACCTGTCCTTTTTTCCCCCTAAGGTAAGTCTTTCCGCTCCCGGGATTGGAATGACTCCTTACCCTACCCTGTTGCGGCTCTACCAGGCGTTAATCCAGTCCCGTCTGGATGATGGGAGCCTGGCTTATGGCTCAGCATCCCCATCTGCGTTACGGGTGCTGGACCCAATTCTCCACAGCGGGATACGCCTTGCCACTGGTGCTTTCCGCACCAGCCCTGTGGACAGCGTACTAGTGGAGGCAGGTGTACCTCCACTGCGGGTACGATGCCAACAATTACTGGCTGCTTATGCTGCCCATGTTTTTAGTTTGCCCGGGCATCCAAATTACCGTGTCCTGTTCCCGCAGTCGGTCGTCCATCTGCCGGACCGTCGGCCCCGGTCGGGTTGTCCGATCGCCGTACGCGTCAAGGAGCTTCTCTGCGGGCTTGGGTTTTTCCCTGTTCCGCATCCTTTCCAGGCGCCTCTGCGTACACCCCCGTGGTGTGTTCCTCGCCCTTGCCTTCGGCTCGACTTGGCACAGGGCTCGAAGGACTCGGTCCCTCCAGAGGCCTTCCGCCGCCGCTTTTATTCCATCCTTGCCACGTATCAGGGCTCTGGAATTGTTTACACCGACGGTTCAATGGTTGCTGGTCATGTCGGGTATGCGCTAACTCTAGGGGACCATTCCGAACAACGGTCCTTGGCGGCTGGCTGCAGCGTTTACACTGCTGAGCCAGTCGCCATCTTTCGAGCCCTAGAGTATATCCGCTCCTGCTCAGGTGAGTCCTTCGTGATCTGTAGCGATTCCCTGAGCGGTTTACGAGCTCTCGACCAGTGTTTTCCTCGTTCTCATCTGGTGATGGCTATCCATGAGTCCCTGCATACTCTTGCGCGTTGCGGCCGCTCTGTGGTCTTTGTGTGGACCCCCGGTCATGTTGGTATCCCGGGCAATGAACATGTTGACCGCCTGGCGAAAGAGGCCACGTGTAAACCATCTCTGGATGTTGGCCTCCCAGAGACTGATTTGCGGGCAGTCCTCCGCCGAAAAGTTTTTGCGCTTTGGGACGCTGAATGGCGCGATCGGATTACACCCAATAAACACCGTGCCATTAAGGAGACGACGACTGTGTGGCGGTCATCCCTGCGAGCCAACCGCAGGGACTCCGTCGTCCTTTGTCGGCTCCGCATTGGCCACTCCCGGCTAACACACAGTTATTTACTGCGCCGGGAGGACCCTCCTCTGTGTCGCTGTGGTGCAGCTTTGACAGTGGCCCACATTCTGTTGGCCTGTCCCCTTTTAGCTGCGGTCAGGCAGACATTTGCGCTGCCTGATACGCTCCCTGCCCTTTTAACAGACGCCTCCACTATGGCTGACTTAGTTTTACGTTTTATTCGGACAGGGGGATTTTATCATTTCATCTGAGTGTTTCTGTTTTATTTTATTGTTTTGTGTTGATTCTGGCCTTTGGCCTATGATTTTAAACTGATTTTTTAATGTGTTTCTAAGTGGTTGGCTTTTCCTTTTTTATTTTTCTGGTCGCCCAACCACCGTCAAACTCTGTGTGGTTTTAGTTCGTTTTGTCTTGTCTTTGTCTCAGTTTCTCTTGTTCTGTATCGTCTGTGGTCTCTTCTATTCCTCGTTTTTATTCTCTGTGGGTGTTCTTTGTATTTGGAAAAAGGGACCGATGACCGTAGCAGTCTGGTCCCTTTAATCCCCCAAACCAACCAACCAACCAACTCCTTACCCTCACCCTTAAAACCCACTTCCTTCCATCTTTCCCTCTCCTTCCCTCTTTCCTGATGAGGCAACAGTTTGTTGCGAAAGCTTGAATTTTGTGTGTATGTTTGTGTTTGTTTGTGTGTCTCTCGACCTGCCAGCGCTTTCGTTCGGTAAGTCACCTCATCTTTGTTTTTTTTATATATATATATATATATATATATATATATATATATATATATATATATATATATATATATATATAAACATCCACACATACAGACACAGGCAGACATATTTAAATATGTCTGCCTGTGTCTGTATGTGTGGATGGATATGTGTGTGTGTGCGAGTGTATACCTGTCCTTTTTTCCCCCTAAGGTAAGTCTTTCCGCTCCCGGGATTGGAATGACTCCTTACCCTCTCCCTTAAAACCCACATCCTTTCATCTTTCCCTCTCCTTCCTGATGAGGCAACCGTTTGTTGCGAAAGCTAGAATTTTGTGTGTATGTTTGTGTTTGTTTGTGTGTCTATCGACCTGCCAGCGCTTTCGTTCGGTAAGTCACCTCATCTTTGTTTTTATATATATATATATATATATATATATATATATATATATATATATATATATATATGTGACTTACCAAATGAAAGTGCTGGCAGGTCGACAGACACACAAACAAACACAAACATACGCACAAAATTCAAGCTTTCGCAACAAACTGTTGCCTCATCGGGAAAGCTTGAATTTTGTGTGTTTGTTTGTGTGTCTGTCGACCTGCCAGCACTTTCATTTGGTAAGTCACATCATCTTTGTTTTTAGATATATTTTTCCTACGTGGAATGTTTCCCTCTATTATAACCATATATATATATATCTTTCTGCTTGTTTTAGTTGCCCTTTGTACTTTATTAATCATTGTTGCCACACTTGCATCATGGTCACTGATACCACTTTCAATGTGGACATCGTCAAAGAGGTCTGATCTCTTTGGCACAATTAGATCCAATATATTTCCATTGTGAGTGGGGCTCCGAACTATCTGTTCTAGGTAGTTTTCAGAGAAGGAAATTAACAATATTTCATGAGATATCTTATCATGACCACCACTAACAAACTGTAATTTTCCCAGTTGATTGTTGGATGATTTAAGTCTCCACCAGTGATACAGTATGACAGGGAATTTACGTGCAAGTGAACTGAGGTTTTCTCTGACGTTTTCGGTTACATCAGGAGATGACTCTTATGGGCAATAGAAAGATCCAATTACCATTTTATGTCTGTCCCTGACACTGAATATAACCCAGACAATCTCACAAGCAGTTTCAGTTTCAGCCTGGGTGGATTTTCCTTCCTTGTCTAAAACTTCTTTATTCTGGCGCTCGACCCTAGCAAATTAGGAACTGCTTGATGGAGGCATCCAGTTGCCTCTCATGTGAAACAGTAGAAGTCCACCATTGCTGACAGTGCAAAGAGTGGGCCCAAGTGTGGTGTCACTCGAATGTCACTGTCAGTTATGTCTCTGGCTGCAACTATAATGACAGCATGCCAGCGCAGCTGATGATTATGCGTGGGGGGGGGGGGGGGGGGGGGGGGCAGTGAGCAGGTGGCTCTCTGCTCAGGCAGTGGCTGCTTTAGTGACTCATGGTTGAACAGTGGACGGCGTACTGCATTCCAGGATGTCGCTCCATGTGTCACAAGCTTGTGGTGTAGGATGTGATACTGAGGCGAGAATATTTTAGCACACAAATGGCGGAGTACTTGTACGCTCCAGACTATGTTTGTTTAGTGCTTAAGACATGTACTTGGAACATTTCCGTGGTGACAAGTGAGGAAAGGCTTCCATCCTTCCTCTAGTGTACTGTAGTGTTGGCTGTTGCCATACTGCGCCCAGCTGGCTCTGCTTCGCAATGTCTGTTGGTTGTGTTTTGCTTTGCAATTCATAACACTCTGCCTACCAGCATCTGGCTATGTTGCAACTCACTTTCTCTCTTATATACTTTTTGACCAAATACTGTTTATATGCTGCCTGTCGTTATCTGTATTGCAATCAGTGTTGCAACAACTTGCGTGCACCCCATACACATTCAGCTACATGGGTAGCAGCCTCTGATGTCTAATGAACACCTGACCCGTTTAGGGTGACCCTAAACCTCTGAAGTATCTGGTTCAATCTTTCCACAATCAGTTCTGGTGACAATGTTGCAAATTGTGAGCTTTGTTGAAACTCAGAGTGCGGAGCTGGTCTTCTCAACCTTCTTTGCCAGTCACTGAAATGATCCAAGTATGACCTCGTAGCCCAGATGACAGTCATCATTTGTTCCAATGTGAGCCACAGTCAGCAGCTAGTTGCTCCCTTTTCCCTCAGTGGGGCATGTTGAGTGATGTCCCCAGGTGTACACACTGAGCGCATTTGGTGTCCTTTCTCGTTCTCTTACTGCCATTTCCGTGAGTGGTACCATCATTGACCGTACGTTTGAACTGCCAACGATTTGTAACCCCTACCCTTTTGCATTTGCCTCCTCTTGGCACTGGACAAAACAGGTTTCCCCAAAATGGGTGAAGTGAGTTCCTCTGGCTCAGTTTCAATTTCTGTGGAAGACAGCACCTCAAACGTATTGGTTAGGGGATCGGTACAACATCCTGAGTTCTCCCTGGTCCCCGTGCACCTTAAACAAGACTGCTAGATGTACCAGCGTAAAACCGCTCGGCGTAAGTGTGTGAGTAACGACAGATCCTGTAGTTTCTGTAGAGGAGACAGGATGCACAGGAGAGGATAATACCTGGGATTTCTTTGGTACCAGTACCACAAGTACATGACTCTCGGGAACTTTTCCAACACACTGATTCAAAGCAGCTGCCAGTCTTTCGACAGCAGACAGAGTGATTTCCAGCTGCTTATGGATGTCAACCAACTCATCCTGTGTTTGAGATCAGCATTCACAGTGGGGCTGCATTTTGGCTGGTGCAGTGTATTACAGGAAGTTAACTAATAACTGTAAACTAAGCATGCTGATTATCTTTTAATCTGTTGAACAAAAAAAAAAGTACTAATTCTCTATAAGAACTGAAGCAAATACACGAAATGAGATTTGTAATGAGACAACAGAAAACCGTGTGGTAAAAAGTACTAGTTTCCTAAAATGCTTTGAGGTTAATTAAAATCGCTAACAAACTCAAAAATAAAGTTAATTTACCATATATGTAAGTAATATGTGCTCCTCTTTAAGGGAAAGTTAGATGTAATACAATATGGTAGTTACAATATCTGCTACATTAACTAAATCACAAGTGCTGATGTACTAGGAATTAGATTATGCACAGGACAATGGTAACTTTTAATTCTTAAAAATTTTTAAATTCTTAAAACTACTCTTTTATTTGCTTTGATATACATTGAAATTCAGGGTGGTCTGTTCTTTGACAGTAACTTTGATTCACAAATACTGACTCGCTAAGTTGTCTAAAGGACTTGTACCAGCAACTTATGAAAATGTAGTTTTGTAACTCTCCAAAAATTCTCAAAAATAACCTACTTCTCAATAATTATACAGTGAAATTAGAGAAAGATTGTTTTCAACAAGGATTGGTCTACTGTACTCAAAAATTTTACAAGAGCACAACTAAGTTTAAACCTACAATTGAAGAGACAAACAGCATGAGTTTACTGCAGCACTCACTAATGTTCGAAATTTAACAGTAAAAATGGGTAATGGGTATTGATACAATCAATGAAAGATTATGCAGAAATGACAAAAACAGTAAAATATCTGAATCTAGAATTTCAGATCAGCACACGACTCTGTACACATGTCTCATACGAGGTGCATTCAAGTTCTAAGGCCTCCGATTTTTTTTCTAATTAACTACTCACCCGAAATCGATGAAACTGGCGTTACTTCTCGACGTAATCGCCATGCAGACGTACACATTTTTCACAATGCTGACCCCATGATTCCATGGCAGCGGTGAAGGCTTCTTTAGGAGTTTGTTTTGACCACTGGAAAATCGCTGAGGCAATAGCAGCACGGCTGGTGACTGTGCGGCCACGGAGAGTGTCTTTCACTGTTGGAAAAACCCAAAAGTCACTAGGAGAGGTGAGTAGGGAGCATGAGGAATCACTTCAAAGTTGTTATCACGAAGAAACTGTTGCGTAACGTTAGCTCGATGTGCGGGTGCGTTGTCTTAGTAAAACAGCACACGCGCAGCGTTCCCGGACGTTTTTGTTGCAGTGCAGGAAGGAATTTGTTCTTCAAAACATTTTCGTAGGATGCACCTGTTACCGTAGTGCCCTTTGGAACGCAATGGGTAAGGATTACACCCTCGCTGTCCCAGAACATGGACACCGTCATTTTTCCAGCACTGGCGGTTACCCGAAATTTTTTTGGTGGCGGTGAATCTGTGTGCTTCCATTGAGCTGACTGGTGCTTTGTTTCTGGATTGAAAAATGGCATCCACGTCTCATCCATTGTCACAACCAACAAAAAGAAAGTCCCATTCATGCTGTCGTTGAGCGTCAACATTGCTTGGCAACATGCCACACGGGCAGCCATGTGGTCGTCCGTCAGCATTTGTGGCACCCACCTGGATGACACTTTTCGCATTTTCAGGTTGTCATGCGGGATTGGGTGCACAGAACCCACAGAAATGCCAACTCTGGAGGCGATCTGTTCAACGGTCATTCGGCGATCCCCCAAAACAATTCTCTCCACTTTCTCGATCATGTCGTCAGACCGGCTTGTGCGAGCCTGAGGTTGTTTCAGTTTGTTGTCACACGATGTTCTGCCTTCATTAAACTGTCGCACCCACGAACGCACTTTCGACATATCCATAACTCCATCACCACATGTCTCCTTCAACTGTCGATGAATTTCAATTGGTTTCACACCACGCAAATTCAGAAAACGAATGATTGCACACTGTTCAAGTAAGGAAAACGTCGCCATTTTAAGTATTTAAAACAGTTCTCATTCTCGCCGCTGGCGGTAAAATTCCATCTGCCGTACGGTGCTGCCATCTCTGGGACGTATTGACAATGAACGCGGCCTCATTTTAAAACCTTGCGCATGTTTCTATCTCTTTCCAGTATGGAGAAAAAAAATCGGAGGCCTTAGAACTTGAATGCACCTCGTACAAAGGAAAATTCAAAAGTTGGCTTTTACTTGTAAATAAATCCCTTAAAACTAAGAGTAAAACCAGTCCTAATGACACAATTCCACAGAGTATCATTTTCTTAGTTTTGCTCTATGAAGTGTGGAACAGACAGTCCTGTTTCATCACTTATGAACTAAAGTCGTAAGAGCTTAAATGAACCTCTCACTTGTAAGCATTGCACTTTTCATGGAAGTAGCAGCAGGATTAACTAGTTGGAGTTCACACTTTAAGAATTATAGACTTCAATTATCGATAAAAACGATAATATTTACCTGTTCTGCACTCTGTGAAGTGAGAAAGCTTGATGAAATTGTTTGTTTCTTCTAGTACACTATTTCTTAATGACCTCTGACTTTGATGCAAATTTGGAAAACCAGTTGAGGGATTTTTTTTTTTAATGCTTCTACTTGATGAAAAACTATAGGAACCTATGTAGACCGTTAAACTACCGTAAAAATGAATGAACTCTGCTAGACAGTCCATCACCTAAAATGATACCACATACTAAGCTTTTGGTGCAACACAATGCACATTGTCACTTATTTCACCATGCATGTCACTGGAATGTTTCCAACCAATATCAGCACTTTAAGTATTATTGCTATACGGAAAGAAACCGATCACTACAATCCAACATTCTATGTATGCAGACTTCATTGATCATCTCGTTTCTCCATTTACGAGGAATTAAACTTTAGTGTCCAAAAGTTAAAGTGCTTGTATGCTGAACATCAGTCACTTGTTTTTCTCATTTTCTTTATAGGAACCCAAAATGGAATCAATGCAGAAGACAAATATGCACCAAGTGCTACACTCTTCAGTTCTGATGAGGCTGCTGAGGAAGACTATGGACTGGGAAACAGTCAGTCACAATGCAGGAAGAGAAAAGCACCTGAAACTACACCATCATCAAGCAACAAGAAAACCAGAAGAAGAAGTAATACTGAGTTGGATTCTGAACCTATTGATTCAGAAGAGCTTATGTGTCGAGTAATGGATGCTGTTGATAGAGAACTTGGATTACCTCCCAGAAAAGGGGAATCCAAGCAAGAGACCCAGAAATCTAAGCCATCTACACTGGAAATAACACCTGGTACGCAGTTGTGCTCCCAGGAAAGATTAAATATGCAGGTAATATTTACTTCTGCTCGATCAATATTTATTCTGCTGCAGCTGTTCGTATGTAAGAACCTTTGTTACCTTTCTCAGCCAGAGATCTGATTTTATTCTCATATCCAGTTCATGTAAATTAATTCATTAAAGTCCAATTGTGACTCATATGCTGACCACACTCATTAGTGCAGAAACAAGAGAAAAGATAACATCAACATAAACCAACAAATGACTTTTTGCAGATTGTGTTAGATTAATAATAAATGAAAAGCACCAGTTTGCTTTTGTTCTACAATATTATTTTTTTTGCTAACTGGTTTTCGGCTTACAAGGCCATCTTCAGACATTTACATTTTTAATAGCAAAGACAAGATCCAGTTATTAGCCAACAGTGGAGTATACAAAATCACCTGTTCTGATTGTGACAAATTTTACATTGGTCAGTCAGGCAGAGAAATATCGACTAGCCTGGCTGAACATGAACGCAGCTGGAGGTTGCAGAATTCAGATTCTGCATTTGCTGAGCATGTACTGAGTGAGGGTCACAACTACCAGCCAGTGTCCCATGTACTTCACTTAGCAAACAAAGGCCATAAACTCAACCTGCAGGAAGCCCTGGAAATTAACAAACATCTTGCTCCCAGTCCAGATCTCATCCTAAATGACCAGACACAATTCAACACTTCCCCTCTCCTAAACTTCATATAATCATCTTTGTTGTTGATTACTTCCCACACTCTCTCTTCCTACATATTCCCATTTTCCTGTAGTCATTAAGTTGTTTTATTTGTTGCAGTTGTCTTTGTATTCCACATATGCTATAGTTTCAATAGTTAAGGGTTTGCTTTTAACTTGTACTTGCATTACTGTCCACGTTTAAATCCCCTTGTAGTTTTCTCATCAAATACTGTTCATATTTTACTTTGCTCATTTATTTAATGTAAACTGGTATACAGCCACTGCTTTGATTATAATATTAATGTTAAAATGCAGTACCACCACACTCTCAAACTGTAGGTTCCCTCAAACACCTCAGTTTTCCTGCATTTACTAATTTCTGTTTATCTTATTGATATTGCTTAAGTTCCTCGTGTATTCTGTATTTACATTGACAACTGTCTCTTCTTTTTTAATTGGTTGTGTATCACTCTCCATGTTTCATACCTCTTGATGCAGCCTTGTCTAGTACTAATTTTATCTTATTTTATTAGTTTTGTTTATTAATAGAAACTGTTATGTAGACATGCTATTCCTATTTTGTGCTAAAGGTTTTCCTGTCAACTCCATTGTTATTTATGTACTGTTCAGTTTTTACTATTTCATTGCAAAGATGTTACCCACTGAATGTTTCTACTTCACTCTAGATGTGTTACTTCTCTTCCAATGTTGTCTGCTAACATTTAACTTCTTTGGTGATAATACTCAGTAAATGTCTGAAGATGGCCTTGTAAGCCGAAAACCGGTTATCATATAAGTAAATGTCTGAAGATGGCCTTGTAAGCCAAAAACCGGTTAGCAATAAAAATAATATTGTAGAACAAAAGCAAACTGGTGCTTTTCATTTATTATTATAATGTTGAACTACCAAGAACCGACGGAAGATTCTGTTAATGTGTTAGATTACTTTGTCAGTGATAGCGAAAAAAAGGATGGACTAGGAAAATGACATAATCAAGCAATGGAAACCTCAGGTAGGAATATCAACAATGTAGGAAGAGACAGATTGCTACTTACGGTAAAGAAGACATGTCAAGTTGCGGACAGGCACAATTAAAAGACAGTCGCATAAAGTTTTCGATCATAGCCTTTGTTAGTAAAAGAGAGATGCACACACCATTCACACACATGAAAACAAGTACATCTCGTGCACACATGACCGCCAACTCCAGTATCTCCGACTGGAATGCAACATCATGTGAATGCAAGAAGAAATCTGGAGGGGACAGGGAAGGGACAGTTGTGTATGGGTGGGCAGTGAGACAAATGCCATCTGGTGGAATGTGCAGAGACTAGGCTGCCAACAGGTGCAACATAAGGAAGCAATGGGGCAGGGAGGTGCAGAAAAAGAGGAGCAAAAATTGATAAGAGCGGGGAAAGACAGGCGGAGGGGCTGCAAATAAAAAGGATGGGAGATGAGAATGAGGAAGAGATGATAGGACAGAGAGGGTGGAAACTGTTGGGTGTAGGGACACTATGGTACTGTAGATTGAGGCTGGGATACTTATAGAAGCGGAGAATATGTTGTAAGGATAACTCCCATCTGAGCAGTTCAGAAAAGCTTGCGGTGGGGGGAAGGATCCAGATGGCTCAAGTAGTAAAGCAGCCATTAAAATCAATTGTGTTATGTCCAGCTGCATGTTGTGGCACAGGGTGGTCTACTTTGCTCTTGGGCAGTTTGGAGGTGGCTGTTCATCCTGGTGGACAGGTAGTTATACCAATATAAAAAGCTGTGCAGTGATTGCAGCAGAGCTGGTAAATGACATTGCGGCTTCCACAGGTGGCCTGGCCCTTGATGGGGTAGGATAAAGTTGTGACAGGACTGGAAGGGGAAGTGTAGGGTGGGTGGATTGGGCAGGTCTAGCACCTGGGTGTTCCACAGGGATATGATCCTTGTGGCATTGGCTTGGGATTGTGAGTGGTGTAGGGATGGACTAGGATGTTGTGGAGTTTGGGTGGGTGACAGAACATCACTTGAGGAGAGTTGGGTAGTATCTGGGATAGGATGTCCCTCATTTCAAGGCACAGTGATAGGTAATCGAAGTCCTGGCGAAAGATGTGGTTCTGTAGTTCCAGTCTGGAGTAGTGCTGAGTGATGAAGGGGACACTTCCTTGTGGCTAGTTCTTAGCAGTGGTAGGGGGATTGGGGGTGTGAGGGCAAATGGTATGGGAGATCCGTTCGTGGACTAGGTCTGGGGGATAGTGCCTGTCTGTGAAGGCCTTGGTGAGACTCAGCACAATGAGCAAGAGAGTTTTTATCACTTGAGATACGCTGTCCGGTTATATGGGAGGGTTTTTTTGGTGTAAAAAGGATGACAGCTGTTAAAATGCAGGCACTTTTGGTTGGTGGGTTCTCAGATGCCGCCTAAGCCATGGAATCCCCTGAAATGGCCTAACTGTGAAGATTCCTTTCTCTGGATCCCACCCTTTCTTCCACAGTGACCTATACCTTTTCAGATTCCCGCCAATACCTGGCCCTCACAAACCTGGTACTGCAAAAACACATTGTCATGGCACAGGCATCCCTGAACCATCTCTGCTCCATCCTAAAGATAACTACTACCAACAGTCCCTGCTCCATACATCCCTTGGTCTCCCAACACCTGGAGGAGCATTCCAGACACCACCTCCACTAGTTATCCAACCTGCTGACATCCGACTGCCATCTTGGGGCACCACTATCCAACCCCTATCGTACCCACAATGTTCCTCTCCGTCCATCCCTCACAGCAGCTAAACCCTGCCCAGCTGACCATTTTAACTTGCGCCATTCCCCAGAACTCTCTACCAACTCTCCACCAAATCCAGAGCCAAAACATTCCTGTAACACTGTTGTTAAACTTCACACAAAAAGCCCTCACTCCACAGAAGTTTCAGTCCTATCCAAAGGCCTCACCTTTAGTCCTATACCCAAATTTAACCTTGCTGGACTTGTCATAGACCTACTCTTCTTCTCCTGATCCCTGCAGTGGAAGCACTTCTTGCCACCAATCCCTCCAACCAAAAACACACTAATTTCAACATTGAACCCTGCCTCTTCCAGTTCATAGCACTATTCAACCATGATACTCCCCACCTTTCACGTAACTACCCACTAGTCACCTTTCAGGAATTCCTTACCGCCAACTTAGCCTCACCATCCTTCCCCAGGTCCATTCCTCAGAGCTCCAATCTTTCAGTAGAAGAAAGAACAGCCGTACACAACCTCAAAACAGATTCTGACCTAATCGTTCTACTTGCAGACAAAGGTTCCACCAGTGTTGCTATAAATCACAGTGACTATTGGCAGAAGGCCTCTGCCAATTATTTTGTCTTGTCCACCTACAAACTCTGCCACAGTGATCCGATCCCAGAACTCCAGCACAAACTCCACTCCCTGCTTAAAGCCTTAGGTCTTTCCCAGAACATCTCCCCTGAATCCATTTCCCTCCTCACTTATATGACACCCCACACATCCACCTTCTACTTGCTCCCCAAAACCCACAAATTGAAGAATCCTGGACACCCCATTGTGGCTGGTTATTGAGCCCCTACCTCCAACCAGTTGCTCGTAGTCTAGCCTCCCACGTCAAAGACACCAACCGCTTCCTTCACCGATTCTCCATCATTTCCACCCTTTTACCTCCTGGATCCCTACTTGTCACTGTTGATGCCATCTTCCTATACACCAAAATCCCTCATGTCCATGGTCTTACCACTATTGCACACTATCTTTCCCAACGTCTTTCATACTTCAAACCCACCACCCCATTCCTCAAACTTTATCCTAACCCACAACTACTTCTCGTTTGAGGGGAAGATATATTAACAAAGCTGTGGCATAGCCATGGGCACCCACGTGGCACACTCCTAGCCAACCTTTATTTGGACCATCTAGAGGAGATGTTCCTACCCTCCCAAAACACCAAACTCCTAATCTGGTTCAGGTTCATTGATGATATCTTCAAGATCTGGACTCAGGGCATTAAGACACACTATCTCTCTTCCTTCACAACCTCAACACCTTCCCTCCCCTCCCAATTGCTTCACATGGCAACATTGTGTGTGTGTGTGTGTGTGTGTGTGTGTGTGTGTGTGTGTGTGTGTTAAAGGAATCTTGTTACAGGGATGAACAGTTGTTTCTATGATTCATAAGTTTGAGAATACCCATACCTGTTTAAAAATTCATAAGTTTGTAAAGCATCTATTTCCTAACTGCAAATGCCACACATTTTTTTCCTGAGGTACTAGGTGTGGTATACATCAGCTGTGAAACATACTACTAAGGAGACTCCCATGCAAGATCTTAGAGATGGGTGCCAGTTCTGTTCTGAGAGTATACTAAAACTTGTTTGCATTTGCAGAAATCGCCTCTTCTATTCTTTGAGTGTGAATTGTATTTTCTACTGCATTGGCTACTGCTGGGTGTGTGTACCAGCTTTTAAGTGCAAGAGAATTTATCAAGTATTGTGAGAAAATATTGCTATGGAAGTAGAATAATTCATAATTATTTAATAATGCAAACCTTATGCCATTGTTTCACATGCTTCAAAATTGTGATAATCATCTTCAAGAAATGTTTTCAGTTAATCTTCATGGCTGACAATGATGAAATGGGATGAGTAGCATTGCATTGGATACTCTTCCTCTTCTAACCTTTATATGTTGTTGAAAAAGGCATCAAAATATTTGATTGTTTGCTGGTGTCACATGTTTATCATGGGAATATGGCAGTCGGCCTCATAAATGATATACCTGGGGTGTTGAAGGACTCCTCAAAAAGACCCCTATACCAGACACAAGCAGGAGAAGAATGTGGAACAGATTTACAAGTGATTCACTGCCAAAAGCTTAACCCTTAATTGTATTAAAACTTATGTTCTTACTTAAGGGTACTAGAAGTAGAGATCAGCGAGCACACACTGAACGAGGCTCATCATGTGTAGAAGCTCTTGGGCATCTTACAAATAATAAACTGAAGTGACATTTGGTTTGGGATAAGTTGATAAAAAAGCTCAGTTTGGCCTGATTTGCACTCAAGAGATCTTTCTCATTGTAGTGATCTGCAGACAGTATTACTAGCTTACTTTATACTGTTCCATAGCTTAATCTTCTGAGGCGATGTAGGTAGGATTGAAAAAGTATTTATTTTACAGAAGTGTGCAACAAGAATGTTGTGTAATGTTGAGAACCAAACATTTTGCAGCAGCCTCTTCAGGGACCCAGAAATTCTTACACATACATTGGAATTTACTAATATGATGTGTGAATGGATAGTAACCTCAGACTTTTCACAGGTAATGCAGGTATCTGTAATGAAGCTGCACAAATATTCAGGGGTGCAAAGATTCTGTTCCAAAATATAGAATTGTGCACTTCACAAAATGAAAAAAGTGTAGTATCCTGTGACTGTATTACCAATAAGTCACAGTTGGAATCTGTCAAGTCATACAAATACCTGGGTGTAATAATCTATAGGGATATGAAATGGAATGATCACATAGTCTCTCGCTCTCATGGGTAAAGTGTGCGGCAGCTGCAGTTCATTGGTAGAATATTAGGAAAATACAATCAGTCTACAAAGAAGTTTTCGAACAAAAGAGATGTGCGATCCATCCTATAATATTACTCAAATGTGTGGGATCTATACCAAACAGGACTAACAGGGGATATTGAACATATAGAAAGAAGGGAAGCATGAATAGTAACAGGCTCTATTTGACCCAAGGGAGAGTCTCATGAAGGTGCTAAATGACCTGAACTGGTGGACACTTGAAGTTAGACGCAATCTACCCCATGAAAACCTACTTAGAATGTTTGTAGAAACAACTTTTAAGTTATAAATCTAGGAATATACTATGACCCCCTCTGTAGTGGTAGCCAGTTATTTTGCGCTAACATGCTACAGTCAACTGTAAGTATTGCGTTAACATTACGCCATTTCTCTTCGAAGGCATGCAGGTGTGCAAATAAAATGAACAGAAACATGTTCTGTAGTGCTCTCCCCATCATAAAGCTGTGTTGAGTGTGGAAATGCTGGTCAGTTCCACTACATTCAACTCAGAGAAGGGGCACAGCTGTCTCTGTGTGACAGCACATGGTATGTTATCCTTTCTGGCAATGTGAGTGCTACATTACTCACAGTGCCAGGTCAGTATTTTTCTTTGAAACTGTGTGTAGTGTATTGTACAAATATACAAGTATAAAGATAAAGGATTTTTGAGTTGCCATTGTTGTATTGGTGCCGTGAGTGAGTGGTCTTGTGCAAGGATGGTTCTTGTGATTACTACCCTTGTAAATCAAAAGGTTGTAGACAAGATGGTGGTAAAAAAAAGCAAGTATATGCGGAAATTTAGTATGAAAGTGTTTTCTGCAGATGATCTGGTATAAAGAGGTCCTTTTCTAGCAGATCTTTGAAGAGGAAGTGAGATTTGAAGAGTTTGAAGATCTACTTCAAATGTAAATCTAACAACAGAGGAGCATGGGACGGGGCTCACTGATTTGGCTTACGTAACACTGAAAATTTTGAAATACTTGCTAAGTATTTTGATGAGCTTCTTAATTGTGTAGAACCAATCCATAATCTTGAATACTCAAATGCTCGTGATAAACTAGAAGATGATTTACTCCCAACTACTAAAAAAATTGGAGTTATTAAAACTCTATAAAGCTTATGATGAAGACTCTATTAGAACAGAACTTTCATAATGATCTATTCCAAAAATAAAAAAAGAGCTAAAATTAAGCTTTGAGACAACCTAGAAAACAAAACTCCCAGGGGAGTGGATGGTGGCTTTGATACATCTACTACATAATAAAGGCAATTACAAGGTGTTAACAACTACAGATTAATTTATTTGCAACAAGTTGCATATTACGTATTTTCTATTATTACACTAAACAGAGTAGAAACAATGCTGGAGAGTCATTTAGGTTAATATTAAGATGGTTTTAGAGAGGGCAGAACATGTTCTGAACAAATATTTAATCTGAAGTCAGTCATTTGCCACATATTACTCAATTCAAAAGATGTTTGTTCGTTTCCAAACAGCCACTGATTCCATTGACAGAAGCTATAGATATAATAAAACTATGTGAGGAGAAACAGGTTAAAGCCCTTTCAAGTTTCTAGAATATTTCGCCTTAGTGAGCCATAGAAAAAGATAAAACACTCGAGAAAATTTGTGTGTGTAGTATGAGAGATTTATGAATTGCAGCTCATGTAATTGTACAACAGCCCAGTGATCAAGAGTATTGACTGACAATTTGTTGGCTTGGATTCGAATCCATCTGCCTCCACATTTTTTTTATTATTATTTTTATTTTTTTATTGCAATGTTAAACAGTTCAATTTATATACTTAATTTCACTTTAGTTAAGACTATGTCCCTCAAAGTCAAAACGCTATAAGCCACCACATTATAGTACATAGGTAAAATTTTGTACAAGCCACCACTGCCTCTACGTGTCACTCCCTCAGGAATTGCGGACATGAGATTAAACTAAGTATTAGTGGCATGTGTGAATATGGCTTCACCTACTGACCATGGTGCTCAAAAATAAGGAACATCCTATCCACAATCTTCACCTCATCCAAACTGGTATTCTGTCACCAACCAACTTGCAAAATATCTTGGTCCATCCTTTCCCACACTGACTCCAAATCTCTTGCCACATGGGTCACACCCCTACGGAAAAGCCAGATGCAGCACTGGTCCTATGTACCCATCCAGCCCTGTCACAAGGGTAGCCTTCCCTATAAGAAGCAGGGCCAACTGTGATACTGTGATAGCTGTCGAATCATATGATGGGGTACTCACAGAAAACCGGAATAATATTGCCGTGGGCGGAGTGTGTGTAGTATGCATTTCTGCTTGTCTTCATCTTCAGTGATTGTTTTTTCTAATGCTGTTTTGTTCTTCCTTTATTTCTTATGATGGAAAGTTTAAGTGAACAACACACTGCTGTGAAATTTTGTTTTCTACTCAGTAAAAATGCCAATGGAACTGTTTTGATGTTGAAAACAACTTACCGAGATGACACTATGAGGAAACTCAGATTTATGAGTGGTTTGCTCGATTTAAAAATGGCGACATATTGATTGATGACAAACCTCATTTTGGTCGTCAATCAACTGCCAGAATAAATGAAAATATTGAAAAAATTTGAGAGCTTGTGCTCACAGACAGTCGACAGGCAATTGATCGACTGTCAGAGATTAGTGAGTTATCTTGGAGCTCGGTTCAGCGAATTTTAACACGAGATTTGAGCAGACTGGAGACTGGTCCTTCCACCAAGACAAAGCACCTGCACATGTGCCATCTCTGTTAGACAGTTTTTGGCCACAAGTGGCATTATTCCGCTGCCCCACAAACCTTACTCACCTGATTTGGTTCCGTGCGACTTTTTCTTATGAAAAGGGGCATGAAAGGACAGCAATGTGACATTGTTGAAGAAGTCAAGAAACAATGAGGGAGGAACTGGAAGCCATTCCTAAAGATGAGTACAAAAAATGTTTTTAGCAGTGGAAGTGGCAGTGGTACAAATGTAAATAATTACTTTTTTTTAACGCCACCTTTGCTATAACTTCTGTACAGCTTTTTATGTGGACATGACCGCCAAGCAGCTCTCTAAGTGGCTGGCCAGTGCTAAACTGTGACCAAGAGTAGAGTTGACCACCCAGTGGTGTAACATGCTCAGCTTCAGTGGCTGTTTCATAACCTTGCCTCCTGAATCTCACCCTGTCCCCCCCCCCCCCCCCCCCCCCCTGCCCCCTTTTAACTTCTTTGACCTAAGTACTTGGGAATCATCCATAAAACCCGTTCTTTGATTGTGTAACACTCTTGGCTTTAATCTTTGGTAGCTTTCCACTAGCCCCTGTCCTGAGACTGACTTTAAGACATGTCCATATGCTTCCCCACATCATTCTATACTCATATCCCTCCTAACTGCTGTCTCCTTCGTCTGCTCAGTCCTCCCACCTCACCCACTCCTCCAAGTCATTGTGGAAACACACACACACACACACACACACACACACACACTTCTGTGTGTGAGAGGAATCTCACCAGTGCACATCACTATTTGATGGGCCTGCTGTCTGTCTGTTCCCATCATCCTTCCCTCCAACCACCTCTACTACTCCCTGCTTTCTCCATTGCCCACTCCACATAATACTGAATATAACCCCTCAACCCCAGTCAACCTCCGGGACTGGTCAATGTAGTTATTTTGTACAACTGTGCAGATTTGGTGTTCTGTAAATAATGAAGAAGGCAATGTATAAATATGCAAGGTCAGCTGCAACTCAGAGTACTAGATTCAGTCAATCAGGTAGTTGGACTGACCACAGAGGCTTATATAACTGGTTTCATTTCCAACCAGTGCAGGTATGAAAGAGCTGCAATGATAAACATCCAACAACTGTCATGTTGAAGCATACTATGCTTATAAGATCTTATTGCTTAAAATCATCTGCTTGCTGTATAACGTCTTGTCCACTTTTGGAATTGCTTTTTATACAGTTTCTCTATACAGTTTCTCGTGGGCCACTAAGATCTGTGACAAAGTTGAGCCCAGCAGAGTTAAACAGATTGCTCTGCAGTGTAGTTCTGAAACTTTGTTTTGTAGTATTTTAAACAAGTAGTTTTAATCCAAATTTATTTACCCAATGGCTTCAACATATGATAGCCCAGCTGGTCAGTTGTTCTTTTGCATGCAATTGGTGCTACAAATAAGTTTCAGTTCTGTATATCCCTGTGTAACCCTGATAGCACTGAAAAAATTCTCGATACTTCACATGGTGTGTGGCATAGTTGTCCTGATTCTCAATTTTCCCTGCTGCATAGGAACCCAAGAAAAGTTACTCAAAGCTTTTATACTCCCTTGAAAGCATGGGAAAACAGTTTCCTTATGCTTTCTTGTTTCTTGGAAAAAAGGTTCTTCTTGCTATTGCACATAATCCTTTCAAATTATGTTTGTGAGTCTTGGATGAAATAATATTTCTTAATTTGATGGTCATAGGTTCCTACATTTGGTACTTGAAACAATTTCATGAAAAAAGGTTTTAAACAACTGGAGAGAGTTGATATAATTTTAGTATTAGTATGGACTGAACAGTTCAGTAGCCCTTAGCAAATGGGAAAACATTGTCAAATACGTATGTAGCAGTTCTTGTTAATAAAGCCATCAAAATTGCTTAATATCAGATGCATTGAAATTAATATCGGGGTTTTAAGGCTTTTTAGCATTTATTATATTCAACTTACAATTACAAAGGATATTTCATATGGAAAAGCAAGTCAACCAGTTTTGTTTCTATAGTTGTTACAAGCTCTAAAGCTTACCGATTACAGTTTACATGGCCAACTTTACTAACAAAACATTACTACAAGACAATAAATATTTTCTGGATCATGTCATCTTCAATCATGAATCGACATTTCACCTATGTGAAAATATGAACACGCATAATGTGCACATCTGGGAGGCAGCAAATCTGCACCAGATGCTGCAATTGCAACAGGACTCCACTAAATTGAATATGTGTTTGTACTGTACCCCGGCTGAAAAGTTTATCGGTCTTTCTTTTACTGTGAAGCAACTGTAACCTGTGTTTCTTATCTTGATGCATTAGACTTATGGCTCTTTCCACAATTTGAGAAACTGAACCACAGAACTTTATTTGGCAGCAAGATGATGTAGCTCGGTAAGCGATTAGTTAAATGACGTATTCGACTGCTGAATTGGCTGCAAGTGGCTTGTTTCACATGGCCACCACATTCATCTGATCTGTTGCCATCCAGTTTTTATCTTTGTGGGTTCATAAAGGTTCATGTATGTGGCTCTACTACCACCTTATCTACCCAACTTAAGAAACAGTATTGAAGCAGCTGTTGCAACAATTACTCCAGACACACTGGTCAAGACCCTGGAAGAACTTGCCTATCAACTCAGTGTGCGCTGTGTGACGAGTGGTGCTCATGTTGAACACTTGTAAGAAAAACTGTTGAGTTGCTCTTTCATCTTATGTTTTATTTTTAATAAAGTGTTGTACATTATCAGGCTACAAAAGATGAAACATTATAAAGAAAATAAAAAATCTCACTCAGCAAACTTAATTACAGATCTGATGCTTTTAGTAGCCAAAACAGTGTTACAAATAAACTAATCCATTAAGTGATCTAGATTGCTGTATCCACAAAATGTGTACATACTTGAATAATATCCCTCTGGAGAACAAGTATTCGTTACACTAGGAACATTTATTTTTCCAGTAGCCTGTTGTTGAAGGTATTGTATCAGCAACTTAATTTTAGTGTATGTTATGAGTAGTATTAACTGATAATATTGCCTAGATCTATGGCCAAGGCAGTGTAGTCTCATTTGATCTCAGTTTGAAAATAATTTTGAGATGACGACTGTTTCCACAATTACATAAAGACAAAATGGAAAATGTCAGAGCATAATGCAGTTACAATGCGCTTCCCTGAAAACATTCTTCATGGGCGACAATTGTGCTTCCACTCCAGCCTAATTTTAGCTTAGTTTACAATGAAGTATTTTTTTATGTGGTGTTTTTATGGTATACTGCCTACACCCTGTGTTCAAAGGATGTACCATTTAATACCTAAATGGAATTTTAAGACTAGATTGTTTTATAAAAATAATAGTGTGAGCTCATTTAATGTGTGAATAAGTGCAAGTAATATATTGCAGTGTCTTACTTTCACAGTATAAATTTGATGCCAAAAATTGTGGGCCACCATCATATCAGCAGACTCCACCACCACCATCATTGAGTGTCGCAGTGTTGGAAAGTGATGATGATGACGACGATGTAGTAGAGGCTACTCCAAGAGATGTCTCTGCCCACAGGTATTACACTGAAATTGCTGAGTTACAGTTATCCTGATATTTTAAAAGTTACTACTGAATTTAAACTGTTATGTGTGTACATATCTATACTAGAAATTAAGTGGAAAATGGTACCAATCAAACTGGGATTGGGAACTGTAAGACTAATAAAGCACTTCATTACTGATAATTAAACAATTCCAAACTTTTAATGATATTTGATCAAATAATTTTCAGTAGTTGATAACTCCACATAATGGAAACAGTTATTAGCTTCACTGAAGAAATAAAAAATAAATAAATCAGCACACTAATAAAACTTCTTGAACACAAACTTCTATCTGATAATGAGACAATAGGATGATACAAGCATGCTAGACATACATAAAGAAAATAAAGATCTAATAATGGGTAGTCCTTTCATCTTCTCAGTACATGTTCTATAGAAATTTTCTGTCATCTGAAAACTCTCCCAAGCAATTCCATTTAAGATGGTTGTTGCATCAGGGAGCAGCATGACAGTTGTTTGCAAAATGGGAAAGACACTTTATGACTATATTTTGTAAGAGACAGATCTGGAGACCAGTGAATGGGACTCCAGCTGTGTCAAGGGTGTACCATGAATACCTCATTTTGGATAAATGACCAGTATCAGTGGCAGCTGATTTGAGCATCTCACTATGGAGTACAGAAGCCATCACCCTACATGTGTACTTTAGCGTAATGCACATCACAGGGCTCAGAGATTAGCACATGTGTAGTAACTACACTGTTTGATACTTGAAACATAAAAAAAAACTGTGCCTTAGCTGAGGAGTTGTGATAGCGCTTGGATGAACTTCATTGTGAAATGCTTTTAATAGTATCCACAATAAAACACTGTCTTGAAATCTGGCAGAAAATCCATGTAAAGTATACTAGCAGAAACACACAATCTATACCTTCACTGTGTAGTGGCTATGTTAATGTTACTGATGACAGCACTGCTAATGCAGAGTACTAAGCATGGTTTTCTGAAATTCTTCCATTAAAGATGATGTAGCAAATATTCCAGAATTCAAATTGAGAACATCTTCCAATGCGAGGAACTTAGAAGTAAATAACCGTGGTATAATGAAGCGACTTACATTACTTAATAAACACAAGTTTATATAGCAATTAGATTCTTTTCAGAGTATGCTGATGTAATAGCTACATTTGTAACACTCGTGTACTGCTCACTCAATGAAAGTTCCATACCTAAGGACTGAAAAGTTGCACAGGTGATAACAGTACACAAGAAGGGAAATAGAAGTAATCTGTTGAATTATAGACCCATGTCACAGACATCAATTTGCAGTAAGATTTTGGAATGTATATTGTTTTTGAACATAATAAAATACTAGATCTGTTGCACATAGTCAGTTCAGATTCAGAAAATATTGTTCTTGTGAAACAATACTGGCCCTTTTTTCCACAGAAAGTAATGAATGCTATTTGTGCCAGATCTCAAGTTCATTCCATATGTGCAGATTTCCAGAAGACTTTCAACACCCCTCCTCACGAGTGGCTTCTGATAAAATTGTGTGGCTATGGAGTATCGTTTGAGTCATGTGACTGGAAACTGATTTCCTGTTGGAAAGAAAATAGTTTGCAGTAATTGATGAGAAGACATTGAATGAAACAGAAGCTATATCTGGCTTTCGCCAAGAAAGTGCGATATTTCCTCTGCTATTTCTAATCTATATAAACGATTTAGCGAGACAATATGATCAGTGATTTACTATCTAAGAAAGTCATCAGTAGATCAACACAAATTACATAATGATTTAGACAAGATGTGTGTATTTGTATGGTGCAGAAAATGGCAATTGACCGTGAGCAAGAAAAAGTATGAGGGCCTCCACAGAAGTACTAAAAAGAACCCATTAAATTTTGGTTCCTTGGTAAATAACACAAATTTAAAAGTTGTCAATTCAGATAATTCCCTAGAGAGTACAGTTACAAACAAATTAAATGAGAAGCATCACATAATAAAGGTCCATCTTTTGATATGCAGCTCCTTGTATTGGCTGTGTTTGCAGTTAAAATGTTTTGATGTGAAGTCCACCAGTTATGCAAAACACTGTTTTTCTCAGTACCCAAACATGTTTCAGCACCACTGTGCCATCATCAGTGGGTTTTCATTTTTTTTTATTTATTCTGCAATGTGAACATTTTGTTAAATGATTATAAAATTACGTGCATTTTTACTTCAAACAACAGATCATTTCTTTTTGTAAATACCTTTACATTTGGTGTGCATGAACTTTCTGGATCACTGTTGTGTTAATTACTACAGGTAGCTTGTCATCTGCAACCAAATGATGATGACGAGAATGTTTTTTTGCTGGGAGTTAACCTATCCTCTAGAATGTAATTTAGTTTTTTGCAATGTTTTCACGCCTATTTTCGTATTTACTTACGTTTTCGTGTGGCAAGTGCTTCCATTCTCCACATCATGCTGAGATGTTGTGATGCATCCGTAACTATAACAAGTATTTATTTGTGGAAAATACACATCGTCTGGTTGCAGATGACAAGCTACCTGTAGTAATTAACACAAAAGTGATCCAGAAAGTTCATGCACACCAAATGTAAAGGTATTTACAAAAAGAAATGATCTGTTGTTTGAAGCAAAAATGCACATAATTTTATAATCATTTAACAAAATGTTCACATTGCAGAATAAATAAAAAAAAAATGAAAACCCAGAGCACTTAAAAGATGCAAGAAATCTTCTGAAAGAGGCTGCCGACACTACGCTTGTCCATCATTCCATCATTTGCTAGAATATTGCTGTACAATATGAGATCCTTACCATATGGGATTGATGGAGGACACCGAAAAAGTTCAAAGAAGAGCAGCATGTTTTGTATTATCGCTAAATTGGAGAGAAAGTGTAATGGGATATTATACAAGAGCTAGAGTGGTAATCATTAAAACAAATGTGCTTTTCATTGCAGCTAGATCTTTTTACAAAATATCAATCACCACCTCCCTTTGAAATGTGTGAATATTTTCTTGACCCCCAAATACATAGGGAGAAATAGCCATCGTAATAAGATAAGAGAAATCAGAGCTTGTATGGAAAAAATTAGGTGTTCATTTTTCCTGTCATGCTATTCAAGAGCAAATTGGTCAAGAAATAGTCTGAAACTGGTTCTGTGAACCCTCTGCCAAGCACTTGGGTGTGAATTACAGAGTAGTGACACAGATCTACATGTAGCTTGGTACATATTGAAGGCAAGTTGTGCTAGATGTAGCTTGGCACATATTGAAGGCAAGTTGTGAGTATACCGAAACGCGCAAGTCAATACATCTTTCTTACCAATAGGGCACATTGAGGAATGTGATGGAGGTATTCTCTTGTGAGAAATGTTTTATGTGACATGAAATAGGGCCCTGTTGAGCATTAATTGGCTGCCATTGGATGAGATGTGACCACCTTGGACCCAGCTCCAGCCAGAGGCCACGAGTCATGGGTGACAGTTAACCAATCATCAGTCAGGATTACTCCCCAAAATTTTTGGTGTAATGACAAATCTATGCTGTGATGTTTTAATCCATCTGGAATGAAAGGGGACGTAAGTAGGTGTGTGTAATTGATTTGGTCTTGGGTGTGTAATCACAGAGTGAATATTTAATGTTATAAGATGAAAAACTACCTTCAAGTTAAAATTGAGCAATTGCTGTAATCATAAAATAATCTTGAATTATTTTTTTAGTGTGTTTATTGAAGTTTTCTGGGCACATTGAATATTTCATCATGTTTGTGATGTGCATCCAGGATATTTTCAGTACCCATGCAACTGCATGTGCTGCTTAATATTTCCCAAAATGTTGCACATAAAAACAGGATTTTTATGGGACTTATACCTCAGGTTCTAGTGATTATAGAAAGTTACAGTCAAGTGTTTTGTATACCCTTGGGCTAGGGACCAGAAGAATCATCTTAATGTAATTATTATTACCTTAATTAGTGTAATTATCCTAAAATATAGGGTCAGTTTATGAATATGAAACATTCCTCCGACTTAGGCAAATGGAGTGGAGCAAATTGTGTTCTTTTTGCATTATATTTGGTCTGTGGTACACTTTAAGGGGCTTATGGAGGGACTATTTAATTTGTTGGAAGTTCCTGAGAAAACCAGAAAAAAGCCACGGACTCAGGTGGGCTATTCGCATCAAAAGGCTGAAATTATTACAACATATTCCTAAGATCCGATCTTGAATATTTTCTTAATATGTTAATCTCTTTTCAAGATACAGAGGTTCAGAGTTACTTTGCATGCACACATAAAATATGCAAGTAATATCTGGATTTAGATGAAATTGTGGTTTATAAAATGATTTAGCACAGAGAAATATGCTGTAAAGTGTCTTCCTTTCACATAACAAGGGTTCTAGGAATCCCATATTGTAGTATTGAAGCACATGCAAAATTTTTGTGAGCGTAAAATCCAGTTTGAATGTAAAATTAGTTATGCATTATTTTGATTTTGTATAAGTAAACTATCAAAATTTTACTGACCCCTAAAGTTCTTTTCATGTAAATGACATGCCCTGCTGCCACATGGAAAAGAAGGGGACCAATGGAAAAATGCTCCTATTGATGCACAAAAACTGGCTTATATACTCCTATTATAAGAGACTCTGACTGAAAAGTGGGGTACCAGCTGCCTCATTTACCTTTTTCAACACCTTTAAAAATTTTCTCAAAAATTTTGGCGTGTGAATATATTCAGGCTTTTTTTATGCTGAGAGAGAAGAAGACAGTGGCAGAGGGAAAGATACAGAAAAGTAATAAATACTGGAGTATAGTAAACACTGGTTGTGGTATACAAAGAGCAAAGGAGACAATGCCAGTGTGAGAGAGAGACACACAGTGACAGTAGAACATATTTGACAGTGACACAACAGTGCTAGGAAAAGACAGAAGGAGACAGTGCCAGTGACAGAGGAATAAACAGAAGGATAATGTAGAAGTGGGTGAGAGCCAATTATAATGACAAGACCGTCTGTGACAGTGACAGTGAGGAAGAGGGAGATGGTGACAATGAGAATAAACAGCAGCAGTGGAGAGAAATGAGTGAGGTAGTAGCAGTAAGAGAGCAAGAGGGAGATACTGACATTGAGAGGGGACAATAATAGTAGAACAGAACAAACGAGGCTGTGGCTGCTAGACAGGAGACAGTGACAGTTGGAGAGACACAAAGAGATAATGACAATGAGTTGGGCTGAACGAGTGAGTGAGATTGTGCAAGTGGGAGTGGATGGGTAGGAGTGACTTACAGCAATCCACTAGCAGGTGTGAGCGAGTTAAATCTAGGGGAGCTTCTGCGAGTGACACAAGAGTTGCATGTTAAAAAGAGCGTGAAAGAGCAAGTGGGAGTGGATGGGTGTGAGTGACTTACACAGCGATGGACTTGCGGGTATGAGTAAGTTACAGTTGAGGGAGAGGGGGTGACAGGTAAGTTGCATGTTAAAAAGTTCGTGAATATATTCGCATGCCAAAATTTTTGGGAAAACTTTTAATGGTACTGAGTAAGGTAGAATGAGACAGCTACTACCCCACTTTCCATTCGGAATTCTGTAAAACAGGAGCGTATTAACCTTTTTGTTCTCCAATAAGAGCATTTTTATGCTGGTTAATTTATGTTCCACATGCCTGTTTACTCCAAAGTGTGTAAAGTGATTTAAAAACTTCCAAGCTACTCATTTTGAGAATGGCTGAAAGTATGTCAGCTGAAATATCGAAATGTGAACTAAAAATATTCTGGGTGCATGCCCGAAGAAGAGGGAATATTTTTTAATGTGTTGTAATCAGTTACAACCAGCTGTACAGCAGATTATAACTAGCATTATTTGTCTACATCAGATTTCCCCTCATCTGACCTACGATTGCCTACACTGTGTGCTTAAAAGTCTTGTGTTTTGATGTTTTATAAATGTGAAATTCTCTTTTTTGTAGATAAAAGAGTCAGAACTTTATGTTGCAGCATCAACTCCAGTAAGCACACAACTGTGCACAAAACACCTCAGAAACCAACAGCATTAGTCCCAGGGCAAAAAACAATAGCTGCTAGAAAATCTACTTCACAAAGTACCCCACCGTCTGGTGTAAGAAAAGCACAAAGAGATATTTCAGTAATGTCTCCAAAGCAGACAGATTCATGTGCCAACTTTCAGAAGAAAGAATATATGAATGCAGATCATCAGAGAAGAACTGTTACATCATCTCCTAGTGCTAATAAAATTGTTGTTATGCGTAATGTGGAAGATGGTTCCTGCACTCCTCAAAAAAGGCAGTTAGTTTCTCATTCAGCTTGCACTGGGACCCCACCAAGACGAGGAACTTCACCAGAAGTTGGAACACCTCGGAAGTCAGCTCCTGGTACACCACATAGAAAACCAGTACAAAACAAAACGGGTGCTGGCACCCCTAAGGTCAGCCTGTCCCTTACTAGTGGCATCCGAGAGAATAGATCTGCACAGCAGAGGTAAAACATTTTTTTTCCCTTGAATTAATGTTGTTAAATTTGTTAGAAATTAATATTCCAGAGAGGTGTAACAACTGTTTTATTAATGTTTCTATGGATTATGGAGCTCACAGTACAATAACTACTATAAACATTGCAAAACTCGATCTGAACAGAAGCTATGGCAGAATAATACAAATAGAACTTGTACATGAAATGTGTAATACCTATAGGTATCTTTCAATTAATACTTAAATTGTTTGAATAGCTTCAGTCTCAGGACTGAAGACCACGACAACAACAACAACAACAACAACTCGGTGGTGGGTCTCTTTTTAAAAAAAATACGTAAATATCTAGTGTATTCTAAGCTAATTGTGTATTATTTTATTGACTTGTAATTCACATTTTACTGACACTTAGTTCAGTTACTGTATCATTAAAGTGTAGTCCTTTTTCCTAACTAATAATTACAAGGATAACAAGCGAAGTGACATGTGAATTGATATGTGAGCCATTACAGTTTACTTACGCATCATAAACTGTGCACAATTGTACCGCTACTATGCTGGTGACTGGCATAAATAATATTATTAACTTTTATTTCTGTCTCCAGTGTCCCTTGGGTGAAAATGTTAAATGTTTGGGCAAACCTAGTGCTAGCAAAGCTTATTTTAAACTTACATTTGATCGAAATATGCATACTGACTGCAAATCTTTCTTTTGTCATGTAAATTTTCCTGCCTTCAAGCGAAGACAGAATCAACTGCAGAGTCAGACTTATAATTTTAGTCTGTCTAATTGTTTATCAATTTCAACCATATATTTTTCTTTACCTTTTTTCCTGTTAAGAAAATTACTGTCAGATACTTCCTTTATCTGTGCTAACAGTGCTAATTAATTATTTCCCACCTATTTTTATACCAAATAGTGTTTAAAAGATTATTATCACGTAGATGGACATAGTGTATCTAAATTGTATATCTGAAATCTCACGTCTGTATCTTTCTCATGTTGCTAACAGAAAATAAGAAGTTCAGAACTTTATTTTGTCATTAATCAAAGTTTTATTTGATCTATATTGTTTATCAGGATATAGTCACCTGTGAATGAGCACAAGCAAAGCTAATTCTCCAAACAACAATGACTTTGAATCATAATAAAAATACAAACAAAACACTTAGGTGCCACCACAACTGTAGGCCCTGAAGTTAAACAATTAAATCAAAATTCTACCTCTTCTGGTGCTGGTCAATGGGACCCACTTAATGTTTACTTAATGAGTGGTCACTCGCCATGATTATTCTGCACAAAGCTCACATTAATGGTTCCTTTAAGGTACAAGTGTTTAATAATACAGGGAAAGAGCTCTGTGAATTTATGGACAGCACATGCTGTATGGCCAAAACGAAGTTCCTTTTTAAAATTTCAAGTGTCAGTTGTACAAAAATCCTGCGACTGTATCAATAACTCGCTCAGTGCAGAATACCAAACCAATCTCCAATACACATAAAGGAAGTACTCAATTATCTTAGAGGATGCTAAATCCTGACACAAATACAGAACCACTCATTTACCTTAGGAGGTGCCAAACAGTACCAGTTTGTCAAGGTAGCCTTTAACTAAATATCTAATATCAAATTTAGTGAAAGGAAATCCCCAATGTGCAGCCCTCAAGATTCCTTGCTTCAACATTTCTTCTTCTTCTTTATTTAGCACTGGCTGTCCTCCCATTTTTTTCGGATGTGCTTCCTGCACTTTATTTTGTAGGGTTGATTTAGGTATGCCATACAAATCACACACTTTTCTGTACGATAATTGACCACTCTGAATATCACGAACAGCTTGATCTAAAAGTTCCGGGTCATAATTACACCGTACTGTAGCACCTCTTCTGCACTTATATATTCTGGGCACTGTCCGAAATCAGCCCACACAATACACAGTTTTACAGAAACCGCCGTTATTTTATAACCTTGCATGAGAAACTTGACAAACTTGTACAGAAATTGTCTCAATGTTGTTAGCTACTGAACATGTTGACAATTACGGTTACAATAACTTCCCGCTCGGCGCAACAGTAGAAAGTTTCCACTTTACAATAATGCATGGATTTTTAACACTGAGACAGTTCATCAGTTTTTCACTTAGAGAAACAATTGACGCAAAATAAAAGTTGTGGAAAGCGATAAATGCAATCTTGTGCTTAAAGTAACTGGCGCACAGATGTTAAAATAAGTAACTCTTTGTTTCTATGCAGTGGCAAAGAGCAAATAAGCCATACTGTCTGAATTTGCCCTGGTTTCTGCAATCCAGATTTTTGTTAGGGCTGTAAGGATGTTCGAACTGTATCGCTGGCATATTTTTCCACATTTTTGCAAAAACTTGGTCTTCTCCAGATGCCTTATAATTTTTCATCTCCTTGAGGGCTGTTATTGGAGGATTTATGAGATCAGGTGGAGTCTTGATGGGTGTGTCTGTATTAATTGCTACAAGTTCCTGGGGTTCTTCACAATTCAAAAGTATAATAAAAGCTTTTGCTGTGATTTCGGCATTTTCCTTGTCATTATGTGCCATTTTTCCATCTACCCTTTTCAACATTAACTTGGGAAGGGCAAATTTTTGTAATTGTCTTCCAAACATTTTGTAAAAGTCTCTGGAACTGGTTTTATGATAATTTTCTTCTATTGAGTCGATTAGATCTTTCTGCGATTGTTTCTTGGTTTGCTTGATAATTTGTGTGAATGTTTTCCTGATATTTTGGAGGTTGGTTGCATTTTCTTCTGTTTTGTGTGTTTGAAATTTTAACGATGCATGATGTCTTTCTTCATGAAATTTGTCACATTCTGAGATCCACCAGACATGTCGTTTACATACATGGGTTCAATGGGGCTAAATTTTCATCTTGTTGCCTGAGAATTTGAACCAGTTCTTCTAAATTATCTGTCAGTTTTATGTTTTGTGTGACTTCTCTATATATATCAATTCTAATTAATTGGTGGGGATTGAAGTTCCTCTTTCGTTTATTGCATTTTGGTTTCTTTTTTAGTGGTGTGAACTTAATGTTGATTTTGACATTGTAATGACCTGAACCTGTATCTACCCCTCTTATACTTTAACATTGTAGATTTCTTTGTGGAAGAATTTGTCCATAAATACAGGATCCAGCTGCCATTCTCCTTTTCTCCAATCAGGATGTTTCCAAGTTTTAAGTTTCTTTGACCTCCTTTTGAAGTATGTGGACTTTGAGTTCAATTTGTGTTCCCTACATAGTCCAACAAGTCTTTGGCCATTCTTATTTGTTTGTTTATGTGGAGCCCATTTCCCAATGGTATCCCGGTATTTCTTTTCTCTTCCAAGTTGGGCATTGAAGTCCCCTAACAGGATCTTAACATTGGTTTATTGTTTGGTCAAGGAGATCACAAAACTCAGTTACTGCAGATAATAAAAAATTTACTGTAATTTGTAATTGAAATAGCAGTTACAATTTATCCTCCAGTGTCCCACATTTCTGACATTGGCATAACCGGACAGCAACTTGTGTATCCTTGTGCACTAGGTTGCTGTCATCATCATGACAAAGTTCTGAAATATCACATTTGTCGGAATATTTGTGTCAGCATTCAGGAAAATCATTATCTTCTTCTTCTTCTACTGTAACTGAAACCGACTCACAGCAGCACAGTTCAGTACAGTCCGAGGGTTTCAGCATTCCAGATAGCAATGAACATGTGCATGGCCTGTAAAATTTTTATTCTCGTAAGCAGTTCTGTATGCAGTCTACTTTATACCTATTGTATTTCTTCTTGACATCCCAAATTCTTCAAGAATTAAGGTTACTACACCTCAAAAAAATAATGTTATGTGTATGCTCTGCCCTGTCTTAACTCTGCTCAGAATGTACATTTATCTACAAAAAATCACACAATAACAAAGCACTGTATTCCTCTCTTTCTTTGTCTCATTTTTGTGGTCTGAGCTACAGATTAAAAGATTTCTTTGCACACAGTTATTAAGAATCAAAAGCACTCAACTTTTATATATTTAATAAGTGGATCTGCACAAACACACGTCCCCCAAGATGGCCGTTGTTAGAGCAGCTTACATAAACACCGAGGCAGGGATTTCTTTAGTGTAAAGGTGAAGACAAAAATGAAATAGTGAAACTTCTTTGCAAGTATTGTTTTAAAACAACTAGCCTTAAAATTTAAAGTTCAACCTGTATAAGCATCAAGTTTTTCATTGTGGTTTTGTTGTATAAAATGTTAGCAGTTTTGTGTCCAATCTGTTTAAAAATCTGATGTGCAAAAATTTCCAACATTATCATAATTAGGGGGCAACAAAGCACCATTTACATTTATTGAATTTCATCACCTCTTTTACAGTAAGTTGCTTCCTGTCAAAGACTATAATGGATATTGTTAAAAGAGTAGAAATTTTTAGAGATGTATGACAAATGTACGAAAAACATTTTATATATTCAGGCTATATGTTCAGCATACTATATGATTATCATAAATTGCTGTTTTATTTTCCAGTACTGTTCGTGATTCTACTTTATTGCGTTACAGCATACCGGTACCAAGAACTCAACTGTTTGTGGCATGTACAGGCTTTCCAAGGCCACTTGCAGCAAAAATTAAGCAATTGCTCACATCACTTGGCATAAAATATTGTGATCGTGTTGGCCCAGAAACGACACATGTTGTTGTTCGGCCAAATTCATCTGGTCTTCCAGAAAAAACTTTGAAGTATTTGCAAGCAGTTGCTGCAGGGAAGTGGGTTGTTGGCCCTGGTTGGATTGACCAGACATGTAAGAACCGCTGTCCTGCTCCAGAGGTATGCCATTCTGTAATATGAGTTTACATTTTGCATGTATCTTTCTATTTCTTTCTCATCGATATTCACAGCTTGCATCCACACAGAAAGCCACCAAATGTGTTACCAACAATTTGTAATATATATGTTTGTAAGCAAAGACAAGAAAGTCTGATGCTACATGACACAGCAACACCAGGTGGCCATTAATTATTAACTCCTGAACAGTGTATTGTCTACAGTACTGTTCGTACAGAATTATGAAAACATTATGTTTTGAAACCATACTGCCTAAATACATCACCTAACGTTCTGGGCAACTGGTGGGCAGCATTCTGTGTGCAAGTGTGTTATGTGCTGAGAACTGTATTGTCACAATCCAAAATATTCATAACTTATTTGTAGAATATAGTGTAGCTCTCAAACATGTTGTTGTTGTGGTCATCAGTCCTGAGACTGGTTTGATGCAGCTCTCCACGCTACTCTATCCTGTGCAAGCTTCTTCATCTCCCAGTACATACTGCAGCCTACATCCCTCTGAATCTGCTTAGTGTATTCATCTCTTGGTCTCCCTCTACGATTTTTACCCTCCACACTGCCCTCCAATACTAAATTGGTGATCCCTTGATGCCTCAGAACATGTCCTACCAACCAATCCCTTCTTTTAGTCAAGTTGTGCCACAAACTCCTCCCCAATCCTATTCAGTACCTCCTCATTAGTTATGTGATCTACCCATCTAATCTTCAGCATTCTTCTGTAGCACCACATTTCGAAAGCTTCTATTCTCTTCTTGTCCAAACTAGTTATCGTCCATGTTTCACTTCCATACATGGCTACACTCCATACATATACTTTCAGAAACGACTTCCTGACACTTAAATCTATACTCGATGTTAACAAATTTCTCTTCTTCAGAAACGCTTTCCTTGCCATTGCCAGTCTACATTTTATATCCTCTCTACTTCGACCATCATCCGTTATTTTGCTCCCCAAATAGCAAAACTCCTTTACTACTTTAAGTGTCTCATTTCCTAATCTAATTCCCTCAGCATCACCTGACGTAATTCGACTACATTCCATTATCCTCGTTTTGCTTTTGTTGATGTTCATCTTATATCCTCCTTTCAAGATACTGCCCATTCCGCTCAACTGCTCTTCCAAGTCCTTTGCTGTCTCTGACAGAATTATAATGTCATCGGCGAACCTCAAAGTTTTCATTTCTTCTCCATGGATTTTAATACCTACTCCGAATTTTTCTTTTGTTTCCTTTACTGCTTGCTCAATATACAGATTGAACAACATCTGGGAGAGGCTACAACCCTGTCTCACTCCCTTCCCAACCACTGCTTCCCTTTCATGTCCCTCGACTCTAATAACTGCCATCTGGTTTCTGTACAAATTGTAAATAGCCTTTCGCTCCCTGTATTTTACCCCTGTCACCTTCAGAATTTGAAAGAGAGTATTCCAGTCAACATTGTCAAAAGCTTTCTCTAAGTCTACAAATGCTAGAAACGTAGGTTTGCCTTTTCTTAATCTAGCTCTCAAACATAACTACATATAATTATGTTTTATGAAGAAAGCTTTGATGTTGTTTGAGTACAGGATACTAAATTCAGCCACCTTTATCAAATAGATTTATTTGGAAAAAGAAAAATGAAAAGGGGGAGTGGTGTGGAATGTGCACCATGAGAAAACTGGTGCAGTAATGTGACACTGGACTTTTGCTGGTGCGTAACAACTTGAACCTTGTACCTTTTGACATTACTAACCTATAAACCAACATCCCAATCCAGGGAACAATAGGTGTCATAGAACAAAACCTACTCAACTACAAAAGAATCTCAGTACAAGGCACTACAGAAATTTTGCAACTAACAAAACTTGTCTTGCACCAAAATTACTCCGAGTTTGATAATAAAAGATGCAGTTGCAATGGGATGTAGTATTGCTGGAACCATAGCTGACATATTCCGTAACAGCCTGAAAGTAAAAATTTTTGAAACAAAAAAACACAGCTAATCAAAAAATCATATACTATTACAGATATGTAGACGACACATTAATGCTTATAGAAGGTAACTTAACTGACATAGACGAAATACATAAAGCCCTCAATCAATTACACCCCAAAATGAAATTCACCATAGAACACAAAACTAACATAACAATTAACTTCCTCGACCTAACTGTTAAGAACACTAACAACAGACATTGTTACCAAATATACAGAAAGCCTACCACAACAGACTGTATTATCAATGTACACTCATGCCATCCAAAAGCCCACAAACTTGCATTTTTCCACACAGTGCTGAACAGATTAATAAACTTACCACTAGAAGACGAAGCAATCCAGAGGGAAATAAAACTCTTAGAATACATAGCCCAGCAAGACGATTATGACCCCAAAATTGTAACACAATTATACCACAATAAAACACAACCTGAAAGTCACAATATACCTAAAGAAATAACACTAAGCATATACACAATGAAAAAGAAGAAAACAAAATACGTAACCACAACCTATCTAGGAAACATCTCGAACAAAATTAATGAATTATTCAACAAAACCGACATTGCATTTGCATTTCAAAACACCCACTTAGCCTCAAACACAAAATTCACAAAGGCAGCTCGAAAATTCCCATACACAACAATCCCCGCGTTTACAAAATTTCGTGTAACACATGTCAAAAATCCTACGTGGGGCAAACTGGTAGAAACTTCAAAATTAGTTATAAAGAGCACACCAGAGAAAGTGAAAACAACCCATCTACATTTTTTCAACATTTACAAGCAGAGAAAAATTATGTAAAACCCATAAACGAAGCACTAGAAATCCTCCATATTATGCAAAAGGGAACATTGTTGAACATCCTTGAGGAAATAGAGATATATTCAGATGCATACAGCAACCCAACAAATTTACTGAACAAACAAACCAACCAACCTAAAGCACAAAAAGTATGTAGAAAACTTTATACGCATTACAAATTGGGAAAACAGATAAAATAATAATATCAGTGACTCTAAACAACACATATCCATGATAACATGAGTAGTGTAAAACAGTGACTGAACACCAACATAAATCATAGACAACAACAATTATTATGAAAAATTAAAAATGTAAAATAAAACTAAAACCAGTTTTAGGCAAAAACATAGATAAGATTAGGTTAGGTTGGATTAGATTCAGTTTTCGTTCCATAGTCCCAAAAAATGAGATGATTCTCGTGGGTGTGGAACATGTCAGAAAGTATGACAAAACAACATAAAACATTTGAATATAATACTTACTACCCTAATCATTTGTCAGGAGATAGGCAAAAATAAGTTAATACAATGCAGTAAATTGGGACAGCTAATATTTGCAGAATTAACACACTGTTATCCACTATTAATAAATTTATCATACGCAAAATACCTAATCTTGACTGTTGTGTCCAAGTGTTGTCAAAACTGAAATCTAACAGATATTTTTACTTAAGCTGACTTAACAGTGTCTGTTAAGATATTCGTCTATGGCGTAGAAGGATTTGCCTATCAAAAAGTCTTTCAAACTCTGTTTAAACCGTGCTTTATCTGAAACCAAGTTTTTAATGGTTGCTGGCAATTTATTAAAAGTGTGTGTTCCTGAATATTGGACCCCTTTTTGGACCAAGGTAAGTGATTTTAGGCCTTTATGTAGATTCTTCTTATTCTTAGTATTGATACTGTGTACTGAGCTATTGGTTGGAAATAGAGATGTATTACTTGCAACAAATTTCATTAAGGAATAAATATACTGAGAAGCAGTGGTAAGAATACAATGTTCCTCGAACATGTTTCTATGAGATGTTCTTGAATTAACACCACAAATGATTCTTATCACACACTTTTTCACCCTAAAAACTTTTGCTCGGTTTGATGAGTTGCCCCAGAATATGATCCCATACGACATAATAGAATGAAAGTAAGAAAAGTATGCAAATTTTTTTATGTTTATACTTCCTACATCTGACATCATTCTCAAGGCAAATACAGACTTGTTTAGGTGCTTAAGCAAAGAAACCTATATGAAAAAAATAACAATAAACAACTGAATTTCACACATCATTTATTTATAATGGTAACTATGTAAACATGTAACATCGCTGACCCACTGTCATCCAATTGTCAGCATATTTGGAAAACTAGTAACAACTGATATACATCTCCATTCTACACCTGAGAGAAAGTAATAATTCCAAAACAGACAGGGCATGATAGCAATGATGTTACGTGTAAGGTAAAATGCCTAATGATATACCGGGTGATCAAGAAGTCAGTATAAAATTGAAAACTGAATAAATCATGGAATAATGTAGCTAGAGAGGTACAAATTGACACACATGCTTGGAATGACATGGGATTTTATTAGAACCAGAAAAATACAAAAGTTCAAAAAATGTCCAACAGATGGTGCTTCATCTGATTAGAATATCAATAATTAGCATAACAAAGTAAGACAAAGCAGAGATGATGTTCTTTACAGGAAATGCTCAATATGCCCACCATCGTTCCTCAACAATAGCTGTAGCTGAGGAATAATGTTGTGAACAGCACTGTGAAGCATGTCGGGAGTTATGGTGAGGCATTGGCGTCGGATGTTGTCTTTCAGCATTCCTAGAGATGTCGGTCGATCACGATGCACTTGCGACTTCAGGTAACCCCAAAGCCAATAATCGCACGGACTGAGGTCTGGGGACCTGGGAGGCCAAGCATGACAAAAGTGGCGGCTGAGCACACGATCATCACCAAATGACGCGCACAAGAGATCTTTCACGCGTCTAGCAATATGGGGTGGTTCTAATAAAACCCCATGTCATTCCAAGCATGTGTGTCAATTTTTACCTCTCTATCTACATTATTCCGTGGTTTATTAAGTTTTCAAATTTATACTGACTTTTTGGTCACCCGGTATTATAAATTTTCATATCATAGTTACAAAACCATTATATTAAGACCATCGCTTATATATATATTTATAGAGCTCCTGACGATGGCAGTTTGCTGAAATGGGCTCATTGTGAATGAGATAAAATATAAAAAAGACTTACATAGCAGTGTAACTGGATATTATTCTTAAATAATCATGTCATCAAAAGACATATTTTGCACTACGGGCCCCAAAGAACAAAAGATATTCAAGCATTTACGGTATAAGAAATTACTAGAAGCTGGAGCCAAGAAGTTAAAAACAGAGTTTGAAAGAGGATGTATTTTCATAACAAAAATGTTAGAAATACGAAAATTCTACGGTAGAATCTCTAATGGAACAGGTGTGAAATTGTCCAAGGAAAGAAACAAGACAAGCTGTAATAATATTGAAGGAAAATAAACAGCCAATGAAAAGGAATTTAACTTGGCACATGATCCCTATAGCTAGCCACAATGAAAAGTAAGAAGTAGATGATATGTCTAATTGTTGTTTTGATTTAATTTGGAAATTGCTGTATTTCTGCGCAGTTACAATCTTGTGATAAAAGTGTTTGACATGTTGGCACATCGTCTAGTTGTTTAATGCATAATAAAAATACCTGTGGGATAAATCTACCACAGTCATTGTGCATGTTTGATGGGCAGTGATTTTTGGCATTCCATTACTGCTTCAATGTGTATGTTCATTTCACTTGGAATTATATTGCTAGAGTGCTTTAAGGCAGCTGCAGATCAATGAGCACCGTTCAATGCATATTGAAAATGTAAACTTTTTAAAGAAGTTATCAAGCAGCAAATACTGTTTGCCCCAAGCCTTTAGATCAAAGTTTTACATTTAGTAGACTGTAAACTGAGGAGTATTTTAATATAAGGAACCAAAGGTTGGAAAGGAATATTTCAGGCAGGACAGATCTTTATGATCAGTGCTTGTGAAGCACATGTTTGTAAACTGCTTATGTTTAATAATAAAAAGCCGCTTGCTTTATTGATGCCAGTGGCACTATCTTAAAAAACAAGACACACACTGCTGTTGAACGTGCATGGTGAAGTTTACTACACTGTGTGTAGTTCATGATTGGTTGTCAAAGCTGAAACATGTTGTTTACATGAAAATGCAGATGAGCATTTAATGTATAATACAGCAGGATTTAGCAAAAGTCAAACAAACATTCAGAGAAAAATTTTGCAACAGATGTTATCCTAATAGGAAGAAACTTATCAGTGTGGATAGAATTTCTGCAGGAAACTGGGTCATTCAGACAATGAGAGCTGACCAAATTATTGACAAAGATTTGTTCACATGGAGGAAATTGAGGTGATAACATTGCATCATGTGAGTGATGATTAATCAGTAAACATATGCAATGAAATTTACCCTATGAAGAATGCAGTGCAAAACTTCCTATTGTTTGTTTTATTCACTGATCATTTTTTAAACATAATACTGTTCACAACTGCCATTTTAACCATATGTGGATGGAGTGGTGGAAATCCATGTGCCACACTTGTCTCATATTACCACCAATGAATCCCCATGAACTTATAGGATGGAGTTATTGTACAAGATTCAGTAGTAGGATCTTGACTGCTGACAAAGGTATTGGGACCACATCTCTTATTGGTGATGGTGGTATTTCAACCCAGTCCCAATTCCAAAATATATATCTGTGGGCACCTGAACAGTACCCTCATAGTTAGACTAAAAGGGGGAGGCTCTGTGTCAAATCCATTTCCTGTGAAATTTCACGAAGTTGTTTGTTTATGAAACTCCAATAGACACTGAAGATGAACTGGTTGTTAGGATCCTCCCTGTCTTTCTCAATGTGTAATATACAATAGGAGCATTTTTGAAAAGGACAGCAAAATTTTGTGCACCATTGTAATGAATGCATGCATTGACAGTGGCAGTTGTCACTTTGAATAGTTGCTATGAGCTTAAATTTTTTCTGAGGTATTGGATTTCTCCAACAGTTTGTATTTTTGATCCTAAATATTTGGGACATCTTGCGTATAAAGTTAATCTATTTATCTGTTGTACTGTAATAAATTGAAACGACACTTTTTGCCGATGTTTGATATGATAGCTAACTCACTCAAATGAATTCATTGTCTGAGGATGATAATATTGTTTTTGGAATAAATTCTCCCACTATCTCACATTCGGCAGTGTACCATATTTCACTTATTGTAGTTCTGTTTGTGTAACTACTGTTCATTGCATAGATAAAACTAGATTAAAGGAAAGTGTTTATACAAAAACTACAAGGCCAGTGTGCATTGATGAGCAGTTTAAGGTATTCTCAATTACATCATTGTATTGGTTCTTTTTAGAAGATGAAATTCATTTCTAACACTTATTGTTGCATTGAGATAGATTACCTATTATAAATTGTGTACCAGAGAACAACCTACAGATGGAAACAGGAGGTATTTTATTTCCATAAATTACACTTTCCTGATGTTTGTAGGAACCATACGAACTTCCAGATTGCCTTGGAGGCAGCGGACCACGTAAGTCACGGCTGGCATCCACTCCACTCTTCCATGATTTTGTTTTCTGCTGTGTTGGACCATTCAGTGCTACTGCTGTTGATGACCTTAAGGTAAAATTTTATCATATTTCTTCACATTATCTAATAGTCATACTTTCATCTTGGCAGTGCGATATTGACAGTTATCTCCTGAAGAGTAACAACCTGGCTCTAATTGCTTGAGTTTGTTGAAAATTTACCAATGGCACTGCAGCTGGGTAAAATCGAAGTAGCTGAAATGGATTAATCATTATCTGTTATACACAAATGGCTGAAAGTCTTGGTCTGTTATTGTTGACTGTAGCTATAATCTCTGCCCTTACTTATAGTGTGTCTCTAGTCAGCAAATACCTCTAAAGCCTAGTATTGACAGCATAAAAGATTATACTGAAAATATTCTTTATAACGTAGATATTAATTTCCTTTCTGAAATTCTCAAACTTTTTTTACTTAATGGTTGATATATAAGTCTCCATACTTGAGTTCCAGATGGCATTAAGTATATTTTAATAATATACTAAATGATTTATATGAAATTCATTTTAGGACCTAGCATTAGTCGTGCTGATGGTTTTAGGCTAGTGATTGTGTCCTGGTCTGTTATTTTACCTGCATGTAGTAAATGAATTATATGAATTTCTGTTTTAGGACCTAGTTTTAGTTCTGCTGATGATTTTAGGCTTGTGATGATGATGTCCTAATGTACTACTTTACCTCAATCTGGGAAACAAATCAACATCTGGTGGGTGGCAAAGTATTTCCCATTCATATTTGTTGAGTGTTTCTCTGACATTGCCCATCTTGCATTAACGTGCAAAATGAGGATGCCAGCTGCAAGAATGTCAGATCTCCTTCAACAAAACATTTTGGGTGCAAAACATTTTGCAAAAACAGCTTGTAGTACACGCCTGTTACAGATGTCCTGTGGAACTCTTTTTATTTGTAGCTACGACTCCATTTATGTTCTACACAAAGATCATCATAAGTTTCACCTTTGATTGTTGGTGGCAAAATTTTTTCGGGTGCAGAGAATCAGAACTTTTCCATTTTGGTGACTGAGATATCATTTCTTGCTCAAAATCTCAATCTATGTTTCATCAAATGCAAAACTCCTTTTCGGAAACTATTTGATAATATTGAAGCATTTCTTCTGTAATTCTTTTGTGACCTGCTTTCTGCATGTCACTCAGATCGTGCAGAACCCATCTGATCACAATTTTTCTCATCTTTAATATTTCAGTTACAATTCTGTAAACAGAATTGACAGGTGTCCCCGCCTCATATACAATGTCTTCACATGTTTTTCATTGATTGTCTCTCAGAATTTCATTAAAATTAACTGGTAGGTGTAGTCTGTTCCACTTCATGGGTTGTCCTCTGTGCTAACCTGACCTTCACTTACATGGGCAGACCACTGTGTTACTCTGATAAGATCCACTGCTCTATTCCCACACACCACATTGTGATGCAGCCTTGGCCTGCATCACAATATTCTGCCATTCTATCCTTTCCATGGCTTTCCGTCTCCATCCTCTGACATCCAGCTTTTTCATGTCTTCTTCAATTCCATCCGTCCATCTCTTTTTGGGACATCCCTTCTGTTGTCTGCCTCCAGCCTTGCCATAAAAAAATCATCTTACATGTTCTGTCTTCCTCTATTCTCACCATGTGTCCTGCCCATCGCAGTCTTCTTATTTTAATGGTAGTGACAATGTCAGGCTCTTCAAAAAGTTGTTCTAATTCTGCATTCGTATGGATGTACCAAACTTCTTGATCGTATATTGGGCCATACATTTTACGCAGAACCTTTCTTTCCCAAATGCTAAGGATCCTTTCCTCATTTGCAGTCATGGTCCATGTCTTGGCACCATACATAACAGCGGGTCTTGTAATTGTTTTGTAAATGGGGATTTTAGATTTTCATGATAGAAGTGAGCTCCTAAGCATGGGCAGTGTGGCAAAGTAGCATCTGTTGCCTGCTGCTGTTCTAGGTTTCACCTCGCTGCTGATGTCATTTGTCTCTGCGATAGTCGATCCGAGGTACTTGAAATCTCTTACCCTTTTAAACTCCTTGTCAGCTATCCTGAGATTTGGTAGGTTTTGCTGGTTGGTCATTGCCATATATTTGGTCTTTTCAACATTGACTACCAGGCCAAGTTCTCTTGCACCTCTCTCCAGTTGTTGATAGGCATCAGCCAGCACAGCGGTGTTTCGTGCGAGTAATGCCACATCATCTGCGTAGGCCAGGTACTGCAGTGTATGATTAAAAATGGTTCCTCCGCTATTTATCTCTATGTGAGTTAAAACTTTTTCTAGGCAGAGGTTGAATAGCAGTGAGGAGATATTGTCACCCTGTCTCAGTCCCTTCTTCACTTCAACTTCTCTGGAGATTTCGCCCTTTATTTTTACTTTTACAGTTGGTTTCACTGAGGGTCATCATAGTAAGTTTAATGAGCTTCTTAGGTATTACTGCCTCTTCCATCACATTCCGCTATATCACTCTTTAGATACTATAATAGGCTTGTTTAAAATCATTATAAAGCTGCTGTATGTTTATTTGATGTTCATAACATTTTTCAAGTAGTATGCGTAATGTGAATATTTGGTCAGTTGTTGACCTAGTTCTTCTAAAGCCACTCTGATAGTCTCTAAGTCTCCCTTCCACGTAGGAGGTAAGCCTCCTAGTTAGGATCTTGGAGAACACTTTGTTTGTAATATTTAGCAGGGATATTTCTTGGTAATTCTGGCAGGTAAATTTATCTCCTTTTTTGTGTGTGGGGCACATAATAGCCGTTTTCCACTCCATTGACATGCTCTCCTGCTAGATGTTCACTATTACTTTATGTATTGCTGTCCACAATGCTTCCCCACCATATTTGAGAAGTTCTGCCTGGATCTGAGCGTCTTCAGGTGTCCTATTATTTTTTAAGGTCGTAATGGCTTGAATCACTTCCTCCAATGTCTGTTCTGGTGTTAAGACCTCTGGTCCATAATAAGTTATTTCCACCAGTTCTTCTTGTTCTAATCCTTCTACTTCTGGGTTCAGTAACTCTTGGAAGTATTCTGACCATCTGTTGAGTATTTTATTACTCACCCCTATCAAATCCCTTTCTTTATTTCTACATATATTTGTTCTGGTTTGAAATCCAGCCTACCCTTCTTTAATCGTTTGGTACATTTCAAGTACGTGCTTCTCTTCTCCTAGCTGTTCAATTTCTTCTTTTCTAGTGCTCTTTTCTTCTTTCTGCAAACCCTCTTAGCTACATGGCACTTCTCATTATAATCATTCATTTTTGCTCTAGTTCTTCTCTTAAATAATTTCATTCATGCTATGTTATGCTCCTCAGTTCTTCTCATACATTCTTCATGAAATCAATTTGCCTTCCTTTGAGTCCGTACCTGTCCCAAAACCTCCCCAACTGCCTCGAGGATTGCAGTCTTACATTGTTTCCAAATTATTCTATATGTTCATTTAATGTGTCTGTATCGTTCTTAATCCTCTCTTCTGTTTTTGCCTGATATTCTCTCCGTATTTCTTCTGACTTTAGTTTCTTAATATCAAAACTTTTCTGTTTGTGGCCTTTTTGTTTACTCGGTAGTGAGAGCCTTTGCCTGTACTTAATTCTCACTAGATGATGGTCTGAATTGCAGTCAGCAGCACGTTGGCTCCTAACATCCATTATGTCTGATCCGTGCCTCCTGTCAATATGGTCTATCTGATTTCTAGTTTGTCCATCTGGTGACAGCCATGTTTCTTTGTGTATATTTTTGTGTGGAAACTATGTACTTCTGACAGTCATGTTTTTACTTATATCAAAATCTTCAACCCTAATTCCATTGTCATTTGATATTTCATGGAGGCTATGTCTTCCTATAGCTGGCTGATACGCCTCTTTTCCTATTTTTATTGAAGTCTCCTATTAAGATCTTAACATCATGTTTAAGAGCCTGATCATACAACTGCTCAACTTCATTATAAAACTCATCCTTCTGTTGTTCATCTGCCTCCTCTGTGGGTGCATGTAGATTTATAATTGTTATGTTGAAAGATGTTCCCCTTAATCTTAAAATGGACATCCGTTCATTGATTGGTTCGAAGCGCATTACAGCATGTTTCAGTCCTTTAACGACCACAAAACCTGTACCAAAGGTATTCATCCTCCTGCCACTATAGAATTGTGAAATTTGCTGAGTCCATTATGTCACCTCCCTTCCACCTAATTTCCTGGAGAGTCAATAGTTTTATACTGTAGTTGTGTACTTGCATTAGCAGCTGCAGTAGGGGTCCAGCTTGGTATAAGCTCCGCAGATCCCACGTTCCTATGTACGTATCTCTTATCCTTTTTTTGTTTGCTTGGGTCATCATCAAAATATCTGTCTGGCTTATTCCTTTGTTAGCATTCGTTTTCTGCATTCTTGAGTTCGAGAAAAGTGAGTTGTGAATTGCCATGTAGCGAGCATTTCCTACCAAATTCGGTATTCAACCACCAAATCGCAAAATCATTAGCTGTTGGCTTAAGCAATTTAAACAGACGTGGACTGTGTGCAAAGGAAAAAGCACAGGCCGATCGCGTGTGTCAGAGGATGATCTCCAATGGATTCAAGAAAGTTTTGTGCCCAGTCCCAGTAAGTCCACCAATAGAGCCAGTCGAGAACTTGGAATACCCAAACCAAATGTATGGAAAGTTCTGAGATGGCGTTTGCTGTACTAGCCCTACCGATTACAACTTGTGCAGGCTCTCAACCCCAATGACAAAGAGAGGTGTCTCGCATTTTGTGGTTGTGTGCTAGCAAAGATGGGGGATGACGCATTTCTACAGCGTGTAATTTTTAGCGATGAAGCAATGTTCCACCTTAGTGGAAAAGTCAGCAAACACAATGTTCACATATGAGGTTTGGAAAATCCACCATTGCAACATGAAAGAGACCCTACGAAGATCAACCTGTTCTGTTCCGTATTTGAAGGTTTTTCGACCACTTTTCTTTGCAGAAGGAACTGTAACGGAAATCACATACCTGGAATGTTGGAACAATGGCTATTCCCTCAAGTTATGGAAGATTCCCAGGACTTCATTTTCCAGCCCCATTGGCACCGTGATGTATGAAGCTTTTGGAATGACTCCCTTCCTCAGTGCTGGATCGGTCACAGAGGACTTGAGGACCTGGCTCTGCACTTCTGGCTACCAAGATCTCCGATCTCACACCCTGTGACTATTTCTTATTGGGCTATGTGAAGGAAGCCGTTTTCGTGCCGCCTCTACCAACCTCTCTGAATGACCTGCAGAACTGGATCACTGCTGCCATGCACTCAGTAACAGTAGATATGCTTTTGCATGTGTGGGACAACTTTGGCTACCGCATTGATGTTTGCCGTACAGCCAACATTGGCCACATTAGACATTTATAACACTTATCGTTATTAAATAATTATTTAAAACTAATTAATTACAAATTATTGAATTTATTAAATTGATATCAAACATTATGAAAAAGCGTTTGAAACTTCCTCTTTTCATTGGTATAAAACTTGTTCATTTTGGATTTGTACTTGAATAAATACGAAGTTTTGAAAATGGGTCCATCATTTACACTTTGATGTATTATTTATCAAGACATGAAGAGGTTGTAATTTTGAAGTAAGTCCTCCCTATCTCAATTTCTCTTTCAGAATTTTTCAAATGGATAATAAACTGATCTAGCACAAGAAGAGAATTCATCTTCAGTAAAGCACTTTTCCTTCTCTCCCATGTTTTGTTAATCCATAATTTCATACTAACCTCATCCGTCCAACCCTTGTCATGAACATGAACACCACCACCTGACGACATTTCAGAAGGTTTCGGCATTGTTTTGCACTTGAAAATGATCATTGCATTAAGTATCGTATCTCAGCACAACATGAAAGGACAACAGTGTTGTGCATTTTTACATGTTAACTTGTTTGTATAGGCCAGTGGCCTTGCCACACTGGTAACACCGGTTCCCGTCAGCTCACCGAAGTTAAGCGCTGTCGGGCTGGGCTAGCACTTGGATGGGTGACCATCCGGTCTGCCCAGTGCTGTTGGCAAGCAGTGTGCACTCAGACCTTGTGAGGCAAACTGAGGAGCTACTTGATTGAGAAGTAGTGGCTCCGGTCTCGTAAACTGACGTATGGCTGGGAGAGCGGTGTGCTGACCACATGCCCCTCCATATCTGCATCCAGTGACGCCTGTGGGCTGAGGATGACACGGCGGCCAGTTGGTATAGTTGGGCCCTCGTGGCCTCTGTGGACGGAGTTACTTGTTTGTATAATTACATTTTCAGCAACTTTCATGGGAATAGCACTGTTTTTCGGCACATCAGATGTTGGAGGAGTTTCACGTATATTCGCTATTTGGCTTAGTTCCACACTGATTTTCTTTCTCTTCATCGTCTTGTGGCATTTTTCAAGATATTTTGGTTTTGGTTTGCTTGTTAAGTGCTTGATGCTTCATAAACCTGTAGCACTAACAAACTCTACCCTTAAAATCTATTAAGTTCCACTTAAGCACTAGCCTACGAGTGTCTATTTGAATCATTTTTGTAGTAATTCCAAAACCATTTTGACAATGTCTTTGAATACATTTCAATACGCTATCTTCTAGTTTTGGCCATTTTGTATTCAGTGCTCTATTTGCACATTTAGTCTTTCTCACTTTTTTCAGTTCTTCTTTACTAGCCTGTCAGTCGTGAATGGTTTTTTTCTGTTGGTGGTGGGCCGAAATGCTGCTCTGTTTCCTTGTTCTTCTGCATTGATAATACTGTCAATTTATTGCCCTTGTCATATGAATACCTGTTATTTTTTCCATTACAAAACCAGCTACTAACAAAAATATTGTACTGTTACCGATAACACAAATCACTTTCAGTTCAAGTTCACTGGCATCGTTGATTAAAATGATGCATCATAGGCTAGACAGTGTTCTGTGTTTGTGATGGCGTGACAGGAGATAGCAAGCTTGCAAATCCCAGTAACTCGTGTTCGTCTCATTGGTGCACTTTTGTTGCCAGTTGAATCCAATGTTCCCAGATAGAGGCAGGTTTTCTGCAGCGTCGAATATATTGCCATTTTTAAGACTGGTGAGAATTTAAAACAAACTCTTGAAATTTCTGTATTAATTTTGAGTATTAAGATGCTCCTGAATTTTGGGAGCAACTTTTTGAAGAAAGAAATGTGTGTCATACTCTGTAAAATACGGTGCCTTAGACATGATTTGAGATGTGTCATAGTATGTTTTCAGTACTACTAACACTGTACCATTTTCAGTACTACTAACACTGTACCAAACACTTTCGTCTCATACCATTGCATTATGCTCAAATTATTCCTGTATCAGGTAAGCAAGCCAACCAGCCTGTTTTTTACTTGTTGTTGACAACACTTTTAATGTCATTCATTTTCCAAATGCATGATATTCGTTCAGTGTTGTTCAAAATGATATTCAAAATAGCTCTGGTACCGCGCACTGCGGAATTTGAATCCGCTCCAGACGTCATGGACGTCGAAGAACCCTAAGGTCCCTGCACCATCGCACTGTGAGCTGTGGCGGCATGCGCCTCCTGGCTCGCTTTTAGTGTGAGGGCACCACAGTGGAACACGTGGTTCCAGCGGCTAATAGCAGCACCTCCGAAAGCGTACTTAAGCGCCTGCCTCTCGCTCAGCCAGCCAGTATAATCTCGCGTACGTCTGTGGGCAGATCGCATCGCGTTAGACAGCTTACTTACTTTCTTGTTCTGTGTACGAGTGGACGTGTTTGTTAGGTTTCCTTGTGACTCTGTTCTTCAATCTTGTTGTTGTTCGTTCTGTCCTTCGTTGGTCGTGTCCGTCCTCTCCCATTGTGTTGTTGTTCACTGGTCTCTCCGCGGGTCCCGCCGTGCTTGCTGTCATTTCAACCCCACGACTGTCCCGTTCGCAGTTACAACAATAGCTACAGTTTCTAAGCCATGAGGATAACATATCATTCCAATTTGTGTCGACAGAATAACAGTTGGCTCATAATGGTAATTTTCTACTTGCAGGAGTTGCTGTCATTGACTGGTGCATTAGTGGTAGAGAGCCCTCATCAAATGAAGACCCGGCCTCAGTCACGGCACGTCATCTTGGCTGAGGAAGACCCAGCAAGAGAAGGCTTCTTTGCAGGTGAGCGGAATACTTTTTATATTTTGTAGAGATCCTGTCCTGTTTTTATTTGTCAAATTGTTGAAACACAAGGTGCAGTTGAGGCAATATTGTCCCTCTTTTTGCTCAAACAATGTTCCATCAGCTAATTGCAGATACTAGAGAGGGGTTTAAGGGCATTACAGGCAGCAAATTCATCATTAGAAAAAAAATACAGGTTATTCACATACTAAGCTATTGCTGATGAGGTCAATATATTTACATTGTTTAATAGATTAATGTAGTGGTCATCTTACATTTACAGATGACGCCTTTCACTGTTGAGGTCACATGCAGCTTTATTTTGAGGAATTTGGAAGGCTAGGGCTGGCCAAATGATGCTCACATTTGAATAGTCTCAAATTTTCCCTTTTCACTAGAGTGCTCAATATAGTATAGATCTTGCTTGAATAGTCAGTTGACATTTGACTCATGCAGTGTTAGTGCAACGACAAACTGTGAACTAGCCACTACAACAGTCTACTGCTCTGCTTAAAATTTGGCAAAGTGTGAAGCACAGGAGAAAATAACATTAAATTCTATTGTCTTACAAACTCTGGTTTGTAGAGTAATTGAAGAGGTTCGCAATAAAAGTTCTCATACATGTATGGGTACTATAGACAAATATTTACGCTGCTTTTTAAGTGAAGGTAACATTTGGAGGTGAAAATGTAGTCCATCAAGAAACATTACTTGATTCTGGGAGACTGTAATGGTTTACCACATAGTTTACAAATGAGAAATTCAATCACTGTTCACATCTTAGAACATTGGGTAAAAACATAGATGAAACAAGGGAAAAAAATCCAGAATTAAATGTCAAACAAACTAAGTAAATTATATTAAACTGACTGTAATTGTTATTGTGAGAATAAATTACAGTGCTAAGACCCATCATGGAGGTAGTACCAACAGACATCACTAGATTGTGGGCTGAGCGAAAGTTTCAGAACTGGACTAAATCATGATTGCGGAATTTCATTTATGTATTAGTTGCTGGTGTTACATATGACCTGCAGCATAGAAGATATTGCAGTCTGTGTTTCACAGTTGTTCAGGCACTATGGAAGGAGTGGAGGGGAAACAGTCACACCAGCTTGGCTGAGAACTAAGATGAATATGGTTTGGGGAGTGGAGAGCGAGCAGCAAATTTCATAATGGTGCCAACTATGGGAATCTATACTGCACACTTCGGCTTTTGTGGACATCTAACACCTTTAAACTGCAGTTTGTCTGAATCCATTTGTAGTCTGAACTGAATTGACTTCAAAATTGGACAAATTCTCAACAGTGGTGTACATTTCGGCAGAAGACTGTAGAAGTCTAGATAGTGGCCAGTGTGTACTTATCTGTTTCTTGGAGCAAAGTAATCAGTGCTCACTGGGAGGTATAATGGGGCTGAAAGGAAATGTGTCAGCTGGTGCAGCCGATGCAGCAGCAGCGGTCAGACGATATGTATGGAAACAAGAGACATAGTAACATTGTCCCATAAGTATAGAAGCAACAATCTCAGAAACAGCAAATCAAGAAACAGTCAAATAATTGTGACAAAAAAGATATAATTTTCACATCTGTGCCTTTAGGTTAATGGTAATGATGATGATTAAAAATAATATTATTGCAAATGAAAGGCTTAGTAAAAATGTAGTGAAGATAAAAATTAATTTAAACCATTTCTTTTTGTTTATTTTATTTCTTCTCTTGCTATTAAGATGCAGACGATCAATAAGGGGCATAAGTTGTAGGTATCATGTTAACTTTTTAAGTGGCTACTTTGTCAATAAAACAGTTAGTAATTTTGATTAGTCAGAATATGCTAAAAATAAATTTTTCTCAAGGAACCTCTTAAAGAAGGTGGAAGGGTCGTCTTATTCTTGGATAAATACTGTAATGGCCTGTGACCATGGAGCACATGAACTGCCAGTTGTTGACATTGGTAGCCAAAACCACAATACCATCAAAAGAAGAAGCCACTGCACCTTGTCTTTCTAGCCCATGAAAAGGCTTTTGATCGGGTACCACTTGATCTGATCTGGTCAGAACTTTTGAGACCATGATGGCATTCCAGAGTACCTCATTAACTGGCTACGACTTCTGTGTGTAGAACCAAAGAGCTATGTGCAAGCGGCTGCAGAAGCTTCAAATGACATTCACATCACAGTAGGAGTCCACCAAGGCTTGGCCGTAGCATCATTGCTGTTTATTCTTGTGATCGACACTGTCACATCATAGCTGCACGTGTCAGTACCAAAGACATTTTTCTGTGCTGACGATGTCATGTTGACTGTGAAGAACAAGATTGATCTCCAACACCAAACACAAGTGTGGAATGACTGACTTATGTGATATGGCCTGTGGCTCAACAAATAGAAAACTGAGTATGTGGCGTCAGATCCGCAAGAAGTTTGGCCATCGACATTGACAGAAAAGATTTATCAAGAGTATAAATATCTAAGTATATCGGTTCTACAATCTCTAGTGATGGCGAAGTTACAGACGAGGTCAGCGCAAGGTCGCAGGCAGCCTGGGTGAAGTGGTGAACAACAACAGACATCACCAACGATTGTTGGATTATGGAACATCTGAAGTCAAAGAGGCAGAACAGTGATTGGAGGTGATGGAGACTAAGATGCTTAGATAAAGAGGTCATATTACTCAGCAGGATCACATTTAAAAGACACTATAAGGAAATATTTTGGAGTTGTACTGACTCAGAAGAAAATGCAAGAAAGTTGCCTGTGCTGGTTTGGCATGTTATGTGCACAGAGGACAGTACCATTGCAAAGGCAGCATACACAGTGGAAGTCATTGGGAAGAGATCCAAGGAACGACCTAGACATTGATGGGCTGACACTCTTTGCAACAACCTGAAAAATGTAATTTTTTAGGTTCTATCTTGTCAAAATTTCTTCCCAAACAGTGCCATCAGTGATATCATCTGGCCAGCAGTATAGTTTTCCATATGACATTCTACATCAGAGTAATTGAAACCTGTAAAAAAATTGAAGTAGCTTGAAGTAAGCAGCTTGGACTGTAAAAGAGACCTCTTCTAGCTCTGACCTCTGGCTTTTACAGAATGTGTCATCAGGCTTGGGGCCATATGTAAAGAAACCATTTTCAGGCTTGGGGACCTGTGGTAATGACTCCCACATGTGGCTGCTTTTGCACAGCTATCAGACGATGAAGGTGCTGGTTTTCTCACTTTAAAAGGAACCGGTAGTGGTTAAGTCACCATGGACCATAGCATGACACACAATTTTTCATCGATACATTAATGTTCCACATAAACCACAAACTATGCTGATACAAAGTATGCTATACCTTAAACCTAAATTAAACTAGCACATCAATAGAATTGTACTATAAAAAGACATACTAATAATTCTCTGTAACATGAATACATTCCAATGGATGTAAGGAAGACTATGAACTTCACAAAAATTTACACAATGTGACATTGGCGTAAGGCTTGAAGGCTATTTATATTATTTGTGCTGCAGATGTTATGCAACAATTTTACTACTATGATCTCCACTGGTTTGGTAATGCACAGTTAAATTGTGAAGTTTATACCCAGTTTGATTCTGTAGTAATAGCCGAGAAACAGGCTGAAATTAGCAGAGAAACAGGCTGAAATGTGTCATGATGAGTTGTGACAAAAGAAACCCCTTTTGGAAGTTTTTTGAGTTATTCTGACTTTATATCACTTCCTAGTCATCAAGGCTTGTGATATTTCCTTCCCCAGGCAGTACAAAATAGTTGTAGAACATAATCACATATGTCATATTTAACTGAGTGTAGCAGGATATGGGGCCATTTTCAATGCACCTTCACCTTCTCACCGAGTTTTATGTCGTTATTTGCGTGCATTGCAAAACCAAATCTAGTTTCTAATGAAACGGGTTTAAAAGAGTTTTGAAAAAGACACTTTTTTTGTAAAAGTTGGTAAAAAATAGCCATTTTTGCATTTGTAGAAGTATTATCAACTTTGCCTTCATTTGTAAACTATTGGAAAGCAATAGGAAAACGAAAAATGGCTTCAAATGGCTCTGAGCACTATGGGACTTAACATCTATGGTCATCAGTCAGGAAAACGAAATTTAATATTCTAAGACCTTGTATTACTAAGTGGAAGTTTCTGGTTTATCAAGCAGTTTCTTCTGGAGATATAAAAGCTAAACTACGCTCCCTTCTCCAAGTGCCTAACTTTGCTTCTACTCATCGTTTTTTAGGATTCTATTTGCTTGCATTGCAAAAAAGATTGATCTGGATGTGAATTTTCTATAGGTGCTGCTTCTTAAAGTGTATGGACATTATAGTTCGCATCATGTTGGAAGGCAGACCTATTTTCAGCCATCCTGCACATCCCCCACCAGTAACTGCTAGCAGCCAATAAGATTCATTCTCTTTCCAAGTGGCTAGCCACGAGGTACAAACTAGACTGTGATAATCACTCTCCCATATGCTGCGTTGTTGCTGTATTTTGTGACAATGCAGTTTCGTTCTGTGAATAAATTATTCATTCAAATGTCGATGTTACTTTCTGGTGGAAGTATAGCTGCAAATGTGTATATGTAAACGTTTTAGTCTGACTTCTAAATGAAAATGTCATGCGATGGCAATAAACTTGAAATTCCTCATAAGCAACTATAATTAAATTGTGTGCCTATGGAGTATCGTCTTAGTTGTGCAACTAGATTCGTTATTTCCTGTCAGAAAGATCACTGTTTGTTGTAATTGACGGAAAATCACCGAGTTAAACAGAAGTGATTTCTGGCATTTGCAAGGAAGTGTTGTAGGTACTCCTCTGTTCGTGATGTAATAAACGATTTAGGAGACAATCTGACCACCCCTCTTAGACTGTTTGCAGATGATTCTGTGATTTACCATCTTATGAAGCCATCAGAGATTAAAGCAAATTAGAAAACTACTTAGACAAGATATCTGTACGGTGAGGAAAGTGGCAATTGACTCTATATAATGAAAAGTCTGAAGTCATCCACATGAGTATAAAAGAAATCTGCTAAATTCATTTTACAGGATAAAACACACGATTCTAAAGGCTGTAAATTCAACTAAATACTGATGGATTACAATAACGAATAACTTAAAATGCGACCATCACGTGGATAACTGCGAATTATTGATAGAACATGTAGAAAACACAACAGGTATTATGTGTTTCTGCCCTGTTCTGGATTATTGCTGTCAGGTGCAGGATCCACAGCTGATAGGATTGATCAAAAAAGTTCAAAGAATGGCAGCTCATTTTGTATTTTCCCGAAATGATTGCCACAGATATGATACACGAATTGAGGTGGCAATCATCAAAACAAAAGCATTTTTCGTTGTGGCAGGATTTTCCCATGAAATTTCAGTCCCCAACTTTCTCCTCGGAGTGTGAAAATACTTTGCTGGCACCCACCTACATAGGGAGGAAGGATCATCATAATAAAATAAGAGAAATTAGAGCTCACACAGAAAGATTAAAGTGTTTGTGTTCCCTGCGTGCTGCTTGAGAGAGGAATGGTAGAGAAACAGCTTGAAGGTGGTTCTGTGAATGCTCTGCCAGATACTTAATTGTAAATTGCAGAGTAATCATGAAGATATAGATGTAATGTAGACCCTTCACAAGCAGTCAAGGAGGCTGATGTTCCGCATTCGTAACTTTTTCAAATGTGAATCTGAAAGTGTACTTCAATTTTTGACATTTTGAAGACTCAAGAACAAACTGCAGAAGAAGCACTTGTCAGCACAAGAACTGTATAGAACTGTAAACGAAAGTGTCGCAGCTGTAGAAACATCAGGCAATTTTGTTTTCATGTCGTCTGAATATCATCAAAATCGCAAAAAACCTGTAACACAATCAGATGGTTTTGACAAAGATGTTTTAAAACACTCCATGTTTGAAATATATATAAGAGGGGAATGTCCAACATCACATAAACTTGTTACAATTATGCCTGAGCAAACTGACTTCAAAGGTAGCGCTTCATCAATGCAAAGAATTTTAAAATACATTGATTTCAAATATGTTACAAAGAAAGTTTTTAATTGAAAGAAGTGACATAGAAGCAGTATGAACCACACCCATTATAAAGATGCACAATACAAGAGGAGTAGGAGGAGGTAGTTCTGCAGTGTATTACCTTGATGAAACATGGATGAATGAGAAACATTCAATGAATACTTGCTGGAAAATGGGTGATGGTACTGTTAGTTTGAAAGGTCCCCTAGGAAAAGATTCTCGGATAGTTATTCTGCATGCTGGCTCCTCTTCTGATTTGGTTCCTGAGGGTAAACTTTTATTTAGGCATAAGAAAAATAGTAGTGACTGCTTTTCAGAAATGAATGCTGTCACTTTCGAGAAACGATTCGCTGAACAATTCTTCCACATCTAGCTTCGAAGTTGGTCATTGTAATTACCATGCCAGTTATCATTCAACTGTTACAGAGGGATAACCAAGGACGAGCACCAGGAAGGGGATATTGTGCTCTGGCTGAAAAATAAAAATATCCTGGACAATATAAGCCAGACTCCTGCTGAACTCCTGTGGCTCATTAATTTATAAAAGTCACGCGACATGATGTACAAATTTGACTTTCTTGTATGTGAATGTGGCCACACAGTTTAATGTTCAGTCACGCATTACTGTTAGTATAATCCAGTAAAATTAATTTGCACAGAGGTTACAAGCTATGTGGACAAAAAAAAAAAAAAATTCATTCCAGATAACAGACATTTAAAGACTTGTGAATGAAGCAATAGCCAGCATCCCTCTTCATCATGGATACACTGTGTGTGTCACAATGAAAAGTTTCAGAAGTAAGGCTTTCATAGGGAGGTGAAGATGGATAAAAGCCTTGAATGTATCATCCTAAATTTACAATCGGATGTTTCAGACATGTATGCAGATGGTATTATGATATAGACTTTGAAACAAAGTGAAGTAATGATCTTTCTTGGTTTTAAAGACTCACGGTTTAAAAACGTTTTTGTCAGCATATCGATTGCATACACTTGTCATGAGAACTTCCTAGTTTTTATTGATTAGGAATATGTAGCCTGTGAAGTATTCAGGCTATAATGTTCAACACATTGCCTAAGGAGAAGTTAAGCTTTTCCCAGCCTGTTGTATTATTCGCGAGAATGTGGCTGGATAAATTTGTCAAAAACTTAAGTATTTCAACACACAAACCCCTGTAACGAATTGGAATGTGACTAAAAATGAAAGGGAGGGTTACCTGTTGAAATATCATTGGTTTTCAATGTTATCGGTCAGCAATCCATTGAGTTATTCACAGAAGATGGTTAATTGTTAGCTTGTTCAGTGGATCATAAATGATTTCTCCCACTGTAATGTCGAACAAGCTACTTTAAACTCATAATGCCTGTTGACACCAAAAAAATGTGAAAAAATACTGCCAATTTTTACGATAGTCTTTTGCACTAGTGTTTTCTACCAGTAATTCCTTTTTACTCATAGTGATTTACATTGAACTGCAGTAAATACATTTATGGAGTAGAAGCAGTTGTTAAACAAATAGAATGATTTCAGTTTGAGTTTGAAGTTTATTTTTTTAAGTATTACGTTTTTACTTATAAAATAGTCCATATTGCAATAAATGGCAATTATTGCAACTGCTTTGAATGATTTTGTCTTTAAAAAAATTGTTGTTTTGAGAAAAATTGTACTTGATGTCTTCACAAAGCTGTATCAGCTGTTCTCGCCTTCCGATGTCACACAGACAGTTGCTGTGCAGCAGTGGGCACAACCTCAAGACTCATAAGTAATATTTCTCTCTTGTAGTCGAATCATTGAAATCAGTTTTAAAATGTATTATTCTCCCCTAAATTTAAACATGTAATGCAATGTACCAAATGCAAATGGACCTGATTGTTGACAGCAGCAACACAGTTCAGCAACACAGACTTCATTTGCCTGCTCTCTGCCGCCATGCATGTGCAAACCTCATCCCCTCTATGCTTCCCTATCGCTCCACCTCTATGCGTGCAAGCACCATCCGACGGGAAGCGGGGTGTAGTTGAAGGTTGATGAGGAATAATCTGATAATGTGCCCATATTCTCATAAGGTGCCAATTTGCTCATTAAAATCTCCAAGTAGGATCTGAACATGTTTCTCAAAGATCTTGGAGGGTGTTGATGCAATACATAGCTAGAACTTGTAAGCTTTGTTCACAGGTCCATGTGTGTTAATCAGTGTTTAATATTATTGGCACATTTAACTGTAAGAAGAAAGAGCTGCTCTGAATGTCATGAGAACACACACACCTTGAATATTTTCCCTTGGAACATAAATTACACTGCCTACAGAATTCATCCACTGGTTGTGAAGGGACAAACTTTGAAAATAAGTTTCTATTAATTGAACTTGAAATCCATACATATAATAAAAGTATGTTTATGTATGTAAGTATATATGAATGTTTCATATCTCCTCATAAACCACTTTATTGTTTTCAGCCAAACTTGGTACACATATCACTTACTGTCTGGAAAGAACCACTACAGGGGTAAGAACCACGTACCTCTCAAAGGAGTGGAAGTGGGCATTGAAAAAGTAGCATGGCTCACAGCACACAAATAGCCATACGATATTCACCCAGTATTTGAGAATGAGAGCACTTAGTGACTTGCAATAAATTTAATACACAACTTCAAACCCTTACAAGACATTTTCTCATTGACATTCCCCACAAAATGATGAAAGGAAAAAGGTTTATCACCAACTACATTTTCGCTGTTCATGCAGTAAAACTGCCACATCAGGCATGAACTATTAATTTATTACTTCTTTACTACTAACTCTTTATTTCCAACATGTTTTACAGACAGTATTCACATATATCACTGAATGAACTTGCAAAACTATATGAGAGTACTACACATAGTTCAGGAGATATGACATCATAAAACTGAGATGTGTAAAAACCTGCTGCATCATGAATGACATTTTAATTTATTACAACTTTAATATTAATTCTATTAACAACACGTTAAGCAGGCACTATCCACATAAACCACATTATGTACCTGCAAGATTATAATTTTGTATGAACTTAATTCAGGAGATATGATGTCGCAAACACTGATTTGTGTGAAAATGGAACTGCAGTGCAAAATTCGCTAGAGATACAGATGAATTATTTGACAAATATGTGTGAAAAATGTTAAATATATGTTACAATGGATGTTAGCAACAAAGCCACAGGTTAAAAGCTCCGCCTAAGCCCCTGAATCGAATTCATCTGAACTTGGTACACATATTACTTATTTGGAAAGTAAGTACTATGGGGGAAAAGGATCAGCAGCTTCCTATTGGTATGGGGGTGATAATGTGGAGAGAGGAGGAGGGAGGAATATGGGAATATGAGGACAGACAAAGGGAGAAGGAAGAGATGGACATAGATGGGGGGGATGGACAGTGAGACGGGGGAAGAGTAGATGGACAGAGATCAATGGTTAACAGCTTGGAACTGTAAGTTTTTATCTCTGAACCATTTGCAGCATAAAGGCTGATGTGTCAGAGGATTGAATTTTCTTGCCTTTTGAAAGTGGTATAACAGACAAATTTGCACCGCTATCTACCGGAAAATATCTCTCACTATTCCGATCTTCAACAAACAGTCAATATTGGTGGCTTGGTGTGGGTATTGGAGTAGAACACTCAGCTACTGTTGTGTCTACCATTTCTAGTTTTCCGTATTTGGCCACTGACAAGGCTGAGCACATTTTTCACGCTTACAGTGTGTGCCAAAAAAAGGTAATAGCAGTATTTTCCGTTTCTATTGAAGGTTGCTGTGCATCTACTTCTATTGCACGATCTTTGCCTACTTAAGTATTTTTATCTCGTTTTCCAAACCTTCAATTCTTAAGAGAAGATCTTGGACTGACATGGACACCGATGTTGACAGAACGGACTGAACTGATGCAATTTGAGCCTCCTCAACAGAGTGCATTTACATCATACAATCTATCATTTGAGCAATCTTATCCACTGTTTCGTCAGATATAACTAAAATACTTCAAATGATACTAAGAAGTTTGCCAAGCCAAAATATTTTCAAGATCTTATCTGACACATTATTACCAGCATAGCCTCACATTTTTCTTAGTAATTGGTAGGCTTCATATCACCCAATTCTAAACCACTCGAGTATTTTCGTTTAGTGGTCTTCACTTTATTTAAATATGGTTAAGTCATTCTTTTTCAAACGAATATTGTTCTCGCCATTTGTAATTAGATCCCAGATATTTTCAATAAATTTTGGCTCCAGCTGAGCGAGCAAATAGTTAAATTTTGACACCTCAATGGCTATACCAGGATTGTAAACTGCACTTCGACTTGACAAAACTACTGTTCGAAACTGCAGTAACTTAACGTTTACCTTATTAATTTCCAGCTTGCATTCAGGATTATTACCTTCAGGTCCATTTACTGTTGACATTTTGCGTATTTTTTAAAGACAGTATATGACGAATTCAAATTAAAAAATTGCATGAAAATTTCGCAGCAGCTACTTTGCAAATGTTGTCTCGCCAATCACGTCGTGTTCACCAATTTGTTGCTCTTTACATTCATTAAGGACTCAATTTAACTAGATATTCAAATTCTTTTCTTTTCTGTTTGTGCACACAAAGAAACTTTAATTAGAACCCCTGTGGATTAACAAACTTTAATTTGTTTTGTTCCAAAGAATAATATTATGCCAACATACTCATGGCAAACACTTTTCGACACATTAAGAATACAAATAGTAATTTGTCATGTTCCCACACCTTCCTCCATAAATCACACCATATTTCTGCACATTATTGATTTCATGTTAGCACGCTATTACATGAACTATGCTCATGCACTGCCTGTTGGCTCCTGGTGTCCAATGCTGTGTGCCTGCCACACACCTTGCCACAAGAAAATGCCCCCAAAGAACAGAAAAACAAGATAATAGGTGTACCTTTCAGTGACTGTTTCTACTATGGTCAGCCTGCTGTGCACTATTCTCAAATAAAAAGCATTCCAGATACAGAAAAACTAGGAAAAAACATTGCAGTTAATAGGCATTTTGGATCCCCTGGTTCACTTGTCGAATAAAACACCCTTTTCTTTACAATAGATTATTCTTTTCTCAGGAAGAGAACAGGTTATTCATAGTTTGGATTGTTGAAAATAACTGTATACATAAAAAACATATAATGCAATAAATTGCTAAGAGCTAAATGCTTATACAGCAGCCTTATGTCTTTGCTTTCCCAACACCAACATATTGGTATTGTTGATAATAAGTTGTCTGTTTTACAAGCATTACTTTACAGAAAAGTAAATGGATGGTGTTTCTTTATCCCTGACAACTTTTCTTCTCCTTCTTCCACGTCTTTCCTGGAAAAGTGAAGTGCTGGGAAGTACGTATAGTTACATTTCCCCTCTCTTCCTTTATTCTTATTATTGTGTAATTGGAATAGCTAGTGGTTCCTGCAACACTGTCAAGAATGATTTTAATGCTGTTTAATTCACCATTTTTGTGCTGCATGATGTCAAAATTGGGAAAAAAATCAATCACAACAATTTTTCAACCATTTTGTAACTGCAATAATTATCTAACAAAGTATCATGGTGGTCTTTAATAGTTCTGTAGAGGAGTTACTTATCTGTTCTGCTGTACTATGACAGTTATTTGTGAGTACTCTAGAAGTTATCAATATGTAAACATGACATAAAATTGCTTGTATCAAATTAACTATCTCTCACCTATAGACGATTTGGTCATATGTCCGTTAAGCACTAATAACATCCACACAGGCTCATTTCCACACACTTTGACTAATGTGCATTGCAGATTTAGTTGTTAGTGGCAGTCACCAACAATTAGCACTCTAAAGGCGAGCCTGCTTCCAAGAATGAAAACAGCACTTGTAAACCAATGTGCTTCTGGTTACGACAATGGGTGCCTGTGTCTAGTACTTGAGGTATATTTCTACGATCTACTTGAAGTATATTTCTACGATCATCTATGAGTGAGTGGCAAATTATTCTGCTTATTGAGCTATTTCCATCATGGATTTTCATTATCATAATATTTTCTTGGTTATGATAAGGCATAGATAAAAAGTAAAATTATTTGCAAATGTATAAAATTACAGCAAGTAAAAACATGAAACATAACAACAGTTATGAGTATTTGTTATTTTCAAGCTCATTTCTTTAATATTATGATGATGGCCCCCAGAACAGAATCTTTTGCAGAACAGACACACCTGCTGTTTGTAATGAAACAAAAATAGAGAAAATAAGAGATGATAATATTTAGCAATGTAACATGAAAGGAAGTACAAATTTGAGAAATAAAATTGATGTTGCATTTACGTATCAAGAACATTTAGAATACTCACAAATAACTGCTGCTGCAATTGATGCTATTGATAAAAATCACCTTCTCTGCAGGTCTGCTAAAGGGTACTCAATATACTTTGACAGAAAATTATTGTAGTCATGAAAGGCTCAAAAATTGTCATGACTGATTTTCCCCAACTTGGACCTCACGTAGAATGAAAATGTGAATGAAACACCCCACATGTAATTCAAATATCTGCCTTACGTTACTGCTGATTTCAGTTTACGCTGTTTTAAATTTGGTCAAAAATATCACGAGCCTCACAGGTTATTTTGTAGCTCTCCACTTAAAGCCTCCTAAAACTTGGAATTTTTTGTATCTTAAACTCAAACTTTATACAGCTCAGTTTTATTCAGTAAGGAACATCTGCAAAATCTCATTCAGATTGACGGACAGCTGGAAGACCTCTGGGTTACTTGATGTTCTGCTTTAAAGTAGCTCTAGAAAGTACTAATCCTTGGTATCCTATACATACGATATCTGTAATTTGTAGAGCATATATTTAAATACAGAAGTACTAAAAATTAGAAGCTATCATTATTTTATGTTTGTAGCAATACATCAGTTGTAAAATCAGCGCGGTCCTGCAATGTTTGTATTTAATGATGTCAAGTAGATTGAAGAATTAGTCATGAAAGTTGTATTAAAAGGAAAATTCACAACTGGAGACTATAAAATGATGAGTTACCTACCAGACAGTGAAATTCTAAGAACTGCCTATATACACATATAAAAGTGGAGAAAACTATTGTAGCTTTTGGAATATTGAAACACTCTTACCAACAGAAACATAAAGGCATATATGCTCCTATATGATTTTATAATGGAGGGTCAAGTAATAATGTAGAAAAGGAGGGTTTTTTTTTAAAAAAAATTTCTTTTCATTATAGTTGTGGACAGCCACAAAACACATGGTCAAGATCCATCTCCCTCAACTGGATGTCCAATTGTGTGGAAGGACAGGTAGAAAATCTTACCTGCAGAGAGTGTCCAGTCACCATTGCACTCCTGGAAGGGCGCCTAGCATCAGTTCAGAACATTCCACCCACCTAATTTGTATAAATTACACAAATACAAATAATCAGAGACAGCACAAGTTAGGTCGGACAAACAAAGGCAGAAAATTGCTAAAGGAATCATTCCACTGTACATAAAAGGAACACAAATTCTCTTAGTAAATGAATAGTTAGGAGCACTACAATCTGTTTCCTGTGGAACAACACAGATCTTAAACAGAACTTGTCTATAAGTTCCAATGCTGTGCCTATTGAATCAACTTGCAGCAAACATCAGGACCACGATGTTTGCAAACAGGGCCCCAGTCAGCCACATGATGTGTGATATGTTGCATTCCTTCTGGAGAACTTATGTACCTGGCTGAAGATTGTCTTTCATTGATAACCTCTTAGTTCTCTGCTGCAGCTGTGACAGGTAGTCATTTGACCACCATTTTCACACTGCTATTTACACTTCTGGATGAGCCGCTATATCGACAACCTGGATGATGGCTCTGAAAGCAAGCCTGGCTCCGAGACTATTGTCAAGGGTTCACGATAAGAAAATTGCTTGGAGTAAAGTATAGAATTTATTTGGGTTTGCAGGAAGGTATGCAGTGGGCTGGAAATTCAAACATGCTTCAGTCTTAGTTAAAGGAGTACATAATTCTTCAAACGCCAACACTTAGTTTCCCACAACTCTGTTTATATGTCTCTTGATGGATTTTATACACACTTCCCGTAGACCATCAAAACATAGCATTTGAAGTGGGATATGCTACTGTATCCCACTCTGTGATGTGCTGTTCTGATTTGTGTTGCGTGTAACTGAGAACTGAACAGTTTGTGCAGTTCATGCAACTCATTCCTTGTTCCCATGAGTTTCTTTCTATTGCCATTGTAAACTTTTGTCTCTGTATGCCTCGTTGTGAAATAAATCTTCGAAGAGCAGCAATGATAGCTTGAGAGGACGATCGGTGACATGAATTATTTGCCTAATTACAGATCTCACATTGGGTACCCAGTTCCTTTGTCTGAGGGTTGTTAACAGGAGTTGAGATCCTTTGTGCAACAAACGAAGGTGCTTGCCTGTGACTTTAAATTTAATAACATGATGCCTTTGTAGGAAGAATCATGGGGTGCTTCTGACTGTAAAAAGACTTGAGCTGTTCCAGTCTGCTACCCACTGTAAACAATAGTTCCTCATCAAGAAATGACAGGTAAATTTGCTGTTTTTGGGTATTATTTGGCCATGTTATAGTTCTTGATAGACTTTCCATTGTATTATACGAACAGTGCCTTTGCTGCTTGTGAAGTTCTCCTGTGGTCTGGTTTCCTCCGAATTGTTTTGCAAAATGCCCATCACAAAATTGACCTCCTTCCATTTGCACAGAAACAGTCTTCATTTCTTCTTGTTGCCAGCCGTTTGACTTGAATGTCAAGGTGGTTGTTGCATGTGAAGCATGACCATACCCTTGGCGCTTGGACTTGGTTTAGTTAGGAGAGATCTTTCCTGACACAGTCCAACCAAATGTTGTGTCGTGCAAGGTTGTGTGGTTGTCTCTCTTTAGCTGACCAGGTTTCAAAATGTCAGATCAGTGTGCCAAGCAGAAAATCAATCTCACTGTTTTATTGAATGATGGATCTGCTAATGTTATTTGCTTAGAATTTGGCAGAAATCTTGAAAAGTTCTTGACCTGTTTACTTTGTTCATTTGCTTGGGACTGTCATGTAAATTCAGAGCTTTTGTAAAGATAAGTGAGGCAATATTATACCATTAATGAGGCAATATTATACCATAAATAAATAAATTAGTAGTACCTGTAAGCTATCTATTGAAGGTTTCACTTGTATTTGCATTTTTGTGGAAAAAGAAAACAATTAATAGGCCCAGGTTTTGTTTACCATATGTTACGTGACTATTTCAATAAAGTATATTCTGTGTTGTTAGTGTATTCTTACACCATATCCATCTGATTCTCTAGTAAGTAGCCAAAGTGAAAAAAATTGGAAATAAGTGAAAAGCTCATAAAGTGTAGGCTCAGTTCTTTGTTTACTTTTGTTTTGTTGCATAAACAATACAGATTTAATAATTTCTATTTCTCCGGAGGTTTTGAATTAGTTTCCAAACTTTAGGCCTAAACTTTCTAAGTAATTTAATATATTAATTGTGTACTCTAGGAAGTAGTTCTTGTTTATTTTATACTAAAGTTAAAATTTGTTTGCCATGAGTGAGAAGTGTGTGACTTGCCTTGGGATTATTAGATCTGAGGTGTGGTGTGAGGATTGTCGCAGTTTCTTTCACGTGGGTGACTGTAGTGGTGTGGGAATGTGGAAATAAAGAAGGTTCTTTGGTCTTGTAGGATTTGCTGTAGCGATAAGAAGATAGTGTGAGCAGGGGGAGGAGATTGCTGCCCTTCAGGTGGAACTAGGTAAAGTAAAACAAGATATGTAGAGATTTTTTTTTTTTGGGGGGGGGGGGGGGGGTGAGAATTGACAACAGCTTATAGAAGAAGTAGGAATAGGACTCTATCAGACAGTTTTGTTGTTAATGTGGAAAACGGTTTGATCTGTTGTTGCAGTTGGAAACTGATGAGTCAAAAATAGATGTAAGAGTGGGCAGGATGACAACAAACTTTCAAAAAGTGTTTGAGAAGTAAGAAGTCAGAAAAATTTGTGAAGAAAAATAAAGTTCTGTTGTTAGGTAGTTCACTTGATAAATGTGTTGACCAACTGTTGCAGGAAGAACTAAGGTAAGGTTACCAGGTCACAAGTTTTTTTAAAACCTATAAGCAAGTCTCGATCAGGTGACAGAGGATGTGGGTTCACTTTGCAGTCTTCACAAAGGAAGACACTGTGTTAATAATTGACAGAGCAGGCAACAGCATAGACAGTGACCCTAATTATTCAGTTGAGAGCGACCTGGTAAAGATAGTCCCAGCAAAAGACATAAACTGGTGTTGGTCTTGTGTCTGTACTGTGGTGCCATGACTGGCCTCATTTAAATTTTTTGTTAGGAGAATTAATTTAAGAGTTGGAACAGCAGCTTGGATCAAGTATGTGGTCTCATTTGGTGTGGTTCCAGTTGACTTTATCAGTAGGTGGAACTATATTAGGCCTGGCCTTAAGCTCAACAGAAAAAAGGAAGGGAAAACTGTATGCACTGTTAGTATATAACTTATGGGGGGGGGGGGGGGGGGGGGGTGAGACACTCTCACATGGTAAAGTAACAATGGTTATAAGAGACAGAACAGCTGGTTTTTTTATGGTAGGGTGGGCAGAAACAAAAGACAGGTTGAAAAATGACATTCGCATTGATAAAACAGGCAGCAAGAAAGCAAGTTTTTAATATGCACAGTTCATGCAGAAATTGACAGGAAAATTAGGTAATTCAGCCAGTGCACATAATCTGTTACCCTTATTGCATCATAATATCCGAGGACTGAGGGGTAAGCTTAATGAATTGCTTATTTGTGTTGAAGAATTGGAGTAGAGCAAAACAAATCTGCCTCTCTGGACATCGTCTGACATCTGGTATAGATATGTTAAATGTTGCATGATTTAAGTTAGCCTCTTTTACTCTGTAGAGAAAAATACGGAGAAAGGAGGAGTTGCCACATTTGTCAGAAACTGTTGTAATTTCAAGAATACGTATATTAATAAATTTTGCTCAGCTCAGCACTGAGAAGTTGATGCAATGGAAGTAGTATTTCGTAAGAAGTCCTTTATGATAGCAACTATTTACAGAGCTCCTTCAGGAAACGTTAACTTCATCGTAAAAATATGGAAGCTCTGTTGTCCCGTCTCACAGTAAAAGCAAGGAAATAGTGGTTGCTGATGATTTTAATGTATGTTTATTTAAAGGCTCTGCCAGTTATTGTAATCAGTAACACTGTCATTCAATCTAATTCCTACTGTGAACTTTGTAACTAGGGTATGTAAATGTTCTGAGACTGCTGCTGATAATATTTTTGTAGACAAATCTGGGAAAAAAAATTGTATCACAAAACTAATAGTAAATGGGCTATCTGATCATGACATTCAGCATCTTACGTTAAAGGTTGAAACTTCTCAGGATATAAAGTGTATTAAATCTGACTATGGGAGGGTAATAAATCAGTCAAAAATTGAGAATTTTAGGAGATTGCTCAAAGACATGAACTGGAGAGATGTTCACAACACCACTGACTCAAATAGAAAATACAAAGCACTTGTTAATAAAGTTACTTCCTCATCTGAAAACTGTGTTCCCCTAGAAGTAACTCAAATCAACAGGAGTCTAAAAATAACCAAGAATTGCACAAAGAACAAAGGTATCGTGTGGAACAAAAACGAAACTGTACCTAATATCTAGGAATAGCTCTGATGTTAGCATTGTAGTGCATTACAAAGAACACTGCAAAATACTGAAGCAAATAATCCAGAAATCTAAGCAGTTTTGTTATGAGAAATAGATAATTACATCAGGCAACAAAACAGAAACATTATGATACATAGTGACAGGGTATATACAATCGGGACAACCAGGTGATCTGGGAACTTTTTCATCCAGGAAAAAACCAGGAAAGACCCAGGAACTTTTTAGAATTCTGGAAGTTTTTCATTTCTTTAGTTTTCAGTTAAATTTGTGTTATTATGACTGGTAGGAATCAATACTCTAACAAAGGATATTACTGTATCTTGCTACTGCAGAATAATACTGCAGCAATAAAACGTGAATGAGAGAAAGAAAAAATGAAAATAAAACTAAAGTTGCAAAGGAAATGCACCATATACAGCAACAAAACACAGTGCTCATACAAGCATCTGCCAACAGCAAAATGTGTTAAAGGCTGTAGGAAGACTATGCAGTGCTTCATAACAACAAATTGCCATCATTGAGCATGACATCACAACTATTTACATTATAATTGTTTGAGCAGTTGTGAGAGAACTCATTCACATGTGCAGCTTAGTCATGAGTGAGGAGTAGTACCTTCTCTGGCTACAGAAGTGTGGCTGTTAGCTGTGTAAGCAGTAGCAGCTAGATGCTACGCAGAAAATTTTACTGGCGCGCCCAACCTGCCAGATTCACGCTTGCGCAGCAGGCCTGGCTCTATGGGGCGGCAATTTCAGGGGGAGGGCACCAAATTCATATTCTTGAGGAAAAAACCTTGTTTCACAAAGCGCACAGCATCCAGTGTACATTGGTGTATCTATTATTCATTTGATTTTGAAAAGGATCCCTGTTGGTTTTTTAACATTTTTGAACACAATCTGAATGAATCGTAAGTTGATTTTTGAATGCGTGCATACTGTACGTGATGTCTCTGCCAGGGGAATTGCCATTGCATCTAGAAATAAACTTTCCTTCAGACATAAGGGGACGGGGCTATATAAGTTAGGTGAAATAAAGCCGAATGGGTGAAGGCCAATCGCTGCCATATGGTTGATTGGTTTTGTGAATGATCGGTGTCGTTATAATTACTAGCGAAATCCATAGATTCATACTACCAGACTGGAAATAAACGACTAATAGGAATAACAGGTAAGAAATATTACACATTGTCTTCTTGGTGTATCCAAGTAAATGAGACTTTGACACAAAATATTTGGCCAGATCGCTACAGTAGTAAGGGCCAGTTGTACAGTCCCTGGCTAGCAAAATGTTCAAATGTGTGTGAATTCCTAAGGGACCAAACTGCTGATGTCATCAGTCCCTGGACTTACACACTACTTAAACCAACTTACGCTAAGAACAACACACACACCCGCGCCCGAGGGAGGACTCGAACCTCTGGCGGGAGGGGCCGTGCAATCCGTGACATGGTGAATCAAACCCCGTGGCCACTCCGCGTGGCCCCCTGGCTAGGAGCTGCTCAAGTTCTATTCTGGGAGTAGTGCGGAAAACGTGTTGTATGAACACATAATAACGCCTAACCAGAGAAGAAACATGGGAAAACCAAACTGGTGATTGTGGCATGGTTAGTGAAGTTAACTGGAGAATAAGTTTTGACATTGGCAGGAATAGTTACAGAATTAGTGATGACAAGATTGTTTGTTAGAATGAGGAAGGAGAACAAACGGGGACATCACACAAGTTATGGAAGAATATGAAGATTACAAATTTATATAAAAATTTCTTACTACTACTTTTCGATCTCGTGCTTGAGAAGCAGGAGCGCATGAATGAAATGTGGAACCATTTCCTAACATAAAGCTCTTTGCTTGTAGTAGGCCTAATAGGCATTTGATATTGGTACTTCATGAATTATGTTCTGTCGTGTTATAAAAATGACCATTTGTGGCAAAACGGTCTTTTCTATTTGGTGTGTGTTACAATTGCTGCAATATTAGACAGACCTATTTTGTTTTATCTAGCAGACAGTGACAAAATACACGTAATCAGATCGAGAAACCACACCAGTCTTGGATACTGTTTGTATTAACAGCTTTTCAGTGTTAGACAACGACATTACGTTTCTGTAGCAAAACATTTGACGAACTTTGATGAGGTAATAAATCCTTTCCCAGAAAGGAAAGAACACCATGTAAAGCTGTAGCAAGGTTAGAGCGAAAAAAATGCTGGAACTTACGGATAGAAGAAATGTGTACTGTCTTGCTTGTCTCTTGTCTTTACTGGTTTTATGTATCCTTTATCTAATTTTATGTCACACAAAACAGCAATTTATTATTAGCTAATAGGCAATAAAGAGTGCAAATTTTCTGAAAAGTTCTTGTTCTCACGGTTATAAATAATCCCATCCAGTATTAACTGTGAGATTTTTTTAAGAGGGGCAGGATGTAAAACTGGCAGGGAGCAGGAGAGGCACCACAGGACATTTTAATTTCCACTGTCCTGAATATAGTTTGATGTCATCCATTACAAAATTACACGTTTGAATTCCACAGAGGGAAATACAGTGATGTGTGATAGAAGAAAGCTGTGTGAAGAGGTGTGGCACTGCACTTTGGCATACTTAAGCCAAATAACATGCCTTACATTTCCTTGAACACATATATGACTCTTCAGAGAGATGGGCGCTACAAAATGAACATATTTTTGAAAAGTTTTTTCTTTTTTTTTTTTTCTTCTTCCTACCTCACCTCAAACACTGCGTGTGGGGGGGGAGGGGCGGAGGCTATCCAGTACCAGTATTGTCCCGGTTTGGAAATATCATAGATCTGGGGCTGATGTGCTCAGAGCAGTCTGAGTTGTAGTGGTGAGGTGGGTAGTCTCCATGTGCCCCGTGTTTATGTTTAGTGATTTTGCTGTTTCCTATTCATTTATTGCTTTCACGTCAAATATACACAAAATTAATTTCTGTGGCCGGGAGGTATCAAGTGAATTAAAATACATTCACATATATGTCTGCTTGTGTCTGTATATGTGTGGATGGATATGTGTGTTTGTGCGAGTGTATACCCGTCCTTTTTTCCCCCTAAGGTAAGTCTTTCCGCTCCCAGGATTGGAATGACTCCTTACCCTCTCCCTTAAAACCCACATCCTTTCGTCTTTCCCTCTCCTTCCCTCTTTCCTGATGAGGCAACAGTTTGTTGCGAAAGCTTGAATTTTGTGTGTATGTTTGTGTTTGTTTGTGTGTCTGTCGACCTGCCAGCACTTTCATTTGGTAAGTCACATCATCTTTGTTTTTAGATATAAAATACATTCACATAATTACGGAAGGCTAAAATATGTTATTAGTTCCAGATTTTATTTTGTTTCCACCTTTCTGACAGTCAAGCATTAACTGTGTTGTGGGTAGTTATTTTTGTCGATTTGCTAAATAAATGTGGCTTTTACTCATCTTTTCCACTGAAACAATCAATTTATTTGAAACGGAGTGTTTAATTCCACACTATTGCCTAGTTTCAACAGTTTGTTGCATTTCAAGTGCACGTTTTCATCTTCTAGCATGCATGGCATTATGCCATAATAAAGAACCAAACATGAGATAATAGTGTACAGGTACTCCAAGAAAATATACATCTGAATCTGAACATAAGAATATACACTTTAAGCTGAATTATGCATTTTAGTATGGTTCATGAAATTGTGATGCTCTTGGAATATCCTGTATGGTCTTGCTTCTTTTCTGACATAATGTGAGATCTTTTAATGTTTTACACGTACGAACATACTGGCTTCCTGCATCGTAGTAGCTGCGCAAGCGCGGTGATGCCTGTTATCTGGTGCTCTCAGGCAACTGCTGAAATGAACCTATTTCTAGCAGTCCCGAGTTCGACTCTCGGTCTGGCACACAGTTTTAATCTACCAGGAAATTTCATATCAGCGCACACTCCGTTGTAGAGTGAAAATTTCATTCTATTGTGAATGGTTGTTTGAAAAGCGTTACTTTCAAAGCAAATTTTCTTTTACGCAAGATGAACCGTGTGCGAGAATGTACGATAAATTTCTTAAATCACAGAGCATTTAACTCTCATTTAAAAATCAACTTTTGAGGACAACTGTTTAGAAGAATTTTGAGCCCACAAGATCAGACATTTATGTCGTCGTCAAAAATTTTACTGGCATATTTGTGTGATGCTGCATCTTTAAAGTATAAAACAACCAAGAAAAGATCAATATCATATGTGAAAGCTTTTCTTTTCTTGTAGCAACACTATGTATATTGATTTAACTTTTCCTATTTGTGTGTTTGCACTACTTAACAGTGATGTTGCTATTGGCTGACTACATCACATGTTCTATGCTACGAATGTCCGCAGTGATCGGCTGAGCTGTGACTGGTGTACAAAAGCGCATTGCAATCATGATTTCAATGTTTCGGAAAGTAACGTGCGGTGTTTGGTGGAATTCAAATTTATACTTTCATAATACGAAAATATGCAGTGTATATGTTGTACGTCAAAGATCTTTCCGAAATGTGTTTTTTTCCCTGAGTTTCGTTTTCTAAAGTGCCGGGAAATTCTACGCCGATGTATAAAACCATAATCATTCAAAGGATTGATATGTTTTACAGTTCCGAGGAAAAGTATACTGCCACTTAACACGGAAAAAGTGTATTTTCACCCAGGAGGAAGTGTCATTTTAACTGGGAAATCCGGGAATTTTTTTTTTTTTTCCTAATCTGCGTATACACCATGAGTGGAAGATAAACAGATATCCCTAAAACGAAATGAGATGTTGGTAACAAGTGATGTAGTGATGCAAACCTCTTATACACGTACTTTGTTTCTGTTACTGACAACTTGTGTTTATCAGGTTCAGTGAACACTGCAGTGGAATATCTGAGACCAGTCTCTACAAAACTTCAGTAAAATGGAAACGACACTCAGTAGCATCCATCATAAAATCCTTAAAATCAAAGTATTGTAGTGGCTATGATAACATATCAATGAAGTTAATCAAAGAGTGTTCATGTATGTTGAGTTCTGTTTTAAGTTGTTTGTGTAATCAGTCTCTTATCGGCAGAACATTTCCAGACAGGCCGAAATATGCTGAAGTTGAGCCTCTTTACAAAAAGGGAGATAAAGAGATACCTTGACATTTTCAATAATGTTTGAAAAGGTTGTGTTCAAGCACGTTCTTAAGCATCTGACTGCAAATAATATATTGTCCAAGCTACAGTTTGGGTTCTTTAGGGGTTCCTATACAGAGAAGGCTATTTACACGTGCATTGAGAATGTTCTTAATTCATTAGATAACAAATTAGAGGCTACTGGCATATCCTGTGACCTGTCAAAAGTCTTAAGTAAATTCGAATACTATGGTGTCACTGCAGTGGTGCAATATGGTCTGAGTCTTACATAACTAAGAGGAAACAAAGGGTGTCATTGAGAAATACCTGTGGAGTAAGCAGTCTCTCTTCATGTGATGGGAATTAATTACATGTGGTGTTGCTCAAGGTTCCATCTTGAATCTGTTGCTCTTTCTTATGTACATTAATGACCTCCCATCTGTTATATTGTCAGATGCTAAGTTTGTTTTGTTTGCAGATGATACAAACATTACAATAAATAGCAAGTCTAGTACAGCTTTAGAAATGGCTGCTAATCAAATTTTCACTGACATTAATAAATGGTGTGAAGCTAATTCACTGTCATTAAACTTTGGAAAGACTCACTACATGCAGTTTAGAACATGTAAGAGATTTCCTTCCAGCATATATATAATAAATGAAGACATGCAGATAGCAGAGGTTGACAGTGATAAATTTCTGAGATTACAACTCAATAATAAATTCCTTTGGGAAGGGCATACAATAGGATAGACAAAGCGCTTAAACTAGTCTGTATTTGTAATGCAAATGATGATAGATGTAAGAGATACAAGTGGTAAAAGAAAAAACTTGCATACCTTTCTGACTTTCATTCTATTATGTCATGTGGTATTATATTCTGGGGTAACTCGTCAAACGGAGCAAAAGATTTTAGAGTGCAAAATCATGTAATAGGACTCATTTGTGGTGTAATGTGTCTCTATTTGCAACTAATAGCTCAATACATAGTATCAGTACTAGGTCTGTGTCCGGCCATCCTAATTTAGATTTTCCGTGATTTCCCTAAATCGCTTCAGGGAACTGCCGAGATGGTTCCTTTAAAAGAGCACGGCCGACTTCCGCCCCATCCTTCCCTAATCCGGTGAAACCGATGACCTCGCTGTTCGATCCCCTTCTCCAAAAACCAACCAACCAATTGTGATGGTTGCCTTCTTTTTTTCTTCATTTGTTGTCCTTGGTGTCGATGTACTGCATTGTGATATTGGCTGAAAACTGGGGTGTGGAAGTACAACATTGACTACTTTAAATAATGTAGCCGACAGGCGCACAGTTGCGTTTCACAGTAGTTTAATTTCACTGTTCACAACCCCCCAATAATACACAGTTATATATGGCCAGTGCACTATTGTTTTAACTTTCTGTAAACCTCATTAATAGTGTGCAGGCAAACCTCCACAAACTGCGACAGTAGTTTACTGTTGGAACATCTACGACTCGTAAAAACCTAACCACAAAATTCACAGTTCTTGAAGAAAAGAAAGGTACATATGGAGCAGATACTGTCATTGTTTTAACACATGACCTAATTGTGTTGCACTTATTTCACGAATGCATTGTTGTTGATCTAACCAATACAGGTTCCTTGTCTGAAACTCGGCTGTGGGCTGACTGTCTCAGGACCAAAAATTGGGCCCTTATATATCCTTACAGTAATAGGTACTGAAACTACACATTGTTCAAAGTTAAATTTACAGAAATTACAATTAAAACTTAACTCATTAAATTGACTGAAAGGGCCAACCTTTCTCAATTATGAAAAAGCAGATTATACTCACATATGTTAATAGTAATTAGTCAAAAATGGAAAAAAAAACTAAGGAGGCAGATGACAAAACAACAAAACAAGAGGGGAAGTAAAAATATCCCAGCTTGTTTGTCACACAATCAGTACTAGGAATAACAACAATCTACATGAAGACCTTAAATCATGTACCTTGATCCAAAAAAGGAATGCAATACTTGTTACATTTTAAATAGAGTTTGAAAGACTTTTGATAGGCAACTGCAGCTACTCTACAGGGATTGTTAGACCAGTTTAAGTAAAAACTTTTGTTAGATTTCAGTTTTGACAGCACTTGGTAACAACAGTCAAAATTAGATAGTTTGTGTATGATAGAGTTATTAAAAGAGCATAACTATTTTTCATTTGGGCAATGTATTAATTCTATAAATATTAGCAGTTACAGTTTACTGTGATATATTCACATATCTTGTCAAACTCCTGACAAATGATCAGGGAACTGAGTATTATATTCAGATGTTCTGTATTTATTGTTATACTTTCTGACATATTCCACACCCGCAAGAATCATCTCAATTTTTTGTCTACGGAATGAAAACTGAACTTAATCTAATCTAATCCAATCCTGCCAAGTGGAGATTTCAGTGTTAATGCACTATCCGCTTTCTATTGCCACTATGACTAGCTTGTTCCTTGTGCAGTAACATATTATAATGCTTGTCAAAGAAGTGACAGCTGCTGGCACAGCATCCCTTCTGCCTATGATTTGTGCTGAGACAGTTAAAACGTGGCTTTTGTTTGTTCACAAAGTCTATTCTGCTGCCAATAGTGCTCTCTTTCGTCTTAGGACATCAAATTAGTCTGTGTCTGAAATTACAGAACTCGCATTCAGTGCAGTGTTAAGTAAAGTTTGTCGAGAATTGTATCCTTATTCGTTACTGTGCTTGGCAGCTGGCTGCTGGGAATGGTGCAGTATTTTGGCTGGATGAATAATCTCTGACGTCTGACATCTCGTTTCTAGAAATGTCACCAGCTGTGATGTCAGCTGTTATAGATTCCCACGTTTCCTCAGATTCACACTAATGTGATGCAGCAAAATGTGCGACAGTGATACCTCGTGCAATTGAATGCCAACTTGCGTGATTTTGATCGCATTCAGATTCCTCATTAGCTGGTAGACGAAAATCTGTAGGTTAGCATATTCCATTTTGGCATTGGGCAGACCCAGGAGTTCTTGTGTGTGCAAGTCAACAATTAACTTGGAATTGTTGTATGTTCGAGCAATAAGATCATATGCAATCTTGAAGTTACTTTCTGTAACTAGTAAGTTCTAATCAGCTTACGCAGTTCATCAAAGACACATGACAACAAATAATAATACGACTGGAAATCAGTTAAGGCCTCATTGTCGATTACCAGTACCTTAAAGACATCAAAAAAATGCTGAATTCTACAATGCTACCATTGAATTTTGGCACTGAAATTGCTTGGAGCTTTATTTCACGTGCACTACATGAACTTGTTGAAAGAGGAGGTTAAGACCATGTTTGACTGACGTAATGTCATTATTTTTGATTCAGTATACAAACATAACTTTTCAAATAATTCCTTGTTTGCATAATGAAATTCTTCCTCCTCATTAATCTCTGACTCAGGTTGGATGCCGTCGTAATTAGCTTTACTTCTATTTATCAGTGACTGCCATTCTCCAGTGTCATTGTGACTTGATCCTTCCAGAAAGCTATTAACGAATGTGTAGAGTCTTGGGACTTCATCACTGCCCTTTTCTTCATTAAACTTTTATTTTTCAGCAGGATGATTAAGGATATTAGAACACGGGATAATTGAGTATAGAAATAGAGTCAGGCTGCTTACAGAGCCAGTGGAACTCTCACTGGACTGCAGCTGTTGCAGCGTTGGTGAGGGATGGCGCTGCTCAGGGGCATAACATGTGCTCATTTTGGAGAGTCACAAGCAAAGACACGGTAACTGGATACTCGTAATACAACTCAAAGCACATGGATGTTTGTGCTGGAACACTTTTGAATAGTTTTATGTACCAGGAGGACCAAAATGCAGGTAGCCGCAAAATCCGCGGTAATTCTGCCCTACCTTGTTCTTTTCACAGTCCAGGCAAATGCATACACTTCTTGCAAAGGAAAGACAGTTGAAAATAAGAGTACATGGTTAGTAAAAGCACAGTTACATTGAGCACTACACTGTGAGACACAGTTACAGGTATGTCTGTATGGTTTGGCAATCAAAATCTGTCTCCCCTACTTCTGGCCTCGTCTGGCCATCCTATTGCGTGGAAGGCCAGGTAGAAATCTTTACCTGCAGTGACTGTCTGGCTGCTGCTGCGTCCTTGCAAGGGCACCTTGCACCAATATAGGACAATAATATAATAAATGTGTTAATTCTCTTAGCTTGTTGACTTAAGTTCAGTGTAAATTGATCTGACAGATAATTTTTTGTGGTTCTGAGGCTGGCTGTGTGGGTGTGCCCGAAAGCCGTTAATAAATTTAACAAAAAGTATTAGTTACTTACCAAGGGAGGAAAGGGGGAAAGATTAGAAAGGAGGTGGCCTATCACTCAGACTTTAAGTTGAGACAGACCCCACCTAATGTGATGTCTCCCTTTGTTCTCACAATTGTTCACAGCAAACAAATTAAGCATTAATCTAACAAAGACTATTAGATTTCAAACAAACAAAACTGTTCTGCTAGCACCAGGAGTAGACATTAATAATAGTGTGCTAATAGAAACAACGTATGCAAAATTTCTTGGGGTCCAGTTGTTGTTCTTGTTGTGGTCTTCACTCCTATGACTGGTTGGATGCCACTCTCCATCAGTCCTGTGCAAGTGTCTTCACTGTGCATATTGTTGCAACCAACATCCACTTGAACCAGCTTACTGTAGTCAAGTCTCAGTCTCCGTCTACACTTCTTCTCTAAAGGTTGGTTATTTGTTAGTACTTCAGAGTTTATCCGGTCAATCAATCCCTTCTTTTAGACAATTTGTGCCATAACACTCTTTTGCCCCCAGTTTTGTTCTGTACCTCATCATTAATAATCAGATCTACCCATCTAATCTCCAGTTTTCCTCTGTAGCAGCACATTTCAGAACCATATATTCTTGTCAATATTGTTTTATCTTCCAGGTTGCATACATACAAGCCTCTACTGTAAACAAGTACTACAGAAAACTCTTCCTAACCCTTGCAATTTGTATGACATTTTAATTTTTTTATTTTCCAAAAACTTTTTTCGTGGTATTGCCAGTCTACATTGCATATCCACTGTACTTTGACCGCCATCTGTTTGCTGTTTTGTTGCTTTCTAAATAGCAGAAATTGTGAACTAGTTGTGGTGTGTTATTTCCCAGTCTCATTCCTCAGTGTCGCCTGATTTAATTTTTCTGTACTCCATTATCCTTGTTTTACTTTTCTAGGTGTCCAAGATCTCAAAGCTTTTATTTTTTCTCTCTGGACTGAAGTTTCCTTTTCAAATTTCTCCTTGCTCAGAGTACAGATTGAATAACATTTGGGATAGGCTACAACCATGTCTCACTCCCTCTCAACTACTGCCTTCTTCCTATATCCTTTGACTCTAATGACTGGTTGCTCTTTTTGCTGTAGATAACCTATCACTCCCTGTATTTTATTCTTGCTACCTTCAGAATATCAAAGAGCATATTCCCATCAATTTTACCAAAAGGTTACATAAATCTACATATGTCAGTACTAGCTGTGCAGTCTGTCGTTAAATTATTAGAACCTACTTGTACTTAATTTGATGGAACCAGACTACACGAAGACTCCCTCAAACAACTAACATTAGCTTTATTCACCACAGCCACAAGACATGTGTTATCTCATAACTATGCACAAACTCTTCTATGTGCATGGAAGATACAGAAAATCAGAGACTAACAAAATGAAACACACAGATACAAGACACAGCACCTCTGGTGTGTGGTGCAAAATGTTTGGTGGCACAGTGTTTGTAAACTCACGCACAAGGCATGTGCAATGCAACACTAAGCAATGTCGCGATGTCACCACATCAGCCCCCGAGGTGGAAGTGGAGTGCTATTCCAAATAGCAGGCTGGAAACTAGATGTGGTTACCGGATCTTGAGGTACATGTTGACAGGTCTGCGGATGTTGTAATCTGCGCCACTGGCTGTGAAGGCAGTGATGAGGTGGTTGTTGGTTGAGGCCATAATCTTAGATGCTGTGGCATTGTTGCTTCTTGGAAGACATAAGCTGGTTTAACCCTTTCTACAGAAAAAGTGGTCACGTTTAAATTAATTGAAATGTCAATTGTCTTGTCCCCCTTGCAACTATGTGGTAGGGTCCTGAGTATTGCGGCTACAATGACGGTTTGATGCCTTCCGTGCATAACATGACGTGTAAACAGGTTTCAAAGTCTTGATGCATGGAAGTAGCAGCTGTACCTTGTCCGTGAGGCTAGTGTGGGTAGATTCGGGCCACGTGCTCTTGCAGTCGGCATAGGAATTCTGTTTAATCGTCCCTCGGCTATGACAAAGCATTCAATTCCGCGAATTGTCCTGGAAGCCTCAACTTGTTGCTGTACACTAGGTCCACTAAAGAAGTGTCTAGATCTGAAACTTCCTGGCAGATTAAAATTGTGTGCCGGACCGAGACTTGAACTTGGGACCTCTGCTTTTCGCAGGCAAGTGCTCTACCATCTGAGCTACCCAAGCATGACTCACGCCCTGTCCTCACAGCTTTACTTCTGCCAGTGTCTCGTCTCCTACCGTTCAAACTTTACAGAAGCTCTCCTGCGAACCTTGCAGAACTAGCACTACTGATAGAAAGGATATAGCAGAGACATAGCTTAGCCACAGCAAAGGTCCCGAGTTCGGGTCTCGGTCCGGCACACAGTTTTAATCTGCCAGGAAGTTTCATATCAACGCACACTCCGCTGCAGAGTGAAAATCTCATTCTGGAAACATCCCCCAGGCTGTGGCTAAGCCCCGTCTACACAATATCCTTTCTTTCGGGAGTGCTAGTTCTGCAAGATTTGCAGGAGAGCTTCTGTAAAGTTTGGAAAGTAGGAGACGAGATACTGGCAGAAGTAAAGCTGTGAGCACGGGGCGTGAGTCGTGCTTGGATAGCTCAGATGGTAGAGCACTTGCCCACGAAAGGCAATGGTTCCGAGTTCGAGTCTCGGTCCGGCACACAGTTTTATTCTGCCAGGAACTTTCATATCAGCACACACTGCGCTGCAGAGTGAAAATCTCATTCTGTCTAGATCTGATTTGAAAGTCTTTCTGCAGCCAAGTAATACTGTGGAAAGGGCCTTGGTCCACTCAGTGTCATGGCACGTGAGTGCTGTTTAAACGAGCGGTGCCATTTCTCGATCATTCTATTGCTGGCCGGGTAACAACTCATCATTTTGTGGTGAGTTGTGCCACAAAACTTTGAGTTGCCTGAAAAAGTCTGATTCAAATTGTCATCCTCTATCTGTTGTGATGTGTAACACAGCCAAAGCACAACACTCAGCATGACATGAAAGCAAAAGCCAGAGTTTCTGTTGTATCGTTGTTCACTGGTGCAGCTTCCTGTGAATGGGTGTAACGATCTATCATTGTAAGTATGTAATGTTTACAATCAGATGAAGGCACTGGACCAATAACGTCGATATAGATGCGATTGCAATGGGTCGTTGTGATTGGAAAGTTTCCTGTTGCTGCTTGCACGTGGCAGTGTATCTTGTAGTGTTGTCATTTAAGACACCACCTCACCCATTCATGGCAGTCTTTCTGTATTCCCAGTCACACATAACGATTTGTCACTTGAGTCATTGGCAAATACTGGGGTGACATTAGTCGTGTAGCATATTGGTGATGTCCCTTCTGAAGGCAGTAGGTAGGAACAACCGCAGTTTTTATGTGGTCATGTCACAATACAGTGTGACACTACTCCCTGGAATCTGGATAAGTTGGAGATCCAACGCCAATGTTTCTGTTGCTGAAAGTCCGTGTAGTTTCTTGATCTGATTGTTGAGCTGCAGCAAGTTTGGTGCAGCCAATCCTGCTAGTTATACTTCCGACCTGATACAAACAATCGGCCACTACATGTGCCGTCCATCCATTCCAAATTGCAAGGTGAACATTAGCTGACTGTGTTGCCTAGGTGAACAGTTCGTATTGTTCTGGCGAAAGGCGTAAGTTAGCAGGTTAGTTGGTATAGATAATAAAGCTTCTAGGTGAGGCCTTGAAGTATTTGATGATGTCATAAATGGCCAGAAGTTCTGTCTATGCACTCCACAGCTTTTGTGAGAGCGATTAATTACGCCAGAAAAATCCGAGTGGTTGCCATGTGTCATTATGTTGTTATAACGCTGCACCAGTCGCCATCTGGCCAGCGTCAGCTACTACTGCCAGAGGTGTGGTAGGCTCAGGGTGCGCCACTAGTCCAGCATCAGGGATGCTCTGTTTGACTGCTTCAAATGCCACACACTTGCAATCAGTCCGTGCTATAGGCAAGTTACACTTGTTCTTTGGGCTGGCGAGCACTGCTCCTGTAACTCGGCATTGTGTGGCAAGTGACGGCGATAAAAAATTAACATGTTGAGGTATCAATGCAATTTCTTGGCCGTATTTGGGCTTGAGACCCGTAAGATGCCTTCCACCTTCTCTGGCAGTGGTAGCAATCCTGCTGCTGTTATTCTATGCCCTGGGAAATTCACTTGGGACTGACAAAAGACACACTTAGCAGTGTTTAGACTACGCCGTGGTGTTCCAACTGCTTGAACACTTCCAGTAAATGCTGTCGATGTTAATCTGTCACTGACAAAATAACTAAAATATCATCCATGTAAGCAAAAGAAGAAGTTAGTCCCTGTAGCACTGAGCCAATGAAACATTCCATGTTTGAGCAACACTCCGGAGTTCAAAAGTCATAAATTTCCTCTCAAACTGGTCAAAAATAGTGATGATTGCTCTCATGGGACTGTCTCATTCATCTACAGGGATCTATGTGTTAAGCTTTAGTGCAGTCAAAGATGCTAAAAATAACTGCACCACTCAACACACAATTATAGTTGTGTAACAATGACACTGGAAATCTGTCTGGTATTGTTCTGACATTCAGGGATTTGTAGTCACCACAAGGCTTTCATGCACCACCCTTTTCTGGGACCAATGTAGCAGTGAGGACCAGGGACTGTTGGAAGGCCACATTCCACATTCACAAGTCATACTGTGGAGCTCTACCTTCACAGTTTTAAGATGATGTGGAGCCAATCATCATCATCTGCAATATATGAGGGAACCATCAGTCATCTTTATGGAGTAGACAGTGTTATGCCTTACCTCCTTAGGTGCTCCAAAGGTTCATGTTAGAGCCAGAAATACATGCAGCAGCTCTCCATACTGGTTGTCTGCTGCCCGAATTACTTTCTCGGTATGAATGGTTGCACCCCACCAAAACCTGGGTGCTGATAAACATGTTGTGTTGTCAAATAGGTGTGAGTTCTTCACATCCGGCAGCAGATTGTAATGGATGAGGAAGTTCGCTCTGATGATAGGTTAGGCAAAAATTTCACACGAAGGCTCATCTTAAATCCAGGTCTAGTTCCAAGTGCCGTGTGCCAAACGTTGTTATGACCGAGTTTTTTTGCAGTGATCAGATAGAATAATGTGGGTGGTGAGGGTGGTGACTTCTGTGGATAAATTGACAAATCGGATCCAGTTCTATTAAATATTTTCAGCTGGAGCGCCTGTCACTAGCAAAAAAGGCGTGGAGACACTGATCGGCAATCGGAGGAGCCGCCTACTTATGACTGCTGCTGCTATTTGGGTAAATGCAGCGAGTTGTGCATCTGCATGCTTGCTCCCTGAATTTCGCGTGATACCAGCAGAAACCTTGCTGCTCAGAATCAGTAGCGGAGGAGGTCGTTGATTATCTGCTGCGCAGTCATTGGCAGTATTCATTCTGCCCTCAGTTATTGCTCGAGTCACTTTGAGATAGCAGTAGATCCACCTTGGTTGCCAAGGCATAGTAATCCGTGAGCAGTACAGTTGTCATCATGTTGTGGATTTTATCTGCCGACTCCACTACAATGTCCAAGGGTGTGTCAAACTGTGATGCTGTGATTGCTTTGACAGGTAGTGCCAATGACTGTTCCATATTGTGCACAGTAAGCTGCTCAGAATAGTTTCCACATCTACATTGCTTCCTGGATGCGGCAATTAGTGCAAAGGCTTTCTGTCTCTAATACACTCCTGAATGAGAACCTGACGGATTTGGTTCTCCTGCAGAGCTGCCACTCGCCAGACCAATTCTGCTTTAAGCCGATCATAGAAGTTAAACTTTGGTGCCAAGGTAATTATATCTTGCACTTCTGTAATGTACTAGCTGGCTTACTACCAATGTGAACTTGGTAGCATCTGCTGAAATTCCGTGACAGAAAAAACTGGCTTCCACCTGCACATTAGAAGAATAACGAAATGTTTGACGGCATGGTGTTTGTAAAAACACACACACGGCGCATGCGATACAACACTACATAATTGAGTGATATCATCATACTGTAAATGTAGTTTTGCCTTTGTTCAGGCATACCGTCTAACTTAAGTCACAGGGTCAGTATTGTCTCGTGCGTTCTTCACTTGTCTGGAGACCAAACTGATATTCCCCGCAGTCGGCTTCTACCAATATTTCTCTTCTGTGAACAATACGTGATAGTATTTTGCAACCATGACTTTTAAATTGATAATTGGGTAATGTTCTGATATTCACAGGGTTATATTCACAAATGTCAGCACCTGCCTTCTTTGGAATTGGAATTATTACATTCTTTCCTAAGTTTGAGTGTATTTTGTTTGTCTCATATATCTTGTACACCAAGTGGAATAATTATGTCATGACTGGCTTTCTTTCCAAAGGATCTCAACAATTCTGAGGGATTCAAAGTGCTTTGTTTCGTCTTAGGTCTTTCAATGCTCCATCAAATTCTTTTGTCAGAATCACATCTCCACTTTCACCTGCTTCATCTTCTACTTCCCCAGTACTGTCTTGAAGTTTCTTTCCTTTTTACAGTCTTTCTGTATAGTTCCTCCACCTGTCAGCCTTCCTTTCTTTGCTTCGTACTGCCTTTCCATCTAAGCTCTTGATATTCATACAACAGCTTCTGTCTCTGAAGTTTACTTTAATTTTCCTGTTGGCAATATGTATCTTTCCTACAGACATATGTACTTCTACTAGTTTTGCATTTCTCTGCTAGCCATTCCTGCCCTTCTATTTTCCAATTCGTCAGTCTCACTCCCTCTTGTTCAAAACAAATATTTTATTGTTTCATTAGTTAAATTCACTACCATGTATGTTATCCAAAGACTTCTACTGAGCATTATCTTTTTGCCAGTTTGATCGTCTGCTGCCTTCACAATTTCATCTATCAAAGATACCTATTCATCTTCTATTCTATTCCTTCCCCCTGTTTTAGTCAGTGGTTGCCTAATGCTCCCTTTGAAACTTGTAATCACCAGAGGTTCTTGCAATTTATCCAGGTCCCATCTGTTGAATTTCTGTGGTTTTTTTCCCCCCAATTCATAACCAAACAATTGTGGTCCAAGTCAATATCTGCTCTTGGGAATGTTTTGCAGTTTCAAATCAGGTTTCTAAACCTCTGTTTCACCATTGCATAACATATCTAAACCTTATTTCACAATTCCTAAATCAAGTGTTTGTAATGATTAAATTGTATCCTTGGCAAAATTTTATCATGTGACTTCCCCTTCATTCCCCCCCCCCCCCCCCCCCCCAGCTCTCTCCTTCCTCTTCTTCTTTTTTTTCCCAAAACTGAGTAATTTATTTTATTTCTTCATGCACATTTTCAATCTCTCATGGAGTAGTAGGATGTAAGTCATACTACTGTGGCAATTGTTTGCTTTGTGTCAGTTTTGATTATTATAATGCATTCACTTGCATTTCTGTTTTCTTATTCATTATTAGCCCTAGTCCTGCATTACCCATATTTGGTCTTCCATTGACAACCCCATACTGATATGACCAGAAATCCTATGCTTTAAGCCACCACACTTCACTAATTCCAGCTACAGTAAAAAAAAACCTTTTTACAGTTTTCAGTGGACTGACCCAAACAAGTGTAAAATACAGGAGAGCATAGGAAACACAACAAGCAAAAATGAATAAATTGCTCTTACTGTCTTTCTCTTTGTATTGTTCAGAATATGAAATTAATATAATTTAAATTTTGCCTGTTTAAAAAATCTGAAATAATTAATTGTTCTTGTTTCTTTCTAACATCAATAGCTTCACTTTTCTCTCCACAGTATACAAAGCATCAAACATGTTATTACCAACTGATGCACTATCAGCGTACATCCTGAAAATGTTAATAGCCCCCATAGCTTCTCTAGTGCTTGGCACAACTGGGTCTTGGTCATCATCCTCATCATTCTTTTCACCAATCACCTCTCTCTTCCCTTCTTTAAAAGGATTGATAAGGATGCTATCTACTGTTTGTACCTCTGAAGTGATTGCTGAAGCGTCAACACTGGCATACTCTTGAAATGTAGACGACATGCCTTCTGTAGCCTTAGACAAGTCTTCCAATGGTTCCTGTTTGTTTCCTGTGAATATAAATCCTGCTTTCATGAAACAGTTAGAAATGGTTAAAGGAAGCTCATCCATCCATCCTTTGGCTACATAGTGCATAGCTTCCAAAAGTGACATGGTCATAGATTTTGGGTCTGTGCCATTATCGTGAATAAATACAGCCTTTTAGATCAGCATTTTTCTATGTTTCCATTTAAATGAATGGATGATTCCTAGATCTAACAATTGAAGCTTTGTAGAGTTAGGGGGCAGGAACATTAACTTAATATTTCTGAGCTGCAGATTGTCAGAGTGTGCTGGAGACCTGTCAAGTAGCAGCATTATTTCCTATTTTTTGTTCCCATTTTAGTATACTCTGCATGCATGATGGAAGTGAAGATGAAACTGGTCATCCATGCAGTGCTGCTGAAATCATAATTAGTGGCTAGAGTGCTCACATTTTTCAAACACCTAGGCTTTTTCAATTTACCAACTACGTAAGGAGGTAATTTTTCAGACCCATCAGTCTTTTTCCATAAGTAAAACGGTTATCCTCTGCTTACTCAGTTTCTCACCAAGGCATTTCTCACCTTTAAAACAAAAGGTCTTGTTAATATGTTAAAAAAGACCAGTTTCAACAGTATAAAAAATATTTTTCTAGGTCGTAGTCTTTAAAGAAAGATATTTTGCTGGTCTTTTTTCCATTTATCCACAGTTCAACTATCAGCACTTACACTTTCATCATACAGCTGGTTATAAACACTGTTGTGATGACTTTTAAATCAGTCGATCCAAACATTTGATGCTGTGGAGTTGGTGATCCCCATTTTTGCAGGTAACTCGTGCACCTTTTCTCTCAGAATGTAGCCATAAAGTGGAATTCGTGATTCTCTTGTGCTAACAAACTATCATATGCTGAAGGCCCAGTCTATTTACATGTTTTTGCCATGGATCTAGATTGTCTTGCACTTGTTTTGACAATGGGCCAATTTCTCACAATCGTGTTGAGGCCAGAAACAGTAAGTCCTAGGTCCTTTGCTAATTGAACTCTCAGTCCACTATTCGAGAACCACTATGTGAACGTACTCACCATTGGGGAATCTGATTCCCCAGGTGTTCTTTCAGCTTGCCGAGAAGATGTAAATTGCAGATGCAAGATATGGGCTTCCTGATCCCCATTACCCACATCTGCTTGGCCTTGGTCAAATTGTTGACGCCATTTCGCTGTGCCTTGACGTGACATTGCATTTGGTCCATGTACCCCAGATTTCACGATGAATCTGTGTGCAGTTCAGATTTTTTACCCACAAGAATCATACTATCCCACATACTTCAACTTTGTAGTGTATTTCCAGTTGCCATACCATTTTAAACACACTCTGTGGTGCACCTGTTATACATTCCATAGCAGGACTGTCTGCAGGAAACCAGGGCAACACGTTGCTCTTGTTGCATAATGGTCTTAGCGTGGAATGATGTGAATCTTATTTTCTGAAGTCCCTGCGTATATCAGTTGTGTGTAAAGCATTTATAATAATTTGTGACATACAATCTTGTTCCAGAACTCTTCAGACAGTATGGTATAGCACCAGTTTCACTGGATTGGGCCCTAGAGTGCATCTCCTGCCACAGCCTCATATCAGTACTTGGATCACTGCTTGCACCTGTAACTCGTGAACAACTGGCAGGCCCTCCGATAAGTTTTCCGCCAGAATGTCTACTTAGTGAAGAAGAGGAGGATGATGATGAAGAGGAAGAATGTGATGATAACAACAGGTAGCAGAACTGAAGTCATATATTGAGTTTGTCATATGAATTTACAGGCCCACGAATTTCTACAAAACTGTGCAATTGCATTATGTTGCCTGGTGTGAATATAGATTTATATAAATATTTTTTTAATACTGTAAATAATGTTTTATAGGCATTAAAGGTACAAAATACTGTGTGTTTTCTTGTGAATAACGGGAGTACCTTTTTATTACATTATTAGGTGACCACAGTAGCAATAAAAATATGGACTCTTGGTCTGTATTTGTTTCATTTATGTGGTATTTGTTTAGTTGTAAACTGGTCTAGAACATTAGAATCTTGTGATGTAACTTGGATAGAAATGAACCGAATCATGATTACTTCAATTTGAATTGTCATCCTTTCCAAAAGAGAATCAGTATGGTTTTTAAGTTCCTGTTTGAACTGCAATGTTTATAATGTTCATTGCAATACTGTATATCTGTACATAGAAATGACATAAATTTGTATAGTATATTTTCTACGTGCAACTCTGAGGAATGGAGTAATAAAACTGGAAAATTATCAAACATCTTTCTTATTGGTTACATGTAAATGCTACAAAAGCAATGAAATTTTGGAAGAAAATTACTTTCATGCATATTATTAAAGTGCAAGAAAAGAATTTATTTCCACTTCATACAAGCTCTATAGAGAAGGAAATCATTTTAATACCATTTCACAATATCTTCATGTGTTCAAAGATTTGCATTTTTTCTGTTTTGTTGAGTAAGAATTTGCTCGGCGTTTTTCTCTATTTTTCTGACTTTTACTAAGCTACGTATATCAAGTATTGTTGCTGTATTAAGCATGTGCCTGATGCATATCAGTACTGTTGCCATTTTTCACCTTATTAAAAGGAGTGTGTGTTTTATACAACTTTTAAAAAGTCAGTTTCCGTTGTGCCATAGTTTACTGCTTTGCTGAAAGAATTGTTAAATGTACTGCATTAGCTGTACCAATCATCTGTTGTTCATATGTAAGACAAAAATCAACATAGCTGTGTCAAAAGGAAACTTCAGTTGAGAAAATTCTTAATTACAACAAAACAGAATTGGTTGGCCTGTACTTACAAGAACCGAAACTTTAAGTATTGTCAATAGAAAGACTTAAAAGTAGAAATTACTATTCTTAGCTTTCAGAATGTGTATGTTTCTTCCTTAGTGAAGAGAGAGGAATTGATTTAGAGGGTTGGAAGGGAGGGGCAAGCTACTCATATCCTAGATTGAGAAAGACCAACATGACGTGAGATTCAGATGTGCCAAAGGGTAGGAGACTACAGGTAGTTCATTTGTAAGCATTATGCCAGCCTTAGCTCCAAGATGGTAGAAAGGACAGTGTGGGAAAAGATGGATTAAAGAAGAAGTGGAATGTGTAATAAATTAAGAAATAGGCAGAAATGAAAAAGAGAATGGGAGGAGGATAGGAAATATGTAATTTAGTAAATAATAAAATTTTGCCATTCGGTGAAAAGGGGGAGGGGGTGTTGAACACAATCCATTGGTGGTGCTGGCATTAGGAATAAAGTGTGGGTGCATGGAGCATGTTTTACAGCAAAAATGATTACATGTGTAGAGACAATTGTCTGGAACTGTCATAGACATTGCCTGACAAAACAAAGTGAAGCACCCAGAAGAGGAGGAGGAAACAAACTGAATTGTATGTAATGTTATTACAGTGATTGCAACACGGAGTCAGATTTACGAGGATCTTGGCAGCATGAGCCTACTTAATAGTATGACATTGCACATCCTCTGGCCTGTATGTATGCACTGATTCAGTTGGGAATGGTGTCAGAAGGCTGTCATGTCCTCTCCTAAGGTAAGCTGGCCCGCTGCTGGTGCAACTGGCCCTTAGCCCTAGAGTACTAAAGGGCGGAAAATGTTGTTTTGCTACTAAGCCACCGTAAATTTTTCTGCTCCAAATTGTATTCAAAAGAAGTCATAATGTATAGGTTATGCACTAGTTAATTGCAAATATTAGCTCTCCAGTGGTATGTTACATACAAAATAAGTACAAACTGTCCTGTTTCATACCCTATGACAATTTTCTGCTCAAAATGTTATTGAGAAAGTAATCATAATTTATGTTTTCTTCTAGTTACAAATTATTATTATTACTATAATTCCAATAGTATTTTACACACACACAGTGAGTACAGAGCCTTCTCCTTTAGACACTGCTATTACAGTCTAAGGAAGAGGAGCTCAGTCTTTGTTGGTCATCCAAAAATTATTCCTCTGATTCCTTGATTTCCTCATTTGTTGCTTCAAAGTCTGGGTCTTCATCACTGTTGTAAACAAAATGTTAACTTCTTCAAGAAAATCTTCTTCTTCGCTAAATTCTCCATGGTTTGTGTCTTTATCAACTTCTTCAAGTAAAATCACACAGTATGTTAGTGTCAAAATCAAACTCCATATTGTTCTGACTTCAGTTACAAAAGATAAGATTAGCACTGAAAGGGTCAATGTGATACAAACTAATACTCTTCTAACTGTGACAGCTTTACATTTCGCCTAAGATGGCACACTAAGATAAATTCTAAGTATCAAAACAAATATACTAACTATTAGAACATAATCACACTGTCACTAAACATTCGTTATATTTATGACACATGCTTCAGCAAACTGCTGAAGTCAGAAAATAAATAATTCGGCCGTTATTAAAAACAACATTTGCCATGAAAGTACTCAAGAGCATGTGTTGTTCCTGTATCCAGATTGGTGGGACCGAGCGAGGTGGCGCAGTGGTAGCACACTGGACTCGCATTCGGGAGGACGACGTTTCAATCCCGCGTCCGGCCATCCTGATTTACGTTTTCCGTGATTTCCCTAAATCGCTCCAGGCAAATGCTGGGATGGTTCCTTTGAAAGGGCACGGCCGACTTCCTTCCCCATCCTTCCCTAATACGATGAGACCGATGACCTCGCTGTTTGGTCTCTTCCTCCAAACAATCCAATCCAGATTGGTGGGAACAGCAAAGGGGCTACCAGATGTAAGTTAATTTTACGAGTGTTTAGTAATCTAAGGTTAATATCCTGGATACTGCCAGCAGGTTGGAATTGACATCCGAACTGGTTCTACACATGTTCCATTGGAGAACTTATATGGCGATCCTAATGGTCACAGGAGAACCTCAACATAATGCATGCTGTTAATAAACACATGCTTGTTGGAAAATTGTACCACAACACTGTTGAGTGATAGATAACACTTTGAGAACATAGGATGCCTGTTTTTGTACCAACAAAGGATGCCTGTTTTTGTACAATCAGAAGTTCCTTCAGTCACTACCAGCTATGACCTGATGTCATACCCAATGGCTCTCCCACCTTGACACCAGAAGTAACACCGCTGTGCCTGTCCAAAACACTGGAAGGATAGGACTTCTTCCTGTTTCACACTTCTTCCTGTTTCACCATCATACTCACTGGCAGTGGTCATTTGGAATAGTGCAGAACTGTGATTCCTCACTGAACACTGTACGATGTGATTCTCACCAGTCCATGCGTCCAAGTAATGTCACCACTTGCCATTTGTGTTGTGGCGTTAACGGCAGCCTACACATGGTATAATAATTCCCTAGTCTGTCAGCTGCCTGTCCAACCAATGGTACAGGATGGCACAGAATGTAGCAGGGACTCCATTATTTTTTTGTGGACAGTAGTCAGAGGTGTGAAGGGGTTATGATGTTCACAGTAACGGTGATCCTCCCATGTGGTCAGTTGGAACCTTGGAGACAAGTGTGTTCGTTCTGACATACCAATATAGTCCAACATCGGGCCAGTGTCACATCCGAATGCCCCACAGATCTGGATACTGCATGATTCAACCAGCTAACCACCTGCAGACCTGCAAACTCTGTCAGGTGCAGAGACTGCCATCTCACACAAATATGTGTCTTTGACAATGATCACACATCATCTGACATTATTCATGCTACTTATACATACAGAGTGTTTTTTTTTTAAAAAAGGAGGAATATTTTGAGAGGTGGTAGTACCCACCAAAACAAGGAAAACTTGTCCAGTAAATGTGGGCTCTAAAATGATAACCTTTGGAGCTATGATCACTTTTTCATCTTCAGTACTGTGGAACACATCTTTTCTACCGCAACAATGATAACAACAACAGCAAAAACTGTGGCCGTTCTACCTGTCAGAGGGAATTGCAGCTCATAACCATTTTCATACCTGCCAATGGTGTGTGTGTGTGTGTGTGTGTGTGTGTACAAAGTTGGATTGACACCCAACCATGTCTCCTGGGTGCTTCACTTTTTTTGTCAGGCAATGCAGTTTGCCAAGGATGTTGCTTGGTTTGGGAGGATGATAGTAGGTACAAGTCTGTGTGGATACATAAATGCTATCCACATCAACAAGACCCTTTTCTACATTCACAAGTTCCATGTCGGCATCTGCAGATATATGAATGTAACCGTGACAAAAAACTCATCAGTCTTGTCAGCAAAGACATTTTACCTTTCAGAGTTGCTTGTGGAAATGAGCTTCTTAAGATGGCATAGTTCCTTAATGTTGTGAGCACCAAGTAAGGTGCTGCGAGGTTCATGGATCAGGAGCTCTCCGGAGCACACAGTGCAGCAGGTTGGACACTGTGGTGTGGGCAGTATGAATAGGTGGTCAGCAATTGTTCAAGGCATGCCGACAGATCACTAGGCTCCACTTGCCATCTCATTTCATTGTTCACAGAGAGCAACAATGCTCCAAAAGCTGGAGCAGCATGTTAGAAGAACAGCATTACTGTCATCCAAGTTAAAAGCTTAGGTAGGCACTTAACAGATCATCAGTATTTAGCTTCATAGTATTTCAGTATTTCACAAATCTGATTTTGAAGTTAAATGTTGCTAATAGCAAAAATCTCTTTAGGGTGCTATTTTTAAATAGTGTCATAAAGCTTAACATATTTTTGTCAACATAGTCAATTAAATTGTCTTGATTTATCTCAGACAAAATTCCTAGAACTTTAAACCACTACAAGTTAATTGGCTCAGACATGTCTAGTTTGCTGTCCCATTGTGTGTCCATATCTCCTTCAGCAACTCCTGTAGGCAGTTCTGAAGATATTTCACAAAAGGGTTGTGACAGCTCAACAAGAATTTATTAGTAGCTGTATGTCAATCTTCTTATCATTGATATCTTGTGGTGGTGTTCCAGCACAGTAATGATATTGTTTGCTGATCAGGAGAAAGTCTTATATTGCCGAAGTGCTGCTGTAATGTTTGGACCTCAGTTGTCAACAGGCTCGATCACCTCTCCAGAAACAGCTTGTTGCAGACAAGTTGCGAAATGGTGGTTGGATGAGGTGACAATTTCTTGGCACTCGCTGCACCATACTGGGACCCCATATCAATAAGAAACTGCGCCGTGTTGAGAAATTCATTTCCTCATGAAACTTTGAAAGGTAAAATGTGTCTACTTATGAGACTGATGAGTTTATTTTTTAACCCAGCTGTTTTCAAATTCCGTAGGATTTTAGAAACTTCTACATCTCTTACTAGGTAGATGTTCCAACTGTACGAGTCTTATTTGGGTGAAATATAACATACTGGGCTGGTTGTGTCTCACCGATTGCAGTGGTGTAGTCACTTGTTGAGGAATGCCTAGTTTCCGAGTTATAAGGATATGTGGCTTGTGAACTGTATGTCCTTGTCGCATGCAGCTCCACCACTTCACTGCGTGCTGTGTGGTATTGTGATTGGGGCCTTTATAGTACATTCATTCAGGCATTCCCCACTACTGTTGTCATGCAGCAGGAACTAACTATAGAGCAGTATGTGTGTTTGCACATCCTAGATCATTCTGGCATCATGCTGTTAAATATTCAGGTATGTTTGGAGTGTAGTAGCAATGTATTTGCAACTGTACTGTTACTAAATTTTTTCTTAAAGTTTTCGCACTAATATTATAAACTTTTTCAACCAGCATGCATCACATCAATGCAAATCATGTTGTAGATATTTTACGAAACCATGTGGTACAGTCAGCAGTGTATCATAATGCAACTGATGAAGGAACTGAAGACCTTTCTTTTGCAGATACACTATTCGAGCTCATTAATGATAAGTTCTTTTGAGGCATATCTCTGGTGGTAAATGATGACAAGAATGCTTTTGAGGATGAATGTATTTTTGGGGCCACAGCAATTATAGGAACGATAAACGTTATTCTACAAGCGAGTATGATTCATCACCAGACAGAGGTAAATGAAGTGAACTGTCAGAAACTACTGCAGAGAGAGATAAGAAAATGTATGCGTATGCAGAAAAGTTAAAGCAGAAGTGTAATAGAAAATGTGCGTCAGCCACTGCAAAGAGGTTTAACTGTGCAACAGTGGAGGTAATAAAGCAGTACGATTTTGAAAAACCCCTCCAAAATCACATTAGCATTCTTCAATAAAAATGGAAATATTTAAAAATTTAAAGAATACAGGCGGCGTGGTCTGATTGTCCACGATTACAATTTAAGACCTTGTGCTATTATTGCTGCCAAAAAACACTATTGTAAATGACTTGCGTTGAAAACTTATGTAGACAAATTTAAAAGAGGAAACTACATTTGTTGCCGAAAAATAACATGTTTTGTTTCTATGAAAGAAATTAAGGACAAAAAAGACACAATGGAGTCTGCTGCAGAATTTGTACGCAAAGCCAACACCTTAATCACGGATGAAGGATTAAGTGGAAACAGTATTTTTAATACAGAGCAGTCACAATTTGAATATGAAATGGCAATGGACGTACTTTATCAAATAAACTAGAAAAAACACACACATTTTTATATTGTCCAACTTCATGTGCCATCTGTTCAATCTCTTGGTACAAATACGTACATTTCAAATTCAGAAATCCTTAAACAGAAAACGTATCACAGAGAGATAATCCACCCATGAACTACTAACTACATCCAGCCTTTAACCATTTACTTTTTCAGACAGGCCTGAAGACTGCATTACAAATACATTTATTTCAGAGGAATTGTAAGATGCATTACGTGACTGAGTACCAATAATGAAGCTTCATTCAGTTGTTCGTTGCCAGATGTGCTCATGTGTTTTCAAGAACACAATCATTTATCTCCTGCAGACAAGTGGATATGTGGCAGAGAAAACTGTAATTAATTTAAGAAGCATATTAGAATCAATGTTACAGATGGGAAATAGTAATTGTGGTATCAGACATTGTGAAAACAGTGGTATTATTAATTGCTTCTCAAAAGTTCTGCCCGGAACATGTTGTAGTAAGACATAATTATCACTTGCAAACACTATCGTATGATACCAGTATAGAAATGTCATTTTACAGCAGAAAATAAAAGTCCGCATCTGTAAAAACAGTATACCTTATTCTGATTGTGAATACATATAAACCTTTGTATGTATAATTAGCATCCATTTATGTAAGTAAGTTTGTCAAAAGCCAAAAATAAACATGTCCATTAGTGTTTCAACAGTATTTTCCATTGCATAATGAGCACTATGTTGCGGAGTTTATTTGATATCCTTATTGCATGCCTCAATGATAAAGATAGCCGTACCGCAGGTGCAACCACAACTGAGGGGTATCTGTTGAGAGGCCAGACAAACGTGTGGTTCCTGAAGAGAGGCAGCAGCCTTTTCAGTAGTTGCAGGGGCAACAGTCTGGATGATTGACTAACCTGGCCTTGTAACACTAACCAAAATGGCCTTGCTGTGCTGGTACTGCGAACGGCTGAAAGCTAGGGGAAACTACAGCCATAATTTTTCCCGAGGGCATGCAGCTTTACTGTATGATTAAATGATGATGGCGTCCTCTTGGGTAAAATATTCCGGATGTAAAATAGTCCCCCATTCGGATCTCTGGGCGGGGACTACTCAAGAGGATGTCGTTATCAGGAGAAAGAAAACTAGCGTTCTATGGATCGGAGCGTGGAATGTCAGATCCCTTAATCTGGCAGATAGGTTAGAAAATTTAAAAAGGGAAATTGATAGGTTAAAGTTAGATATAGTGGGAATTAGTGAAGTTCGGTGGCAGGAGGAACAAGACTTTTGGTCAGCTGAATACAGGGTTATAAATACAAAATCAAATAGGGGTAATGCAGGAGTAAGCTTAATAATGAATAAAAAAATAAGAATGCGGGTAAGCTACTACAAACAACATAGTGAACGCATTATTGTGGCCAAGATAGATACAAAGCCCACACCTACCACAGTAGTTCAAGTTTATATTCTGACTAGCTCCACAGATGACGAAGAGATTTCATCATGATGAGACAAAAGAAATTATTCAGATAATGAAGGGAGACAAAAATTTAATAGTCATGGGTGACTGGAATTCGACGGTAGGAAAAGGAAGAGAAGGAAACATAGTAGGTGAATATGGATTGGGGTTAAGAAATGCAAGAGGAAGCCGCCTGGTAGAATTTCGCACAGAGCATGGCTTAATCATAGCTAACACTTGGTTCAAAAATCATGAAAGAAGGTTGTATACATGGAAGAACCCCGGAGATACTAGAATGTTTCAGATAGATTATATAATGGTAAGACTGAGATTTAGGAATCAGATTTTAAATTGTAAGACATTTCCATGGACAGATGTGGCCTCTGACCACAATCTATTGGCTATGAATTGTAGATTAAAACTGAAGAAACTGCAAAAAGGTGGGAATTTAAGGAGATGGGACCTGGATAAACTGAAAGAACCAGAGGTTGTACAGAGTTTCAGGGAGAGCATAAGGGAACAATTGACAGGAATGACAGGAATGGGGGAAAGAAATATAGTAGAAGAAGAATGGGTAGCTGTGAGGGATGAAGTAGTGAAGGCAGCAGAGGATCAAGTAGGTAAAAAGACGAGGGCTAGTAGAAATCCTTGGATAACAGAAGAGATACTGAATTTAATTGATGAAAGGAGAAAGTACAATAAATGCAGTAAGTGAAGCAGGCAAAAAGGAATCCAAATGTGTCAAAAATGAGATCGACAGGAAGTGCAAAATGGCTAAGCAGGGATGGCTAGAGGACAAATGTAAGGATGTAGAGGCTTATTTCACGAGGGGTAAGATAGATACTGCCTACAGGAAAATGAAAGAGACCTTTGGAGAAAAGACAACCACTTGCATGAATATCAAGAGCTCAGATGGAAACCCAGTTCTAAGCAAAGAAGGGAAAGCATAAAGGTGGAAGGAGTATATAGAGGGTCTATACAGGGGCGATGTTCTTGAGGACAATATTATGGAAATGGAAGATGATGTAGATGAAGATGAAATGGGAGATATGATACTGCGTGAAGAGTTTGACAAAGCACTGAAAGACCTAAGTCGAAACAAGGCCCCGGGAGTAGACAACATTCCATTAGAACTACTGACACCCTTGGGAGACCCAGTCCTGACAAAACTCTACCATCTGGTGAGCAAGATGTATGAGACAGGCGAAATTCCCTCAGACTTCAAGAAAAATATAATAATTCCAATCCCAAAGAATAGCAGGTGTTGACAGGTGTGAAAATTACCGAACTATCGGTTTAATAAGTCACAGCTGCAAAATACTAACGCGAATTCTTTACAGACGAATGGAAAAACTGGTAGAAGCCGACCTTGGAGAAGATCAGTTTGGATTCCATAGAAATGTTGCAACACGTGAGGCAATACTGACCCTATGACTTATCTTAGAAGAAAGATTAAGGAAAGGCAAACCTACGTTTCTAGCATTTGTAGACGTAGAGAAAGCTTTTGACAGTGTTGACTGGAATACTCTTTCAAATTCTGAAGGTGGCAGGGGTAAAATACAGGGAGCGAAAGGCTATTTACAATTTGTACAGAAAGCAGATGGCAGTTATAAGAGTCGAGAGACATGAAAGGGAAGCAGTGGTTGGGAAGGGAGTGAGACAGGGTTGCAGCCTCTCCCCGATGTTATTTAATCTGTAAATTGAGCAAGCAGTAAAGGAAACAAAAGAAAAGTTCGGAGTAGGTATTAAAATCCATGGAGAAGAAATAAAAGCTTTGAGGTTCACCGATGACATGGTAATTCTGTCAGAGACAGCAAAGGACTTGGAAGAGCAATTGAACGGAATGGACAGTGTCTTGAAAGGAGGGTCTAAGATGAACATCAACAAAAGCAAAACGAGGATAATGGAATGTAGTCGAATTAAGTCGGGTGATGCTGAGGGAATTAGATTAGGAAATGAGACACTTTAAGTAGTAAAGGAGTTTTGCTATTTGGGGAGCAAAATAACTGATGAAAGTCGAAGTAGAGAGGATATAAAATGTAACGCAATGGCTCTGAGAAATGGGTACCCCCAACTGGAAGTAGTTCTGAAAGATAGACCAAAGACCACTTTCATGGTCCGTTGGGGGCATTATCAGAATAAAAGAATACTGTTTGGACTGAAAAACGAGCCAGCTATGCTCCAAAGGTTCTATGGGGGTTAAAGCCAAAAACTTGCAAGGTGTATTTGGACAATATTGTCATATTTTCAAAGAATATGCCAGACTATGTGGAACACTTAAAAAAATGTGTTCAGCAGGTTACAATCTGCACATCTGATGCTTAGCATAGATAAGTGCCATTTTGTGCAGAAGCAGATAAATTACCTTCAGCATGTTGCTACTGGGAATGGTGTTCAAACCGATCCTTGCGAAAAGAGACAGTTCAAACTTCGCAGTGCTGCAAATGATGACACAACTACAGTCATTTCTGAGTTTATACAATTACGATTGCAAATTTTGTAAAAGATTTTGCACAGATTGCAGAATCCATGAATAATTTGTGGAGGAAGGTGTGAAATTTCTCTTGTCAGCCGAATGTCTTAACAGCACGCAGAATATTGAAGGCAGTGTTAATTTGTGATGTAGTACTAGTTCTTCCTGATTTAAAGATGGAGTTTATCCTCTCCTCTGATACTATCCATAGGGCAGTTGGTTGTGATTTAAGCTGGAACATCCAGAAGCATATGCATCAAGGCAATTGCATGAAGTAAAGCAGAACTACTACACCATGGAAAACAATATGTTAGCAATAATATATGGGCTAGTATAACATTGTTATTTATACGGACATAATTTGATGATCATCACAGATCACACTTCATTGAAATGGTAGTTGGAACTAAAAGATCTGTCAAGTAGGTTAACAAGATGGGCCATCAAAATAAACTCGGTGAGTCCGATTATGAGGTAGTCCACAAACCTGGCAGGAAACACACAAATGCGGATACCCTAAATAGGAAAATAGTGGTGTTAGAGGCATTACGCAAGAGTTTAGCAGAGTGGCAGGATGCAAGTGACCAACAAGGACTGTCAAGTATTCAGGTTATAGCCACAATTCATGATGCATGAGGGCTTTCTCTACAGAGTGATGAAGTGTGGATGGGACATAGTGGTTCCAGCAACATTAGAGAACGAAGTGCTACGTCAAGAGCATGACCATGTGTTGTCATGTCATGGAGGATGCTGAGCAACAGACAGACATGTAGCAGAAAGATTTTCGTGGCGAAAATGGAAACACAATGTTCAACAATATGTGAAGGACAATGTGCCTTGTGCACAAAGAGCTGATCTTAGTCATCAAATTCCCTTTACAAAGATTACCAGAAGTGTTTAAACTTTTTCAGATGATTAGACTTGATGTTTTGGAATCTTTTAATACGACACTCACTGGGAATAAATATGTTCTCACACTCGTAGATCATTTTTCAAGGTTCTTAGCAACAGTGGCAGTTACTGATCAGGATGCTAATCTAGTAGCCCAGGCTTTGGTGAACTATTAAATATGTAAATTTGGAATACCTGATACCTTAGGTATGGATCAGGGCACAAATTTTGTGTTGAGTTTGATGAAAAAGTTGTAATAAACTATGTATCCAAAAATTACGAACAAGCTGGCTCCATGGCAGAACAGAGCAAGTGCATAAGTGAGTTTCTAAAATGTTGAGTTGTTATGTTGGCAGCAGTTATGCACACTGAAATACATATTTGCAATACCTGATTTGCTTGTACAATTTATTTGCATAAAAGCTTTGGAACAGCAGAAGCAGTCCACACAGCAAGTAAAATTACTGCAGTATGGAATGGTCAGTGAGGAAAACAAAGAAATTTTTGACGAAGCATCATGATTTTTATCAGTTCTTCGAGATGACTTCTCTACTAAAAGTGAAATTACAGTTTCCAATGAAAACATCTATCGTCCATGTGAGTCAAATTATGCCATTTACAGGAGTGGTGGACACATTGCCATAACTCACAATGACAATGGAGTTGTGAGGCATGGGAATAACTAGGAATATTTGGTAGCATATACCAGCAAACAGGTGGGATGCACGAAGTGGACCCTACACAAAAAAGGTCATGTGACAGGTCTTTCATCTAGGATCTGTTCTACGTGACCTCCCACCACCACCTACTCCAGTTCAATCACAGGCTTTCTCCTATCCCATCAAAGGCAGGGCTACCTGTGAAATCAGTCATGTGATCTACAAACTGACTTGAACCCACCGTACTGGTTTCTATGTAAGTGTGACAGACGAACAGGCTGTCTGTCCACATGAATGGTCACTGACAAATTGTGGCCAAGAGACAGTTGGGCTACTCAGTTGCTGAAAATGCTGCCCAATACTTCAATGCCTGCTTCACAGCCTGTGACATCTGGATCCTTCCTACCAACACCAGCTTTTCTGAACTGTGCTGGTGGGAACTATCCCTGCACATGTCCTACATTCCCGTAACACCACTGGCCTAAACCTTCGCAAGTCCCCATTCCCTTACCTATCCCCTTTCTTGTTCCCACTCCAGCACAACACAGCCTTCTACTTCACAAGCGCACCCATTACTCCTTTTTCCTGTCTCTGCCCCTCTCCTTCCCTCCACTCTCCCACAAGCAGCACTACACCTGCTCCACCTTAACCCACTATTCCCTCACCCCACCCTATGCCGCCACAAAAGCTAAAACACACAGCAGTCTTTTCGTTGTACCTGTCTGCGGTTCATTGTCTCTTCTATATGGGGAGTAGCAATCTTATCTTTTTCATAAAATTGTTATTTCGTCCTGGACTTTCCATTCTTTGAGTCAACGAAAAAAAGAAATTTGTTTACATCAAACATAAATTTTGGTGTTAAGAAGTCTTTTCTAAAGGGTTTTGTGTGGAGTATAGTCTTTTTCAGAAGTGAAGTGTGGATAACAAGCAGCTCAGACAATAACAGAGGGAGATTTTCAAATGTGATGCTTCAGAAGAATGCCGAAGAATAGATGAGCAGATTGAATAACTAATGAGAAGGTACTGAAACAAATTGGACAACAAAAAACTATATCGCACAAACTGACTAAAGGAAAGTACCAGTTGATAAGACACATCCTGAGGCATCAAAGAATTGTGAATTTGGTAATCAAATGAAGGGCAGTGGAAGGGAGAGGGGGATTTTAGTTGGAGAGCAAGTGATGAATTGCACAGTGCAGTAGGTATGTAGAGATTATGAGGCTTTCACAGTATAGCCTGGAGTGGATAGCTGCATCAAACCAGTCTTTGGACTGAAGGCAACAGCAAGAACAAGTCATTTTACCGACTATAAGATGCTACAGACTACAAGACGCACCCTAATTTTTAAGAATTTTTTTAAAAAGTAATATTTCTACCATTTTTATTATTAGACTGCAAATCCAGACTAAAAAAAAAATTCTTAGTGTATAGAACCGAACTGACCTTTAAAATGCCTCTAAATCATCAAATGGACTTCCTTCTTTTTCTTCTTTTTCTTCCTCTTCCTCCTCCTCTTCCTTGTCATCGTTATCTTCTTCATATATAAGATGGTCTGCACTGCCATCAAGAGCATTACTTATGTCATACTTCTTGAAAGATCTAACAATAATGTCTTCTCACACTCTAAACCATGACTGTTTTATCCAGTGATTGTTTTGATTATAGGTCATTTTAAAGCTCCCTTTGGCACAAATTCATGTGGGATTTTATCCGTCATCCATTTGTTCCACTCCTCTCTCGTATACACTTTGAATGGTGTATTTATCGAGACGTCAAGAGGTTGCAATTGTGAAGTAAGTCCTCCTGGAATAATAGCAAGCTCTATATTTCCCTGTCTCAATTCCTCTTTCACAGAATTTTTCAAATGACTATTAAACTGATCCAGTATAAGAAGAGAACTCTTCTTCAATAAAGCACCTTTCCTTCTCTGCTGCCCTACGCTAATCCATAATTTCATACCAGGCTCGTCCATCCATGTCCACAGCTTGTGGTCTAGTGGCTAGCATTGCTGCCTCCGGATCAGGGGGTCCCACGTTCGATTTCCGGCCGGGTTGTGGATTTTCTCTGCCCAGGGACTGAGTGTTTGTGTTGTCCTCATCATTTCATCATCATCATTTGTGACAGTGGCTACAATAGAGTGTGAAAAAATTGGACTGTGTAAAAATTGGGACTTTGTACAGGTGCTGATGACTGCGCAGTTGAGCATCCCACAAACCAAATGTCATCATCGTCCATCCAACTCGTTGTCACATATGTGAACACCACCACCTGCCAGTATTTCAGAAGGTTTTGGCATTGTTTCGCATGTGAAAATGCTCATTGTATTAAGTTCAGTACTGTCAGCACAACATGAAAACACAACGGTGTAGTGCATTTTTTTCATGCCCACTTGTTTGTATAGTTAAGTTTTAGCACCTTTCATGGCAACAATTCTGTTATTTGGCACATCAGATGTCAGAGGAGTTTCGTCCATATTCACTGTTTGGCCTAGTTCCACACTGGTTTTCTTTTGATGTTGGATAAAAAAGCAATTTGAAGATAATACTTTCTCTTCACACTTTTGTGGCATATTCTGATATATTTGGGTTTTGGTTCGCATGCTAAGTGCATGGCACTTCATACCCCTGTAGCACCAACCAACTCCACCCTAAAAGTCTGTTAAGTTCCACAGTAGCACTAGGCCTATGAGTGTGTGTTTGAATCACTTTTATATTAATTCTAGTGCCATTTGAACGGTGTCCTTGAATCCATTTAAATATGTCATCTTCTAGTTCTGTCCATTTTGCATTCAGTCCTCCATTTGCACATTTAGTCTTACTCAATTTTTTCTGTTCTTCCTTACTAGCTCACCAGTCGCGAATGGTTTTTTTCTGTTGGTGGAGGGCTGCTCTGTTTTCATGTTCTTCTGCATCTGCATGTGCTATTACTTTCAATCTACAGCCTGCATCATAAAAATACCTCTTTTTACGAAACTAGCTACTAACAAAAATATTAAACTGTTACTGATAATACAAATCACTTTCAATTCAAGTTCACTGGCACTGTAGACTGAAGTGACACATCATAGGCTGTTCTGGGTTTGTGATGGCAGGGTGGGAGGGAGACAGTGTTACCAAGCTTGTTAATCCTGCAACTCTTGTCGAATTGGTGCACTGCTGCTGCCTGTGAATCCATTGTTGCCACACAGAGGTACTGCAGCATCAAATATATGACCATTTTTAAGACTGGTGGGAATTTTAAATCAAACACTGGGCATTTTAATATTAATTTCAAGTATGAGATGCACCTGAATTTTGGAGGCGGTTTTTCGAACAACCAATTGCATCTGATTGTCCATAAAATACCGTAATTCAAGCAACAGTCCCCACTGCATACAGCATGCCAGTTTGGTACTGTAACATCACAATCTTATGGCCAGAGACCAATATATTTCGATAACAAGTCATACCAATCTACTGTGTACATGGCATGTCGAGATACTGGTGGTTTCTTTGCTCAGCTACCATCATAATACATTCAAGCCTTAATATTCCACCCCTATCAAGTTGAATTTACAGTGCAAATGGTGGCCCTTTTCCCTATTATTTTGTTGCAGATGAAGTGTTGCCTACTTAATGAGACCATTCTCAAAAATGTTTTGGATAATTTGAAAAGAAAAGAAAAATTACATTAAGCAGGAGAAGAAAAATGGGTGAATGTACATTTGGGGACACTTTCTGTTACTGCCAGCAATTTAAATGAAGAACTTGTCCATTCACCATCACGTTTGATCTTGTGGAAATGATGAATTACAATCTTTAGTGCTGTTTATAAGTGATATGTTATAAGCATGACAAGTGGCAATTTCTAGAATTTTCTCAAAATCGAAGTGAATATGTAATTACATACTTGCAATTTCAGATTCTTCAAAATCGGAACCAAAACTGGATTAACGATTATTGACCTGTGATCCTGAATCACGAAACAGTTCTTTCTACATTTCCAGATTGGCATTTGGGCTGCTCCAGAGTATCAACAGAGATCAGTTGAAAAGCACTTTAAAAGACACACTGGAATGAAGAAACCATGCACTTGACACTGCAGCTGTCAAGATTCCCCTCTGTTCTTATGTAGTGATGACTATGTAAAAAGGAAGATCAGGATTTAACATTCTCGTCAATCATAAAATCTTTAGAGACCGAATACAAGTCCGGATAGGGGAAATAAGTTGGCTGTGTCGTTTCCAAAGGACCACCCCAGTATTTGCCTCAGTGACTTAAGGAAACCGAGGAAAACCTTAATGTGGATGACTAGATAAATATTTGAACAACTGTCCACTTAACTGATAGTCAAGAGTCTTAACAACTGTGTTACCTTGCTCCATACCAGTATGCAGTGCCTACATTTCCAGAAAGGCTGCAGTATATCCCACTCATATTGACAAAGCACCTGCTTGAATCTGACCATGGTGTTACCTACAATGAGTTAAACAAAGTGGTTCAGTGCTACTGCAGGCACAGAACTACCTATATACACATGAATTCATCCAGTTTGAATAATGAAACTTCCAATCAACCTTGTTTAACATGGCTTTTACCGGAAATTCTAAATTTAACTTGTTTTAGGTTATCATTCACACTATCTGATACAATGTCTAAGAATCTCAGTAACATTAATTAAGTTGAGAACAACAGATAATTCCAGTGGCCTGCATTCATGAACATTCCTTTTCTTTAGGTTAAGCCCCCTGGTCTAAATAACTGCGTATGTTATTACAGATGATGAACAAACAAAACACAGGTCATTGCTAAATTCAGTCACACTGTTTCACTGTAACAGTGTGTTGTAGTAAAACAATAAATAAATATTATTAAATAGGCATATGAAAACACTTTTTAAATTGATATAACATGATTGTGTTATTAGAAATGTTCTGTAGGCTAGCGGACTTTGTTTCTTACTTCTTCAATTGTAGCTACAGGCAGCGGACTACAAGTACACCAGCGCTTGTCATAATTAACCCTTTAACTGCTCTGGACGTGTCAATGTATGTGCCTTTGTACCTGTCCCTGTGTGTTCAGAACGTGTTTACGCGCACCACCAGTCCTTCTATGTGGGCCGGCCGCAGTGGTCTCGCGGTTAAGGCGCTCAGTCCGGAACCGCACGACTGCTACGGTCGCAGGTTCGAATCCTGCCTCGGGCATGGATGTGTGTGATGTCCTTAGGTTAGTTAGGTTTAAGTAGTTCTAAGTTCTAGGGGACTGATGACCACAGATGTTAAGTCCCATAGTGCTCAGAGCCTTCTATGTGGTACTCTGAACGTGTCTATGCGTAGACACATTCAGAGCACACAGAGACATGTACAAAGGCGCGTGCGTTAACACGTCCAGAGCAGTTAAAGGGTTCAGAAAATCCTTCTTACTTGGTTTAACTTCACTTGAATAAGAAATTCTTAACACTGGCATCAAATTCCTTTCTTATTTCAAATGTGTGAAACAAAGTACTTGCAGCCCATCATCCACCCGCACGGCACTACTTAACAGAACTTCTGCATACAAGAGAATGTTGTAGAGTGTGAAAAAACAAAAACGTACAAAAAAGTGAACAAATGTGCCCCCCCCCTCCTTCAGTGCCTTACCGCGCATCCGCGCATTGATAATTAATGTCTTTCCCAATGCTTATGATCGAATGATGTTTCTTTTTTTTGTATAAATCTTAATTTTACAATATCCTGGGGGTCTTTCACCATGAACTTATACAGCAGCTAGGGGACCAATGGTTCAGAATTAGCTTATCTTAAGTTATGCAAAACTACATAACACAAGAACGATTGTCCAAGCCTAATTCTGTTTATGTCATCAGTTGGAATAAGCATGAAGCCTGATTTTATATGTACAGGAATAATTATTTTTACCTGACCACATCTTCAATGCTTAGTAGTTTAGTTAGTGGCATCTGCTTGTTAACTCATTTATCCCTCAATAAGATATGCTATACTTCACAGTCCTAATGAGCTGCTATATTTTTGCTGGGAGCTGAAGGTTGTTGTAGTGTTGTGTTTCCTTAGGAGCCAATTAAAATTTCTTTTGATTTGAGTCATGTAAAACAATAACACAAACTTTTTCAGCGGTGTTCCACTAGTGCATTGCCCCAAAATGGCCTGCAAAATCCGTAACTGTTTCCATGAAATTTTTTTTTTGTACATGTTTCTATACACACTGTGGGTGACACATCAACTGGATTTTTGGTGAACAATTGCTTTAAGGCGCCATCTTTCTCCACCTCCAATGTGAACTTGATGTACCACTACAGACATGCCCAAGACCTTTCCAAGTTTTTACATGTGTTGGGCCAGATAACAAATGTGCCATCAATTTAATAGAGGTTTTGCGGAATTTGTATTACAGGACTCATATGCTTCATTAATAGGTTAACTATGGAAATATATAATAGACTTCCCATGCTATCACCCCATCTGGTCAAAATACTGTTTGCCCTATAAAAATATAACACAGTCAAGGAGTGCTAGAATGGTTCAGCAAGTGTATGGCTCAACAGCTCTGTAAAGTAGTCTAGCTGGTAGCAGTTAAAAATTATGTGGATTAAAAGGTTTTTTATATTTGTACCATAGTCAAAATCTTTCAATTCTTCAAGATTGCTGAGGAAGACATCAGATACTGGCTCTTCAACCCAAAGGTTGGTTTGAAAATTTCAAGCACTGCAGAATGGCCGTGCAGTCTGAGGTGCACTGTCAGGTGCACTGTCACGGATTGTGCAGCCACTCCCCCCAGAGGTTCGAGTCCTCCCTCGGACATGAGTGTGTGCATTGTTCTTAGCATAAGTTAGTTTAAGTAGTGTGTAAATCTAGTGACCAATGACCTCAGCAGTTTGGTCCCTTAGGAATTTACACACATTTGAACATTTGAAAATCTCAGTGAATTACTAACCAAATTCCTGTAGGAGGTGGTACACCCCAGCTATCCTGGACATTTGAACGATTAATCCACCCAGTTATGGGGTGACACACAGTTTAATGTTGGTTTTGAAGTGTGGTTCAACTTAGCAATTTTCACATTAACAAATCATTGCCAGAGGTGAAAGACACGGTAAGTATGATGCTAGCGGAGAATGCCAACTGAAAACTGTTGCTGGACACAATATTGAGTAGTGCAACAGAGGCTGGCTACAGCTAATCAGATGCTTCCAAAACAATAGTAGTGTTGCATTTGTTAGTTGGCAGGTCCATGATGAGAAAATTAAAGCAGATAATTATTAGTACACTGCACTCACTCCCACTCGTGTTAAGTGCCAGTGGTTTGGATTCATCACAAATCCAGCTAATTTTTTTAAAATATTTAAATTGCACTTTCACTGGACATCTTGTAATCTGCTATTTTTCTGTGACACATGGAAATCAGTAAAGGGGCCAATGCAAAAGTATGTCTTGCATCTCCTCGGAAAGATGTAAATATTTCCAGTAAAAAGAAATTGTGTGCAAATTGTAAGGATGAAATGTTGAAACTACACGAACGTGTGTCCAGTCTACAGTTTATTATTAGTACACTAGAAATGGAAATATCTAAACTTCAAACACCAAAATGTGAACCGCAGACAAAGAAAAGTGCGCCGAAAATTCCTTCAGAAACACCACCCTTTTCTGATGAGTGGTCTAAAGAGATCAAGAACGAAGTTAAAAAAGTGTTGCAAGAAGAAAACAGTGTTATGAAGATAAAAATCAAGACTCCAGAAGCACTAATACCTCATTGTGAACAAGGTGCAGTGAAAAATCCTTATCATGTTTCATGTGAAAACTCGTGATCTGTTACGTCTCAAACAACTGCTACAAATGGAGAAAAAGTGCTTGTTTTAAGTGACAGTCATGGCAAATTAGGTAAAAAAATTTAGTGTGCAAAGTATTAAAAAACCTGGTGCACCAATTAAGGAAGTTGTGAAACTCTGTTAACAATACATTAATTGTTATTGGTGGCACAAATGACACTGAAAAACCTCTCGAAGAATTTCGGACAGACATGGTAGATTCTTTGGAATATATACAGGGTGTCCCAGCTATCTTGTCCACTCAAAATATCTCTGGAACAATAACAGCTATTGGAAAACGACTTTCACCGGTATCAATGTAGGGCTGGGGCCCATGAATGTACATATTTGGAAACATTCTAAAACGAAAGCATATGTGTTTTTTAACACAAACTTACGTTTTTTTAAATGGACCTCCTATATTTTTTCTTCAGCAATCCATAGCATGACAAAGCACATACAAAATGGCGTTGATTGCATCGCAATATTCCCATTACATCCCGAGATATTAAGACGCGAAGTTGACGCTTGAAACACCCGACATGCGCTGCTAGCGCACGTCCTGAGGCTCAGGCGTGAACCCCATGCTGCCCGTAATCGCGATGTGATTGACATGCGTAATCACACTTCCATACTTATCAAGAGGTCCGAAACGAATAATACGGTCTGCTGCCATCCTGCATTAACGTCGTACATTCCAGCAGGTATTTATCGCATAGGCTAGGGGTGATGCGGTTCTGTAACATGTCTGTGTACCCCAACGTTAGTCACAAAGTTAACTTCGCTTATCGTTAATCCGTTACTAAAAAGGTAATGCCGTTCAACGTTAAAACTTTACTTTACTGTTGATCTAGTGCAAGTGACAGTTAATCATTCACTCGTAATAGTAAAATTCATGTTGATGGTTTTAGTGAAATGAGCAAGTGGATTAAAAATTTTACCGTTGTTTAGGTAAAAATGTTTTGATTTGGGAAGTTCAGGTAGGACATAGAAGATCAATTTAAACATGTTTAACCAATTAGTTTTATTATCACATAATTATCAATGTTATGTTTATCTAATACTTTAAATGACAAATTGTTGCAAACAAATGTTTCTTAACATCACTGGGTAAAATGGCCCTTTGTAGAAACTTCCACTGTGATACCAGCACTACATACTAAACATAGCGTTCACATCTCATGCTCAAAGTGATGCCCATTGGCTTGCATACATAGGGTCACTCTGCGGATGAAGGATGCCCTACTTCGTGCTACTGTTTCCTCTTTGATGGCTGTACAAGCATCAATAATGCGTTGCTTCATGTCACCCGGTGTTGTTGGTTCATGTTGGTAAACAGCATCCTTCACTACCCCCCCAAAGAAAATAATCCAGCGGTGTAAGGTCCGGAGATCGGGCAGGCCACCTAACTGGGCAACCTCGTCCAATCCACCTACCAGGGAACTTACGGTTCAGAAGTCGTCGTGCTCGTAAGGCGTTATGTGCAGGGCATCCGTCATGCTGATACCACATGACCATTCTCCGGTTCAGAGGTACGGTGTCCAAGAGAACAGGAAGATTGTGTCGTATAAATCTGGAGTATTGTCTGCCATTTTGGATGCCATTTATAAAGAAAGGTCCGATAATGGTATCTCCAATAATACCACACCAAACATTAACTTTCCACGGACGTTGATGCTCTACCTGACTGAGCCATTTTGGATTGTCTATGGACCAATAATGCGTATTCCTCATACTGACATTTTCTTTGTTGGAGAATGATGCCTTGTCTGCAAAAAAATTTGGATTAGTCAGAAGTTTTTGCTGAGCCCACCGACAAAATGTTACCCTATATTGCGGAAGTCATTTCCATGAAGATCCTGGTGTAAATGAACATGGTAAGGATGAAATTTATGACATTGAAGAATACGCTGTGCACTTGATTTCGACACACCAACTTCACGTTCAATTTGACGTGTGCTGATTTGAGGATTCACAGCTATGGTAGCAAGCACAGCAACTTCAGCACGTTCATCTGTGCGTGATCTAGGACGATGTCGAGGCCTTGGATTTAAGCTTCCCGTTTCGTGTAGATGTGAGATGACCAAACATCCGGCGCAAAGGCGACGGCTTGTCACGGAATCGTCTTCTGTACAGTCATTCTGCCTGAACAGCATTTCGTCCACCTACAACAGGGTACAGTACAGGTATGTAGAGTAGGGTAGAAAACAGACATATTAACTTAATAATAATAATGTTCGCTAACAGAACTATCAACAAACAAGCAATCTCATAACGTATTTCCCGTCAACATACATTCTCCATAGATCGGCAGCATTTCTACCATATCTTCATGTGTGCACATTATACTGTACAGTATAAGTTCCACAACACAACGTTTATTCACAATGTGTACTACCTCCGTGCCGTCACTAGATTACTCTGATGCACGACTACACTGGCAAGCGGTGTACTGCACGCCAAAGCAACAACAAATGGGATGCTTGGAGGTTGGTGGAGTACAGGAGTTTGCATGGGTCGCAAATCATAAACAAGGCGAAGTGGTAACTGTGGCAGTAGTGGGAACTACGTTGGACACTTGACTGGGTAGAGCCAGGCCCTGCGCGACAGGCACAATGGGTCATATAACGCATTAGATAAACCTTATTTTGGGTGTGCAGGATAAATAAGACAACCTGACGGGTGTACACCGATCGGTACTGGTTCATATTGCGTACGTAGATACGTAAAACGTGCAAGAGGGAAACCATTATGTGCTTATGAGAGTTGATGGCAGCAGACCGAATTATTCGCTTCGGACCTCTTGATAAGTATGGAGGTGTGATTACACATGTCAATCACATCGCGATTACGGGCAGCATGGGGTTCAAGCCTGAGCCTCAGGACGTGCGCTAGCAGCGCATGTCGGGTGTTTCAAGCGTCAACTTCGTGTCTCAATATCTCGGGATGTGTTGGGAATATTGCGATGCAATCAATGCCATTTTGTATGTGCTTTGTCATGCTATGGAATGCTGAAGAAAAAATATAGGAGGTCCATTTAAAAAAACGTAAGTTTGTGTTAAAAAACACATATGCTTTCGTTTTAGAATGTTTCCAAATATGTACATTCATGGGCCCCAGCCCTACATTGATACCGGTGAAAGTCGTTTTCCAATAGCTGTTATTGTTCCAGAGATATTTTGGGTGGACAAGATAGCTGGGACACCCTGTATACTTAAAACCACGCACAAAACAAATGTAATAATTCATCCTATACCACTTAGAGTGGACACACAAGGTCTAAATGAAAAGAATCTGATCTGTAAATCGCATTACGTTAGAAAAAATCAACACTACCAAAGGCATATGTAGGAAGGGATTATCTGTGAATTTCGAGATTGAACACCTGAAAAGAAATTAATATACTACTCATGGTTTACCTCTAAACAAACAAGGAAAGATTCGCATTTGTAATAGGTTTGCTTCTTTCGTACACATGGTGGAAAATGAAAAACCAAGTAACGGTACAGGGAAAAAGCATACACAAAGGACAAACAGTTAAAAGTGCCAGTCTCGAAGTGAAAGTGCCACCCACCAAAAAACAGATAGTTATGGACCAATGTACAACAAAAAATAAGCTCAAAGAAAGTCACAACACACTTACTGGGTTAAATTTCAAGCCATCTAATGCAGAAACAAGGCAGACATTAATGGACAGATGGGTGAAAAAGGACGGAAAAAAAGCTGAAATTAACATTTCAGCAGAAGAAAGACAGGAAACCACATACATCAGCAAGCCATACATCAAACACCATGAATACCATCCCTGGAAAACATGAGGATTTTTTCCCACTAAGTACGCTAGCTCAAATAGTGAGGTAAGTGGTGAAGCAAGAAATGATTTATTCCCCATGCCTAATTTTAAATTACTCCATTAAAATGTTCAATTACTCTCAAATAAACTAAACGAAATAGAAATAATGTTAAATGACCTAAATGATATTTCTGTACTATGCTTTACAGAACACTGGTTCAAACAAGATATGTTGGAGCAAACATACATTCCTCAATTCAAACTTGCAAGCATGTTTTGTAGGAAAATATCGAGTCACGTATACATGTTGGAGAAAATATTGAATTCAATAGTGTAACTAAACATTTTAAATTGTTTTGTGAAAAAGATAAAGAAATCTCTATAGCTGAACTTGTAGTGACTCGAGAATTTCGGGGTAAATTCTAGAGACACTCGGTCTTCCACAGTCTCGAACACTCAATATTTTAAGTATAAGTGTGGGAGAGTGGAGATGTGTCTACCACGTCACTGGTTGTTGTGTGTGCAGGCAGGACGTGTATCGGGAGAATACTGCAATCATAGCAGTCGATCGGCACAGACAAGTATTTGCCACTTGCACCATAGAAGCTGTATGTGACATACAAGGAGCAAACACGTGTTATTCCTTGACGGTGTAATGATTGCAATTGTTATGAACAAATGAAATATGATTTGACTAGAGACTTTTAATTCGGGTGTTAGACTTGCTAGAAGCAAGAACTGTCTTTGAATTTCTGGTGGTCATTAAACTCACTACATTGTAAATATACTTAATTGTATCTAACACTTAAAGATGCAATTGACTTGCAAGAATTTGTGTACTTATGTGAGACTTGTGGCAATGGAAATATACCAGAACTGAACTTAAAGTATTATGAGAGTACCTAGTTATTTCAAGAGCAGAGAGAGAGAGAGAGAGAGTTTCCTTTTTTAATCCCTCCAACAAGCATTATTTCTTCGGAGAAGAAGTTGTAGAGATTGACGCAGCCACAGAGAGGAGGATCAGCTGAACGTTTCAAGTAAGTCAGTTGTAATAAGAGTAAAGGAAAGTGCGCAATCCAGTTTTGCACCACCAAACCGTTAGAAACTACCAAAGCAAAATACAGTTATTATTTGTGTATACAGGTCACCTGATGGAGACAAAAAAAGTGTTTTACAATTGCATGCAGGAACTCTTGGAAGAAATCCACTCTCCAGAAAAATATAATTATATATGGTGACTTTAATATTTCTTGAAATCCAATAAATTCAGAGATGACATTATAAATCTACTACAATCGGTCAACATTTGTACAATGGTAACTGAACCAACTCGAGAAACACCAACCTCTGCATCTATTATTGATCAGATCTTGATAAATATGTGCAAATATGCCTATAACATACAAGTTGTAAACACGGGTTTTAGTGATCACAATGCTCAAATTCTTGCAATGAATATTCCAGGACACTCAATTCCCAGTAGAATACAACACACAGTACGGTACTTCAGTACAAAAAATGTGGAATATTTTTGATCTCTCTTAAAAGGTGAAAGCTGGAAAGATGTATATGACTGTAATGATACCAATGAGAAATATGATAAGTTTATGGCTACATTCAAACATTTTTTTTTAATTGGCTTTTCCCAAGTAAATAACAATGTTTAACACTACTCAAACAACAAACAAGTGGATTACAAAAGGGATAAGGATATCATGTCAAAATAACAGGAGATTGTACGAGTACCCCTAGCAAAATACTAATCCTGACTTTATTACATATTTCAAAAGATACAAAAGAATACTAACATGAGTTATTTCAAAAAAGAAAACTAGAAAATGACAAAATATTGTGTAATTCCAAGAATAAAACTAAAGCAACCTGGCAAATTATAAGGAAAGAAATCACAGTAATATAGAGCTGATTATGAATAAAAGTACACTAACTGACCCCAAACATGTGGCTAGTGCTTTCAACAATTATTTCTCTAATATTGCACAGCAGTTAATAAATACACACCTTGACAAACAACCAGCCAGTCTCTCAGATCAAAAAATTCATCCAAACACATTCATGTGTCTAGCAACGCCTTGAGAAACTGTCAAGAATCCTAAAAGAATTACTTAATAAATATTCAAAGGATGCAGATGAGATACCAGATGCTATCATCAAAGTTAGTGCAACATTTATTGTTGAACCACTAACAGAGTGGCGTGTTTCCAAATAATCAAAACTGCAAAAGTAACACCTTTGCATAAGAAGGGTGCAAAAAGTGATATTACTAATTATAGACTAGTTTCAGTATTGTCAGGCTTCAGCAAAATTATGGAAAAAATATTCCTTAGAAGATTAACTGTTTTCTTAAGCAGAGAGAGGCTGGTACGTGACTCCCATCATGGGTTCAGAGCTGGAAAGGCAACTCAGACAGCAAATTTTATCTTCTTAAATGAAGTATTAAAAGCAGTGGATGATAAGCAACATGTATCTGGGATATTTCTGGATCTAAGTAAAGCCTTTGATGTTATTGATCATGGCATTCTTTTGCGTACATTAAGTAATTATGGAACTGGAGGCTAAACTGAAAGATGGCTCCAGTCGCACCTCAGTAATCACCAGCAGATTACAGAAATAAAACACAAAGATAGTAAAACACCAAAAATTGTTTTTACAGTGATGAAGATAAAATCAATTACAGAGCCCCACAAGGACCAGCTCTGGGACCTTTCCTATTTCCGCTGTATATAAATGAGTGATAGTAAAATACATGATGAAACCACTGTGCTCTTTCCAAATGACACTAATACTCTAATTAAATCAGAGAATGAGGAAAATCTAAAGGAGGCTGCAAAATCAGTTACGCATATCTTAATGCACTGGTTCAGGACCAATAGGCTCATCATAAATTATGAAAAAACTGTGGCAGTTAACTTCCACACCACAGAAAACCTCCATCCTGCAAACCCTGTTTTCACTATTGGAGGAAAAAATGTGTCGAAGGTCAGTCATACAAAATTTCTAGGCATTCACGTTTAGGCAGATCTGAAGTGGGAGGTGCACCTAAACAATTTAAATAAGAGACTGAATTCACTAGCATAAGCTGTTAGGATCCTCACTCAGAATACAAGCTGCTCATCAATGTACAATTGTAGTATACAGTCACAATGTATGTATGGAATAATTTTATGGGAGAATTCCACAAATTCTACAAAAACATTTAAAATACAGAAAAAGATTATCAGGGTGATAAAAAAAGCTAAATGCAAGAGCTCCTTTAGACCCCTTTCTAAAACTCTCAAAATATTGCCGCTGCCTTGCTTGTGTATGTACGAAATACTAATTTTCACAAAAGGGATCATCTTAAAAAAGGAAAATCTCTTCAGACACGACTATGATATACACATATATGAAACTAGGCAGAAGATGAACCTACACATGAACACAGTAAGTACAAACTTTTGAGGAGTGTATCACAATGAAGCTATATTATATAACCATTTGCCTTCTTGCCTAAAATCCATACCAACATTAAAAGCATTTAAAATAAAGTTAAAACAGTTCTTGCTTGACCACTGCTTCTATTCTTTGTCTGAATTTATGGAACATCATAATAAGTAAACCTCATTTACCAAATTTTACTAATTGTCAATTCATAATATAGTTTACAATGTACTTATCATGTCATCTCCCTTAATAACTGCTATTATCACATGTAGAAGCAATGTAGTACAACAATGTACATTATTATGCATTCTGATTATGTCAACAATGTAGTCAAAATGATTACTGTATTGTAAATTAACTAGGTTTACCACAGTCCCGTATCACATGTACAAATAATGTACTAAAATGTTTCTTGGACAAATAAACCGTAAAAAATATTTCACAGAACCACTCCATGGCTCAGACACAATGAATACATTTGTAAGTATTAACTTCATTTGCAGAATGTTGTTGTTACAAAAGGCATTTAATTTCTTTCTCTGCTTTTCTAAAGATCTTTTGTTAATTCATAATGCTGATAGATTATGCAATTCCAAGTATCAGCCTAACCTATGGAATAATTACACTTATATGTATGGCTTTTTTTAAAAATAATTATGTTGTGTGTTTTTGTTCAAATGGGTTTAGTGGAATACCATGCAGTGATATAATTCTGTTTTGGATGATTTACCACCAATAGAAATTTATCCAAACTTATGAAATGGGCAGCTAAATTTGAATGTTGCCATAGGGGAGAGTGAGGCTAGTGTGGATGTGGGGTAAGAGTGGTTGGAATTTTTGTATGTTAAGTTGGTAGTTCTGTAGGATGTAGTAAACAATCAAATAAAATTTGGTGCCAGTCTGGTTACTGTTGCAAGCAAGAGAACTGAAAATTCGATTTCTGTACTTTCTATACAATTTTTGTCGTAAACAAATTTCAAGATTACTCCAAATGGTTAGTACTGAACATATTATCACTTGTGGTTTCTAAATTTATAAAGATTTCCCTAACTTTTGCTTGTGTAATATTTCATCAAAATAGAACACATTTGCTACAGTTTGATCTCATATCCAAAATGGCCCCATGGGGCAAGTGTGGATGGTGTCCACTATTACCCCTGTCCTGATTTAGAACAGAGGCCAACTTTTAGTTTCATAATTTTACGTTTATAAATGATTTTAGTAAAACTTCTGTACTGTAGATGGTGAGGACAAATATCCGGAAAACTGACAGGGCTAATATTGACAAAAAAAAAAGTTTAGAAAGCGGTAAAAGAAGTTTTGTTCAAAAAGTGGAGTATTGGACGAATTGCAATTTGGATTAAAGAAGTCTATGCTACAGTAACGCGTCACCACAGTTAAGAAATATGCTGCTGAAAGCATTCAGATCCTACCAGGTAAGTTTCCGAACAACTATGCTACAGAAACGCGTCACCACAGTTAAGAAATATGCTGCTGAAAGCATTCAGATCCTTCCAGGTAAGTTTCTAAACAACTATTCCACCATCTAATAATTCTGTTGTTCTTTGTAAACCAACTGTCTTAGACAAATAACAGATACAGTTGTGTAATTGCAACAATTCTTTTCTATTCCGTATATATGTATGCGAAAAAACTGCAAAAGAGAAATTACCCTGGGAGCTGGGATGCAAGGTGTATGGCAGGAAAGGACTGGCTGTATGGATTTTTACATAGGCGACAGAAGCTACCTCTCTGTAGACATGAAGATAGCAAGGGATGCAGCATTTAACGAAGTAAATGTTAACCTTTTTTTGACAATTTTTTGAGTGTATTGGACAAATTTAAGTTCACTCCAGACAGGGTAATGAACTTGGATGAATGTGGCATTCCCACCATAATGCAGCCTTCTAAAGTTATTGCAGAGCGTGGTAAGAAGCAAGTGGGAGTGGTACCATCACAAGAGAGAGGGGAAAATGTCACCATGTGTGCTTTCTGTTCAGCCTCAGGGATGGCCATACCACCAGTGTTCATTTTTCCATGAGTCCATATGAAAGATAAATTTCTGGATGGAGCGCCAAATGTTAGTATCGGATTTGCCAACAAATTTGTATACATAACAACCAAATCGTTCCTCGGCATTTTGAAGCATGTAGCTAAACAGATGCGCTGTTCGAAAGACAATCACCTATTCATACTTCTGGACAATCATACAAGTCACCTCAGCATTGATGTTATCAATATGGCCATAGATGCTGGAATCACTCTGCTGACATTCCCCCCACATTGTTCCCACAAGATGCAGCCACTAGATGTCACTGTATTTGGGCCATTTAAGGGATATCTAAGAATAGCATTGGCTGACTGGATGAGAACGCATCCTGGTCGCTCAGTCACTATTTCAGAGATCGCTATGTTTTGTGGAATAGCATCTCCAGTTTCGTTTACCCAAAAAAAATTCGCATCTGGCTCCAAGGTGCCTGGATAGTGGCCACTTAGTAGGTTGGCATTCACAGCAGACAATTTTAGGCCATTGGAGGTAACTGAGCAGCCAGCCGTCTATGTCAAGTTGTGACACACCTTCTCCTGTGGAACCTGCAAGTTTGTGTGATGCTTCACCTTCCGCTTCAGATGCAATCCTAACTGAAATTCCAACTACTGAAGGCTGTCAACCTTTCCCAAAGCCCACAAGGCAAGAAGGAAAATCGGGGCAAAATAAATCCGCAGTTTACACTAGTACTCCAATCAAAGTCGAATTGGAAGCAGCAGTGGTGGGTGCAATGAGATCAGCTTTAAAGAAGACTTTGTTCCAGAGCAAGAAGCACCTGAAGGTCTCTGCAAAAAATAAAATCAATGATGATACACACAGTGAATTGAAAACCCTTTCACCCACTATGCTGGAATCTGAGGATGAGGGGTAATGTGAAAGAGATGACTATGAAGCCCAAACCTTACAAATGTTGACAGATAATGCAGAAGTGAGGTCTGGTGATTTTGTTTTGGTTCGTTTTGCCACCAAGAAGACTTAAATATTACGTTGGGTAAGTTGAGAATACCGATGGGGAAAGTGGAAGTGTACGTTTCCTATCTGTGGAAAAAAAGGATCTGGATCTGTATTCCCCTTCATCCCAGATGAGTCAATAGTGGAGAGATCTGATACTATTTGTCTCCTACCTTCTGCAAAAACAACCTTTACACAAAGGCACAGGAGGATGCTGCAGTTTAATGTTAATTTTGAGAAGTACAATATTTGTTTAAAAAAAGCAAAAAAATATTCTTTAAGTTGATATTGATGTTTGACATTTATCAAGCAATAAATAAAACTTTTTTTTTTTTTTTTGGGAAACTTGGCTTTATTAATATCAAAAACATACTGTCCACTTTTTCCTCATGCAGTTTCAGTCAACGACCACATTCAGAGATCGCTATGTTTTGTGGGACAGCAGTTACCAATAAAATATCACATCTGGCTTCAAGGTACCTGAACTGCAGACAGTTTGAAATAATCAACAAAATAACTTTGCACTATGAAGATGGTTCTTTCAACACTTTTAGAACAGAATGACAACTCAAACTTCATTATAATATGTGGTGGTGCAAATGACGTTGCACACAACGATGGTTTGCATGCTGTTAATGCCTTAAAATCTGCTCTAAACCACCTAAATGACTCAAACATCATTGTTCTCGATATTTCATACAGGTATGACTTGCCTCAGTTCTCGTGTGTTAACAGGGCAGTAGCATATACAAACAGTCAATATGCAGAAATTGGCAATGGTTATGCAAATGTACAAATGGTTAACATGCAAAATTTTAGTAGTCACGGCCTTCACCTCAATCGGCGCAGAAAAAGTCACTTAGCGTCCATTGTTTGTGGTATTGTCGTAAATCCTAGGAACAATGTATACTCAAAACACACACATTCGAAGAATGGGTGCTCCACAACACAGCTGTTGGTTGCGAAAGCTTGAATTTTGTGTGTGTGTTTGTATGTCTATCAACATGCCAATGCTTTCGTTTCGTAAGTTACATCATCTTTGTTTTTAGATATAAAATAAAATAAATTAACAGACCCTCAAGAATTTTGGTGATCCCTCGTCATGTTAATTTATTTCAGTATAATGTATCAGATTGGTGTAATTTCCTATTTTCAAATGAATCAGTCCTTAATCTACTCCACTATTCAATAATGAAGTTCATTGTGCAATTTACTGGCTGAAGAGTGAATTACACATATTTTTCTTCAATTAGTCTTGCATGTTATGAAATTGTATAATGGGTGTGTGATTATTAGAATTACACTTATTGTTAATCTAGATGTCCTCTACTGTATGTACAGCAATACAACAGCACCACATTCTCAATTCTCATTTCTGAGACCTCCAATCTGGTAAATAACCTTCTTGGAATGAGGTCACTTTGATTTTTGGGGGAACCAGGGCCTTGATATCTAAATAAATAGTAGATTCGCCATTTTGGTCACACTTTATTTTATTTGAACAGATAACCAGTTTGAGCTTTAAAGCCATCATCAGATCTCATGAGGCAGTGACACAGAGTACACTTGTTCATTAACTATTAGCTATAGCGTTTATACAAGATAAAATGTGACCAAGACTATGAATTCTGTGATTCAGATAAATATCCTTCTCCTTGTCATGGTTACACTTTTCTTTCCAGCGACAGTTTGAGACTCATGCTATTCACATAAAATCATGTATTATACATTTACTTTATTTAAAGAAAATTAGAAATCTGGTTGTATTCCATAAATTCAACACATAAAATAAACATTTTCAATTGTTTCCTAAATGCACTGTCACTTCACTGCAGACAGTTTGACATGATCAACAAAACAACTTTGCACTATGGAGATGGTTCTTTCAACACTTTTGCAGCAGAATGACAACCCAGACCCTCAAGAATATATGCTAGGAACTCAGGATTTGCACCATCATCTTCTTCAGCCCATATCTGCAGCATATGCTTTGCACGCTCTGCATCTGTTGGATGCTCACTTTCGAAGAACTCAACCTGTGGACACATAGCCTTTTCTGTCAAAACAATAAAAATAACAATCTGAGAGGATTTTTTATGCTTAAAATGTACTGAAAACATACTTCTGTAATTTATAAATAATAATAATAATAATAATAATACTGACAATAACATGTAAAAATGAGAACATTTACAAGTGAACAACCAATAACATTTTGAATTGACAGTTCCTGTATTAGAAGCAAAGTTTAAACAAAACGACAAAAGATGAAGATGAAAGAGTCATATAGATATAGAAGTGAGGAAATTGCTGCAATAAATAATGCAGTAAAAATTATCACATTATCAAAGGGTAGATATGACTACAAAATAGTGGAATCATTGTGTTGATTTCAACATCGGTATTAAACTATTTGTATTGAACCATTTGTGGAAGGCATAAGAAACTCTGATAAGCTTGTCCTGATTTTGTAAAGATCATAGGTTTAAAAACTGGAACTGATAATTCAGAAGGTCATTGAGAGACTGGATTAGTTAGTTGAGCTGTGTAAATGGCAGAGAAAGTTGAGGATAATATATAACATTTCTCCAAATAACTTATTAAGAATGTCATGTGGAATAATTTGCCAAACCCAAAGTATGATTTTATCTTTCTGCTAATACTGTAGAAGTGGAAGAAGTGAATAACTGTTGTGATCGATTCTGTATCCAACAGATCATTATTTTTCACAATATTCAAATTAAATAAGTTGTAAATAACTCAAGGAAGAAATGTCTCTACACAATATACAAAAATATAATCAATATTAGTAAAGAAAAGGATAATCCAATCTATAACCTCATATACACACTTTCTAGTTTAGTGTGCAAGAATATGCATAACAAATAGATAAACTAAATATGCTAGTGGAAAGTTCTGGTTGAATATAAATAATTTAGAAGTAAATGCTACTGACATTAAAGGGACACACAACACCCATAGAAGAAGAACTATTAGATGAAAGACCTGTAAAACAAATTGCACACCACCTTCACAAGAGCAAGTTAATCAATAAGGAGTAGACAAACAGGAGAAAGCTGTTCAGGATACATATACAAAAGTATGAACTACCTTCACACATGTGTATAAGATTGTTGCTGTACAAGGGCAGAACATGCACTCAGAAGTGCTCCATATCTGTTGAATTTCTCAAGATTTGGTACTCTGCTGTTACTTGCTTCTCCTAATCTGAAGCAAAGGCTCGGTGAACGAAGATTCACGTCCATGAAGTTCAAGCTGATATATGCTTATTTTGCAAAATTGGGCAAATCTAATTTTAATAAGGCTTTAAAAATTCATAAAGTTGTTGGACTAAACATACTGACTTGATTTCTCAAAATGAAATTATTCACAGGTTTGTGCATCCGGCTCTGCACAAGAAGGGAACCTCATCAGTAAAAAACATGACCATCACATCAATCAAATAATGAAAGAGCTGCAGATTCCTTGTGATACACATTGCATGGGTGCTTGCGAGACAGATTTGCTGAATTTCCCAGCCATCAGAAGTTATTAAGTGTACATAGGCAACCTAACAAAAAGTACTAACTAGTTTTTGCAGTTAGTCAGCGACCAAGTTTCCAAAAACACTTCCATCAAGGTAACAATTAACTAACTTTCCATGGACACACATTATAATACATAAAGATGAAGATATAATGATTTTTCAAGAAATTTTAATGAAACATAATAAGTGGAGTATAAAAACACACAGTACCTCACTGGAGAAGTCAAGTTTGTATGCCAGTTTTTTCCAGTCCTCTCCCAGTAGTGAGGCAACAGCAGACAGTTGTGCCTGTGTCGGTTTCCGAGGTGGTGGTGTAGGATGACGATCATGTGAATCATGCATATGATGATCACTTTCACCTTCTTCTGGCTCTGTTTCTTCCTCCTTCACTTCTGTTTTTAACAGCTCTTCTTCTTCTTCCTTGTTTTCTGCTTCAAGAACTTCAACTCCTCCACGTGTCTCATCTACTGCCGTAGCAGATGCCGACATCTATCCATAAACAGAACAGTAATGACATGATTGAATTAAAAATGGTGAAACAATCATTAATGTAGAAGAAAACAATGAAGGATTAGGAGCAAGAGAAAATGTGGCAGGAACAAGGGGTAAAACATCTAGACAATGCAATACTAATAAATAATGGAATGTGTATTTATTTCTCGTTCAGCTACAGGCAAAGCGTGATACACTTACAAACATCAACATAAAAATTTAAATTAACATTAACAATGATTTACAATAAAATTTTCAGGGTTTCCAGCCACAAAAGTGCTTGGTCACTTATCACATGTATGTCCATCAGATTTCCTCCCTTAGGTCTGTGTACGTCGCACTCAACTATATGCTGCATGGTTTGACTCTCTCCGCACTCACAATTGGGGTCCTGGGAGAAACCCCACTTTTTCAACAAATATCCGCACCGACCAACACCTGTCCGCAGACGATTTAGAGTTACCCACACTCTACGTTGGAGTTGGAAGCCTGGAACTCGTTGAGATGGGTCCTCAATAAGGAAACTGTTATTCACTTTGCTTTCCTGCCATTGCTGTTTCCACAGGTTATCGATATCAATCTGTTGTTTGAGTTCTTTCCAGAAGGGATTTCTTGACATCAATCTGTCAGGGGGAGGAGGTAGGTCCCTGAACTTTTCTTTGTACCTCTGGATTGCTCTTTCACGTCTAATCGAGGGTGGTTCGATATTGGCAAGGACGGGCAGCCAAGGTTTCGGGGTGGGTCTTACTGTTCCTGTTATGAGCCTCATTGTCTCGTTAAGTTGCACATCAATATATCTGACATGCCTACTGCGGGCCCAGACGGGTGCGCAATATTCCGCTACACTATACAGAAGTGCCAGTGCTGATGTGCGTAGAGTTTCAGTGGAACATCCCCAGGTTGTTCCTGCCAGTTTCATTATGATGTTGTTTCTTGTTTTCATTTTTTGGGCGACTTCGTACAGGTGGCTCTTATATGTGAGAGTGCTATCTAGCTTAACACCCAGATATTTTGGCGTTCTATCGTTTTTCAACAATTTACCTTTTATTTGCACTTTTAGCTCACGATTTGCATCTTTGTTACACAAGTGCATTATTGATGCCACGGATTTAGTCGGATTTACTTTGAGGTGCCAGTTGTCATAATATTGTTGTAGTCGTTCCAGATCCCTGTTTAAAATTTCTTCCAGTTCTTCGAAAGTGTTGGCGTGAGCCGCGATAGCGATGTCATCTGCATACATAAAAGAACGAGATTCCAGGTTTGGGATGTCCGCTATGTATAAATTGAAAAGGCATGGAGCCAGCACAGACCCTTGGGGGAGACCATTTTGTAGTGTCCTGTAGCTGCTTGTTTTCCCATTCAGAGATACCTTGAATCTCCTGTTTATCAACATATTTCTGACTAGATCTATGATCTTCTTGCATTTCACGACTTTTGACAGTTTATACAGTATCCCTTTTGTCCATACGGTGTCGTATGCTGAGGTGAGATCTAATAATACCATGCCCGTTTTCTTTTTGTTTTGGTAACCTCTTTCAATGAAGGTGGTTAGGGCGAGAACTTGGTCGCAACAGTCTCTTCCTTTTCGAAAACCGCCTTGCTCTGGGGGAAGAGCAGCTTCTATTTTACTTTCTATTCTGCCTAGGATGACTCGTTCAAACAGCTTGTAAGTGGTGCACAATAAAGATATCGGTCTATAATCTTTAGCATTCTCTCCTGTTTTCCCTGGTTTCTGGATGGCTATGACTTGTGCGTTTTTCCATTGCTTTGGTAACTGGCTGGTATCTATGATATTAGAGAAAAGAGAAGACAGCCATACTCTTCCCTTTGGCCCGAGGTTCTTCAAGAATTCTGGAAGAAGGCCGTCACAGCCAGCTGCTTTACCAGGTGACATTTTCTTTAGTGCTATATTTATCTCTTCTTGTGTTACCCAGTTCGCTAAACCTGCTTCCTCCTCGCTTGCATCTAGCTCTTCGTTCATCAGTTGGTGCAGTTCTTTTTTCTTCGAGGCGGAGGCATGGATTCTGGATGTTTGTAGTATAGAAGAGCATATCTTGTTAGGGGTCATTTTATTATTGATGTTCCGTCCCTTGAATTGTGCTCCGCCAAGTTTCCTCAGTAGACTCCAGCTCTTCTGTGAGGAGTGCGTAAAGTCCATTTGTTCCATCCGCTTTTGCCATCTCTGTTTGCGTTCCTCGTCCATAGCTCTTATGAGCTGTTCTCCTAGTTCTGGATTCTCTGTTTTGTTATATTCATCGAGTAGTTGTTCGCACTCCTTTGTCCAGCATGGGATGTATTCTTTCCGCGCTCCTCTTGGTATTGAGTTATGTGCCGCTTTAATAATTAACTTCGTAAATCTGTCGTAATTTTCTGGAATTGGAGGAATTCTGTTTACATTATTTTCAATGGTATCTTTAAACTTAACCCAGTTAGCCTTCCTGAGGTTCCAGCGGGCTATAGGGGGGCTCTTTATTACTGGTATTTGGATCCCAAGGTCTATAATAACTGGTCTGTGTTGGCTCCGAGGAATACGGCTCAGTACAGTTCTCTTGGACGGAAGTGCTATTCCAGTTTCTCCAGATGAGACAAAACAAAGATCGGGCGTTGATGTTGTGCCCCACGCTCCTGAACAGAAGGTGGGGGTATCTTTTGCATCGTATATTAATGTATAATTATTTATATCTGCCCAGTCTGCCAGCATGAGTCCTTCTTTGTCGCACGACTGATAGCCCCATCTGGGGTGGTGGGAGTTAAAATCGCCAATTATGACTGCAGGGTGTTGTGGGTTAGGTAAAACAGGTTGTTCCCATTTTTCTGAAGGTGGCTTGTACACGTTATACACAGTCATATCGTTTAGTTTGATTCCCACGGCAAATTCGTGGTGCATAGTTTCCTCAATATTATCAACCAGTTCTTTCTTGATCAGTGTTGCAATACCGTGTTTATTATGGAATGTGTAAAAGTAACAACTCATCAAATAGTTCAGGCACTGAGTGGTCAATAGGCACAAAGACAGAAAACATTACTAAGCTTTTAGACAATGTCCTTTTCTGGGCCAACAGAATACATGCACATAAACATACATCCATACACATATACCTGCCTGGGTACATTGTCCCAGCTGACTACATTGTGCAGGCAATGCAGCAATCAAGCTACAGCAATGGTACAACAAAGCTGGCTGAGAAAATGTCACTGTGCAGGTGCATGTGTCTGTGCTTTTTGTAGTAGTTAGCATCATTTTATCTCCAGAATATAAATCAGGATGCTATTCACCACTCACTGCCTCGACTAAATGGTGAAAAATTGTGAAAAGGATAGATTGCTACTCACCATACAGGGGAGATGTTGAGTCGCAGACAGGCACAACAAAAATATTGCCAAACATTTAAGCTTTCACTCATAAGGTGAACACAGCTCACACCCACATGTGATTAGTTAGCTTTACTCCTCTATGAAGTTAAATGTACTGAACTTTCAGGGTAATATTTCAAGTCTTTTTAACATGGAAATTACATAACAATGTTGATTTGGTAATGGGAAATCCTAATTGGAATGTAAATAATGAAGGAGTAAAGATTATACTATCATATGAAGTCCATTCTGGGAAAAATTATCTTTTTCATTACGTGCAAGGACTGAAACACCTTCACTGCATTCCTGTCACAGTAAAGATCAGAGTTTCAGTCATACTTTTTCATGTTCAACAAAATCAGTGAGTGATTAAAAGTGAACTAAATTACAGCTTGACCAATAATGCAGATTAAAAATTCCCATGATGAAAATGGATTATCAAAATGTTTATGCAGTGCCTTTCAATTCTTGCAGTTCATAAAATCTGCGGACCAAAACAGCTCTACCATGAAGAGACATACTGACAGCAGCACAGTTCACTCTTTTGTCATCATTAATTCGCAACTGGCACTTCAGACAGTGCCCATGTGTAAGGAAGCCCATGTGCTGGTGATAGAGTCGTGGATGCACCAACAAAAAATTCACGAGGTGACTGAAATTATTCAGCAGCCAGACAATGTCAATAGAGAGGACAGCTAAAAACCTCCTGCATCCTGCTACCAGCTATCGCAGTCCAATGGGCCACAAGTGGTCAAGGGCAAAAAGCCTTGCCAGGCACAGGTGCAACAGACTAAACAAACAGCTACAGGAGAACAGTTGGTGCATTTCTGATAAACCAGGAGGAAAATGTGTCCACCATAACCCAGTTCTAAGCAAAGACGGGAAAGCAGAAAGGTGGAAGGAGTATATAGAGGGTCTATACAAGGGCGATGTACTTGAGGACAATATTATGGAAATGGAAGAGGATGTAGATGAAGATGAAATGGGAGATATGATACTGCGTGAAGAGTTTGACAGAGCACTGAAAGACGTGAGTCGAAACAAGGCCCCCGGAGTAGACAATATTCCATTGGAACTACTGACGGCTGTGGGAGAGCCAGTCCTGACAAAACTCTACCATCTGGTGAGCAAGATGTATGAAACAGGCGAAATACCCTCAGACTTCAAGAAGAATATAATAATTCCAATCCCAAAGAAAGCAGGTGTTGACAAATGTGAAAATTACCGAACTATCAGTTTAATAAGTCACAGCTGCAAAATACTAACACGAATTCTTTACAGACGAATGGAAAAACTAGTAGAAGCCAACCTCGGGGAAGATCAGTTTGGATTCCGTAGAAACACTGGAACACGTGAGGCAATACTGACCTTACGACTTATCTTAGAAGAAAGATTAAGGAAAGGCAAACCTACGTTTCTAGCATTTGTAGACTTAGAGAAAGCTTTTGACAATGTTGACTGGAATACTCTCTTTCAAATTCTAAAGGTGGCAGGGGTAAAATACAGGGAGCGAAAGGCTATTTACAATTTGTACAGAAACCAGATGGCAGTTATAAGAGTCGACGGACATGAAAGGGAAGCAGTGGTTGGGAAGGGAGTAAGACAGGGTTGTAGCCTCTCCCCGATGTTGTTCAATCTGTATATTGAGCAAGCAGTAAAGGAAACAAAAGAAAAATTCGGAGTAGGTATTAAAATTCATGGAGAAGAAATAAAAACTTTGAGGTTCGCCGATGACATTGTAATTCTGTCAGAGACAGCAAAGGACTTGGAAGAGCAGTTGAATGGAATGGACAGTGTCTTGAAAGGAGGATATAAAATGAACATCAACAAAAGCAAAACAAGGATAATGGAATGTAGTCTAATTAAGTCAGGTGATGCTGAGGGAATTAGATTAGGAAATGAGACACTTAAAGTAGTAAAGGAGTTTTGCTATTTGGGGAGCAAAATAACTGATGATGGTCGAAGTAGAGAGGATATAAAATGTAGGCTGGCAATGGCAAGGAAAGCGTTTCTGAAGAAGAGAAATTTGTTAACATCTAGTATTGATTTAAGTGTCAGGAAGTCATTTCTGAAAGTATTTGTATGGAGTGTAGCCATGTATGGAAGTGAAACATGGACGATAAATAGTTTGGACAAGAAGAGAATAAAAGCTTTCGAAATGTGGTGCTACAGAAGAATGCTGAAGATTAGATGGGTAGATCACATAAATAATGAGGAAGTATTGAATAGGATTGGGGAGAAGAGAAGTTTGTGGCACAACTTGATCAGAAGAAGGGATCGGTTGGTAGGACATGTTCTGAGGCATCAAGGGATCACCAATTTAGTATTGGAGGGCAGCGTGGAGGGTAAAAATCGTAGTGGGAGACCAAGAGATGAATACACTAAGCAGATTCAGAAAGATGTAGGTTGCAGTAGGTACTGGGAGATGAAAATGCTTGCACAGGATAGAGTAGCATGGAGAGCTGCATCAAACCAGTCTCAGGACTGAAGACCACAACAACAACAACATAAGCCATGTGCTGATTTGCAGACTGTCACCAATCAGTAACAAGCCAGGTAGCCCACCAATAGTTTCCTCCCTACCTTTCCCCTTTCTGTCATGACTATCCTATTATATTCGAAGGCCAATAAAGTTTGAAAAATATGACATATTGACACCAATCATCTAAACAAGTAGAGCTACATTCCCTCCACCAAAACCAGTCTTGTCCTGAGGAAGGCTGTTGTAATATGGTCAAAGCATTAGTTGTAAGTTTATAATTAAAGTATTCTCTCTCTCTCTCTCTCTCTCACACACACACACACACACACACACACACACACACACACTGATGTATATGCATGACATGACAACAAGTGTTGTGCGTGGGTTAGGTTTACTTCTTGATTACAAAAGAGAGAGTTTGTGGTCTCTTTGGGAATTTAGAAATGAAACAGCCAAATGATGCTGGGAGGAATAGGAAACAGAGAAATTTTCTCAATGAGGACAGGCAAGGCAGTACAAGTCTCAGCTGAGGTGCTTCCTATCACTGCAAATGTAAAGTAGTAGTATCTAGGCATGTATGAAGAAACTTGAAAAAATGTGAATAATAGGCTGAATTACTCATTTGGAAATCAAGGAAGGAGACTAAGAACATAGGGTGGAGAAGACAGACTATATGTACGGTATGAATAGAAATGAAAATGGCAACATAACAGAATTGGCACAAATATTTAAATTCTTTCTTAAGTTAGAATGTGCTGTAATTTAACTGTCTTCACTTTCCTATTTTTTTCAGATACTGATAAAACAACTTTCTAGAAAGCTCGATGTTCCTCTGATACCAACCAACCCTGCATGCTCTTGTAATGTTCTTGTAAGGATGGACATTTCATACGTATTACATTCACTATTACCATAAACTTGAATCTGAGGATTCCCCTTTCCTCTCTCTACACACATGATAAGTTATCACTGCAAGATAGTCTTTTCAAACTCCTAACTTCTATGAAGGCTCAAATAAGAAAAAAACACAAAAAAAAGGATAAACTATTTAATAACAAAATTTGCAAGAGCTTTCTTACCTAAAAAAACACAAAAAAAACTACAACTTATAACCACAGACATGTTTACACACAGAGTAGTATTCAATAACCCATAACTTTCTTTAAGCAACAAATCACTTTAAGAAAAAGAGGACAAAAAAAAAACAACTCATATAAATTCTTTACTGTAACAGATCCCTTAACCAACTACAGAGTCAGATGCGCTTATTAACAAAGATGTTCAAATAAAGTTTGATTTAATTTAAAAGATAAACAGGAACTCTTACTGGTCTGTCCCTGGCAACTTTCTTGATCATTGTTTCAAGATAATCAGACAGCTTGTGGATCGGATTGTTGCTATGTGTGAAAAAATGTGGACTCCTGCGTGCCAGCAGGCGCAGTGCCCGCCATCCAAAATTTGCATCAAATACTTTCCTGGGGAAAGACATCCAGATTATATTATTAGTGCATTAGTTTTACAGTTTCACACAGCAATGATGATTCAAATATTTATGAGTATAATGCAACACCCATGAAACTAATAAGTGAGGATGCACAGCAACATTTATTAAACCATAGTTAAATGATTCTATTACAAGGCTGTCAACTTAGATCTAAAATCATTGCAAATCAGTTTTAAAACCATGTGAAGTAAGGAGATAGTGCCATATAATTTTTGTAGCTGTTGTCCTTTCTGGAATCATGTAGTTCAATGAGAGAGGCCATTTTCTCTCTCTCTCTCCCTCTCTCTTTCTCTCTTGGGAATGCACTGCCATAATGAAATATTACAATAAAAATAATAATTATTATTGTTATTAACTTTATTGGCCTCATTGTGCCACTTCAATTGTTCCAAATTAAATTTTTCTTTGAGGGTTGTACTGATTGGTTCTTGTGTGCCATCCAATACCATTATATTCTTTACAACTGCAATTTTCTCAGTTTTACTGAAATCTCTATAGCCTCTCTATGTCTCATTTCTGCTGAAAATTTGTGGTTCTTAAGAAGAGTATTATTTTATCTTTGTTCTCTGCATCTGTTATCCTGAGTCCAACAGCTATAAGTTCTTGCTGAAATTCTTGAATCCATTGTCCTCCAGTCTTTTTTCTAAGATTTCTCACCAGCAGTTGTAAAATCCTGTTTCCTTGCATTAACAGGATGTGAAAGAAATAAAAGAGTCTTTTCGTCTTCATATGCCAGCGACTGGGTCAATCTATCAATGGACCATTTCATCAGGGAGAATTCTCCAGATTTCCACACTACTTCAACATGGTATTTTTTATTTATGCAAGTTCTGATGATTATTCTTTCGATTTTGAGCAGCTAATCAGTTTGTCTTCCTTAATTCTGAAGAGGGTTTCGAAAAAATAAGTATCTCCCAGGAGAATCATGGTTTTATAGTGTCAATTGACAAGCATTTCTTGATATATGTTGACAGGTTAGAAATTGAGGTTTTTTTCATTTTATTGCTTCTATTTATCAATGTTTTGTTCCCCTTTAAGTTGTACTGGACAATTTTTCCAAAATACAGGGTTATTATAATTCAAATTTTGCTACTTCTCAGGGCCCCCGTGACAAACGAGTGTTTGTAGGAAATGAAACTTTGTGTAAACACTGTAAGAACTTGCAGAAGAAAAGTAATGAACTAACCATTGAAAGAAAAACATTTTAATTTCCACATGAGAGGATAACATTTGTTAACTGCGTACCATGTTTACGTAACGGGTTACAAATTTTGCTCTATGTGAAGACTGTCTGCATCCATGACAGTCTGGAACAGCACCGGACGTTGCCTTACTACTGCCCAAAACAATGGTGGACCACGGAATGTTCAGCTGTCATGCACTGCTCGATGACTGCACATTGCGTCCACCATTCTCAGCCACGTCAATGGTCACAAATGGCTGTTGGCCTCTCCTAGGAGCAATTCCCAAATCACCAGTTAATTTGAACTTTTGAATCATGTTTTCATTGATACTCATGAAGAGCCGCAGCAGTGTTGCTGCTGTTTCAATAAAATAGCTTTACAAGTGAAGGCCTGCTCACCTTGATCAGACCCATGTTGGCTGACTGCAAATGTAATGCAGAATGATGCTTGTGTTTCAACCAAACATTTCCTTACCATTACCGCCACCTAATAGCAAGTCGTGACACTAACACCACCAACAATGTAAAATCTAGGTAAATAATTTTCCATCTACACTGATTCAAGTAACAAAGGTTTAATTATAACCACCCTGTATTTAAACTGTAGAACTATGTTAATTTTTTTCTGATTGTTTATAAAGATTTTGCCAAAACGTCATGATGTAATCAAGGGCTACATTGAAGAGCAGTGTGGACAATCCATCATCTTGTCTAAGACTGGTTTTTATTGTGGAAGCTTTTGAAATTTCTTCCCTGGACTTTACCTTGGACTTTCTGTTGGTTAAAGTTAATCCGATGATTTTTATTAATCTGAGGTGAAGACCAAATAATCTAAGGATTTTTACAAGTGTAGCTCTATGGATACTATCATATGCCTTTTTCTTTTAATATATGAATGAAATAAAGATAAGTTTATTTCTGTACTTGAAATATTCCATTGTTAGTTTCAGGTGGAGAATTTAGTCTGGGCAGCTTTTTGTATAGGTTAAATTCTCCTTGGTATTCTCCAAGTTGCACTTCCAGAGTGCTTTCGATATTGTTGTAAATTTATTGCAGAAACTTTTCTATGTGCAGTCCAGAAAGGTTTTATCTCCTTTTGTAAATAGCGGGTGGATTATTTAAGTGGTACAGTGCTCTATGATTCACACTTCGACTATGTACTGGTGGAAATTTATGGCTATTCGTTTTCCTGTGTGTTCCCAGATTTCTGCATAAATTAGGTCTTTACTACTTTCCTTGAAAGTTTTTAGTTCTTTGATTTTGAGTTCTACCTCATTAACGGCTGGAGGATCTATATCACTAATCAATTATCCTAGAACCTATTACTATTTGCAGGTCACCTATTTAATTTTATTTTCAATATTTTGCATAGTTATTGACCAAATTTAAAAATTTAAAATTCTGTCATAATCTACTTGTTAAGAAGCGTACTCTTACGTTAAAAGTTTAACACAATAAGACAAGTATTTCAGTTAGAAACTGTATGTTTGTCTTGAGGCACCATAACTGATGGTGCGCAAATACCCGAACTTTATTCATTCAGTATTTGAGAATGAGAGCACTTAGCAACTTCCACAAACTTTGTACATAATGTCAAATATTTATGAAACTTTTTCTTTTTCTCAACTGGCACCCACACAAATTAATGAAAGGAAAAACTTTATTGTTTACTATATCTTCGCTGTTCATGCAATAAAACTTCAGCATCAGACTTGACATTTTAATTTCTTACTTCTTAACTACTAACTCTATTTGCAAAACACTACGCAGGCAGCATCTACATATATCACTGAATGTACCTGCAATATTATATCACAGTACAACACACACATCAGGAGATATGATGTCATAAGCACTGAGACATGTAATAAGTTGTTTCTGCATAAAATGGTGTGCAAATTACCTAGAATATATTCATTCAGTGTTTCATAATGAGAGCCCTTGACAATTTCCAACAAACTTAAAGCATAGTTTCAAACCTTTTCTAAATTTTTTCTCGCTTATGTAATTAACATCAAATATTAACTCATTTGTACAGTAATCAGACATTGGAAGCTGTTTTATACATGGGAATTCGATTCTTTAAAGAAGTGGGAGTTTACTGAACAATTAGCTCGAGTGGTTAAAATACATCTGTCCATGTTTAACTTGAAATAACCTACTCCAATGGGCCATTGCAGTTTAAAAGTTTGTAGAATGTCTCTGAGAGGATCTCTTCATTTTCTTGGTTACAATGAGGTAATTTTCCTGATTTATCTCTCAGTATTAATTTTAAGGGATCATAACAAAAATAACATCAAAATCTTAAAATCCACATGCAACATTACATTAGAAAAACTATATATGCATAGTATATAGCTTATTAAAACACATACAAATTTTTTAAAAAAGGCATACCAAAGTGTAATCAGTTTTCTGATAGTTCAACTCATTCCATTATGTAACACACACTGATCAGCCAAAACATTATGAACACCTACCTAATAGCTGTTTTGTCCACCTTCAGCACGGATAACGGCAGCGACACATCATGGCATGGAAGCAATGAGGCCTTGGTAGGTTGCTGGAGGCAATTGGCACCACACATGCACACACAAGTCACCTAATTTCCATAAATTCTGGGGAGGGGGACGACGAGCTCTGACGCCACATTCTATCACATCCTAGATGTGTTCGATAGGGTTCAGATCTAGCGAGTTGGGGGGCCAGCACATCAATTGGAAGTTCTCATTGTTTCTCCAACCACTCCATCACACTTCTGGCCTTGTGACAGGGCACATTACCTTGCTGAAAAATGCCACTGCCATCGGGAAACATGACAGTCATGAAAGGGTGTACATGTGGTCTGCAACCAGAGTACATTATTCCTTGGCCATCATTGTGCCTTGCACGAGCTTCACTGGGCCCACAGATGCCATCATGAATGTTTCCAAGAGCATAATGGAGCTGCCATCAGCTTGTCTCCATCCCACAGCAAGAGTGTCAAGGAGCTGTTCTGCTGGGAGTCATGGATTTGTACCCTCCCACTGGCATGGTGAGGAAAGTATCGGAATTCATCAGGCAATGCAACACTCAACCACCGCGCCAACATCCAGTGCCAATGGTCATGTCTCCATTTCAGTCGTAGCTGCCAACGTCACGGTGTTAACATTGGCACATGCATGGGTCATTGGCTACAGAGGCCCATCATTTGGAGTGTTTGGTGCACTGTGTGTTCATACACACTTGAACTTTGCCGACCATTAAAGTCAGATGTTAGTTCCACCACAGTTGGTCATCTTGGTTTCACCATTTGTTGAAGACACTCACCACAGCACACCTTGAACACCTGACAAGTCGTGCAGTTTCCAAAATGGTCGTGCCAAGCCTATGGGCCATCACAAACTGCCCTCCGTCAAACTCAGTTAGAACATGTGCCTTCCTCATTCTACACACAGAGAGCGCAATCATTGATACTGCATGCACCATGTGTGTGTCTCACTAGCATTCATTCCTCATCAGGTGACATTGCTACCACCTGGATCGGTTACTATTGATAGCAGGTTAATGGTCATAATGCTCTGGCTGATAAGTGTATATGTCTTTATACATATACTGGAGAAAATGAACAAGACTGCTTGCATTATTAAGAAACTATATGCCATCCAATCACATGGAAAATAACAGGCAGAAATATCTGTAGCAGAGAAAAGAAGGAATTCAGGTGTGTGGTCTCTAATAGACCCTATTTTGAGCATGACCAGACTTCCCATAAGTATGGTCCAGCAGAGTAAAAGAACACACTTTAAGTAAACTGCTAACTCACTGTCCAAGTTGATCAATTTTGATGAAAATTGTCACAACACAATGACAAAAAATAATCCTGCACTAATGTGTTATAACAAACAGTTATTTAATCCAGGAGCACTCATGCTACGAGCATTTTGTGCACTGAAATTTTAAAATATTTGGCATTTTGTCAAGACTGGCTACATGGCTCTCGTTCGCTCAGTAACTAGGTTTTATACATTCCCCAACTTGCAAAAAGTGTTGTCGTCATGTCAGCATACGGGTGTTGCTCAAAGAGGTCAGTTGACTGTGCCAGTGATTGCCATGCAGCATTTAGCTCACTATGCAAGTGTCAACATAAGTATATATATTGTAAGTATATATTTCGCTATTCATATTTTTTCAAATGTCATTTTATGTGTATTGCACTTGGTTGATTGTTTCTATATTATTTATGATGACAAAGTCTATATGAAATGAGTAAACTAACATTTATTTTGTATTATTATAGATGAACAGACAAGAAGGAAGTTATCCTGGACAGCAAGTTATAAAACAATTTTCAACGAAATGAAGTTTCGGACACTGAGAAATCCAGTGGCATATGTCAAGACTAGCCAAGAGACAAAAACCAGAAGATAAAAAATGCATGTACTCATTGTCAACAAATTTTGTGCAATGAACATGCTGTAACATTATGTGGTTTGTGCAAAGCTGAGACATTTGATGAAGATCAAGTCACAAAAGCTACATAACAAGAAATTCATGTTATGTTTTTATTACTGCTTCACAATACTGGTGATACTGATTGTCCTAAGATTATTATCAACAATATAGACTTATAAATTATAGAGCGCAGCAATCAGTCGTCCTTTTCTCTTTTTGCTTTTCTTTTATTTTTCTTTCTTTCATCCCTTTCTTTTCTTTTTTTGTACGTTTCATTACGCATAATAAAACATACAAAAAAAGAGGCAGACTGATTGCTGTGCTCTATGATTTATAAATCACATAACAGTCGCTAAGTGCACCCACTTTCCTAATGGAAGGTAACCTGAACAATATAGATATACTAATTGTTTTGTATTGCAAGTAAAAATTTTAAATAGTAAAATATGAGCATTTTATTATAAAAATAACAAGACACATACTAGTTTACACATATTAGGTACATTTCAGACTGCTTGTTGAATGTGAGACAATGCTTGGCATGCAACTGATCGCATAACTTTTAAAGACGTGAGTTCTCACGGGTTAATAATGTGAACAGTTTAGTACATCTTACATAAGTAAGAATTCGCAGTTCTAATTTCTCCTTCATAGGGAATTAAAAGGAAATACATTCACCATTTGCCACATCTTTAACTATTGTTTGAATTTTGAAGACAACAGTTTTGGCTTTCTGCGACTCTTCGTGATATAAAGTCATAAACTAACACTTGGTCTGGTCATCATATAGTTGTGGTGCCCAGTTCAGCACCCACAATAATCACATTTATCAGAGATTATTGTTTTATAAAGACACTCTGATGTCCTTCTTTTCTATCTATATGCACAATCATCAGAAAATGAATGTGAGACACTGCAGGAAATAATATTTTACTTGCACATATATTTACTTGTTACATGACAAATCATCGTTTGATTAAAGGAAATTTAAGCGACGCCCATCTTCAGAAGCACACTACCATCTTCTTGTTTCGGTTTAAAAAAAGATCTAGTATTCTTCTTCTTTGACAATGCTCATCTACCAATATTGACAACTAATAACAGTTTCGGGGAATGAAATGAATGTCACTACTAATAATCATTAGCTGCCTTTTATTTACAGTCTCTGAGGATATTTTCAAATAATGTCTGTATTGTGTAGGTGTGAATAATACGAGTTCTCAGTAACAAACAAATAATGCTGTATGGAACACGTTTTACACTATCTTTGCAGTAATTATGTACAGCAGACATACTGTGTCACTGGTGGAGACAGTGATTATCCTTCATGATTTGCTGTCATGCTCAACCAGTATCTTTGAACTAGCCACTAACCACGATTAACCTGAGGTTGTTATATCAATTACGTAGATAACAACATTTTGTTTACAATGGGCAACAAAATGACTAAACTGTTCACAATAGGCAAACCTCAGTGTAGTCATTGTTTACTCTTATTTCACTAAACATTGAAGAAAAAGCATTTGATAAGCCTTAGGTGACACAATTGGAGCAATGAGAAAATAATTTTTGGTCTCGAACTTGCCTTATTCCAAAACCAAAGCACAAATAATAGCCACTGCAAATTAGGCTACACATTAATGACCAATTGGAAATTAAAACTAAATATTTATAATGTAAAAATGAAGGTAACATTGAACAGAATACCAATATTTACAAAGGAAGAAAAGACTAAGAAGTTCACAAGAATAATAAAGATGTCTTACTTGTATTCATCTTCCACTTGAGCAGCTGGATCTAGTTGTTCAATTGCCTCCTGGAAATAGCTCTCTAAAGTTGGAAGGAAATCTCTATCTTTTGATCTGCATGCATCCATATTATTTGGATAGACATTCCACAGCTTTGTAAGCTCTGTGCTGGTATTGAAAGTATCACAAAAGTTATTAATCTGTTAGTTAATGAATAATGTGCATCATTCTGGAACTGAAGATATTTTATAGAATGCCATATAAACACAAAAACACAACACTACTCAATAAAACACTGTTTACAACACCTAATGAATTATACAAAGACACTTCCTCAAGGAAAACACAGTATATCAAACATCGACTTCATTTACTTCCGGTACAATGGACGTGGAAGAATTATGGGCAAATTTTAAACACATTGTAAATCACGCATTGGACAAGTATGTGCCGAAAAAGTGGGTTACGGACGGAAAATACCCACCGTGGTTTAACAGTGCAATTCGGAGAATGCTCAGGAAGCAAAGGCAGTTGCACTCACGGTACAAGAAAGATCGGGAGAATGAGGACAGGCAAAAGTTAGTAGAGATTCGTGCTGCTGTAAAAAGAGTGATGTGCGAAGCATTCAACCACTACCACCGTCTTACCGTAGGAAAAGATCTTGCTGAAAACCCAAGGAAATTCTGGTCTTACGTAAAATCGGTAAGCAGGTCGAAGGCTTCCATCCAGTCACTCACTGATCAGTCTGGCCTGGCAACGGAAGACAGCAAAATGAAAGCTGAAATTTTACATTTAGCATTTGAGAGGATCATACAGATGAACCGTCATTTGAGTCTCGTACAGATTCCCATATGGAGGACATAGTGATAGACATCCGTGGTGTTGTGAAGCAGCTGAATGGGTTGAAAATAAATAAATCGCCAGGTCCTGATGGGATTCCAATTCGGTTTTACAGAGAGTACTCTACTGCATTGGCTCCTTACTTAGCTAGCATTTATCGCGAATCTCTTGCCCAACGTAAAGTCCCGAGCGACTGGAAAAAAACGCAGGTGACGCCTGTATATAAGAAGGGTAGAAGGACAGATCCTCAAAATTACAGACCAATATCCTTAACATCGGTTTGTTGCAGGATTCTCGAACATATTCTCAGTTTGAATATAATGAATTTCCTTGAGACAGAGAAGTTGCTGTCCATTCATTAGCACGGCTTTAGAAAGCATTGCTCCTGCAAAAAGCAACTCGCCCTTTTTTCACATGATATCTTGCGAACCATGGATGAAGGGTATCAGACGGATGCCATATTCCTTGACTTCCGGAAAGCATTTGACTCGGTGCCCCAATGCAGACTCCTAACTGAGGTACGAGCATATGGGATTGGTTCCCAAGTATGTGTGTGGCTCGAAGACTTCTTAAGTAATAGAACCCAGTACGTTGTCCTTGATGGTGAGTGTTCATCGGAGGTGAGGGTATCACCTGGAGTGTCCCAGGGAAGTGTGGTAGGTCCGCTGTTGTTTTCTATCTACAGAAATGATGTTTTGGATAGGGTGGATAGCAATGTGCGGCTGTTTGCTGATGATGCTGTGGTGTACGGGAAGGTGTCGTCGTTGAGTGACTGTAGGAGGATACAAAATGACTTGGACAGGATTTGTGATTGGTGTAAAGAAGGGCAGCTAACTCTAAATATAGATAAATGTACATTAATGCAGATGAATAGGAAAAAGAATCTTGTAATGTTTGAATGCTCCATTAGTAGTGTAGCACTTGACACAGTCACGTCGATTAAATATTTGGCCGTAACATTGCAGAGCGATTTGAAGTGGGACAAGCATGTAATGGCGGTTGTGGGGAAGGCGAGTAGTCGTCTTTGGTTCATTGGTAGAATTTTGGGAAGATGTGGTTCATCTGTAAAGGAGACCGCTTATAAAACACTAATACGACCTATTCTTGAGTACTGCTCGAGCATTTGGGATCCCTATCAGGTCGGATTGAGGGAGGACATAGAAGCAATTCAGAGGCGGGCTGCTAGATTTGTTACTGGTAGGTTTGATCATCACGCGAGTGTTATGGAAATGCTTCAGGAACTCGGGTGGGAGTCTCTAAAGAAAAGGAGGCATTCTTGTCGTGAATCGCTACTGAGGAAATTTAGAGAACCAGCATTTGAGGCTGACTGCAGTACAATTTTAGTGCCGCCAACTTACATTTCGCAGAAAGACCATAAAGATAAGATAAGAGAGATTAGGGCTCATACAGAGGAATATAGGCAGTCATTTTTCCCTCATTCTGTTTGGCAGTGGAACAGGGAGAGAAGATGCTAGTTGTGGTACGAGGTACCCTCCGCCACGCACCGTATTGTGGATTGCAGAGTATGTATGTACATGTAGATGTAGATCTTCAATAATGTAGAAACACCTGCTTCTCCACCCCACCACCCCCCCGCAGGCGCACAATAAAGCTCACCCCAAACATTCAAAATTACTGCTGCACTGGATAAAACTACAAACCAAAATTAGAAACAAGTAAGTGATTACAATAACATAGTATCCCTTGACAAATATGGTGACCTAAGTTTACTTCCATGTCTCATTCTGTGTATTAAAATGAGAGATGGCAGGTAAGGGTGAAGTGTAGAATGTGTATAAAACAACGAAATACACAAGATATGCGCAACAAGATGGGAAATAAAAGAACAGGACATACACCACTGCCGCTCTTCAAAATGTTTTTCAAAATTAAAAACTCTCTAAGCAAGTTCTTCTGACTACTTTGCAGATAAAAAACAATAAATGCAAGTCGACCTGTACAAATCCACTTTCACGATTAATACAATCTCAGGTGAGCAATCAAAACAGAATAAAAATACACATATAATTTTTATGCTTACAATAAAAAAGCAACTATGAACTTTCTCTAATATTAAACAATGGAAAATCCACGGTGGATTGTATAATATTTTTATGGAAATGAATAAAGATGACATATAGGTGGTGAAACACGTGTATCACGTCTGAAATCAGCAACTCTGATAATAAAATTAAAACAATTTGGAATATTATTAAAAGAGAAACAGGTCAACCAAGAGCAGAGGAAGACAGTATTACCATCAAATTGAATGAAAACTTTACGAACAAAAAGTCAGAAGTTGAAAATATTTTTAATAATCATTTTCTAAATGTTGTGGATATAGTAGGATCCAGGTGTTCATTAGAAGATGCTAGGCTGTTAATGGAAGAGGCCATACCTATGCAATTTGATACAATTGAAATCTCACCCACTTCTCCCTCTGAAATTAGGAAAATAATAAACTTGCTTAAAAGCAAAAACTCACATGGAATTGATGGCATTTCCAGCAAAATACTAAAAGCTTGTTCTCAACAGATAAGTAAGATTCTCAGCCACCTCTGTAATAGCTCTCTGGAACAGGGCATTTTCCCTGATACACTGAAATATGCTATTGTTATACCTTTGCATAAAAAGGGGGATAGATCTGATGTCAACAATTACCGTCCACTCTCCCTTCTAACAGCTTTATCCAAAATTTTTGAGAAAGTAATGTATTCAAGAGTAGCTTCACATATCTGTAAAAATGAAGTACTAACAAAATGTCAGTATGGTTTCCAGAAAGGTTTTTCAACAGAAAATGCCATATATGCTTTCACCAGTCAAATTTTGAATGATCTGAATAACCGAACACCACCCATTGGGATTTTTTGTGATCTCTCAAAGGCTTTTGATTGTGTAAATCATGAAATTCTGCTAGACAAGCTCAAGTATTGTGGCATGAGTGGGACAGTGCACAAATGGTTTAATTCGTACATAACTGGAAGAGTGCAGAAAGTTGAAATAAGTAGTTCTCGTAACATGCAAAGATCAGCACATTCCTCAAACTGGGGAACTATCAAGAATGGGGTTCCACAAGGGTCAGTCTTGGGTCCTTTGTTGTTCTTATTATATATTAATGACTTGCCATTCTATATTCATGAAGAGGCAAAGTTAGTTCTCTTCGCTGATGATACAAGTATAGTAATCACACCTGAGAAACAAGAATTAACTGATGAAATTGTCAATACTGTCTTTCAGAAAATTACTAAGTGGTTCCTTGTAAACGGACTCTCACTGAATTTTGATAAGACACAGTACATACAGTTCCGTACAGTGAATGGTATGACACCATTAACAAATATAGACCTTAATCAGAAGCATATAGCTAAGGTAGAATATTCCAAATTTTTAGGTATGTCCATTGATGAGAGATTAAATTGGAAGAAACACATTGATGATCTGCTGAAACGTCTGAGTTCAGCTACTTATGCAATAAGGGTCATTGCAAATTTTGGTGATAGACATCTTAGTAAATTAGCTTACTACACCTATTTTCACTCATTGCTTTCATATGGCATCATATTTTGGGGTAATTCGTCACTGAGGAATAAAGTATTTATTGCACAAAAGCGTGTAATCAGAATAGTAGCTAGAGTCCACCCAAGATCATCCTGCAGACATTTATTTAAGGATCTAGGGATATTCACAGTAGCTTCTCAGTATATATACTCTCTTATGAAATTTGTTATTAACACCCAAACCCAATTCAAAAGTAATAGCAGTGTGCATAACTACAATACTAGGAGAAAGGACGATCTTCACTATTCAAGATTAAATCTAACTTTGGCACAGAAAGGGGTGAATTATACTGGCACTAAAGTCTTTGGTCACTTACCAAATAGTATCAAAAGTCTGACAGATAACCAACAAGTATTTAAGAAGAAATTAAAAGAATTTCTGAATGACAACTCCTTCTATTCTATAGAGGAATTTTTAGATATAAATTAAGAAAAAAAAGAAAAAAAACAAAAATATTAAAAAAAAACACAAAAAATAAAGTTGTTATATTAACTTAAGTATGTTGTTAAATTAACCTAATTATGTCATGTATTGGAAAATTCGACTCGTTCCACATCATTATGAAATATCGTATTCATGATCCATGGAACTAGTATTAATCTAATCTAATCTAATCTGGGGAAATAGAAACACTCTGCATTTTGCAGAAGGCAGAGTTTAAAAACCAAAATTTAAATCACAAACATGGACAAAATACCAGCACAAGCTTCTCATGTTAGCAAGATGATTAAAAGAAAGAGCAGTTCCTTTAGAGGAGACAGGTAGAATGACAAGAAAATAGTTTTTGGCACCAGACTTTTGAAATTACTGCAAGTAATTCTTCCAAAATCACATGACACACAATTGTTAATGTGGCTTTCAGTCCAAAGACTGTTGTAATGCAGCTTTCCACACTAGTCATCCTGTGTAAGCCTCATCATCTCTGCATAAATACTGCAAATTACATCCATTGGAACCTGCTTATACTGTGGTCAAACTCCATCTACAATTTGAACCCCCCAAACATCCCTCCAAAACATAAAAGATGAGTTCTTGATGCCTCAGAATGTGGTCTATTAATCAATTCCTACTTTTGGGCAAGATTGCCATAAATTTCTTTCCTCCCCCAGTCGTTTCAGCACCCCTTCATTAGTTATGCAATCTGCCCATCGAATCCTCATCATTCTTCTGCATAACATACCACAAGCTTCTATTCTCTTCTTGTATGAACTGTTCCTTTTCCATATTTCACTTCAGTATAAGGCTACTCTCCAGAGAAGTCTTCCCAACACTTAACCTCAGAGTCTTTTTTTTCTTTTGCTCTCACAACCTTAAATTCACTTATCAAATTTCCTCTGGTTTCCTCTACTGCCAGCTCAATGTACGGAATGAATAACACTGGAGATATGTTCCAATCCTGTCTCACTCACTTCTCAACTATTTCCGTCTAGTTTCTGTACAAGTGGTAGATAAATTTTAGCTCCATATCTACAGAATTTCAACGAGTATATTCCAGTCAATATTCTCAAAAGCTTTTTCTATGTCTACAAGTGTTATAAACATACAATGGCTTTCTTCAATCTATGTTCCACGGTGAGTCATAGTGTCAGTAATGCCTTACACTTTTCCACATTTCTCCAGAGGCCAAGCTGATCTTCATACAAATTAGCTTCTATCAGTTGTGCTATCCTTCTGTAGATAATTTGTGATAGCAGTTTGCAACAATGCTTATGGAATGTTGGTTCAGTAATATATCTGTTACTTGCTTATCTTTTACTGGGATTATTATATCATTCTTAAAGTTTGGAGGGACTTCGCCTTTCTCAAATGTATCGCATACAAGGTGGAACAGTTCTGTTACTGTATGATCTCCTTGGGAGTCTCATAATTCAGAGAGAATGTTGTTCACTGTAAGTGCCTTGCTCAGACTTAAGGTCTTTCATTAGTCTGTCACATTCTCCTCGCACTATTGTATCTCCCAAATCATCTTCAGTTACAACCTCTTGCCTTCCTATGATACTGTCTTCAGGTTCGTTTCCTTCATATAACCCTTCTATACAGTGTGATTCACAATTTCTGTGACACAGTTATAGGTGTTGTAGAGGGGACTCAAGGCAACATTATTTGGCAATAAATCCATGTCCAGAAATGTGCTGACTGGAAGATAACACGACTTTGAAAGAACATCACAAAATATGCTGCAAATGTATCAACCAACTCACACTTGTGTGAACTACAACATATGCTCGAAATAGCGACCAAGAGTTTCGTTGCACAAAGTGTACCAGTGACCAATGTTCACAGACATTGGTAAAAATTTTTGGAGTGTCCTGAATGACCTCAGCTGCAGCCATTACACAAGCAAGGAGATCATCCTGTGATTCCACAGAGTCTCATGAACAACACTCTTCATGTAGCTGCACAGGAAAAAGTCCAGAGGTGTTAAATGGGGTGATTATGATGGCCAACGAATCGACCCACTCGGACCTATCCACCTGTCCCCTAATGTTTGGTGAAGCTGCTGACGGATGTCATGTGAAAATAGGTTGGTGTGACATCATGATGAACCATACTGCCCGACAGATATGCAATGGCTCATCCTCCAAATGCTGCACCAGTACGTCTTCCAGCAAGGCCAAGACCCTGTGACCCATTAGACACACTAGTAGAATACACGGGCCAATCAGATGGCCCTGCATATCATCACCCCACACATTAACACCTAAACTAAGCTGAAATCCATCTGGATGTGTGGCATTAAGGATTCCCTCATCCCAAATGTAGCTGTTGGGATGGTTGCCCAGACCTTTGTTTGTGAAATGTGTTTCATCTATGAAAAGAATGATCTGGGGAAAGTCTGGAACATCAAAACAGCAATGTAGGAACCATGTACAGTAATTGGCATGTGGCACAAAATCAGCTGGACCCAATGCCTGTGCCCTCTGGAGGTTCATGGAGAACTCAGCAGACACAGATCTGGGATATATCCACAGTTGTTGTGGGTATTCATTAACAGGTTCCTCTTCCACAACAATAGCGAGATGTTTCCAGCCATACCAACAACCACCCCTATTAGCCTTCAAGCCATTGTTCCTAACTTATGGAAATGGCATGTGATGCTAGGGCATAACCCAGAAATCGTTTGTGATTCAGGAGTTGTGCTAATCGACCATTTCATCCACTTTTTACCGTAGATGAGCAACATGTAGGGATACTTGAAAATGTGTACTCTGCCGTTCTGTATTGCACCATCCTTCTCGATCACTCAGTGGCAACTGATGTACAAGCACTCCAATTCATTGGGTTGTTCTCTGATGAGATGTCACACAAGGCACCAACCTCCAGTGCCTTCCATCATTCAAAGTCATTATCTTCCAAATGGCACATTTCTGGACATGGATTTATTACTAAATATTGTTGTCCTGAGTCCCCTCAAAAACACCTGTAAATGTGTAATAGGAGTTCTGAATCGCCCCGTACATTCCTTTTACCTTTTGGCTTTCTTTCTTTGCTTAGTACTGGCTTGCCTTTTCATCTCTTGATATTCGTACAGCTGCTTCCCTTTTCTCCAAAGATGTCCTTATTTGTCCTGTTATGGCACATCAGGTGTGCTTCTACAGCTTTGAATTTCAGCTCTAACCATTCACACTTTTCTATTTTGCACTTTCTGTTGATCTCAATTTTTTTTAGAAACATTCCTTTTTGCCTGCATCACCTGTATATTTCTTCCTTTTGTCAGTGAAATACAATATCTTGAATGATACTGAAGGATTTCTACTTAGAATTGTCTTTCTGCCTATTTCATCTTCTGCTGTTTTCACTACTCTCTCTCTCTCTCTCTCTCTCAAAGCTACCCATTCATCTTCTATTACATTTCTTTCTGATGTTCCAATCAATCATTGCCTAATGCTCCCTTTGAAATTCTCAAGGACCTCTGGTCCTTTCAACTTATCCACATCACATTTCTCTAATTCCCTACTTTTTCACAGTTTTTTAGGTTTAGTCTGCATTTCATAACCAATGAACAGATAGCCATACCATAGGTGCAACCACAACTGAGGGGTATCTGTGGAGAGGCCATAAAAACATACGATTCGTGGAGAGGAGAGGTAGTGTTTTCAATAGCTGCAGGGGCAACAGTCTGGATGACTGACTGATCTGGCTTTGTAACATTAGCCAACATAACCTTGCTGTGTTGGTACTGTGAACAGATGAAAGTAAGGAGAAACTACTACAGTCATTATTTTTTCCGAGAGCATGCAGCTCTACTGTACAGTTAAATTATGATGGTTTTCTCTTGGGTAAAATATTCTGGAGGTAAAATAGCACCTTTTGGATCTCTTGTTGGTGGCAGGATGTTGTCAATAAGAAGGGGGGGGGGGGGGGGAGGACTGGCACTCTACAGGTCAGAAAATGGAATGTTAGGTCCCTCAACCAGTCAGGTTGGATAGGAAATTTAAAAAGTGAAAAGGGTAGTTTGGGAATTAGTGAAGTTAGGTGACAAGAGGAACACGATTTCTTGCAACTGAGTACAAGGTTTTAAATACAAAACCAAACAACAGTGCTGCAGGAGTATGTCTATGAATAAGAAAATAGGAATGCAGATAAGCTATTACGAACAGCATAGTGAAAGCATTATCGTAGCCAAGATAGACATAAAGCCAACATCTACCACAGTAGTACAAGTCACACAGCAACTACTACCAAAGATGATGAAGAGACTGAAATAATGTGTGACGGAATGAAATAAATTATTCAGACAGTTACAGGAGATGAAAATTTAATTGTGATGGGAATTGGGTTCAATAGTATGATAAAGAAGAGAAAGGAAAATTGGGAAAGAAGATTATAAATGAGGAAGAGACCTGGACACATAAAGGTTTTAGGCTGATTATATTATGATAAGACAGAGGTACTGGATCCAGATTTTTAAACTCTAAAACATTTCCAGGGACATACGTGGAATCTGACCACAATTTATTGGTGATGAACTTTACAGTAAAACTACAGAAACTGCAAAAAGGTAGGACATTAATGAGATTGTGACCAGGATAGGATGAAAGAACCAGAGGTTCCTGAGAATTTCAGAGGGAGTAATAGGCAACAACTGACTGAAACACAGGAAAGGAATATGGCAGAACATGACTGTGTAGCTTTGAGAGATGATATAGTGAAGGCAGCAGAGGACCAAATAAGTAAAATGACTAGGCCTAGCAGAAATCCTTGGTTTTCACAGGAGATACTGAATTTTAACTGAAGACAGAAGAAAACAAAAATTAAGCCTGCAAACGGGAGTATGGGCATCTAAACAGTGAGACTGGTGCAAAATAGCTAAGCAGGAAGGTCTAGAGGTCAAATGCAAAGTATTAGAAGCATACATAACTAGGAGGAAGGTAGACACCGCCTATAGTAAAATTAAAGAGGCCTTTTGAGAAAAGAGAAGTAGCTGTTTGAATATAAAGATTTCGGTTGGAAAACCAGTACTATGCAAAGAAGGGAAGGCTGAAAGCTGGAAGGAGTATATAAAGGGGCTATATAAGGGAAATGAATTTGAAGGCAATGTTATATAAAGGGAAAGGGAAGTAGATGAAGATGAGATACAGATGTGATACTGCAAGGAGAATTTCACAGAGTGCTAAAAGACCTAAGTCGAGACAAGGCCCCTGGAGTAGATGCAATTCCTCAGAACTACTAATCTCCTTGGGAGAACCAACTGGGAACAAAACTATTCTATCTGATGTACCAGATTTATGAGACAGACAAAAATACATCTATATCTATGTCTATATTCTGCAAACACCATGAGGCACATGGCAGAGGGTATATCCTATTGCACAAGTTATTAGGGTTTCTTCCTGTTTTGTTCATGTACAGAGCACGGGAAAAAAGACTCTTTGAATGCCTTCGTGCTTGCAGTAATTATTCTAATCCTATCCTCATAATCGCCATGTAAGTAATACGTAGGGGGTTGTAGTATCCTCGAGAGATCATTTAAGGCCAGTTCTTGAAACTTTGTTAATAGACTTTCTTGGTATAGTTTACGCATCTCTTCAAAAGTCTGCCAGTTCAGTCTCTTCAGTATCTCTGTGACACTCTCCCATGGATTAAACAAACCTGAGACCATTCATGCTGCCCTTCTCTGTATATGTTCAATTTCCCTATCTGGAAAAGGTCCCATGCATTTGAGCAATCTTATTTGTTACAATACCACACAAGTGATTTGTAAGCAATCTCTTTTGTATACTGATTGCACTTCCCCAGTATTCTAACAATAAACTGAAGCCTACTACCTGCTTCACTGAGCCTATGTGATCATCTCATTTCATATTCCTACAGAGTGCTTGCTGATTCTAACAAAGCCTGATTTTACTACTAATATTGTATGCAAGATCATTAATATACATGAACAGTAAGGGCATAAAACAAGAAAGACCATGTCTTAACAAATCATTGAATTATTCTCAACTCACTCACTGACATCCACACAATCACGCAGCTCACATCCTTTAAGATGATGTAAAAACAGACAGATGTTCTAAAACTGGTTACTGAAACGCAAGTAATGTAAGAAGAGAGCTAAAATAATTGCAAAGCAAAATGTGACTGACTGATCACTTACAAAAAACATAGATGAACCTACCAACCTGATAACATATTAAAAATATCTTCCTAAAATTTTAAGGGATGTGTTGGACAGTTCACACATTTAAAAATCGTACAGCATTCATTTGACTGTCTGTTAAAATAGAGGGCAAGTCTGTAGGCACAAGAGCTGCTGCCCTCTGGTCTGGGAGGAGAGGGGGGGGGGGGGGGGGGGACACAATTTACAAAAATGTGGTGCACCATGATCTGTATGCCACAAGCACCTCATATTGGAGAGTCCTCTCACCGAAGCAAGAAGCTATGCATCATAGGGGTGTGTCCAGAGCGAAGGCAAATGAGGAGGACCTCATCCTGTCTGTGTGGCTGGAAGGAGCTATGCCATAACCAAGATGTTGATTTTACTGGACACAGCTTATTAACTATCACTTCCAGTCACTCTCCTTCCCATCGACACGTGACTCTGTACCTCAATAGTGAAGTGATAGCACATTGAGGGGTGGCAAACTGAACTATCTGTGGACTGCAACACACATCCTTGGCTGCTACAGCCATCATTCCATTTTCTGTAATACCCATGTGCCCTGGAATCAAACAGAAAGTCACCTCCTTTCCCAGCCTTTGTAGGTGGAAAGGGCATCCTGGATACTCTGGGCTAGTTTATCTGCTAGGTACAACTATTGTAGAGAGAGAAGGGCACTCAGGGAGTCAGATCACATGAGGAATTTAACAGCCACAACACATTTCATCTGTTCAAGTGTCTGCAAGATTGCGTATAATCTCACATCGAGGAAAGTGTACTCTTGAAAGCAGCAGATATCGAAGACACAATCAGGAAAAACAACAGAGCAACAAATGGAGTCCTGTTTAGACTCATCCACGAATACAGCCATTCAGTTGTGATGCTCATTCAGAATATCACACTATAGTGTATTAAAAAATAGAGCAGAGTCAGGAGTGCAGCCTCTCCAGTACTTCATTAAATCTAAAATTACTCTGGGCCCCTGCAGCAACCTGGATGACAGTTGATTAAAGCCCTGGATGTAGGTTTGTACTTGCCTCACACTAAGTGACCCCAGAACATGCTTCATGTGGGTTCCAATCGAACTTGATGCTCGTAGAAGATGGGAGGACAGGTGTTTCATAACTGGATGAGTGACAGTATGCTGGTGAATTGAGAGCAGCAACGACCTTACATGCTTGATTGTTACAGGCAGTTTCCCAGCCTCAGCACAGACTGGCAATGGGGCTGGTCCTAAAGGCCCCCATGGTCAGCCTGACCCTCTCAAGGTGGATGGCATCAATGATCTTACGGTAAACTTGAGCAAACACACCCTGTTTACTCCCCAAGACCTGTAGGTAAGGCATTTTGAAATGAGTGCTTTCTGGATCCTTGTCTTAATGTTCTTTAGGTGTGGTAATCACAAAATTTTTGAATACAAAGCGAGGGTCAGGAATCTCACCGAGTCTTTAAAATGTACACTGGTGCCCTTCATAAACAAGTCCGATAAATTAAAGATACAACAAGACTAATTAAAATGAAATATCTACATAAAAATGAAAATCTGTCTTTGTAGCTCACTCCTCCAACCACTTCACTGAAAGTTGTAACTGACAAGTTCCACAAATAGGGGTTCCTCATCATAGACATTACACTGTTAATGGCTATGAATGAGACAATGACATTTAAAACACTTTCATGAGGAACAACATTCTCCTGCTCAAGACTATCTGACAGCATGTCACCAATTCAGTACCGAAGAAAGCATTTTGATAAGAAGGACTGAATGAATAGGGGGAAGTGGTCATGAAAGCTACATTGGTGGAGCTGTCTCAAAACACTGTGACTCTAAGTAGCATTTTATGCCTTACTGATGCCAAAGAAGATTCCTATAAAACAATGTTCACACAGAAAAGCTTGCTGGATAGCCACCTCTAACAGGGTCAGGTTGCTGACAATGGATCAACATCTGAATCCACACTAAGAGTGGCTAAGTAGCTGTCAGGTCTCTAATACCCAGACCAGATGACATCTGACCATTCCTTCCAAAGTCTTTCCTAGAAGCTCATTAAGGCAACACTCCAGTAACTCATGGAACACGTTTGGACCTTTTCTAGTTTGCAGAGATAGCAATTAAAATTGCCTACCTCCAAAAGTTGGGAAATTGTCCTGTCTGCCATACTGAATTAAAACAGTTCAAGCAGACTTCCTTTGATGCTATCTGCAAGTTTTGCAGTGTGCTGTATCAGACTTGGTCATGACAGGGCGCAATATTACAAGCCTCAGACAGTGCCAAATCCAGCGCTCCCACAGGAAGGAAGGTTAGTTGGAGGACTGAGAAATGTTGGCCCTGAAGTCCAACACACCTCTCTCTATGGGGGCATAAAAGAAGTGGACACTACATCATGATTGGCAGTGGAAGGAGTCACTGCAAAATGTTCTGCATTGTCTTGGCATGTCTGCGGGTGCTGGTTGGAGATACCCCTATTAGATAGCTAACCCAAAGCCTAGATCCCTGTTTTCCAGTGACACACAGCTTTCTACCACAGTGCTGCACAGTGACCATTGAAACATGCACAGAGCTTACGATTACAGAGGGCTGGTGGCACTCACTGGCCCCACCTTAGAAAACTGAGTTCGCAAAGATTGTACCCAATAAATGAATGCTGAGCTCCCTTATGTGCTTGCCTTTAGAAAGGCCTGAAGGGCAGCGATAAAACTATGAATGCAATGAGCATCCCCCCCCCCCCCCCCCCACGCCCCCTCCTACCTCATTTGGTTAGAAAATACATCTACTACCATAACTAACCATGTCTACCATTGTTTTTTGCCCTACAATTTTTTTCCGTTCTATCTGCCACTGAGATACAATGTAACTGAAAGAAATAGATTATAATCAGTAATAACATCAGTTTTTGTCTGCCACATTCCACATGGCACTCCGTCACCCCTTGGGCCACAGGCTGACCCGCTGTTTCCTTGGGCACTGCAAAGGTCACTGTGGTGCAATCTCTATTGTTGTCTCCCAGTTCCCTGGTTGCAAGGAACAGCTTCCCTGTTCTGAGAGAGCATCATTGCTGCCATTAAGGAGTGCAGTCACATGACAGCCCACATCACCACGGTTCTACTTCATTTGCTGTCAAATCATGGCCCACTGCCGCACTTCCACTCTGGTGTCGTTGTTATGATATCTACGTAAGTGCTGTCGGCTGTTTGTTTGCCATAACTGTCTTTGCTATGTTGCTCCTCAATCTTTCATTGCAGCCTTCGTACAGCATTGGACAGGCATTGATCCATAAGATGAGGCACTACCCAAGCCTTTCTTGAAATTGTGTTAGCAATAATATCTAGGATCTGTCATGCTGTCTCACAATGCAGTATCTCCTTGACATCGAATTGTGACAGTTCACTTTCTTTGTTTCTTCGTCTGTTGTCCTTGGTGTCGATGTACTGGCTGAAAAAAATATGGGGTGGAAGTGCAATACTGTCTACTGTAAATGATGTAGCCGACAGGTGCACATTTGCATTTCACAATTGTTTACTTTCACTTTTCACAACCCCCCAAACACACATTATATATGGCCAGTGCACTACTGTTTGACTTTCGATAAGCCTCATTAATAGTTTTCAGGTGAACATCCACATACTGCTACATAGTTTACTGTTGAATATCTATGAGCAGTAAAAACATCATCATCATCATTTAAGACTGATTATGCCTTTCAGTGTTCAGTCTGGAGCATAGTCCCCCTTATAAAATTCCTCCATGATCCCCTATTCAGTGCCAATATTGGTGCCTCTTCTGATGTTAAGCCTGTTACTTCAAAATCATTCTTAACCGAATTCAGGTACCTTCTCCTTGGTCTGCCCCGACTCCTCCTACTCTCTACTGCTGAACCCATGAGTCTCTTGGGCAACCTTGCTTCTCTCATGCATGTAACATGACCCCACCATCTAAGCCTGTTCGTCCTGACTGCTACATCTATAGAGTTCATTCCCAGTTTTTCTTTGATTTCCTCATTGTGGACACCCTCCTGCCATTGTTCCCATCTACTAGTACCTGCAATCATCCTAGCTACTTTCATATCCGTAACCTCAACCTTATTGATAAGGTAACCTGAATCCACCCAGCTTTCGCTCCCATACAACAAAGTTGGTCGAAAGATTGAACGGTGCACAGATAACTTAGTCTTGGTACTGACTTCCTTCTTGCAGAAGAGAGTAGATCGTAGCTGAGCACTCACTGCATTAGCTTTACTACACCTCGCTTCCAGTTCTTTCACTATGTTGCCATCCTGTGAGAATATGCATCCTAAGTACTTGAAACCGTCCACCTGTTCTAACTTTGTTCCTCCTATTTGGCACTCAATCTGTTTATATCTCTTTCCCATTGACATTACTTTCGTTTTGGAGATGCTAATCTTCATACCATAGTCCTTACATTTCTGATCTAGCTCTGAAATATTACTTTGCAAACTTTCAATCGAATCTGCCATCACAACTAAGTCATCTGCATATGCAAGACTGCTTATTTTGTGTTCACATATCTTAATCTTACCCAGCCAGTTTATTGTTTTCAACATATGATCCATAAATAATATGAACAACAGGGGAGACAGGTTGCAGCCTTGTCTCACCCCTGAAACTACTCCGAACCATGAACTCAAATACCGTCAACTCTAACTGCTGCCTGTCTATCCATGTAAAGACCTTTAATTGCTTGCAAAAGTTTGCCTCCTATTCCATAATCTCGTAGAACAGACAATAACTTCCTCATAGGAACCCGGTCATGTGCCTTTTCTAGATCTATAAAGCATAGATACAGTTCCCTGTTCCACTCATAACACTTCTCCATTATTTGCCGTAAGCTAAAGATCTGGTCCTGACAACCTCTAAGAGGCCTAAACCCACACTGATTTTCATCCAATTGGTCCTCAACTAATACTCGCACTTTCCTTTCAACAATACCTGAGAAGATTTTACCCACAAAGCTGATTAAAGAGATACCTCTGTAGTTATTACAATCTTTTCTGTTTCCATTTTTAAAGATTGGTGTGATTACTGCTTTTGTCCAGTCTGATGGAACCTGTCCCAACTCCCAGACCATTTCAATTATCCTGTGTAGCCATTTAAGACCTGACATTCCACTGTATTTGATGAGTTCCAACTTAATTTCATCCACCCCAGCTGCTTTATTGCACTGCAATCTATTGACCATTTTCTCCACTTCCTCAAATGTGATCCTATTTCCATCATCATTCCTGTCCCATTGTCCATCGAAATCTGAAACATTACTGATTGTATTTTCACCTACATTGAGCAACTCTTCAAAATATTCCCTCCATCTGCCCAAGGAATCCACAGGATTCACCAGCAGTTTTCCTGACCTGTCCAAAATAATTGTCATTTCCTTCTTACCTGCCTTTCGAAGACTGCTAATTACACTCCAGAATGGTTTTCCAGCAACTTGACCCAAAGTCTCCAACCTGTTTCCAAAGTCTTCCCAAGTAAAAACATAATCACATAATTCACAGTTCTTTCGGAATAATCAGGTACGTATGGAACAGACATTGTCATTGTTTTAACACATGGCCTAATTGTGTTACACTTAGTTCACAGTTATGTTGATGCATTGATGTTGTTCTAATCACCACAGGTTTCTCGTCTGAAACTCGGCGGTGAACTGACTGTCTCATGACCAAAAATCGGGCCCTTATATATCCTCACAATAATAGCCACTGGAACTACACATTGTTCGAAGTTTAAGTTACAGAAATTACAATTAAAACTTGACTCATTAAATTAACTGAATATGTAATTGGTTCTTTTTAACAGTTTCTTCTACCGGAGGGGTTAAGCCGAATTATTTGTTTAAATGATGATATTAACATATATAATTACATAAACAAAACTTTTGACAAATCTGATAATTACTTTGGAATTAATTATGGGCTGACTTTGCTAACATGTTTTCAAATAGAGACAAATAAATCTGTTAAGAATACTATTAGTTGTTTCTCCAAATGTTTATGATTAGTACAGAATTTATATTTTTTTATATGTCAACAATAGAATTTAAGTTATAAAAGAATTACTGATTTCACCCTATAACAAAAGATACTAACTAGGAATAGTTGAAATAACTTAGAAAATCAATTACATACATAAAACTAAGCACAGAATCAGATCTGGTGTCATATTCTTTAAAACTGAGGGCCAACCTTTCTCTTTCATGAAAATGCAGATTACTACTCACACATGTTAATGACAATTAATTTAAAAGTGAGAAAATGAATTTTAAGGAGGCAGATGGGAAAACGGGAGGGGAAGTAAAAATTATCCCAGCTTGCTTCGTCACAGAGCCTTTTGGGCTGCCCATCAGTATCAGCAATACCAGCATTCAGCAGACATCCCCAGATACTGTGTTCTGGCATTATGCCTTCTTCACAATAGGCACATTTGGAGGTTTGTCTTCACCCATGTCGATACCAGTAGTTGGCATATGGCCTATGCCCTGTCAAAAAGTGTCAGTTTCCTTGAGGGAATCAAAAGTCTCATTCCCAGTCACTGTTTTATGCCTGGGAGAAACCTATTGGTGTGTCTCACTTTTTGGGTGTCATCCCATTGTTTCTGCCATAACAGGAGGATCTGATTGTGAATTTGCTGCTTGCTTGTGGTCTGGATTCCTATTAAATTCTGCACTTCATGACATTCTGTTTTCTCCAATACACCATCACTTTCTTGCATTTGGAGACTGAGTGGGCACACCCCTAGTATTACCTGCAATGCCTCTACTGACGATGGTGATGATCATCTTTGGTTTGTGGGACACTCAACAGCACAGTCATCAGTGCCCATACACATTTCCAATCTGTACACAGTCCAATCTAGCCATTTTCAAGAATGATGATGGAATGATGAGGACAACACAAACACCCAGTCCCCGAGCAGAGAAAATCCCCAACCCGGCCAGGAATCGAACCCAGGACCCGGACGTAGCAATGCTAGTCACTAGACCAAGAGCTGCGGACATGCCTCTACCTACGCAATACCGAAAGTTCCCATCAATTGAAGAACTATCCATGTTGCACCATGTTAAATATCTGTGCTAGTGTTCTGAGCAGAAGTCTGTGTGCTCAAGCACTTCTTATTGTTTGCAATGGTAGTTTACAATCGTACCTGACAAGACTAATAATTTTGTTCATCATGTTCCACACCCTCCTGATAATTTCTTCAAAATATGCACTATAATTTTGTCATTTATCCAGAAAGAACCCTCAGTATCTGGTGGTGGATCTGCTGCTTAATTTCATAGTTGGGTCCCTTAAAAGGTTTCCTTTTAATAACATGTATGTGGTCTTTTCAGATGCAATAAACAATTTAACTCCATGGCACTACTGATGTAATTCTTGAAAGACCGTGTTACATCTTTCTTCCAGATTACTTCTGGAGCTCCCCTTCACAAAGATAATCATGTTGTCAACATACACCGATATTCCTAAAACCCCTTCCTTGTGCTGCAGCTTCCCTAATAGTGGGCATAGTATCAGAGCCTAGAATATTACACTTATGAATCCCTGTGGGCAGCTTTACAAATTGTTTCTGTAAGGCTCTCTCTCCTGGACACGCCAGGGTTGCTTCTCTGTTTAGCCAACAGTTCTTAAAATAATTGTATAATGCTCTTGGCAGTCCAAGTCCCTCAGGCAGTCAAAAAGTTGTGACCAGCAATCAAATGTCACAGCAATGCCTACCACTGTGGCTACACCGTATTTATGCTGATTAGTTTTTGCAAGTCTTATCACCTCTTCTGTTGACTTCCACTTCTGAATCCATATTGTTGGGAGTTCATTTCATAAAGAAGTCTTCTCTCCTGTAGACTTACTTCATATCAGCTTATCTAATACATTCCATAAGGTGCATACTGGTCTACATGTTTTCTGAGCTAGTGATACTTGTATATGATATTTTTCAAGACAATGAAATTATGTTCTTCCACATATCTAGTATTTTTTCTGCAATAAATATGCATTATAGAGTTGTGCATATGAAGGGCATGCAGAGCTTCAGCAGAGATGCTGTCAGGACTAGGTGATCTGGTCCTTTCCAGTTTCAGGACTTTTTTCCTTACCTCCCCTTCTGAAGATGGGAAAATGATCCAGTCTCCATCGTATACTTCTCTATTTTTGTTCTGTTGCTCTCTGCCTTGACAAAATTTGTTGTTTGTCATATCATCTAGAAAGAGTGTGTCCATCATTAACTGTGAGGTTTGCTGCCCGTTTTCTATCTTGCTGCCATCTGCTTGTTTTTCAGATGATAAATTTGTTGAAGATTTATCTTTTGACAAATGATTTTATACTTAGTTAGAGATGAGAGGTAATGATGCCACTGGTAAAGAAATAACTTAAGTATCTTGAAACTCTGTGACTGGGAGTCTTGCGCCCACTATCCTGTCTTTTTTGGGCAGTGCTCTTACCAACTGAGCTACCTGGCACAACTCATGACCTAATCTAACAGCTTTCATTCTGCCTCTACTCTCTAATACTTTCCAGACTTCACAGAACTTCTCTTACGTAACTTGCTGGATTAGCACTCCTAGAAGAAAAGATATTGTGAAGAAATGGCCTAGGCTTAGCCTCAGATTTGTTTCCAGAATGAATTTTTCACTTTGTAGCAAAGGATATTCAAGTTCTGGTCAGACACTGGGTTTTAATCTGTCAGGAAATTTAAAAACTGTGTGCACTACACTGCTGAGTGAAAGATTCAGTCTGGAACATATGTATCAATGCTATTCTAAAACAAAGCTTCAAAACTGCATAATACAAGTTAGCCGAGACTCAGTGATGTTAAATGAGCACAAATCAAAAACAAACAGTGTTCCTAATACTTTTCAACAGCAAAGTGATTGTCACTCATTGCAAATTTTTACATTTGGATAAATCATTAACTGAATTTACTATTCAGGAGCCCTACAAATGCTGTGTGAAGGTGAGAAACTGCATGGAGATGACCCAAACTCTTTAAGAGTACCCCAATGATATACAAGGAGAGAAATTTAAATTTTGGTCTTCATTTTCCTTTACTTTAATAATTATTTCAACAAGCTGCAAACTAACAGCATAAATCTTTTCAGTTTATCAGTACTTCCAATAGCAGTGCTAAAATCAGACTATGGCACCTCTTCTTAACACAAGGAGGTAATGGAAACTATAGAGAATGGTGCACAGGAAATATATATTTCTCACAAAGCAAAACAAGTTACAGTTCATTGAAGGAGACAAGCAAAAATATCAAAGTTCCTTGAACAGGAATTACAATATCAGGGATGTCAATAGCAGTGAAACACACTAAGCGCCTATCTTATGAGCAGTTACAAATCACTTTGGATGAAATTAGTACCACAGTGAACACTAGCTATGCATGACACATTTCATATTCCATGACAGGCTAAAACTTGATACGGTGAGTAAGATGTGACTCAAAGCAACTCATGGAGAATCAAAAACCACACATTTGCACATACACTGAGAAAAGCTGCAAGAGCGCAACAATAAATATCATTACAATAAACAAAATATTGGTTCATTACAATGTGCTAGAGACCAAAAGCTAGAGTTTGCAATAGATTACAAAAGCATTTCACAAAAATACAAAATTTAGAAATGTACTGCATCATCCATATAGATCTGACCTCGTGCCTTCTGATTTCGGCTCACTCTAAAGGTGCACACTCAGATACAACAGAGAAGTGGAAAACTTAGTTCCTGTGTTTTCTAAAGCCTTTATATCTGAAGGAATGAACTGAACAATAATACTGCTGTACTTTAAACTTTTTGAAGAAATGGTCATTTATTGACTCAAAACAGGTTTCACTCATGAGCTGCATTGTTCCCCCATACTATTTCATTTGCAGAATACACATCAATATAATATCATCACCATCATCATCACCAGCAGCAGCAGCAGCAACAACAACAGCCATTTGGCATCTAATGCTGAATAAACACCAGTACTTACTTGCCCATAAAAAATTTATTGTGATTAGATGCATCACGGAGTGTATCACCAAGTTTCTTCTTTACCCTTTTCTTCGGTGTAGGTTGCTTCTTCCTATCAGCTGACACTACTGCAGGGCCAGTAGCTATTGTTAACCCATCTGAACCAGTAGTACTTCCACCTGCTTCATCAGATGCTGCTGAGGGTTTCTGGAAAGAAGGGCAGCCCTCATTCTTCCACGAATTCCAGTGCTCCTCCCTCTGCAAAAAATGCATTTACCATCTCAAGCACAAGAAGTAGATGCTTAGGCTGATACAAAATGCATTCTATGTACTGAAATAAACCAGAATAAAAGCCAAAATATTTTTATTTGAACATGTGTGGATTTCAAATATCTTTTTGCTTGTTTTAATCTAGAATTGTAAATCTCTTTACCTATTGAAAATAGTTGTTCCTTCTTCAAAACAATTTTGTTATGTATAATCACATCCTGCATATACTTACAGAACTTACTGCAAAACTATGTAGTTTTTTTCTCAAACCAGTGATTCTCTTATGTGTAGGAATACTATCTTTCACAATGTGTGTGGGTTTAACTAGAAGAGCAATTTCAGGATTTCTTTTCAAATGTTTTATGCAAAGTCTATCTTCTCTTTCCTAGTATAGTACCATGTCAAACGGTTCACTCAATTATTTAATGGTTTCATAGTTCTGTTTTTCACACTTTGTAGTTGGTTGCCTTTCCTGCTGCTATGATTTCAATACACCTAATGCAGAAAAGTCATACACATTATCTGTCTGTGAACTATATAAACTTTGTACTGTATGTTACCGTATCTCAACTGTTTGTGTATTGTGTTTTATGCATGGTGACTGGGGAACAGTCCAGCATTTGCCCTGTGGTGGTGTCGCCCATAGAACAAGGTGCCAAGGCAAGGTTGGCACCTCACGACAGAACCACAAGTAAACATAGTCACTGCCAGAGGTAATGATGGATAAGAGACCATGGCAAAGACATGCCCAGAGGAGTTCCCATACGCCACTGCATCAGCTCACTTGCTCACATCTGAGCACAGTGCCATTCAGCCCAATCAGCAATCACTGCTGAAGATGACAGCATCGTCTCTCTCTACAGAGCCAGCAGTACAGCAAATGTATTAGACAGAACTCTACATAAAAGTTTATAGTCAATTTATTTTGTGAGAAGAGACTAGTATCTTGTTCTGTATCAAGCAATACATTAATGTTCACTGACAATACAAATGCTTATGACATTCCTGTAGTCATGGATAGTTACAAAGTTAAGTATTTCATTTAGGTCAAGTTGTAACAAAGTGATCTGTGGTTTTATATGCTGTAGTACCATCTCGGCCCTCGCCATGATTAAAGCTATAAACCTACCACTGTACCGTCAAGTGTTATTTCATCTGGTACAACATGCCTAAACAAGTGTGGGAAACTGTCTCAAAAATTCATTTGGGCTAGCCAGTGTACCAGACCAATGGTAGTTAACCTGGTGTGTGGAATCAAGCCTCATCTGCCTCACATTCCTTTCTCATAAGGTAGCACACTGCACATTAAGTCCTCAATATATGTTGTTGTTGTTGTGGTCTTCAGTCCTGAGACTGGTTTGATGCAGCTCTCCATGCTACTCTATCATGTGCAAGCTTCTTCATCTCCCAGTACCTACTGCAACCTACATCCTTCTGAATCTGCTTAGTTTATTCATCTCTTGGTCTCCCTCTATGATTTTTACCCTCCACGCTGCCCTCCAATGCTAAATTTGTGATCCCTTGATGCCTCAAAACATGTCCTACCAACCGATCCCTTCTTCTAGACAAGTTGTGCCACAAACTTCTCTTCTCCCCAATCCTATTCAGTACCTCCTCATTAGTTACGTGATCTACCCACCTTATCTTCAGCATTCTTCTGTAGCACCAAATTTCGAAAGCTTCTATTCTCTTCTTGTCCAAACTAGTTATCGTCCATGTTTCACTTCCATACATGGCTACACTCCATACGAATACTTTCAGAAACGACTTCCTGACACTTAAATCTATACTCGATCTTAACAAATTTCTCTTCTTCAGAAACGATTTCCTTGCCATTGCCAGTCTACATTTTATATCCTCTCTACTTCGACCATCATCAGTTATTTTACACCCTAAATAGCAAAACTCCTTTACTACTTTAAGTGTCTCATTTCCTAATCTAATTCCCTCAGCATCACCAGATTTAATTTGACTACATTCCATTATCCTCGTTTTGCTTTTGTTGATGTTCATCTTATATCCTCCTTTCAAGACACTGTCCATTCCGTTCAACTGCTCTTCCAAGTCCTTTGCTGTCTCTGATAGAATTACAATGTCATCGGCAAACCTCAAAGTTTTTACTTCTTCTCCATGAATTTTAATATCTACTCCAAATTTTTCTTTTGTTTCCTTTACTGCTTGCTCAATATACAGATTCAATAACATTGGGGAGAGGCTACAACCCTGTCTCACTCCTTTCCCAACCACTGCTTCCCTTTCATGCCCCTCGACTCTTATAACTGCCATCTGGTTTCTGTACAAATTGTAAATAGCCTTCCGCTCCCTGTATTTTATCCCTGCCACCTTCAGAATTTGGAAGAGAGTATTCCAGTTATCATTGTCAAAAGCTTTCTCTAAGTCTACAAATGCTAGAAATGTAGGTTTGCCTTTTCTTAATCTTTCTTCTAAGATAAGTCGTAAGGTTAGTATTGCCTCATGTGTTCCAACATTTCTACGGAATCCAAACTGATCTTCCCCGAGGTCCGCTTCTACCAGTTT